>NW_028274810.1:131454271-132833021 GCF_037043125.1 Eumetopias jubatus
TCAGAATGGGGAAAATTAATCCTATAAATACTATGACTGATGTGATCAAATAATGACCTTTTCCCATATTATAAGTTGAACATACCTTTTAAGACTTATCAAAATTTATTTTATAAAAAGTGATTTAGTTAGAAATAACCCTGGTAGAAGGTATGCGGTGAGGCTTCCAGAAATCTGAAAAATATTCAGCCTGTCACCAAACGTTGTCTTTTTTTTTTTTTTTATGGATTCCATAATGTTTTCCCTCTAGCAAATGAGTCAATATTGACAGTTATGTTATACTCAAGAATGACCTGACATTTTTTTAAATTAATATTTAAAACTCACTTTCAAAGGGTGATCAGTGAAGTTCTTACATTTAGTCTCTAAGGAATTTAAGGCGGTATCACAGTTATGTCAAGGGCAAAAACTACCACGGGGTATCTGAAAGCGAGAATTTCATGGCAGTTGTTGAATGATGAAGAGGTCCAAAAAATCAAGTTGTCTAGCAGATTTGGTGTGCTAATGCTCTTTATGTACTTCTAGAAAATGGTCAGCATTCCTGTTAGAAAACACATAGGATGTAGGACCTAAACGCCCCAAATTGTGACAAGTTAGGGGTGAAGAGAGGTATTTAAGGCACATTGTTCTACCCCTGAGGTAAAGATGCCTATTAGAGTGTGGATTTTAGGAAACTTTCCTTGTCCTACATTTTCTGCCAGAGGCCTAGTACCCGGAAGACTAGCTGGAAAGAGGGTACTTTTCCATATGTTGTCCATTTGGCTGTCAGCACTTGTTCTCCCAGAAAAGAACAGGGTCTTGAGTGACTGCTAGTCTGTCTTAAAGTATGGTAATGAGGCTAATTAGGAGAGATGAAAACTGCACTAGATTTGTGAGGGCAATTATCTATATACCTTTTGTGCCATGCTTTATCCTTATCAGATTCCCCTTCTCTAATTTTGTCATTTCTCAAACATCACAAGAATAATGAAAATGTATAAGGCAATATGAGCAATGTGGTTGGTAGAAAAGAATAAAATATACTAATGTAATTCTGTGAACCTGCGTTCTATTTGGACTCTTGAAACGAAGATTTGGAGCATGGCTAAGGCCGTTCTTACTAGTATCGTTGTTTGGTTTACATAAATGAAAATTAATTGTACTTTATTATAACGAGCCTATATATCTTCTTTGGTAAGTGAACAGTATCTTGCTTGGTCCTTTTATGTTAGTCATCATGGTAAGTCAGTAATTTAGTGTACTTGAAAGGAAAAGACATCAGAGGCTTGCAAAGCAAGCATAAAATGTATTCTCTTTTATGTGATCTAGAAAGTTGAAACATTTTAGTTTCTGTTTTCAAAGGTTTAATACATTTTAACTTTGACAACAATTATGAAAGTAAATGAATGAACTCAGATCTCTACACAGTGATTTCATAGTAGGTGACATTGAACATAAGTTTTGTTTGTTCCAAGTATTTAATCACCAAAGTTAACAGTTAAACTATTAGTATTTTTTTAACCTGCTGAATTATTTTTGCATAGTGCTACTGACATTTCTTCTGAGATATGTAAAATATGGCGTTCTAAGAAGATCACATTATTTCTAAAGTAAAATTGTAAGTTTAATCTCCACCCCCCAAAAGAAATCTGGTATTATTTAAGATTTCAATAAAGTTTAGAAGGGTTGGTTTAATCCAATAGGAATCCAGACTGGGTTTGATTGGTAATTGTTTGTACTGACATTACACCTGGGCATAATTTTTTATTACCTTTAGCATATTTTATTATAATTTTCATTACTTTTGTCTTTCGTAGAAAAGTTCATGAGCCTGCGAGCTTCTTAAAGCCATAAAGGAAACATTCATTTTTTAGAAATGTTTGTTTTGTAGAATCAATGGAAAAAATCGAATAAACCAAGAACAACATATAGGTGGAAAATCGGAATTGCTAAATAATTTTCCTACATGTGGAATTCCATTACCTTCAAATAATCCAGTAGCAAAGCATGGAAGTTCCATTTTGTCTTTTGTTGCAATGATTATAAGAGGAAGATACTTGGGAGCAAGTAAGGGGCAAAGGTGTGGAAGTAGGTTTGGTAAAGAACTTGTAGCACAATCCAGAGGGTCATAGTCCAACTGGAGCTAAAAGACCAGAGATGAACTAAACCTGAACTAAGAATCACTAGGGAGCCTTGTTAAAAATATAGATGCATGGACCTCATAACTAGTGATTCTGAGTCAGGGGGTCTTGTGTGGGACCAAAAAAAAAAAAATCAAACAAAAAAAACCCATATTTTTTAACAAGTACTCCCAGATGAATCTGTGGTGTGTGGACCACACTTTGAGAAACACTATGCTAGGTCAAGAGACTTGCCATCCCGAATATCAGAGCAAGGATAAGCGTTGAAAGCAAGTAGGGAAACTGGAGGAGTTGAAGCATGGTAAGACATCAGGGTACAGCAGAAGGGAAGCCTGAATTGGTAACCTCAGAAACTGCATTCTGTTAGGTTGAACTATATAAAATGGCCATCCCATAAGGTCCAATTTATAAGTCTGTCTGTCAGAATGACGCTTGTTCATCCCCATAACCTTTCTAGGCTCATGTTCATCATCTGTAAGTCAGTTTCAGCACTTGAGGATTCTAGAATGGTCGTGAATAGAACAGACAAGGACTGAAACTGGGAGGGTGGATGTACCCATCCCATTTCAGGGACTGAAAAACAAGTGATCAAAAACCAGGCCAGGAGTTGGGAACCAGTGACTGCAGAGGAGAAAAAACAAGCAGGAAACTAAATTGATGCAAGATTGTTGCTCCTCACTGAAGCAGCCTTCTGCCTCAGGCCCAGGTCACTCTCCTGGTTATTTCTGAAACAGGAACCAATCTCAACACAACTAGAGGGGGTCCTGCAGGTGGAATCGGGTAATTGGAAACAGCTGGTGCAGGTGAAAAGCATGAGATTGGGGAAAGTAGCCGTGGTTTTGGTCTTGATAGGAAACAAAGTCCTTTCTCGTGCGGGAAGCACAGAGTAATAAACACGCACTAGTAATGCATACATGGCACATTGCATTTTATGTAAATGATGATTCTCAGATAGCTTGGAAACATTTACCTGAGTATTTTGAACATTCCCATGATACACATCCTTGATTTTGTGTGAAGTCTTTAAAAAAAAAAAAAAACCCACTTGGCTGCAAAGTCAAACTACAACTACCTCATCCCTGTATCCAACCTAACACAAAATCCAATGTGGGCAAGCCAAATGGTCATTTTATAGTACTTTTCCCCAACTTCAGAATTTAAAAGGAATCAGTGTTTGAAAGAAAAAAAAAATCTACGGAAAAGAATTGTATTTCCCTAATGGGAAAACCATCATGATAAATATATATGCATATTATACTTATCCATCCTTTTATAAATGTATCCAAGAGTGAGATTGTGGTTAATGACATGTTGCAAACCATTATGGATTGATATTTGTAGATAAATTTCTCAAATTTGTAGTGGTAGTGCAACAGTAATGTAGTATTTTAGTAATTTTCTTTTTTTTTTAAGATTTTATTTATTTATTTGAGAGAGAGAGAATGAGAGATGGAGAGCACGAGAGGGAAGAGGGTCAGAGGGAGAGGCAGACTCCCTGCTCAACAGGGAGCCCGACATGGGACTCGATCCCGGGACTCCAGGATCATGACCTGAGCCGAAGGCAGTCTCTCAACCAACTGAGCCACCCAGGCGCCCCTATTTTAGTAATTTTCATCTGGTAACTCCATCTCACCTTACAAGTTTTTAGCCTTTTGTTAAAGCAATGTTTTGAAAGAAAATTGTCTTAAGTTAAATTGGTAGCCTCCTCTTCAGTTTATAAATTGAGCATTTAATTCTTCTCAGTTCTTTAGTGAACTAAGTTTTGCTGAGCAATTGAAAATCGTAATTTCCTGCCTTCCAGAAGTCACAATTGAATACAGAAACAAACACTTGATTTCCTCATTGGCTCTTTTTGTTTCCTTAAATGAAGATGGAATTTTGGTGCAATTTAGCTCCCACAAGTCTAGACTAACTTAAGGAGGAATATGATTGAAGATGCCTGGTGTAGAGTAGGGAAATAGTTCAGTAGAAATCACTGAAGGGAGGTTTGGGAGATGTTGCAGAAAGGGTAAATAGGAAAGAATAAAATGTTCATCTAGCTGATGAGGAAGTAGGCTTGACAGCCTTCCTGGAGAAGTGTTAGAAACCAAATTTAGCAAGCCACCTGGATGTCTCAGTCCATTGGGCTTCTCTGACTCTTGATTTTGGCACAGGTTGTGATCAGGGTCCTGAGATCAAGCCCCACGTCAGGCATGGAGCCTGCTTAAGATTGTCTGTCCCTTTCCTCTCAAAAAAAAAAAAAAAAAAAAGAAGGAAAGAAAGAAAAAGAAAGACCAGATTTAGCATTTAAAGCTTCATAAAGTCGGGACTCTTGAGCTGATCTCTGAAGGTTACACAGGTTTCAGAAGGTTGAGGGGAAGAGAGAGAACAATCTGAAAATGCACTGAGCAGGGAATGTACACGGCCTAGGGTGTGTGTGTGTGTGTGTGTGTGTGTGTGTGTGTGTGTGTGTGTGTGTGTGTTTCAAATCCACCTGTTTTATTGTACAAGGTCTATTTGAGGAAAGTTGGAAGAAACTAGTTTGGAGGGTTCAAGGAAGAGTGAAGGAAGTTAATTGAGGAATTAAGATTGTAAAGAGCATTAAGAATGTGGAACAGGATTTTGGAGTTTACCCACTGTGTTATGAAAAGATGAAAGTTATGAACAAGGAAGCGATAAAATTAAGTTTTTCTTCATCGTGGATCACTACATCAAAAACTAATGATGTATGGTGACTAACATAACATAATAAAATTAAATTAAAAAACTTCAATCTAGAAATGGTATTCTTGGTGGATTGGAAAGCAAAAATGTGTGAATGCAGGGAGCTATCTCTAGTGGAAGAAAAACATTGATGCTAGGAAGATTGGCTATGGTGGAGGAAGTCATCAGAGTTGGTGCCAAATTCAGGACAGTGGAGCCCACCAAGTCACAAGGAAGGGAAGAAACCAGTTGTGGATAAATGAGGATTTTTCTTAAATGGTTGTTGAGTTTTGAAATGATGAAACATTATTCACTTGAATAATTGAGCACTGATGATTTGCAAAGCATTTTGGAAAATGACCCCCAAAAGTGTGTTCTCTATCCTTTAGAAGCTCATGGTTTAGTGGAAGAAATAGCCATGCTAACAAACACTATAGAAAAAGATAGACCATAAAATGGGAGAATATATGAGAGAGAGAAAGGGATCTTGGAAGAGAAGATAGAAGAACTGGTTTGAGCTGGACCTAAAATGATAGATAGGAAGGACTTAAATTAGTTGGATTCATGCTTCCTTTCTTCATGCATTCAATAAAAATTTATAGAGCACCTGCTCTGTTGCAGGTACTCTGCTGGACACTGGACATGGTGATAAGAAAGCACAGTCTCCAGCAGAGAAAATAAAGACTGGCAAGTACAAAGTCTAAGTGAATAGCATCTGATCCCATGGGAATGGAGAAAGGAGTGAGGATGGAGGGAGTTGGTGGAAGGTGGTAGAGATAAGCTAGACCAAATGGGGAAAGAAGGAGAGCAGTAGGTCATGTTCTCTAAATGATGGGGAACTTGAAATGTTTAAGGAGATGGGAGATCTATATTTTAGCTCTCTATTGAAGACATTGTTGGTGTATATTTTAGAAAGGTACCAAAATCCCCAAGTTAAAGCATTTATTTATGGATATATTAAGCATGAAGATGCATTTTAGATATTTGTCCAATTGGTGGTATCAGCCAGTTACGGGATGTGTGGGATTGCTGAGTTTGAGTATGGAGAAAGGACGGAGGTCTGAAACTAGAGCTATGGTAACTAACATTTATTGAGTATATACCATTATCCAAGCACTGAATTAACTCCTTTACTCCTCAAAACAACCCATCAGATGGGTATCATTATTATCCTTTTGTTGTTTTGTTTTTTCCCCAGATAAAGCAGTTATATCAAAGTGAGTTGAAGCAACTTGTTGAAGGTCACACAGCTACTTGGTGTCGAGACAGGATTTGAACCCAGGCAGGCAGACTCTAGTACCTCCAGATTACAAAATAGCTCAGACAGAAAAAGCCTGGGATAATTAATATCAAAGGACTTAAAAGTTACCATGGCAAAATTAAGTGCTTCTGGGAGCCAAGCAGGTTGTGTAAAAATGCCAAGGCTCAGGGGTCACGTGGTGAAGGGGCCAGTGCGGCTTCTGAAAGGGGCAGTCGCAACCACCTCAGCTGTGTCTTGCCCCGTGAAAAAAATGAACCTCATTAATACCAGATTTTGCAAATGTGAATAAAACCTAGGAAAAAAGACGTGGGTTTTTATGTGAGATCACCAAATTTTTAAATGTTGGCTACTAGTTTGTTTCCCTGTTGAACTACATTGTATGGTCTACCCCCACAAAACAAAACAAAACCCAAATATTAAACAAATGAAAAACACACACCTGCTGCCCAGATAGAGCCTTGTGTTCACCAGGAAGATAATTCTGATTTACAATAAAATCCTTTGAAGTCCTTATATATATATTGCATATGTATATATATATTTCTTGCCATGGACAGAATTAGAGAATGTTTAAATGTGAAATGCACTACAGTTTCAAATGCAAGGTGAAGATTCATATTTTCTCCCATATTTCTGTAAGCAAAAATAGAAAAGCAGATGTATTTTTTTTCCTTCAGAAAATCAGTGGGTGAAAATGTTTGTTGCTGCCTACACTGTATCATCTACTCTGAGAATTTGACTGTTTATATAATACAAGTGAATCTAAATATGACATTTGAAGTCAGTCCTCCAAGTGTTTCCAAATATCCACATGCATTGCATCATGTAGACTAAATAGTGAACTTCACTACAGTTGCTTTCAGTCCATTTTATCCAGAAGGAATTAAAATATTAGTGATCCTGTGGGTCCATTCTTAGGCTTTGTGACTACCAGTGAGAAACCTCTGCATTGATGAAGTTTAATAATAATACAAAGCTATAAAGTTGTGCTAGCGCTTCAAAGGGAGTAACATAAAAAAACTTGTGGAGGAAAGCCACGGGCTACCATCAACCTCAGCACACACACGCACGCACACACAAACACACACACACACACACACACAGAGCTGGGAGACCTATTTTGGTAGAAGGAAGCCTGGTTCACCAAAAAAGAGGGATAATGAGGCCATTTTTCATTATTTTCCCAGTGGATTTTTAAATAGTTACCTCATAAAATAAATAGTTTTAAGGTTCCACATTACTTTTGCCTTTAATCTGTGCCTGTGATGCAAATAAATGAGTGAAGATTTTTATACTCCCCAAGGTTTAGACAGAGGCAAATATATTAAAAAAGAACATCCAAAGTAAGTGTAATTTCTTACTGAAATGGTGGCTTACCAGAAGCTATGGTTGGTGGAGGGAAGATGCTTTCTTAAAATGAATCTAGAAGTTACGGTGATTAACATAACATAATAAAAAAAAAAACAAAGACACAGAAAAAAATGAATCTAGAATTTGATTGATTTTTATATTTATTGTTCAGGTATATGCTGTTCTTTGTTAGCTTACCTTCGCAATGCTACGTTTCTCTAACTTGTACTTCATTTAAATGGAAGACGTTAAAACTGAACCGGGCTGCCCAAGTAGAGAAATACACATTTGGAATACGCGTCCCTATGGAAAGCGTTGGACTCAAATGCTTTTGATAGGAGCACCAGGGAGAAGAGTAGGGTGTTAAAAAGCAGCTTGAAGCTTTTAAAAGTTTTTTTAATGTGCTAAAGTTAGAAATAGTTTCTTGTTCTTTTCAAGAGGCGACTGAATTAACCTGGCTATCTAGCTAATAAACAGAAATAGTCCACCTTGGTGGATCTCTAATTATAGCCTCTGAACCTTTCAGTAAGTTTACAGCTTAAAACATCTGAGTGATTCTGTCTTTTGAAAGCCATGTGAATTAGAAAGGCGGCCTAATTAAAACAAATCTTGGATAAACCACTTCACGGAGATACAAGTTTGATGGTTGGATATATCAAAAATTGTTACCAGATGTTGTGCAGAGGCCTTAACAGTTTAAAGATCATGAGGTTTTTTTTTTTTTAACAAAGCAAAAATATTCTAATTGAAGTTGTCAGCAGGAGTGAGACTAATATGCCTGTATTTGATTAAATAATAGTTTATTTAACAGTGTGGCCCAAAATTGGCCAAGACAAAAGTCAGAAAACATTTTAGCCAGAAGACTTAAACAGAAAAACACAACAAACTGACAGCGCTATCTAGGTGACTCCCAGGCACTGTGTTTTGATAATGTCCATTTTCATCCTATGATGGCCCATTATCCTTTGTCACACAGAATATACTCTGCAGCAATGCCTTAGAATCTATTCTTTAATGCATTTTGCATTTTCCAAAAAATAAAGTTAGGAGAGCAGTACAAACTTATTATAAGGCTCACTGCTGAAACCTTGGGAGGCAAACATCACATCTTTTTCCATTATATAAATGTAAACAGCTATATTTTTAGGAGTTACATGTTTTATGTAGACTGCTGTTCTGACTCGCTCTGGGATATGAGGATGTTAGCTGTATAAAATAGAAAAGTGTAAGACTCACATGGTCCTGTTACGACTCACAGGCACCTTTTCTTGATTACATGATAGGTGCACATAACTACTTCCTTCCCCTGCAGCAGACAGCTGTGCACCGCTCTCGGATGAAATGCAAAATGGTCCTCCTTTTGAAGAACACGGAGTCTTGGCCCGTCCAGACAATCCTTCTTAGTGATTCGAGCTTCCCTCTCCTTTTATCTTCCAGTTCTCAGGTGCACACCTACCCTCCTTCATTGAACAGTGTGGCAATGCCTGGATTTTTCCATAATAAAAGTTTCGAGACTTTCCATTGACGTAAACATTTAGGAAATGGTCCACCTAGAATACTGGGGAGTTGATGCAATTTTAAAAAATCAACGCTCTATGTAGTGGCCAATGCCTGAGCTATCGTTTGCTCTCAATAGCACCCAGAGGTCTGGATTTTTAAAAAGTAAATTGCAGCTTACTCTATGGCAGTTGTGAGAGGACAGCTACACTAGAGGGTCATTAATCATTTAAGCATTCAAATAAAACTAAATGTTTCTTTTTAGATCTAAAGTGCAGCCCATAACACAATTGAAATAACATTAATGGGAGAAGGGAATGAAAAGACAGAAAGCAGAGCTGTTGCTTCACCACGAGTGTGCCCTGGGCTCTAATCAGAGAGCGAGACACTGTGTACAGTAAGGGAGCGGATTCTTGTTGGTCTCCCGTTTCCTACCATCTTGAGTTTTCTCAGTTGAAAGGAAGTTAGGGTGGATGTTTGTACATGTCATAACACTGCATTTCTGGATGTTCAGCAGAAGGGGCCAATGACTGGAAGGTTTAGCCTTACAGCTGTTGCAGAGTAGTGTTTAAAAGTTGCTTGTTAGCTGCAAAGTGCTAATAATAATGTATACAGGGTACAAAATGTCCCCTGTGGCTAATGGGGAAAAACTAGGCTCTTTAAATACAACGTTTTCGTTATTAAAATACATTTCAGTTTTACCAGTGATTTACTTTTAAAACAAACTTTGTAAAGACTTGACAAACACGACACAGTGAACCCCGTTTGTCCTAGAGGATAGTATGGAAAATTACTTACAGGTCAATTGAAAAACCAATGACTCCGTCGTGTCACTGCTCGGGGTGTCTTTGCCATTTTAACAAGTTCGGCATCTGTCCATTTGATGCTCTTTAAAATCCCTTGCCTTGTGACAAGATTTTTACTTTCATATCCATGTCACGTGTTCTAATTTATCTTGTTAGCATCACTGAAAATGGCAGTGCAGAGGTCCTACCCCTTCTTTTCTAAAATAGGGTAGGGTACTAAAGGAGAATGATAAAGTGACTTTGTTCCAGTGAAAAATTAATCCCAGTTCCCTACATTTAGCACTATGCAGTGCCAGGAAATGAAAATCACAACACCACCATCCTGAAAGACTCACTGACTGCTTCCCCGTGCCCCAGGGGTGAATAACCCCATTCCTAGTTTATAGAAAATGCATGACTGAAGCTGGGAGGTACTCGTCATCCACACTCCTACACTCAGGCACTTTGTTGACTGTCTAAGTTGAGCAAAAGAAACACATCTAATGCTATCTCCATATGCAATTGAGACCATTTGGCTCCCTCCCCTCGAACAGCAACAAAAGACAAACCTAGAGTGCATTTTACTATGTACTTAAATAAATATCTTGGATGAAATTAACATTAGTTCACCTTTATTAAGAATACATATTATGTTATGTTGCGTCAGTCAGTCACCAGTCATTGTATATTGGATCAGGCTTTAGTAACTGTATAAGATGTTCTTGGAGTGTTTGTTTTATTGCAAAATACAGTTTTTCTTAGAATCACCAGTGTGTAATGCCTGGAACTTGAGTAGTCTGAAAATGAAATGATAAATGAAAAGGCAAAGAAACAAAGAGGAAAGAAGGGATGGAAGGAGGAAGAGAGAGGAAGGGAGAAGGGAGAGAGGAAATGTGAGTCTCAAAGCCAATGAGATTACTCCAGATCATCTGGAAGAAACAATGAAATGTAGTAGTATTGAAATGCAAGAACTGAAAGAGACCATGATATCATTTGTTATTTACACCCACCCTCTTTTACATAAATATATAAAGAAGGAAGAGACTAATTTACTGAACATCTATTATGTGACTGGCATAGCACAAGACATTCTGTGTGCATGATATTCATGACCCTTCAGAATGATTGGCTAGTTGCTCTTCCCCCCCCCCCCCGAGGCATAACCTAGTAAATACAGATAGCTTTATTAGAGCACTTACCAGGTCTTTGCTTATATGGCTTCTCTGATGGTTGGTGAGCAACTTGAGACCTTGGGTCATGTATTCTATGGGTCCATAGTCCCTATAGGTCCATAGCTGTGGGTCCATAATCATCCAGCATGGTACTGGGCACCAAGCAGATGGTCAATGAATGGTATTAAGTATTAATGAATAGGTAAGTGATGACAGATACGTATCACCCCATTATCACATTTAGTGGGCCATGGCCTTGGTTTTTATACAATCCTGTATGTGTAAGACTTTTGGCACTAGATTTACATGCTTTTGGCAATAAGTAAGTCTTGCACTTTCTATTTTTTAGACACTTGTACATCTTTTGGATGACACTGGCCTGCTTTCATTTAGAAATAGAAAATACATGCCAAGTTTTGGTATTTTAGTCTTAATACTCTTATGAGACACAACAGTCACTTGCTAGATTATAAGATGCTTTCACTTCATAGGGGGAAATAAAAGTCATAGATTTTCTTTACCTGAGAAAGAATATAGAAAGTAGTCTCATGCTCTCTTTGACTCTTTATAGCCCAAACTAGAGACGTGCCCAGTGATGTAGAGAATTCAAACAAAAGAGTATACCACCTCTCTAAGGAGTGAAGAAAGCAAAAGTTGAAATTGATAGTAATTAATATTTACAGTGTAAATATGAGCTAGAGCTAGACATAGGATCAGAAGAGGTATATATTTTTAGATACCTCATTTGAAAGAGGGTAAACCTTCCTCTTGTTAACATAGTAATTCAGTCTTTCTGGAAGATAAGGATGCTACATTTGTCTATAAGTTATTTTTCTGACACATGTGCCCATGGAAACAGTTATTGGCCCATTTAATACTTTATGATATTTGACAACGGGCTGTAAGAACATGCATTCAGAAAAAAAAAAATTGGATGCTACCTTTGTCATCACTGTGACTACTGAAAAGCTCTGTTGGCTTTCAAGTATAGATAAACCTTCAGGAAAGTTCTCACGTGAGCTGGCCACAAGGGCTTTTATTGTGAACTTTCCAAACATATCCTGTATATTCATTGTGAACTAAGGAAATGGGATTGATTGAATCTCAAATAGTTGACCATGGCACCTGTCGTGGGGGCATCCTTGCTTTTTGTGACAATAAGGTTTTGCCACATTCTTCTAAACAGGCTGTTGGTGGTATAGTGATCATTTACTACCTCCTCATAGTGTGGCTTTTGTAGAAAAAAGAAAATGGCATAGATCAACTCTTTCAAGAGAGTTACACGAGAAGAGTAGATAATGATGGCTTCTTTCAAGGATTATTCAAACCACAGAAAATACTAGATGGCATGGTTGGGCCACTCAAATGTAATCAGCAGTACTGTCAGAACAGATGCTTTACTTACTAAAAGATCCCTCTTCTGGATAGATAACATACAGAAGAGTGTGTGTGGGGGGGCTGGTAGAAGAAATGTATTGATTTTTTTATCTCATCTTTTAATATCTTACTTCTGATAACAGTCCTTAGTTTTCCCTTGAAAATCCACACCTCCCTCACTTTCATTTCATCTAGTTCAGATGAAGCTGATTTTGCCCAAGATTCGGAGCTCAGGTGTGTGCCTTTGTTTTTTGTTACACAAACTGGGAGCTTAGGAGAAATACTGAATCTCTGATTCCATCTCAGACCTACTAAATAAAAATCTGCATTTGGATAAGATCACCAGGTAATTTGTAACTCACATTAGAGAATCGATTTTAGGCCTAATAAACCAATGCAGGCATTCCATCCTACATCCCATCTGGCCATGGTAGGAAAGGGACATGACTTGAGTTAGGCCAGCAAGGCCCTATTGAGGACATTGTGTTGAGGCTATCAAGAAAGAAAACTCACTGTTTCCCCCCCATCATTTGTTCAGTCAACTATATGGCACTAGATGTCCAACAGCCATTTTGCCAACCAGAGAGAAGGTATATGGGTGAAACTGTAGTTAGTGCAGTGGAAACATATACCAGAGGGTAAGAAATTATGCTCTCATGCTATCACTTGAATCTTGGTTAAACTGTGCCTAAAGGCAGCGTTTCCTGGTTTTTTCATTTCCAGGTGTCAGAAGATTTATCCTCATATTAATCTAGTTTGGGTTGTATTTTCTGCCGCAAGCAACTGAAAGAAACTAAAAGTTACAGTGATAAGTAATGATTGAAAGTGCATTCGAGCCCTACCACCTACTTGCGTGGGCTCCTTAGCTGCATGTGTGTGAATGTGTATGAGAGGGTGTGTACGTGTGCGTGTGCAAGTGTGTGTGTTTCACATTTCTCGCTTGTTGTAGCATTTAGAAGCAGAGGAATCATAAAAATCTTATATTTAGACATGTCTGCTTTCTTGCATCATTCTCTTAATTGCTTCATGTATATTTACCTTACCTCCCCTCAAAATTATAAACACTTCAAAGGCACTGAACCTTCCTTACATGAGGTGATAATTTAAAGTAATAAGACGTTTATAAATAAACATACCAGAACTTATTACCAAGTGAGTGTAGACTTTCAAAACCACCACCTGAGGAAGCTGCCAATTTATTCAGGTTTTGCTGACTTTGGAGAGAACATTGTTGTAAGTCTTTAGAATAATGATCAGCACCCGTTTTTGAGCCATGAGATCACACCAGCGATCTGCTAGTTACATCAAACTTTTACTCAAAATGACAATGCTGAGACTAATACTCAACCTGGTGAGCCCCCTTCAGTCCTGACTGACTAGCCTTCAACCCCAAGTCCCAGATCCACCGGGGGCCCCAGCTGCTCCCTAAGCAAATCTCTGGAAGCTACACCACCCAGCAGTGAAGGGGTAGCACCTGACCTCCTAGAGGGTCCTGAACTCTGCCCCTGCATGACAGCCAGTGCTGGTCCCGACTCCTGTCAGTCATTGTCCACACGCCATGCTGGTCCGTCATATGCGTTTGCCACCCTTGGGTCCCACCCAGGTGATTCTGCTGTCTTCTTCATCAGAGTTACTCTGAATAAATGTTGTTTTCTTTCAGAAATGAGATCTGTCCTCCAGAAAGGTTGATTTTCTATCACTGAGAGAACCAATATAATGAATATTATGAATATATATCTCTGAGAAACTTTGGAAGAAGTATGAGTTTAGACTCAGAGGACTTGTCATCTTTGTGTAATAGCAAGTGATTAGCAGTTGTATTTAAAAATTATAGATGAATAACCTGTAATCGATAAGTAAGTAAGAGCATGTTTCTTAGGCTCTTCAGTGTGTCGTAGTGACTTGAGGTTTTCATTTTGTGGGAATCAGAGAATTTTCATCTCTGTTCCTGAAAGAGGAGAAAAGGCAGAGTTTATGGAGCAGTGAATTCCTAAGGGAGAAAATCCTTCCTTTATTGATTAAATATCAGGCATTTAGGTTGTAAGTTTTTTCCTTTCCTGTCTGCTATTTCTGCAAGCCAAGAAGATTTCAACAGGTAATAAACATTCAAAGAAATAAAGGGGTGGAGAAGGCTGTGCATTGGTTGCTAAGGAAAATCTAAATCAACTTAGAAGGAAGCTTAAAGGAAACCAATGTTTATGGCTTGGACGAAAATGAATTTTAATTGTAGTTCTAATGGAAAATTTTACCAGTATTGCCAAGTTAAAAATTATATATTTATCTAATAATGAAAGCAAGTCCAATCATTTAAGCTATGAGCTGAAAAATATATTTTCAAAATAAGGATTTTTTGTAAATTTATGACGATTAAAGCAAAACCTCTCTGCTAATGTTCTGGGATTGCATTACAATAGCATATTGCCTAATAAAGTAAAAGAATGGATCAGCTTATAGAAGTTGCTCTGTTGTAAGTGAATCTTCTTCAGAGTTTGCTTTGAAATATGAATTTCAGAACTAGATGTAGAAGACCAAATATTTTTAAAATTTCATTGTATCTCGGACTACCAATATTACATTCCCCATCACAGGTTTGTCTAAAAATTTTTTAAATAAAAATAAACCGTTTAGAACCACCCATGTAAAAATGTATGTGTGTATCCCAAAGGTGAGTGTGAACACGTATGTCCTGGGTTAATTACTGTGCTGTGTATGGACATTAGGATGCTCAAGTATTAATAGCAATAGAAGACTTAGTGCGATACAATAATCATTTTTAAATAATCCTAAATCTGCTCAAGTTGAAAAGATTCTGACAGCAGGAACCTTAAACAGCTGCCCTGAGCAAAACAGACACTGCTTTCTTTTAAAGTTGAAAAGAAGAAAGGTAACAATTATCCCTGAGACACTGGAAACAGAGTTGTCTGATTTTTTTTTTTTCCAATGCCTTCATTTCTTGTAAAAATAACAGTGTGTGCTTGGGCTGTGTTAGACAATGGTCGACCTCTCAGAAGCAGCGATCAGATGAACAGATCACTAATATATTAAAAGTATAATTGAAATGAAGAATAGCCTCATATGTACTTTTAGTACTGTGCTGCAAAATTTATTATTTTTCTGAAGTACTTGACGGAATTTTAAGTCAAGATGCCATTTGGAGCCAAGGTACAAAAATAACACTTAAGCCTAAGTACCTCTGCATGATTAAACTTGATAGGGCATTGAGTAAGGGTAGACGCGGTGATTATTAAATGCCGTGTTGTTCCCCCTTCCTACTTCATCTATAAATCCAGTGTGGCTTTTTATCAAGCGGGTTCTGAGTAAGACCAGTATTCCGGTTCCATCAAACTATTTATTTAGTTGCTATATTAAATAGAATCTTGCTAGAGGTATTTTTTTAGCATAGATTAAAATTCCCAATGTGCCTGCAAGTTATTTGCCCTGTAAGAAATTTAGAAAACCTTTTCCCTGAAATTGTCTAACTTAATCTCAATTTATATTTAGTTTTTAAAAGTAAAATTCTGTAGAGAGCCTTACTAGCCAGACTTGAAACACTGCAATTTGCAACGAGCACATAATGGCATCCACTCAGTGGTAGGGGGTTTGAAGATCAGAACATTCAAATGAATTTCTTCTCCATTTTAATAATCATACCTCCTTATGTTAATGAACTCAATTCATAGTGATTATTTTCAAATTCTCTCTACATCATTTCTCTAACTGGTCACAAATGTTTGTAATACTTCAGTGTTCTCTGAGTTTCAAAATGACTCGCTCAGATAGGAACTCATATTATTTTTCCATTTCTGATTCCTCCCTCCCCCCACTGTTACCAAAGAATACTCATGTTTTAGTAAATCAATCTATTTTCATGCTTAAAAAAAAAAAAGTCAAGTTCAAGAAAGAATAGCACAGCTGTTCAAGATGTCATATCTTATAAAACAAATCTATTAGGAGGGTCAAATTCTGGAAGGGGTCAAGTTAATGGTATAAGTGGAATAATTTGGTCATTTTCTGAAATTTGTAAACCTACAAACATAAAAGCTCTGCATTAGATCGACTAATTAGCTAAACCTCTGCTAATAGTGATTTTCTTCTTTAAAAGTTAGGACTTTTATGTTTAAGGCTCTCTTTACTTTCTTTCTTTTTTTTTTTTTGCACATGTGAATTGCTTTGAATTTTAGTCTGGTACCAATCAGTCTATTCTGTTTATTTTTGAATTATTTCTCCATTTGGGATGCGTTTAAAAGAAGATGACTATTTCCATTTTTATTTTGCCAAGGAAATATACACATGGGTACACTAAGTATATACAATGAGTGAAATAAAATATTGGAAAGTAGATAGAAAAAGAGGGATGATTTAAATCAGGTCTAGCTACTTAACCTGCCCTTCAGAGAGTACACAATTTTTGGAGCATGTAATATCTGCAAATGTTTTTTAATCATACATAAATTATTCCTTCTTCATGAAATGCTACCTCCTAGTTTCTTAAGTTTCATTGATTCTGTCCTTACACTTTTTATATCTACTTTTTCCTCAGAGATATTTTACTCTCTAGTTAGATATAACCCTTTATTTGGGGAAAAAAGCATAACTTTTTTGTTTTGTTTTGTTTTTAAAGTGAAGCCTTTAAAATATGAGATTGTCCCCTCTGAACTTTTTAAATTATTAAACTGGAAGACCTAGAAGTCACTTTTTTTAAAGGAAATATGCATGTAAACATGCAATACATATTTTAAGTGTATGTGTGCATGTTAATGTATTATGTGTGCATATATATTTTTTTAATAAAATAGGGGATGTCAAATTCCAAATAGTTGCTTATGGATATAAATTTACAGCCAGCACCCAAAATTAATTTTTGTACAGAGGTTTCTAAATCTTGATCTGTATAAATCTAAGTGGATCAACTTTGTGTAGTCTATGAATTAAATACCCATTGTCATATTTTATGGTAATGTATTAAGCTATGTGACCACACTATATGAAAAGAAGAAAACTAGCTAGAATGAGTAATATTCGTAAGGCAACTTGACCTACCTAGCATTCTTTTATGTTTTAGAAAATGCCAAAGGTTACGGATTCCTTCCCCAAATTTCCACTTGTGTTTTAGGATGAGACATGTATCTTTGATAGACTGGTGAATCTCATGAAAGTAAGTAAGTCACCACCAAACTGGTTTATTTACGTAATGAAATCCTTAAAGGTCTTTTGGAACACAGTCAAAAGACGAAGAATAGAAGAGAGAAAGAGAGTGGAGAGACAGTATTTTCAAACGCATAATTGATGTGATAAATTTTAAGACTGTCACCTAAATGTGAGAGAGTCTTAGGATCATTATTCATCCTCTTCTCTTGTTGTAAAAATAGAATAAATAAGAGCTTCTTTGCATAAATTTTATACAAATGTGCATAAATATGTAAATCTAGGTAATTGAATGGTATATGTGTATGTACATGCCAAAATATTATTTAGCTATTCAGTATTTCCTAAAATCTAATATCTATTGATACCCAGTATCTTCTGAAACTAAGAGAGAAAGGAAGAATTTAACGCTCGTTGAATTCCTGATATATGTCAAGCATTGCATTCAGTATTCTCCCATATATAATTATACTTATGTTAATTGAGTGTGTAAGTGAATTGAGAGGACTCTAACACAGTAATAAAAATAAATCAGAAGTTCTCAATGTCTTATTTTCCACCTATTAAAATCAATAATTATTAGGCTGACATATAAGTCACTCTCCTAGGTACTCTGTTCCTTCATTTCCTTTTCGGTCTTTTGTACACATAGTTAATTACATTTCTTCTCCACTCTCCAGGAAACTCTTGGGATTTTTTTCTCTTTAATTTAACAACATCATTGGTATTTTAGCCCTTTATAAAATGTGATATTGTTTTAATGAAACTAAAAGCCACTAGCAACATCTCACTACATGTCAGTGGTAAAATGTTGCGCTGGATTCGTTTGTGTATATATGTATATTTGTGTATGTGTATGTATATGGACTGTCACTTTGATGTGTATACATACACAGATACCCACATCAGCATATACCATTTCGACTAGTTTTTCAGATTGTTCAGAAGCTCAAGCAAAGTCCATTTCTTTTCCCTCCTGTCATATAATATTTAGTCTAAATATGATGCATAACTTAATTTTATTTTGCATTTCACAAAAGTGAAACTGTTTTCAGTCTAAGTCCTATTTTTTGTAATGATGACTGCCATATATATTTCATGAATAAAGCTTCATTTGAAGTATAATCTGCTTGATCATAGCATGTGTGTGTGTATATATATATATATATACATACATACATATATATATGCCTACCACACACACATATATTTTAACACAATGTCTGTTTATTGAAATCAGCAGAACCCTGTCTTCTGATAGAGGTCAGTTCAATTAAGCTGTCAGTAATTAAATGCCTACTATGTGCAGTGCACTGATAATGCAAAGATTGAAAGAAAAAATAGGCCCTTGTTTTTAATAGCTCCAGTCCCCTGGGAGTGACTTGCATCTGTAAATAATCGGAATCCAGTACTCTATCTCCTATACCTAAATGCTCAGAAAGCAGAGCCATTTGATGATTTAAGACAATTCAGTATATGAGAAGCTAAGGCAGAATTGGCATCCTAATGTCCCAAAAAGCTAAGCTTACACACTGACAGCAAAATACCTCTTATGAAGAAGAGTAGTTTTGATATATTTGGGGTAAATTTGTGAATGTGGAATAGCACAGGAAAACTAAGCCATTTTTTGGATCTCTGCTTTTCTTTTGTGTGTGTTTTTAATTTCAGCTTCTCTATGAATCTTTTTTTATATATATATATTTTTAAGAACTTGGTAGTTCGTGTTTTCTTTTTTCTTTTTTAATTCATATTACTCCACAGTAGGAAGAAATGTTTCTTGAGGGCAAATAACTTTAAAAAATTAATTTGAGGTCATTTCTTGCTTTAATATATTTGCATCTTCTGCAAAGATTGTGAACAGTTTAATCATGTTTGTCTAGGAAAAAAATAATGCTAACAGAAAAATAATGTAAACACGAGGCAGGCAGGGAAAAATAAAGTTTTAGAAAAGTGAGTTGCTGTGTTTTATTTGCAGAGCCCTTCTCATGAAATAAAAGCTCACTCACCAGGAGTTTTGTGTCTCAGGCTATGCTGCCAGGCCTCAGTATTGGTTTCCTGATACTCTGCTCGAGGGACAGAATGTCACAGTACGGAATGATTTTAACTGTTCCGTTTTGGTAGGAGTGACTGAGGGGTCGTCTCAAGAGTGCTGGATGCGATGAGGTAGTTCTTGCTTTGGTATGTGATACAGTGTGATTAACAAACTCCAGATCACATAGAGACACGGGTCCGAGTCAGGTTATTAAGTGCAGTCCCCTACTCGGGACGATGTATTTCCTTGCGCTGATACAGTCATACTGGAGGGGAAATATATATATATATATATATATATATGCAAAGACAATCATTGCTTTCTTCTTGAGCAGCTGTAGCCAGTCCCACTAATGGACGTGCAAAAACAGAAACTGGCAGCACAAGGTATGTGTTCGTTTTCACAGATGGTACTGCAGACAAGTTGGTAATGGAAAAGGAAGTCGTGTACGTGAGCTATTTGAATGTGGGGGGGGGCGATGGGGGGACAGCCTATTACCGTGCTTTCCTGTGTTATTGACTGTGTGAGTTACTGAAGAAGCAGTTTTCCCATGAAAGATTTCAGTTATTACAAAATTACATCATGATTGTTAAGGAAATTCATAATTCCAACTTGTCTTTTTAAAATGTTATTAAAACTTTAAAAATCAGCTTTGATTTCCCTGTCTGCACTGTGCTTCTATAATGAAATTATCTGCTCGAGTTTGTTTTAAACCCTAGTAGGAAGAGAATTCTCATTTAAAGATACATCTTCTATTTGAGCAATGACATAACATACTAGGCACTTATTTTAACCATTGGAAAGGTGGATTTAAATACCTACGACTTTGTGTGTCCCAAGGAAATACAAAACTGAGTACAAATGAGACATTTTAAGAGAATTATTTATAGATTCAAAAATTAAATGAAGTTCAGATTCATTTTTCTTTTTTATTTTTGTTTTTGTTTTATTTTTATTTTATTTTTGTATTTAGGTCCTAGAGGATGAAATGGTACAAGAAGTATTCCCAATCTAGTCTTATCAAGTATTTAGTCCAAATTGCATATTTGGTATCCGAGTCTCTTGTTGACACAAATCTGCAGATTTTTAACATGGTTCTTAATTGTTTTGAACTTCAGTATATTTAACTGTATTTCCATAATTTGTACGCTGTTCAGTGGAAATAAGCAGCAATTACCATCCTTCTGCTGAGCAGACTACATGCTATGTTTTAACATCTGATCTGCACTGTATCCTCTCAACTTGATAGCCTGTAAAAAGTGTTTAGAGTTAAGAATATTTTGGTCTTCACTGTTCTGTAGTGAAATGGAAACTATATCACACATGAAAAGTATCAAAGTCAGCTCCATAGGTTGATGAAGAACATATAGTTTTATATATAATAATAGGGGAAATATTTAAGGGAAAATAATTATAAATATTTTCATATTATCCAAATCTGAGGAATTTATTAAAATAACCTCCTCTTTCAGAATTGGCAGTGTTTTATGTTGAATAATGATGATACCACACATTGCAAAAGGTCTCTGCCAGGGAACATACAAGTATATAAAGTAAACCTAGTAAATTGTTATCTGAACATATGTGTTTATAGAACTTGTCAAAACCCCAGCATCATTTTTGCTGCCCCATCTCTAGCCAAGACTAATGCAAAAACAGATTCTGGTTCATAGCTGCCCTCCCATGTGACTGGCATTATTAGGAGCTAAGTCAATGGTGTTGACTAATTTTCTGCTTTTAAGCAGAGGCATATTTTACATACTTCTTTTTTCTCTTTTTGACATGGCAGGACTAAAACACATGTACTGCACCCATCCCCCTTCCCTACCCCTACCTCTCCATCAGCCAAATGTTGTGTTCCTCTGGCTATGACTGTATCTCTCAACCTCAAAACAGATCGTTGCCATATCTGATCAAGGATGAGTCATTTCTTTCTGGTACCTCAAAACTTGCATAATTTCAATCAGCTGTTATAGGGTGGTTTGAAGAGATAAGAGTTCTTCAAAGCCAAGCTATGGTGAAATATTTTTGGTGAAAATTCCCCAATCGCTTCTTTAGTACTAGGGCCTGAAACATAGTTTAGCACTGTGGCTCTCAAGTGAGGGAGACCTCGGTTTGTATCTTAGCCCTACTATTTAGCAACTGAAAAACATTGCTAGGCCTCAGTTTTTCTCATCTGTAAAGTGGAGGGAAGAAGAAGAATAACAGTAACAACAACAACAATAATGATGATACCTGTCTCTTAGGATTGCTTTAACGAGGTCAGATAATGAAACAAAGCCTATGCATATTATCCTACACATAGTTAAGTCTTGAGAAATATTAGATGTCTGATGGTGATTATTAAAGAAGGGACACAAAGTAGTCAAGTGAGAGAATTCTGTCAGATAATTGATTCAGAAATGGTTTCTAGAACACAGTCCTGGGTTTTTATCTAGACTTAGAGACTAGGATGTACTGTTTGATACTAGATAAGTCAAAGAACCATTCTTAGTCTTTTTACCTCATCAATGAAAAGTGGGGGAATAATAATACCTGGTAATTCATTTTGATCTAAACTGGGATAATAGGTGTTAGGAGTTCTTAACCTTCAGATCTGTAGGCATTCAGGTCCATACCATACCAAATGCTTGGATACATCTTGTGAAGGACATTCTTCTCAACAGCCTGAAGTTATTTGTAAAGTATTTTACATATTTTTTTTTTTCCCCCTGGGGAGAGTGTCATAAATTTTATCAAAAGAATGTTAGGAACCAGTGAAGAACCACTGATGTGTATATATATATATATATATATATATATATATATATGAATGCCGTGAGGATGGAAACACTTTGTGGGCCAGTTATAATCTGTTAGCTAATATGAAAAGAATTCCTTTTTCTTTTAGATTTTATTTTTTTTTTAAGTAATCTCTACACCCAACATGGGGCTCGAACTTACAACCCCGAGATCAAGAGTCGCATGCTCTACTGCCTAAGCCAGCCAGGCACCACCCCATGAAAAGAATTCCTGATTATCGTTGGTATTTTCTGTTTCTTCCAAAATAACCGTCATCCTCATCATTATCTCTTATAAAGCCAACCCCACATAGATAATACATAAAATAACTCTATTTGTGTTTAAGTGCAGAAGCCGAACCCTTTGGATGTTAGGCTTTTTGTACAACAGGTTTCTTCTTTATCGTTATCACTTAAGATTTTTATTTTTTATAATGTGAATAATTCCCATAATAAATGTGTTTACAAAATAGACTGTTAGGTAAAATGTGCAATCAGTTTATTAAAACAATCAGCTCTTTCTCAAGCTGAAGTTTGCTTAAGGGGTGCTAAAATTGTTTAACTGTGCCTCCAAAAAGCCTTTTTTCTTCCTTTTCAGTGTCAGGTGTTGGCACTGGCATGGAAGAAAGTCCCTGTGGAGAAAGCCTCCAATGATTTTTGTAGCTGAAGGTGAAAATGGATCCATGGTGGCAGAAATAGAAGCAGTGAAAGACTTGAGTAGTTCTTTTGACGATAATGACTTTCACGTGGAATGAAGAAAGACAGGGCAGACATAAATGTTCAACCATAGTTTTAGCTGTCTGAATACCTATTGCTGTAAAGGCAGAACAGTACTACAGAAACAGTGTGGGTAGAACTCCAGAGATCTGGGTTTTTCTAGTCCTGGTGCTTTATGTCATTTGGGCATGACACTGGATATTTGGTCTGCTCATTTACCAAATATGGGGTAAGTCAAAGAATAGAGTTGGAGTCCTTCAGACCTATGTACTGGGTTCTATATGTATGTGATAAATTTGTAAATTCTGCCAATTTGAAGAAACCATATGAATGATTTGAAGTGTGGGATATATGTTGCAAAATCTTGATTTGTCTGCTATCCCACTTCAGTAGTCACCAGTTGCATCTCAGAAGAAATGGAGCTAATGTGTTTGGCACACTAGCATTTCCTGATATGTGGGGCAACTCCCACATAGTGATGTGTCAGTGCAGTAAGTCTCAGGTGCATTCATACCTGGGTACAGTGTATGATTACTAGAGTATGTGTTGCCTCATGTCCTGGAACAGAGGTGGTTCCATTGCTCCTAGCCAGGGATGTCAGCTTTATTTACACTGGTCTCCATTATCATTGCTGATGTGTTGAGGAAGTGAATTTAAGCAGGGTAAACAGATTTTGTTTCCGAATTCTGAGATAGGAGATTGTAAGATGGGTGCTTGGCTGAACCTTGTAGAGTCTCTTCAGTTTTCTGGCAAGAAATCTGAGGGCAAAGAGGGCTGTTCTGAATCAGGCAGAGACTTGCTGTGCAGCGCATTTAAACTGCACTGTCCTTCACAATTCTATTTGGAACAAAAGTCAGCCAAGATGTTGGTAACTACTGCTTTGTGTTGGCAGCGTTCTTTCCCTGCTCTTCCTAAAATATCAGGTAGCCTGTGCTTTGGGTAAAATTCTGGCTATTAATTTAAAGATGTTTGTTGCAAGCCACCATCTGTTTTTAAGTGGCTTTAGGCGCTGCATTCTATGCATTCTGTATTATCTGCTGATATGTAGTCAGTAGCTGGTTAATCCTCGCTTGGGGAGAATTTGGAGGAAGAGGTGGCCTTCTATGTTACTCAGTGGTAAATAACAGTGATAATGACTAAAATACTAATCATCATTTATTCATAATTATTGAATGCCAACCCACTACATGATAGTAATAATAAATACATTCTTTAACATGGTAGTAATAATAAATACATTATTTAATTCATATCAACTTTTTTGGTAGTCAGTAGGGCAATGTTATTGATCATTGTCCTACTATTAGGACATTCTTACTTATGGGATAAATGAACAAGTATCAGTTTGTTTCTGAAATGACTAGACTATTATTACCCACTTTGGTAAAGGAGCACAGAGAGTAAGCTCTCTGATCATTAGATAACTTTCAGCCTTTAAATGAGCTGTACTGGGGCACCTGGCCGGCTCATTTGGTGGAGCACGTGACTCCTGTTCTTGGGGTGGTGAGTTCGAGCCCCACATTGGGTGTGGAGATTACTTTAAAATCTAAAATAAATAAACAAATAAATAAATAAATAAGATTTATTGATGTAATATACTTTGGTTTCCTCAGAAAAGTTTCCATATAATTTACATAAATTAAACTCTCAATGTTCATGAACATCTCAATTTGTGTCACATTAACTCCACACTTAGTATGTTTTTAGCACATTCTACTGGAAGCCTAGATTATAGACCATGTTTGTCATATACGTCACTGTAACTCCAGTTTGTAGCATGGTGTCAGGCACATGCTGGACATTCATTAATTATTCCATTCCCAGAACCAAACTGAGTTAAATTTACTACTGAAATTTTATTACTGCAAAATTGTACCAGAAGTTTCTATCACAGCTATCTGTACATGTCCCTAAAATGAAGTTTGCAAAAGATTCTTGATATAATCAAATAAACACAGAAATTATTTAAAGTTAAAAAATATTTGAGGTATATCTCCCCTAACAGCATGTATATCAGATTTCAGATTGATTTGATTTAAAATGGCTAAGATATAAAAACCATAAAAAATGTGAGTAAATACTCTGCCTATCAAAGCTTGTTATGTAATTACATGGTTTCAGTATAGTTCTTATACATAGAACACTAATATAAAGGATCATTTCTGCACAAACTCCTTTTCCAGTGGAGACTTTAATCTCTTGGAGATAAATATCCATGTCTCTAAATGTTAAGCCACTTGAATGAATAATTCAGTCAAATTTATTTCTTATTAATCACTTGAAATCAGTTCTTTGTTAATGAAATTTGAAAACATTCAAATGTTTGTTTTTGGCTGATTTTTAAATAAGAATATAAGTAATAGAAACAGCTAAACCAATATTAAAACTTTTTTTTTCATTTTTTTTCTTAAAGACACATCTGAGTTCACCAATACATATGCCAAGGCTCAACCCGCTGATCTATAACTGACTAAAGAATTAAGCCCCCTAAAAGGAAAATTTGAACCAGAAGCTTTCAGAAAAATTTGATGATAGTGATATTGCACAGTGGTTAGCTGTGAACCTAAATTAATTTTTTTTTGTTTGATCCGTTATTTTAGTCATTACACTTCTTGCCCTTCAAAGCAGGGGGAAAAAATTATGTTGGATTTAAAGTGTACTTATATTAAAAGATGTGTATGTCATTTTCTATTTCAAATCCTAACATGGATGATTGTCCAAACTCATCACTTAAATTGCTGTTTTGAGAATGAATATTGTGGTCATAATACATTTGAAACGTGGAAAGGAAACAAATGATCCCCAAGAATTCTCAGTAATTATCACTGAAAAATACTTGATAGCCTTTGGCTCGCCTCAAAAATCCTTGCAATTAACCATTTCTATCACCACCCTTACTTTTTCACACAGCAAATTATCAGCCAACAGAAATTATGTAGAGACAACACAAATGTGACCTAAAAGTTACTAGGCAAGCTATAAAACTTGAAGTTAAAAAAAAACAAAAACAGGTTCCTGAATTGTTGCTTCTGGAATTTTCTCTTTAGAAATTTTCATTTGAGGTGATTTTCTTGTAGATTTGGGTTTGGGGCCCACCTCCCCTCACTCTTTCCTTAGTTAAGGCAACAAAGAAGTAGAAGGGGCACTTGGAGAAGTCCGAGGGCAGAGAATGCCGTGGGTCTGTGGCTTCAGATATACAAGCCTGAGAGGAGCGTGAGAATCGTGCTAAACATGCCCCTCAGGTACGCCAGCGGTGTCGTCCCCTACCTACGGATTCCTCTCATGAACTCTCCAGAAGGGACCTTATCTTTGTGACTCGATTCTCCTCTCTCCTGCATAATGTCATGGAGATACAAAATATTATTAACTCTTAAACAGTTTGGGGGCACCTGGGGGGCTCAGTTGGTTAAGCTTTGGATCTTGGTTTTGGCTCAGGTCATAATCTCAGAGTGGTGGGATCGAGCCCCATGTCTGGTTCCGTGCTCAGCAGGGGGTCTGCTCCAGATTCTCTCTCTCCTTCTCCCTCTTCCCTTCCCCGCTCTCTCTCTCTCTCTCTCAAAAAAATAATAAAAATTAAAAAAAAACAGCTTGTAGAAAAGGAGAAGTAATCTTATTTAAACACACGTGTGCACGTATAGAACCAACGACAACATATGACCATAATGATGTATATAAAGGAGAATTGGAGTCTTGTTCTACCTGATTTTGTATTGCCAGGATCTAGCAAGTACCTAGCTTCAACTGTTCCTCCAAAATACGTGTGAATTGTAGGATTGGAACAGTCTTGATTTTCTTTTCTCTTGTTTCTTTTCTACAACATCATTAGTCATCTTTGCCCAACTGGAAGTAAATTTGTCAATCCAAATGGATGACATTTAGAAGGAATTTTTTTTTAAAACTATTTTTCAAAAATAGGAGTGACAATGATAAAAAATAATAGCAGGTGAGATTCCTTCTTTTCTTTTAATTCCAGTAGATTATTTTCAACCTTATTAATGTTTAGTCTCTCAAGACAGAGCACTGTCCTAGATGCTTGTTACTTAGAATATTTGATGACCATTAAGAGTCATGATTTCTGTCCTTAACACACACAGTCTAAAGGAGAATGACAAAATATTTTAAAACTCTGTCATGCATGATAAACTATGAATGAAATAAAGTCTTCGGTGCCTTTCTTTCTCTTTAACAAGGCCAAGCTTGTTTTTTAAAAAGTGGGGCAAGAGAGACTTCTATTCCGCCTTCCTTTGGCAACAGACCTGCTTCTCTACACGTGATTGGGCTAAGGATGTTGATAACTTCAAAAAGATGCTTTACTGTGTCCAGCCAGGTTACATTACACACAGAGTGACCAGGTCAGGGCTCTCATCTGTGTTGTAGTTGAGAGAGATGTGGCATAGTTACGATTCTGTGGTCACACAGTTTAAGGATACTATCCACATAGGCCACCTTCTCTGCTGCTTCCAGAAATTCCAAATGCACCAAAACTAAAGTGGTACAGTGCTTACCAAAGCGATAAATGTGTTTAGATGGGAGTTAATATGTGAAATATTTCTCACCTCCCTCCTACTTTCCACCCCCACACAAGTACGCTCTATTGAATTCTAGGTGTGAACACCTATATATTTCACTTTGACTCAACTTTCCATTCTCAGATTTGATAAGATTGACACAAATGAAATACATTTGATAATATCCAACTGTATGTCTTAAGCATCTCTATAATGCTCAAAAAATAGATTAAGGAGATGAAAACAAAGCTAGCCAAGTATTTTTCTCTTACCAAAAAAAATAATTGTATCCCTTTTACAAATAGCTAACTTACTGAGTATTTACTACATCCCTGGAACTGTTTTTAATTGCATCCATTTGCCCACATATTACAGCAGCTCACACTTTAAAGATGGGGAAATTGAAGCTTTGAGAGGTTAAGTAACTTGCCTAAAGTTGCACCTGGCAAAAGGCAGAGACATGTTTTGAATACAAGTAGTCTGACTCCTAAATCTGATTATTAGCCTCCATGCTATACTGACTGGGTAAATGAATCCAGAGTACCCCTGATGTCTTTAAAATAAGATGTAGTTTTCCCAAAATATACCTCTTTAGTGGAGCCTAAGTGCTGCTTAAAGCAGGATATGCCTGTGGAAACCAGTGCTATAATTTTAGGACTTTCCCTCTAACTAATGAAGGGCATTTTCTTTGCAAGAGAATTAAGCCCAAAATTGTGCAAGTATTGAAACGCTCTCAGAAACCAGGATTACACCCACTTTGGCATGCTGTGTCAAGCACCCAGGGCATAAGGAAAGAAAAGCAGGCTGGAGTGAATGGTTACACATTCAGATTTGAGCCTCAGCCATATATGTGGGTTAGTTTCCAAATGGACATTTACATTGCCTTTATGTGGATCAAGTTGGTGTTTATTTGCCAAACGTGTTATTTAGATCTAGGAAAAAGATGGCGTGGCCCCAGGGAAGTTTCACAATTATAACCTAACTAGGCTCCCCAGCTTACTTCAGATAAAGGGGGCCCCAGAATGTTTGATAAACATAGCATCTAATAGTTCATTGATTTTTTAGGAGGGAGTGGTCTCTACTCTTGCAGGAGGTCCCAACTGGGACTTGTGGACTGACACCCAACATTTGCCATTGCTCTAATCGTGATGCATTCATTCCTGGTCCTGACTCGGGCAGAGAGGGACTAAAAGGGGAGCCAGAGATTATCTTTGTGAAAAATCTAGCTTTTATTACATCACCTAAAGTAGCACGACCTGCTACACTAATGAAATCGTGTTCTTGGTTGAAAAGGGCAATTGTTAGCCTGACTTTGTGCGCACTAAAAACATTCCCCCGATCTTGTTAAATTATTGCTCTCATTTCAGATTTTTATGGCTGTGCAGCTTACCAGCCCTCATTTCTTTACGTTTCATTCATTTTCCTTGTATTGATGATTAATGGAGGATGTCGAATGTTAGAGTGAGCAGGCATCAGCAATTGCAAGATCATAATTAGTTTAGCTGACGAGGGCCTCTGATAGCACTTGCATCTGGATGGAAAAATTACCCTATAGGGAACTGGCTGCTCACCAGGTCTTTTTAGTGATACATTGTGAAACACCCGATGAATCAAATGCCCTTTCAATGCCAAGAAAGTGTTCCAGTCTTGAAGCCAAAATTATGTCTGCAGAAAGCTTTCCATTTGAAATGTATCAGAGTACAATTATAACCATTGTATTTTCTTGGCAGGGATACCACTGGTCTACAGTATGGACTCAAGTTAAATAAATTGCCTAAATTTTATGAATCCCTGAAATTTTGACTTACGGTATTTGTAATTTTAAATTTATAATAAAATTGGGTTCCAGCAACATTTTTTGCACTCCTTATCTAACGTGCATATTTTATCATTAAAGGCTTCGCTTCCTAGAGAAAGGAGAGTGAAGTTGCAATTCAGGCTGTCTTTTTTTTTTTTTTTTTTTCTTGCAGCAGGAGCATTTCATTTCCTGCCTGTTAGTATTTGCGCCTACAAACACAGCCTGACTTTTGTTTCAATGGGTTTAATGGAATCATTACTTGATAGCAAGAATGGAACAAGCAATACTAATTATCTACTTTTAAATATTCTTAGATTATTTTTGAATCTGGTGATTACAGAATTCAGCCCACTAAAATCAATTTGTATTCGGAAACGCTTGTGATTTCCAAGTCTGAGGCAAATGAAATAAATAGCCATTGATGGGACTAGCTTGTCTGGCTTCAGCGGGCTCCTCTTAAGCGCTCTCAGTAATACTGTACTTCGAGTTGACAGCAAGTTCCGACTGGTCTCCTCGGCTTTGGGAAATAGACAGTGTTCTCTTTCGAAGTTTACCATTGCAACCCCCCAAACTAGAATTGAGTTTGTGATATTCTCTTAATACTTGTGTTACATGAATGCCCCCCAAAAAGACACAAATCGGGCTTAATTTTAAATGGTTTCCATGCCGCCTTTATTCCACGCTTGACTATATTTTTAAAGCTCAGGTAGCCTATGCCCAACCCTTTGCTAAAGTATATTAAACATATTGCCACATTCTGTCTTGTGACTTTTGTTGTGACACTTTTAAAAGGTATACTTTAGGGTTCAGCATTTAGGAGCCATCATTAAAGGCACAAAACCCAAAGTTCAAAAAGTTAAAGCTGTTTCTGTGAAAAGGCTTTGGTGTTGCACACACCTCATCCATCACTGTAGGGTTAATTATAATGAAAATCAGTGGTGCCTATTAAACACAATTGAACCTGACCTCATTATGGGCAGTGTGGTTTTATACTGTCATTGTTGCCAGTCTGAAGACAAAACTCCTGGGTTGATTTGGTCTAACTCCACTGATCATGTGACTCACCCCTGACCTTGTGTTTTTTTCCCCCCGTTTCAGAGGCGTAGAGGCTCGGGTGTTTTTTGTGCCAATTGCTTGACCACAAAGACCTCTCTCTGGCGAAAGAATGCAAATGGCGGATATGTATGCAATGCGTGTGGCCTCTACCAGAAGCTTCACTCGGTAAGAGCTTGTTAGACTGTTTGAGGAAAAGCTTTATAAAGCAGCCTGGTCTGTGGTGGGATGTGTACCATTCCCTGGCTTGCAAGGCCTGCTCCCGCAGAGTTTAATACAGTCACTTTGAGAGCACCTGTGATTTATGGTGAAATAGCCTTAGATGTTATGGGGAGATATATTTGAGATCATTAGTAATGCATTATGCTTCTTTTGATATAAATGAGGAAAATGATTGATTTCTGGGAACTTCCCATAACAGTTGAACTAATGGTTATCAGAATTTCGTGAAATTAATTTAGGCAGAAAGGAGAAACCTTAAAAGTTTGAAAATACATAAAAAGTGTTTTGAAAAGAGGACTCTCCTATTTCACATAAAACACAGGGCAGGGAAAGAATGCTTATGTTCACTTTAACTTCAGAACTTGCAAGTGTCCTCTTCGCTGCTTTGGGGGCTAGAAGTCAGGCACGTTCAGAAGAGTGGTTTTGAACTAGGACCCGAGAATTCCAGGCCAATCTCTTCGCTTCTTCTGAGGGATATATTCAAGTGAGGTATCTCAGGGCCCCAACGGCACACCTCCCAGTGGAGTAAGGTGCAAAGGTGCTTTGTGTTTTAAACTCTCTGTCTGGCTTCTTTCTGTGGCTCACCAAAATACTTCCAGAACTTTCTTCTCAGATTTTAGTTAGAATTCTCTGATAAAGTTTAAGCTCACAAATTCCCCCCATCTCCATATGCTTTTGACGTCCTGAAGGATATTTTATTTTAGTTTTAGGAAGTTTATCTGCTGACAAGAGCTGCCTTTAAAAATAGGAATACCCCACTTAGTAAACAGAAATCCATTTCCCTCTGCCTTTTTCATTTTGTTTGGCATTTTACCATAGCTCTTAGCACAGCCAATGAATAAATTACAGCTACAGGGAATACAGTTTTAGACAAAACGTCCTCATAAATGGACCACTGAAGCACTCTTTAAAAAATGCATGCTGCCAACAATACTAATTGGTGGTAAACTGTAAAACCTTAGTTATTACGTGTAGCTAACAGATTCTACCCCCCACCACCACATCACCTTCCTTTTGCTTCACCTTCACCATTTTAGCACAGCAATAAGCTTTCATTTAATGAGTACTGACATTAATGATTTTAATTGAACTCTGGCCAATCGTAGGCCAAGAATTAATTAAACTACTGCTCTTCCAGGTTACGATAATTTAACAACTATGATATAAAGTAAACTCTTTTTTTACAATTATTTTAATATTCGTCTCTCCAGAGGCAAGATGTATTCAGTTTTGAGTTTCTTTACGTCATAAATTTAAATGCATAAAGGTTATGCTCACATCTCATGTCAAAGACTGTCACAAAAGTTAGAAAAGTTTTAAAAGGGTATTAATGCAAATTTCCAGTTTCCTTATAGATAGATACTAAATACTGCATATTCTCATAATACAAATACGAGCTCTTTATAAGCCTGAACATTCTGAACAAAATAAATGAATATGGCATATCCAAGGGATGTGGCATTTTCATTCTGAAACCAATAATTGAATTGTCAGTGACAAGTATGTTATCTTTCTTGCCTTCAAAATGCCTCTGTGACAATAGAAATATTCCAAAAAGGATTTATATTTATATTTTGTTTAAGATATAAAAGGTCTCTCTTGCATTAAGGTGCATTCTTTCTAGGAATAATTCACAAATTACATATTACATATATACATATATTTACATTCTATGTAGAAATTATTTGCTTGAAGATTTCAGCAATCTTTTAGAAAAATCCAGTTTTAGCCCACTTTTAAAGAGTTTCCTAAATTTTAACCTGTAAATATGCATTAATTTATTAAACTTATTCTTTTTATTTTATAAATCAAAGTTAGAGCTCTCACTGCAAGTAAAGTTTTTGGCATAGTGTTATCTATGGGTTTTAGTCCTATAATATAAACACCTGTTGAACATGTACATAACTACCAATCATACAGTGCTTAAGCTGAATAAAAAACAAGCTGAGTGAAAGTCAGCATTCTAACTAAGTACGGAGTAGAATGATGTATCAGGTATTTGGACCAAAGCTACAAAAGAATTTAGATTTTCATCAGAAAACAAATGCTTTACTTGTTAACAAGTAAAATTTTCCATAGTGATTATATAAAATCCTATTAAACAAGGAGAAATAAAAGTGAGAGGTGAAAAAAAAAGTCTCCCACTGATACGGCTTTGATTACCTGATATCTTTCCTCATGATTCTGCTCATTTGTCTTTATTTATGCCCTGATATTTAATACTTTATATTCACATTTTCAGTTACTTAGAAGAATGCACGTATTCGTCAGCTCAGGCTGCCATAACAAAATGCCATAGACTTAGGGGGTTTAAACCACGGGAGAGATTTTCACACAGTTCTCAAGGCTGGAGGTCCGAGGTCAGAGTACCAGTGTGGCCAGGTTCTGGATGGAGAGCTCCCTTCCTGGCTTGGAGAATGCCTCCCTCTCTCTATGTCCTCGTCTAACTTTATTTGCCTCCTAAAGACCGGATCTCCAGATCCAGCCACACTGTGGGGTAGAGCTTCCACATACGAATGAGGGGACCCAGTTCAGTCTGTAGCAATGTACAATTTTACCACAGTTATCATTAAAGCCTAGCTCCCGTGTTCCTGTATTGACATCCTAGTGCATGACTCAGAAGTTGACAAACACTGCAGAAAAATCATGTTTCTTCAAGGAACTTGCTACACAGTTTTATCACTAAGTGATGCAGTTCCAAAATCTATTGAGTTTGGGAAAGCTGTTTTTAAGTAGATTAAAGTTTTCAGTCCTCCCCGCAAAGTTGGACATGATTTAATTAGGCTAAAATAGTGTGCTTTGGTGACTGCCTCTGATCCTGCTTAGGGCAAGAGGAGGAGATTTAGTAAACCTCTAACATAGCATCTACCCTTGCTTTGAACTTAAACGTGGTTCATATTTGTGAGGAATTGTTAATGCATTTGAATGTATTTTCTCACGTTTCCCTTTTATGTATTGTGCGTGTGTTCTCTGCAGACTCCCAGGCCTTTAAACATCATTAAACAAAACAACGGTGAGCAGATTATTAGGAGAAGGACAAGAAAGCGCCTTAACCCAGAGGCACTGCAGGCTGAGCAGCTCAACAAACAGCAGAGGGGTGGCAGCGAGGAGCAGGTCAATGGAAGCCCCTTAGAGAGGAGGTCAGAAGATCATTTAACTGAAGGTCACCAGAGAGAAATTCCGCTCCCTAGCCTGAGTAAATACGAAGCCCAGGGTTCATTGACTAAAAGCCATTCTGCTCAGCAGCCGGTCCTGGTCAGCCAAACTCTGGATATTCACAAAAGGATGCAACCTTTGCACATTCAGATAAAAAGTCCTCAGGAAAGTACTGGAGACCCAGGAAACAGTTCATCCGTGTCAGAAGGGAAAGGAAGTTCTGAGAGAGGCAGTCCCATAGAAAAGTACATGAGACCTGCGAAACACCCGAACTATTCACCACCAGGCAGCCCCATTGAAAAGTACCAGTACCCCCTTTTCGGACTTCCCTTTGTACATAATGACTTCCAGAGTGAAGCTGATTGGTTGCGGTTCTGGAGTAAATATAAGCTCTCCGTCCCTGGGAATCCGCACTACTTGAGTCACGTGCCTGGCCTACCAAATCCTTGCCAAAACTATGTGCCTTATCCCACCTTCAATCTGCCTCCTCATTTTTCAGCTGTTGGATCAGACAATGACATTCCTCTAGATTTGGCGATCAAGCATTCCAGACCTGGGCCAACTGCAAACGGTGCCTCCAAGGAGAAAACGAAGGCACCATCAAATGTAAAAAGTGAAGGTCCCTTGAATGTAGTAAAAACAGAGAAAGTTGATAGAAGTACTCAAGATGAACTTTCAACAAAATGTGTGCACTGTGGCATTGTCTTTCTGGATGAAGTGATGTATGCTTTGCATATGAGTTGCCATGGTGACAGTGGACCTTTCCAGTGCAGCATATGCCAGCATCTTTGCACGGACAAATATGACTTCACAACTCATATCCAGAGGGGCCTGCATAGGAACAATGCACAAGTGGAAAAAAATGGAAAACCTAAAGAGTAAAACCTTAGCACTTAGCACAATTAAATAGAAATAGGTTTTCTTGATGGGAATTCAATAGCTTGTAATGTCTTATGAAGACCTATTAAAAAAATACTTCATAGAGCCTGCCTTATCCAACATGAAATTCCCTTCTTTTATTCTTTCTTTTGATGAGTAGGTTACCAAGATTAAAAAGTGAGACAAATGGTCAGTGAGAAGAAAAAAAAAAAGGAAGATGGTAAATAGTCATGTTTTAGAACCTAGTTAAGTCAAAAAACCATCTTGGCAAATGTGTACGGTGGAAATGGTCCATAAGAAGTATCACCAGACTCTCATTATTCTGTTTGTAAAGAAAGAGATCAAAGCTATCTAGAATTTGAAAGGGTTTACATATTATGATGCTAACACAGTATTGGGCTGGCCATTGGTCCATTTGTTCATAAACCCAGCAGTTGTTGCCTAAAGTTAGAAGTATCACGAAATCCTAGGCAGATGAGGAGATATCAAATCTCCAGGGCAGTGAAAGGAAAATGGCGCCTCTTACCTCCTCTCATTGACCATGTTTCCCAGACCTAGAAATGCGAGCTGTGGTTAGGCTTGGGGAGAGAGCAACAAGGAAAGTGACAGCCAGGGGCACGGTGATTTTGGCCAGCCCTGCCTGTACATACACATGCACACCCTCTCTGATATTTTTGTCCTTTAGATGTTCAAATACTCCTTTCAAAAGTAGTCCTTTTGTTTGCAATTTAGGTTCATTTTGTCCAAATATAGATGCATTTAAAAAAAAAAAAAACCCAGTGTCCTCAGTGCTTACGTAGTCTTTTTTTTTTTTTTTTTCTTAGCCAGATGTTTCTTTCTTGTATGTGATAAAGCGGTTTGGATTTGTCTTTTAAGCCTCCTCTTGGTCACCAATCTCACTTGGCACATTATAACTAAAGGGATTCCCCCTCCCTCAGTTCAAAAAGATTAGATGGATACAAAAGTTCAGACCATGGGCTGAATTTGTTTAGAATACATGGTATTTCTCCACAAGGTAACCTGCTGTATTATTTATTTTCTTTTGGTTAAGTAGAAGTTCCAAACTTTGTGGCCAGGCAGCGTCTAAGGTTACGTTACCACAGACTGACAGTTGGTATATGTACCAGTCACTCCCTTCATTAGATTTATACAGGTTTAGTTAAGTAGCATTAAATAGGATTCTTAGAAGTATATCTTCATAGTACTTTTAATACTTAAGGCTTTGTAAAACTATCCATGAAGGGAAAGCTCCTCAGCATAACTGCTCAGGGAAATAGGGCTACATAACTGAACATTAAGTAATTGGTTAAAGGTGCTGTTAGTCGAGCCTCAATGCTTGCTACAAGGATGTATGTACAAGGACTGACTTTAATAATTTGCATTATATTGTCCCAGCCAGTAGTTTATTTTTTGCCACGGAGATGTAGAAGATATTACAAGCTACTGGATGCACTGTCAGATTAACTTATTTCATTAAAGAAGTTGGGAGAACAAATAGGAAAAAAAAAAACTTATTTTTCTAGTAAATATTAATGTATTACATTTCAAATAATGGTGCCTGACATATTGAATAATTATTTTCTACAGTGTACGTATGCAACAAAGATATTCCATCATGCATTAGAGTCAGTTCTGGCTCTGCCTAGCTGTTTACATTTGCAAATGTAGCAAACAAGGTAATGAAGCAACTATTTCTATTGCGGTAGATACCTTTTTTGTGTGTGTGTGTGTGCATTAAAGTTGTAAACGGTAACATGAAACAAATGGAAGTTCTTGATATAATGGTATGGAAAACAAGAAGGAAATGAAAATATTTTTATGCCTACTTAGGAAAAAAAAGGGTAGCACTATTCATTCCAAGTACTTCTTTTTTTTTTTTAATTTTTAAGCTCTTAAGTCACATTGTTATGCTTAAAGTGATAAACATATATCCTCTTTTTATTGCTTTGTCTATGTTTCGGATGAAACATTTCAGAAATTATTTTGATAAGCGCTGCTGGCCCCCGCAGCACTGGTGTTTTTATTGCGTTCTGTAGCCGTGTTTGCACTCCATTTTACCGAATTCCCAGTTGCTTTGTATTGTTTTGTTGTGTTTGGGTTTTGTTTCTTTTTCCCAGTGCCAGGTCTTTGTTCCTTAAAGTTGGATGGCAGGTAGAGTTCAAGCAGTTTGTGACTGTCGTAGTGAATGAAGTTAAAAATGTCTTTCTGATGTGTTGTCATTTCCATTCTTGCATTTTTGTTTTCATGTAAAAAAACAAAAACAAAAAACAAACAAAAAAAAACAAAAAAAAAAAGGAGAGAAAGAGAGAAAAAAGAAATCAGGACTAAGCCTTCAGCTTCAGTTTCATTTTGAAAGGGCCCTATTCTGATCTCACCTGTCTAGCTCTTCTATTCACATAAACTGAAATAAAGAGGTGGTGTGAGGAGTTCTGACATGCAAATTATGTGATGCTGATTTATCTTTCTTAGGAATTTCGATGAGTGCATCTCAGAATGTACAGGCAAACTTGAGAGGTGGCCGTTAAAGATCTCAGAAAGAGAGGAGATGTCCCAAACAACAAAACAATATTTCATTTTCTTAGTAAAAAGACTAGTAACGAAGTGCACTGTGGCAATCCTTAAGCAACATTATACATGAACTGCTCAAATCAGCAAAATGCCAGAAGTTTGGTTAACTTGGGCAATATTACAGGTATGACTTTTTGGGCAAAACTACTCCATAAACAATTTCTCCAGTGTGTCAGACACAAATAGGTTGTTCCTTTTCGGCATGTATTCCTTTTTCTTTTTTCTTTTTTTTTTTTTTTTATCTGATTTTTGTTTTCTCAGACAGATGTAGTAGTAATGATTAGCGTTGGAAAATACATATCACTATTCTTGGAATATTTATGGTCAGTCTACTTTCAGTAGAATATTCTTGGGTAGCATTGACACAATAGATCTTACTCCATATTCCTTTATTATTGATTATTTTATTTTCATTTTTGTTTTCATTGTTATACATGTTTTGATGGAGAAGAGGTTGGGCTTTTCTTAAAAGATGAAAATTTATTGTAACACTAAAATACCCCTTGCTTTTTGACCTACAAAAGCCTTTGTTCCAGCTCTCAAAATATATTATAAAAACGGTTGTTATTTTATCTGGCTTTAAGGTTTCCGAATGATTTTGCCTTAAATTGTGATTTTAAATGAGCTATTTAGGTACTTATCCTTTCTTTTAAGGACTTTCAAGATGATTTAGGAATTTCCCCTCTTGGAAAAGGCTTCCCCTATGATGAAAACTATATGCCAGCTAAAATTGTATACCATTGAAAAACTGTAAGTCTTTTGAAATTACTTGTCTCTATTCTGAATCAAGCTTTGAGTCAAACTTTAGGTCAGGACCGGCTCATGCATTCATTCTTCCTTTTCTTACTCTTTCTTTCTCCCTCTCTCACCCATATATTCATACTGTTGTTTGGGATAGAAAAATCATAACGAGCCAGCCCACCTTGGAAGGATGTGGATTGAGCGACACTACAGGACTCTAAGTGAATGAGGAAAGGATGGAGCTCTAAACCTTAACATGTTAACTCTGTAGTTCAAAAGGAAAAGAGTGTGCCCATTCTTTCTACATGACATATTGAGATGTTCTTTTAAAAAATCAACTTTTAAGATAGTGATGTTTTGTTCTAAACTGTTCTCTTTTAGTAAAGGTAGATTTTAGAAAACAAGCATGGGGATTCTTTTCTAAGGTAATATTAATGAGAAGAAGAAAAAAAAGTGATTATCTTTAACAGCTCTTTGTTGAAGCCTGTGGTAGCACATTATGTTTATGATTGCACATGTGCACATAATCTATTATGATCCAATGCAAATACAGCTCCAAAAATATTAAATGTATATATATTTTTAAATGCCTGAGGATATACATTTTTCTTAATAAATTGAAGAGTACCAATACTGCTATTAAAATACTTATTAGCCTTCTGCTGTGTGGCTGCAAAACATCACAAGGTGACCCGTCCTGAGACCTCTGAACTGCCTGCCTGTTTAGTTAGTGAACGTTAACCGCAACTCCAGAGTGGAGATATCTGTCATCCAGTGGTAGAAGCATGGAGGAAAGAAGCTGGTGGTCAGCTCCTGTGCTGTATGCCAGCCTTTTACCTGAAGTTTACATGAGGTCACAGTCTTTGGGTTGAGGGTCATGGCAAAAAAAAGAAAAAAAAATGCAAGGCATCTTTGGTAAGCAAGTAGGTGAGAGCTTGCTGGCCGTCCCTAGATCACAGGAGAAAATGGTGGATTTGAAATTCAACCAGAATATGAAACTAAATATGCTAACCAAAGGTAGGTACTGTTAGGTGGAATTCTATCAGTAGGCAGCCGTAAATGAGAAGAGGATAGAAAGACATGCATTGGGACTTTGAAGGTCTGTGTTTTTTTTCCCAAAGAAAGACCCAGCCAAGGACAGAGGGATGGCTTCTTTGGAGAACACTTCCTTTTGGTTTTCCATCACTGTGTCATAGACAGCTGATTGACACATTCCTGATAGTGGTACAATTGTTTAGAAATTGTCCACAACTATTTGCAGTAATTAGGACCTCTGGAAGATGCTAGGGCGGAAGTGTGTGAAGTCAGGGATGAAGAAAATGTGAAATTCAACATTGATCCACACATGGAAACCGGATAATGTATGCTCATTTGTTGTTGAAAGGAAAGGTAGAGCTATAAGCCTCACTCCGTCCTACACCAGAGAAAAGCAAGAGTAACTTTACGTGGAAGTAACGTTTAGCCTTCATCAGAGAAGATGGTCCTTCAAGACCCATAAGTCCCAAAACTGGATCCTGTTTCTACCCCTGGTTGTTTTTCATTTTATGACCTGCAGTAAATCACTTTTTCTTTTCGTTCCTCAGGTTCCTCACCTGTAAAATGGAAAAAGTATATTAATAATAATATTAATAATAATAATAATAATAATGGTAATGTAGTACTTGTTTTGTAAAGCACTTTGAGATCCTTGGTTGAAAGGCACCATGGGAGTGCCAAGTATTATTATATGGCCAAGGGGCTTATTTAAACTCTCAGTTCCCAAGGGCCAGGAAAGGTTGGGGTCATTTTTGTTAAAGATGAGCTGTAAATATCATACTAGACAGCCTATAGTGTTGACTATGAAGAGGCAAAACTATTACAAGGCTGATAAAACGATAGTTTCTTAATGGCTACCAACAAGGCAAATATCACAATAAGAATTGCCAAATTCCTTAGGGCGGGCTATTTGACAACGTGGATAATTGGGGGGTGGGATGGGGTTGGGAAACATCTCAAAATGCCAATGTAAAATTAACTTACAGCAATATTCACCAGCAGAAAATGTCTTTCATATGGAATGATTTCATGTTGCTAAGAAAATATTCAATTTGTAGTCCTGATTTGAATATTAGAATGTTGGCTATAATAGTTCTGTTCTTACAACACATGGAATATTTTTTTTTGTTTTATTTAATTTTGTTTTCATAGTGCATGTTCATTTCTACTCACAAACATGTTCTTGGTGTATTTCTTATGCAAACAATCTTCAGGCAGCAAAGATGTCTGTTACATCTAAACTTGAATAATAAAGTTTTACCACCAGTTATACATAATGGCGTTGGTATGGTTTATATGGATTCATTTTCATCCACGTAGCAATAGGAAATACAGACCATTGTAACATATAGACAGGCTCTGATGAATTGAGATGGTGAAATCAAATCACCATTTTCAAAAATATGACTAAGATTGAAAAGGCCTGGATTCTCTCAACTCGTTTTGTTTTGCTTTTTTTTTTCCTTTAACCAATCTCTTATTGATAGACCTTGTGTAAAAGAAAAAAAAATACTAGTTTCTTGAGGAAGATTAACAATAAAAAAAATGTTTATCTCAAAAAACATTTATTGAGAGTTAAGTATTGGGTAATGATTATGTTACAATATGTAAAAAACTCCTGCTTTTGAAGCTTAACTTTGATTCAATTCAGTGTACCCACATATGATGTGAAGATCCTGGTAATAATCTCAAGAAGTTTATATTAATATATTACATCCCTCGTTTATTTGCTTAAATGAGATTAATCAGAGGAGGTTTCCTAAAGGATGGTTTTGAAAGAGGGACGAGGCAGGGGCCCCTGGGTGGCTCAGATGGCTGAGCGTCTGCCTCCGGTTCAGGTCATGGTCCCAGGGTCCTGGGATCGAGCCCCGCGTCGGGCTCCCTGCTCGGCGGGGAGCCTGCTTCTCCCTCTGCCTGCCTCTCTCTCTGTCTCTCTCTCTCTCTCTCTGACTCTCGTGAATAAATAGACAAAACATTTTTTTTTAAAAAAATGAAAGAGGAACGAGGCAGAAGAAATGCAGGTATGAGAAGGACATGGGAAAATTCACCCAAGGGTTTGTAGCCAGAAAGAAAAACACTCAAAGAACAGGACTTCTTAAAGTATTTAACTAGCTAACTGCTTCAGAAAATTTGTTTTGAAAATTTCAAATTAATTAGTATCTACCCTCCTTACACAATCTTCGCTTCTGATTTTTATGAGCCTAAATTAACAAACCCCTTCATTTATTTATTTATTTATTTATTTCCTAGCTCTTTCTCTTCTCCCTTATTTTGAAAACAGAGTAGAGACTTTCAGGGGCTTTCCTAATAGTGACAAGGTTTTTTCACAGCTGGAGCAACATTCTCTAGATAAGAGTGCGGTAGTAACAATGTGATTTCTTTATGTAGAACTTGATTCTCCTCCTGTCGGGACCACTTTTCAGATAAAGTCCAATATACTTTGTTCTCACCCAGAACTGTCGGGATCCCGTGCAGAAAGAACTCTGTAACCATCAGCTATTTACCATTGTTTGAGGGGAAAGAAGAGCGAGTCAGCACTAGGAGCCCTCCCTCACCTTTTGGTCTCCCGTCTCTGTGAGGGTAGAGCGGGGGCCAGAGACTCAGTTGCACAAAGGATGCGGGCAAGTAGCCTGTGTGGATGAGCCAGCCGGGTGGAGACCTTGGGAACCCGAGGGCTGTATCAAGGTAGCCTTTCCTCAGCCCTGAGAGCACTGCCAAGCCAACTTGGGTTGCAGATTTTCAGTTTTCAAGAAAAAACTGGACAAAGGGAATTTGATGTGAAATCTCCTAATTTTTAATGTTAGTGACTGGCTTTTTTTTTTTTTTTTTTTTAATATTGCAAGCCAAGCAAAACACTTGTTCAGAATAAATTCCACCCCGAGACAGGCAGTGTGTGACCCCTGGAGCTTGAACGATAGTGAACTCTGGTGACTGGCAGGGAGGAAATGGGGCAAAGCGCTGAGGTTAGCTGTGGTTCCCCTGGGTTTTGTCTCAGGTCCCAGTGCACCTCCAGCTCTGCCAGGAAACCCGAAAGCACCGTGGCAGCAGCACCTGCCTGATTTCTTTCAGAGCCAAATTTGCTTAAGACGAAAAACATTTGCACAGAAGACAAACAAGCCTTCGTTCTTGAGCATACTGCTAATTAGCTTGTACTTTTGTTCTCTGTCTTTGTAACCCCAAGTACCATTTTTCTGTTTTTTTAACACGCTGGGATGAACAAAGAAATTTCAAAAACGATTAAAAGTTGCTAAAGTTAATGGCCAGCAACGTCCAAGATGTCCTTGTGTCCCTCTCCATGTCACATTTTTGAGTGGAAGTAACAGCGATGGAAAAGCAGAGCATAACAGTTGATGAGAAAGGAGGGGCTTTTTCATGTTATAGTTGATGGTTCTAATGAATAATTTCAGGAATTTCTTTGAATAAAAGTAAGCAATTTTTACAATGAAATTTTACGGCTACTTTTATAATGCTGTCCTCCAGTATGTTTAGGATGTCAGTAATCTGGAAGTCACCTTCCCTGAATGTTAAAGTAGTGATACAGAATATATTACATGACATAACAACCAGTTCTCCGAACCTTTGTGCAATAACAGCAACAGAACATGTAACAAATACTAATCTTTTCCTTCAGGTAAGCAGGAGAGCCTGGGATAGCAAGTGAGATTAGCAGGAAAATATCATAGAAATTCTTTAAATTATTTCCATAAATAGGTGAATTTCCAAATTAAAACTGCAGAAGCACTCAACTGTAAGCGATTTCCCAGGAATATTTATGAACTCAAACCCCACAAATACATCACAGACTTCTCAGAACCTGCACCACCTCTCACATGAAAGCAGTGTCTGCCTGCCTCATGTTTACACATGAGTCAGTTTTTAGAGTTAGTTTATTCTACAACCAGTGGTGTTTTCTTCAGACCTTAAATCTCCTTAGGTATTTTCTTTCTACATAGCACATACTACCCAATGAATTAATGTATCTGAAAAAGCATAAATGCACCAGTTAGTTTACAACAATCAATTTGATATCATCATGATGGCTCATTTCCTATGATTTTATTTTTTACAGTTGATGATATTTTTCTTTTTTTTTTTTTTTAAGATTTTATTTATTTGACAGACACAGCGAAAGAGGGAACACAAGCAGGGGGAGTGGGAGAGGGAGAAACCGGCTTCCCGCCGAGCAGGGAGCCCGATGCGGGGCTCGATCCCAGGACCCTGGGATCATGACCCGAGCCGAAGGCAGACACGTAACAACTGAGCTACCCAGGCGCCCCTGATTTTTTTTTTTTCTATAGCAAAATTTTCCTTGCCGTTATTTTTTGGTGGTGGTGGTGCTGACTGTGTGGTACAAACCCAGGCTTCACGCGTTCAGTCAACAAATATCAATTAAGTATTTATTAGTTATCAGGCACTATTCCAAGCATTTGGACTGCATCAGTGTAAAACAGCTGACCAAAACTCCTGTCTGTGTGGAAGGGACACAGACAATAAAAATACACACACAATAAACAAATATATAAATAGCATTTCATGTTGGAAGGTGATGCACGAACTGGAGAAGAAAAGCAGAGTTCAAGGCAGTAGAGCGGATGGATGCCATATTCGTTAGGCTATCCAATGGTACAGCCCTCAGCTGAGCCTAGACCTAAAGGAGGAGTGGTGAAAGCGAACAGCTCATGCAAAGGCCCCAAGGGGAGAGGGTATATCCGATACGTTCGAGAAAGCGCAGGGCAGCCAATGTGGCTGAGGCAGGGAAACCAGAGGGAGAATATTTAGAAACTCACTCAGAGATGAAAGTACTGAGGTAAGAGGAGATCAGATCATTTAGGACATTGTAGGCCACTCTGGCTAGTATGACTTTTATTCTGTCTGAAGCAGGGAGGTATTTTAGTGTTTCGAGCAGAGGATTGCTATTTGATGTATGTTTAAATGGGACCATTCTCTTCTATGCAATAAATCATAGCAGATGAGCATACAAGGATAGAAGCAAGGAAACCAGGTTGGAAGCTAATTTAGTCATCTCTGCAAGAGAGAACAGGAGCAGAAAAGCAGTTAAAATTCCAGAAATCTTCTTAGAAGGAGAATAAACTAGATGGCCTGGATGCAGGGTGAGAGAGAAAGAGAAGAGTGAAGAATTAATCCAAGATTTTTGGTCTGAGCAAACTGGAAAAATGGACTTGATGGATCGGGTTTGGAGTGGGGAGGAAAAGAAGTTAAATTTGGGACAAGCTACGTTTTAGGGTCCAAAGGTCAAGTAGACTGTTAGATCTAGGAGTTGAAGTCAGGCGTTAGCCTGAGCATCTAGACAGTATTTAAAACCATAAGACTGGCTGAGATAATTTAGGGAGGGAACAGAGGTGGAAATACACCCAGTATTTGAAATCAGGGCAATGAGGAGACACAAGCGACAGAAACTGAGGAGGAAGCCACCCATGAGGTAGAAGGAAAATGAGAGTGAGGTATCTCGGAAGCCGCAGAAAACAGAAATGTATCACGAAGCAGGGAGCCATTGACCGTAGGAGATACTGCTGATAGGTCAAGGGGGGAAATGCTCACTCATTTTGGCAGTGTGAAGGTCACCAGCAGGGTGGGCTGTATACTTTTCGGGGCCCAGAGCAAACTGAACCTGCAAGCCCCCTTGTTCAGAAGTTTCCAGTTTCAGGACGGTAGCATCGGAGCTTCCAATGAAGCTCAGGGCCTGCCCGGATGGCGTGCCCCTGGTCGGTGGCACATTGACGAAAGCAGTTGATTGAAGAGATGGGATGGGAAAGTCTGAGGGAGTACATTAAAGAGAAGAGAAGAGAGGTTTGCAGAACAGTATACAATCGGTGGAGCTTTGCTTTAATGGGGATTGAAAAAAGGAATGAGAGCTGGCAAGAGATGTTGAATCAATAGAAAGTTGTTTTAGCATGGGAGAAATAAAAACATGTTCCTTTGCCAAGGAGGATGATGCAGTGAGGAGGGCTTTATTCATCTTCCAAAACAGAGGGGAAAAGAGCCAGAGTGATGTTCGTTGATAGGTGAGTGAGTGAAAGGAGATAGGCTCTCATGCCCAAATGGAGAGGATGACTTTGGAAAAGAAACGAGCCGTTCACGTTCACAGTCGCAGTTGGCAAAGCAGACTCTAGTAGACACAGATGTGGGGACGTATGGCTGCGATAGTCCCCGAAAGCTGTATTTTTTTTTTTTTTTTTGACGAAATGTTTCTCTGGTGGCACTCCTGTTCTGCTTATTACTCCATTCAGAACTCCAAAGCATTTCATTCAGAAACAAGGCTGCGTGTACATTAAAGAAGCCAATATGGTTTCATTCTATCCCAATGGCATGTGGATATTTGGATAAAGTCAGAAAACTGTCACTTAACTAATATGGTTTCACTCTATCCCAATGGCATGTGGATATTTGGATAAAGTCAGAAAACTGTCACTTAACTGAAAATAGTATTTGAATCTCACTTTAAAAAATCGCTCCTAAAAATCTGCCCCAACATATTCATCTTGTTTAGTTCAAAATGTTATTTCTCATTTTCTTAATTCTGTTTTTTAAAAGACAGCGTGCATTTTGTTATGCTAACAAGGAACACCACAGGAAGTTATGGCCTTCTTAGTTTCTCTTAATACCATTTCCTGAGGATACACCCGATAAAATGCAGGGTTTTACCAAGTTTTCCTTATGACTGCGATTGATTTTTTGAGTGAGTTAATTCATGTTTGCTGAGTACTGATTCTGGACTCAGAACGGCGCACGAGCAGTAACAGACACAAAAGAGAGTTCAAGTCTGGTATATACTCTTGAGTTTTCCACAAATGTCCAGCCGATTCAGTTATAAGGTGGCTTAATTATAAGTTTTTTTTTCACTTGGGAGCATTTTCTGAACCTTTCCTTATTGCATTTCACTTCGTGATGTGTTTTAGTACCCTTGACAAAAAGTCTTCCCATTATTTCAATACAATTTTATTGAAATTTTAGGAGACACTCTTCTGTTATTCCCACTATGACTTTTAAATATGAGATCATATACTCAGCAGAAAGGCTTTGGTATTTGCTAACAGTGCAACTTATAGTTACTTCTTCCTTAACAGTGTTAATTTCTAGGAAAGCACTAAGGGACCGGTATCTTACCTTAGACATCTAATAAAGTAAAAATCAAAACTGGAAAACCCAAATAAAGTGAAGAACAATGACCCACAGAAGTTTTAGAGAATGAAATTGGTTTGGTTTTGCCAATACATGGTTCTTTAACTTGTAAGCCAGCAATCAGCCAGTGCTGTCTTATCAGTGACTTTTCTTTGTCAGCCCCAGCTGTCTTTGCTCTGTATCCAGCTATCACACTTCCCACCTGCATGCAAGCAAGCATTCAGGTAAGGCAAGGTGCCTCACAGGCGATAGCAAATGTTTACCACCACTGACAGTCACAGAATAGACTGCCTGATACCCTTACATTACTGACCCATGATGTTCGCTGAGACTTTAGTATTCTCAAGTGCAATGGAGCATCTTTTTTTCTGGCCCTAATTTCCCAGACAGTATCATATTTAAAGACTGCAGGGAAGCTTTTCTTGATATCTTTGGTTGAAGTTGTCTGCCGCAAAAGCATGGGGCAGCCTTTCTCATTTGACACCTTTGTGTCTTTGGCCATCTGCTGTCCTTCCAAGCCCTATTTCCTTACTAGCATCTTATTGTCCAAAAGGAAATGGATTGGCCTTTGCTTTTGAAGATGTAAAAAAATGAGATTTCTCTTTGCCATTTTAAACATTATTTCATGAACCTGAAGTTTGATACAACTTCCAGGCACATTTCTTTCGATTCAAATCCATGGCCTTAACACCTTAACAGACTCTGAGTAGACATACTTGCATTTCAATTAACTAAGTTTAAAGATGAACACATCATTCGAACAAGGCCCACTCCTGAATGTCTCTTTCCCAGACTGTGCTCACATGCACGAGAGTACTGAAGTCACTAAAACTTCCTCCCTTTAGCCTTCCTGCCCCAACCACTTTAACCTCAAAAACAAACTCTAAAATGCTTTATAATTAACAAGAATTGTTCTTTTCAAGACAAACACCAATATGCAGCTCTGTTGATAGTTAAACTCAATTATAGAGTCCTCTTTTACACAGAAATATATTTTTAATATTTTTAAAGGTATAAACACCCAGAGAAAAGAGGACTGCCTCTTGCCACGCACCACTGCTCATGATGGTTTTTGATAGTTAATGATTTGAAGGTAGACTAAGGAAATATAACTCAACATTCTATAAACATTAATACATTAGCTTGTGTTTTAAATGTCTTTGGTCTGGAAGGAAGGCGTGAAAGATGACAACAACAGCAAAAACTAAATTAAAAGTTGTCTTAACATGCTGACTTCTACTTCGGGGACAATTTTCGTGGAATTCTTGGAGAAGTTTTATAAAACAGTTCCCATTATATAAAAAAACTGGAGGTACTAATAATTAATGTTTAGGATCCAATCAGCCATCAAAGAGATTCTTTATTTTCCTTTTTTAAACTCTGTTTGGCCCCTCCATGCATGTTTGTTTGTGGACTAGGCTTATTAATAGAAATAAATACATGGTAATACTTTGGCAAGTCAGTTTACATGTAATCAGCCATTTATACCACTTACCAAACATGCAGAGTTTATAAAAGCAGGACAACCCAGGCCATCGACATCGACATCGATAAGCTAAAGAGCCGGCTGGCTCCTATACGGATTCCTTCATACAAAGAACTGAACTCTGCACCTTCTAGACACCTGTTAATCTTCTATTTCGTATGATAAGTAAATCAATTTGGCCTTATCCACAAACATTTCTAGAAATTCTGTTGGTTACGGGCAACATCTTTACAGATGGGATCCTTATGTGTGGTATTCCATCATAATGGGTTTGGTGGTAAATAAAATAACTAGATCGTTATTTAATTTTTAGATTGTCAAAACATAACTCTCAAAATATTATAAATAACAAAAACATCATTCTCACAGGGAGAGTGAGCAAAAGCTCTAACTCCTTGAAGGAGGAACAAGCAATAGGACAAAGCTGGTTCAAAAAAGGACATGAAAGACTTGAAAAGAAAGAATGCTGGAGTAAGATTCTAAATTACATACGATACAGTTCACGTCCTGTTTGGCAGTAATGACCATAACTTCTCGGGTTGTCTTCGTTACTGAATAAGAAAATCATCGTGACTGATCAGTTTTCTATAAGGTAACTTTATAAAGAAGTAAAATAGTAATAATAAGTTACCTTCTCCAGGAGAGTAGAATGATAATAAACCTTTTAGATCATGCTAGTATGACCTTGGAAGGTGAAGCAGTTATTTTTGCCTTATTTCCCAATTTGGTTATTTTTTTTCCTTAACAAATACAGAAGCATCTGGAAAAAATTAAAACATTCTCATCTTTCTATAGTATACGCTTTTCAAAAGTGAAAGTCAACTTCTCCTTGTGAGTTGTGTTATGAATTAGTTATATAAAACAACATAAATGTACTTTTTGTAAAAAAAAAATTAAATTTTATTTTCCAGACATAAAACTGAAATCAAATTCACCACAATTTCAATATAAGATTACTCAAAAAAGATCCCTACTTCTAGCTTATAATCAATGATAAGAACTCCCTTGTGGAAAAATATAAAGATAAAAACTAGGGTATTCCAAATATGTTTATGGGGAAACATGAATAGGTATTTGTTAATATTTTGAAGTGCTGATGTCTCATGGAAGTGTCACAGAAGACTAAAATTCAGACAAAACTTTTCTGCTCTCATTCAATATTTTATAAATCACTATAGCTTCCTTCTTTTCCAAAGCATTGAAGACTGTACCAAAAATGCCCTTTGGGCAGAGGATATTTTTGATATTTCTCTTGGGAAATCAAAATGATTCTCCCACCCACTTCTATTTATACCTATCTCTGCTATTCTAACCATTATTTTTTAAATAATGGACTGAAGTTACAGATACTAGTTACAGACCATTTCTTCTCCAACTACTTGCCTTTGGTCTATTTCAGAAAACATTTTTTTATCTACCAGAAGAGGGCAGGGAAGAGAAGAGCAGGTAAATTATATTAGAATGACTGTTGCTTGAGCAGAAAAGAGCAGAGCTCATTTATTCCTTGTTCTCAGTTCCTAACATTGTATCTAGTATTAGTGGGCATTGAACAGACATCTTTTAGATTAGATGGAATCACTTGGTAATGACTGAGAATGTCTACTAGGGGAAGGAGTTTTTAACAACAACAGTGGCAACAAAAGTAACATTTGGGAAATATTTTGAAATAACAAGTTTTTTGGAATTGTCTTCCTTTCTTTAATGCCTACTGAAATCATTTTAAACATAATAGTCACTAAATAAATACTTATTGATTAAATTATCAAGGGTCAAGTTTTGGATGTGTTTAAGCAAGGAGTGGGGAATGCAAGGGATGATCTGTATCACTAAAATGTGCACATGAAATACTGCCAAACTCCTTTGATCTTAACTTGCTCATTTGTGGGCCTCACAAGTTAGCTACATCAGAATCAAAAAAGTTCTCTAAAAAAAAAAAAGTTCTCTTATGTGCCTCTACCAACTTTTTTTTTTTTTTTTCTGAGGCAATAGGGATTTAAGGGGGGTGGGGAAGTTTCCCCTGAAGTTCCTCTAGAGTCCGGAGGTGGGTAGCACCTTGTGGGCCAAAATGTACATTATAAGCAAACTTCCACTGAGGAAAATGTGCTGTTTGTCAATTTTTTAACATAGTAATTTCATAGTTCTTTCATCTAACATTTACTCAATTTTGCTGAAAAACATTTCTTGACTATCTGTATTACAACAGTTATACATCCTCTCCTCTAAGATACTATGTCAGTAGGTAAACACCCTTATAATAAAAACCGGAGCGCAATCCGAGCTCTCCCTTTTCCTCACCCCCCGCGTTCAATCTTGGAACAAGCCCTGCTCATTTCTCCTGCTGTGCAGTTTTCTCATCTGTCCCCTACCCTCTGAATCTCTGCCCCTGTTGAGGCATCTTTCTTCTGGTTCATGGTCATGGTCTCCTACCTGGATATAGTTTCCACACTGCTGCCGGGTGAATTCCCTAAAATGCAAAGCTGATCTTGTCACTCCCCTACTTTAAGACCTTACTGCTTCCTACTTAGTTTACAGAATAAAACACAAGGGTTTTTGCACTGTAAAGCCTTCAGTGCCTGGCCCCCATGGATCTTGACAGCTCATCACATATTACTCGCTGGTAAAACTACACTGGTTCTAATTGCACGAACACCTCAAGGACTTCTCAAGTCTACATCATTACTTGTAATGTTGCCTCTGATATGAGGACACTTCCCACATTTATTTGCCTATCTTTCTCATTACTGAACTGTCAAGACTCAGATCAGAAATTACCTATAGCATAACTTCCCTGAACAGAGTGCTGAAAATTTCCCTCCTCTGGACTTCCTGGCACATGCCTCTCTTTTCACTCACATCATGCTGGTAGTCTGCCTCCCGCCACAAGAGCCACACTTGGAAGGTGGCTGAGTGTATGAGCAATTGATTGTTTTATTATCCTTTTATTAAGTTAAGTAACCGTATGTGGCCGGTGCTGTTCTATAGGGCAGGGCGGCCCCACATTCTTCTTAAAAGGGGTTTCATGCTATGTTGCTCTTCTCTTGGGAAAATAACACCATCAACTCTGTATCTTTTCATGCCTTTTGCTTCTATGGTAAAAAGCTTAGTAATTAATTTTAAGTATTTTATGTGTATTAATGTTATAAGCATCAAAAGGGTCATTAAAAAAAGGACTTCATTTTTACTAATTTTTTGAATAATTTACTTTGGCAAATATACCAAAGTGACTTTATATTATAATAATAAGCCCCTGCCTCTGAGGCAGCTGAACCACACTTTTCTCCATGGGCCTTTTTAACCACTGTGAAAAATTGATTACACTTCATTTGATCTCAGGTTTATAATATCAAAGTATTTATGTATTTCTGGACATTATCGGTGGTTTTATAAAACAAGGAGAAAGCAAAAGCTGTGAATAATTTTCAAACTTCAACCTTAATTTCAATATTTTTAAATTTAACTGACAAGGTAATTATCCCAGAAATTGTCCTAACTCAATGATTTGTGAAACTATGATTGTCCCATTAAAATGACAGAGTACTCAATCAGGAGAGAAAAATGGTTCTCTGAGGTTTGGCCCTATGAAACCGGTTCTTTATGTTATTATCCACTTCTCCTTTGGAATATACACAGCTGTGTGTTTCTGTATGCGTGAGGAAAAGTGTCCCAGCCAGAAGATGGCTAATGTTAGTGTAGAGCCGTGGAGCAGAGGGTGAAGAGTGCAGATTCTGCAGGCAGATTGCCTGATTGGAATCCCACAGGGCTACGTCACACTGGCGGGATGATGGAAACGGTTCAGTTGGCCACTCTCCACCCCCGTTTCTTCATCTATAAACAGAGACAATAACTGGATCTGTCATGCTGATCTGGAGCACGCTACAGTGAAACCCCACATGTCTGAATTTTACAAAGCAAAAAAAAAAAAAAAGATTATTTTTTGCTAATTCTGCATGCTCACCTCAGATCAGCTGGGGGCTCCCTTCCACATCACACTTCTTCAAGGACCCAGGTAGCTACAGCAGTCATTGTCTGGACTATTGCCAGTCACCATACCGGAGGGGAAAGAGCTCAGGAAGGTTGTCTCCAGCAAGTGCACTCACCTAGAAATGACCCACTTCACTTCCCCTCATAAATCATTGGCCAGATGCAGCTACAAGGCCAATAGTGCAATCTGACCATGTGCGCGAGAAGGAGGCTGAAATGTTCAATGACAATTACCACAATAATTATGCCTATCGTATACACTAAAAAGTTACTTTACACAAGTTACCTAGAACGGGACCTGCAGTAAGTTATTATTATGAAGAGCAAATGCATGAAGTGTGAAATTAGATGATTGCAATTTCATGTCAAAGTACATGATTTTAGGACTCCAAGTCTGCTAAAAACCAGCTAATCTGAGGGCGGCCCGGAAGATAACAGTGAGGTAATCCAGACAGTTAATACTTTACTTCCATCAAGTATAACCTATTTTAGAAAGATATTTAATTATAATTACTTCATGCAAAAAATCATCATTTATTTATTCACTTGTACATTCAACAAGTATATAAAAGTACTATGCTAAGGGCTGAGGATACAGTGGTGAACAATACAGAAATGGTTTCTGCCTTCATGGGAGACTGGATGTTAAATGTATAACAGGCAAATCGTCACTTAGGATTGTGATAAGTGCCACACAGAATTCCTATATAGGCAATGGAATTAATTTTAAGTATTTAGGAATTCTACATATCTTTAAAGTATGCATTATATTTATTCCTCCATCATACATACATTTAGTATTAAACATCAATGAATCCTTTGGTCAGGACCTGTACCAGGCACCAGAAATAAAAAGATCATTAAGGCAAGGTCCTTTCCTCAAGGAGTCCAATAGTTTCCCTCAGAAACTTCCATAGAAAAAGATAACCTTAATATGACACAATATATACCAGGAGTGAAATAAACTGAGTACCTAAGACAAGGTTCTATCACATACTGGGAGAATGAATATGAGACATAGCTTCTGTGAGGAGCATACACCGGAAATCAGGTTTGATATATCATTAGGAATTAACTAGACAAAGATGGTGAAATCCATTCCAGGTAGAACATATGCAGAGGAATGAACTTGGAGATGAGTATTACAAGTAGTTCACAGTGCTTGGAGGGAGGAAGTGGTAAGCAGTCAGTCTGGAGATCCTACTAGGCCAGGTCAAAGAGTTCCCAATGCCATGCTGAGTTTGGGTCTTATGCCAAAGGCCATAAAGATAAAAAGGAGTTTAATAAAAGAGTATGACTAAGATTTGCATCCTATAAAGATACCTGTAATAGGTAGGATGGCTTGATGGAACTTGAGATGGGAGAAAGACCAGTTAAGAATCTGTTGCAACCATGACCAAGTGGGATTTATTTCAAGAATGTAAGGGTGATTTAACATACAAAAATAAATCAATGTAATGCACTACATCAATAGAGTAGAATAATGGGCAAGAATCATATAATCATCTTGGTAGATGTAGAGAAAACATTTGAGGATATTCAACATCTCTTCATGATAAAAAAAACACTTAACAAACTAGGAAGAGAGGAAACTTCATTAATCGAGTACATGTGAAAAACCACAGTTAGTGTCATACTTAATGGTGAAAGAAGACAGAACGCTTTCCCCCTAAGATCAGAAACAAGACAAGGATGTCTACTTTTGCTACTTCTATTCAACATTGTACTGAAGGTTCAATCCAGGTCAGTTAGGAAAGCAAACAAAATAAGAAACATCCAGATTGGAAAGGAAAAAGTAAAACTATCTCTATTACCAGATGACATGATCTGGTACATAAAACAAATCCTAATCAATCCACTAAAAAGTTATTAGAACTAATAAATAAGCTCAGCAAAGTCAGGATACAAAACATATAAAAAAATCAAGAATATTTCTATAAGTAGCAAGGAGCTACCTGAAAAAGAAATCTTAAAAAAATTGACTTAAAATAGTGTCCGGAAGAATAAAATACTTAGCAATAAATTAAACAAAAAATGATCAAAATTTATGCTCTGAAAACTACAAACTAAATTTCTGAAAGAAATTAAAGAAGACCTAAATAAATCAAAAGGTAGCCCATATTCCAGGATTGAAAGAACTTAAATTATCAAGATGGCAATACTACCCAATTTGTTTTACAGATTCAATGCAATCTCTATCAAAATTCTGGTTGACTTATGTGCAAACATTGACAAGCTGATCCTAAAATTCATATGAAAATTCAGTGAGTCCAGAACAGCTAAAACAGTTGTAAAAAAGAACAAAGTCAGAGGATTTAAACTGTCCATTTTCAAAACTTACTACAAGGCTACAGAAATCAAGACAATGAGGTACTGCCATAAGGAGAGACATATGACTCAATGCAATAACACTGAGAGTCTAGAAATAAACCCTCACATTTATGATTGACTTTCAACAGAAGTACCAGTACAATTAGATGGGGGCAGGGAGGGAATAATAGTATTTTCCACAAATGGTCTGGGATAATCAGATATCTATGTGCAAAAAAAGAAAAAAAAAAGTTGAACCTCATACTATATACAAAAATTAACTCGAAATGTATTAAAAACCTGAATGTAAATCTTCATGAATTTTGGATTAGTTAATGTTTTTTAAATATGATACAAAAATCACAAGCGACCAAAGAAAAAATAGATTAAATGAACAGAGTTATAAATGATTTTTGAGACAAGTACAATCAGAGTTCTTCAAGGAGAGGAAAATGAGAGATAGAAAGTATTAACGGAGGGGCGCCTGGGTGGCTCAGTGGGTTAAGCCTCTGCCTTCTGCTCAGGTCATGATCCCAGGGTCCTGGGATTGAGCCCCGCATCAGGCTTGCTGCTCAGAGGGGAGCCTACTTCTCCCTCTCCTGTACCCCTGCTTCTGCTCTGTCTCTCTCTCTCTCTCTCTTTGTCAAATAAAAATTTTTTAAAAAGTATTAAGGAAATAACATATGAAATATTTTCAAATTTGATGAAATATAAACCTATATATTCAACAAGCTCAATGAATTTGAAACACAAAATACATGAAGAAACTGCACAATGGCACATCATACTGAAGTTACTTAAAATGCTAATAACAGAAAAATATTTAAAATAGACATAGATAAAAGGCAAATCATGTAAATTGCAAAGATAAGAATGTCAACAGACTTCTTGGAAACAACACAAGCAACAAAAGAGAATAGAGCAACAGCTTTAAAATAATGAAAGAAAACATTGTCACCTCAAATTCTACACTCACTGAAAGTGTCTTTCAAAAACAAAAGTGAAATGAACACTTTTTCAGACATATATAGACAAAAGAATTCATCACTAACAGACTGCTCTACAAGAAATAGAAGAACTCCACCAGGCGGAAGGAGATGATAACGGATGGAAATCTGGATCTACCTAAACCGTGAAGGACCCTGGAAATGGTGAAGATGACAACAAGCAAATCGGTGGTTGCTGTGGCTGGGATGGGTCTCAGGAAGGAGCTGGACAGAGTTATTACAATGGAGTTTGAGGAAATTTAGAGGGTGATAGATATGTTCCTTATCTTTATTACAGAGTGTCGTTTCATGGGAGAATAATTTGCCAACACTTAACAAATTATACACTTCCATTATGTGCAGTTTATTGTATGTCAATTATCGTAAAATAAATCACTTAAGTAAACAAAATCTTTTGAGTTGCCAGTGAAATATCCAAGTAGAACAGATCAAGATTAGACCAGTAGAACGTTTCGCTTGCTGGATAGAAGAGCCTGCAACTCGGGAGAAGAACTAGATTTACAGTTATTTGGGTTCAGATAACCTTCGAATTAAATGAAAGCATCATGTTGATAAGCCTGAGTTGTGGATTCAGTCAGCCTGAACTTGAACACTGGCTTTGCTACTTATTACCCATGCAACTTATTATTTTTTTTAAATTCTTCGTGCCTCACTGTAAATGGGCAGATGATAATACCAATATCACAAATTCATTACATTAAGTCCTCAATAAAGTTTACAGAAATAACAACAGAAAAGTCTTGGGAGTGGATTAGAGCTCACACAGTAAGCAACGCATTAGAGCGGTGTTTCATAGCCCTTTTTTTCACTACTGATGCCCTAAGGAGACTTTCTGAAGAATTTTTCCTAATCCTTGCCACCTCATGAAATTTTAACACCACAGTTATACTATATATCTATTTTGCTAGTGTGATCTTTGGAGGGCCACATACCTTTGTAATGACCATGATTTTTTTTTCATCCCCCAAGAATCAATGTTTACTCCTGTGGGGATAGTATTGTGACTCCCCACCCCAAGTTGAGAATGAATGGATTCTTAGAAGATAGAAATTGGATCGTCATATTTAGGATGAAGAGTCAAGGATAAATGGCATAGGGTATGACTGAATTCATTAGACTTTTCCTAAATAAGCTAAAAACTGTGAAAGAATTAAACCAACTCAGCACTCAACTCAAACCAACTCAAAATAAATGGTACCATTATCAACCTATACATACATATATAGGTATATTTATATTCTACTGATGCTCTTTAAGTATATTTTGAGATATATGTGAAACAATCAAGACAGTGTCTGAAGACAATCTCAAAGGTGATTTTAGTTGATATGAAGACCACAAGACACCCCTCTCCTAGCACAGCATTATTAATCTTCTCCCAGGTTCAGCCCCTCCCAACACAACACCGGACCATAATTCTTTTTCTCAACAGATTCTTGTGGGCGTTTATTGTGTGTGAAATTAAAACATCTCAGTTTTTCACTTCTATAAATAATAACATAATGAATATCTGTATATAATAAAATTTTTTTTAAAAAATTGTATTTATTTGACAGAGAGAGACACAGCGAGAGAGGGAACACAAGCAGGGGGAGTGGGAGAGGGAGAAGCAGGCTTCCCGCAGAGCAGGGAGCCCGATGCGGGGCTCTATCCCAGGAGCCTGGGATCATGACCTGAGCCGAAGGCAGACGCTTAACGACTGAGCCACCCAGGTGCCCCATTTTTGTCAATTTTTTTTAAAAAAGAGAAGTGTAAGTTTTGCTTTTTCTTTTCTTGTTTGTTAAATTACCATCCTTTTTTTTCCCTTTTTTTTTTTTTTTTTCCCAGAGTGAGAAAAATCATGATTATTCTGCTTGGAGACCAGGAAACTGGTCAAAAAACTTTTTATATTAAATTCTGTGATAAATGTGCATTCTGCTGTCATGGTCTAGTGGCAGTGAACTACAAATGATATATGGATATGAAAACACCTGCCATTTCTTATGTGCAAAATGTCTCCATAAGGCTCTTTCTGCAGAAATATAGGCAGTGGAATATCTTACACTGATACAAGGACCTTCTATTAGAAAAAGCTTGAATTCTTAGCAAACTACAGATGCAGAAAGATCACATGTATCCACCTCTGAGTGGGCAGGACAATATCCGTTGCTTTAGGATAGAAGAGGAAGAAGTTGGGACCAGAAAGAGACCTAGGGGACAATCTAATCACTTGCTCCGCCTTCCCTATGAGTTGTAATCAATTGCTAAAAAAAGGCAAAAGGAGCTAAACCTTGGTTAAGCATCAGTTTAGTCATCTAAAGTACAAAATTCACTGTTCAGCCTGTGTGGGAGGATAATGACTTAATGTCTAAAAGGAAATGAAGCCAGGAGCTTCCTCTTGAATTAAAAATCACCTGCACAAATAAGAGACTTAACCTGAATTAACTGCTCCGCCAGAAAAGAAGATGCTAGAACAGAGATGGTGGAAACCTGGATAATAAGTGAAGAAAAGGCTGTTTCTGTTTTGTCTAGCACAGTTCTCAAAGTGGATCCAAGGACCACAGCATCACTTGGAAACCTGTTAGAAAGGCAAATTCTTGGACCTTATCCCCAAACTACTGAATCAAAAATTCTGGGGAAGGAGCCCAACAATATGTTTTATGAAGTCTTCCAAATGATTCTGGTGCCCATCAAAATTTGACTGACACTGGTCTACATACGGAGAATAGAAATATAAGACCCACGTGGTCTATGGGCAGAAAGCCAATCCTGCTTCCTGCATCAGAGGAAAAATTACCCACACCTGGGATTTGGCCTGTGGATATCAGGTTGTCACCAATCAGATGAATTCTCTTTGATTAATGGAGGAAGAGTGGGAAAGAGCTCACTTCTTCAGAGGCCAAAGTAGAAAGAAAAGGAAGAAATTGGCTATTGTATCTGAACTTAAGGTAAAGCCAAACACCTGTTCACCAATAATATGTGAATGCCTAAAGGGGATCCTCTGTTGTATGGATTTGTTTTTATCTTCTGGTTACTTTGACAAGGTTTCTGAAAGATGCATAATCTTTTTTTTTTTGGTTGATAACACCATATTATGTTTAAAACAAACAAACAAAAAAAGCAGGGCTATCTCCTGTAGTTTCTTCTAAAGCTTGCTGAAATATCTAAAAAAAATTAGATTACAGAGTCTTCAAAGTTTAGTATGAAGGTACTTCCTCTGCCAGTGAGAAAGAAAGAAAGAAAAAAAGAAAAACTCATTCTAAAAACATAGAAACCAGGAGGCAGGAATAAGAAAAAAGCATTAGCCTTGATAAACATGTACATACATTTTTAAAGACAACCCTTTTAAGCCAATATTTGCACATCACTTCCCTATCAAATATTCAACTAGTAGTTTCTTAATAGAATGAATAAATGTTCATTCCATGGTAAAAGTTACTAAAGAACAATTAAGAAAAAAATGGAAGACAAGTAAACTGTGAACTTAAAATTGAGTAATACCAAAGGTAATATTTTTATAAGGATTTGCCATTTGTTTAAGATTTTTTTTTTTTTTTATTTTAAAGGAATCTCTACACCCAGTGTGGGACTCAGACTTATGGCCTCAAGATCAAGAATCTCATGCTCTACCCACTGAGCCAGCCAGGCACCCAAAGATAATCTTTTTTAACACAGTGTCTTTGTCCATTAGATGATAATAGGAATACTAGTGTGTGTGTGTGTGTGTGTGTGTGTGTGTGTGTGTGTGTGTGTGTGTAGAGAGAGAGAGAGAGAGAGGGAGAGAGAGGGAGAGAAAGATGCTCAAATACATTTGAAAAATAATTTAAACAAAATTAAACAGATTCCTTCTCTGCACAACTCCTCAGAGGCTCCAGATAAATAAACTAATGTGGTTTTTAAGTTTCTAAGGTCTGATATGCAGCGCTTCTCAAACTTGTTTCTGTATGGAATCCTTATTTCTCTACATATCTACCATCTCTCATCAGATCCAGCTTAGGAAATGGTGACCCATCTTTGCTGTCTTCATACGTGTTTGTCTTTTCAGATTAGTTTGTGTCTTTTCCACATTATATCAGCGTGGAAACTGTACCATTTCCCCGATCATTGGAATTCCCAACTGGGTAATATAGTTATTTAAATAATTGAAAATTAACTATAAACTTTGCACAACTTATCCATCTGTTATCACATCTGAATTTTTCAGTCTTATTTATATCCTCCCTTCTTTGCTTTTTGGTTTTAGATTATATGAAATTGATTTTACGTTCCAGTTCAACAAATATTTGTGAAATACTTATAATAGGTCCTGAAGTTCAAATGGGGGTAGATGAAATGCAATAATAAACCATATTTCTTAGGAGTTACAACAGGGGTAAACCATATCTGGATGCAAAACCAATGCTGAAAAGCATTTTGCAGGCAAAATCATGTAGAAAAAAATACATTTTATCTGAAACTTCACCATCTACCCTTGAAGTAGGATAACATTTTGTTTAGTATGACGGGGTTTTTTTCCTTCCATACTGCTCCTTTTTACTTCATCCCCTTCAAGCACACAGTAAACTCATTGCCTCAGGGAAGGAAAGCAGTTTGTCAGAAAGTAGGGAAAAGGGTGTCTTCAGGGCTTTTGGTTTACAAATGTGTCAATTCATTAAGGGGATTTTGCTTGAAGCCTATGAAGCAAACAAAAGATGAATTTTCCTGTCCTGGATGGAAGACATATGGAGCAGAGATATTGAGAGGAAAACATCACAGGGACCTGGAGAGAGGAATCCTGTGCTTGGGAGCCTGTTGGAGTCCAGGGCTGTGGTAAAATCTCAGGAAGGGCTCGGTGGTGTGGCATGTCTGTATAAAAGACTGTTTGGACAGCTTCTCTGATAGTTTTATGCTCTAGAAGGGCTGGAAGGTAGCAGAATTACTTCAGGGCCATCAGCACATAACTTCAAAGACCGGTGATCTGTAGATCCTAGGAGTTTCAGATTTCATCCTGTCACATCCCTCGGCACCATGTAAAAGTTCAAAAACTAGACGCCTAAGATAAGCAGAAACCCCAAAATAACTTTCTACTATACCAGGAAGATGGGAGCTCGTATTAGATTGTCATTAAAAAAAGATTTTGTTTGAATCTGTAGATTGAATCTCATAACTACTATACATGACAGAAAATGCCTTTTTGGTACCAGAGAAATTGAATTTTATTTAATAGGCAACATTTAATGGCTAAAATAAAATGCTACCCTTCCCCCCATAGCCTATAAAAGTTTTAAAAAATAAATTTTAAGAAAACAAGGAAAGAAACTCTTAGTTATTATATCATGTTTCAATTGTAATAGATTATCTTCTCTGCCACTTCTGGGATGTTAAGTGCAGAAAAAAATCTCATTCATAAGAAGTCATGGAAGTCAACACAGAAAGCTCATGATGAGGAGTAGTGAGCAGTCTGGTTGGGCCCCAAGATCATAGTTTTTAATGTCTTAAACTACTTCCTTAGTCCTACTTCAAGTATAAGATATTTAGCCTAAAAGGGAAGATAGAAGCAGAAATATCATCAGCTTGTCATCACGGGTCATAACTTCCTTAGTTAAATCCTTTCCTAAATTGATTCAAGTTTACAGCATTCCTTTAAGGAGCTGTTAACAAGGTCCACCTCCATCCCCAAATTTCATTCCCAATTCCATTGGGTTTTGCTACCCAGAAGATTCTTTACACAGAGAAAGAGACAAAAACAAGAAGAGCATCAGACACTCTTCTTGACATTGGTATTGTTGAATGGAAAACAACCAAACAACAATCTTTTCAACTGTGGTTCTCAAATCTGGCTGCATATGAAAATCACTGGAGATTAAAAAAAATACACTCCTGTTATTACTCAGACTAGGTGTGGCCTTGTGCCTGCATCAACTGAATAAAAGTTGATGTCAGTGATTGCCAGTTGGCTCCTAATCTACATCCGCCCCTCTTTGTGTCCATACCAATGGCTTTAAGGAGCCGGGCACTGTTCTATACACCAAGGATATGCAAGGGAACAAAGCAACTAAAAATTTCTGCTTTTCTGGAGCTTCTGTTATAGTAGGAACAAAAAGAGAGATAAATAAATTAGCAAAATATGAAATATGTCAGATGGTAAGAAAAGCTCTGAAGGAAAATAGAGAAGTTACTTACTTTTATAACTTTATAGATTTTAGATGTAAAAATATTGGGTAAGAAACCCAGTGAAGGCAGGTAGATTTGGTGTGTAAACAGGTTAAATAACTGAACTTACCAGCAATGGTTATTATCAAAGTCTTGTAAATGCCCTTTAAAATACTTTACCAGGTAAAGTAGTTCGAAGTCTTTGGAATAGGAATGTTGCTTAAAATGTAGCCCCTTAGGATGGCAGTGCCTGTAGGAAAGTATGACACCACTACACCCAATCTTGGCTTATATGGAAGCTTAGCTTCTCAAAAGGAAGTTTTCTGATTTTCTGGTGTCAGTGGATTGAAGAAAAATCACTACCAGTTTTTGAAGTAGAAGCATGAACTTAGCCTCGACATGGGTCAGGTCCTGGGTGGTTGGTGAGGGCAGTGTGAAGATGTGTTGAGTTAATGGCCCTAAACTGTTGGTTAGGTTGGGCTCTAAGGAGAATGGCCTGTGGTCCAATGGGGAGGGAAAAGTTCAGGGACCATTGGCACTGTTATTTTTTTTAATTTAAATTCAATTTAGTTAACCTATAGTGTATTATTAGTGTCAGGGGTAGAATTTAGTGATTCATCAGTTGCATATAACACCCAGTGCTCATTACATTAAGTACCCTCCTTAATGCCCATCACCCAATTACCCCATTCCTTCACCCACCTCCCCTCCAGCCACCCTCAGTTTGTTTCCTATAGTTAAGAGTCTCTTATGGTTTGCCTCCCTCTCTGTTTTTAATCTTATTTTATTTTTCCTTCCTTCCCCTATGTTCATCTGTTTTGTTTCCTAAATTCTACATATGAGTGAAATTATGTGATATTTGTCTTTCTCTGACTGACTTATTTTGCTTAGCATAATATCCTCTAGTTCCATCCATGTTATTGCAAATGGCAAGATTTCATTCTTTTTGATGGCTGAGTAATATTCCATTACATAGATAGATAGATGATGATAGATGATAGATAGATAGATAGATAGATAGATAGATAGATAGATAGATAGATAGATAATAGGCTGGGCCCTAAGGAGGGTGGTGTATATATATATATATATATATACCACATCTTCTTTAACCATTCATCTGTCAGTGGACATCTGGGCTCTTTCCATAGTTTGGCTATTGTGGACATTGCTGCTATCAACATTGGGGTGCATGTGCCCCTTTGGATCACTATTTTTGTATCCTTTGGAGAAATACCTAGTAGTGCAATTACTGGGTTGTAGGGTAGCTCTATTTTTAACTTCTTGAGGAACCTTCATACTGTTTTCCAGAGTGGCTACCACAGTTTGCATTCCCACCAACAGTGTAAGAGGGTTCTCCTTTCTCTGCATCCTTGCCAACATCTACTGTTTTTTGAATTGTTGATTTTAACCACTCTGACCAGTGTCAGATGGTATCTCATTGTGGTTTTGATTTGTATTTCCCTGATGATGAGTGATATTGAGCATTTTTTCATTTAGCCATTTGTATATCTTCTTTGGAAAAATGTCTGTTCATGTCTTCTGCCCATTTCTTGACTGGACTTTTTTTATTTTTTAGAGGTCGAGTTTGATAAGTTCTTTATAGATTTTTGGATACTAGCCATTTATCTGATATGTCATTTGTGAATATCTTCTCCCATTCCATAGGTTGCCTTTAGTTTTGTTGATTGTTTCCTTTACTGTGCAAAAGCTTTTTATCCTGATGAAGTCCCAATAGTTCATTTTCGCTTTTGTATCCCTTGCCTCTGGAGATGTGTCTAGCAAGAAGTTGCTGCAGCCGAGGTCAAAGAGGCTGCTGCCTGTGTTCTCCTCTAGGATTTTGATGGATTTCTCTCTCACATTTAGGTCTTTCATCCATTTTGAATTTATGTTTGTGTATGCTGTAAGAAAGTGTTCCAATTTCATTTTTCTGCATGTGGCTGTCCAATTTTCCCAACCCCGTTTGTTGAAGAGACTATCTTTTTTACATTGGATATTCTTTCTTTGTCAAAAATTCGTGGACTCTTAGAGTTGAGGGTCCATTTCTGGGTTTTCTATTCTGTTCCATTGATCTATGTGTCTGTTTTTGCCATTAGCACTGGTTTAATTACCCAAGGTAATGGAGTTTCAGTGCCAGTGTTTCAATGTAGTGGCCATTCTTTATGAGATGGGGGAGGGTCAGAGGGAGAAGCAGACTCCCCGCTGAGCAGGGAGCCCGATGTGGGGACTTGATCCCGGGACTCCAGGATCATGACCTGAGCCGAAGGCAGTCGCTTAACCAACTGAGCCACCCAGGCGCCCCTGTAGTGGCCATTCTTGACATCAAGTTGATGCAGGGATTCCCATTCAGGTTGCAGCTTAACTCTGGAGAAAGTGGAGATCAGAACCCTAGGCTCTGCTGAGATTTGATCAGGGCTTTATGATGTCAGCAACCTTGATCCTGCCCAGGAATCCACTTCCCTATCAAGGGAAAATGCACGGATTTAGAAGGCATGTCAAGCAGGAGCTACACAGAACAATTACCTATACCCTTCCCACTCAATTGTACTGAAAGTATTTAACTCACATTTCTCAAATACCTATAGATACCAAGTACTGAACTAGGTATAAGAAAACAATACAAAGGATGAAATATTTAGGCCTCACTTCCAAGGAGTACATTCTTCATGGGAAAGGCAGGTAAATAAATCAGCAATTACAATCTCTTGTGATGAATGCAGGGCAGTGAGAAGCACAATGGCGTTAAGGGTACATCTATACAGCATAGGAAGATCAGTGATTGAAATGGTGATAGCCTCGAGATGATTCTTACCTTTAAGTAGGACTTCCCAAGGAGCTGCGCATCAGAGCTTCAAGCAGAGGATGAAAGAGTTGCAAAGAAAAGATAAGCTTTGGACATTGGAGAATAGTGAGGCCTTTGGTACCTTTCTGCCTCTGCACTGTGATAGACACATGATATATACCACTGGGCTTTGGGTATTGATTAATATCACTGCATACTCTAGTCTATCCTGAGTAAATCTTGTTTTCTTTTTCAATAATACTATTTATTTATTTTTGTTTTAAAATATTTCCCCTTATAATCTTTATATACTTGTTTTGAAAATATTTAAATAATGTAGGCATTTATAAAATGAAAAAGATGAAAACTTACTTTTCCTCTCCCCTAAACACCCACTTTGCTCTCTAGAGGGGACCACTGAAAGAACGCTTTCACATACATTTGTAAATGTATTTATATCTATGTAATATACATGTAAAGATAAACATAGATTTTAATCAAACTATAATATCCATCTATATATTGATCTCTGCCTTTCCTTTTTCCATTCCTTTTCTATTTAAAAATGTGTCCTGGGCGCCTGGGTGGCTCAGTTGGTTAAGCGACTGCCTTCGGCTCAGGTCATGATCCTGGAGTCCTGGGATCGAGTCCCACATTGGGCTCCCTGCTCAGCAGGGAGTCTTCTTCTCCCTCTGACCCTCCCCCCTCATGTGCTCTCTCTCTCTCATTCTCTCTCTCTCAAATAAATAAAATCTTAAAAAAAAATGTGTCTTGGAGATAGTCAAATATTAGAACATACAGCTCTTTCTCATTCTCTTAAATCTTTGTACAGTATTTTATGATTAGAATTTATCATAATTGAACTACTACCCTACTGCTAGACATTAGTTTGATGCCAGTTTTTCTGCTTAATAAACAATACATAGTGAACATTTTCTGTGCCTTTATGTACACCTGGAAATATTTCTCTAGGTTAGAATCCTAGAAATAGAATTATTGGGTCAAGGAGTAAGCACATTTTAAATTTTCATAAATACTGCCAATTTGCCCTTCAGAAAGTCTATTCCAATTTATATTCTCATCAATAGTGTATAAGAGTCAGAACTTTTTTCTTTAACATTTTCATTTAACATTTCTCTCTATCTTCTTTGCCCAAAGGCTCAGATTTTTGCTTTCCAGTCATCTTGATTCATGGATTTGGGTGGTGTGTGTGTATGTATGTGAAAAATGATTGGATGGCACAGAGTTGGAAAATTTTAAACAATCCTCATTGTCTTGCCTTGCATTATTTGTAAAGATAATGTTTCTCATCATCTTTGCTAAAAATTGTAATATTATTCACCAGTGCCTCATTACAAAATCCTTTGCTATAATGGTGGTCATTATGTCCTTAATTCAATACACACTCATATTTTATATCTCTCCAAGAATATCATGGAGATTTTCATATAGAATAGGTAGCTACTCACATACTATTGAATAGAGTATTCCTCTTCCATGTCAGAAGGTCAAATCTTTGAGAGACATATTCAGAGTTCCAGTCAGACAATCTATTTTGATATCTGAAAGATAGGAAACAGATTAAGCTCATATCTCTACTACTATGCAGAAAGCCTATAATGAAGATTCTATCTGGTTCCAAAGATGAGAATCTAATTGGAATTTTACTAAATTGACTTTTAATTGCAAAATATTCATTGTTCAAGCTTATTAGCAATAGACTTCCAGGGTTCTAAACTGGGTTATCTCCTTCCTCAAAAGAGTTCCTCTGAGCCAATGCTTCCCCAACCACCTTACTCTTCCAGACTGGGTGGCTTAAGGATTGTCTCTCAAGACTGAATCTCAGGTGCCTGGGTGGCTCAGTTGGTTAAGCGACTGCCTTCAGCTCAGGTCATGATCCTGGAGTCCCAGGATCGAGTCCCGCATTGGGCACCCTGCTGAGCAGGGAGTCTGCTTCTCCCTCTGACCCTCCCCTCCTCTCATGCTCTCTCTATCTCATTCTCTCTCTCAAATTAAAAAAAAAAAAAAGACTGAATCTCATAACAGGTGACAATGGGTTAACCTGAGTTTCAGATTTTGCCACTCTTCCTTTATCACATGTAACTGAGATTAAACTTGGGCTAAAAAAAGACATCTTGCTCTTTGAACTGTATTTATTTAGCTAAGCAGTTTCATGCTGAATTGAAAAACCAAGAGAAATCATATCATCCCAAAGTACAAAACTGAGCAGTTATTGCTAACAGCTTTTCTGTCGTGTCATACGTATGCTTCTTTACCTTTTGCTTTCCCGTGCCTCATGGATTTTTCAGAACCTGACACTACAGATGGTTTGGAGATTACGTCTAACCACCAACTGATCTATCCAGGCTGTTCCTATTTTTTAAATGGTTAACTGAGACCAGTGTAAGCGTCTCATTTATCAGTCTTCTCTTGGTGAAGGGTAATTTTTCCTCTATTTTCAAAATAATCTCTATTCATTTGGTTGTCAAGTAGTCCTCTCTGACTATGGGCAAATGGGTTATTTATTGCCAAGTTAGCTTTCTCTTCACACAGGAAATCACTGGGAAGGTAGGTTGGAAGCTGAGTCACATCATCCTTGGGATCATTAGAGACAGGGTAATATTTTGTGGCTGTCAGCCTTTAGGCTTCTAGCATGGTAGAGGGGTCATCCTTCGGGGAGAACATAATGATCCCAGAATGTTGGCTGACAGGGTCTTAAGCTGTGCTTTTATTATGTTCAATTTATCAGTCTCTTTGTAAAGAATTGACCATGGGACTCTTTTAAAACATTTCAAATCTTTGGATAAAAGCTCGGAGACAGGCTCTTCCTACTTCCATTAATTTCATAATCAATGATGTCAATTTGTCACTATTAATAATGTTTCCACAACTACTTTCCCCAGGCTTTCCTGAACTTAAAAGCTTCTAGGTAAACTCCTCCTCCTCTTCTTCCTTCTCTCTCTCTCTCTCTTTTTTTTTTCTTCTTTTTCCTGATCTTAGTTTTCCCGATTTTGCTGACTATACTCAAAGTTACTTCACTTTTCCCCTGGCCATCAAAACTTTTTTTATGCTCTTGCAAGACATCATAGTATAGTTTACAATACCCAGTCTAAGACAAAATTTTTGAAAGCTGACAACCTGAATTATGAATGTCTGTTTTTAACTTTTTACATTTTACCCATGTGGTTAAGTTTGAGCTTTTTGGATTTTCTCACAAAAGTGATATATGTAAGCTTGGTTTTCAATTTATTGAGAAATTCTTTTTATGACATTCCAAGTCTCCCTAATAGCATTTGTTTGTTCTCTCTTGTACCTTATTAAAACAAAGCAAAACATAAGCACATTTTTATATTTTTATATCTGAATAAAAATATCATTATTTATTAATATTTTTGAATCTTAAAGGTGGCTAAATGTGGATTAATATATGGTAGTGGTTAATTGTAGTCTGGCATCAACACGCTTGGGTTGGAATATGCATCTGCTTTGTAACTTTGGGCAAATTACTCCACCACTCTGGGCTTTGGTTTCCTTATGCATAAATAATACTATTAATACTAAGCTCCTAGAGTCATCTTAAGCATTAAGTGACAGAATACTTCAGATTATTTAACAGCGTGCATGACATAGTGAGAACCCGACACATCTTACCTATAATAATGATAGATAATAGCAATATAATAATGATGATATATAAAATATAATGGCACTACTGTAAAAATATTCTAGCCAGTAGCATATATCTTCTAAGTTCCTTTAGCTAGATCTGCCTCTAGGATATAAACAGGAGCAGGCTTGCAGTTCACAAGGAGCCAAAAAGCCACACTGAATTATAAACGGCCTCACTAGGACAACGTATAGATGAGGATTGAGTAGGTAGTTTAGGAGGAGGAAATAGGAATACCAAGGTGTTAGGCGAGGAAAGGAGAGGAGCCTGGCCATCTGGGAGTATGAGAGGGGCAAGGGGGAAACTGAGACAGATGTGTACTTGGAATCAAGAATTCAGGAAAAGAAATAAGGTAAAAGGAATCCAATTTCTAAACAGAGAGACTGGGAAACAGGAAAATGTTTTCTGCATCAGATACAGATGAACTAAGATGTGGGCTGAACCCAGGGAAGGCTCTGGGACATTTTGCTCATAAAAGACCTGCTTGGACTTGGAGCAGAAATCAACATATTATTAAAAAAAAAAATCAAGAGGCCACTAGAGTTAAACATTTTACTGAAGAATTTGTAAAAAGGCTGAAGAGGTTTTACATCACTTAGCACACAATAATTCACTCCAAAATTCTTTAGAGTCTGTTTTTCTCCCAAAGTCACATCTTAGCGTTGGCCTTTTCTGACTCTCCTCTTCTTTACACCCAGAGTCTTATTATTTCTGACCCTCTGATCCTCATCACCGTTGAACTGCCATCTTGCTGGTATTGTAAAAACTACTTAACTGACCTCCCAGGTTCCGTGCTGTCCTACTACTGTGCATTCTCAGCCTAGGAACTGTAGTAATCCTTTTAAAACTTAAGTTCTGCCAATACTATGCTCACAAGCTTCTGGTAACTTCCCATCTCATTCAAAATAAATCTGAATTCCCTACTGAGGTAACAGTCTATCGTATGGCCCCCAATGATTCTTGTCTCCTGGTATGTATGCCCGTATGTAGTTTCCTCTCTCGCTAAATAGTCCTGGCTTATGTAACCAATAGGACATTGTAGAAATAACACTGTGTGACTTCTGAGAATAAGTCATAAAAGACACAGCGGCTTCTGTCTTGCACGCTCTTAGATCATTCTCTATCTCCAGGGAAGCTAGCTGCCATGTTGTGAGGACACTCCAGCATCCCTATGGAGAAGTCCACCTAGTCAGGAACTGAGACCTTCCAACCACAGCCAGCAATACTACCAGGCATGTGAGTGAGCCAAAGTGGAGATGGATCCTCCAGTCCAAGTCAAGCCTTCAGATGACTGCAGCCCTAGCAGACATCTCCCTGCAACTTTCTGAGACAATCTGAAACAGGGCATCCAACCAAATGACTCCTGGATTTTTGCCCCAAAGAATCTTTGTGAAATAATATGTATTTATTGTGTTAAGCTGCTAAGTTTTGGAATACTTGCTTATGCAGCAATAGATAACTAATACACTTATCATCACTAAAAGGACACCCTTGCTATGACCTCCCCATTATTTCACTGGCTTCATCTCTTGCTAATCTGCCCTTTTGCTCAACCCACTCCAGCCACATCAACCTTTTCTTTAAATCAGCATTCTTCTGCCTATGGGTGATAGCCTTTGCCAACTTCTTGCCCATTTCAGGTTTTTGTTCAAATATGACCCTTTCAGTGCTCTCTGACCATCATCAAACTCCTTTCCCCCTTTTCTATTTTGCTCCCCTCTACACCATTTATCAACAACACTTGACATATGGTATATTTTACTTTTTTTGTTTTTCCTCTCCCTCCACAATAATGTAAGCTCTATGAGGGTGGAGATATTTGTCGTTTTGTTTGTTTGTTGTTGTTTACTGATATCTGCCTGGCACTTAGAACAGTGGCTGGCAAATATTGAATGCTTAATAAACCCTTATTAAATAAATTAATGTAGTCTTCTGGGATTTTATTGTTTATTTGCCTATATTCCCCTCATTTGATAGTAAGCTTCTTAAAACCAGGCATTATATCTTACTCATCTTTATATTTCTGTCACCTATATGGTAACATATGGAATAACAGATCCATTTACTTAAGTAGAAAAAGTGGTTTGAGTTATTTTTGGAACTTATACCACAGGGAATATTTTTAGAAGTTAAATATGAGTTTAAAAATGTACAGATTTAAAAATACTTTGTGATGTCATGTAATTAGCAAAGATTACTTAAAAACAAATAGCACAAAAAATTGAACTTAAAAACAGCAAGATGAATTTATCATGTAGTTTTAAAACCAGTGGCGTTTAAACTCAATAATATATTAGACATAAAAATTAATTTCATTGTATTTTAATCCCCCTTGAGAATTTTTTCTTCTTTTGAGCACGTTGTATCTACCAGTTTGCAAATGAAACTACTTTTGTAAATTGGCAAACTAGAGTTCATTAGAAAATAGGCATTTTTTATTTTTATTTTTTTTAATTTCTAGGGCTTTTTTTTGAAAGATTTTATTTATTTATTCATGAGAGACAGAGAGAGAGAGAGAGAGAGAGAGAGGCGGAGGGAGAAGCAGGCTCCGCAAGGAGCAGGGAGCCCTATGCGGGACTCGATCCCAGGACCTCAGGATCATGACCTGAGCCGAAGGCAGACACTTAACCATCTGAGTCACCCAGGCGCCCAAAAATAGGCATTTTTAAATAAATATTTTCAACTTTGAGAAAATTTGCAATTACATAATCATTTTCCCCATACTTATATTTTTGCATTTAAATAGCTTCATAGAAAACAAGCTGAGTCATATATGTTCAATATTTCTTATATGATTTTCTAGTCATTGCTAATTATAAATTTCACGGGGAAAATAAATCAATGCAAAATGGGATCTACCAATCTACCTGTCACTTTCTAAAGGCAACTTTTAAAAGATAAAAGCTCCATTGTTTCATAGAGAGACATTGTATCAGTGTTGAACAAGTCCTGGTATATTAAAAAGTTCAGTTGACTTATCTAAAGTCAAATATGTAATTACAGGCAGAAACAGAGCCACAATTCAGCTGTCTAAACTCCTGGTTAATTATTTTGCTCACTATCCTATTCTGCTTCCTAAAGTGTTTGGGGATGTTGTATCATGGGTATCTCCCCTCCGGGAGTTGAGCCTGCTTTTATGTGAAACAAACCCACTACTAAGGTAGTCGTGGGGGGAGGGAGAGATGGGTATGGGAAGAGGAAAATTATACATATACTTGTACTAAAGTCTGCAATGTTAAAATGCAAGATTCATAAGTTGCTAACTGTCCTTAATATTCAAAGACAACTTGAGGTAGAAGTAGGAGATGGAGGTTGGTCAACGGGGGAGGTTATCCTATTTAGTTCCAGAGATGAGAAGTGCTGTGAAATGCCCAGGAAAATATGGGGGAGGATGGGGAGAAGTGTAGAGCACTATTTAAAATTTTGTATTATTATTATATTAGAAAAGAAATAGATGCATTCCTCTTGAAAATTCACAGGGAATTATGCAGGAACCACAATAGTTTGGTTTTTACTAAGTTTATTCACTCAGGCTTTTAGAATCAGATTTTGAGTACTTTCACTGTTGACTATGATGTTAGCTGTGGGTTTGTCATGTATGACCTTTATTATGTTGAGGTATGTTCCTTCTATAGCGAATTTGTTGAGAGTTTTTATCATAAAAGGATGTGGAATTTTGTCAAATGCTTTTTCTAAATCTATTGAAATGATCATGTGATTGCTGTCTTTCATTCTATTAATGTGGTATATCACATTTATTGATTTGCATTGAGTTGAGCCATCCTTTTATTTCAGAGATAAATCCCACCTGATTGTGGGCCCGAGCTGGTGTCGTACACACACTCAGCTGTGGGGGCCACCTGCAGGTGTCTATGTAGTGATAAAGGAGATTTTCAACTTTTAATGTTTATAGGCCCTGCTCCTGGGCTCCCAGGGAAGCTATCCTTTAACATTTACCAAGGTCAAAATGACTGGGCAAAACCTCAAAGCATGGGCTCTATTTCTGCCCCAAGCATACATTGTACATCTGTTGCGTTAAAGAAAAATAACCACAAAGGGGACTTTTGAACACAAAAGATAAGAAAAAATAAGAAACTTCCCTGGTTCCCATAAGATTAAAGTCATACAGCCCTGCATATAGGAGTAACTGAAGGTAAGGTCTGCAATGTTGTCTAATAATTTGTAACTTTTTATGTAAAAATTGTATATAACCCTTAACCAAATGTTCCCTTACCAGAGCACTCTTCTTTGTGAAGATTGTGTATCCCAGGCAGCTGTTTTTAACTTGGGCTTCAATAAAACTATTTTTTTTTTTTTTTTTTTAGAAAATCTAAAGGGTTTATTCATTTTACCTCGACAGTGATGGGAGGGGCCTATTGCAGACACACATGTAGTGGCAAGGACAAGGGCCAGCAGCAAGGGCCAGGGCCACCTTTGGGTACCCCAGCAGCTGCAGGAGCCCTGGCTATCCAGATGGAGCCCCAGCGACCGTGTGCAGGACTCTGGAGGCCAGAGACAGGACTTTTGCTGCTGGATGCAGTTACAGAGCTAGAGGCGCTGCATCCAAGTGAGCCACAGGTCAGCTGGGGCGCACCGGCTGTTGGGGTGCACTCTGGCTGCAAACACACACACACACAGGTCAGCTGTGGGCGCGCCGGCTGTTGGGGTGCACTCTGGCTGCAAACACACACACATACGTCCAGCTCAGGAGTGGACACACACACACACAGACACACAGGTCAGCTGTGGGCGCGTTGGCTGTTGGGGTGCACTCTGGCTGCAAACACACACACACACACACACACGTCCAGCTCAGGAGTGGACACACACACACACACATGCACACAGCCACGCACCCACGCACCCAGCTCGGGATTGGTCCGAGGGCGTGCCGCGCGCAGCTGGAGGGGATAGTCCTGAGCATGCGCGCAGTGTTGGGGGTCAGCCAGGAGGTCAAGCCTAGTATCCGGCACTCGCGCAGCCGCAGAGGCCAGAGATGGCGGCGTGTGTGGGTCCCAAGCTGGGTGTGAGGGCTGCTGAGCCTGCTGGGAGAAGGGACGCAGGCGGCTGGTGTCTGAGAACCTGAAAACGTGTGGGGCGAAATCAGGTGGAACCTGCAGGCGGTCGCTGGTTGGCTTCTTCAGAGGAGAAAGCTGCTGGGCTTCTCCGTAGAGCAGGTAACTGCAAACCTGGGTCGCTCCCACTGTGTCGCTGATATTGGTAACCTTTGAACTTCTTTCTTCCTAGCTGTCACTGTACGTCTCAGCTTTGCTGGTGTCTGGTTGGGCTGAACTCCAAGGAGGTCCTTTACTTAGTGCCTGAAAGGCTTTGGAAGCGGGTCTTTTCACCTGCTCTCCCTTATGGGAGAGGGAAACTCTAGCTGGGAATTGCCTTCTTTTTGCTAAGCAGTGCTGGCCTGTGGGGGATGAGGCAGGTAAAATGAAGCTGTTCTTGCATTCCTTTTTGGGTGGTTATTTTCAGGTTTGTTGTTCCACTCTGTTGTTGAAGTTTCTTAAGGGGACTCCTTAGCAATCCCAGAGCTGTTTTTGTTCATGGATAGCTAATTGTTGATCTTCACAGGGGGTTGGAGGCTGGAGTCTCCTACACTATTGTCTTGGTGATGTCTTCTTGAGTTCAGTCTTGTTCAGTCAGTGTGTTCCTTGTTCTGTAAATGACGAAAATGCCCAATTAGAATTTTCTTTATTCCACTGAATAAGTTCGTTGTTTTGTATAAATAAATTTTGTATAATATTTTGTAAAATTACAGAATCATAATTGGAATTATATTATTTTGTATAGATTCATTACAGAATCATAGCTAGAAAGACTTTACATAATCATCTACTTAGTCTAACCCATATTACTGGACTAAAATCACCTCATTTTGAAATATATGCAACTATGTGTCTAAAATCCCAGGACTTGATTTTAAAAACCAACTTTTATGCATGCTTGAGCAACCCATATGTTTGGTGGATTTGAAACTTATATGATTACCCTTGACCATTGGATCATAGGAGCTGCTGGGTGAATGCTTACCCCTTTCATTCCCTAAGCCAACAGTGCTGAGATGCATTTCACAAAGTTTCAGTGTGGGTACTATGGGATTAAGCACCAGTGGCCCACTTGATAACACATACCTGAATTGGTTGTGAAGGTAATACACTTTTTGGGGATATTTTACATATAAGTTTTGTATGGTGACTTTTTTTTTGCCTACTAAATTTAATTATTTTGATAACTATTAGATATATTTAATGTAAAGAATTTTGTTTCCTATTTTATAAAGCTATTTCTTAAGAAAAGATGTTTTAAAAAACATGGATCCAAGTATCTCAACATGAGATATATTAAAAAAAATAATGGATATTCCAAAACCTAGTGTCTGGGGGGAAATTTGATACTTGTATGTGTCAATATGAAATATATGGCAAAATCTCATATGTAGATAAGCAAATGCAGCTAACTTTATTTTTAATAATCATCTGCCCCTTAGAGTTGGCATACACTTACACATTTTATTTGATCAATACCACCACATTACAAAGACTCTACTCTTTTTCTTATATGGCTTCAAAAATTTTAATAAATAGTTTTTATGCCTTTCAGAAGATGAATAGATTTCATTAACACTATCCTTCTTGTAAAATAATAGTCTTAAAATTAGTCTTAAAGGTGCATTTAAAAAGGTTTCACAGTTTAGGAGAAATGTAGTTTCATCTTTGATTTTAAAATTGAATTTTAAAAAGGTATTCACTATACATATGTCCAAAAGTTCATTCACCTAATCATCCTAGCCTCTGATCACAGACATAAAAATGACAAGGAAGCAGTTGAATTTTGGTCAATTTAAGAAGTTACAATTCTGGATGAGTAGATTCAGTCTAATATCTCACATTTTCCCTAGCTATAAGTACTGGTTTTGTGACCTTCCAGCACGGTTGTCAGATAAAATACAGTACACATACTTAAATTTGAATTTCCAGTAAACAATGAATGATAATTTTAATCTAGAAAATAGTTTGATTAATATATATAAATATATTTATAATATATATATTTTATGTATATAAATATATATAATATATAAATATATTATAAAATATATAAATATTTTTAAAAATATTTTATAATATATTTATATTTATTAAATATAATATATTTATTAAATAGAAAAATATTTATTTTTTAAAATTATTTATATTTTAAAATATAAATATTTTATTTATATATATAAATATATAAAAATAATAAATATTTTTATTGAGTACATTTAATATAGCACCATGGATTTAATGGACCATGAACTGGGAAGTCTTCCATAATAAACAGGTAAAATAAAGGCTTGATAGTCACAGAATTTGTAGAAGGTACATACTGTGACTTCAACTATATTTAGCTTCAGTAGTGTAGTTCTAAGCCAACTAATTAATGTCCAAAATAAAGTTATTGCAATTTATAAATAAGACTTTTTTTCCTGGATTTGATAGGTTAGCATTCATTTGACTGAAGTAGGGTGTTGGGGTGAGAGAGGTGTTGAATTCATAAGGCAGTTAGGACTCAGATGTGAATTTGCCTTGTGATCAGTTCCATCAAAATAGGTATTGTCAATGTAGTTATGAAGGTTGCAAATGAAGGTTTAAGTTAACTCCTACTGCAATGCCACACACTCTGTAGGTTCTCCTTATCATTAATTTCATGTAATTGGAAGAAGAATTTCAGTGTGTGGCTAGAATGGTTACTGACTTCCCAGAAGTTCTGTCACAAGTCCCAGAAATCTTCTGAGAAGTCTCTCTCCTAGTCATTTTTATTTTTTTGATAGAAAATTAGTCTCCCTTCAAATAGTGGAATTTAGCACTCGTTTCTGAACTGAAACTAATAAAGGCCCTGCTTCCCCACTTGTAATTCAAATCTCGGAGAGTAATGAAAGTATTTGCAAATATTTAGCACCTGCACCTCAAGTCTTCCATCTTCAAAAATCTTATTTTTATTTAAGAGTAGAGTGTATGACCAAGAACAACAGTTTACAGTGTTCACTTGATTAAACAAAAACATTCATGGAATTCGAGTGGTTCCATCTGAAATAGACAGTTTAGACTGATGCAGTGTGGAAAGGATGTGGAATCGCAGAAGAATTAATGTGAAGTATACGATTTGGCACTGGGAGGGCCTTGTGAATACCATCAATTTGAGATTTTTTTAAAAAGTATCTAAATGTGTTTACACAGCTGGATATTAAGTTTCAGCTTGATCTCTTTTCTTCATGTTTCCAGGTTATTTACAAATGTGTTTCCCTCTGCTCTCTTTATGCATTTTATTTTCCAAGTTTGTATTTTAAAAGCTCCGATAGCAACATAATATTGTGAAATACTTTGTGGAATTTTGTTTGTTGCTATATTATCAGTATTAGGAGAGACATCTGGAACATAAACATTTTTTAATACTATCTTACAGTTTATCTAATTAAAGAAAATAAGAATTTTATAAAACACATTTCTATGTGGATGATTAATTTTTTGTATCTTGGGTTAGTGTTGATAATATCCAAATTATAGCAGTATTCTGAAAATAGCAGCTCTATTTAATAGTTATGTTTTTCTCTTTGTATATTCTTGATTTTTGCCAGAATTCTTTAAACTTAATCTAAAGACAGTACGATGTAAGGGATGGAAAATGTGATGTGAATTTTAAAGATCTCTGTCCTTGTCCCAGGCCCAATTCCTGGCTGTTTGATTTAGAGAAGTTATTTAACCTTTCCATGCCCCAGATTTCTCTCTTGTGAAATGGAGTGTTATTTTTCAACTGCCTTCTTCATTTAGTATCAGGAGGCCTAATGAGATAATGTGCCAGAATCGTTATCCTGAATCATCTTTTTTGGGAGAACGTAAGCTCACAGGCACAAAGGCCAATCCATGGGAGCTGGATAGAGGCCTTCCTCCTCCATCTAGTTACATGTAGATTGAGAACCTGCCGAAACTATTCTTGGCCACGGAATCCACAAGGGCCATACATATATCTAGGACAGGGAAGGGCAAAGCCCTGAGAAATCCAAGAATGGAAGGTAGTAAAATATAGCAACGCAAAAATGATTAGAAATCCACAAAGACTTCTATTAAAATATCTTACAAGCTATAGCAATTTGTGTTTTGTCCACTAATAAGTTTGTTAGACCAATGCCTGGCACATAGCAGAAGCTCAATAAATATTTCTTGGATGAAGAAATTACTATGAATTTATTCTCTGATGCACTAAATTCTTCCTATAATTGACCTTTGAGGGGCTTGCTTTCTTTGGCTTGAGAGGAGCCTTAGCATGCAATAGTAGGTAAATGCAGTATTTGTTTGACACCAGACTTTTTGGTGCGGTTGTCTTCCTATTATTACTTGGTGTTTGTCTTTTCTAACATATTTCATATCTGCCTTATGACTGAGATGGTTTCTATATATTATTGTTTTACCCCATCCCTTAGGAGGTTTGCCCGCTCCTATAGAGCAAGGAATCAGCTGTAACCAACAAATCTGTTCGAAGGCAGGCAAATAGAATACATTGCAGCTGGAGCTGGATCTTTTGCTTCACCTGAGAATAAATCTACCTAGAAAGGTGACCTTGGCAGAGCGGGAGAGAATGTCTCTGTTTTAGCCCCTAAGGGAACATGTATTCCCTGGCACAAAGGGGAAAATCCAACTGGCTCAGTCTAATAAGTGAGATGAGTGCATTTTTTTTCTCTATACTAGTGGTTCCCAATCTGTTTTGGCATGAGGCCCACTATGGTCCCCGCTTCCTGCAGTGTACTTTTCCTAGAATTCCCATGGCCGCGGATGCTCTAGCTTTCAAAAAAAAAAAAAAGTCCTCTCTCTTTCTAAAGAAAACCTTAGTTAATAAATGTGTAAACTTTCCTTTGCTTAAACCCATGTTTCTGGCGGATGATCACATCATCTTTTCCAGATGATAGCAATTTCAGTGACTTCACAGCCTCCCATGCATCCATGTACCCCTAGGGTCCATTTCCATGCACTATCATGAAATGCAACTCCACTTTTCTATGCCAATTTTGCAAGTTCATTTTTCCTTGAGATTTGTATATGGCATCTCTGGCAGCCAATAAAAGACAAAAATGACAAATTATGGGTCAAAGACTTCTGTTTCTGGCATTATGGAGAGCTAGCTATTTGGAGAAACCCCTCTCAGTATCGAACACCTAAAAAATGCTGGCTTAAAGATTAAATCTTATTAAAAGCATGGCTGAACTAGCAGTAGAGTAAAGGAGATCATCAGTGGCCAGAAATTTTGAAGTCCAGATGTGTAAGCAAGTGTTAGATTTGGCATTTGTCTGCAAGCAGCTTTAATTACTGATAATCTAGAGTGAGTTATAATAGGCATATGTGTTAATGGAGGACAGGAAGCAAAGCTGAGGGCCCACATAGAGTGGGAGATAGTAAGGCGAATCTTGCATAAAATTTGGACCCCAAAGAATGGCATATTCTTAAGGAACAAAAACTCTTATACAGCACAAGGCAGAAGGAACTTGTCTATACCAACCTTGCCTCTTGGTGGGAGCAGGGAAAAAAAGATCTTTGAAGATTCCTGACCACAAGTTCGCCTTCACACAGATTGGCAGCAGGAGCTCACACTGGTCCTAGTTGTGGTGGACATTTAACAGCAGGTATAAATCAGGTGTGGACAATCAGAAATAACTGTTGGCCATAACCCAGGATGCCTACCCCATGGAGCCAGACATTGTGGAAGGAATGGAGTGTCCCAGTGGAGGCACTGGGATGGCAGGTAGGGGTGTCACTCCGGAGTCAAGGCCAGAACTGTTTACCAGTCAGCATTCCCATATTCAGTTGTAATAATTGATGTAGACTTGGTAAATCACTCACATGTTCTGAATCCTAGTTTCCTTCTCTTTTCTGGCCTGCCTACCTCACAGAGTTATATAAAATAATGTCTGTGAAAGCACTTTGTGAAAAAACAAGTAGCAGTCAATGAAGGTAGAGCTTTTACACAGTTTCACTTCAGTGTACAAGGTAATGCTTTATGGTCTGAAATAATTTAGTTAGTTCCTCAAAGTGCCTAAAGTGGAGGTTTCATATGATTTTCTCATCTGAGTTTTCTATCGGATGGATAGTGCTTGCTGTTAAAGGAAATGTGGTGAAAGATGGTCAGTAAAGTATGCTTTGGGGAGAGATCTCACAAAAGCATAACTCTCTTCTTGGAACAGAGCTCTCACAAGTACTTAAAAATGGGAATGAATGTTGGAGGTGTTAATCAGGAAGATGACAAGTATAATGGGGACAGTCTGGGGGGGAGGGCATTGCTGAAGATGTGCTAGTATCTTTGGAGCTGCTGTGAAGGCCGAAGGGAAAACTGCTGAAAGGGGTGGTGAATTGGGTGGGTGGGCAGAAGCTGAGCTCCTCTTCTCTGAAAAGGAGAGATCAAAGGGAAAAGGTTAAAGCCCATTAAAAGAAGAGATATTAAGGAAAGGTTAAACATTAAACCAACAAACAAAAGATCCCACACTTCCCCACTGCATGTGTATTGAACACCACCTTTGGTATTAAGTGCTTCAAAGAAAGCCTCTTCTTTAAACTGGTAATGCTTTGTTTCCTTTTGTTGCTGAGAAGTAGAATCTGGGTCATAAATGGGGGTCGTCCAGGGTGAAGAATTAGGCAGCCAGGGACTGTGTGGGGTCAATCAAAGAAAAGTCTCCACCAGGGTAAAATACAAGGTACAAGATGACATAGGTCATCCAGTGAACCAACTCTCATGCCTGGTGCAGGCTTGAGCGCTCCAGAATTTCCCAGTAGGTGTGTTCTTAAGAAACAGTGGAGTTGAAAGTAAGTGGTGTAGGAAGGGAATAGTGCCAGAGAACTTATCTTGAAAAATGCTTTTGAATAACAAAGGCTAGGTTTCTATTTAGACTTTTATGTCATAGCTGATAAAGTAAATCACTCTAAATATATATATATTAAAAATTTTATTTATCTATTTTAGAGAGAGAGAGAGCACAAGTGTGAGCAGAGGGAGGGGCAGAGGGAGAGGGAGAGAGAATCTCAAGCAGACTCATGCCAGGCATGGAGCCCCACATGGTGCTCCATCCCACAATCCTGAGATCATGACCTGAGCTGAAATCAAGAGTTGGCTGCTTAACCAACTGAGCCACCTGGCACCCATCTAAATATATTTTTAATCACACTTGATGTAATCCTAAGAAACTCAGTTGTCTATATTAAAGGATACTGAAGAGGGATGGTAGAAGTTATGGGTAAGCTTAGGATCTGCCTCAACCTTCTGCCACTCCTCTGTGCCCTCACTAGTCAGAGAAACTGGAAGGGGAAAGAGGAACACATTTTATGTCCCTGATTGAAGTAAGGTTATTTCTCTACCATTCTACTTTCTACATTGGGTTTCTTTCCTTCTTTTCAGATTCCCTTTTCTTGGAACTTCTATATCCCCACCTCTGTTCCCAAAATTCTGAAAACCTGTGACAATAACCAGCCCTCTACCAAAATATTTCAAAAATATTATAGTGATATATAAACCAAGGAAGTATGGGACAACTTGTCTTCCTCTCCCTTGAACAATGTATAGGGAGTGCTCCTGCAGAGGTCTACCACCTGGATTTGAGTTTTAGCTCTGCTATTTATGAGCTATATAATCCTGAGGCCCATCATGTGACTACATTGGGTCTTAATTCTTTTCAGCTATTAAGTAAGGGCTTGGAGCTTTAATAGTTGACCCAGTTGTCCCCTTTCTCCTAAGCATCTTGATACTAAATTATCCATATGGGAATGAGCAGTATTTTCTTTTGTCCTTTAAACTCTAGGAAAGCAAAGTAACATATTTCATAGAGCTTCCTCTCAGTTTATCTTGGGTAGGCCAACTGAGTTTCCCATTGGTATTCCATCCAATTCTCTTCCTGTAAAATTGAAATTGAGTATTAAGCTAAATCACATTACTCTAAACTCACCAAGCAATATGTACTGTTCCTTCAGAATTATTCATCACATTTTTAATTATTGTTCAGTGTCTGTCTTTCCTGCTAGATTGTAAGCTTGGTGAGGCTAGGAATCAAGTATGTGTTGTTTGTCATCATATTCATGGCACGTAGTGCCTGGTACATACTAGTTACTCAGAATACATTGGACAAATGAATGATTGAATGCATATTTTTATAAATGAGAGGGATTAAAATATAAAGTCCAGTAATCTAAAATTTAAAAAATTAGTTAACATTGATTGCTTTTATTATTTACAGACTGTCAGAAGTAATTATCACATTCGTCTAGCAGGACTGGGACTCTGGCTGTTTTGATGAAAATCGTAAGGAGATAAGGGAATATTTAACTCAGTTCCTTTGACTTGCTGCCTCACGATTACTGATCTCTGTGGATCTCCAGTGCCACTTAAAGTTCAGAACACGGTCTCCATCTGATTATTCCTCTGCTACCTAAAGGCCAACTTGATGACATCTTTAGCATCTCATTGACCAGGTACAATTTTACAGATGGTCCCAGTCCAGTCACCTACAACTAGCTCATTTGCCTTCATGACCTATTTGTGTCAACTGAGGTCATCAACTCTCCTTTGTGATGTGGCTTGGTTTGGTAATATATTATTCTGACATGGGAATTTATCTAAGAAAGTATGTTAGCCTATTTTTGAAGCTCTATTAATATTTTCAATGTATTATGTTGTTATTAAGGAATTATTGATCCTTCACTATTCTAGTACATATAATCATGAAACTTGTCTGTCCTGGTAGGGTCCTTTTATTCATTTGTTCGCAGAGAATCTTTTAAGCTTTCAAGTTGAGCTTTAAGGAAGAAACTGTGTGTATGTGCATGTGTGTATTCTAAGTATATCAAAAGTGACAGCCAAAAGCATAGAGGAAGAAGAATGCATGGCATATTTTGTGAAAGAATGAGTAGACTGACATATTTGGGGAAGAATATTTATTTGTAGGAGCACTTGAAGATAAAGTTTTAAAGGTCAACCTGGGCCAGTTTTTTCAAAGCTTTGACCATCAGACTTAGGGGTTTGGACTTTATATGGAGGCATTTGGATTTAATTTTGAATAATGAGGTATTACATTCCCATCCCATCCATGTCACAACTCAAGGCCCGTTGTATGCATGAGGTACCTCATGGTTTTTCCAGCTTTATTTTATTACTTAGAGTGTTACCAACATATCGTTTGCATTCACAGTTATAAACCTTCACATATAAATGGGTGCTTACCACATTGTATATTAATGGATTCTTATTCAGATTCTTGTTTTGTAATCCCCTGTGATTATTTCACCTCTCCTGCTCTTCCTCCTCATCTCCCACACAACTACTCATTTTATCTTCTTATGATCTTTATACAGAATTATATATGATTATGTTTACTTATTTGCATATATATTATCCCTAATAGACTATAAGATATAGGAGGCTAAGGACTCTCCCTTCTTGTTTTCCTCTTCCTCTTATTCTTCCTCCTTTCCTTCCCCCGCAGCTTTCCCTTCATCTCCTCTGGCTTGATACTTCGGATCTAGCTCAGTGCCTGAATTATAGGAAACTCTCTCTCTGTATTCTATCTGCATTAATCTGAAGTGCTGTGTGACTGTTGGGAATTTAGGACACCTCTCTGAATCTCATTTTCCTCCTTTGTAAAATGGAGATAGAAAGTACTTTATCCAATTACCTTGAATATTAAATGAGATTGAACACGTAGACTGCTTAGAATAGTAGTACCTTGTGCATAAGATATATTCAAAGCTGTTTTTCTATTAGTTATCGTTAGGATGCTAACTGAATGTAATCTTATAGATATGGGCCTTTGTTTGGTACAATCTTAGAGTAATGTTGCACAAAAAATACCCCCAAAACCAAAAAATCAAGCCTAGTCCTGTAGCCAAGAATAACTTAAATCCTTTACATTTTTTTCCTGAAAGAACCTCATAGGGGACCCAGATGTAATTCACTTTGTAACATCCCCTTTCCTTTCCTTCCTGTTTTTTCCAAAGCTTTACAGGTACTTCCTAGATGCTCACTCTGCAAACCACCCACGTGAGTGAAAAATTAGAAAGGGATATTAAATTATCTTTGGCAGGGTGTGTCACTTTGTGTGTGCAGGTATGTACATCCAGATGTACCTATACCTTCACAAGTGTTTTTTAACCTTTATCTGATTATATGATAAGGTGCCAGAGGAACTCAGAATAGGGAAAAATCACTGTTAAGAGAAATGATTGGGGAAGGCTTGATGGGGTAACTGAGCCCAGGGTGGAGTTTGCCTAGGCATGTAGGCAAGTGGAAGAAGATATTAAGGGAGTGAGAAACAGAATGGGCTATACACATGTAAAGAGCAAGGAATAATCAGATATGTAAGGGATAATGTGTAAAGTGGCTGGGTATTTTGGAAAATTAGTTAATTAAATCAACACTTCTATTTAAACCGAATTGTCTCTGGTACCCCTCAGAGGGAATAGTAATGAATAATTATAACGGAAAGTGAAGACCTACCAGATTTTCCTGGTTTGTCAGTGTTTTGAGTTTAAAACAGATACAGAAGTCTGTGGTATCCTGGCTGCTCAAATTCCATGAACCTTCAGAACACTCAGATCTCTAAGTCCAAACTTTTAAAATTAATCACAAACACCTTATGCCAGGATGTGAGCGGGATGGGCCTTCAATTTATAAGTGACTCAGCAAACATCAAAGCAGCATAAGGTTTGCATTTTATCCAATTATTTTTCTTTAAAGACTCAATGCTTTATTCATGTACTTAGAGTTGCCAGAAAAAATACAGGCTGTAGCAAGTAATTTTTGAAAATATAATTAAGTCCCAAAAGTTTCATGGTGTATACTTACACAAAAAATGTGTCCATTGCTTATCTGAAATGAAAATTTAACTGAGCATCCTGTATTTTTATTTGCTAAATCAGGCAAGCTTACACACTGAATACATATTTCACAAAGATAAGAGCTTATAATATTGAATAAAGCAATTCACATGCCCAGTCAGATTTTTTATTTAAAATGAATTTTAAATAATTTCTTTCAACCCCCACCACACATACACACCTGTGGGTCAAGGGGTGGGGGAAAGTCTACAGTGGATTCTAAAGTGTTTTAATGAAAATGCTTAGCTTTTCTTCTCTGATGCCTTTGTTTGATGGATGTAATTAAATTATTCTTTAAAATATCTTCATTTGTGTAATATTTTAACAATAACAAAAAGATCTGGCATAAAAATCTACTTTTAAATAATCTGTTTTCCTGAAATAGTTGTCTGTGTTCCAAAGCTATCTTCAAGCAGAATTGGATCACATGCAAAAAATAGACAACTACATTGAAGTATTCTGTGTCTGAAAGGGGTTTTAAAAAAGCATACTTTGTCATAAGGATAATTTTGATGTCTTATTCAAACATTTTGTGTAAATAAAAGATATTAATTAACATGGAATTCTTCAGATTGATACATTTCTTAGGAACACATTCCAAACTGGAGCTTTAGATTTGAGTAGGGAGTAATTCAATGTCCTCCTGTACTTTCTGATTGTTGGAGGGCTAAACAATTTCACCAGGAACCAGTTCTGAGTAAATGCAATTTCTCTCTCTGTCCTACACTGAGGACCAACAAATTAGTTTCAAAAATGGCAGTGCAACATTTTGAAAACAGGGCATGAGTAGAATTTCAACCTTTGGCTGAGAGGATACTTACAACTAGATAGATGCCTTTGTTTTGCTGTGCTTATATATTTATTATATTTTGAGACTGAAATTATTAAAAGGATTATAAATATAGAACTTGCTGATTTTTTAAAATAAATTCCCCATATGTAGAAAAGAATTATTTTTTTTTTAGCTGATGGCGAACCTCTATGTGATTAATGGGGAAATCTGTTATTTGTATGACAGAAGGGCAGAAAGGATACCCATTCCATTTCTCTGTCTCTAGGCAGGAGGGCAGGAGAGCTGTTGGAGAATAGAAGTCTGAACATGTTCATTAAAAAAAATATGCAAGAGCCAAGACTGTTGTTTGAAAAAGCTTTTTCAGAGCTCACAATAGTGCTTCCATAATTGAAATAAAATGTTAAATGAGTATTTTTATGATTGTCTTTCACTATTATGAGGACATTCTTACGAGCTGGAGAGAGAGTAATGGCAAGACATATTACTAGACAGTAGCTATGAATTAAGATAGACTGGCATATAATAAGCATTTAAGAAATGTTTATAAAATGAATGAATAAATGATTATGCTGATGTTTCTAATACATATACAAGTATAGAAAAAAATGTCCACAGTTAGAACCTTTCCTTTTTAAAAGGATTGGATAATTTGATAAACGACTTGTAATAGAGGGGTGAAACTAAGAGAAATAAATGATTGAAGAAAAATCGATAATGGCTGCAGGGCTTTTGTTTTTCTGAATGGGGTATGTAAGTTGAAGGTAAAAAGTTAAATTGCTTAGGATGTTAGAGGGGATTTTTCAGAGACTAGGAAAAAAAAAGAATGAGAAAACAGCAGTGAGAGGAATAGAGATATGCAGTTAGTATTGTATGGAACAAATTATTTTCTGCGCTTCTCTGCAAAATACTTGCATTTCTATTTAATGTGTTGTGGAGTTGAATCTATCTTGGGGATTTAGTCAAAGTGTTAAATATAGTTATAAGATAGGCATTCACTGGACAAGGCATTGGACCTCCAATGTCCATGGAGGTCTTATACATCTGAATATCGGGCAAATATCTATTCATTTCCTTGCTCAGAATTCATCAATGGCTGTCCATAATCCACAGCAGTGATTTTTCAAATTGGGTGGAAAGGAGGAGATGCTGTATCAATCATCTGAGACATTTTTCAAAACACATATGGTAACCATGTGTTTTTAGAAAAGGGTTCCCATGTGATTCTCCCATTTTCTTGCCAGAGCCTTTGTCCGTTTGTGAATGACTGACCTACAGAATAAAACCAAAAGTAGCATACTATAGAAGGCTGTCAAGAAGTGGTCCATTTTTTTCTGCTCAACATTTTATGGCTCTTTCTGCTTCAAGCTTTATACTCCAGAAATAAGAAACAATTCATACATTTTGTTTCCAGCCTTATCCTTTTCTTTGCATTTGCAAATGCCGTTCTCTCCTCTTGGAATATCTCCCTCTCTACTTTCTCTCCTGGTCATTGCCTATTCATCCTGTAAATATTAGTCCCTGTTCCTGTAACACTTTTACCTAACTAGTAATCCATGCTATTGCAGGCCTACTTTTGTCTAGGCTATGAGATCTTTTAGGGCTGGGGCTATCTTTTTATTTTTGTACTGCCAGGGAACATTATAAGATCAAACACCTAGTAGGTTTTTAATAAATATTAGTTAATATTGAAAGAAGAAAACAAAAAATAGAGCTTGGGGTTGATGGGGCATTGGCAGAGGCAGATACAGTATGTCTCTGCTGCCCATTTTATTTCTAAGAAAGCATCAGAGATAAATTCCATGAGTATGTGTGTAAACTTCAAACATTTTTTTTTTTTTAAAGAACATTTCAGGGGCGCCTGGCTGGCTCAGTCAGTTAAGTGTCCAACTCTTGATTTCCGCCCAGGTCATGATATCAGGGTCCTGGGATCGAGCCCCACCTCAGACTCTCTGGGGCTCCATCAGGCTTTGCACTCAGCAGGGAGTTGACTTGAGGATTCTCTCTCTCTCCCTCTGCCCCTCCCCCCACTCACTTATGTGCTCTCTCTGTCTCTCTAAAATAAATAAATTAATTAAAAAAATAAAAGAACATTTCATGATCCATATGCAGTAAATTATCTGATACAGTAATTTTTTTTGTTTTCATAGCATAGAGTCTAATATATTGGATCATACTTTTTGTTTTTAAAAGGAAAGCGAAAAACTATTAAAAATGGCAACATTTAGAGTGATATAGACATTAAGCCACCTTAGAGAAGACTTTGCTTGAAGACATGGAGAATCCACAATTCTTTTTGTCATAAAGGAGAACCAGCAAACTGATATGTAAATTGAGGGGGAAGTAGGGTCAAGGGATGAAAAAAATTTAATTGGAATATTATATTTGCATACTCTTGTGAATGATCCAGTAGTTAAGAAAAGATTATGGGAAGGAGATGGGTGAAGTATAGGAATGAAAAAGTAATGAGAGTACAGGGGTTGGCCTTAAGGAAATGACAGGAGTGAAACATCTGGATTAATGGCCCATGTTTAACCCCGAAGCCCCACTTACTATGAGGATATGCTACTACCAGGTATATCATGAGTTTGAAATTAAGACCCTGCCTGTTCCAGCCTTGTATACAGGTCTTAGATGAACTGAAAGACCCCAACTATTAGCAGCTTAGGCCTATAAATTGGTGGAAGAGCCCAAGTTATGTTCAGCCCGGGGCAAGAGGCTAATGTATCTGCTTCCTGAAAGCTGCACACTATGAAACTACTGTTCTAGAGTGTCATGGTGTGTTCTTCCCTTACCAGTGTTTTTTTCAGCAGAAAAGTATTTCACTGTACCTTGATTTTGGTAATGAATTATGCTCAAGTGACCTGAAATCTTCCAGCAGAAGGTAGACACTGCAGTAATTGCTTGAGGGATATATTTTGATAGAGTATGCCTAGATGTTGCCAGCAGTAGGCATGAAAATCTGGGCTACCTCAACTCCTGTTTTCAGTAGCCACTCTGTGTGACAGCCACATTAACAACAGTAGTAATATATGGGTCCCTCTGGTGGATAGATCAGTTTTCTGTGTTTTTTTCCCCTTCCTACTGACAGTGACCAGGACTTAGGAAGCACTCTTAGGTGATTGTTGCATGCATCACAGGAAAGATAACAATAAGAAGAAACAAACTTTATCTAGGATTAGTGTCTTAGCTCTGTTAACTGCTTTATTATATGAAATGAGACCTCATTTTGTACCCAAAGTTGATAGAGCAGGGCAGAACCTGGTATAGGTTACGGTCATAAATGTTTCACAACTGTTCTCTCATTCAGTCCTATATACACATATAACAACAGATCGTAAAGTTAAAATCTTGCATAGTTATCCTATTAATAGATATATTGAATATTCTTGTTTCATCTGAATACCTTATGGGTATAGTGGAGTTGATGACAATATTCTTCAATGTTCAAGCTAAAAAAAAGTGAAAATTTATCATCAGTTTATAAACAGGAAATAGTTGAAAACCATTTAGACAGTTACACTTTTGCTTCCCACTATATTGATTTAAAATCTCAGAAGCCACGATGCCTTGAATAGTCTCAGGACTAAGTGATGGTTAATATATAACTCTGAATTGTAAGTTTGTAAATTTATATTCTTTATGATATCTGTGATGTCTTCAGAACGGAAAAATAACAAGTCTCTTTGTAGTGTTTATTCTAATTACCAAGTTTAGTTCTCTAATATGTTGAAGAGGTTATAAAACTATATGAGATTGCATGGAGCTAATATGTTACAAAAATGGTATCCCTTTTCTTGTTATGTTCATCAGCTGGAAGAAAGATTATTGGATATGGAGTCTGAGACTTCAGCTCTGGTCCTGGTCCAATTTATAAGTACTTGTGCAAACTTTGGCAGGACATTTCTAGGTTTCAGTTTCCTGTTACTTAAAATGAATGGGTTGAACCCAAGAATCTCTAAGGTTCCTTCCAACTCTAATGGTTTGAATATGGTATTCTATCTATTGTCTCCTATTGCATGCATTACTGCTAACTGGCTAATGTCCAGTGGGGGTCAGCGCTTTGCTAGACTCAACAAATATTATTTTGATATATTACATTTCCTGGGAAGAACAATAGACTTCCATTAAATAAACAAATCATTAAATGGAGACCAGTTCACTGAACAGAGGCATAATCTACACATTTGCTGAACACTCTCAGATGTTAACAGGTTATAGGAAAACTGGCCCAGCAAATATTTTTATATGTATCCAAGATTTCATTCATTTGCTTTATGTCTTGCTACCTTGGCAAACTCCAGGGTTATAGAAATCAATTCAGAAATTAATGGACAAAGACATTTTATTGATAGAAGACAAAACACTTTATGGTTGAATTCTCTAGGCTGCCTTCCAGACATTTACTTGAGTAGGGAAGATCTGATAGACAAGAATAAGAAATAAATTTGTCTCATGATATACCTAGAAATGACTTTTTTCCTTATCATCCCATCTCAGCCCTTCTTCCCAACCAAGTTAATATCTTTAATTTAGAATGAATCTTAGCTATTTTCAAAAAGTAAGTTTTTAAAGCATTAAACTGTTTGAAATATTTTTATTACCTGTTCATAAACATAATAAACCTCCATTTGATATTTTTTGCATGTGTTACATTGGAAGGAACTTAATCACTTTTTCAAAAACCTGTATTAACTTTATTCAAGAAGCTCATGGGCATTTAGGAACAAAACATAAATAACCTTGGACCTTCATCAAATTATACAAGGAAGTTAAAGTTGGGAATAAATGTCTTTATTGTGTTTGTTTATTTTTGTTCTTTTTTAAAACAGTGAATTGTGCCTTTCATTATAAAGGAATGCATACTATTGTGGCTTCATATATAATGTTAATTAGTTATCCATATATGTGTGTATATATACCCACACCAAATGTTATTTGATGTACAGAATCATTGCTGGTTGGAACTTTCAGATGAAAAGCTTTAGGCCACCCAACTTGAACTAGTAATTACTTCAGCAAATAGCTGTATGCTTTTGTTTAGGAAATGTACATTTGAGAGTATGCATTTCAGTAAATTTTTAAAACAATTCTTTAATGCCTACTCCTTACAAAAACAAATGCAAACTTTGGTGTGAAATTGTGAATTTGACTCTCAAGCAAACATTTCATGTAGTAAAAGCGATGGCCTATACCTCTGAAATGGTTCAAGTTATATATCTGATTTCATTCTTTATAGAAAATCTAGCCTTCTGCTTAATTAAGGTAGTCAGGGATGAATTAATCTACAACTTTAGATATATCCACCTCTTCAAAGATGGTAGTGAGTTAATATTTCTACTTTTTACAATAATTTCTTTATTTTTCTTATCATCCAGCTCAAATTTTATACTTTGCCATTTCAATAACCTGTTGCTGTTATAAAAAATACTTGTTCCAGTGCACCTGGGTGGCTCAGTCAGTTAAGTGTCTGACTTCAGCTCAGGTCATGATCTCAGGGCCCTGAGATAGAGCCCAGCCCAGTCAGACTCTGTGCTCAGTGTGGGGTCTGCTTCTCCCTCTCCCTTTCCCCTTGCTTACTTTCTCTCTCTTTCTCAAATAAATAAATAAAATCTTTAAAGAGTACCTGTTCTTTTCTCATACCTCCTAGCAAAACCCGCTCTTTATAATACCCAGTTATTAGTACAGGTAACATTGAGAACATCTGAGTATTACTGGAGATGGTCACACCAGAGGGCACATTGGTTTCATTATTTATTTGGAACGACCACATTCAAATGAGTTTTTTTTTTTTAAGATTTTATTTATTTATTTGAGAGGGAGAATGAGGTAGAGAGCATGAGAGGGGGGAGGGTCAGAGGGAGAAGCAGACTCCCTGCTGAGCAGGGAGCCCAATGCGGGACTCGATCCCGGGACTCCAGGATCACGACCTGAGCCGAAGGCAGTTGCTTAACCAACTGAGCCACCCAGGCGCCCTCAGATGAGTTTTTAATACTGGTTGTCCATTCCCCTACATTATTTGGTGAAATATCTGTTCTGCTCTCTTCTATGGCCATTTTGTAACCTTTCTATCCTCCTTAAATACCGCACTGCCTCCTCCTTGTCATTTTCAGCAGATAACACACCTCCCATAGAAAATTTTTGTGCTCACCACCACCAAACTAGAGATGCTCACAATCACACTGATCATTTCCTTCTCCTTGCCAGGGAAACCAAAGAGCTTCTACCTCTTTTTAATGAGGTAGGATCCAGAGCTTTGGATACAGAGTTTTGGATCCAATTCCTTCCTGCTTTCTTAGGAATCATACATTTTACTCTTCCCTTCTCTTTTCTGTATCTCTCCCCTCCCTTTCTCCAGGGTTTTATTTTATTTTATTTTTTTTCTCATTTTTCAAATAGGCCCAGATATTCCTTTTTTAAAACAGCAACAACAAGTCAACCACACAGGACCTCATACCTACTCCCCCATTATAGCTCTCCTCCCCTTTTCAGCCAGTCTTCTCATAATAATTATTTTTACTTGTGTTTACAGTTTTCTCGATTTTCACTACCCACTAGGATTTGGATTCTACTCCCATCATTTCACCTGAACAACTTTTGCTGAACTCATCTATGAACTCAGTAATGAGAATTGTAGTAATATAGTAGAAGAAGAATTAATAGTGATGGTAGTAATGAGGTGAGTTACAAAGTGGTGACAAGGAAATTTTGGGCAGTGAGGAGATGAATATTTGGAGGGCTGTCTCATTGATGCTGCCCCAGTAGTGGGTGCTAGGACAGTGGGTAGGAAGATTTTAGCTGAGGCTAAAAAAAATGAAGGGGTGTGTTGGTGGTGGTGGTAGGAGTTAAATATTTAATATCATCACTGTGAAAATATTCAAGTATGAAATAAGTGTCCAAAGGAAATTTCTCTAAGTAATATATTCATATTTCTTGTTATACATCATATTTTGTTAGATTTCCATCCTGCTTTTATTATTTTTTCCTGTCTATACAAAGACTGACAAAATTTATAGGAATACAGTACTATCAAAATATACTCAATATAAATATAGCAATGAGCCATTAAAAAATGTGACTTCATGTCATAATCTGATTAAAACAGACTCATTTTATCTTTTGGAGAATTATCGTTCAAACAACACTTACCTGTTTATAGTGGTTATTTGTTGTTAAATTGCCCACAGAGACCTAATACCTTTTCTTTTTTCTCTGGGAATGTGTGAAAAACTACCAAGAGCAGTGAGCATATGTCTTATCGAAACAGTTTGTGAACATACTTTAAATGCTCCTTTAAGATAGGAAAAGGAATTAAAAACATCAAAAATGTATTTTATCCAAGTTTCTAAATGTATTTCTTGTTTATTAATTTGCTCACATAACTGTTCCGATCCTCCTCTTATGCATAATTTCACCACAATTTTTGGGTGACTGTTATTTTTATGCTTATTTAGTCTGTTTTAGGTGTGGGGTTTATATTGGGGATGGGTGGATGTGGAGAAGTCAGGGAAAGGCATGTCTGTGAACTGACATTGTCCATTTCACATCATACTACATGTCAAATTTCAGTGTAGAATTGCAGAAGAGTTAAAAAGGTAGAGAAGAAAATTGTATTTTACCTTATCTAAAATTCTTTTTAAAAACAACCAGACAGTAAAGAAGGGTAAAAATGGAGACCATTAAATCTTCAGTGATACAGGGAGGTAGCTCCCCATCCAAAGCAAAAACTGGGGTGTATACTATATTACTAAATTTGTATGTTAATGAAGGAAGATGCTGAGAGTTGACACATTCTTTCTCAAAAGTATAGCAGAAAAATATTCTCCTAAAATTGTCTGAAAAACATCTATATAAGGATCTACTTATTAGAATAATGAAATCTAGGGATGTGGGTGGCCCAGGGGATAAATGGAAACCATTCCTGTAAAACCAGTTGGAATTCATAGAATGGAGTGGTAGAGCTGGAAGAGCCACTGTGATGTAGACTCATGATGCCTTTCTATCATCTCTTATTAGTTAAGGCAATCAGCTTTGGAGAACCTACAACTGCCAGTGACTTAATAATTTTTTTGCTTGTATAAAGTTTGATACAGGTCAGACAACTCTTTTCCACTTTTATCTTTACCATCTGGAATGGGTCCTTTGAGGAAGTGACACATATAACTTCTGCTCACAATCTGTTCTCTGTAAAGAGCCACATGGCTTTCATCCTATTTGCAAGGGGGCCTGGGGTTGTGGGGGGAGGATGTGGATATTTCATGAGCACTAGTTTTCTCTGCCGCAATGACAGCCTTTTAGCGAAAGGAAAGTGAGGAAGGGAGGGAGGAGCAGTTATCATCAAATCTCAACAGAAAGCGCTTGTAACTTAAGTGGTTCTAATTGAGATACACTAACCTCTTTGAAGGAAGGAAAAAATCAGAAGGGAGACATAAGAGAAAACAAAACAATAGCTTTGGTGAAACAAATGTTCCAAATGAAATATTCCGAAATTATGGATCAGAGCTACAATATATACCTGTTCATAGTCTCTTGCTTCACCCCATATTGTGCTCATTCAAATATAGGCAGCAATCAGAAGGGTATAAGCACCAGAATTTTGTGTGGATGCTGCATAGGCCAGTTTTGGTCTTTTAGACCTCAGCCATACGTTGCCTTTTTATATTTTCTTCTGTATTTCCAAGGACTGGAAACCCATAAACTATATTTCACAGGGTTCCTTGTTAGTTGGGTTCCAGTTAGGATCTTCCAGTAGAAGGTATTGACAGGGGATGAAAAGGCAAGAATAAAGAAGTCATTCTTTTTCCTGCTGTATTTGTTCTGGCAGGTGGTATTTTGTAGGTGGCTGGGACCTCCTGGAATAGAGGTGTTTGCAAGAATACTGTGATTGGCAAATGCAGTGATTGCATTGGCAGCAGCATTAGAATCTCCAGTCACTGCAGTGAGAAAAGCATCACCCCAGCAGCCTCAGAGATAGTATACTTATGGGCTCTGGGTTACACTATTTTCTCCTGTTTGCTTCTCCAGCCGTAGAGATAGGAGTGGCTTCCTCTACTTAGTGACCACTGTGTAGGATTACCATCACCTGTTTACTTTTCCTGACCTTCTGATACGTTTGTATTCTTATCTGCTCTGAAATGCCTATGGTAGTCCTCCCTGGATGCTACCCATTGTGCTGCAAAGTAACAAAAATTTAAAGGAAGAAAAGAATATAAGGAAAAGTCACATGAAGAATAAACTATATCATTAAAAGATTTATCCAAGAAAACAGAAGATATATTCTGACAAAATTATTCCAAGTTCTTCAATTGTAGGCTATGTGATTTACCTCTAACGGCTGAAAGAAGAGGTACAAACATTCAAGATGAAGGCAACACAAAGAATACAAAAAAAGAAAGAAAGAAAGAAAAGAAGAAAACAAAAAGAAAGGAAAAGAAAAAAAGTTGCCAAAATTCATGAAAGAAATGGAAGAGAAACAAAACAATGCAGAGAGGAAATCATATTTTATGCAGTAAGATAAATACAAATGAAGATCAATGAAAGAGATCACACAAAACAAAATTTAAAAGAAGAAAAATGTAGAAATAATAGGTGTGGAAGATAACTTGGAAACTCTAATTGGTAAAGAAGAAAGCAGAACAAATAGAAAAAATAATGAAAATTTTCCCTAAGGAAATATTGCTGACATGAAGAAATACGTGAATCTGTAGATGAAAAGAAAGCCAGTAAATACTGCGGTAAAGTTATTCAACATTAATCATGAAGAAAGAATTATAAGGCACTGAAGCAAGAAAAAACACACAAAACAGGTCAATAGGAAAAAGTTACGTTAATCAAAAATGCAGAGAAGGACTCAATAACAGAAGATAGCAGAGCAACCTATACAAATTTTTCAGAGGAGAAAATAGATTTCATTCGCAATTTTTGTTTGTTACTGCTTAGGCATAAATGGTAAGAAGTAATTGTTTTCAAGTGTGGAAGGATTAGAAAGCACCCACAATCTTTCTTGAAAAGAAAACCTTGACAGCAAAATTCTTCAACTAAAGATGAACCAAAAAATCCAGGAAAGGAGAAGCCATAGAAATTGAACAAGTAGAGATTATTAAATCTATTTAAGTATTACCTAAAACCAAGAAATATGGAAATTGTAGTTACTGAAGTGAGGTTATAAGACCTCTTTATATAATACACTAATACACACACAATTATTATAATTAATAAAACCAGGAACTTTTAGGAAGAAAAATAAAAGGAAGAATAGGGAGACTAATTTCCTTATTTTTATATACTCAGTAGATACTGTATTCGTTGAACTTTAGGCAAAAAACATAATTTTCCTTCTATCCTTTTGGTTCTGGGCTGAGGTATTCCCCCTTCCTCTGCCTTGTGATAAAAGACAGATTAACAGGAGAAAAATTAACAGAAGCTTAATAACATGCATACCTCCTGTACATGGGAGATACCCAGGAAAACTGAGTAACTCCCTGAAATGGCCCATGCCAGCACCTTGAATACCATCTCCAACTAATGACAAAAGATGCTGGAGATGGGGGGAAAGGCTTGTTAATGAATGGGAAGTTACCAGGAAAAGTACAATAACAAGTAATAACGGTAAGGTTGTTGTGCAAATCTAAGTCATTGCCTTCTCACTGATAAGTTTCTGGAGATTTAGTCATCCTTCTTTTCCTGGTACTGGGAGGGAGACACCTTTAGAAATGTAGATTTCCTTTATAAGTGGATAGGTCTCTTATAAAAGGGTATTTTTTACTTGATTTTCAGAGCTTCTCCTGTGTCTGCAGTTTCTTAAAAATAATCAGTTCAAAATAATCCTTGTGTCAAAGAGACATATTTTGGGGTGGCAAATTCTCCTCCCCTATACATGTAGTTTGAAAATTTATATCTCATAGTTTGTTTTTTATAACATCTTATCCAATTGGAAGACTATGTTTTAAAGAAATTCATAGCTCTTATAAAGAAGACATAGTATCTAAGTTCTTGTAATAAGGATTTTTCAAGTCCTCAGAAACAAAGGGATTTTTCTAAACTATAAAAGAAAATGGGGGAAATTTCAAGACCTCCATGTGAGTAACCTTAATTACAAATCAAGCCCGTAGGGGAAAAGTATCAAAAGAAAACAAAACAGCAGTCATCCACACACATTGCTTATTTGTAACTTCTTTTTACCCTGTTATGGAGAAAAATCATAAGATTAAGCCAGAGAATTGGGCACATAAATGTAACTGCTATGGCATATTGAGGGTACCCAAATGAGCTCTAGCAAAAATTACAGTGATAGAAATCCATTTCATGTTCCCAGGGTTCCTGCTGGGATGACATTCTTTGCATTTTGTTAATTTGGACTATGTTATACGATGTTCTGCTAACGAGTGGAATAAATGTATCTACATGGTAAAAACCAAACCAGGAATTTAAAAATCTTTAATTATTTAAATTAGTACATGAAAGGCTGGGCAGCATTTCCATTAAAACCCACAATGTTGATGGGTTTAATACCAGACTGTAAATATTTCTTTCAGGATGCATCTAGAAAATCAGAACAAATGCATATTTTACATGCTTAGAGAGTTTATATTTATACACACACACACACACACACACACACACACACACACACACACACACGAAAGTTCAACATGTTAAGTTGCTTTTGTTAACCTTTGCTCACAACCACCAGAATGAAAATTAAGGACTTTGAGAAGCATTTAGTCTATAATTTGACCTATTTTTTTTATCATTTATGAATAGAAAAAATTTTAATTAAGTGAGTATTCTTGTAGGCCAGCCAATTCATCAACACTTGTAGAAGCATAAGAATCTACTATGCTGATAATCCCAAAGCTGAAAGGCTTTTACATGGAAAAAAAAGTAATGGCTCCAAAGGAATTATTACAATTTGCCTTGTCAAAAATGCATTCATTGAATTGTGTGGAATGAAACATAATGACTTCTTTACAGGTCTAATAGCTACAGCCAAAAAGTAGTATGTTCATTGAAATATGTGGTTACTTATTACACTAATGCTCAAATACTTCACATACTTTTAACATTTTCACTTCATTTATTTTAAATGTTGATGAAGAAGTTACTCTAAGGAAAAAAATGAGGAATATGAATATATTTTATTAAAGTAAAAATCAATATAAGTCACAGGGAATAAGAGGGATTTATATTTTATTTATTCATTCAACTTACTGAGAGCATATAGTTGTCTTAGAAAGAAATGATGCTTTCTCAAATATTTTCTGTTCCATCATTTTCACTATAGATATCTACGCTTGTGTGTGAATAATGTATGTAAGTGTGAATATGTATTCTTTAGCACATACCTTTGGGGTATCTAACCATATTCCCACCTATATAAAACCAATGAAAAGACTTCTTGTTCAATTAAGGAACTGTTTTGGCTAATTCTATTTAGGCAAATGTCTATTTGTATCTCTATCTGACTATAAAGGCTGACATTGTAATGGTTCATTTTCCTATAATTGAATAATTGGAATAAAAAACAATGTTGCCTAAACCTTGCCAAAAAATTATATTTAGCTAAGAAGAAGGAGAAATATTTAGATATTTCAATTCAAGGATGTAGAAACATGTTTATTTTTTATTTAACTTAGGCACAGTCCTAATGTTATTTAGAAAATACATGGAAAGTGAAAACCACAAAGAATCTTAAACTTCTTTGGAAGTATTAGTTTAAATTCCAATATATAAAAAAAAAATCAGAGAGTAGAAAGAATCCTGAGACTGGAAAGATGGTGGGAGTGTAGGAGGACCCTGGGCTCACCTTGTCCCATGAATACAACTACATAACTATCAAATCATCCTAAATACCCCAGAAATCAGTCTGAGACTGGCAGAACAAACTCCACAATTGAGGTAGAGAAGAAATCAGAAGAAGGTAGGAAGTATGGAGACACAGTTTGGGAGAGAAGTGGATCATGGCCACTGTGGTGGGGAGGGAGGTGTGGTTGTGGAGAAGAGCAAGAGACAGACTAACATATAGGGGAGCACACGGGGAAAATGAATCCCCATAGCAATTGGCTTGGAAAGCAAGAGGGGCTGAATTTCATGACTTGCAACCAGCAAGGCTTAAAGCCTGGAGTTTTAAACGTCAGTGTGCTTGGCTCTGGGAAAACTCAGAGGACATTGGAGCTGCTTTTGGAAAAAAAGGCAGACACAGAGCCCATAGATTACGGTGTGGAAACAGCAATGTGAAGAGTGCCTGGGGCACACAGTGGGGAGGTTATTTGCTCATCTTGGAGTGTGTCCCAGAGAGACAGCATTCATGAAGAGATTCCTGTGGGAAAAAAAGGAACTGGCTGGTGACATTGCCTTCCCTCACCCCTCAGCATAAACACAGAGCCACCTGCAGGAACCAGCACAGCACCAACACCTGTTGCCCTTCACACTTCAGAAGAACTGCCCTCTCTGGTCATGACAGCCTCGGTCCCAGTGCAGTGGGCCCCCTTTCCCGGGAGACCAGCCAAACCCCTGACAACACCATGTCTCCTGACTTGGGAGTTCTGCAAGGCCTCAGTTCTGGTGGCAGTGGTGACAGGTCTCATTTCACAAGCAGACCAGAGCACATCTAGTTAAAATGTGTCACATTCAGACCAAGGACCAAACACTACCCATGAAAGGCAAAGAGAGCCTCTATAGATGACAGGACCGAAGGATAAAGTCATCAGGACACAACAGTAGAATGCATGCAGCACATATTGGAGACACTCCTGGAAGTGCCAGGCCCTGGGGAATAGGGAACACTGCACTGCAGGGCAGTACAGGATCTCTTCTTGATAAAGCTCTTACCCTCAAGAATAGGAGATACATCTGACTTTCGTAACACAGAGAAATAGGCACAGAGACTTAGACAAAATGAGAAGACAGAGGAATTTGTCCTAAATGAAAGAATCAGACAAGGCCATGGCTGGAGATCTAAGTGAGACTGTTGTAAGTAACATGCCTGATGGAGAATTTAAAGCAATGATCATAAGACTACTCACTGGACTTGAAAAAAGAGTGGAGGACATCAGTGAGACCATTAACACAGAGATAAGAAATAACGCAGCAGAGATAAGGGGCTCAACAAATGAAATGGGAAACACACTTGATGGAATGAACAGCATGCTGGAAGAAGCGGAGGAACAAATTAATGACCTGGAAAAAAGAATAATGGAAAGTAATCAAGCTGAATAAAACAGAAAATAAAGAATTATGTAAAATGAGAATGGACTTAGGGAACTCAGTGACTCCATTAAATGTGATAACATCTGTGTTACAGGAGGCTGAGAAAAAGAAGAGAGAGAAAAGGGGGGAGAGAATTTATTTGAAGAAATAATAGCTGAAAACATCCCTAATCTGAGAAGGAAAAAGATATCCAGATCCAGGAAGTTCAGAGAACCCCCCAACAAAATCAACAAAAGCAGATCAACACCAAGACATATTGTAACTAAAATGGCAAAATATAGTGATAAAGAAAAAATATGAAAAGCAGCGAGACAAAAGAAGGCTGTTACATACAAGGGAAACCCTATAAGGCTGTCAGATTTTTCAGTAGAAACTTTCCAAGCCCACAAAGAGTGGCATGACATATTCAAAGTGTTGAATGGGGAAAAGCTACAGCCAAGAATACTCTATCCAGTAAGGCTATCATTCAGAATAGAAGGAGAGATAGTCTCCCAGACAAACAAAAACTAAAGGAGTTCATGACCACTAAACCAGCCCTGTAAGAAATATTAAAGGAGACTCTTTGAGTGGAAAGGAAAGACCAGAAGTGACAATATGAAGGTAGGAAACACAAAAGAAATAAAAATGAATATTTATGTAAAAAATCAGTCAAGGAACTCACAAAATAAAAGGATATAAAATATGACACCACATACCTAAAACATGAGGAGGAGAGGAGTAAAGAATTGGTTCTTTAAACTTAACCAGCAGCTTTTTTTAAAGATTTATTTATTTGAGAGAGAGAGAGGGAGAGAGAGTGTATGTGCAAGCAGGGGGAGAGGGAGAAGGAGAGAAGCAGATTCCCTGCTGAGTATGCAGCCCCATGTGGGGTTTGATCTCATGACCCTGAGATCATGACCTGAGCCAAAATCAGGAGTAGGATGCTCAACTGACTGAGCCACCCAGGTACCCCAGACAACCATTAACTTAATATAAATTGCTATATGCAGAGGATGTTAAATACAAACCTAATGGTAACCACAACTCAAAAACCACTAATAGATATGCAAAGAATAAAGAGTAAGAAATCCAAATATATCATAAAAGAAAACCAGTAAACCATGAAAGAAAGATGAGAAAGTGTCAGAGAAAATATTCAGAAACAACCACAAAACAAGTAATAAAATGGCAATAAATACATAACTATCAATAATTACCTTTGAACATAAATGACCTAAACATTCCAATCAAAAGACATAGGGTAACAGAATGTATTAAAAAACAACACCCATCTAGGTTTAATCGGGCAAGATGGTGGAGGAGTAGGAGACCTAAATTTCGTCTGGTCCCAGGAATTCAGCTAGATAGGGATCAAACCATTCTGAACACCTTTGAACTCAACAGGAGATCGAAGAAAAGAATAGCAGCAACTCTCTGAACAGAAAAGCGACCACTTTCTGGAAGGTAGGACATATGGAGAAGTGAATCTAAGGCGATATTTGGGAAGATAGACGGCGGGAGGAAGGGGCCTCCATCAGCTGCTACTGGCAAGTGATAGAGAAGTGGAGCACAAAATTGAAACTTTTAGAAGTCTGCTCCACTGAGGGATGTCGCTCCAGTGGCTAAGCGGGGGGGGGGGGGGGGGGGGTGAAGGGGGAGGGGGTGGAACACTCGCTGGGACAGTGTGGTCTCAGGACCCTCGGGGTCACAAAAAGGCCAGGGGTGCCTAGTGCGGCAGAGCTCCCAGGTATCGGAGCAGGGAAGCCGGCTGCAAAGATGGAGCTAAGGAGTGGACTCTCAGCTCAGGGTTGCCATAAACCGTGATCCGCAGCACAGTTGGGCCACTGCTCTTCCAGCAGGGACCCAACAAGCGACAGATCCGGGGAGACTCCCCTTCCTCCCCCGGGAGGAGCAGCGTGGGAGTGCACCACAGGGATCTGCTGGGTTTGGAGACTCCAAATGGGGTCGTGTGCCAGAGATAGAAACATCTGGTCACAGGCCGGGTGAGCATGGAGTGTGGCCAGAGACCGGGGAGACAGGAGTGATTGACTACTTTCCTCTGGGGGCTCACTGAGGAGTGGGGCCCCGAGTCCTTGGCTCCTCCAGGGTGGAGACTGGGAGGCCACCATTTTCACTCTTGTCCTCCAAAGCTGTGCAAAAGCTCCAGAGAGCAAACCCAAGCAGATTACTTACCCAGGCCCCCGGCAAGGGTGGGGCAGTTCTGCGCCCGGCAAAGACATTTGAGAACCACTGCAACAGGCCCTTCCCCCAGAAGATCAGCAAGAACAGCTAGCCAAGACCAAGTTTATCAATCAATGAGAATGGCAGAACACCAGCACTAGGGGAATACAGCACATAAAATTCATGGCCTGATTCTTTAGTCTTTCAAAGTTAATTTTTTTAATTTTCTTTTTTTCTTATTCTTTTTTTTTAATTTTTCTTTTTCCCTTTTTCAACCAACATCTTATCCTTTTTTAAAAAAATCTTTTTTATTTTTCATTTTTAGAATCATATTCTATCTCTTCATAGTAGTTAACCTTATTTTTGGTGTGTGTGTGTGTATATATATATATGTATATATATACACACATATATATATGTATATATATGTTCTCTCTTTAAAATTTTGGGATACAGTTTCTTCTAACAGACCAAAATATACCCTAAATCTCTAGTGTATGTCTTTGTTCTAGTCTCCTGCCTGATCATATTCTCTCCCTTTTTTTTTTTAAATTCCTCTTCTTTCTTTTTTTAACCAATTTCTTATCAATTCCGTTTATAAAATCTTTTATAATTTTCATCATTACAGTCATATTCCATCCCTTCATCATATTTACCCTTATTTTTGTACAATATATAAATTTTTATTTCTTTAAAATTTTTGGAGGCAGTTTCTTCTAACAAACCAAAATATGCCCCAAATCTAGTGTGTGGCACTGATCTATGCACCAGCCTGATCATATTTGGTCATATTTTTTTTTAATCTTTTCCTTTTCCTTTTATTCTTTTTTCTTTCTTTCCCTTTCTTTTCCCCCGGTTTCAGGTCTCCTCTGATTTCTTTAGTGTATATTTTCCTGGGGTGGTTGTTACCCTGTTAGCATTTTGTTCTCTCATTCATCTATTCTCCTCGACAAAATGACAAGACAGAAAAAAATCACCTCAAAAAAATAAAAAAAAAAACAGGCAGTACCAACTGCCAAGGTCCTAATCAATACGGACATTAGTACGATGTCAGACCTAGAGTTCACAATCATGATTTTAAAGATACTAGCTGGGCTTGAAAAAAGCATGGAAGTTATTAGAGAAACCCTTCCTGGAGAAATAAAAGAACTAAAATCTAACCAAGTCGAAATCAAAAAGGCTATTAATGAGGTGCAATCAAAAATGGGGGCACTAATTGCTAGGATAAGTGAGGCAGAAGAGAGAATCAGTGATATAGAAGATCAGATGATGGAAAATAAAGAAGCTGAGAAAAAGATAACTACTGAATCACGAGGGCAGAATTCAAGAGATAAGCGATATGATAAGACAAAACAACATTAGAATAATTGGGATCCCAGAAGAAGAAGAAAGAGAGAGAGGGGCAGAAGGTATATTGGAGCAAATTATAACAGAGAACTTCCCTAATGTGGGGAAGGAAACAGGCATCAAAATCCAGGAGGCACAGAGAACCCCCTCTCAAAATCAATAAAAATAGGTCAACACCCCAACATCTAATAGTAAAACTTATGAGTCTCAGAGACAAAGAGAAAATCCTGAAAGCTGCTTGGGACAAGAGATCTGTAACCTACAACGGTAGAAACATTAGATTGGCAACAGACCTATCCACAGAGACCTGGCAGGCCAGAAAGGACTGGCATGACATATTTAGAGCACTAAAAGAGAAAAATATGCAGCCAAGAATACTATATCCAGCTAGACTCTCATTGAAAATAGAAGGAGAGATAAAAAGCTTCCAGGACAAACAAAAACTAAAGGAATTTGCAAACATGAAACCAGCCCTACAAGAAATATTGAAAGGGGTCCTCTAAGCAAAGAGAGAGCCTGAAAGTAACATAGACCAGAAAGGAACACAGACAGTATACAGTAACAGTCACCTTACAGGCAATACAATGACACTAAATTCTATCTTTCAATAGTTACCCTGAATGTAAATGGGCTAAATGCCCCAATCAAAAGACACAGGCTATCAGATTGGATTAAAAAACAAGACCCATCAATATGAGTCTCTGTAAGAGACTCATTTTAGACCCAAAGACACCCCCAGATTGAAAGTGAGGGGGTGGAAAACAATTTACCATGCTAATGGACACCAAAAGAAAGCTGGGGTAGCAATCCTTATATCAGACAAATTAGATTTTAAAACAAAGACTATAATAAGAGATGAAGAAGTACACTATATCCTACTTAAAGCGTCTGTCCAACAAGAAGATCTAACAATTGTAAATATCTATGCCCGTAACATGGGAGCAGATATTATATAAGGCAATTAAGAACAAAAGCAAAGAAACATATTGACAACAATACAATAATAGTGGGGGACTTTAACATCCCCCTTACTGAAATGGACAGATCATCTAAGCAAAAGATCAACAAGGAAATAAAGACTTTAAATGACACACTGGACCAAATGGATATCACAGATATATTCAGAACATTCCATCCCAAAGCAACAGAATACACATTCTTCTCTAGTGCCCATGGAACATTGTCCAGAATAGATCATATCCTAGGTCACAAATCAGGTCTCAACTGGTACTAAAATATTGGGATCATACCCTGCATATTTTCAGACCACAATGCTTTGAAACTAGAACTGAATCACAAGAGGAAAGTCGGAAAGAACTCAAATACATGGAGGCTAAAGAGCATCCTACTAAAGAATGCATGGGTCAACCAGGAAATTGAAGAATTTTAAAAATTCATGGAAACCAATGAAAATAAAAAACACAACTGTTCAAAATCTTTGGGATTCAGCCAAGGTAGTCCTAAGAGGAAAGTATATAGCAATACAAGCCTTTCTCAAGAAACAAGAAAGGTCTCAAATACACAACCTAACCCTACACCTAAAGGAACTGGAGAAAGAACAGCAAATAAAGCCTAAACCCAGCAGGAGAAGAGAAACAATAAAGATCAGAGCAGAAATGAATGAAATAGAAACCAAAAGAACAGGGCGCCTGGGTGGCTCAGTTGGTTAAGCGACTGCCTTCGGCTCAGGTCATGATCCTGGAGTCCCGGGATCGAGTCCCACATCGGGCTTCCTGCTCGGCGGGGAGTCTGCTTCTCCCTCTGACCCTCTTCCCTCTTGTGCTTTCTATCTCTCATTCTCTCTCTCTCTCAAATAAATTAAAAAAAAAAAAAAAGAAACCAAAAGAACAGTAGAACAGATCAATGAAACTAGGAGCTGGTTCTTCGAGAGAATTAACAGGATTGCTAAACTCCTGTCTAGACTTATCAGAAAGAAAAGAGAAATGACCCAAATGAACAAAATCATGAATGAAAGAGGAGACATCACAACGAACACCAAAGAAATACAAACAATTATAAGAACATATTAGGAGCAACTGTATGCCAGCAAATTAGATAATCTGGAAGAAATTGATGCATTCCTAGAGATGTATCAACTACCAAAACTGAACCAGGAAGAAACAGAAAACCTGAATAGACCTATAACCATTAAGGAAATTGAAGCAGTCATCAAAAATCTCCCAACAAACAAAAGTCCAGGGCCAGATGGCTTCCCAGAGGAATTCTACCAGACATTTCAAGAAGAATTAATACCTATTCTGAAACTGTTCCAAAAAATAGAAATGGAAGGAAAACTTCCAAACTCGTTTTATGAGGCGACCATTACCTTGATCCCAAAGCCAGACAAAGACCCCATCAAAAAGGAGAATTACAGACCAATATCCTTGATGAACACGGATGCAAAAATTCTCACCCAAATACTAGCCAATAGGATCCAACAGTACATTAAAAGGATTATTCACCACGACCAAGTGGAATTTATCCCTGGGCTGCAAGATTGGTTCAACATCCGCAAATCAATCAATGTGATACAATACATTAATAAAAGAAAGAACAAGAACCATATGATCCTCTCAATAGTTGCAGAAAAAGCATTTGACAAAGTACAGCATCCTTTCTTGATCAAAACTCTTCAGAATGTAGCGATAGAGGGTACATACCTATCTATCATTAAAAGCCATCTATGTAAAACCCACAGTGAATATCATTCTCAATGGGGAAAAACTGAGAGCTTTCCCCCTAAGTTCAGGAACATGGTAGGGATGTCCACTGCCACCACCTTGGCTAGGGCCACAGCAATCAGACAACAAAAACAAATAAAAGGCATCTGTATCAGGAAAGAAGAAGTTAAACTCTCACTCTTTGCAGATGATGTGATACTTTATGTGGAAAACCCAAAAGACTCCACCCCAAAACTGTTAGAACTCATACAGGAATTCAGTAAAGTGGCAGGATATAAAATCAATGCACAGAAATCAGTGGCATCCCTATACACCAACAAGACAGAAGAGAGAGAAATTAAGGAGTCGATCCCATTTACAATTGCACCCAAAACCATAAGATACCTAGGAATAAATCTAACCAAAGAGACAAAGAATCTGTACTCAGAAAACTATAAAATACTCATAAAAGAAATTGAAGAAGACACAAAGAAATGGAAAAATGTTCCATGCTCATGAATTGGACGAGCAAATATTGTGAAGATGTCAATGCTACTTAGAGCAATCTACATATTTAAAGCAATCCCTATCAAAATACCATCCACTTTTTTCAAAAAATGGAACAAATAATCCTAAAATTTGTATGGAACCAGAAAAGACCCCAAATAGAGGAATGTTGAGAAAGAAGAGCAAAGCCGGTGGTATCACAATTCTGGACGTCAAGCTCTATTACAAAGCTGTCATCATCAAGACAGTATGGTACTGGCATGAAAACAGATACATAGCTCAATGGAACAGAATAGAAAGCCCAGAAATGGACCCTCAACTCTATGGTCAACTAATCTTCGACAGAGCAAGAAAGAATGTCCAATGGAAAAACGACAGTCTCTTCAACAAATGGTGTTGGGGAAATTAGACCGCCACATACAGAAGAATGAAACTGGACCATTTCCTTACACCACACACAAAAATAGACTCAAAATGGTTGAAAGACCTAAATGTGAGACAGGAGTCCATCAAATTCCTAAAGGAGAAAGGTAGAAACCTCTTCAAACTCAGCTGCAGCAACTTCTTCCTAGAAACATTGCCAAAGGCAAGGGAAGCAAGGACAAAAATGAACTACTGGGACTTCATCAAGCTGAAAAGCTTTTGTGCAGCAAAAGAAACAGTCAACAAAACCAAAGACACCCTACAGAGTGGGAGAAGATATTTGCGAATGACATATCAGATAAAGGGCTAGTATCCAAAATCTAAGAAGAACTTCTTAAACTCAACACCCAAAGAACAAATGATCCAATCAAGAAATGGGCAGAAGACCCAAGCAGACATTTTTCCAAAGAAGACATCCAAATGGCCAACAGACACATGAAAAAGTGCTCAACATCGCTCGGTATCAGGGAAATCCAAATCAAAACCTCAGTGTGATATCGCCTCATCCCAGTCAGAATGGCTAAAATTAACAAGTCAGGAAACGACAGATGTTGGTGGGAATGCGGAGAAAGGGGAACCCTCCTACACTGTTGGTGGGAATGCAAGCTCGTGCAGCCACTCTGGAAGACAGTATGGAGGTTCCTCAAAAAGTTGAAAATAGAGCTACCATATGACCCAGCAATTGCACTACTCGGTATTTACCCCAACGATACAAATGTAGTGATCCAACGTGGTACATGCACCCCGATGTTTATAGCAGCAATGTCCACAATAGCCAAACTATGGAAAGAGCCAAGATGTCCATCAACAGATGAATTTATAAAGATGTGATACACACACACACACACACACACACACATAATGGAATATTATGCAGCCAACCAAAGGAATGAAATCTTGCCATTTGCAACGACGTGGATGGAACTGGAGGGTATTATGCTGAGTGAAATAAGTCAATCTGGGAAAGACATGTATCCTATGATCTCACTAATATGAGGAATTCTTAATCTCAAGAAACAAACTGAGGGTTGCTCGAGTGGTGGGGAGTGGGAGGGATGAGGTGGCTGGGTGATAGACATTGGTGAGGATATGTGCTATGGTGAGTGCTGTGAATTGTGTAAGACTGTTGAATCACAAACCTGTACCTCTGAAACAATACATTACATGTTAAAAAAAATGTAGAAGATATCAGGAAGGGGAAAATGAAGGGGGGGAAATTGGAGGGGGAGACGAACCATGAAAGACTATGGACTCTGAGAAACAAACTGAGGGTTCTAGAGGGGAGGGGGTGGGGGATGGGTTAGCCTGGTGATGGGTATTAAAGGGGGCACTTACTGAATGGAGCACTGGGTGTTATACGCAAAGAATGAATCATGGAACACTACATCAAAAACCAATGTAATGTATGGTGATTAACATAACATAATGAAATAAAGAACAAAACACCCATCTATATGCTGTGTATAAGAGACTAATTTGTGACCTAAAGACACCTGTAGATCAGACAAAATAGACTTTAAAACAAAGACTATAACAAGAGATGAATAAGGGCATGGTACAATAATGAAGGGGACAATCCAACAAGAAGATATAACAATTGTAAATATTTATATACTCAACATGTGACCACTCAGATACATAAAACAGGTAATAACAAAATAAAGGAACTAATTGATAATAATACAATCGGAGTAGAGGACTTTTTTTCAATAAGATTTTGTTTATTTATTTGACAGAGACACAGCAAGAGAGGGAACACAAGCAGGGGGAGTGGGAGAGAGAGAACAGGCTTCCTGTGGAGCAGGGAGCCTGATGTGGAGCTCGATCCCAGGACCCTGGGATCATGACCTAAGCCAAAGGCAGATGCTTAACGGCTGAGCCACCCATGTGCCCCTGGAATACAGGACTTTAACACCCCACTTACATCAATGGATAGATCATTCAAACAGGAAATCAACAAGGAAACAGTGTCTTTGAAAGACACTCTGGACCGGATAGATTTAACACATATATTCAGAACATTCCATCCTGAAATAGCAGAATACACCTTTTTTTTCAAGTGCACATTGAACATTCTCTAGGATAAATCACATGGTAGGCCACAAAACAAGCCTCAACAAATTCAAGAAGATCAAAGTCATACCATGCATCAATTCTGACCACAATGCTATGAAACTAGAAGTCAACTACAAGAAAGTCTGGAAAGACCACCAATATATGTTGGTTAAATAATATGCTCTTAAACAATGAATGGGTCAACCAGTAAGTAAAAGATGAAATAATAAAGTACATGGAAACAAAATGAAAACACAATAGTTCAAAACTTTTGGGATGCAGCAAAAGTGGTTCTAAGCGGGATGTTTGTAGTAATTCAGGCCTACATCGAAAAACAAGAAAACTCTTAAATAAACCACCTAGCCTTATACCTACTGGAGCTAGAAAAAGAACAAACAAAACCAAAATTCAGAAGAGAGGAAATAATAAAGATTAGAGCAGAATAAATGATATAGAAACTAAAAAAAACAATAGAAGAGATTAATGAAACCATGAGCTGATTCTCAAAAAAACCAATAAAATTGATAAACCTCTAATGACTCTCATCAAGAAAAAAAGAGAAAGGAACCAAATAAAATAGCAAATGAGAGAAGAGAAATAACAACAAACACTGCAGAAATACAATAAGAGAATATTATGGAAAACTATATGCCTACAAAGTGGACAACTGAGAAGAGATGGATAAATTTCTAGAAACATATAACCTACCAAAACTGAAACCGGACAAAATAAAAAATTTGAACAGACCTCTTACCAGTAAAGAAATTCAATCAGTAACCAAAAAACTCCCAATAAACAAAAGTCTAGGGCCAGATGCTTCACAGGCAAATTCTACCTAACATTTAAAGATGAGTTAATACCTATTCTTCTCAAACTATCCCAAAAGATAGAAAAGGAAGAAAACTTCCAAACTGATTCTGTGAGGCCAGCATTACCTTGATTCCAAAACCAGAGAGAACAAAAAAAGAACTACAGGCCAATATCTCTGATGAACATAGATGCAAAAATCCAACAAAATACTAGCAAACTGAATCCAGCCATATGTTAAAAAAAATCTTTCACCATGATTAAGTGGGATTTATTCCTGGAATGCAAGTGGTTGTTCAATATTTGCAGATCAATCAATGTAATACATTATGTCAGTAAAAGAAAGGATAAGAACCATATGATCATTTCAATAGATGCAGAAAAAACATTTGACAAAGTACAACATCCATTCTTGATAAAAACTCTCAATAGAGTAGTTTTAGAGGGAACATACTTCTGTATAATAAAGGCCACATATGAAAAACCCACAGCCAACATCCTACCCAATGGGGAAAAACCAAGAGCCTTTCCCCTAAGATCAAGAACAAGACAAGGATGTCTACTCTCACCACTTTTATTCAACATGGTAGTACTGGAAGTTCTAGCCACAGCAATCAGACAACAAAAAGAGAGACAACCAAATCAGTAAGGAAGAAGTAAAACTTTTACTATTTGCAGATGACATGAGGATATATATAGAAAACCCAGAAGACCACCAATAAAAAGGTGCTAGAACTGATAAACGAATTCAGTAAAGTCACAGGATACAAAATCAATGTACAGAAATCTGTTGCATTTCTATACACCAATAATGAAGCAGCAAAAAGAGAAATTAGGAAAACAATCCCATTTACAGTTGCACCAGATATAATAAGATAACCTAGGAATAAACCTGACCAAACAGGTGAAAGACCTATACTCTGAAAACTATAAAACATTGTTTTTTTTAAGATTTTATTTATTTATTTGACAGAAACACAGTGAGAGAGGGAACACAAGCAGAGGGAGTGGGAGAAGGAGAAGCAGGCCTCCCATGGAGCAGGGAGCCTGATGTGGGGCTCAATCCCAGGACCCTGGGATCATGACCTGAGCTGAAGGCAGACACCCAACAACTGAGCCACCCAGGCACCCCTGAAAACTATAAAACGTTGAAAGAAATTGAAGATGACACAAACAAATGGAAAGATTCTCTATGCTTATGGATTGGAAGAACAAATATTGTTAAAATGTCCATACTACCCAAAACAATCTACAGATTTAATGCAATCCCTATCAAAATACCAACAGCATTTTTCACAGAACTAGAACAAGCAATCCTAAAATTAGTATGAAACCACATAGACCCTGAATAGACAAAGCAATCTTGAAAAAGAAAAGCAAAGCTAGAGGCATCACAATTCTGGACTTCAAGTTATATTATGAAGCTGTATTAATCAAAGCAGTATGGTACTGGCACAAAAATAGATGCATAGATCAATGGAACAAAATAGAAAGTCCAGAAATAAACCCACAGTTGTATGGTTAATTAATCTTTGACAAAGCAGGAAAGAGTATGCAATGGGAAAATGATGTTGGGAAGACTGAACAGCAGTTGAATGGAACTGGACCACTTTCTTACACCATACACAAAATCAAAATGGATTAAAGACCTAAATATGAGACCTGAAACCATAAAAATCCTAGAAAAGAGCACAGGCATAATTTCTCAGACATTGGCTCAAGCAACTTTTCTCCCTGAGGCAAGGGAAACAAAAGCAAAAATAAACTATTGGAAGTACATCAAAATAAAAATCTTCTGCACAGCAAAGGAAACAATCAACAAAACTAAAAGGCAACCTATGCAATAGGAGAGGATATTTGCAAATGATATGTCCAATAAAGGTTTAGTATCCAAAATATATAAAGAACTTAGAAAATTCAACACTCAAAAACCAAATAATCCATTAAAAATGGGGCAGAAAATATGAACAGACATTTCTCCGAAGAAGCCATACAAATGGTCAACAGACACATGGAAAGATGGTCATCATCACTTACCAGAGAAATGCCAGTCAAAACTACAATGAGATATCTCCTCATGCTTGTCAGAATGGCCAAAATCAAAAATACAAGAAACAATTGTGTACTATTGGTGGGAAAGAAACTGGTGCAGCCACTCTGAAAAATAATATGGAGGTTCCTCAAAAAGTTAAAAATAGAATTACCCTATGATCCAGCAATCACACTACTGGATATTTATACAAAGAATATGAAAACACTAATTCAAAGGGATACATGAACCCCTTTGTTTAAAGTAGCATTATTTACAATAGCCTAGATATGGAAGCAGCCCAAATGTCCATCAATTAATGAATGAATGAAAAGCAGGTAGTACACACACACACACACACACACATACCACATGAGCACCACATGGTTAAAATAAAAACTTAAAAAAAATCAGAATAATCTATTAAATACATGACTTGATGTTCACCTCTGTGTATTTCCCATGACTTCATTATAAGACTATATCACAGAAGAAAGGCTAGACCTAGAATTGACAAAGGTCCCTACACACCAAACCTGACTGTGGCACCAACATTTTTTGTAAATAAAGTTTTATTGGGACATAGTCATGTCTGTTCCTTTACACTTTCCCCCTATGGCTGCTTTCTCATTTCAGTGGCAGACTTGAATACTTGCAACAGAGACTTTATGGCCTGCAAAGCCTAGAGTACTTACTGTTTGCCTCTTCACAGAAAATCTTTGCCACCTCTTGGTCTAGGCTGTGCTTCAGGAATAAATAATTACCAAATTGCTGTATCTGAATATAAGAACATTTTTTTTTCTCACTCATGCTACATGACTAATGTGGGTAGACACACATGCCACGGCATGGTCCCAGGTTGACAGAAGTTGCATCTTGACACATGCTTCCCGATTCCAGTGAATTGCATTGGGGCTCTGAAAATTTTCATCTGGAAGTGATACATCAATTCCACTTGTATATCTTTAGCCAGAGCAAGTCAGAGGACCATGCATATCCCCAAAGGGAATGGGAAAATGGAATTGTGCCATATATCCCCAAAGAAAACTTGAATATTTGTGAATAGTCCCAACAATTACCACAGAGAAAGGTAATCCAAAAGGTAGTTATCATGATCATTCTGAGAGGTGACAATAATCTGGCCCAGAAAACTAAGCATGAAACACAAGCTTACAATAAAATTATAATGTGTGTAGCAGTCATAAAAGAAAGTCTATTATTCACCTTGTAAGCGAAGGATTTAAATGCATCTATGACATATATTTATAAGAAGATAATATTACATATTAATTATTAATATATATCTGTAATGATTTTACAATCTATACTGTAAATTATAAAGAGGTGATTAAAGATGTTGCATAAAATATTTAAACCATGTGGTGGGTATTGCTATTTCATAACTGTTTAAAACTTTAATGAAGGCTGGAATAGTTTTCTAGATCTATGGAGAATGCCATGGATAATAAACTAGACAAAAGTCGGATAGTAAAGTCATTAATTCTGCTTACAAGCATACATTTTAATGCCTTGCAAATTTTCAGTGTCATTAATGAAGTAAATATAGCAGTCTATTATATTTTATAATATAAGAAAAATAATTTAATTTTATACATAATTTTAAAGCAGGAAGGAAAAGCTGATTGCCATTTAAAATCCTATACTGTCCCTCTATTCATTAAGGTTTTAAAGTGAACACTGATAATAGGACTATTTATGCTCATTTTTTCATTCATTAAAAAGTAACCATTGTGTTGAAAGAATACATCTCTACAGAGTGTAACTTCATAGGAACTCCATAGAAAGTAACTTTTCTTCCTCTACCTTATTACAACTGTGTGTTCAAGCCCATTCTGTTGGGCTTATTCTTTTTATATCTTGAGTTAATTTTTGAGGGAGATCTGTGACTTTTCTAGTCATTTCACATAATAAAAATTTTCCTGGCATTTTCAGTCACAAAAAAAGTCTCATTGTGTAATTATTATTTTCATTCCAATGTAAAATTAGAATTCTGAACTTAATAGGAAATTATTGTTTCTTCAGCTAGGATCTGCTTCAGGCTGTAATTTGCAACCTGCAGTGGGAAAGGGGGATTTTTCCATTTCAGCATTTTCTCTTTCCTATTCCCCCCTCTCCCCACTAGGCTGCCTCTCCACCTCCCCCCACCAGGATTATAGATGGGGCAAGGATAGAAAGGAGATGTGAGAGACAGGGAAAATCCTGCTGGAATTATTCTCTCATGAAACAATTGTACTGCTTTTGAGACATCTTCCACTGGGAATGTTCACCCAAACATCTTGTGATATGGATTATTCATCTCTTGTTGGGCATCTTGCCCTGTGCATCAAGGGTCTACCCCTTTTGTTAGGGTCAGATAATCATTTCAGGAGTCAGCTTGCCAAGAATGTGAAATGATTATAGCCTGGCAAGAAAAGTCATTTATCCTCACTTCCAACATAGCCCAGTCTGATAGTCATAGCCTGTTACAATTCAGTTTCTTTGGTATGTTTCAAACAGTTGTCTTGCATACCCTAAACTCCAGGAAATACGTATTAATCATTCTAGTGGTGTTCTTGCAGCTCTTCTTAAAGGTTAAAGATGAGAAAGAAAAACTCTTTAGTATGTTCTGTTTTCTTCCAGTATCTCGTTCAGCCTTTTCATGTGGCTGTCACAAATTGGTCTTTGGCTGCTACCTTTACAAATCCTGTTTTGGTGGTCTAGTGAATCACTTTGAAAGGTGGGCTTACTTTTAACCTGTTGTTTTGTTTTAGGCATCACATAGCTTCAAATAAAATGGAGACAGAGTGGGTCTACACAGTTCATATTTGTGTGTACCTAATATATGTTGTTATATTAGGCACAGGGATGCACTGAACAAGGTCCCTCCCTCCATATAAATGATGGCAAACAAGACAACAATCAGAAAAACATAATAAAATCATTTAAAAATAATTTTTATTCAAGGATAATTAACACACAGGGTTATATTAGTTTTAGGTGTACAATATAATGATTCAGCAATTCTATACATTTTTCAGTGCTCATTAAGATAAGTATACTCTTGATTCCCTTTACTGTTTCACCCATTCCCCCACCCACCTCCTCTCTGGCAACTATCAGTTTGTTCTCTGTATTTAAGAGTCTGTTTTTTTGCTTGCCTCTTTTTTTCTGTTTGTGCATTTGTATCTTAAATTACACATATGAGTGAAATCATACGGTATTTTTCTTTCTCTGACTGACTTATTTCACTTGGCATTATACCCTCCAAGTCCGTTCATATTGTTCCAAATGGGAAAAAAAAAAAGTTAGATCTAAAACAGCAATAAAAAATGTAATAATTTTTTTACTTGCAATTTCAATAAGTGTTAATGAAATAAAATTTAGGGAAGAATGAGAATCTATAATGGTGGTCAAAATTTAGAGAGGCACTCACTTTCAATGTTGTGTAACTGCCCCTGAATGAATACTTCCTTAAATTTTGTACTGTAGGTATCTCATTTGCTTCAACCTAGTTCCATCACTGAAAGCCACCAAACTAATAAAACAAGAGGAACTGGATTTAGAGTAGATACAAATAGTAGAACTAGGAAGTAAAATTAGAAATGACTACAGCAGTGTAAATGTTGTGTGTGGAGGTTGGAGGGGTGCCCCTCTTTTCCTCAAAAAGAGCCTTAAAATTAAAAAAAAAATTAATAGACATTATCTAGCCTTATCATGTGGCTTTCATCTTAATGCTTATCACTAATGAGGTCAAAGGGCAAAAGGGACGTATCAATTTAATCTTTTCCTTTGCCATGTCTCCTTCCTAGAAGCGTGTCCTTGTTTAAACCATTCTCTTCCACTGATACCTCATTGATCAGGACTTAGCTTTTCCTGCTTGAAAGGAAGACTATGAGATTTAGTTGTATTTTGGGGGGAGGTGAGTATATTATTGACATAAACAGAATCAGGTGAGGAAGAGTAGAGTATATATTAGAATGGCAATAAATAATATCTGCCACTGTATTGAATCATTCATTCCAGCTTGTCAAAACAGATAACAAATTATTTTCATACCTGTCTTTCTGATTTCTCTATCAATTTCCTTTCTATTCTTTGCCTTTCATTTCTTAAAAAGTCTAATCTAGTTTTTCTGGATTTGTTTTCTACATTAGAAAATTAACATAATTAAATCTATATATACCTAATTGTATATTGCCTCAGTGTATTTAGAAGGATGAAAAAAATAGAAGGGACGTAGAGTGAAGAAGAGAGGACATGAGGAATTCGATTATTACAGATAATGATTATATTAGTGATTTAGGTATGTCTGTCTCTATGCCTCTATCAACCTGTTATCTATATCTATCGATCTATCTATTTATCATCTATCTGTCTAATGTCTGTGCCATCTCTTCAATTTATACAATTTACATTATAATATTGCTTGGTGCAACTGAATATAACATGAGATTTTGAAAGATAATTTACATGAATTTACACTAGTTACATCTGGTCAGTCCCCAAACAAAACAAAACAAAAACCAAAATACATATCATGGTTTTAACTAAGCTATATATATATAACTCAATCAGATGAGATGTATTATATTGTCCCATTTTGTTAAAATTAGAGTACTATCTAATTTTAATTGAATAAAAATAAAAAGCAAAAAAATTAACTCAAGAAACATATATTGATTGCTTCTTCTGAATTTTTTCATAAAGAGCACTCTCAGTTGAAAATTTACGTGTTGAGGATGGTATTTGCATGGACATCAGAATTCAAATTATTTTTATTATTTTTATTATTTTTAAAAATATTTTATTTATTTGACAGAGAGAGAGACAACGAGAGAGAGAACATAAGCAAGGGGAGTGGGAGAGGGAGAGGCAGGCTTCCTGCCGAGCAGGGAGCCCGATGCAGGGCTCGATCCCAGGACCCTGGGATCATGACCTGAGCCGAAGGCAGACACTTAACGACTGAGCCACCCAGGCGCCCCTGGAATTCAAATTATTTTTAACTGAAATGTTTTTGTTCCATATTACTTTGAAAAATGTTGAACACATTACCACAACTAATGACATGTTTACTTGGCTGATGCTATACCTGTGAATATCCCTGGGGGCAAAATACTGTTTCTTTAGTATTTATGACATAAACAAAGCTCAGTATAAATGAAAGCATCAATAAAACCATTTCTCTAAGCTAAATTTTTGACTCCAAAAGTCACAATTAGTTAAATCCATTCCTCTGATTTTCTTTAACCAAATAATATTCTTTGAATATCTTTTCCTGGCATGTGGACCAATGTAAATTAGGCAGTTGGTTGTATTAAAATCCATGGATTATAGTCTGCCAAAACTCAAACAGAGCCATATCATCCCTAATTAGCTGTTTGCAACATAGAGTTGAGCAAATGAAGATATCAAGTGTGAAGCTGGGATTTTTTTTTTTTAAAGTGTTTGAGTTGAAATGCAAATTGATTCATATTCATCCAACTATAATGCATATGTTATATCAATTAATCAAGAAATATTTACTAAGTGTCTACTACAAGTCCAGAACTACAAGTAGGAATTGTGGCAGATTTTTAAAAACTGATAAATGGATGTTATTATGAAGAAAATTGTAATGTAGTTGGGAGCCAGTAGAAGCACATATGAAATGGTTGAGAGGTAAATACCTAAATATAACACGAATTCTAGCAGTACCGCTGCTGGTAGTATTTCCTCCACCACCCTTGCAGTACAACACTAGTAATAATACTAATATCCTCTATTTGCTGAGTCCTTACTATGCTTCAGGAGTTGTACTAAACATTTTACCTAGATCACTTCTCACAACAAACCTGCGAATTATTTGTCATTATTAGCCCCATTGATGGTGCAGATGAGTAAAGTGAGCATTAGCAGGATTAAAAGTAACCTGCCCAAAGTTACATACATAAGCATGAGTATAGGTGGGATTGAACTCAACTACTTTGACTGCATTTGAAATCAGGCAGTATGCCTACAGGACATTAACTTGTAGGTACTATGCTACAGTACCTCCTGTCATTTTTTTAGTGAATGTGTAAATGGATTTTCTGAAGAAAGGAAACCAAATACTTTAAGCACCAAAGATTTAAAAACAAAAAACTTTTGATTGTGATGTTTCTAAGGTGATTTATTTATTTCTTAAACCCAGAATGTTGAAGATAGTTTGATCATTTGTTGATAATTTGAAACATAATAATGGCCCTCTATTATTTATTACAATAGTTTTTTTTTCTGGACTATCACTTTTCCTGCAGTGTGACCCCCTTCTATCCATCTTCCCTTTTGTCATTTGAAACTTAACTGTGCTCTGAGATATCAGATACATTAGAAGTGTATACAACTGCTTCAACACTCCCCTCTCTCTGGACCTAAGTCATCTGCCTAGGATTATTTTCTCTGAGAATATTAAAAAATCTGAACTTAATATGTTCTTTTTCTCCCTCTCCCTCAAAGACGAGGACCGTCAAATAAGCTTTAAGAAGCTTGGTATGTTTGTTAATGAGGGGTGAAATTGAAGAGATACATAGAAGGAACCTTGTTAAATGTAACTTAATTAAAAGTCCTTGAGTTTTATTAAAATTCCATCAGTTTATCTATCAGTTGCTGAGCTTCTACTATGCATCAGGTATATAGTATGTATCAGGTGGTTGTTTTCTGACAATCCTGTGAACTGGGTGATCACAGATGTCCTAACTGAGATGTAGGTAGTAACTTGTTAAATTTATTATTTAAGTTATTGATATTATTAAAAAATATCCAAATTAGGATTCATACCCAGGCTGCCTGATTCCCTCACTCAATTTTAGTGCTAAATTGATTACTTCAGAATTTTTTTTTTTTTACTTTTTTGAGGTTCTCAGCTTTGTTCTCAATGTTAACTTTGCTGCGCATTTGATCTCAAAGTCCATGAAAAGATTGGCGTAGTGCAGTGTGTCACATTTGTGTCTCATGGCACCTAAGTCTCTGTGAGGGAGGCTCGGGAGCAGATCTAAACAGTAAAGAGGAGACCTGATGGTGGGGAGGATCTGGACTTCCCAGTCAGGCTTCAACCAGAACACTCATCTTTTCATAGGTTTTGTTTCTTTTTGTTTTGTTTTGTTTTTTTTTGAGCATCATATTTCCTTAGGGAAATAAACAAAAGCTCTACTATCACAGGTAGTTGAAATCCTTCCCTCTCCCCTCAGTATTGTAGACTGTAATATACTAGCATCTGGTACTCCTAGGACTAATTGCCTTGAGTAAAATTCATCTCCCAAATCCATTTCTGATCTGTACCATAATAAGGATAATTTCATCCATGATGACTTGAATTCTGTGAATACACAGAAATACAGCTTGACCCAGCTCACTCATGTGATTACAATCCATTTCTACTGTTGTCAACAAAACATAACTTAATGCAACTACTTTAGTGAAACACAGTATTGTCCATTTTACAATTTGATCTTTCCCCAAATGGCATAGTTAATTTTGAAGCCCAGACTCCTGGGTACTCACTGAGTGTGGAGCCCAGTGCGGGGCTTGATCCCACAGCCCTGAGATCAGGACCTGAGTGGAAACCAAGAGTCAGATGCTCAACTGACTGTGCCACCCAGGTGCCCCTATATAAGAATACTCTTAAGAAAAATATAGGGAAGATGGTACAAGTGATTTTTTATTGATTTAAAGCGCTGCCTGTTCTAGTCCTTGGCTACTGTCAAATAATGCCTTGCTCTGGAATGGAAATATAGTAAAAGTAACACAAAGAAAACTTTGGTAAGAAGTATTCAATGTTATGTGAATTATTTAATCTAGACAACAAACTCCTGGCAAGACTTTCTGCCTTATCTATCTATCTATCTTAGAATTAGGTATCAGACATGGATCACTGTCATGAAAATGTATATGCTTATCTCAATAGAAATAACAAATTAGACATTTTCCAGAAGAAAGTCAATCATACTGGGCTAATGAATATGACAGTAAAGATTAGCCTTTCCAATTAGGATATAGGGCAGACATTTAAGTAAATTAAATAAACTAAATCTGCAGCTCCAAGGTTTTTTTTATTATTATGTTAATCACCATACATTACATCATTAGTTTTTGATGTAGTGTTCCATGATTCATTGTTTGCATATAACACCCAGTGCTCTACGCAGAACGTGCCGTTTTTAATACTCATCACCAGGCTAACCCATCCTCCCACCCCTCTCCCCTCTAGAACCTCAGTTTGTTTTCCAGAGCCCATCGTCTCTCATGGTTTATCTCCCCCTCCGATTTCCCTCCCTTCCTTCTTCCCCTCCTGCTATCTTCTTCTTCTTTTTTTTTTTTTAACATATAATGTATTATTTGTTTCAGAGGTACAGGTCTGTGATTCAACAGTCTTGCACAATTCACAGCACTCACCATAGCACATACCCTCCCCAGTGTCTATCACCTAGCCACCCCATCCCTCCCACCCCCACCACTCCAGCAAACCTCAGTTTATTTCCTGAGATTAAGGATTCCTCATATCAGTGAGGTCATATGATCCATGTCTTTCTCTGATTGACTTATTTCCCTCAGGTTAACACCCTCCAGTTCTTTTCACGTCATTGCAAATGGCAAGATCTCATTCCTTTTGATGGCTGCATAATATTCCATTGTATATATATACCACATCTTCTTTATCCATTCATCTGACGATGGACATCTTGGCTCTTTCCACAGTTTGGCTATTGTAGACATTGCTGCTATAAACATCAGGGTGCACATACCCCTTCAGATCCCTACATTTGTATCTTTGGTTTAAATACCCAGTAATGTAATTGCTCGGTCATACGGTAGCTCTATTTTCAACTTTTTGAGGAACCTCCATACTGTTCTCCAGAGTGGCTGCACCAGCTTGCATTCCCACCAACAGTGTAGGAGGGTTCCCCTTTCTCCACATCCCTGCCAACATCTGTCGTTTCCTGACTTGTTAATTTTAGCCATTCTGACTGGTGTGAGGTGATATCTCACTGAGGTTTTGATTTGGATTTCCCTGATGCCGAGCGATGTTGAGCACTTTTTCATGTGTCTGTTGGCCATTTGGATGTCTTCTTTGGAAAAATATCTGTTCGTGTCTTCTGCCCATTTCTTGATTGGATCATTTGTTCTTTGGGTGTTGAGTTTAAGAAGTTCTTCATAGATTTTGGATACTAGCCCTTTATCTGATACGTCATTTGCAAATATCTTCTCCCATTCTGTAGGGTGTCTTTTGGTTTTGTTGACTGTTTCTTTTGCTATGCAAAAGCTTTTTATCTTGATGAAATCCCAATAGTTCATTTTTGCCCTTGCTTCCCACGCCTTTGGCAATGTTTCTAGGTGCAGCTCCAAGATTTTAAAGAACATTTATCGAGAATATGTGAAAAAAATGAAACTGTTTCATTAAAACTGTTGTAGTGGCAAATCTAGTATGTCATTTGGCCTGACCACAGTGTTCCCAGTGACTCCTTGGACTTTCTGGAATGTGTAAATTATGTGAGGTTGGTGAGAGTGGATGGTGAACCCATCTTAGTTCATTGTAGTCCTGGAATAGGTCCAACTGGTTTGCTGGTCACTGTGGAAACAACCATGTGCCTAATTGAGAGAAACCTGCCCATTTACCCCTGGATGTTGTCTGGAAAATCTGAGACCAGTGTGCCATGATGGAACAGACATCAAACCAGTACAAGTTGGTATGTGAAGAGAATCTTTGTGTTTATGAAAAAGGCTTAGTCCAAATGCTGGATCTCAGTTAAGACAACTGTGAAAACATTCATTCCTCTTTTCCAAGGGTACCCTCCTTAAAGACAGACCTTCACTCTGGAACAGCAAGAGGACTTTGTAGGCCATGCGAAAGGAATGAGCACATTTGAACCCAGATACTTGAAATGTCTCTAGAAGAGGTATCGTGTACATAGGAACTGTGTAGATAATCATGAAGTTACACCATCATTGAGGCCCCTTTTCCCTCAGATAGAAATAAGTAAAAGGGGATCTCCGTTTGGGGCCTGTCCTAATGCCTTCCTCCTTAGACATCACCATGTTCCTGTAAACCATTCTTGGGCAATTGAGAGGGGATGCCAGCAGTGCTGTTGACCTCCCAGAAACAAGATGGAATGGCTATTTAGAGTTGCTTGGATGTTTTGTGCATATATGTGTGTAGGACTCTAAGAACTGAGCTTCCTGTGCTTCTAGGTGAGGTGGAACAGTTACCATTCACCTGCCCAATGCTAAGGAAACCCAGGGAATGTACTAAATGACAGGGTGGTGGGATTTCAGGCCAGTGGGTGAGTCGTGCCTTTTCTGTCCTCCCTTTCTTTGTCCTAGCTCCCTACCACTTCTGATAGTCATGTTTCTGAGAATTGTATCTGAAATGCCCTGCTCTCTCCTTGCATTGATGACACTCTTCAAGTTCTCACAAAGTGCCTACACTAGAATAGTAATGTAGAGTCCAGTGAGTTTTGAGACACTCAGAATGAGGAATCTTGGTGTCATCTTGTCATCCCATTTTAGGAGTAGGTGCTTCTTGCCTCTGCTTACCTCTTGTTGCATATGCAGAACCCAAGCCTGGAATTATCAACTACTGAATCTACTACATCCATTGCTTCTACTTTAAGTTATTACACTTGAAATGTTACAATTTTATTGACAGGAGATGAGGTATCACCTAAATGTTCAGAATCTTTGCCTTGAGGAAAGACCTAGTCATGGAATCATGGGAAATCCAAGTTCTGAGGATTATCCATGGATATGTGCCTGTAAGTGTTTCTTAAGATTTCTAATTTAATTAATATTGTGGTTGAGTTTATATAAAGAATGAGTTTTTGTAGAGAAGAACAAATGTGTGCATTTGCCTTCAATTACAGTGGTTTCCATTTTCATTTCAAAGGAGAGGATCAGACTATCTGAATATAAACACAACTTGATGTTAATTTTAAGTATACCTTGATCTGATTGTCCTAAAGAATTCTGCCTTTGTTCATACTGTACTAAAATAAAAAAAATTGTGATAGGACTGTAGCAAATTTTTTAAGGCAAATAAATTACATAAAAATTAAAAAACATGGTGTAGTAGCAAAATTCTTGACATTAACAATGATTTTATATTCTCAACCCTTTCTTGGTATTTAAATAAGATTAAGTAAAAGATTAACAAGTATCAGTAATAGTCTTTTGAAGATTTTTCACAGTATTTTTATATGCTTTTACAAAATCGAAACAGTTAATGACTCTAATAACCAGGTAAGAAATAATTTTGTAAATTGCATGTTGTCCAGTAATTTGTTCTAATCAAAAGGAAGAGTTAATTCAGTTATCATATGATAGATAAGTAAAATTAATTTTTTTATGATAGCTCACTTCAGAATTTTTGACATAAAACTTAGAAAGAGATTAAAAAAAAATTGAGTAAAATGGCCACATAAAGTTTCTTCTCCCATCTACTTTCTGTATTGTTTAGAAGGTTTCTGAGTAAATAAACTATACCATGGAAAAACAGGGTAGGAATAGAATTATTCCCGTTACATTTTAATGATAAATAATATTTATTCACATATGCATAATCTAATTGGAAAAATCCATCTTCATTTATCTCATTAAGTGATATGTTTTCATTGAAATGTATTTTATGGTTTTTGGATTATTTATCAAAATTTATAATATTCAGTCTTTGCTATAGTATATTAATAATAATTACACACACATATGTATCTATGTCAAATATTCACATGGCTCGAAACCCAAAATTAATTGTTAGTAAACATTTTTCTTCCACCCTTGACTCATCTGTCTAATATCCTGCTCTACGTTTCATCATAGTGATGACTGTATTGTCTTAATGATTTTAGAGGTTTTTGTTTGTTTTCTTTTGTTTTTGCTTAAGAAATCAAGTACACATAGAAATTCTTATTTTACTCTCCCTTTTAACATTATTTTGTTCCTTGTTTTTCATGTGACATACCTTAGGATATTCTCTATATGAGTATGTAAATAAATAGAGTCATTGTTGATTTTTAAGCTGCATAGTATTCCATTATGTAGTTACACCCTGATTTAACTGGGCTCCTATTGATAACACTTTTTCTGTTTTTTTTCACTAAAAGCTTCATGATCTCAGGAAAATAAAGTGGAAAATAAAAAATGGAATTTCAGTTTATATGCATATTTTTATTATAATGAAGTATGATAGGCTGATTAATAAAATACTTTAAAACATAATATTGCATTACCTCATTAAATTCTATAGTGAAATTAAAATGAAAACTGTTCAAAGAAAAAAATGAATATTCTATTTTAAAATTTCTGACTGATAAAGTAGACCTAGCAAGTTTATTTAATTTTTTTAACTATGATGGCAGATATCAAATCTATTTTATTTCTAGTTCATTGGATACATTTAAAAAACTGATGTAACAAGTTTATTTTAAAATTCAATATGTATAATATACTAGAAATGGCATATCTTACAACTATTTAAAACTAGGATGGAAAATTACGGATGACAATTTTTACAATGAGCAAGAATATAGCCTTTAAAAATTCTTTTAGGGGATGATACATAAGCAAATTATTTTGAAAACCAGAACTTTGGTTCTTCTCTGGCTCTCAGTAACCTCTGTTTGAGGTGTTTGAGATCTGTGTATCTAGCTTGACCTTTGACTGTCAGCTTCTGTTTCAACTGTCTCTGCTTGTCAAATTATTTCAAATTATTTCAAAGGCTAGTGTCTTTCTTGTCTGTTCTTTTGCCCTGGTCAAGGCCTGGTGGTTGCCACATCAATACCTCTTCCTCCATCTTAGTCTTTTCTTCTTTTCAAAAGAAATAATTTTCTGTTGGAAAATAGAGCAAAATTCCCTTCTATCCTGCTATCCTCAAACTACTTATTTGCATTTTCCTTTATAAACTCCCAATCCACTATAGAGTTTTTCGTATGTAGGAATTCCATATCTAAGATCTACCTTTACAGCTAAATCTTTTTCCTCCCTCAAAATTTCTTTTAAAAATCCACAAGAAAAGATTTCATCTTTCTGGGTGGCAAAGCAAAAATGAAAACACACTACTAAGTTTTATTCTGATTGACTTTCTATTATGGCTTACATTAACACTATGACAGCTTTTTAAACCAAACTTTCTTGGAGTTCAAAATCCAAGTCTCTTTCTCTCTCTAAGGTGTCAGGTTCTTATAAATCAAAGTGCCTTATGTCATACTGTTATACTGGCAGTAGGTTGTTAGGGCCTATAAGGAAGTCCTGTGCATAATTATGTATTTATTTATGCTTTTTATTTAGTTGACTGCTTCTGTTAGTCTAAAAAAATGGCTACCCCAATCTTATTGGAAAGACCATGCATCAGCAAACAGTACTAGGAATAAAAATCACAGCAAATGATACTTGAAAAGTTTTATTTCCATGTAGAAAGTTAGTCTTCTATAATGTGATTTTTTTTTTATTTTACTAGGAATTATAATAGACAATTAGATTGAGTGACCAAAAGTACAAATGTGTCATGCATTGCCAGGCAACTGGGGAGATGTCCCAGGGTTGAGTCTTTGCTACTAGCTTTATCTCTGTGACATTATAAGGAAAGAGATGGAGAAAATGGAGTTAGTAATAGATTTAATGACTAAATACTCTTGATTCTCTCTTTCCATTACCTCCTCTCCCACAAAAAGCCTCATAGGCTCTGATTAGGAAATAAAGTATAGAGATAATATCCATTGATTCCTTGGAATTATTGGACCACGGGCATCATACATTTACACCCCTTCCCAAATTAAAACATAGTGTGTCCCAGTCTATAACTTTTCACATTGGCTAAAAATAAAGTGACAAACACAGTTCAGTGTTTTTTGTGTCTTCTGCACTTTCATGAAGATTTTAAAGAGTAAGTTTTGTGGTTATAGGTTAAACAGAGGAAAGAGTAATTGTAACCTTTAGAAGGAGCAGCTGGTTGAAAGCTGGACTTTCCTACAAGCCATCTCTTGTTTCTTAATCAGAGAGGTATTTTAGAGTAAGTGTCAAATTTTGAATGATGTTTTTTGGCAGAGTTTAACTGATGCATTTGGAGGCAATATAGATGGACAGATGGTCTGAAAGAATCAAGAAAGTTTATAAAAGAAATATAATGAAGATAATATGACAGTATCAGATTAGGTATTATAGAGAGAGATGTGAAGTAAAAATTGGGGCAAATTTGTGGAAAATCAGAAAAGCACTGAAACCACTGTAGAGCCCCAGGGTTTGTGGAATACAATGGCTCAAGCAAGGACAGGTTTTATGGCTTCGGATCCTTCTTGAGATGCAACTGCATTTTCCTGTATAATTTGGTGCCTAATTGTACTCCTACACTCAGTGGATACATTTACAGCACCATGTAATTGTTATTTATTTCAAAGCTCTTCATTTATTACATATCAACAGACCATATTTAATTAGTGAAACTATTTGTTTTCTGTCTTGCCATGACTAGATTTTTAGTAATTTTTTTTTAATTTTATTTATTTATTTGACAGAGAGAAACAGAGAGGGATAGTGAGAGAGAGAGAGAGCACAAACAAAGGGAGGGGCAGGCAGAGGGAAAGGGAGAGGGGGAGGGAGAGGGAGAAGCAGGCTCCCTGCTGAGCAAGGAGCCCAGTGTGGGACTCCATCTCAGGACCCCGGGATCATGACCTGAGCTGAGGGCAGACGCTTAACCGACTGATGCCACCCAGGTCCCCCGATTTTGAGTAATTTAAAAGTCAACTTAATATTGATCATGCTAAAGAGTATCTAAATATTAACATTTTTTATGTATCACCAGTTAGCTCACAAAGGTATTGAAAAGTCACCAAGATTTTCTACCAGTGCAGAAAATGAGGACATTGGTCAGAGGATATACTTTTAATAATCAAGCTATTTATTAGCAAAAATATTGAAAACATCCTTGTCCATCGGACCATTGGAATCAGTAATTTTATTTCTAAGAATTTATCCTAAAGAAACCATATATATATATATATATCCACACACATACATATATATATATATGTATATATATATGGCATTAGCTGTAGGATATACAAAATCACATTGTTCGGAAGAGTAGAAATGTAGACAAAACATTAATGTTTGACATAATATGGAATACTACAGAGCCATTAAAAATGATACTGTAAAAATGTATTAATTGACATGGGAAAATTTACTAAATGTTGATAGGAGAATTTGGTTTGTGATTCTAACTTTATAATAACTAATTGAACAAACACGTTAATATCTAATTATATGAAAGGAAAAATGTGGAGGAACATATACAAAAATATTAACAGTGATTTTTCTTTGCCAAGTATTTGCTTTTCTCCTTACAGTATGTGTTACTTTTGTTTTAAAATTTAAGTTTTGAAATATTACAATTAGAGACTTATTTGAGTGACACAAAAAATATCCATATGAGCTCATTTATGCCATAATGGGAAGACATGAAAATCTGGATTTCATGAGTAACACAAAGATCAGAATTTCAGTATATAAAATTAAATATTTATTAAGTGGTATAGCAAAATAAAGGAAAGAAGGAAAAGAAAAAGGAAAAGAAAGCTCTATAAAAACAACTGGCCCACATGCTGGAGAAACAAAAGCATATTATCAAGAGACAGAGGCTTGCTTATGTAGTGAATTCCTACAGAGAATAGTGAGGACACATAAAATAAAGCAAGGCCCCCTTTCTTGATGAACTAACAATCCATAGGGCTAGACCAACAGGCCCATAGTTGTGGTTTAAATATCTCGAAGTATGCTATGGGTTTGAGAAAATGAGAAGGTAACAGTAAGCAGTCATAAAGGATTAGAGGGAATAAGCCCTGTGTATAGCAGGAGAATACCATTCCAGAAAGGAGAAACAGCAGTGTTAAGGCTGCTATGTTGGAGGAACAACAGCAAGGTGACTAGTGTTATTGGTGCAGTGACCCAACCTTGAGAATAGTGTGGGATGAGTTGGAGAAATAATGGGCATGGGGCAGGTGGGGGCATTGTGAAGACTATGGCTTTTCTATTGAGAGAATTGGGAAGCTGTTGCAAGGTTTTCATCAGAGGAATGATGGGATCTGAGTTGTGTTTTAACAGGATAATTGTAGATACTGGATGAGAAAGAATTGGAATGGGATAAGGGGAGATGTGGAAGATACTGGAAGTTGCTATTGAAGCAGTGCGGACCTTAGGTGATGATGGTTTACAGCAGGTAGGGAGTGAAAGTGGTCAAAAGTCAGACTTTGGACCTGTTTGAAAGGCAGAGGAAATAGGATTTCCTGGCTGACTGAAGATGGGTATGACTCTAAGCCTTTTGCTCTGAGCAAATGAACAAAACTGTGGCCATCAACCGAGATGAGAGAGAGTGGGGAAGGAACAGGTTTAGGGAAGTAAGATATTAGGAGTCCAGTTTCAGATATGTCTTACATTCAAATGTTTCATGTTCATTTAGAGTCAAATATGCTTAAATATATATTTTTTATAATTTCTGGGTGTCGTCTTAATTAAGACAGTCTAACTTTTACATTGTTGCTACTGTCTTCTAGATACCTTTGATTTTAAAAGAAACATTTTTTCTTTAATCCATTTGAGGAACTTATTTTTTCATATGTTGAGGTAGGGCTCAAGTTTTTTTCTTCCAGATATATAACCAGTTATAAAATCAACATGTGTTAGATTAGATAAGACATTGAATTGAAATCTGCCTTTGACATATATTACATTATCATATAAAGGAGAATTATTTTAGAATTTTTAATATTTTGTACTGATTTACTTGCTGATTCCTTTTGAATACCGTATTGATATTTTTTAGTAGTTTTATAGCGTGTTATTGTTTCTGGTGTAGCTAGTTCCCCTGATTGTTTTTTTCCTATCACTTTTTTGGCATTTTCTAGACATTAATTTTTCCATATGAATTTGAATATAGTTGTCTCCAATTCCAAATTTCTATGTAATGTTAACATTCTAACTAGAATTTTATTGAATATATGTTAATTTTGAAGAAATTGAATTTAATGCATATTAAGTGTCCCCATTTCCATGGATCTAATAAGCTTTATTATGTCCTTTAAAAAGGATTTTTTAGTGTAATAATTTGGCTTTAAAATCTTAGAAAAAGATATTGTCATTTTCTTCATAAAGGTCTCTTATTTCTCAATAAATACATTACCAAATATTCTATGGTTGTTGATATGGTGAATAAAATATTTCTCTCATTTCCACTTCCATATTATTATTCATATAAAGAAAAGCTGTTGACAATTTTTGTATAGCTTATGATTGCCTAGTTTTCTTGTTAATTCTTGGAGGATTTTCTCATTGGTATGTTTTGTGTTTTAACTGAATTCTTACAAGTGTTCTGTATGAGAATCATACCACCAGAGAAAAACAACAGTATTTTGTCTTTCTTGCAATATTTGTAATAATTCTTTCCTTACTGCATTTGCTAGAACATTCACAAAGCACTAACTACTGATGGGATAGAGAAAATAAAAATGTTTTTTGGTGTTTCACTATTTAAATTACTATTTGTTCCTGGTTTTCAGTAGTCCTCACCATATTTAGTTTCCTTTTTCTTGTAACAGGTTTTAAAAATGTTTATCATTGAATTTTTTATCAAATGTCTTTTCAATATTTATTGATAGTATTATTTAGTTTCACTTTAATTTTTGATGTAGTAAATTATGTCACTTGATTTTATAATATTGAAATACCCTTGCATTACTAAAATAAAACTTACCTGGTCATAATACATTATTTTTAAAAAGATTTATTTATTTATTTGAGGTGGTGGGGGAGGAAGGGGCAGAGGGAGAGGGAGAGAATCTCAAGCAGACTCTCTGCTGAGCATGGAGCCTTGATGTATGGCTCGATCTCATGACCCTGAGATCATGACCTGATCTGAAAACAAGAGTCAGACGCTTAACTGATTGAGCCACCCAGGTGCCCCTGTAACACATGATTTTTTATTGAAAATTTGCTAAATCAGATTTATTAATTCACTAGAGGGGATCAGTAGAAAATTTTAGATAAGAGAAGAAAGAGTCAGTGAATTGAACATAGGTCAATAGAAATTCTACAGTCTGAAAAACTGATCTGAAAATTTTTGCTTTTTACTGAAAAATTTGAGCATGTGTTATTGTAAAATAATGTGTAGGGGAACCTGAAACAAAATAACCTAGGTTGCAGTACTAACTTAATCCATTTTCAAGGTTTAAAATTTCCCTGGATGACATAGGAGATTAAAATCTGAATATAAATCCAAGTAGGATATACTTCATCCTCACCTTAAGAATATTGTCCATTGGGCTAAGTTTCCTATTCAGCTTCCTACCTTATAGATGCTAGGGTTTGATTTCTGTCCCCTTTTTCTGGTGAAGTTGACAAAACAAATATTGTAATTTCCCTGGATCAACAAATTCTCTTAGGACAAAGGCAAATTCCAAACCAGTTTTCTCCCTTAGTCCTCAATTTCCCTTCCCTTTGCACCTAATAACTATATTATTTGTTGCTTCTTTGAAGACTGTATGTGTGTATGTATATTTTATCTAGCTCGTCAAACCTTAGAGAGTCGGAATGCACTTGTAGGCAGAGACATAAGGAATAGACAACTGAAACTTTTTGGGTTTCTGGAAATTTCTTTGACAGTATGAATCCGTGCCAAGGCTGATATTCAGCTGGTTTGCATGAGTTGTTTATTTATTTTATTTTATTTGAGAGAGAGAGCATGAGTGTGTGTGTGTTGGGGGGGAAGGGCAGAGGGGGAGAGAGGGAGAAGCAGACTCCCTTCTGAGCAGGAAGTCCGGAGCGGGGCTTGATTCCAGGACCTGAAGATCACATCCTAAGCCGAAGGCAGATGCTTAACCAAGTGAGCCACCCAGGAGTTGTTTATAGACAGGATCCATTCTCATTGGTTATTGCTTTATTTTGGCATCAGTCTGATTAGGCATTATCCATATTAAATGGGTTTAGATATGCTTAATATTACCCTTTCCCTCTATCAAAAACAAAAAACCTTCAGCACTCATACTATAAAATAATCAATGCCAAGATGTTAGGTAAGAAAGGACGAAAAACATAAAATCTTAGTAATGTCAGTTTTCTTCCTATGCCTAAGGATACATCAGAGATTAATTGCCCCATAACCACAAACAATGCTGATTGCTATGTTTAAATCTTTCTCTAAAAACACTGTGAGGATTTTCACATTGCGTCTGGAATTCTACAGATTTCTATATGAATTATGTTTGCTTTTTATATAGAAAGATTTGGAATTTTTAAATGGAAACTTATTTTAACATACACATTTTAAGTTTTTCTTGATTTTGTTGCAGTAATTATTCATTAATAGCAAATAATAGATCAAACCCTGCTGGGAAACTGCTTCACCAGTCCTGGGAAAGTAATTTCCAACCTTATGTTTCATGTAAGTATCTGTAATTTAATTACTGTTTGGTATTGTGAATAGTCCATTAAAAGAGAACACAAACACATACATAAAAATAAAATAGGAAAACCTGAGAAAAATGTAAATATATGATTAAGCATATTTAAAATTCCCATCTAAAAGTTTGATCTAAAAAAGAGAATGATAAAACTGTTAACCTGAAAGATAATATTTTTGCTTGAATTTTGACCTCGTTGCACCTGTAGGAATTTCTTTGAGGTGTGGAGATTTGTGAGATGACCTATATCAGAAAAGCTGCTTTAAATTGGTAAATGAAGGTTGTAATATTATCTGCACATGTTTAGAATTAAATTTCAGAATAACTACAGTAGTAGTTGGAATTGCATGCAAATGTGATTCTTTTATGGGGAAAAGAAAACAATAGAAAAAATACAGCAAGGGCAGCAATGGGAATATACACAATTTAAATGGAAATGAAATGTCATGGATGGGCATAGAATCTTTTTTGATAATTAATATTTGCCGTGTGTTACTGAATAAACATACATACTCTCCAAAACATAATCTTAGCACTAATAATTTACTTGATGATTGATCTAATCTAATGTTTTTAGTATATAACTACATAAATTATGGAAAAGAATCAGTCTTAAAGTTACTTTAGGTTCTATCAGTTGACTAAGTTAAAACTTAGTTACTCTGGAAAGTTAAATGATCTGAAAGTCTCAGAAAAACTCTGAATGGACATCATTTGGTTTGCTTTTTTCAAGTTGCTGGAAAATAATTTCCTTGATAATTTCTCTAACATTGTAATTTATGTCACTATTATTTTTCCCTTTTGTAAATAAGTTAACTAAAATGTAAGTTCATTCGTTGTTTAGAGTTTCATAAGAAACTGCTGACAAAGCTTGCAACAGAACATACAGAATTAAAGGTTTTCTTGAGGGGGAAAAAACAAATGAGGACTGCCATGCAGATTGCCTAAAAATGGATGTGTGCACGTGCATGTGTGTGTGCACAAACATCTTCCCGACAAAGGTCTATTCTGGGCACTTGATATATAATTTGGGAACTATAGTGGTTCATTAGGTAAAAAATACTTGAAACAGAAAACAAAGGTGCAAGTATTGTGATAACACCTTATATCAGAACATTTAAATCATCAAGTCTTCTTTTAAAATAGTCTCAGTGGATTGGCTTTTAAGACTCTAAAGCAAATGTTATTTTCATATCTTTCGATTATTTTAAATTACTAGATTCACAGATATTGCAGTCTAACAATATATTATCTACCTTCAGCTCCTGTGTTTCCAAAAGGTTCTTTTTGCTTAGCTTTTCCAATATCAATTATGGAGTTGTGAGTATTGTATTTGTTAGTCATGCATGGGACATGCAGATCCCATAGCAATCAACTTCTGCCAAACTGGTACTTCAGAAAGGTCTTTGTATAACTAACTAGTTTTTTTTTCCTTTTGCACACTGAGATTTTTCTAAGATAGGAATATTAATAAATATTTATTGAATATAGTACGCCTATGATAATGTAAAAAATGAATCCATTGTTTTAATAGTGAGCATTTTAGGATAACATAAAAGTAATCCCCAAGATAGCTCCAAGAAATAAAAACAGAGCTGAATTGAACTGCTCAATCTAATGTAAGTGGAAAACCTCAACTCCTTTCAAATCCTTTCCCAGAGGAAGCCTAGGGAAAATGATGGCTATTAAAAACAAAATCAATGGTAGTACTTGTTTTAAGATCCCAGCTGTTTGAAGATAAACCCTTGCCCAAACTGAATCCATTACTACTTTAATTTCAGACAGAATTTCTTTGTATTTTAGAATAAGCGAATGAAGGGAAGGAATGATCCCACTGACATGTATTTTGAGACTTCTTGGGAGGTCAAACATACATGACATAAACTTTTGAAAGCCTCAAGAAAAATCCAGAAGGAATGTTCGGTATAGGCATAAATAGCAATCAAAGACAAGCTTTTACCTTAAAAAGGCAAAAGGTAGGATGAATCATGTCTCAACTTACTCAGTGTATTTTTTTGCCAGGCTGTGACAGTAACAGGATGGTTTTATACCCTTGTTGCTTTTGGTGGAAAGAATAACTTGATATTGAGTTAAATTCGAAAGCCTTTCCTACAGTGCATAAATCATGGACATCCTGACAGTCCATATGTAACACCATTAAACAGCCTCTATAGCTATAAAATCTAAGTGTTTTCCTTAGGGCATAAAAGTGGAATTCCACTTTGGCAGTTACAGTTCAGAAAAAAATCACTGCTTCCTACACTTTCTGAACCCTGATGAATCCTTATTGACATAGCCAAAAGGCCAATACCAGATGATTCTAGAGTAAAGCTTTCCTTTAAAGTTTATTTTTATTTTTGTATTTTCAGTGGTTCCTGCAGCCAGAAAATATAAAGATATTTTTATGTTGAGCTATGCAGAGTAGAAAGGTGCACAATTCCAGGGGGCAACATTCATAAGGAATAAAGTGTGAATGGCACGCCTTAGAACACAATATTGTAATCTCTGTGAATGTTATGCCCAGGTTCGACAAATGTCTTATAGATTTCTCAGGCTCCCTTTCCCAGGGTTCAGGGAGGGCAGCTCTGGTAGAAGGGAGAGGAGAAGTACTGGCAGTGTGCTGAAGGCAGCTCATACTGGTAGCAAGACTAGATTGTGAAATACTCGTTAAATTTTCAAGCAGGTTGTTAATTTTTGGGACTTTGAAATCAGCCATGTTAGAAGTATTTACACATTAGAAATTGACAAACACTACAAACTGGGAATATTTTTGCCGAGGGAGAACTTTATCAGCACACCACTGAACCAGAGTATTTTTCCCCTTTGTCTGTGCTTCAGTTATCATCCCTAGCAGTGCTACTTCTCCTCTTGTGGTCCAGCTCAGGCTGGAGAACTTTCCAAAGAGGTTCTGTTTCCCACCAGGTATTCTGAATTGTTTCCACCTTCCAGCAGGAGGCTCCATCTCTTTTGGTCCCTCCATCCTTAGGAGTGGTAGGAGTTTCCTGCTGTTGCTAACTAAATTTAGGTGGCCTGATAATCTGCTGCTTAGCTTTTCAGCTCTTCAATTACCAGTATATTCAATCACCTGCATTATTGTCTCTCTTCTTTAACTACCTAGAGTGGCTTCTGATTTTTGCCTGTGCTATTGCTACCATTTCACATACCCTCTCCTTTTAAACTCCCATATACACTCAGAGGGACAGTATATTTTACTGATTTGTAGGCTGCATTATAGATGCCTGAGCTCTAGGTAAAATTTTTCTAGTAGTTGTATTATTTTCAGATCAACATGAGAGGGGCATTTTTAAAGCTGAGTTAACCAATCATACCCTATTCAGGTCAATGAATCTTGGACCTTGAAACACAGGGTGACTTTCATTTATTCATTTAATAAGATTTTGTTGTTTGAACCATGTAACAGGAACTGTATCAATCAGTTGTACAGCAGAAAGATGAATAAGACAAGATCCCTTTCATTTTTTTCTTTTTATTAGGCTTGATGATCTCCTAATACGTTGTATTTGATGAAACACATTGTGATTGCTGTTTTGTCTATTATTTCATCATTAGATGATGAGCCACATTAGGGAAACAACCTTATCTTTCCCGTTCGCTGCAGTATTCACATATCCCAACATAGAGTGAGGACCCAATGTGGATTGAATTAACTCTTCATTTTTTAAGTTTCAGCAAAAATGTTACCTCCTTTAAAAAGAGTTCCTGACTCCAACTAAAAAGAAATTTCTAAAGTAGATTTTTTTCCCCATTGTCCTCTGGTATTGCATTTACTATTATGTTTTAAAAGTATTCACACTTTAATTGACTGAACATTCTTGGAGAACACCTGGAACATATAAATGGGGTTCTATATATTAATGGATAAATGAATGGACAAATGAATATATAAAGAATTCACAGTCTGATGTGATTATCAAGGCAGGGAAAATTATGATTCCCAATAAGGACTAGATTTATAGTAAAAACCAACCAAGAGAGGTACATATAGTAGTGCACGCACCTGTCTAAATGCAGATTGACAAGGCAAGCTGTGACAGTACTGATTCTTATTAAACAAGGGCCTGGAGCAAAGTACATTGGCAAAATGCCTTATCTTCCGTAGATGGGTCTAGTTTCAATTCTCTGCCCTTTTAAATTTTAGCCTTCCCATGACAGTTAACCAGGCTATTTCAGGAGCACAGGAGTGCCTTCAGAGATGAATGTGTACTTAATCATCTAGTCATTCATTTGGCTAATAGTAAGTACCTTGTACCAAGTACCTTCTCAATACAGACAAATAAAACCCAACTTCTCCCTCAAGGACTTCATAGTCTATTATAATCATAAGTACTGAGAAAAAGACATTCTACACTATTTGGTGGCATGCCAGAATGTCTTTGCTTGGCTTAGGGAAAAAAATTACTGTAGAGGTTCATGATCAGTACAACTCCTAAACAGAACTGTGATGCCCTCCCCGCTACCAGCTCTGAGGATGACACTATTGCTGCTTGTCAGCTTATGTATAATTTAACTCTGAACATGCATTTATTGTGAAAAGTAAGAATTTACTCTCTTGAAGCCATCTTGTTTTTAGGGAAAAGTCCCATTGGATGATTGAAAGGAAAGCATGCATGTCCTATTTACATTCATGGTCTCGTAAAATGCTTACATGTATTTCTTAGCAGCAGGGTGGATATTTTGAGGTTAAAAAATGATATGGCATTGAATACTAAAAATGGAAAAGGAGATTATAATTATATTATATAGAACTTTACCAAAAAATGTAAGCCAGGAATGACTTAGATGGAATAGATATCAAATGTTCTACTTTTACTGCTTTAGAGCAAAAGTTTAATTCTATTTTCCAGAAAATTTAGCACAAAAACAAAATGTAGAAGAACTAACTAGCTCCCTGTATTAGTTAGCAAATGCTGCCTAACAATTACAAGTCTTCAGTTGCATACAGGAATAAACTAAACATTTATTTAACCAAAGCTGTCAAATGATCAAGTCCCATGTCAGAGCTGGGGAGATTATATGATAAAAGACAGGAACACAGAAAGGGGTAAGTTTTTGTGGGGGGGAGTATTAATGCAGTCAGTCTAGCACACTTCTCATTGTAACTTGCCACTTGAGGAGTCTATTGACGATGTCCTATAGTAGAACTGTTTTAATGAAAATAAAGCTAGTGGTAAAAACCAGTGTCTTTCCTAAAAATGTATGGCTTTTCTTATTGTTGAGTAGAAATTTATTATATCTTAGTTTAATACTTAATTAAGAACCTGTTATCGGCCACCTATAGCACTAAGAAATTGGGATATAATGATAATTAAGACATATTTTTATGTGTAATGTAAACTTACTGGGAAATTTCCACATTCCCACATTCACACATAATTGTGTACTCAGTGGTACTCATTGTAGTCTTAAAGAGTGAATGATGAGCTCAGAAACTTTGTCAAAGATGCATCTAAGAAAATACATTTTTTAATACCTTCAGTGAGTTTTGATAAGCCACAATAGGAACCAAAACTTATCTTGAACTTGCCATTTATGAGTACTGTGGTAAATATAGCCGGGTCCTAAGGCTTTATGGGATGATTCTTTTGGCTTCATTCTCTGGTGAATTCTGATTCTAGGTGATGTAAATTATTATAATAATGTCTGGACTTCATTTTAATGCATTTTGAAAGGTTGGATAACATCAAATTCTTCAATACTCCCCAAAGGAGTCATTTCAAGCACAGCATGTACTCCTGGTCCAGGTAGAGGCTGCATTTAAGAGTTTACAAGTACTTCTGCAGAGTGGATTTATACTGCTTGTTTTCACTGAGCTTTTTGACAGAGGCCCATCTTTATCACCAGATGATATGTTGGGTGGCAGTAAACAGTAAAGGATAAATAGGTCCTCAAGTAAACCTTTCAGTGATGTATAGACTACTTTGGGCTAATCCTATTCTAAATCAATATTGTATGGTTCTCTAATAACTCAAAAGAAACAAAGGAATATAAGTACCACACTGATTTACATTGTCTTCCTTTCCCCCCACTCATGGCATTCATGACAGAGGCAATGTTCCAGAACATCTCTTGCTGCTTTGATAACTCCTAAGTTAAGGAGGACAGAGTATTATGGGACTGCTTTGGAGAACAGTATTTTATATTCCTTTGGAGAAAAATGCATAGACTCTTTAAAAAGCCTGTTTTAGCATGTGTTAATGGCTGCACATCTGGGAATGTCAGTACCAGCTTTAGTAGGATTTCTTTCTATTCCTGTTCTGCCACATGGAAATGTGAGATCTGAAATATTATTTCATTAGCCTGCAGACTTTTTTAGATATGTGTTCTGAATAAGCATTTGCTCAGTCTGCAAGAATAAGCATGTCTTTTCCATGGTGGGGTGGGCGGATAGTCATTAGGAATTTGTATGCTGGAAACAAGCAGTGAGGTCTCCTTTTACAGGACAATTGGTAATTGTAGGAATGGGAAATTCTTCAAGGTGTGCATGGACTTTGCACTTTCACTAACGGGAATTTACATAGCAGAGATAGAATGACTTTCACACTGTGAAGAGACAATGCTTTTATCCCCTTGGCAGCCCAGCTGCACTTCATATTCCAAACCAAGTTTCATTATGAGAGTTAATGAAAAAGAAAGATAATATAGGAATAACACATAGAAGATTTAAAATTTCTCATCTGTCAGAAACCTTATATTAGAAATTGGTTTAAATAGCTCTATCTATACAATATTGGCAAAGTTTATTAATTGGTTTGATAACTATTTTTTCCCCTGTACACTGTTTCCATGATAATTTCAAATAGGAGTGAAGATTTACTAACTTTTCTTTCTTTTTTTTTATTATGAGTTAGACACATGTATAATTGTTTTGTACCATTCATTCATTTCATTCACATAACAGCCATATGAAATAGGTACTATATCCCATTTGACAGTGAGAAAATTCAACATAGATAAGTAATTTGTGTGGAGATCCATCCTAGCACATGATAGAGGAAGCATTCTAAAACAGACATTTTGGATTAGAATGAATTTAACCACATTTAGCCATGCATTTAACCACTACACAATAGTTGTTCTTTAGAACAGTGTTTTCCAATGGGCCATGCTCATCAGAATCGCCAGAGATTTGGAAGAGAAAAAAAAACCAATTCCCTGAGGCACCATGAGTCTTATCATATTTGAGTCTCTCTGTATAAGGTCTGAGCATTAGCCCCACATTTTTGAGAGGATCCCCTGGGCCTTCTTTATTCATACTCATCTCTACAAGATTCCTTCGAGTAAGGGTGTGTGCCCACCCAGAGCTTGTGCCTGTTTTTTCAGACCACGTTCTGGGTACTCATAATTTCTAAATTCCCTGGCCAAATGGTTCTCTGCTTAGGAATGACCTCTTGATGGCATTCCATGTCATCACTGTGCAAACTTCTAGGTACAAGGGGTAGCCAAAGGGTTGCTGTTTGTGGGAAGTATGGACAGAGCCTGGATATACAGTGTTGGGTGCTTATACATGCCTTAGTCTATTCAGGTTGCCATAATAAAATGCCACAGATTGGGTGGCTTAAACAACAGAAATTTACTTTCTTTCACTTTGGAGGCTAGAAGTCTAAGATCAAAATTCTGATCAATTTGGTTCCTGATGAGGGCTCTCTTCCTAGCTTGTAGATGGCCACCTTCTCCTTATGTCTTCACATGGCCTTTCACTAATGTGTGTGGGAAGGGGAGGGGAGAGATGGAGGGAGAGAGAGAGAAAACTCTGTTGGCTCTTCTTATTAGGACACTAATCCTATTGGATGAGGGCCCCGCCCTCAATACCTCATTTAGCTTGATTACTTCCTTATTTCAAATATAGCCACACTGGAGGTTCGGGTTTCAACATATGGATTTTGGGGAGAAGCAAATATTCAGTCCATCACAACACATATATGCATGAGACCCCTTCAGTTAGAAATGGACTCAGGTTGGTAAGAAAAAGGGGGAAAGCCAGGGGATGAGCTAGAAGTTAGATCTACCAACACCTTTGTATTCTGGTTTGGAACTTCACAGAATCCAGTAAGTCTAAATTCAAGTCAATTCTGTAAGTTGATAAGGAGTTGGCAAAACTAAACGTATTTTATTTAGCAGCTTGTTAGCTTGATTTTTAACTTAAAATATTTAAGCCTAAGGAATATGGGCCCCTCACAAGCATTAGAAAGGGACCTACTCCCTCCCCTCCTCTTGTCACTAAGAACTCTTAGGATATCTTGCTCTCTGCCTGGACCCCTGTCTTCTGAGGAATTAGGAGAATTGGTTTACCTAATCAACAGTGTTTAGTATAGCCATTGGAATTTTGAATAGAAAGTCTTTTTAAAATCACATATAATTGTTTATAGTAAAGCTTCATATTAGAAATCTTGTCAGTATAAAGTCTCCTCGTTAATGAATTTCGCCATGTTTTTTTTTTAAATAAAACAACAAGAAAAAAACAAAACAAAACAAAAAAACTAAGCCCCAAACAAAAATCTTCATAGATCATCAGAGACTGGGCTATGTAGTAGCAGAAATATAACACATTGCTGGTCATTTCTGCTCAGTTTTCTAGTTATTTCCATCTAGTCAAATGAAAGGATAAACCCTCAAAACTTAATGACCTCTCTGAAGGTTGTTCTGTTCCTCCCTACCCCTCATTATTTTGGCTCATTGTCCTCTTGGTACGCATTCTCCCCACACAGTGTTCGGATGTTCTTCTTCCTTTCTTCCCCTCTTGCCGACTCTATTAAATCCCATTTAAATAAAGAACTGACTTCAGTTCATTGAACTTTTCCTGCTGTTTACACCTTTAGTGCAATGAAGTTTAGTCACAGAATAATACCAATGATAATTTGCACTTTATTATAATTTTTTGCTTTCTAATGTAAATAATTATCAAGATTTTTTTCTTGCTTTGTCCAGAAGCTGAACCCAAACTCCATCCACAAGTTAACTCACATAGTTGCCACATTTATGCTGTCACTGTTATTGGTTATTATCAGTTTATTAATTTACAACTTTATCTCTCTTTTTCTATTAGTTCTTTTGTGTAATATTTTTAGACAGGTGAAGTGTGTATCAATCAGTGAATAAATAGAATATGAAACTTTTAAACTTTTTAGAATAAAATGCTTCTCACCTTTCTATTGTAAATATTTTATATATCAACAAACAAGGAAAAGCATTTTGTTTGGGAAGAGTGTCTTTGAAAGACCTATCAGTTTGGGCCCCTAGAAAACTATATGGAACTCTTAAGCTTGCAGTTGCACTTCAAAAAAAAAGGAACTGTTTATAAAAGCATGGGCTGGTTTGGGGGAACCAACAAGGGACTTCAGGGCCAGGAACTGAGCAACTCTTATCGGCCCTGGATCTGAAGGACTAAGGGGACAGCAACTACTGGAACCTAGACAGGGTAATGATGGGCTGACTTCAAGTAGCTATAATTTTTTTTTAAAAATTTAATTCTGGGGTTATTAACATACAGTGTTATATTCATTTCAGGTGTGCAATATAGTGATTCAACAATTCCATATATTACTCAGTGCTCATCATGATAAGTGTACTCTTAATCCCCTTCACCTAGTTCATTCTTCCTGCCCGCCCACTTCCCCTCTGGTAACCCTCTGGTTTTTTTTTGTTTGTTTTGTTTTTTGTTTTTTGTTTTTTTTAAAGATTTTGTTTATTTATTTGACAGAGATGCAGCAAGAGCAGGAACACAAGCAGGGGAAGTGGGAGAGGGAGAAGCAGGCTTCCCGCTGAGCAGGGAGCCCGATATGGGGCTCAATCCCAGGACCCTGGGATCATAACCTGAGCCGAAGGCAGATGCTTAACGACTGAGCCACCCAGGCGCCCCAACCCTCTATTTTTTATAGTTAAGAGTCTGTTTTTTTGTTTGTCTTTTTTTTTCCCTTTGTTTGTATGTTTTGTTTCTTAAATTCCACATATGAGTGAAATCATATGGTATTTGTCTTTCTCTGACTGGCTTCTTTCGATTAGCACTGTACTCTAGATCCATCCATGTTGTTGCAAATGGCAAGATTTTATTCTTTTTTATGGCTGAGTAATATTTCATTGTATGTATATGCCATACCTTCTTTATCTATTCATCTATTTATGGACACTTAAGTTGCTTCCATAATTTGGCTATTGTAAATAACGCTGAAATAAACATAGGGGTTCATGTATCCCTTTCAGTTAGTGTTTTTGTATTCTTTGGGTAGATTCTCAGTAGTGCAATTATTGGATCATAATTTCTATTTTTAATTTTTTGAGGAACCTCCATACTCTCTTCCACAGTGACTGCACTGGTTTGCATTCCAACCAACAGTGCATGAGGGTTCCTATTTCCCACGTCCTCATCGACACCTGTTGTTTCTGGTGTTTTTAGTTTTAGCCATTCTGACAGGTGTGAGGTGTTAGCTCATCGTGGTTTTGATTTGCAGATTTCCCTGATGCCTAGTGATATCAAGCATCTTTTCATGTGTCTGTTGGCCTTCTGTATGTCTTCTTTGGAGAAATGTTTTTTCATCTCTTCTGCCCATTTTTTAATTGGATTGTTTGTTTTTTGAGTATTGAGTTTTATAAGTTTTTTATGTATTTTGGATACCCTTTTTTCAGATATGACATTTGCAAATATCTTCTCCCATTCCATAGGTTGTCTTTTAGTTTTGTTGGTTGTTTCTCTTGCTGCTGAAATGCTTTTATTCTGATGTAGTCCCAATAGTTTATTTTTGCTTTTGTTTCCCTTGCTTCAGGAGGCTTATCTAGAAAGATATTGTTACAGCTGATATCAGAGAAATGACTGCCTGTGCTCTCTTCTGGGATTTTTATGGTTTCAGATCTCACATTTAGGTCATTAATCCACTTTGAGTTTATTTTTGTGTATGATGTAGGAAACTAGTCCAGTTTCTTTCTTTTGCATGTAGCTGTCCAGTTTTCTCAACACCGTTTGTTGAGCAGATCGTCTTTTTACATTTCATAATCTTTCCTCCTTTGTTGAAGATTAATTGACCATATAATTGTGGGTTTATTTCTGGGTTATCCATTCTGTTTTATTGATCTATTTGTCTATTTTTGTGCCAGTACCATACTGTTCTTATTACTACAGTTTTGTAATATAACTTGAAGTTGGAATTGCGATACCTCCAGTTCTGTTTTTGTTTATCAAGATTGCTTTGGTTATTTAGGGTCTTCTGTGGTTCTGTACAAATTTTAGGATTGTTTGTTCTACTTCTGTTAAAAAGGCTGTTGGTATTTTGGTAGGGATTGCATTATATGTATAGATTGCTTTGGGTAGTATAGACACTTTAATAATATTTGTTCTTCCAATCCATGAGCATGGAATGTTTTTCCATCTCTTTGTGTGGTCTTCAATTTCTTTCATCAGTGCTTTATAGTTTACAGAGTATAGGTCTTTCACCTCTTTGATTAAGTTTATTCATTGGTATTTTACTATTTTTGGTACAATTGTAAATGGGATTGTTTTCTTAATTTCTCTTTCTGCTGCTTCATTATTAGTGTATAGAAATACAACAGATTTCTGTACATTGATTTTGTATCCTTTGACTTTACTGAATTCATCTGTCAATTTTAGTTTTTTGGTGGAATGATCTGGGTTTTTTATATATAATATATATACAGTATATATAAGTGGTGAGAGTGGACATCCTTGTCTTGTTCCTGATCTTAGGGGAAAAGCTCTCAGTTTTTCCCCATTGAGTATGATGTTGGCTGTGAGTTTTTCATATAAGGCCTTTATAACATGGAGGTATGTTCCCTCTAAACCTACTTTATTGAGAGTTTTTATCATGAATTGTACTTTGTCAAATGCTTTTTCTGCATCTATTGAAATGATCATATGATTCTTATCTTTCTTTTTTTTAAGATTTTATTTATATGAGAGAGAGAGAGCATGAGAGGGGGGAGCGTCAGAGGGAGAAGCAGACTCCCTGCTGAGCAGGGAGCCTGATGTGGGACTCGATCCTGGGACTCCAGGATCATGACCTGGGCTGATGACAGTCGCTTAACCAACTGAGCCACCCAGACGCCCTGATTCTTATCTTTCTTTTATTGATGTGATGTATTACGTTGATTGATTTGCAAATATTGGACCACTCCTTGCATCCCAGAAATAAATCCCACTTGATTGTGGTGAATGAATTTTTTAATGTATTGTTGAATTTGGTTTGCTAGTATTTTATTGAGGTTTTTTGCATCTCTGTTCATCAGAGATATTGGCCTATAGTTCTCTTTTTTTGTTGTGTCTTTATCTGGTTTTGGAATCAAGGTAATGCTGGCCATGTAGAATGAATTTAGAAGTTTTCCTTTCCCTTCTATTTTTTGGGATAGTTTGAGAATAATAAGTATTAACTTTTCTTTAAATCTTTGGTAGAATTTGCCTTTGAAGCCTCTGGTGCTGGGCTTTTGTTTTGGGGTGTTCTTTGATTACTGATTCAATTTCATTGCTATTAATTGGTCTGTGCTAATTTTCTTTTTCTTCCTGTTTCAGTTTTGGTAGGTTATATGTTTCTAGGAATTTATCCATTTCTTCTAGGTTGTCTGATTTGTTAGCATATTATTTCTCATAATATTCTCTTACAATTCTTTGTATTTTTGTGGTATTGGTTCTTATTTCTCCTCTTTCATTTTTGATTTTGTTTATTTGGATCTCTTTCTCTTTCTCTCTTTTTATAAGTCTGGCTAAAGATTTATCAGTTTTGTCGATCTTTTCAAAGAATGAATTCCTTGTTTCATTGATCTGTTCTCTTGTTTTAGTTTCTATATAATTTATTTCTGCTCTAATCTTTATCATTTCCTTCCTTCTTCTGGATTTGACTTTTGTTTATTCTTCTTCATCTAGTTCCTTTAGGTGTAAGGTTAGGTTGTTTATTTGGGATTTTTCTTGCTTCTTGAGTTAGACCTGTATTGCTATACATTGCCCTCTTAGAACTGCTTTTGCTGCATCCCAAAGATTTTGGGTTGTTGTGTTTTCCTTTTCATTTGTCGCAACATACATTTCTTTATTTCTTCTTTTGTTTTCAGTTGACCCATTCATTGTTTAGTAGCATGTTATTTAACCTCCATGTAGTTGTGCTCATTCCAGATTTTTTCTTGTTGGTTTCTATTTTCATTGCATTGTGGTCATAAAAGATGCATAATGTAACTTTGGTATTTTTAAAATTGTTGAGACTTGTTTTGTGACCTAATATGTGCTCTGCTATGGAGAATGTTCCATAACTTGAAAAATTACATTTTTCTCTTTGCTTTTATTTAACTTCTGAGAACTCAGAAGCATATTTTGTGGTTTCTGAGATACTTGGTGTTAATTTGGTTATCATTTAATCGCATATAACTCTTCTCTAATATACTCGGTGGCCCTGCTTGATTTTTAAAAGTATATCTATTGATTGGGAGGGAAATAATTGACAACTCTGTGCTATATGTATACATGTGTTTTGTACTACTTATTTAATAATAGCATTAACTCACCCCCTTTAGAGTAGATAATTTAGATAACTAGACTGTTAAATGTGAAGATTGGTTACATAAAATGGACCATACTTTGAACCCAATAATTGACTTCTTCTATAACCATAGCAAGTTTTTATTAAGGCTATATTACTATGTGCTAGGCTAAGCACTTCACATACATTATTTAATTAATACTTTTAAATCCCTATGAGGTAAGTGCAGTTATTACCCCATATTATAAATAAGAAAGTAAAGCCTAGAAAGTTGAAGCAACTTTACCAAAAACATGCAACTAATGGAAAATGGCTTACTTAATATTCTTCTTTACATACACATTTTTTTATGCACATAGGTGTATTTTGAAGGAAAATTCTTTCCAATTCTTAATTGGAAAGGCAATATATTGTTATAAATAAAAGACAGCCACAGAACAAATACTGTAAAAGCAAATCATGTCAATAAATTTTAGCTAGGGACTCTCACCTGTAAGAACTCTAGACCTGAGTTCTGTTCTCTTTTTGTTAGTAGGGAGATTAGTAAGTGTTAGAAAGATGTTAAAAAGAGAGGTTTTAGCATATACTGAGACTTTCTCCTTGAATTATTTAGGAACTAAAAGAACTGAAAAAGAAATACCTCAGCAAGTAAGTCACTGATTTTTTTAATGCCATGTTTGAATACTTCCTGCAGTCACTTTGGTGCCAAGACATCCTAAACAACTTTTCCCTGATTGACACTGTTCCTGTTTCATAGCCCTGAACCCTGCTGGCATGTAAGCATTAATACTATTGACACTGCTTGCTCTCATAGAATCATGCCATTTTTCTTTAGAAAATTTGTTAGTGTTTATCCCTGTTTTATTTATAGGTCCTCTCTTAGAACTCAGGCACAATTTCTTGTATCTTAGGTCTTGGGGCGAAATGAGTTAAGATCCTGATGATAGTGGGGATAATATTAATATTGACTGACTCTACTTGTCAGGCATCTACTATATGCCAAAGTAGTGCCAAAGTATTTATATTCTTGTTTAATCCTCACAACAACCTCGAGAGATCAATATCATTCCCATTTTACAGTAAGAGTGAAACTGAGTCTCAGAGCATGAGGTAGCTTGTTTAAGGTTATACATTCTTCCTTCTGGTTCATACTCTGTTTTTGAACCACACCTGGATTCTGGAGTGAACTCAAGCTAAGAATTTACATCCCACATAAGAGACTTAGAATGACTCTTCACAGATAAAAATTCTTTCATAGTTATTCTAAGAGTTTTGCAGTTCCTAAGTATAGATTTACATTTGTCTAAAAGTTTCATTTTTTGGGGTGCCTGGGTGGTTCATTCATTAAGCCTCTGCCTTCAGCTCAGGTCATGATCCCAGAGTCCTGGGATCGAGTCCCACATCGGGCTCCCTGCTCGGTGGGAAGCCTGCTTCTCCCTCTCCCACTCCCCCTGCTTGTGTTCCTGCTCTTGCTATCTCTCTGTCAAATAAATAAATAAAATCTTTAAAAATATATATAAGTTTCATTTTTCTCTCAGACTTTCTGTTGGTAAATGATTTAGCTATTTTCTGCCTTGGTCCTTTACAGCTTTTCTACATTTGTCAGTCATCTTTCATAAATGTATTCAAATCCAGAGGCTCATCTTTATTATCCAAATTTACTGCCAACTGATTTTTTTTTTTAAAGCACCCTGTTTCATATAGAACTGATTCCCTTTGCATAATGAAAGCCCACCAAAAGCAAAATTGGTCTATCTGTGGTTTGTCACATACAAAAGACTCATTATTGTTTATTTTTACTTTTCAGCATTTCCTCCAACTTCTTGTTCCTGTGACAGTTAGAATTCTCGATTAAATACTAGATTAGGCCTGCTGTTCAGTAGTTGCCAAGTCTGAGGCAACTTTATTAAACTTCCTGCATAGCTTTGCCCAAGTTCATCTGCTTCCTCTCAGTCAGACTTTAGCCTTCTTTATTCAACATTTCTATCTTGCCATATAATATTCTTCCCCTCACTTTGTGATATTCCCCTTGCAATACAGGATCCTGCTCACCAAAGTGTGGCCCTGGAAGCAGCATCCGGCATTCACCTTCCTCTTTGGTGAGATAAACCACTTTATTCCTCGTAATCAGTTCCATTGCTGAAAATTGCCATGTTTTTTCTTTCTTTTGACGCCTTTAGGATTCCTGTCCCTTTTTACCCCCTCAATTTTTGCAGGAAGCTTTTGATCTTGAGGAGTTCTAAATGTATCTTGTGAATTTCTTGGAGATTTCTGGGAACACTAATAAACAGAAAACTCCTGTAAATAGAGCATCAGGCAGGCACACGACTCTGAAATACACCTTTTCAAAGAAAGAGAGACATGGCAACTGCCTCAGTCTCAGGCAGGTAAATGGCTCTTTATATACCAAGTTGTGATAAAGGCAAACAAAAAGTCACAGTGCTGTTGATATATGAGCCTATCTGTGACAGCTTGCTCTGGCTTTTTGACTGCTGGGTACTTTGTACACTTTTAATAGCATTTCAACACTTGTCTGTATTTTAGACAACATCATCTTTCTAGCTGGAATATAAATGCATGCTGAAAATTTCTGCATATTTTACACAGTCAGGCTCTTGGTATAGCATTTCCTGATAACAGAAAGTTGGTTGGCAAATAGGAAGTTATCTGAATTGTTCAAGGAACTCCCCTGGTTGAGATAAACCCTTGTTCAGCAACTTGTTTTTGATTTGTAAAAACAAGCCAGATAAGCCTCCCTTGCTGAGGTTATCTCTGCTCTTTCGGAGGACTCCAGACTAATCCCGCACACAGGCACAGTCAGCAGCCAAGCCTTATTGAACAACAGTTTACTGCCTTGCAAATGAAGCATAAATTTAGGCAAATATGCTTGGAAATCTCCAGATTAAAACAGGAAAAGATAAGACAACTAGTTTGTTGAACTAGATAAGATATGAGAATGAAGCCTGAAGGGATCCTGTTTCAGAAGACTGATGAAGAAGATTCTCAAAGGTAATGAGCCAAAAATTCAAGAGCTTCTTTGAGAGACAAAGGAAGTGTTTTATTTTGTCACTTCCTTAAACAAGCAATTTTGCCTAGACTTGAGAAGCATTACACCTTTGGAATAATCCTATCAGAAAAAAGGGAGTCAACCTTAACATTCTTACACACTTCACCCTCTTGCTTCCTGGAACACTTATCTGTACCACTCCTTTGGCATTTGATTACCCATTCTGGTGACTTAATCTCACATTTCCTATTATTCTTGTCTTTACAAAGACAATGAACATTTATTGAGCAACTCTTTTATGGTTTATGGTAGATACTGTCAGTATTGCATACTTTATCTCATTCAGCACTTATGACAAATTTGTGAAAAATGTTTTATTATCTCCATTGTTTTAATCTTGGAAAGAAAATAGAGACTTAATTTAGATGGAGGAGCCTGGACATGAAGCCCCATTTATCTGACTCTAAGGTCTTCCTCTCATACTCCACTTTTCTAAGAATACTTAAATTCTTTGGAAGCACCCATAGATCCCAATTGGATTGGGATTTATTGTTCTTGTTAGGTTATTTCACTAAACCAACTCAAGCTTGAGAGAGGTAAAGCAAATGACTATGTCACCAATATTCATAATAAATTCTTTATATACATTATCTTATTTGGTCTTCAAAATAATCCCCCAAATAGGCACGATTGTTACTAACATTTACAGATGAAAATGTGGAGACTTAGTGAAGTTAAGGTTGACTATGTCCACACAGCTAATGAGTGACCAAATAGAAATTCAAACTCATGTCCATCTGATACTGGTTTCCAAAGTTTTATCTACTTTGTTTAACTGTCTATGAATGAATCATTGAGCTTTTAACCACCTAATCAAATGGCCCCCATGACACTATAGATCTTCTGCTATAGACTGTATGTTTGTGTCCTTTCCCGCACAGGCCAAATTCATGTGTTGAAATCCTTACCCCCAAGGTGATGGTATTAAGAGGTGGGGCCTTTGGTAGGAATTAGGTCATGAGGGTAGAGCCTTCATGGATGGGATTAATGCTCTTACAAAGGAGGCCTCATAGATCCCTTGCTCCTTCTACCAGGGGATGTTACAGCTAGAAGGCTCTCTCAGACACCAAATGTGCTAGTACCTTGATCTTGGACTTCCCAGCCTCCAGAAGTATGAGAAATAAATTTCCTTTGTTTAATAAGCCTGTGGTATTTTATTATAGCAGACCGAAGGGACTAAGATAACTTCTTGCTGAAAATACCTCCTTCCTCATGTTCTGTGCTTCATAGACCAATGTTATTCTAATACATCTCTCACCACTGTTTTAAAAATAATATGTATTATAACATGTCTCATGCATACCAAAAAGCACAGAGAATAATATTACAAATATTTATAGTAAGGGCAGTATTTTGATTTCCTATTTGTTTTGGATTTTTTTTTAAAGGAAATACTACAAACACTAGTTAAAACTCCCTTTCTTACTATCCTATTTCATTCCCCTCTCTTAACCAGAGGCAATAGTTATCTTGGAGTTGCTGTTTCAATTCAATGTAGTTCTCATTCACCTTTATGTATTTTTATCACATGAATATTAATAAATCATATATATATACCATTTATTTGCTTATAAACATTAATAAATGGTACCATTTGGAATGCTTTATTATGAAACTTTGCAAAATTATATTTTTATGATTTATCCATTTTGACATATATAGCAATAATTTATTGTTTATAATTGCTAAACTGTATTCCATTATATAATACTACAATTTGTCCATTTTTTAAAAAAGATGTATTTTTTTATTTATTTGAGATAGCATGCACAAGCGGGGGGAAGGGACAGAGGGAGAGGGAAAGAGAATCTCAAGCAGACTCCCCACTGAGCACAGAGCCCTATGTGGGGCTCGATTTCATGACCCCAAGATAATGACCTTAGCTAGAACCAAGAGTCTGACGCTCAACCCACTGAGCCATCCACGCGCCCCTCCATGTTTTTATTAATGTTATTTTTCAAAATTTTGCAATTACCATTACAGCTGTTGAATAGTAATGTTAATGACTTTTTAAAAAAAATTGTTGCCCTTATATCTAGAAACTCTGCTGAAGTCTTTTATTGGATCTAAAATTTTCTTTCTAGATTTTCCACGAGCACCATTATATTGTCTACATATAATAAGAGTTTAAAATTTTTTTTTCTAATTTTTATACCATCTTTTCTTTCTTCCTTTACTCTTCAGTACCTTCAGCACAATGTCAAATAATAGGAGCAATAGGGTCATCCTTAAATTATACCTTATTTTAAAAGGTATACTTAGAAGGTTTCATTTTTTGATATGATATTTGCTGTAGGTTTTGGTAGAATACTTAATCAGGGTAGAGAATGTTCCCTTTCATATTTTGTTTACTAAGTTTTCTTTTTAATTAATAATTGAATGTTAAGTTTTATCAAATGCTCTTTTAAAATCTTTTGAGCTTTGTTTATCCTTCAGTTTCCATTAGCAGTTCCTTTTGGAGGCCTCGAAATGTAGGACACCCAAAAGTCCTTAGCATAATTTTCCTCTCCATCTTTATCAATGATTTGTAACCTACTGTGTGTGTGTAAGTGGGGAATTAAAAAAAAATCACATTTTGTCACTCTTCATATCAAGGGACTCAATCGGTTGTTCTAGTTGGGGTCTTGGCTTTGCTACTTTTTAAATTTTATTTTATTATTTTTTATGTAAAATTTTTTAAGATTTTATTTATTTATTTGAGAGAGAGAAAGAACACAAGCAGGGGAGTGGCAGGCAGAGGGAGAGGGAGAAGCAGGCTTTCTGAGGAGCGGGGAGCCTAATGCCAGGCTTGATCCTAGGATCCTGGGATCATGACCTGAGCCTAAAGCAGACACTTAACCAACTGAGCCACCTGGGCACCCCCTTTTTTTTTTTTAAAGATTTTATTTATTCATTTGAGACACAGAGATAGAGAGAGAGAGAGAGAGAGAGAGAGAGCATGAGCAGGGGGAGAGGCAGAGGGAGAGGGAGAAACAGACTCCCCGCTGAGCCAGGAGCCCGATGTGGGGCTCGATGTGGGGCTCGATCCCAAGACCCTGGGATCGCGACCCGAGCCCAAGGCAGACACTTAACCATCTGAGCCACCCAGGCGCCCCCGGGCACCCCTTTATATAAAATTTTAATTAATTTTGTTGGGTTTGGGCTTTGGCTTTGCTACATTTAAAAGTGCCTTAAGAGCTGAGAAGTACTATCATAAAGGTACTTTAAAAATGATTGTGGTAGGAGAGAGATACAGAGATTAAGAGAGAAGCATGTTTTTATCAGAGAGGGTGTATTTTCCTCTAAAAACTACATTATTCATTCATATAAGCCTTCTTTCTCTCTCTCTCTCTCTCCAGTGACAAATTCTTTTCATGACTATATCTTATAGGACATAGAAATGGGACCACAAATTACAAACTGTAGCTGGGTAAGGGCTTTGAGATTGCCTTAACATGGAAACTTAACTGTCTTGATTTTATTCTATGCATTTTCTACAGATAAAATATTTTCTCTCATCATCTGGGAGAGTTTTTCTGGGAATATTATCCCGTTCCTTCCCTCAGAGAAGTGAAAGTAATTTTTCCAAGGGCCAGATGCCAAAACAAAAGGATCATTAGGGCCTATTGAGACTTAAGAAGCAAAGAGGGTTTAGGGGTTAGAAGTATAAGATTTTAAAAAAATGCTAAACTAGTTACTACCTCTCAGGGCCACAGTAATAAGGAGGAAAAAAGGATCTCAGATCCCTAACTCAGAACTACTGGGTCAGCATTTGCAGTTTAACAAGATTCCTGGTAAGTCATATGCACATTAAATTTTGAGAATCACTGGTCAAAAGAAGTAGTGGTTCTAAACCTTGGATGCACAATGCAATCACTGGGGTGGGTTTAAAAAATGAAATGCTTGGGTCTTCTCCAAAGGTTCTGATTCAGTTGGCCTGGGGTGGGGTATACTATAATCACCTGGGGAAGAATTGGTTCCAATTGATGCAGAGAAAAGTGGGAGTTAGTGCATCCCTAGTGATCCTTGGTGGAGTGGTAATACCCAAGAAGTTAGTGGAGAATTGAAGAGAACTCAGGGATTTTAAAGAAATGGGGAAACTGCTGATAATCCTTCCTGCTTAGTCAGTCCTGAGATTCCTGCAGGAAAAGTACCTCTTATTGCACAAGACATACACATTTAGAATAAATGAAAGGAAGCAGTCATGAAACAGGAAACTTTTCTCTAAGAAATGACTCAGACTGAGAATATAATTACAGTAATTGGAAAATATAGATAAAGTCGTGGATAACATATAGTGTCACTGCTAGGCTTACTTTTTTAGATTGAAGGAGATCTAGGGAGGAATTCTTTTCTGTTTCCATGCATTATGCATTTAAATATTTATTGAGTACCAACTGTATGCCAGTCATTCTTCCATGTACTATGCAATTAACAAAAAGACACAAATTCTTGTCTCTTAGAGCTCTTTTTTCAAGAAGAGCTTGTATTCGGTTGCTAAAGTCCTTACTCTTAATGGTAAACCAACAACAGCACACCAGTGAGGAGAATTTTAACTGGGGTTTTAGTGCTATAGATGAAGCAATTAATTATCTCTACACATAGATAATTGTTCCAGACCATCAAACTGAGGCTCTAGTCCAAGCCACAGAGAAAGTATCAGATGTTTCTTATCTCTTAGGTGGATAGTACTTCTATGCTATGTTTTGTATAAACTGTCCTTCTAAGTGTGTTTTGAATTCATTTAATTGTGGCATTCTTATTATTTCTTTGCTCTAAATAATCCCAGAACACTTAAGAAAAAGCGTTCTCAGAAAGTTACTTTATGTCCCAAGTCTGAGGTTTAGTAGAAGTAAAATCACACTTCTTTGTATTTGATTAAGTTTTGCTCACTGTATTTTGTTAATTCGTGCAATTTCATTAGATGTTGAGCCAAAAATTTCTACTTCACAAGTATTTTAAAACATTAATCAATTGTATATGAAAAATTTTAAATATCTGTATTTTATTGACATATATATCAATATATATTGTGTATCAATACAATATCTGTAAGTCTGTGAAAGAAAAAAAGAATCTAGACCTGCAATTCCAAATGAGGACTAAATACTTTCAGATGTGCTATGCAGACTTATTCCGCACCTAAATCTTTTATAACTGCAATTTAATTTTTTTCAAATTAAGTCATTCTAAAAAATTGAATTCTTGGGTTTTTAGTTATTCTTGGGTTTATTTTCACTCATGTTTCATAATGTCAGAATTTATTATATTTAGCTCCTGGCTCATTTGGTCATTAAAATACATATCCTTGCTACTATTGTCTCCTACTTTTCTTTGAAGCCCAACATGCATTTAAAATGTGTTTCCTTTAAACTTTATTAAACAATTTCGGTTCTTTTATAGTTCTTTCCAAGTTGACAAATAGAATTATCTTTTTTTTTAAGATTTGTTTATTTATTAGAGAGAGAGCATGCACAAGGAGGGGCAGAGGGAGAGGGAGAGAATTCTCAAGCAGATTCCCTGCTGAGTGTGGAGCCTGATACAGGGCTCAATCTCACGACCCTGAGATCATGACCTGAGCCAAAATCAAAAGTCAGACACTTAACCGACTGAGCCACCCAGGCACCCCTAGAATTATCTTTTATTTAGTAGAAAATCATAATGTAATTTTATTTGTATGTCAGTATAAGAGGAATAATCTTTCCCAATCACTTTTTGGATTATTTTGTAAACCTTTTCACAATCAAATATAAGATTAGTACCCAATAATACTCTCTGCAGACTTAAATCCTCTCATTTTTCTGTTGTACTTCATTTTAAATAGTGCTCGAGCCAGCCACCCAGAATCTTGGTGTTTTTCTTTTTCACACATTTCATAATAATGCTGTGTTTCCTCTTTTGCAGACATTCTTTGCATTTAGAATGACATTCTTAGCCTCTTGATCCTGCTTCATAATTGTTTAAAACATTACTGAACTCTTTCTTCCTTCATCTTCCCTCTTGGTTGTTTCTAACAAATTCCATGTACCTCTACAGCCACACTTGCCATCCATCCTGACACATCCTTACTGGCATTATAGTTCCAAGGAAATAGAATTAATTAATCATGTAATTTTGCTTCTGTTATTTACTCTCTACATAGGTGAATTTACATTCTCCTCTTTCATGAAATTTCTAGCTTTTGGGATCAGGTCCTGATACTCTGATTCTGAGTATATGGCTCCATTTAAGAATACATTGACAGAATATTTTTACAGGAAGAAATTTTTAAAAAATATGCACTTTTATTATACTAAAAAAATTGAATAAGCCTTTACTTTTTGGGTATACAGTGATTTTGGAGAACTTGGGTAGACATTTTGACACTTTTCCACGTAGTTCTAGGATTTTGTATAAATCTGTAAATAGTAACTTCCTACCCTGAAAGAAGTATAGGAAATTCCTAATATGCCTGTCATGAATATCTTTTCTAATTAGGCAGCAGATAAAAACCTCGCTGATAAGTCTTCCATATGTTTTTTTCTCCTCCTGTTAACAGGGGAAGGCTAATATTCTAGGACTAATACGTTTCTGTATAGTCTATAAACTTAATGCCCAGATATTTAGATAGGGTGTTCTGAAAACTCACTCCTACCCTCAGGCCATTTTGAGTATTCCCTATAAATCAGGTTCAACTCATGTTTCTGAGGATATATTGGGCAAAGAGAGTGGGTGACCTGACCATGAATGGTTTCTCCTTTCCCCAGCAGCATCATAGGCTGTGCTTGAGTTCAGGCAGATGGAGGGGCTAAGTTAATTGGAGCAGCATTTTCAGAGGGTTATTGAGTTTGCCATTTTTGTGACTTAGAGCCTTGAGCAGTATGTGAGTTCCCAGTTCATTGGCAGGAAGAGATAACCAGATATTCTTGGTAGACACATGAAAGTATCCTGAGGAATTTCCAGAAGTATTTGGGAGGAGCCCCTGAACAAAGGGTGGGCTTCTGCCAATCAAGCTGGTGGGTCACAAAATGTTGAGATTTATGGAGTAATATTGAATAAATGTGATCCAATTTTGTACACAAAAGTTTTTGAACTCTGGGCCCTACAAGTTGTCTTTATATCTCTCAGATCCGTCCATGCCTGGTGGATCAGAGATGCTATTAAATATTTCTTAAATAAATTTAAATAGCTAAATCAATTTTCCTCTTGTACTTCACAGCTTTTCTGGGTCATCTACCTAGCAAGTTGATTGACAACCAGGAATGATATCTTTGCTTAAAATTTTTTTTGGTGAATGTTCTCTACCCTTTGTTTCTTTATATGAAAATACTTAGTGATCTTTATTCTCAATCTAAAAAAGAAAAAAAAAAGAAAACTGAAAGCTTCATAGAATGGTTTATATCTGTTCTTCTTTCAAACTGTGTTCTGAAATGCCCTGGAGTTCAGCAAAAATATTGGAGACACAATGGATACAGAGAGACCAAGGAGGGTAAGCAGAACTCTGAATTCCCATCCCATTTCAATCAGATTAAATGCACTTTTTCCTGTTTTATATATATTGGATTTCCAAATAGAATTTCATTTGGAAGGGAGATCTGCTGGAGATAGATAGATAGATAGATAGATAGATAGATAGATAGATAGATAGATAGATAAAGATAGATGATAGATGTTGAAATTCAGTGATTGACAGGATTCTGGGGTATATGTTGGTTGTATTAGTTTTCCTGGGGCTGTTCTACACAGTTTGTTCCCTGCTTTTGTTTGGTACCAGCATGGCATTATAGGATCTTCCACTGGGCGACTCCCTTGTGTTGACAGAGCTCTAGCAGCCTTCACAGGAAGCTGGCCTTCTGTAAAGTGTATATGTGAGGAAGCTGTGGGCTCTCAGATCTCAGTGTAGCAACTGAGTTAATTTGGTTGCTTCTGAAGAGAGGTGACTCCATGAAATATTAACCAGACCTAGCTTCAGGGATAAAGGCTTAATTCCTGCTGTGTCATCAGTACTTTTGAGCATAAAACTTTTCAAGTGCTGGAAGGTTTCCTTCCTTATTTCATCTTTGTGTCGATATTATTCTTCCTGGCTTTTTCTTTAACTTGTCTGAGTGACCTTGCAATAAAAATTACTGAACTGCACAGAGGTCAGGTTCATCAGGAGTGTTTTGGGTTTTGCTTTTTTTTTTTTTTTTTTAAAGAAAGCCCATTATTCTTTGTAATGTCACCATCAGATGTTTAGGGAAAAGTTCGTAATTTCAACTAGTTTTATCTGAGGTTATTTTCTGCTAGTTTGTTGAAATAATTCTTTAATTTATATATTTTTCACCCAAACTGCATTTTCAGATAACTACTTCCTGAGCATAATTACAAATTTTATATAGTTCATGGTTTGTCTTCATTTCAATTAATTTTAGGAGAGTGCTCTCTTTTTAGAGTTCCAAAATGGTAGCTGTGAATCTATATTCATGTCATTAATTCCTATCATGATTTTAAAATCCCTTGTCTTTTTTTATTGTGGTAAGAGGAGATATAACATCTTAACAAATTTTTAAGAGTATATTACATTATGGTACAATATATTACAGTATGATACTGTAATATATTATAAACTATAAGCACAATGTTGTACAGTGAATCTCTAGAGCTTTTTCATCTGGCATGACTGAAACTTTATACCCATTAAACAGTAATTCCCCTTTTCCCCTCCTTTCAGCTTCTGGCAACTTCCTTTCTGGTTAAATGAGTTTGACTATTTTAAATACCTCATATGAGTGGGATCATGAAGTATTTGTTCTTCTGTGACTAGTTTATTTTACTTACCATAATGTCCTCAAGGTTCTTCAGTGTTGTACCATATGATAGGATTTACTTATTTTATATGGCTAAATGACATTCCATTGTATGTATATATGTATATACCACATTTTCTCTATCCATTCATCTGTTCATAGACATTTACGATGCTTTCCACCTCTTGGTTACTGTGAATAATGCTGCAGTAAACATGCTAGTGCAAATGTATCTTTGAGATTCTGATTCCAAGCCTCTTGGATAAGTACTAAGAAGTGGGATTGCTGAATCATATAGTAGTCTTATTTGTAATATTTTAGGAACCTCCATATTATTTTTCACAGTGGCTGCACCACTTTAATTTCCATCAACAGTGTAAAGTTTCCAGTTTCTCTACATCCTTACCAACACTTATGTTCTGTTATTGTGTTGTTTTTTTTAATAGCCAGCCCAGCAGGTGTGAGGTGGTATCTCATTGTGTTTATGATTTGTATTTCCCTGATGATTAGTGATGTTGAACATCTTTTCATATACCTGTTGCCCATTTTTATATCTTTTTTGAAGAAATGTCTATTCAAATCCTTTGCCCATTTTTAAATTGGATTTTTTTTCTAGGAATTCCTTATATATTTTTAATATCAATTCTTTATCAGTGTTTTCTCCTGTTTCATAGGTTGCCTTTTCACTCTGTTGATTCTTTGGCTGAGCAGAAGTTGTTTTTTGTTTTGTTTTGTTTTGGCTTAATATAGTCCCACTTGTCTATTTTTGCTTTTGATGCCTGTGCTTTTTGGTGTAATATTCAAGAAATCATTGCCAGAATCATTGTGATGAGGCTTTCCCCCTGTTTTTCTTCTAAGAATTTGACAGTTTCAGCTTTCATGTTTAAGTCTTTAATTCATTTTGAGTTGGTATTTTTGAGGGATGTAAGGGTCTAATTTCATTGATTTACATGGGAATATCCAGTTTCCCCAACACTATTCGTTAAAGAGATTATCCTTTTCCCATTAGTATTCTTGGCACCCTTGTTGAACATCAGTTAACTGTGTATGTGTGGAGTTATTACTGGGTTCTCTATTCTGTTCTGTTGGTCTGTATATCCATCTTTATGCCAGTACCATACTGTTTTGATTATTATAGCTTTATAACATATTTTGAAATCAAGGAGTATGAGACCTTCAGCTTAGTTCTTCTTTTTCAAGATTGTCTTGGCTATTTTGGATCTTTTGTCTGGGTCTTTTGTCTTTTGAGTCTTCCATGTGAATTTTAGGGCTACTTTTCCTATTTCTGTAAAAAATGCCTTTAAGATTTGTTAAGTATTAACATTGAATCTGTGGATTGTTTAATATAGTGTAGGCCTTTAAACAATATTAAGTGTTCCAATTCATGAACAGAGATGTCTTTCTATTATTTGTATTTTAATTTCTTATAGCACTGTTTTCTAGTTTTCAGTGTACAAGTTCTTTTGCCTTCTTAGTTAATTAAGTATTTTATTATTTTGATGTTATTGTTTTCTTAATTTCCTTTTGGATTGTTGTTAGTGTATGGAAATATAATTCATTTTTGTATGTTGATTTTATATCCTGAAACTTTACTGAATTTATTAATTGATTCTAACAGTTTTTGGAAACTTTAGGGTTTTTTTACATATTTGACCATGTCGTCTGTGAACAGAGATGACTGTACTTCCTTTCTGATTTGGTTGCCTTTTATTTCTTTTTCTTGACTAGTTGCTCTGGTTAGAATCTTCAGTACTATATTGAATAAAAATGTTGAGAGGCAGCCTTGTCTTGTTCCTGATCTTAGAGGAATACTTCAGTTTTTCAACATTGAATATGATAGTCACTGTGGGGTTTTTGTATATGTCCTTTACTATGTTGAAGTAATTTTCTTTTCTTAGTTTATTGAGTATTTTTATCCTGAATGGGTGTTGAATTTTTAAAATTTTTATTTTATTTTATTTATTTATTTTTTTTAAGAGGCTGGAGGAGGGACAGAGGGAGAGGGAGAGAGAGAATCTTAAGCAGGCTCTGTGTCCAGCACAGAGCCTGACATGGGGCTCAATCTCAAAACTGTGAGATCATGAACTGAGCTGAAATCAAGACTGGGACACTTCACCAACTAAGCCACCCAGATGCCCCTGGGTGTTGAATTTTGTCAAATTATTTTTCTGCATCTATTGAGATGATCATGTGATTTTTATCCTCAGTACTGTTAATGTGGTTTGCCACATTAATTGCTCTTCATATGCTGAATTGTCTTTGTAGCCTAGGGATAAATCTTACCTGGTCATGGTATATAATTTTTTTTTAAGATTTTATTTATTTGACAGAGAGATAGAGAGAGAGCACAAGTAGGCAGAGTAGCAGGCAGAGGCAGAGGGAGAGGGAGAAGCAGGGAGCCCGATGTGGGGCTTGATCCCGGGACCCTGGGATCGTGACCTGAGCTGAAGGCAGCCACTTAACTGACGGAGCCACCCAGGCACCCCATCATAATATATAATCTTAATGTGCTGTTGAATTTGGTTTGCTAGTATTTTGTTGAGAATTTTGCATCTCTCATCAGGGATATTGGTCTGTAGTTTCTTTTGTTGAAGTGTCTTTTTATGGCTTTGATATCAGGGTAATGTTGGCCTTGTAAAATGAGTTTGGAAGTATTTCCTCCTCTTCTGTTTTTCAGGAAAAGTTTGAGAAGGATTGACATTAATTCTATCTTAGACGTTTGGTAGAATTCATGAGTAAAGCCATGTGGTCCTAGGCTTTTGTTTTTTGGGAGGCTTTTGATTACTGATTCAATTTCCTTACTAGTTACAGATCTGTTCAGATTTTCTAATTCCTCAGGACACAGTCTTGGTAAGTTGTATGTTTTTAGAAATTAATCCATTCATTTAGGTTATCCAGTTTATTGGCATAAAACTGTTTATAGTAGTCTCTTATACTACTTTCTATTTCTGTAGCATTAGTTGTATCTTCTTCCATTTCTGATTATTTTTGAGTTTTCTCCCTTTTTTTCTTAATCTAGCTAAAGTTTGTTAACTGTTGATCTTTAAAAAAAGCAGTTTTTTATTTTTAATTTTTTTCTATTCTCTATCTCTGCTTTAATCTTTATTATTTCCTTCTTTCTGCTAACTATGAGCTTAGTTTCTTCTTTTTATAGTAGTTCTTTTGAGGTGTAAAGTTAGGTTGAGATGGTTTATTCTTTTTTAATGTAGGTATTTATTGCTGTAAACTTCCCTTTTTGTACTTCTGTTACTGAATACCATGAATTTTGTTATGCTGTGTTTTTATTTGTCTCAATATATTTTCTAATTTCCCTTTCATTTCTTCTTTTACCTGTTGGTTGTTCAAGAGTGTGTTAATTTCCACATCTTTGTGCATTTTTGAGTTTTTCTTCTGTTTTTGATTTCTAGTTTTATTCTACTATAGTGAAAAAAGATACTTGGCATGATTTCAATCTTGTTAAATTTATTAAGATTTGTTTTATAGCCTAATATATGATCCAACCTGGATAATGTTCCATGTGCACTTAAAAAGAATATGTATTCCGCTGCTATTATGTGGATTGTCCTGTATATGTCTGTTAGGTTCATTTGGCTTATAATGTTGTTCACATCCTCTATTTCCTTATTGATTTACTATCTGAATGTTCTATCCATTATTGAAAGTAGAGTATTAAAATCTCCTACTATTGTATTGCTATCTATTTCTCTCTTTAGTCCGTCAGTGTTTGTTTCATATAATTAAGTGGTCTGATGTTGGGTGCATATATATACTTATAGTTTTGTTATATCATCCTGATGAATTGACTCTTTTATCATTATACAGTGTCCTTATTTCTTTTTTATAGGTTTTGACTTAGAAATTCTATTTTGTCTAAGTATGGTCATTCTTGCTCTCCTTTGGTTACCACTTACATGGAATATCTTTTTCCATTTCTATCACTTTTAGCTTATGAGTTTCCTTAAATCTAAAGTGTCTTGCAAACAGCATATAATGGGACCTTATTTATTTTTTATACCTTCGGTCACTCTTTTGACACTTAAAGTAATTATTGCTGGGAGAAATGTGCTATTGCCATTTGTTCATTGTTTTCTGTCTTATAACTTGTTTGTTCATCTCTTCTTCTCATGCTGTTTTCTTTTGCATTTTGGTGCTTATTTTAGTGACATGGTTCAATTCCTTTCTCTTTTCCCTTTGATTAGCTTCTGTAGATATTTTCTTTGTGGCTACTATCAGGCTTACAAAAAATATCTTTTAGTTATTACAGTCTATTTTATGTTAATGACTTAACTTCAATTGTATACAAAACCTCTACACTTTTATTTCTCTCACCCTACTCTATGTTATTCCTCTCACAAATTGTATCTTTTTCATATTGTACAACTATTAGCATATTTTCATAGTTATAGTTATTTTTATACTTTTTCTTTTGATTTCTATGCCAGGACTAAAGGTGATTTACTAACCACTGTAACAGTATTACTGTATCTGTATTTATTTATCTATATATTTACTTTTAACAGCAAGCATTATACTCATATGCTTTTGTGTTGCTGTTTAGCATCTTTTCATTTCATCTTGGAGAACTCCCTTTAGCATTTCTTGTAAGGCAGGTCTAATGGTGATAAACTCCACCGATTTTTGTTCATCTGGGAAAATCTGTCCTTATTTTTTGAAAGACATTTATGCTGGATACAGTATTCTCGGTTGGCAGTTTTGTTTTTTGTTTTTTTCCCCCAAGCACTTGGAATATATCATCCCATTGAACACATTTTTCTGGTTAGTTATTGTCTCCATAATTTTTTTGGTTCTCTCTTTGTTGAAATTTTCATTTTGTTCCGATATCATTTTTGTTAGCTTGACCATTTTTATAATAGCAGTTATTTGGAGTTTTTGTCAGGTAATTCATATAACTTTGTTTCTTTTGTGTCAGTTTCTAGGGATTTATTTTGTTCCTTTAATTGGGCCGTTTCCCCCTGTTTTGTTGTGTTCCTTATAATTTTGTGTTGGTAGGCATGCATTTGAAAAAGTAGTCACCTTTTGTGGTCTTTATAGACTGGCTCCATACAAGGAAAGACCTTCATCAGTCAGTCCTGCTAGAGGTTCATGGGGCCTCCCAAACCTTTTCTGTGGCTGTGTCTCTAATTGTGAATGTACACAAACAAGTCCTTTGTTTAGATTCCTAATTAAAGGAATATGCTGGTTTCTTTTTTCTTCAGGAGTTTGTAATCTCTTGCTCCCTCTGGTGTCTGTCTGCTATACCACAGGTCCTTGAAGCTGCAATATGACACTGGCCTCTTTTTGTTCTCAAGAGGCTCTAGGCATTAAGATTATGTCAGGTCACGTTAGTTCCCCAAATTGGACTAGACAGAAACTGGTCCATCAGGCCTGGAACTCTGAACACAAGCTCCCCTCATCTCTTTCCCCTGAGGAAGATGCTATTGAGCTATATCAGCCTTTGTCTGTTCTACCATGGGTCCTCTGGAGCAGCAGAATTCTACCCAGCTTTGTTGTTATTGTTCTCAGTGGCCCGCATGGACGTCTAGATTATGCTGGGTCCTGAAATCACTCTGACAGAGCGAGACATAAGACAATCCTTTGGGCAGTCCTCCCCAGTCAGAAAGTTGGATGTATATTCCAGTCTTTCCTTTCCCTTGGAGCTTGGAGTTTCTTCCTGATCTCATGCCATTGTGTTGGGTAGACTACGGTGAGAAAGTTCCAGGCGTTCTCAGTTGGTAGAGCATGTGACTCTTGATCTTGGGGCTGTGAGTCTGAGCCCCATGTTAGGTATGGAGATTACTTAAAAATAAAATCTTAAAAAAAAAAGAGAGTTCCAAAAATTGTCCTACCAACTTCATTGTAGCTGGTTTTACACTCAGCTGGGGTGCAGGGGGCTCTTAACTGGTTCCTGGATTTCTCATAGAAAGAATTGGTCCATGTATTGTTGTTGAACCAGTGTTTTTGTGGGAGGAATACTTCCTATCCTGCCATCTTGCTGATGTTACCCTTTAATCTTTCTTATTTCATATCTTCAGAGACTTTATGTTTATAGAGTGAATCAACATAAGTAGAGCACCAATTAAGGGCTAGGTGCTGTGGAATGAATAGGATAACCTGTAAGTGGAGGTCTTGAAAACTTGCCACTTAGCTGCAGAAACTAGTAATAATGTTCAAAAAGATAGTAACAGAATAAGAAATAAGAAAAAAAAAAAAGAAGTAACTGTTGACAGATACTGCTTTCATTGTGTTCAGAGCTTTCTGTCCTCTGCTGGCTCAGTTTTCCCTGTTTCTAGGTCAGTCTAAAGGAAAGCTTGATATAATCAATGGATATATTGGAAACAGTGGCACTGATATTGGTACAATTCATTGGTCCACTTCTCTCAAGATAACAAATGCCTTCCTTCTGTCAACCAAACCATAATTGTTCAGTCCAATGTAGCTGCCCTTAGTAGAGAACTCTGGAAAGTCTTGCTACTATTCTCACAGCATTAGATTGAAAGCCTTAGATATTAATATTAGCTCAAATGAAGCCAGATTTTGACATACAAAGCTATCTTTTTGTGAGCAAAACCCTTCTGGGTTGGTAAGCACTTTGCTAATCCTGGTTATTTGATCTTCTCCATTACCCCACATCACTGAGGCTCCAGCCTCATATGTGCTGGTCTCCCTAGGTCATGACAATTTCATAGTGTTAGCTAACTTACTGGTGTCTGAATTCTAGTTAGCAGTTAATGGTGAATTTCAAAAGACTTGGAGATTTCAGGTTAGAAAAAGACCACAATTCATGATTTAAAAAAAAAAAAATCTGTCATCAGATGGATCATTTAATTTTATCCAGATCTCCATCATGCTGTTCTCCTTTAGGCCAAAAAATGATAGGCCTTCTAGTATCATTTCCGTTTTTCTCTTATCCACTTTCTTTTCTGCCTTTTCCAGGTCTGTTTTTATCTTCATCATTTCAATCAAATGAATCACTTTTAAGTTCTCCCACAACCTATCCAGGGTCAGGTGGTTTGCATATTCTTAGAGACTTCTCTGCCCTTTAGACAGATTTTAGAATTTTTCTACTTTAAATCTAGGGTTAGGTATATACAAGGTGTTATCTATAGAGATTAATTTACAAATGTAAATTTATAAATGTGGAAGCATTATTTTTAGCAGGTCAACTAGCCTCCTATCTGGTATTACTTCTTTCAAGAAATCCCTCCCTTGGGAGCCATCCTACTAATTATTCCCTGAAGTTGCTGGCTTTTTCCTTCATCAAGTCCTGCATTTATCTCTGTTTTCTTCTTCCTCCTCCTCCTCTCCTCCTCCTCCTCCTCCTCCTCTTCTTCTTCTTCTTCTTCTTCTTCTTCTGGGAATGTCCTTCCTTCTCTTGACTTGCTAGAAATGCTTCTTACCCTTCAAGGATCAATTCCTATGAGAAAACATCTCTGGACCTCTTTCCCTATTGTTTGTCCCCTTTGTTTCCCAGATGGACTTTCTCTTCCTATTTTTATTTTTTGTTTCCAAAATGGGTTTTCTTGTCCATCTATGGGATAAGGGACAGTGTCAGAACTAATAAGTCATCACTACCACTGCCCTTCAGAGGACACTATTCAATCATTGCTACCTCTAAGCCTGCTTTGAGGTTTCATCCTGATTTATCTCATTATGTTTAGGTTATGATACAATTTCCTCATAGCTTTTGGATTGCTTTTTTGCTTTCTCACAGTTTCACTTAATTGCTATGAGGTTATCCACATCCACAGTCACCTCAGGGTGGAGACGGCACACTGCCTTGCTTAAAAGCACCAGCACAAGAGGCTGTAATTGTGAGTTCAAGTACAAGCTCCTCCATTTATTGACTCTGTAATCTGGGCCAATTTACATAAAATCTCTGACCCTCTGTGATCTCACCTGTTAATGGGCTCTTTCATTAGATTAAAAGAGAACTTCTCTTGAAAACTACTTGACACAATACCAGGTATTTAGTTAACACTCTATAGAAGTCAGTTTATACTTAATTATTAAGTCAAGGTAAAATAATAAAGTCATACTTGTGCTTTTCTTTGTTTATTTTAATATGAACTTATGTATCCTAGTTTATAGATATAAATTTTATTTTCTTATTATATCATTTGTATGTGCTGATGTGTCCATGTACAATGATGTGGCTTTCTTTTCCAGAACAAGGAGAGCTCTTAAAGAGTTGGTTCTGGAAGAAATAACCAGTAGAAAGAATAGTTTAACTTGCCTAAACTCATCTCATACCACTTGATAGAGATTTTCATCTTTTAATCATTTCATAGGTTATAATCTTGACAGCAGAGTAACTCAAAGAAAGGCTTATTTTGTGAACATTTTAACAGGGGTCACATGCTAGGGTCATTTTGTCCATTTTTCTTTTCTTTCTTTTTTCTTTTAAATGATCCATGTTGATATTGTATAGTGCTTGCTCTAAATTTTTTTTTTCATGTTAAAATCTTCACATTTTTCCATAATGTGGAATTTTAAGGACTAGAAAATCCAGATGTCCTTCGACAGATGAATGGATCAAGAAGATGTGGTTCATATATACAATGGAATATTACTCAGCTGTCAGAAAGGATGAATACCCACCATTAACATTGACATGGTTGGAACTGTAGAGTATTATGCTAAGTGAAATAAGTAAATCAGAGAAAGGCAATTGTCATATGGTTTCACTCATATGTGGAATATAAGGAATAGTGCAGAGGACCATGGGGGAAGGGTGGGAAAACTGAATGGGAAGAAATCAGAGAGGGAGACAAACCATGAGAGACTTTTTTTTCTAAGATTTTATTTATTTATTTGACAGAGAGACACAGTGAGAGAGGGAACACAAGCAGGGGGAGTGGGAGAGGGAGAAGCAGGCTTCCTGCAGAGCAGGGAGCCCAATGTGGGGCTGAATTCCAGGACCCTGGGATCATGACCTGAGCCGAAGGCAGATGTTTAACAACTGAGCCACCCAGGCACCCCACCATGAGAGACTCTTGACTCTGGGAAACAAACTGAGGGTGGTGGAATGGACAAAGGTGGGGGGATGGGGTAATCGAGTGATGGGCATTAAGGAGGGCAGGTGAACTGATGAGCACCGTGTGTTATATGCAACTAATGAATCATTTGAAACACAAAACTAATGATGCACTATATGTTGGCTAATTGAATTTAAAGAAAAAGAAAAAGAAAGAAAGAAAGAAAGAAAGAAAGAAAGAAAGAAAGAAAGAAAGAAAGAAAGAAAGAAAGGAAGGAAGGAAGGAAGGAAAGGAAGGAAGGAAGGAAGGAAGGAAGGAAGGAAGGAAGGAAGGAAGGAAAGGAGAGGAGAGGAGAGGAGAGAGGGGAGGGGAGGGGAGGGGAGGAGAGGAGAGGAAGGGAGAGGAAGGGAAAGAAAGAAAGAAAGAAAGAGAAAAGAAAGAAAGAAAGAGAAAGAAAGAAAGAAAGAAAGAAAGAAAAAGAAGGAAAGAAAAGAAAGAAAGAAAGAAAAAGAAAGAAAGAAAGAATACACAGTAAAACTGTGTATGTAGGCTACTTTTTATTATCCTGTTGTAAAATTATTTTTACTTGGTCCATGTTGGTCCATGTTGAAAGACTTCATAAGAAATTATATGACATTATATGAAAGCTTTCATTGTATTTACTTTAGGTAAATTTTGAAGATTTTACTGCATTAAAATGTTGTCAAGTTTGTGTTGAAAGACTTCATAAGAAATTATATGACATTATATGAAAGCTTTCATTGTATTAACTTTAGATAAATTTTGAAGATTTTACTGCATTAAAATTTTGTCAAGTCCCTAGGCAAAATTTCTTTCAGATACCAATATTTGAATTAAGTTGTGCTTCTCTTAAATCCATTTAGTCATTCATTATTCAATTCAATAAATTTTTATTGCTTAATATGTGAGGTACTATAATAGGTATTAAGGTAGGTATTAAAGGCAGCCATTACCAAATAAATTTCTTATCCTCTTAAAATATGTATTTGATTTGAAGGAGATAGAAAATGGTCAAATACAAACATACAGTGTTTCAGATTCTGATAAGTTCTATGGAAAGAAATAAAGAATAAGTGGGATGAGGTATGCCTAAAGCAAAGTTTGCTGTTTTAGGTAAGGTAGTCAGGGAAGGTCCTATCTATGAGATTTTTTTTTTTAAGATTTTACTTATTTATTTGACAGAGAGAGACACAGCGAGAGAGGGAACACAAGCAGGGGGAGTGGGAGAGGGAGAAGCCGGCTTCCTGCCGAGCAGGGAGCCCGATGTGGGACTCGATCCCAGGACCCTGGGGTCATGACCTGAGCCGAAGTCAGACGCTTAACAACTGAGCCACCCAGGCGCCCCTATCTATGAGATATTTGATCAGCGACTATAAGAAAGAGAGTGAGTGAACAGTGTACATATCTGAAGGAAGTGCTATATGGGCAGAGGAACAGCAAATGTATGTTTGGCATATTCAGAAGTCAGAGACGTCATAGACTGGACAGTAATATGACTATAGAGCGGTCATAGAAGGAGGCAGCAGGAGAAGCAGGCCACTGTAGAGCTTCTAGTTTAAATCCTATTTAAGTGAGAAGCCCTCAACAGGTTTGGAGCAGAAGAATTATGTTATAATTTAGTTTTTCAAAGGTTTTTCTGTTTAATCAGTGGAGAATAAACTGTGGGTAGCAGAGGAAAAGCAAAGAACACCATAGGAGACTCATCAAATTTCAAATATATATTTTGGTGTTTTCACTAGCAGAATTTGTAGATAGCTTGGATATATATATGTGAGAGAATGAGAGAAGATGATATTTCCAATGTTTTCATCTAAGAAACAGGATAGATGAAATTGTTATTTATTGTTGAGATGAAGAATTCAAGTAGAATAGTTATTTTTCAGGGAGTAGGGGTATGATTTTGGGTTTGTATGTGTAATTTTGGGTTTGAGATGCCAAATGGATAACCGAATATTTTGAGCAAATCAGTGATTAGTTAAGTCCAGATTTAAGATGTAAGTGAAACTTGGAGATGTAGATTTAGGGATCATCAGCATTTAAAGGTATATATAAAGTCTTGACATTGGATGACAGCCCACCTTGAGGAGTAATTGTAGATAAAGAAGAGGTCTAAAGGCTAATTCTTGGGAACTCCAATGTTTAGAAATTGACAGTGAGAGTAGGGGAAATGGAGAATAGGGTAGATGAGAAACAGCAAGATGGAGAGCATATAAATACTGCAGATAGTTCAGGGTAGATGGGAACCAGCAAGAAGGAGAGAGTATAAATACTGCAGATAGTGCATGTAAGATAAGAACTGAAAATTCATGGCTGGATTTGGCAATGTGCAGTTCATTGATGACATTTAAATGGAGAACTGGTAGTGGTGTAAGCCTTACTGTAGTAGGTTGAAGAGAAAATACTGGAAGAGAAATTGGAGCTAGAGTTGATAAACCACTCTTTTGAAGAGCCTGACAGAATAGAAGAGTAAGGGCATGGGGCAGTAGCAAGCTTTAAAGTGATGTGTGCCCCAAAGGAGAGTTGTTTTGTAAGATGGGGTATGTTACAGCATATTTATAATCTGTTGAAATTAACCAACAGAGAAAAAGAAATTGACAAGGTAGGAGAGAGGGAGAATATTGCTAGAATAATATTCTTGGGTAGAGACAGAGCTAGGCTGCAGTGCACAAGTGGAGAAATCAACCTTAAGCGGTGCACTGATATTTTATTTATTCTAGAAGGAGTAAAGACAAAGTATGTGGGTTCAGATGTAGGTAGGTTAGTAGATGTGCAAATGGAGCTTCTTTGCCGCTTGTTTCTGTTCTCTCAGCAGAGTGGCAAGCAAAGAGGATGTGTTGAAAGTTTGAGGAAACAGGAGAAAGTATGAAAGTTATCTGGAAGAGCAGGAGAGTGAATCAACTAGGGAAAATAAATTTCCATGTAATCTTAAGGGCCCACTTGAGCTTAAAGGATGTGTGCTTTTCTCTGACCACAGTCCGCTACTTGGGGGATAGGACAGAATATATAAAGAATTGCATTTCATCAGGGCTTGAGATCTTTCAAGGTCAGTGAGATGGTAGAGAGAGTCCAAAGAATTTAGGACATATGCAAGAAAGTGGTTCTAATGATATGTAGTATAATATAAATTGAGTAAAGTGAAAATGAGGAGAATGAGAGGCATGAAATATTATTAGGATCAATGGAGGGTCCAGGTGTTGGTAAAGGATTTTTAGAATTGTACACCAGATGGAAAGAATGGAAAAAGAAGAGATTATGGTGAGATAATGGAGGGTTTACATTTTAGACATTGAAGTATATGCTTTTTTGGGTAATGTAAGGTTGAGATGTGACTGAGGAAAATATCACTGGAGGAAAGGTAGTCAATGCCAGTTGATGTCAGGGTGCTGGGAAGATTTTGTATGTGAATGTTGAAATCACCAAGAAATATGATAGAAGTTGTGTTGAGTGAACACACATGAAATCACTAAGAAATCAAGGCACAAAGACTTAGTGAATTGATAGCAAAAATGAGAATTAGTAGATGACTAAATAATGACATGAGATTTATCATGGTGGAAACATTGGGTGATTTTAGAAAGAAGGGAAAAGAGAATGGTTTGGAAGCAGCAATGAGGAGAAAATGACACTTACATCACCTCCGATCCTTACATCTACTTAGAGAGGAGGGAAAGTTTCCATGACTAACAGTTTGATTTCCGATCTTACATAACAAAGGACAGGTATGTGAGCATATTTACTTCTGCTTTGGCTGCTTCAGTGGAGGGATGATGACCTAGTGCAGAAATGCTAGGAAAGAAGAAGAGGATGCATATTTGAGAAATGTTAAACAGGTCAATTGTCAACTCTTGGAAAATAGGGGTATAAGGGCAGGGAGAAAAGTGAAATGAGGATGTAAAAGATGTCAAAGGTGAATTTACGTTTTAGCTTGAGGAAGATGGTGGTTACTCAGAAAATACTAGAGCAGAATTAAGGGGAAATAATGGTCTTGAATTTTAACTTGTTGGATATAAAATGTCATTAGAAATTTAGGTAGATAGGTCTAGGAGGCCATCTGAATTTCTCAGGGGAGGGATCTGGGTTGAAGATTAGATTTGGAAATATCTCTCTAGTAGTTGAATCTGTGATGGTAAATGAGATTGCCATGGAAAAGTTTCTTTAAACAAGAGGAGTAAAATAAGGTTTATCTCACTTTTATTCTTCTCAAGTAGCTCTGCATCTTCACTGATGCTAATTTACTGATATAATATTCCCATTCCCTTCTATATTTAGCCTAAAGGAATGTTATAGCCAATGTTTTTGATGCAGCAGGGAACAAAACCACTCAGAGTTGTTCAGGTTAAAAGAGAGTGGGAGTTAATGTAAAGATGCAGAGGAACAGGCATGGAAATACAGTCAAATTTTATGTGAAATGGAACCAGAAATGTTATGGCAAGAACTAAGCTCTGATCTCACTTCTCTGGGGTCTCAAGGACTCTGTTCTACTTGTCTTCTGTATTGTGTTCTGCCTTTATCAGTTTCCTTTCTGTCTTTCAAATTAGTTTGTGTATGGCCCAGCATGATGATCACTAATATTTAGTGTACATGACCTCCTTGTTTAACAAATTCAGAATTATAAAACAAGAATGGATTGGCCCAATCAATCTTTCCCTCCCTTCATAGGCCTCAGGTCAGCTAATGGATGGGACCTATCAGGAAACTTATGGTCTAATCATCAGTGGGTCAAATGGGCAGCCGAAGCCCTGGGCCTCATATGGACACTGTAGACCTCCTAAAGAAACTCTGGCCAGGTAAGCTCAAAATTCAAATGTAAGTAAGATGCCTTGTAATCTTGCTCATCCTAGGTATTCGATATTTTTAGTAGTATAAAGTAAAATCAGACATATCTTTAAATTTCTTGTTAAAAAGACAACTGGCTCTACATTATAGCTATAAACTTTGATTATAAGAGTTTAATTTGGTGGAGATTGGTATTGATGCTGTAATATAAGGCCAATGGCCTCATGACCAAGATATTTATGGTACATCATTATACTAGTATGTTCATTATTTGACCAATAGAATAATTTTATCTGTGCTAATTTACTTTATTTCACTATATTATATATTAGTATAATTTCTTACAAAAGTCTACTTTTTTTCTATTAGTTACCCAGATTTATTGATCAAGTCCTTACTATATGCAGAACATATTTCTAATCACTCTGAGAAACAACAAAAGAAAATCAAGACCTATTCTCCTTTAAGAATCATTTAGTTTGCTGAGAGAGGATTAAAAAGATATTTGGAAAACTAATTGGGAAATTTTCTTAGATTATATGAGATCAATATAGATTAAACAATATATTTAAGTGCTGTTGGGAATATGGGATTAATGCAGTCACGTGCTGTATGAAACAGCTTTTCTTTGAAGTTCAAAAAGAAAATAAAATGTGAAAAACCAACAAGGCATGTAGATCTTAGAGAAGAAGGAACAAAATTCTATTATTTTCGCTGTCATATAGAGGAAGATCAGAGAGTTATGCCTCTGTGATATGTTGGAGTTAGGGAGAATTTAATTGGCAACATTTGGAAATGTGAACAAAGCAACATTTGGAAAAGTGAACAAATATTTCAGTTTGATAATTTGACTTCTTTTCTTCTGAGGTCCTAGAAAGATTGACTCATTTTCCTCAAGCTCACTCATCAGTTTTTCTTCTCTGCTTTTTATGAATATTACAATGTCAAATATACAGAAGGGAACTTATTTTTATCATTATTTTAATATGGTGTGCCCAGTGTTTTGATGTGTACAGTTATAATCTATTAGAATAGTGATGATTGAACAGTTATATTAATTATATATTGTTGAATTAACAAACTACCCTAAAAGTTAGAGGCTGAAAACAATAAACTTTTATCAGCTCAGAGTTTCTGTGGTTGAGTAATTTGAAGTAGCAGAGCTCTGTCTTTCTGGCTCAGGGTCTTTCCCAAAGTTGTAGTAAAGATGTTGGGTGGGTCCACAGTCATCTGAAGACTTGACTGAGGCTGGTAGATTTGCTTCCAAGATGTTTCACTCACATAGCTGTTGGCAGGAGGTGTGAGTTTCTTGCTAGCTGTTGCTAGGAAAGCTTGATTCCTTGTTGAGTATTGCCAGGAGGCCACAGTTTGTTAGATATTCTAGAAGTCTTAATTCCTCACCATAGGGCTGCTTGAATATATTTATGACATGGCAGATGGCTTTCCCAGAGTAAGTGATCCAAGAGAGTAAAGTGGAAGTCATAATGTCTTTTAAAACCTAGTTTTGGAAGTTGTACGTGGTGATTTATACAGTATTCTGTGGGTTACATAGGTCAGTTTTAGTCAGTGGGGAAGAGAACTACACAAACATGTAAATCCTGGAAGGTGTGGTCATCTTGAAGACTGGACCAACATAAAAACTCTTTTAGAAATGTAGCTAGAAAACTCCCCACTCAGGCATAAAGAAACCCCTCTCACAAAGAATCCCCTTATAGAAGCATGCCTTATTTTGTGAGGAGTCCGCTGGGAACATACCTCCACTTCTGTAGAAGACAAGCAGGGGTGTGACAGGGAGAGTTTTTGCTTACTTTCCCAAGAACATCCTCTAAAATAGCAATATTAGTTGGCAGAGACAATTATTTTCAAACTTTACTAATTCTTTGCCTCTACAGTAAAAATGTATAGAGTATCTGTTCCTCATAAGTATATGTTCATTTATACATTATACACCCATGACAAAGTCAAACTACATACTAAATATTACTGAGACAATTTTTATTATGTTTTCAATAAAAATTAATATTGAATAGAAGTTTTACTATTTTCTCCCCATACCTTAATGAATGATTTTGAACCACATACCCCAATGTGTAGACTGCTTGTCTGCGTGCTGAAAAGATGAAGATCACTATTTCGCATGATGAAAGATGAAGAAGAAGAAGAAACAGTCTGTATTGGAGAATCCAGACAATATTGGTCAAAATGTCAATCCCATAGGATAAGATAAGCAAGGTGTGACTTATTTCAATGGATTTTCCTAACTACCAGTAGCGAATCTGTCCCACACCTACCTCAGTTTTTAACTCTGTGGTATTAAAACCTGGGTAGAACATTAGACAGTCCAGTTTCTCTAGCAAACCTGCAGAGAAGTATTAACTCATTGGCTAATCTTCCTGATGGTACAAAGGGAGAAATCTCATATGTAAATTGGTGAGGTTCTAAACATATTGCATACTGTAGATCAGTAATTGTCATGGCCCTAGTAGTCATTAGGTTTGATAGTTATTTAGAATAATTGTAATATTCCACTTTTATCCCAGCATGTATCTTTTCTATGATCTGTGGGCATTAGAGGAAAAAGAAAAAAATGAAAACAATTTCTTTAGTAATGATGTGTTCTTCTGGTCAACCTAGGATTAAGAACAGAAAAGGAAGTATAAGAGAATCTCTTGACTATGGACATTGTTTCTACAAAGTTATGTTCTTCCTATGAATAAACCCCAGTGGAGTGCAAAACTTACTAAATGACCCCAAAGTAAATTTTCCATCCTCTTCATTTAAGTTTGTTTTTTGTAGACATGGCTACTTGTGGTGAAATTGCTTCTGCATTTTATAAATCAGTCAACAGCTTTAGCCTTTATCTGAATGTTATCATATTTTCATATGTGACACACAGAAAAAATGCTATTTCTTCACTGAACAAATAGTCGTGGTTAATGCACTTTAGATAATTGTATGTGTTTACAAAAAAACCCAAATGGGTGGATTCACATTCAACCACAATTACTTGGTGTGTGATTTAACTTTAAAAACCCCAGAATTATGAAATATAATTTAACCAGGATGGCAAATTTTCTTGGCAAAGTAAAAAGTCAAGGAGAGCTTAATGCCTTCTTTTTATGCTTTTTTCTCTAAATGCAAAAATCCAGAAAGGACAATAGCTTGTATCTTTGTTCAACTTAAGGTATCTTTCTCTCCTACTGTCTAAAGAGGGTTATTGATTTTAATGTATAACTTTCTCATTGTACTTTTTAAACTGGAAAAATATATTGCTGTGGAAATGGTGACAGTGGTATAATATGTGCTCCCCTTTATATTTTAAAATGCTACAAAGATGCAGGAAAAATTCATGTGTTCTATTAGGGAGAGGACAGGTGGATATAGACTTTTCATAGGCTTCATTTTGAATAGAGAAATATTATTTTTGTGGCATTTAACTGCATGAGAAAATAAATTCACCTTTATTTAAATATTAGAAATTTAGAAAGAAAATGTGCTGAAATACAATGAATTTTCTTGGGGAAGTGGGTGATGATGGATGGATGTTATTCTGCTTAATTTTTCATAATCTGATTACTAATTTTATAATCAGGAAAGACAAAGAATTGAAAACAGAAATGATGTAATTCATAATGTTGCATGTAATTAAAAAAGCATCACATTTAAAACTGAGATAGCTGGGGAAGCATATGGGTCTTAGAAGTCTTTAATGAACATTTGAAAACCCTAACACAGAATTTGGAAACCAAATAAAGGAAGTATTAGTTTGGGCTTCAGGAGTGAATGCTTTTAGTCTTTGATGATTGTAGGCAGATTTCAGGATAGATGTTCAAGCAGAGCCAGACTATAAATGGATTATAGTCCTTCCCCTGAGAAGTTTCATTTTCAGATAAATTTAGAAAAATCCTGAATCTCTTCCTGAGTGAATATCAGTAAACCTGGGACTTTTTCCAAGGGAACATAGAGAGATTTATCCAGAGTCTGAATTTCTGTTGCACTAGGAATGTCAGATAAGTACTCGGACTATGAACATCACTATCAGCGGGTTTGCTAGTCTCTATAGTTAATTCTGCATTTATAGCCTATATGTGAGAACTTTATGACCTCAGGTCAGAGAATAGGGCTGGAGTCCTCTCCTGCATATATAACAAATTATGTTAAAATAACTGGCTTTGTTAATCCTTTTACAGTTGGGAGGCCTAAATATCATAGTCTTCAAAGACAAACAGGAAAGGAAAAATAATTCATTAACAAGATAAGAAGTATCTAATTAGATTTGAATGGCCAAGACTCAAAAGAAATAAGGAAGGTATAGCTTATGTTAGCTACACAGTAAGGAATGAATAAAAATAGGAAGACTTTAAGTAGGAAGAAAGGAAGGAAGAGAAAGAAAAGTACAAAAACTGAAAATCAACATTAAAGTTTAAATTTAAAAAGTTTGGTTCAAAGATACATAAGTATGCTTACATAGCATTATTCTGTATTATAGAGCCTACTTTCCCACCATATGACTACATTTAAAAAAATATAAAAGCATTTTTTACTACGAGAGTCTAAATGTTCCCCAGTCTTAAAGACGTTGTTAAAGTAAAACTAAGCCAAATAATAATGATGATGACCACCACAACAAGAAAAGCTGAATTTCCTGGAACTGTAGTTTTGGAAATCTTCACAAAGGGTGTTTTAAAAATGTATGCGGTTCTTTGACCATGATGTCCATTTGCTTCACACTGTGAAACATTTACAGTGGGAATACAAAGAATTCCTGTTCCCAATCCCACTGTATAACTGAGGATACAGTTCAGAGAAGGAAAAGTGCAATAAAGAAGGCTCTGGTTAGAGTTAGGGCAATCTTATAATAGCTAGTATTTTTGTAGCATTTCTTATGTGCCTGGTACCACCATAAACTTTTAACTGTGTTAACTATTTAATCTGTAACCACTATAGAATCAAAACTATTATTATCGCTATCCTATAGATGAAGAAACTTAAGTTTCTCAAGATCATACAATGTGGAAGTGACACTGGAGGATTTGAATCCAATATGTCTGACTCCAGAGGGTCAGCATTCTTTTCTGCTTGGTTCTTTGTGTTCCAGTTTTAGTAGCAGCACCACCCGCCCATCCCTTTTTTCTTTTTCATTTTCTCAAATGAGTCAGGCTATTTTCCACCTCAGGGTGTGTATTTTTATGAATTATCTTTCCTGTCTTCCTCCTTCACCTAAGCCCGATATGTTTGTTCTTTGCATGTAAATTTAAGTTCTACTTCTTCAGAGAAACATTCTTAGTACCCTGGACTTTACCCTCATGCCACTTACTATGACTGTAATGAAATAACTTGACTTTGGTTATGTAACCTCTATATCACTGCCTGTAATGTTAGTTCCTGAGGAAAGGACAGATGTTGGGGCTTTTTGCCTTGGTGTTCTAGTTCAATGCTTTGACCAAAGTGGGTGCTCAGTAAATAGCTATTGAATGAATGAATGAAATGGAACGAAACTGAATTTCTGTGCTTAAATGAGAGTATAACATCCAGGATATAACACATATTTTTTTTAAGGAAAACAAAGCATACATTTGCATTTAATTTCAGTGAACTAGAAGCTGACACATTTTAAAAGAATAATGAATTATTTTTATATGCCATTTTTGCTTCTCTGTGGTAAACTTGAAAGCTTGCACATAACCTCTTGTCTTCATTCTCCTATGATTAAAAAATTTTAAAAATTCAAAACATAAACCAATTTTATTAATAAGCTTTACATTTCATCTGAATCAGGCTGGTTGGAAACTTAGTAATTTTCCATTCATTGGTTAAATTCTCTGTGAATATTTCCTTTCATAATGAAACTATTTCAACTTAATGAAGTGTTAGTTACTGGAACAAAAATTATAGCCTCAAACAAATTAATGGTCCCACCAAATCATGCCTCCCCTAACCACAGTGCTTTGGTGGTAGAGGGACCTAGGGAGGTTTAAACAGGCCCAAAATTGGGAGAGGGGGGCATCTTATCATTCCCAGAGTCACAGTACTTTGGAAACACAAAGCAAAGGTAGATTTTAAAATTAAAACAAAGCAAAACAAGACCCTAAAGTCAATTTCATTTTTCATTTCACAAGACCCTAAAGTCAATTATTTGTGTAAAACCAAAAATTCTTGGCAAGTTTATCACCATTAAAACCTGTTTCATCTCAATACCATAGGGTTTCAGATGGAAAATATCTGCATTCAGAACTTGTGGTAAGTTACTGATCTTTAAGAAAAACACCCAACTCAATAGCATTACCCTACTTTCTATGAATTGATTTGTATTAATTTTTTCTGGTAAAGGAAATAATGACTTTACTTACTAATGTTGATATGCTAGGGAAAATAGAACATATTTTGTTCTCTATATCAATGAAAAATAAACTCTGTTCATATCTGTGTTGAAAAAATCTGTAATTTTATATAGGAAGTTCTGATAATTAGTGTTTGCCAAAAAGAATTTATAGTAAAAACAAACAAACAAAAGAACACCAGCTTTGCTTACTTCTAAAAATTGAGTTAGAAGTTAGGTTCCCTAAACAGCTTTATAAATATTTTTGTTATAAGTTTGAATTTATTTATTATAGAATGAAATATTTGTTTACGGCTTGCTGAGCACAGGTAAGATTATGTAAACAAGGACAGAGTCTTGAAAATAGAAATAACTTTGAGTGTCATTTTAAGTATTTGAATTTTGTTCCAATGATGAGATGAAGATCACAGTTTTGCTTTACAAGTCTTTCTATTTTAAATAGAGCAAATATTATGAATAGTATGTTAGATTTTAAATGTTACATTATTATTAATGACCAAAACATATTTCAGTATTAAGTTGGATGTTTTCTTAATGATGGATTTATTATATTTACAGCTTTAAAAGCAATTACGACTTCTTTTTCTAGTCTAAAATTCTATGATTTTTGCAACCGTTATAGGCCCGTCTTTTATAGTAGAAATGAACATTGCTGTTGTTTATGAACAAGGGCTAGACCTTAATAATATTCTTAGGACAAATTCTAGCCTATTTTCATGTGAATACAGGCATTGAATAAATGTTTTAGGTTATAAATATTTATAAGAAGCATTTTCTGTTTTTATGCATTTTCAACTCTTTTAGTTAAAAGGAAAAATTCCTAAAGCCTATTGATAAATTATGTGTGTGCTCATACCCTGAAAGTGTGTAAACTGTTAACCAGGTGTGCAGTAGTTAATAGGGCACCTGAATCTATCAGCCTCCAGTTTATTCCACAGAAGTTTTGATCACTGCTAATGACTAAACTATCAGATAAATAACCAATACTCTTAGATGGTCAACCTGTACTCTTATTTTCAATTTAATCATGCTGACCTAGATTAGAAATCTCTTGAAGTTGTCTCCATTTTATAATTCAGTTTTATTTTTAATTGAAAGAGAAATCAAGACACTTCTTTTATTCTGACTGTCTACTCTCTTTTCCATTCTAGGATACTGATCATGTATTCCCTAATTATAGTGGTAGTTCTTCTGTCTGCTTTTTCATGCTTTTTATAGAAACTGGTTTCCTTGTAATTGATCGTTATTTTTTTCTTTCTACTTCATTTATGTTATCTGGGGATCTTACAACATTTTTATTAAAAAGTAGTTATGGAATAATGGGCTGTATTTGTATCTAAGTGTATGCAGTTTCTCTGTGATTTTTAAAGAGTGATCATGTTTCAATTTATTTAGAGGCAGTCTTAGTTTATACCTGTCATCCAACATAATTATTAATAGTGCTCTCTTTCATACTTGCAAGTGCCCCAGCTTGGGCAATAAATATGATCACCCTAATGTTATCATCTTAAACCACATGTTCAGAATTTTACAAATAGTTGCACATGCTAAACTTACCAACTGATATTTTAATTTCCTTGACAATTGTTAATTACAATAATAGTGGATGCTTCTGTTTTACACAATGTATTTGCCATATTTTAAAACGAAAAATATTTTCTGGTAGTAGTAGTTTCGTATCTTTGATCTCCACCCTATGAAATGCTATTTGCATATTTAATTAGTTTTCACAAATTAAATGGTTTTGAACTATGCCAGTCCTTATGCCCTTGAGCCATGAGAGGGAAATAAGGGGTTGGATCTCAGAAAAGGAAGATGAAGGGTTACTGAAGAGTAAGTTTTTTGAAACCTACATTCCTCCCCCTTGGATACTGGTCACCTGAGGATACTTACCCTTCACGAAATGTCCTTAATTCTTGAGACTCCCTGCCTTAGAGAGCTATTGTTTAACCTCTCCACTATTTGAGTAGAGTAGAAACATTAATAAACATGGGCAATTAACTAAAATGAAATATTTTCTTTGAAGGGGACTGAATAAATTCAGTATGTGTCCTAGATCAGTCATACTACATAATACACTACATACTACAAAATACCCAGATTTTTTATTAAAAAATTACCCAGTTACAGGTTTGAGGATGAGCATTAAGGAATGAATAATAGGGAACTATATGAAGGAGAATAACAAATTATTATTATGGAAGCCCCAAATAAGAATTAATAGAACAAAGAAAACAAAGGTTAGAATAGAACAAAATGTCCTGAATCTGACCAAAAGAAATGCCTCACACAGTGTTAATGTGGTAGGGCAATACAGCTAGAAGAAATTAATGATTGTTTCTAGTTTTTCTTCATGTATCTAGAATTTAATGTATGCTGTGATAAAATGCAAAAGAAATAAAATTAGAAATAATATAAACTTTGAGAATGGAAAAATAGGATAATCACAAATGAAAGAGTGAAATTTTAAGGAAAAGAAAATGAGTGAAACTATTATAGCAATGTGGATTCTATGCCTCAATTCTGAGAGATCAAGTGGGAGAGCAGAAAAATCACTGGAGCCAGTTTGGGAATATGAATGCCAGGGCCTTTCAGCTATCTCTGATGGTATAAACCACATGAAGTCCTTTAATAAATCCCATCATAGCAAAATCTCATAAGGCACTTTCTATCCTTTAGACATTGTGGGCTGAACCTTGAAGAAGCACTTGGCAAAGATAAAGCTTTAATGTGTAAAAATTAAAAAAAAAAAAACTTAGGTCCTTCTTTCAAAGCATTTTCCATCCCCTTGATGTTCTTCTGCCAAGAAAAAGTTCTAGCCTTGGGAGATTTCACCCTATGTATTAAAGCTTTGGCAAGGATTACTGTCAAAGGGATCGAGTGGGTGTTCACTTGGAATTGAAATTATAACTGTGTGCTAGACGTCAGAGGTCAGCTTTCTCTCTATTGACAACGCTCTAAGATTCTAAATACCAAGAAACATGTAGCAGACAAGGGTAAAAAAATTAAGTGGATGGGTGTGGAGATGGGTTGGGGAATTCAAAGAATACCATTCCTTGTCCCCTACAGCACTGTAAGACTTAATAGGAAGTCATAAATACTCGTCAGGAAGGTAAAAATATTGGGATCTAACATTAAATTCAGACCAAAGTTGCCCTTTCCTATTATTGGAGCATACCTCTCTTATAAATCACATTCTTCTCTGTATTCCAAATAGAAAAATTTTCTTCTCACATTGCAAATAGAAAATTTTTTTTCTTGCATACATACCAGAATATTTTTTTCAGTTTTCCTTTTTCTTATAGAATAATATCTGAGAAGAGTTTCAGTCTGCTTCAATACAATTCGACCTTAAAAAAAAATTGCTTAAGTAATGGAGATGGGCCTGTCAAGAAGAATATTTATCTATTTCAGGATGAGAAAATGTCTGTGATTAAAATGTCTATGATGTGGTATAGAGGTGGGGTATATAATGCTATTCTTGTTGAAGAAGAATTGAGTGGCCAGAATTCTTATTGTTCAACCACCTTTTGGCCCCAGAGGCAGCCTAAGGGCATCTTGGCTGAATGTAGAGCCTCAGCAGAACATAGTTTTCAAAAAAAATGTTGCTGGGCTAATCATACTATAGTTCTTTCAATCTAAAAATACTTTTGCTAAGGTCATTTAAAAACCAAACCAAACCAAACAAAACAATATGATTACAAAGTTTTTTTGTGTGTGGCTATGCAGTCTGCTAAATGTTACCAGGATCTGTCTATTTTCAGTGATGGACAGACTGAACCCTCGTGTTGGCTTACCCACAGCCCCAGATAGAGACTATGATTCCTAGTCTCCCAAGTGACTAATGTGTGGTCAGATGGCAAAGTTTTCTTACACAGTTGAGTTTTCTGTAATTTGTAACCCAAGGTCCTAAATAATATAGAATTCAGAAAAGATTTTGCTGCTAAAGTGATGATTAAAAAAAAATTTATAGTTTTACTGTGCCAAAAAAACCTTTTTTTAAACATCACTTTAACAGCAAGAAGTTTGACAAAGGCCAAAAGATCACCTGAGAACTGCTGAAATGATCAGCAGACTATTGAGATTAGGAAGGTACCACATATATTAGTCATTGGAAGAAAGGAAATATTAAATAAAAAAATAACTCAAGTTCAATTTTGACAAGTCTTAGTAACAACTGACCATATGGAATGAAGTAAAAGTTTACATAAAAAATATTTGGAATCTTGAGTTTGAGAGACCAAATGAATGGTGGTGTCAGAGAAAGGGTAAAATATGAGTTCCTGCAGTTTGCTAATAAGTAAGGTACCGATAAATTCCAGTCAATCTGGAAAAAGTGTATATACTTAGATTTTATGAGAATAAGTTGAGAAATGTCTCAGTATACAAGCTGGAAATAACCCTACTAGATAAAAAGATATCTCTTATAGTTAATATAATTATCACTTTCTTATATTTATTTAAAAACTGAGTATACATATGTCCAAATTGGTACAAATCCCATAGAGATCAGATTTTATTGAGGCACATACCTGCTTCCAAGGGAATGTCCATTTAGCTTTGATCTAAGACTGAATTCTTTAATTATTTGTTTCTAGATACAGAAACATCCCCATATGTTGGCATTGAAAGCTACCTAGAGGCTGTGAGGAGCTAGCTTTCTGTTTCTTATATACCAAAGTTTACACTTGCTTCCATAGCATTTCCAGATTTAATTCATGATATAAATTTTGATCAATCCTTTTTATTTATTCATTTATTTTTGCAAATCCTTATTACCATAAAGTATAATTCCTTCTACATGTCATATCTTCTCCAAGGAATGAAGATCAGCTGAGGTAATTTGTTGATTACCTTAAGATTTTACCTTTTATCAGTGAGACATTAGAACAAAAAGCTGGACAAATTTATCAAAATTGCTTCCAAAATTTTTGAAACTTGTTCTTAAAATTTGGAGCTGGAGGGAACTAATTTTCAGTGTGATTCTCTAAAACCTGTTGTCTCTAATTCCTAACAACCCCTGGCTATAACCACAATATGTTTGCTCAGTTACTTAGGGACAAAAAAGTAAACATTATAAATACAATTTGAGGAAGAACTATCTGTGCACAAGAACAAGAAGGAAAGGACCTGGGGCTTGGTTGAGTAAACTCTGAATGAGTCAGCAATATGATGCCATTGTGTGAATAAGCCTACCTGTTTTAATGTAGAGAAAAAATACAACAGACAAAAGGCTTTGAAGTAGTTTTATTTTAGTTTTATTTTTCTGTATTTAAAAAAGATGTGCAAAAAATTGAAACTTAGAAGATACTGAACAGAATGAAATGGTAATATAAAGAATAACATGGTTGGTTTGTGGATGTACAAAGGGTGTTTTCTTTCTTTTTTTTTTAATTTTATTATGTTAGTCACCATACAGTACATCATCAGTTATTGATGTGGTGATCCACGATCCATTGTTTTCATATAACACATGCAGCACGTGCCCTCCTTAATACCCATCATGGGGCTAAACCATCCCCCCTTCCCCCTCCCCTCTAAAACCCTCAGTTTGTTTCTCAGAGTCCATAGTCTCTCATGGTTCATCTCTCCCTCTGATCCCCCCCCCCATTTTTCCCTTCCTTCTCCTGATGTCCTCCCTGCTATTCCTTATGTTCCACAAATAAGTGAAACCATATGATAAATGACTTTCTCTGCTTGACTTATTTCGCTTAGCATAATCTCCTCCAGTCCCATCCATGTGGATGTAAAAGTTGGGTATTCATCCTTTCTGATGGCAGAGTAATATTCCATTGTATATATGGACCACATCTTCTTTATCCATTCATCTGTTGAAGGGCATCTCGGCTCTTTCCACAGTTTGGCTATTGCGGACATTGCTCCTATGAACATTGGGGTGCATGTGGCCCTTCTTTTCACTACATCTGTGTCTTTGGGGTAAATACCCAGTAGTGTAATTGCTGGGTCATAGGGTAGCTCTATTTTTAAATTTTTGAGGAACCTCCACACTGTTTTCCAAAGTGGCTGTACCAACTTGCATTCCCACCAACGATGTAAGAGGGTTCCCCTTTCTCCACAACCTCTCCAACATTTGTTGTTTCTTTCCCTGTCCATTTTTGCCATTCTAACTGGTGTAAGGTGGTATCTCAACGTGGTTTTGATTTGAATTTCCCTGATGGCTAATGATGATGAACATTTTTTCATGTGTCTGTTAGCCATTTGTATGTCTTCTTCAGAGAAGTGTCTTTTCTATCTCCTGCCCACTTTTTGACTTGATTATTTGTTTTTTGGGTGTTGAGTTTGAGAAGTTCTTTATAGATCTTGGATACTAGCCCTTTATCTATAGTGTCATTTGCAAATATCTTCTCCCATTACGTGGGTTGCCTCTTTGTTTTGTTGACTGTTTCCTTTGCTGTGCAGAAGCTTTTTATCTTGATGAAGTCCCAAAAGTTCATTTTTGCTTTTGTTTCACTAGCTTTTGGAGATGTATCTTGAAAGAAGTTGCTGTGGGCACTGTCAAAGAGGTTCCTGCCTATGTTCTTCTCTAGGATTTTGATGGATTCCTGTCTCATATTGAGGTCTTTCATCCACTTTGAGTTTATCTTTGTGAAATGTGTTAGAGAATGGTCGAGTTTCATTCTTCTGCATGTGGCTGTCCAATTTTCCCAGCACCATTTATTGAAGAGACTGTCTTTTTTCCATTGCATGTTTTTTTCTGCTTTGTCAAAGATTATTTGACCATAGAATTGAGGGTCCGTATCTGGGTTCTCTATTCTGTTCCATTGGTCTCTATGTCTGTTTTTGTGCCAGTACCATGCTGTCTTGGTGATCACAGCTTTGTAATATAGCTTGAAATCAGACAACATGATGGCGCCAGCTTTGTTTTCTTTTTCAACATTTCCTTGGCGATTCGGGGTCTTTTCTGATTCCATACAAATTTTAGGATTGTTTGTTCCAGCACTTTGAAAAATGTCATTGGGATTTTGATCAGGATGGCATTGAAGGTATAGATTGCTCTGGGTAGCATAGACATTTTAACTATGTTTATTCTTCCAATCCATGAGCATGGAATATTTTTCCATCTTTTGTGTCTTCTTCAGTTTCTTTCATGAGTGTTCTGTAGTTCCTAGAGTATAGATCCTTTACCTCTTTGGTTAGGTTTATTCCGAGGTATCTTATGGTTTTTGGTGCTATTGTAAATGGAAGTGTTTCTCTAATTTCTCTTTCCACAGTTGTGTTGTTAGTGTATAAGAAAGCACCTGATTTCTGTGCATTCATTATGCAGCCTGCCACATTACTGAATTGCTGTAGGAGTTCTAGTAATTTGGGGGTGGAGTCTTTTGGGTTTTCCACATAAAGTATCATGTCGTCTGCGAAAAGAGAGAGTTTGACCTCTTCTTTGCCAATTTGAATGCCTGTTATTTCTTTTTGTTGTCTGACTGCTGTTGCTAGGACTTCTAGTACTATGTTGAATAATAGTGGCGAGAGTGGGCAACCTTGACGTGTTCCTGATCTTAAGGGAAAGGCTCTCAGCTTTTCCCCATTGAGGATGATATTCGCTGTGGATTTTTCATAGGTGGATTTTATGAACTTGAGGAATGCTCCCTCTATCCCTATACTCTGAAGAGTTTTAATCAGGAAAGGGTGTTGTATTTTGTCAAATGCTTTTTCTGCATCAGTTGAGAGGACCATATGGTTCTTCTCCCTCCTCTTATTAATGTGTTTTATCACATTGGTTGATTTGCAAATGTTGAACCACCCTTGCATCCCAGGGATAAATCCCACTTGGTCGTGGTGGATGATCCTTTTAATGTACTGTTGGATCCTATTAGCTAGGATTTTGTTGAGGATTTTGGACTCCATATTCATCAGGGATAGCGGTCTGAAATTCTCCTTTTTGATGAGGTCTTTGCCTGGTTTGGGGATTAATGTGATGCTGGTCTCATAGAATGTGTTTGGAAGTTTTCCTTCTGTTTTTTTTTTTTTTTTGAAACAGCTTCAATAGAATAGGTATTATTTCTTCTTTGAATGTTTGGTAGAATTCCCCAGGGAATCCATCAGGCCCTGGACTCTTGTTTTTTGGGAGGTTTTTGATCACTGCTTCAATCTCTTTACTGGTTATTGGCCTATTCAGGTTGTCAGTTTCTTCCTGTTTCAGTCTTAGCAGCTTATAGGTTTCCAGGAAGGCCTCCGTTTCATCCAGATTGCTCAGTTTATTGGCATATAATTGTTGATAATAATTTCTAATAATTGTTTCTATTTCCTTGGTGTTAGTCATGATCTCTCCCCTTTCATTCATAATTTTATTAATTTGGGTCCTTTCTCTTTTCTTTTGGATAAGTCTGGCCAGTGGTATATTGATCTTTTTAATTCTTTCAAAGAACCAACTTCTAGTTTCGTTGATCTGATCTACTGTGTTTCTGGTTTCTAATTCATTGATCTCTGCTCTAATTTTAATTATTTCTCTTCTAATGTGTGGCTTAAGGCATCGTTTGTTGCTTTTTCTCTAGTTCTTTAAGGTGTAGAGTTAGTTGGTGAATTCGGGATTTTTCTATTTTTTGGAGTGAGTCTTGGATGGCTATGTATTTCCCCCTTAGGACCGCCTTTGCAGTATCCCATAGGTTTTGGACCGATGTGTTTTTGTTCTCATTGATTTCCATGAATTGTTTAAGTTCTTCTTTCATTTCCTGGTTGACCCAAACATTCTTGAGCAGAGTGGTCTTTAGCTTACAAGTGTTTGAATTTCTGCCAAATTTTTTCTTGTGATTGAGTTCCAGTTTTAAAGCATCATGGTCTGAGAATATGCAGGGAATAATCTCAGTCTTTTGGTATCCATTGAGACCTGATTTGTGACCCAGTATGTGGTCTATTCTGGAGAAAGTTCCATGTGTGCTCGAGAAGAATGAGTACTCTGTTGTTTTAGGGTGGAATGTTCTGTAAATATCTATGAGGTCCATCTGGTCCAGTGTATCATTCAAAGCTCTTGTTTGCTTGTTGATTTTCTGCTGAGATGATCTGTCCATTGCTGAGAGTGGAATATTGAGGTCTCCTACAATTAACGTATTGTTATCAATATGACTCTTTATTTTGGCTAACAGTTGGCTTATGTAGATGGCTGCTCCCATGTTGGGGGCATAGATATTTACAATTGTTAGATCTTCTTGTTGGATAGACCCTTTAAGAATGATATAGTGTCCTTCTGTGTCTCTAATTACAGACTTTAGTTTAAAATCTAATTTGTGTGATAGAAGAATTGCTACCCCAGCTTTCTTTTCAGGTCCGCTGGCATGGAAGATGGATCTCCATCCCTTCACTTTTAGTCTGGATGTATCGTTAGGTTCAAAATGTCTCTTGTAGGCAGCATATGGATGGGCCCTGTCTTTTTATCCAATCTGCAACCCTGTGCCGTTTTATGGGAGCAATTAGGCCATTCACGTTGAGAGTGATTATTGAAAGATACGAATTAATTGTCATGTTGCCTGTAAAGATGTTGTTTTTATAGATTGTCCCTGTAAATTTCTGTTGTATATCACTCTTGGGGTCTTTCTCCTTTTATAGAACCCCCCTTAATATTTCTTGCAGGGCCAGCTTAGTGGTCACATATTCTTTCAGTTTCTGCCAGTCATGGAAGCTCTGCATCTCTCCATCCATTCTAAATGACAGCCTTGCTGGATAAAGTATTCTTGGCTGGATGTTCTTCTCATTTAGTACCTTGAATATGTCTTGCCAGGCCTTTCTGGCTTGCCGGGTCTCTAGATAGGTCTGACGTTACTCTGATGTTCCTCCCTCTGTATGTAAGGAATCTCTTCCCCCACCTGCCCTTAAGATGGTTTCCTTGGTTCTAAATTTGCAAGTTTTACTATTACATGCCGGGTTGTTGGCCTGTTTTCCTTGATCTTGTAAGGGGTCCTCTCTGCTTCTAGGACGCGAATATTTGTTTCATTCCCCAGATTAGGGCAGTTCTCAGCTACGATTTGCTCAAATACATCTTCTAGTCTTCTCTCTCTCTCTACACTCCCTCCGGGATTCCAATTATTCTGACGTTGGAATGCTTCATTGTGTCACTTATTTCTCTGATTGTATTTTCATGGATTCTGAGTTGTTTTTCCCTGACCTCCTCTTTTCCCTTTTTATCTATTATATTGTCTTCCAGGTCGCTTATTTGTTCTTCTGCCTCACTTACCCTAGCTGTTAGATTATCTAGATTGGATTGGATCTCATTGATAGCATTTTTAAATTCTGCCTATTCAGCTTTCATTTCTGCCCTTAGAGACTCTATATTGCCCTTAAGTGATTTCTCCATTCTAGCCATTGTCTTCACAATTGCTAGCCTGAATTCCATCTCTGACATCTTGGTTATATCTGCATCCATTTGTAAATCTGCAGCATAAGTCATAATCTCTGAGTCTTTTCTATTTTGGGGGTTCCTCCTCCTAGTCATTCTGTTGATGGGTGTTTGAGGGAATATATAGAGTCCAAATTATTGACCAGAACCCAAGCAAGATGCACCTGTTTTCTTGGGACCTTAGGGTTGCTGGCCTCTTGTTTTCTCAGCCTGTCGTCTGGGGGAGGGGCCTGCCGCGCTGTTACTCAGGCAACCCTGTTTGGGCAGAGTTGCCCTGCCCCCCTGTGGCAGGGGATGGGCTCAGCGGGAATCAGTTTTGGGGGTTTTTGTTCTCTGGCGGCTTTCCCTGGTGGCTTTCCCTGGTGGCTTTCCACGTCTCTTTCACGAGTCAGAGCAGAAGAGACTGTTTCCAACCCTCTGCCTCAGAGTAGAGAGACTGCAGTCTGTTCTTCAGTGAGCTCTCCAGGCCACACTGTCTCCGTTTCGGTCCGTGCTGCTATAAACTGCAGCTGCCTGGGTTGTGCCCCCCTCCGCAGCGCCCCCAGTCCTGCCTCCAGGTTGGGGCATGTCTCTGCCCTTTGTGCTTCTAAAACCGCCAACCGCTCCCAGTTCGCACCCACTACCCTGCCGCTCTGGGTTTCCGCCCTGGGGGCTGCCCTAACATCCTTTCCCTGCCACTACCGGTCTGCGGTCTCCGCATCTGTGCCCCGTCCACAGCACGCGAGGCTGTCACTCACCAGCGGTGTAGGATCCCCACGGCTAGGCACCCTCCCGCTGCCATTTATCCTCTGATATCTGCCTGCAGAATCACAGCTCCCCGCTTCATACCTCAAAACCAACCGCCTGTGATATTCTGTTTGTAGAGATCCAGATCTTCTTAACATCTCAGGCTGGTTTGGTGGGTGCTCAGAATGGTCTGGTAGATATCCAGCTCAATTCCGGGGACGAGTTGAAGTAGGGTCCCCTACTCCTCTGCCATCTTTCCTTCTTTACAAAGGGTGTTTTCATTTTGGTCTTCATCTGTACTAATAGATGAAATTGAGGAGGTTTGTTGAACAGTTAATCTCTGTAATTCTGGGCAACACAAATATAAATTATAGTAAAAATAAAGGAAAAAAGATTAAAATTAGGCACAAGGAAGAAATGTTTTAATGTGAGGGTGACAGAATTCAGTATCAAGGGATATTGCTGATGTTGAGATTACATTTATTAGGTGCTCAATAAATCTTTCCCTTCTCTCTTATCCTTCCCTCTCTGAGGTTTTCAAGAAATTAGGTATTTGTTCTGGATGATTCAGACATTCACTAGTCTGAAGTATTGAACCAGATAGTCTCTTCAGATTCCATGCCCTTCTCCACCTTTCTCTCTGCACAGACTGTTTCTACAGAAAGTGGTCAGCTCTTTGGGTGAAAATGAACGTAAGGGGCTCTGAGAAAGCTTGGCAACTTTTTCTCTTGGGTATTTTTGAGGCCTACAGTGGTATTCTGACAAGCAGTTTGAATCATGGGGAGCACATTACGATAAATTAGATTGGAATGGTCAGTTAGCTTAGCAGCTGTACAACCTCCAAATTAAGTACACTGTAATTGTCTTGTTGAAACAAAACCTTGTTTATAGTGAGCCTCACTTCTGATTCATTTCAGAGGAACAGGTTTCTTGGAGAAAGTTTCCCTCTCGTTTATTTATCTACTTTTAAGTGTGCATAGTCATCTTTAAAAATATCCTAAATATCCTTTCTTCTACAAATGTTGGATAAGATTGAGGGTCTATTTAAGGCAGGCATCTCCCTGACACCCTTCCTAATCCTCCAGTGAGAGCCTTGGAGGATCTTATTTGCAGACACAGTTATCAATATGCCATTTCTTGCCCACTGACTAAGAAAAATGCTTTCTAAATGGGTGCTTGTGACCATCAGAAAGACTTTAGGGTTCTTGACAATTTTGAGAGACAAGCTGAATACAAAGGAAGCAATAATGAAATCCAGAGATTTAATATTAGATATTGGAATGATTTTCTTTTCTTAGTGAAAGATCTGCTGGCCTCATGTAAACTGTTTCTGACAATGTGAATTCATTAATCTTTTTGAGAATTTAGATTTTTTCCTATGAGAATGCAAAACCAGAGGAAGATATAAGCAGTAGGTTGGGAGATTGAAAGTACTGATTTGCATTTCTTTCTGTTTTTAACAGGCATATTAAAAAAAGAAATACTGGGACACATAAATGAAATAAAAACACACGGACAGAATTATAGTGCACTGCAACCTTTAGTTCCATTGTTTTCAGGGGCATGTTTCTCCCATCAAGAGATGCACACAGCCATGGTAATGCCTGTGGCACAGGGCAAAATAAGATTTGTGAGGTCGTCAGGGAAGATAAAATTTCCTAGGTTGTGGTTTCCATGAGATTCTGTGACCCTCTTGTGCATTGCTTTAAAAAAGGAAAGATAAATATCATTGTTCAAAGTTCTCAGGCGATTTTAGAATTTAAGGTTATTGATTCTCAATTTATTTTCTTCTTGGCTATTGTGCTTTGTGCTGAATAGACACACTCTTAACAATCGTGTTCCATTGTGGTTTCTGAAGCTTTGGGGTTCTCCCTCATTTAGTTTCTTCTACAACTCATGCCCCCAACATTTTCCTTTCTTTTATTGATTCTTGCCAGGCTTTGGACATGAAATAAGTTATGATATGTAAAAGGTTTGACACTTGGATTTCTTTTTGGATTTAGCTTAGCATGCTGTAATGAACACTTAGAATGAAAGTTTCCTTTACAGACCTTGTATCACCACCACCATTCCTGGAGTCCCTGGGACCTAATGGGTAAATTTTTAAAGTTTCCCTTTTATGAGCTAGGCTCTTATTTTTCTATCTTCACACATGACCATTAGGGCACTAAATAAGAGAGAAGTTTCTGCCTAGTGGTTACATTCCCTTATTTGTTACCCTCAGAAATACTCTCTCTGGGTCAATTCACATCTTAATATCTAGTATTTTTTTTTCACTAACAGAGAATATATATATGAAATTGTAAGCTCCTTTTTTTTTTTAAATAAGGTTCAAGATTAAATGATGTATTTCTGGTAGGTCCTTCCTTCCTTCCTTCCTATGTCCATTCTGAGATACTAGTATGAGCAATTTGCTGCTCTTTCCTCTCTTTCACTCTAGAATTGATCAGTTCTTTTTATGCCTCCACTCTATCTTGCTCAGACATCTATCATAGTATATGTGCCATTTCTGGGCTCAATGGCCCTGTGAACTATCTGAGCCTTTTCCTTGTTCTGCTCTGTGTTGTAGGGATCTTGACTGCTGTCTGGTAAATTTCTCAGGCTCCATGGCAGCTAGACTTTGGTTGGATTTGGTTGATTGGCTGAAAATCTGAAAGGAAACCTGAGAAAGTTGCCTTCTCTGCCTTAGACTGCTTTTCTTGCAGGGTTTCTGTTCTTCCATGGCTCCAGCTCTCACTTGATTTGTCTGGGATGGTTCATTTCTGCTAGAGGATTCTGGCTCCTTTGTTTTTTCAGTAATTGAGGGATTTCCTGCTGATGTTGATCTCTGGTTTATCTACTTGCTCTTTGTCTCTCACCTCTCCCATCACCCATCTGACAATTCCCTGCATTAAATTCTTTCTGTTAAACTTAATGTGATTTTTAGTGTCCTGGTTGTTATGCTTGTTATATGCCTGTCACATTCTACCAGACTGTCAACTTCTTGAGAGAATAGACTCTGTTTAACTTGGTATCTCTCATATCTAATAGTTCCTGGCACATAATGGGTATTCACTATTTGTTGATATATTTCCATACACTTATTATGTTGCTTGGCTGAGTACAACCTGCAGATTATCAAAGTGCAGTGACTTACAGTTATGTCATGTTTTAGAATATTTTTTGTAGCTCACTATGGCCTAGATCTTGAGCAATTTTTATAATTATAAACTTTATTAATGGTTATAAATAAAAAGCTGATGATTAGCAGAGAAAAGTAAAAAGTAAAAAAGTGGAGGTAAGCCTTTTAGAAATATGAAAGTATGAGAAAGCAACAATTATTTGGGTTCGTCTAAAGAGTTAACTAGAGCTTATGGAGTTCCTAAGAAAAGTGAATATCAAAAACAATAGAGGAAAAAAAATCAGAGATTTTTCTTTTCTATAGTTCTTTGTAGCTTCCCAGGAATTTCTACAATGTACTTAGTGAAAACAGCCACTTGACAGATATTGCATTTTGATTGATTTGTCTACTGAAGACCTCACTTAAGAATTGGAATGCATTTTGAAACATTTTAATACTTCATCCACATTACTCTTATATCTGGCCTAAGAAAGGTAAGAGAACACAAAGTTTTGTGGGTAGGGACCCTGCAAGAGAGCCAAAAGATTATTGAATAAAGATCTATTTCTTAAAGACAAAAAAGATTGAAAAGGAAAGGGACATTTAGACAGGCATGGGAAGAGAAGAACAGAAAATACTGAGGTAAGAGTAAAATGTCTCCTCACTGATTTCTGTATTTGTGCAGAAGAAATGCATTTTGTAAAAAGTTAAGCATTGTCTTACTTTCATTTTATGTCGCCTCCACTTAAGAGTGACTACATTATTGTTCACATATAAATATGTAGGAACACAAAACTGACTGATATTTTATGCTTCATTAAATGCTTAGGGGTAAATCAAGTGAGGGCAAGCAAAAAGTTCTAGAGTTCAGATCTGCCATTTGGGAAGAGAGATCTCTGAGTCTATATAACATTTTTTTTTTTTTTTTTGGTATAGGCAAAGAAAGCAAAGGAAGAAATTTAATTGATCTGAGGTTCATAAGAAAAGAGAATTTAACAATACACCTCTATTTCTCCTCACTTAATTTTTTTTCTAATCTCTAGGGTGATAATCTAATGCTTGACCTTCTTTTTAAATATTCTGATCATTACATGGTCATGTGTGTTCAGGGTTTATGACAATCTTGGGAAGAACCATTCCTTCCATTTTGTATACCAGTACGAAAACTGCAATTTAGGGAGGTTAAGTAACTTGTCCAAAATCACACATTTAATAAATGAAAGAACTATAATTTTTAGTCCAGATACTACAGATGTGGATTTTTATATTATGCTATTAAGCATCTATGTTTTCCCTTCTTTTGTTCCTATGCTTTCTCTATTGGATAGAATTTTATCAGTTATAAGTAACTGAAAAATACCTTAAAGCTGGCCTAAAAGCTAAAGGAAACAAATACTGGTGAGGATGTAAATAACATGAACTCTCATTGATTGCTGGGTAAGTACAAAATGGTATAGCCACTTTGGAAGACACTTTGGCAGTTTTTTGCAAAGCTAAATGTAGGCTTATTATATAATCCAGCAGTTGCACTCCTAGGTATTTATCCAACTGAGTTGAACATTATTCTGCACACAAACTTGCACATGAATGTTTATGGTGGCTTTATTCATAACTGCCCAAACTTGAAAGCAACCAAGATGTTTATCAGTAGGTGAGTGGACAAACAAATAGTGGTTAGTACAAACGGTGGGATATTTTTTTAGTGCCAAAAAAGAAATAAGCTATTAAGGCATGAAAAATATGAAAAATCTTGAATGCATATTGCTAAGTGAAAGATGCTAGTCTGAAAAGACTAAATTTTGTATGATCTAACTATAGGATACTCTGAAAAAGGCAAAACTATGGAGACAGTAAAGCGATCAGTGGTTGCTAGGAGTTTGGAGGTAGGGAGAGAGATGAATAATAGAGCCCAGGAGATTTTTAGGACAGTGAACTATTCTGTGTGATATTGTAATGGTGGATACATGCATTATACATTTGTCAAAGCCCATACAACTACTCAATACAGAGTGAACCCTAATGTAATGTATACCACACTAGTGAAAAACGTTAATAATAGATTAAACTATGTTTGGGGAAAACAGGGTAATGGGAACTCTCAGCACTTTCTGTGTAATTTTTCTATAAAATTTTACATAAATTATGTAAATTATAATTTTACATATGTAATTTTACATAAAACTGCTTTAAAAAATAGAAATGGTATAAAAGTTAAAAATATTTCGCTGGAAATAAACAGGAGCAGCTTGGTCCAAATTTCATATATATATTTACCAGAGTTTAGATTCTTTCTATATTTGACTCTAATTTCTCAATGTTGGCTCTATTCCAAAGCAGGTTATTTACTCCATGCCACAGAGTGATTGCCTTTATTTCCTTGGATTATATAAGGTCTATTCTCACTTATATGCGCATGGAAACCAAAATTTACTTTCCTGATAAGTCACCTAGAATCCCAGAACTGATTTTCATTGGCTTTGACTGGCTTGACTTATGCCATGTGACTGCCTCTGAAGCAACCACTGTGGCTGGATGATATTTTCTTCTGAGAGGAAAGAAAGCAAGGCTTACTTCATTAGGTGGACACAAATTGATTTCATCCAAACCACACAGCTGGGAAACCCAGAGCATCATCAGTAAAAGGAGAGAAAAGTAAAATATGTGCTGAGAAGATACCCAGCAAATGTCTACTGCCATATTTATGTAAGGATTATAGATTGCACACTAGTGCACACTGTAGATTGCAGCTGTATACATATTTTGCCTTCGAGTGTGAAACTTCCATATCAAAAAATGTTTTCTATATTACTTTAATGATTTTTTTAAAAAACATTTATTTATTTGAAAGAGAGCGAGCATGTGGGGGGAGGGGCAGAGGGAGAGAATCTTCAAGCAGGATCCCCACTGAGCACAAAACCTGACATGGGACTTGATAAGGTCAGAAACTAATATAAAGGTTATTTTTATCAAATACTGAGTGGCAAAGGGAGTAACGAGAGGAGAATTTCCTTTTAAAAAGACTACACCAGTGTAATCTGACTTGGAATTCAGGGAAACTAGGCTGTGGAGAAAGGGCGATTGGTTTGGTGGCTGTTGTAGGAGACTGGATGAGAACTTGTCAGGGTTTGAGCTGAGACAGTAGCAGTCATCATGGAAGAGGAGACTGACTTCTAGTTTTATGCTCAGTTAAATACCAACTGGCCCTTCAGCTATAATGTTATATGCATAGCAGTCCTTTATACTTTAGTAATTTATGACAGATACTATGCACAGGGTAGAAAATGGAGGAAATGAAGGAGGGCATGAGGACTTTAGGAGCATATTGATGACAATAAGTGGTACATACAATTCAGGCAAATTTTCAGAAATGATGACATAGGGATGGAAAAGGTCAATGTCTTCTATGCTACAGTTTTTCTAGCAATGGCCTAATGGGATGTCAAGAATGTAATAAATCTAGGTGTTATGAAGATAATTAGAATAGATGTTGATTTGCACAACATAAAACCAACTGCTAAGCACAGATCACAAATTCACTATGATTGGATGAATCTATTTGATGTATAGTGTATGATTACCTGCATATGTCCTCAAATAGAAATATGTCCCCAAATGGATTTTAAAGATCAGTGTCCATTCATGTCACCAAAAATAGACCATAAACCCGATGGCAAATATGTACACTAATATTTATGACTGATATATCCCATTATGATATTTATTAAAACAAATTATCACCAAGGAAATTTTAAGCAGAATAAAAATAAATTTTCTAATAAATTATGTAAGTTGTTGTTGGGTCTTTTCTAATGAAGGCAGTAGGTAAGTTTTGCCTATAATTCCAGAAGAATTACTCCTGAAACTTTCTAAATTACCACTCACTCTTTGGATTAGCAATTCTAAGTTTAGAGTGGTAAAAATATTGGATAGAATTTCTATGTGGTAAGGCACTGAAGTTCTGAACCTTATATTTGGAATATTATGGCCGACTAGGGGAACACAAATGTTTATTCCTTTTACTGATCATGAATTGGAAAAGAATGGGAACAGTTGGAGAACAGCCCATCTCCAGCCACCATCTGCTTATTATAACATAGCTGTATGTTGTCATTTTTTCCTCCTTTTTTTATTACTATTATTAACACACTGTAAAAAATACATCTAAATAGCATTAAGTTTGCAGCACAAACCAACAAAATGGAGTGACTCAGTCTTTAACTTGTTCTGTGGAAATTGCCTTATTCCTCATTTTAGAAATTGTTTGGAGTCTTGCAGTATCCTGCTGTTCAGTTATAGTAAACAGGTGCCCAGGAGAGGTAATTGCCAGTCTTACATTTGGTGCTTAATTTTCTTTTGATTCAAAGTCTTTTGTTTATTTATTGTGTACTCCAGTTGGTATCAGATTAATGTATGCAGTGATGTCTTATAAGGGTAGAATTCATCACAGTTATGAGAGTTTATGCTTTAGGAGAAGAAATGACAATGTGTCAAAAACAATGAATTTTAAAAATCAAAAATACTATTAATTTAATAAACATTTATTAAGCCTGTTACAAGAAAGGCACATTGTAGTATATTATTTCACATTATACATAATATTTTATATCCTATTTAAATATTTTGTGCAGTTAACATAATCTTATTAATGTATATTAAATTTTTATGATGTATTCTTGTGCTCTTAAGATATTTGAACTTTTTTCAAGATGAAAATAGCTTTATAAAATGATGCATGTTTTTAATATAAAAATGTGAGTAAAAGCCATTAATGTTCTCTACCAAGTGATAATTGTTAGTGTGATGACCCATATGGACATCTGTGTATGTGTACATATACATTTTTACATAAAAGAAGTTATATTAAGATATACTTCTCTGAGAATACTCTTTAAAGTGTGTGTGTGTGTGTGTGTGTGTGTGTGTGTGTGTGTGTGTGTGTATTACTGGATGTTGGCAGATTCTTATATGTTGTTTTTGAGTTCCCACACTCCTGGCAAGCCAGCGGAAGATTGAGGAGGACCAATTAATAGGCAAATGCATCAGCCAAAGTCCAGTCAGAAAAATAGAAAACGTCTTAAGTGTTTCAAACAGAGGGAATTTAATAGAGGCAATTGCTTACATAGTGTTGAAAGGGCTAAGGAAGTAAAAAGGGGAAGTGAGGTAATCCAGAGGAAAATAATAGGAGGAACCAGAGACTAGCTCTGGGAAACAAGAAAAGAGATGGTGCACTAAAACCCAGGGCACACAGCACACTCTGAGAATGTAGAGGAGGGGCACTGAGGCAAAGGCTAGGTTTTCAGAGAAATTACTGCAACTTCCAGAGTTGCTGTTAGAAGCAGCAAGACAGGAAAGAATATGGGGGAAGGAGATGAGGGGGAGAGAAGGAAAGAAAGAACAAACGATGAATGGACAAATGAAAGAAGACAGGAAGAGAAAGAAAGAGAGAAAACGAAAAGGAAAGAAAGAAAGGAAGAAACAAAGAAAGGAGAAAGAAAAGAGAAAGGGGAGAAAGGAAGGAAGGAAGGGAAAGAAAGAGAGAGAGAGAGAAAGAAAGAAAGAAAAGAGAAAAACATGCTTTTCTCATTTCTCTTGCTTAATGGACTTGCCAAGTTTTCCTCTTAGGACAGGATGAAAGGTAAGGGAACCTGAGAAATGCAGTTTACAGAATCCTAGCCCCCGCATTACAATGTAGAAGAGAAAAGGATGGGTGTATGTCTGAGAACAATACTAAGTGAAAACTCCACTCCACAAGCAGAAAAAAAACAACAAAAACAAAAAACCTGTGAATATTTGGGAGGAGCACCCTGGAGATGACACTTGTCCCAGACAATTTAATATGTAGTGGTAGAAAGTCACTAAAAGAAGATTAAAGGACCTTATTTTGCATTCAGAAATGGGATCTGAATATCTGGGCTGTGTGTGTGTGTGTGTGTGTGTGTGTGTGTGTGTGTGTGTGTGTGTGTGTGTGAGGTGGGTGTCAGGAAGGAAGAGAAGGGTAGAGAGAGACACAGAAGGGAGTGGGGGAGGAAAGGGGGGAGAGAGAGAGAAAAAGAAACTAGTGCTTGGATCACAACAATGTCCAAAGCATTTTTTTTTTAACTGAAAGCATTTTAAAGCATTTTTTAAAAATGTTTGAATTTTTTCATAGTTCTTTTTCTAAGTAAAAATAATCACATTCCTTTTCCATCTCCTGTCCTTTCTTTCAAAGAAAAGTAATTTAATATGTTGGATTACTTATTTACTTAACAGCAATCAGTTTTTCTTATGCAAAACCAAAGGGATAAGAGTTAATTCTTTAAGATATCCACCTAGTTATGTGGACTTCAAAGTGTTGACTGATAGTACTATTCACAAATACTTGCAGGGGACCTTTGATTCCATATGTAGGGCCTCAAGACACAAAGAACCCAAGAGATGCTGTCAGCACTGAAAGAGCTTGTAGTCTATTTGAGGATGTGGGACTTAAATGTAAATTGTGATGAATAACCACAAATAGGAGCAAAATGTTAAGTTTAACTATTTTTTCTTCTGTTTGTTTTCTTTCTTCCTTTCATACCATTAATCTCTTAAAATCAACCATCATAATTAAAGCAGTATAATTACTGCTTTGCCTGTTTGGGTACATAAATTAAAATTTACATCAAAGCACATGGGAACATGATGCCTGGTATCCTTTCCTTCTACTTGTATATTCTTTCTTATATGTGTAAGGGGATAGTCTGTTTCATTGTTGAAGACAGGAAGCAATGGAAAGGGAGAAGTTGAAGTAAAGAACAGAGTAGTCTGAGAAGAAGCCAAACTGGTCTCACATTCAGAACAGAAGTGGGAAGAATACTACTTGAAGCCTTGGTCCTTTGGTTCTGGCTGTTGGTATGCTTAGCCACAGAGGCAGTGGAACACTGGAGTCACAGAGCATTGGCCAGGTCCAGACTGGGAGAGGAAAGGAAAATGGCAGACAACAGGTATATGCCACTTGTAATATATCCTCTTACAGGAGCTTCAAAGCTTTATGACCTTGAACTTCTTTCAGTGTCTTAGAGATTTGGAGAAGAGATTTCAAAAAACACTCCTGTGGTTGTTTTTTCTCTCTAGGATTCATTCATAAATTCTTGAGGTTGATCCAGAGGAGGGAATGGTGGAGACCAGTGGCTTCTATCATAAACAAGATCCAGTCTCACTTTGTCCCCTTAGATATTATCCAAATGGCGTTATGCTAGGTATGTGCACAGGAATTCCCCATCTTTCAATGGCCTCATATTCAAATAGATTTCCAGTGGTCCCCTTCTCTAGCCCTACAGACATGCCCAGATAGTTCATTAGCCTAAAGCATATATACAGTTTATTCTCAAGTCTGAAAACTACATTTATACCTAATAGGTAATTATTTTAAACAGGTAAACAGGAAGGCAGACTAAATCTACAGTGAGGGACCATTTTACACCCTTCAGATAGGAAACGATTAAGATATCTGGTAATGATGTGTTGGTACATGTGGAGCCATATGAACTTTTAATTGGCCAGTGAGAATATAAATTAGAAGAGCCACACTGGAGAACCATAGCAATATTTAGCACAACTACGCTAGTAAGACAGCACTTCCACTCTTTGGTATTACCTTAGGTGAACTCTTGTGCCTGTGCTCAAGGAAACTGCAAGAATGGCCGTGAGGGAACTAACTGTTTGAATCAAGTATAAAGAATGCTTTAGGGATAATCACCATATTCAAGAGAGTTATCTCCATGGCAGTGCTGGGGAGGTGGGGAGGTGGGACTAAGATCAGAAAGGGGCCCGTAGGTAAGAGTGTTTACCTGTTTGGCTGAGGAATTCAGTTGTTTTGGTAAGTGTGTCAACCATATTGGTTAGGTTTTATTTCTTTGGCAGCTGGATACATGGGTCCAGTGTTACATCTGCAATATTTAACTATGATATTTTCCAGGTTATACATTAGGTTGAACAATATGAAATTTTTTTGAGCTACAAAAGGGCAGTTTAATTTGGTTCAGCCTAACATTTCATTATATGTTTTTAATTATTTAGAATTTGGAAATTGTAACATCATACAAAAATAAAAATGCACCAAAAATATTTTTTAAAAGTATTTTTTGAATCTTATTGCAAATGTCTTAATTCTGCAATTCCAATGATGATCAGTCAATTATGCCTATGCTATGTTTGAGTAGTTGTAAGTTTGCTTCTTTAAATATTGATAGCAACTACTATCCTAAGATCCAAAACAGCTGAAGAGATCAAAAACATTGCACCATTAACTCTTTCTAGACATAGTTCATTGGTGCAAACACACAGTTGTTACCACATTGGTAGGATTTCATTACCTGCAGTGGGTCTAGGAGGTCCCTGTCCATAGTAACAAGGTTCTGTCAAGGTCTTTGTTACTCGTTTTTAAAAATTTACTGTGCAGAATTTATTTCCCATAGGAATTAAAGATGATCCAGAGTACTACATGAGGAGCATAGTGGAGGCCACACAAGTATGTTCAGTTTCTGGGCGATTCCTTACTCATTTTATTTTGACAAATTATATAAAGGGTGCTGACAAAGAATAAGAAAGATGTGAATTGTATCAATTGCAGTGTTATCAAATGAATTATAATTTTACTGACATTTTAAAATATTCAAGTCTTTATTCTTACTGCAAGAAGTTTTTAAATATTATATTTAAAATATTTAATTTTCTCTTGCATGCTTGTTTAATAACTCAGTGGAAAGCCTCAGATCATTGTATGGGTGGCTCCCTCTCTCTAGAATTGATTCAGTTGTTGCTTAAAAGACATGGATTGCCCCTGATAAATTCTTATTTGCTACTAAGTCCTCAACCTCAAAAACAAGGCTTGACACAAAGACACGTGATATGTATTGTTGAATGAATCAACTCATTCTTTAATATTTCATTTCTGATAAAATCTTCCTTTTAAAGTCTTTTCTGAGGGCTCATACTGATATGATTTCTTTGTATCAGTCATGTTTGAAATGTCATGTTTCTGCTACTAGAGGGTATGTTTCTTGAGGGAAGAGTCTTTTGGGGGTACCTTATAAGACCTACTATAATGCATTTGATCTGGCAACACTCAAACTGTGTTCACACCTGTATTGTATGGTATGCTTCCTTTGTTTCTTGTTTGTTTCATGTCTTTCTGCTTGACTTCTTTCTGAGAGTAACAGTGACAGGTAGTTTGTGTTTAAATTTAAGGGTAAGAGAATAGAGGATTTGGATAGGCAAGGGAACTATTGTTTTCACTTTAGAGCCAAACTCTTATTAAATGTCTGAAATTGTTGCATATAATGTGAAAAATCCACCATCGAAGCTCCATCAAAACCTGATTGCAATTCTGTAACTTTCATTATATTTAAAGATATTATCTAGATTGATGAAGTGTTAGACCTGTAATTATAAAAATTGACCATGAATTGCCTTTTTAATTATGTCTCATTCATTAATACATATGCTTGGGTACATACCAGGTGTTTGGGGGAAATAACACACAGTTCTCATAGTGAAATAGGTAGAGATAATACACTTAATCTGTTGACTAAAAAATTTAAATTATAGGATCATTTTATAGTACTAACATTTTATGAGAAAAAATAACCTAAATATTAGGTGCCCCTATTGAGAGATTATTGTATAATCTATTTTTCCAGTACTGGTCCTTTGCTTACATTGTTCTATTTAGTCTTCCCAACAGACCTTAGAAGGAGATATATTGCATCATTTTTACAGATTTGGAAAATTATCCAAGTCACACAAATGGTAAATTGTGAACGATGGACTTGAACCCAAGTTTGTCTAATTCCAAAGTCCAGGCTAACTCATAACACATTTTAGTTCTTAGGTTCTCCACTGGGATCTCCATTGGGCATTTGTCAACTACTGTCCTTCCTTTAATGCTTTATTTGTTTGACTTCCATGATTCTATTCTCTCTTGACTCTTTTCTCTGACTATTTCTTCTCTGGTATCTTTGTGGATTTTTCTTCCTCTTTTTGCTCATTAAAAGTTTTTGCTCACGGGCGCCTGGGTGGCTCAGATGGTTAAGCGTCTGCCTTCGGCTCAGGTCATGATCCCAGGGTCCTGGGATCGAGTCCCGCATCGGGCTCCCTGCTCCTTGGGAGCCTGCTTCTCCCTCTGCTTCTCCCTCCCTCTCTCTCTCCTCCTCTGTCTCTCATGAATAAATAAATAAAATCTTTAAAAAAAAAAAGTTTTTGCTCACAAAAAATTCCTTTTTTTCCTGTATTTCCATTCTTGGACTATTCTTCTTTTTTCATTCTACAAATTTTCTGGATAATCTCATTTATTCACATGATTTTAATTATAACCAATTTGTTCCACCAATGCCCCCATAGGCAATAGGCCCTCCAAATTTATCTAAACTCCTTATCTTGCTGCTTGGCCTAGCTTCTCTTACTCTGTTCTCTAGTATAAAGGGTGCCTCACTATTCCCTTCATCACTGAACTACAAATGAGGGTATCATATTTCTCCCTCACTATACTGGCAACATGCCCCAGATACGATCAATCAATGAGGCTTCCATATTTTACATCACTTTTGGAGGTCTATCCTCGCTACTTCTTTCAAACTATTACTGCCCTATTATCTTTCCTTAGTCAATGCCGGAGTTGCAAAAATTCATCTTGACTATTCCTTCAGACCTGTCCTCAATGCTGCTGGAAGTAATTTAAAATGAAAATTTGTCTATGCCACTTTACAGCTTTAAACCCTTCAATAGTTTCCCATTACCACTGTAAGATGAACTCATGCATGAGGTCTTCTATAATTGGTCCCTGCCGTGCTTTCTGCCATGTGCATTAAATTCCAGCAATTCTAAACTATTTGTATCAACCCAAAGAACATCATACTGTTTCTCAGCTCTACTCCATGATTGAGTTTACACTGCTTTTTTTTAACTGGAATAGCTCTCAACTATAATATGGAGCTCCATTCACTTCTATGAATCCTTTAAAATTCATCTCAGAAGTCACTTGTCCTCTGAAGTGTTTCCGGACACTACAAAACAGGCTCGAGGTTATTTATACAGAAACATGTTTATTTACTCATATACCTGGATCCCACAAAACCCTGTGAACTCTTTGAAGACAGAGAATACGTCTTACTCATCTCTCTATTCCCAGGGCTTAAAACAGGGCTGGCACACAATAGGGTTTTAGCAGATGTTTGGGAACTCCTCAATCTCTCCAAGTAAGTTTGCTTTCACATTTTTTATCACTTCATGTCCACTTAGAGGAAAAAATGTCTTTGGAAAATAGGCAAAATGTGACAAAATAAATAGAGTCATTCTGTTTCACTTCATAATACAGAAATTGAACTCTTGTTTTCTTCTGCTACCTGGCATGTTTCTAATCTTCCTCTGATATTGACTGGAAATCAACACGCTTCTAGGACACACTTAAAAAATACAACAGAATGACATCTTCAGAACAACCAAATGTTGCAACAAGTATATTTTAAAAACTATTATTATTTAAAAAATGTTAGGCCTCTATTTACAATAATAATAGGCCCTTTGTTAGTTTCCTTTATGCCGTGTACTGGTGTAAGCACTTTGCACATAATTTCTTATTTGATTCTCATTTCATTCTATGAAAGAGCATTTAAAATATTGTCCCAAATTTGCATATGAGGAAACTGAGTTAGGTCAACTTGCTGAGGAACACACAACTATTAGCAGGCAGGGCAAAAATTCCAACAGAAGTCCTTACTCAGAGGCTGAGATTGGGACTGCTTCATGATTCCACCAGGAGTTTCCTTCATTATGAAACTGTACTCACAATGATTAAATAAAAATAAATAAAATAAATAAATAAATAAATAAATAAAAACCATGCAGAAACACACTATACTATGATGTTTTCCTTTAATCCTTTCTTTTAGTTTTATTCTTAAGAAGGATAGTATTGGTTTTATCAAATCGTGAGTTCTATTTGTCAATAAAGTACTCATAATCTTAGATCTTCCTATAAAAAAATTCTGATTAAATATCACTGCCTTTAGAAGTATTTTCATAATACTCACCCCACCAAATCAGACAGAATTATTTACTCTTCTCTATGTTCCTTTCTGTGAATGTCCATGACACACTTGGCTTACATCCAGTGCAATACTTGTCATAATATATTGTAGCAGTTAGGCTTCTTATCTATATGAGCAATCATCAGGGATTGCGTCATGTTTAGCCCAGTGCACCTAGGTCAGTCACAGGACCTAGCATAAACGAAGCACTTGCAAAGGTTTATCAAATGTATGTGGATAAAATCAAGGACAGTTTTTGATAGTAAACAAAATATACTTTAAAAAATCTTCCTCCCCAACACTGCTAATAGCTCTGAGTAGGAAAGCAATTTAAGAAAACTTCCTAATCATTCCTGGGAATGGAAAAATTAGAACTTCATCAGTGAGGTATAGTTTCAAAGGAAAGCAATCACCCCAAAAAGTCAAAGTGACACTGTTCTTCTTCCTATCAGTTACACAGTTATGGAATTTTGCTGACAATAGCCAATTGCTTATAACACAACAAGGTACAGGGGCTAGAGACTGATTATGGTCAACAAATCTCTTCAATTTCTTAATGTCCCTGTTTATCTCAAAATGTGTTTTCCCAAAAATAACTCTTTCATTTTGTAAAGTTTTCTAAACACAATATACCATATTCATCCATTTTTATAATAAAATATTACTCATACAGACATTACTCTTGCACTCTGCAAATTCTGAGATAATATACCTGAATACATGTCCTTCACTACTATCAATTTAAAGCAAAAATACAAAATGTCTAAAAAGAAATGCTTCAAAATACATCTCTAACATTCTGGCATTGGACAAAATTAAGTTACAGAGTTTAACCAAAGGGGAAAATATTTCTAAACTGAATCTATTTGTGATATACTAGTTTAAAATTCAAAACTGCCAACATATTCTGTTTACTCCCTTGGCATCTGTTGCATCTGCCAACTGGTGGCCAAAAATTAGAGCAGACTTAACTAATTAGAAGGGTCCCCATCTGGTAGCTGAACTTCTTGTTTATGCTTCCTTTACATTCTAAGTACAGAGATTTGAACCAGAACTTCTGTGGTTTGTAGCAGCAGAGGCTCTCTCTGGCTGGCCCACTTGCTTATTGTCCTGCTGAACTGAACTTGGCACAGATGGAAATGTTCTCTATATTTTATGGACTCCCTTCCTGTGTTCCCCTTGGGTTGAATCATCTTTGCCACAAGAGTTTCCATTGTCTCTCAAAACACTTTCCCATTCATTTTTATCTCTGCGGGCCTAGATCTAAGATTATGAGTACTTTATTGACAAATAGAACTCACGATTTGATAAAACCAATACTATCCTTCTTAAGAATAAAACTAAAAGAAAGGATTAAAGGAAAACATCATAGTATAGTGTGTTTCTGCATGGTTTTTATTTAATCATTGTGAGTACAGTTTCATAATTCTGATATTTAATCAGAATTTTTTTATAGGAAGCAGGAACTACCAGTTAAGTTAATGGAAAAGAGGATTATAGTCAGAGATAGAGATGTATTTTTGGTAAAATGTAAATAGTTTGATGGGACATAACATAATGAATAGGATTTTAATGAGAGCGTTGTTTGTATTGGTGGGGAATAAGCCAGCTGAGTATGGGGTGGAGAAGAGGTGATTGAGAAGATATTTTGTAGGTTTTTGATTTAGAACAATTAAGTATGTTATGTTGCAATTAATCAAGATAGGAAATGCAGGAGAACAAGTTGGTGTTAGGGAATTGAAGAGTTCCATTTTATAAATATCAAATTAATATTTTTAATATTGTGTTGATAATGCTAATAGCACTGGTGATGATAATGTAACATTTATTTGGCATTAACTTGATATTGTGCCAAGTGTTTTGCACATAAAAACACATTTAGTCCTTATCACAACCTAATAAGATATATACAATTATGAGGAATCACAGTACTTTAGGTACACAGATATTAAGTGGTAGAGTTGTGATTCAAGCCCAGGTAAGTTAAGTCCATACACTTAAATAGCTCACACAATTTGGACCTAGCTTCCATGGGATTCTGGTTTGAATGTCTAAAAAGCAGGTGGCTATATGTTTCTGGACCTTACGAATGAGGTCTGAGTTACACATTGTGTGGTCGCCTGCCTTTAGGTTATAGTTAAAACTATAAATGAAGGGGTTTTTTTTTAATTAAAAAAATGTTTTTAGTTAACTTATGTATTATTTGTTTCAGGGGTACAGGTCTGTGATTTATCAGTCTTACACAATTCACAGCGCTCACCATAGCACATACCCTCCCCAATGTCCATCACCCAGCCACCCCATCCCTTCCCACCCCCCCGCCCTGCCGCTCCAGCAACCCTCCATTTGTTTCCTGAGACTAAGAGTCTCTTATTGTTTGTCTCCCTCTCTGGTTTCGTCTTGTTTCATTTTTCTCTCCCTTCCCCTATCGTCCTCTGTCTTGTTTCTCAAATTCCTCATATCAGTGAGATCATATGTTACTTGTCTTTCTCTGATTGACTTATTTCCCTTAGCATAATACCCTCTAGTTCCATCCAAATCATTGCAAATGGCAAGATTTCATTTTTTGATGGCTGCATAATATTCCATTGTGTATATATACCACATCTTCTTTATCCATTCATCTGTTGATGGACATCTTGGCTCTTTCCACAGTTTGGCTATTGTGGACATTGCTGCTATAAACATCGGGGTGCAGGTGCCCCTTCAGATCACTACATTTGTATCTTTGGGTAAATACCTATTAGTGCAATTGCTGGGTCATAAGGTAGCTCTCTTTTCAACTTTTTGAGGAACCTCCATACTGTTTTCCAGAGTGGCTGCACCAGCTTACATTCCCAGGGTTTGGTTTGGTTTTGCATCTATCCAGGGCAGTGGTTTATAAAATGCGAGGATCGTGGATGGATTTCAGCAGTCACCCTGAAATTATAGCCAAATGTTGTTGTATGTGCATTTTCCTGAGAGAAGGGGTTCATAGTATTTAAAGCATCCTAAAGAGAGCACGTGATTCCACCACTCCAACATTTTAAAAACCTTTTGTATGGAGTGAGAAGAGATCAATATTAATAATAATCCCTGGAATTCTTGGTCCTGAAGAAAACCTCTGGGGCTGTCATTGCTCTATTGGATTACCAAAGAAAGTGGTAAGAAGGGAAACCCATTAGTATAAAGGCTACTTGAAGGACTAAATCTGGTATGTAGAATACTAGAACGTCCTGAGGTATTTTTTTCTTGCGTATGTGCTAACTTTCATCTTGGTTTGCAAGAGTGATGTGGCTTCACTGGGGAGATAGCTCTCTCCTTCGTCTTGGTCTGTTTCTTTCTTAAACTGGTACTTTGCTTCAGATATAACATGGTAATCTGTCAACTGTAGGCCTTGGTGTAGGTCCAGCTTTGGTCTTAGAACTGATCATTTCATGTGTTTATTTTCTAGCTGTCATATGCTTACCTCTGGGAAATAGCCTTGTGTTTTGTGGCCCAAAGTGGATGATCAGGGGGGCAGACAGGCAGAGAGGAGAATAAAGAAATAAACTGGTTAGTCTCTTAAATTGTTACCCCTCTCTTGGTTTTAACTTTTTTGCTCCATTTTATCCCTTGAATGAATTCAGGTTATTTGGCAGAATTTGGCACAGAAACGTTCACTTTACTCCTTTATTTGTCTTGTCCTCACAGAAACTTGTAATTTAGGATGTGTTATATTCTTTTACAGTCTTTTTCTGATATATAAGGTATTTAAGGAATCAAGTTTAAAAACTTCAGGAATTTCCCAGATAAAGCAACAATGTAATATATCTAGTTATCTTATTAGGAAAGCAAAAGTAAAAAGAGGAACAAAGAGTAATTTGTTTCAGTGACTTGAAAATGCCCTGCAGATAAACTCTATATGTTGGATTGAATGAATTAGGGTAAGAGTTACCAGTGCTTGAGCACGGAAGAAAGAAATGCCAAATTTCATTCCTGGTGAATGTGTAGGTATAAATGCTGATGTAACCTTAACAACACCATGGCTTTTGTCATAAAAATGCCATTTCCTGGGAAGTATTAATGAAAAAGTTATAATCTTTCTTCTAGTCAGAACTCAGCCCCACATTGACTAATGTTGGATGGAGTGGCACAAAGTGTAGAAACTTGTGGAGGGAAAATTCTGAAGTCCCTCTAGCATGTTCTAACACACTACCTCTTGCGTACCAAGCCCATATAACCAAACAGTGTGACTTCTCATAGACATGTCTACTATGGTCATACTTAACAAAAGGAGCATCGGATATTACAAGGCTTGCATGCCTTCAGGATGTTTTGCTCTCCTTTATTCTTCTTTGAGTTTACAAAGTCTACATAACTCTTCTTTCCTCCACAGAAGATAAAATTACCTTGACTTCTCTTAAATCATGGTTTCAGCATCTATCACAAAACATCGTAGAAACTGAAGTGTTTCTTTCTTGGCTGAATATTTAAAAGACAGTTACTGACTTTTAGCTTAGAGGCAAATCTATAAATTTTTAAGCTTTGGTAAAAACTTACACAATAGGGATATAGAAAATTGTGGGTTGTTTGCTTTCCAATAAAAAGAGCTATTTTATCTTGAATTAAATATTATTGGAGCTTTTTTTGATAACACTGTTTACATAATTTATGAATAATACCTTGAGCAACATTAACTTTTTTTTTAATATTGAAGCATCTTGTATCTCTGGCATTTCATGGACAACATTTAGGCAGTATTGTTGAAGTCAAGTGTTTGGGTTAACCAATAGTTTGATTCCCAGCTCCACAACTTATAAACTTTGGGTAGGTTACTTAAACTCTTTGTGTGCCTCAGTTTTCTCAGCAGCTAAAGGGGGAAAATTAAAACCACTTCCTCATAAATGTTGTTGTGAAATTCAATTGAGTTAATACATGTATGTTTCTTAGAAATGTTCCTGGCACAACTTAATAGCCAATATTTATTGACTATGTATTATTTCTTTTTGCTATAGTTCATGATTGAAGTTCAACAAAGCCATTTGGTGAACAATAAAGTTTTAGAAACTTAGCTAAATCTTATTTTTCTTTAATTACATATATATGACAATCTTATTGTGAGATTGTTTTAAAAAATAACTATATATAGTATATCCTTTTGGGTTCATATATCTAGACCTGCCTTGTTCTTGTAGTTGCAACAGACTAGTCCCTAGAAGGTATATATCGTAAAATCTATCTCATGATTGCCATTTACTTTGTGTCTAAATGTTTGCTGTTTCAAATAATGCAGCCAATAATATCTTAAACATCCATCAGTGTTCAAAAACTTGCCCCCTGAGGGCCACATTAAGAACGCAGATTCATCTGGTTTTGGCTCCAAGTTGTTTAAAATTTTTTTTAAATTGAGTCAACATTTATAAATCAAGAGAATTTAGATGAAAATCCAGGTTTTTGGCTTCTCTTAAAAAAAATCTAAAGATCAATAACCACTGGGTCTAGTTCTTGAATTGCAGTGACTAGCTTTGGCAGAGCTGAGGCCATAGCAATGATAAATTCCTATCTATTCCACTTGCCACCGTCCCTACCTTCTCTGTCACATCGCACCTTTCAGGCTGTCCTCACTTAGAGCACCTGCCTGGTTCTCATGGGCCCTTTAGTTTGTGATTCCTGAGGTGTATCATTAAACATTTATGTTGGAATATATTACTAAATGATAAAGTCTAAGTAGTGGAATTTCTGGGTCAAAGGGTAGAATCATGATAAATTTTTGGTAAGTACTGTGAAATTATTTTTCAAGTTGTATGAAATACCCAGAGTGCTTTTTCCCTCTAGGTTCTCTGCTAGACCTGTATGTAACATAAGTCACGTAGGAAAAAAAGCGAAAACTTTTAAGTTCCTTTGAGTAGCAGAAACTTAATGCAAGGATTTATAGGCTGATACTTGGTGGTTGTATCAGCCTGGGTCTTGGCAGGAAACAATACATACTCACCTGCGATCTTGAAGAAAATTGGTTGAGGGATTATTTACACAAGTGTGGGGAGGGTTAAGAGAACCAATAAGGGATGTTGAGGCCCCCAAGGAAGCCATTAATAACCACGATCTGGTGGGACAAAGTGAGGACATGGTTTTTCTGGAGCCCAGTGTGGACTCACTTCTGAGAACTAGACCGCTCACAGGAGATATAGTTGTCAAGGGACACAGCCACTGCTAAAACTTTGCTGCTGAGATAAGATGGAAGTGGGGATCAAAATTTCCTGGCCACTGTCTCTTTCCATCCTCCAGTCATGCCTCCTGTTGGCCAAGCCTCTCTGGCTTCCAGAGCCATATAGACTGGTTGAAAGAGTTTTCCAGGATAAGAGCAGGAAGTATGGAGAATATGTAGGGTGGGAATGTGCAAAGACAGAACAACCAGCACAGGGCTGTCTGGTCTCAATTGTCCTAGAGGATTTTCTGTATTATCCCTTTTGTGATCATTACATTAAAAATATATATATATTAAGTCACCCAATCATAAAAATCACATTTATTGCATAGTTGAGTTTAATTGACTGAAGTACATGTGGGAAACCCCCCACAAAGTATTAATAGGATACATATGAAGTCTTTATTAATTTGAACAATATTTATATTTTTTAAAGTCCGTGTAGAATTTGTTTGACCTTTTTGACTTTACCAACCATAAGATAACAAATTTAATGAAAGCTTCTATATGCTAACCCATGTATTTTTTTCAAGGGGGAAAAACCATGTACCTAAGTAATTATATATTGGGGTAGATAGTGATGAAAGTTTCAGATAAAGGGCTTTGGAAATTTGGAGAAAGAGAAATCATACTAGTAACTCCTTTGACAGAACTCCACTTAAAAGGCTTGAAGGGCTTACCTTCATTCCCTTTGTAAGGCAGACTGATGAATGTCTACTGCAAGCTAACCACTCTGGTTCCTAACACCTGTGCACTTTTTGCTCCATTTGTGTTGAATTCCTATTAAGTCAGTTGTAAATCTGATTAAGCTGGCAAGTAAACCAAACCTGATTAAACCAGTTTCACTAATTAATAAGACTACTCAAAACATTCCATATTAAACTAATGAATATGAGTTTTAAATGAAATTTATGTTTACAGTGAGATCTAAGCAGAATGCATTTTTAAGAATTGGTATATGAGGGGCTCCTGGGTGGCTCAGTCATTAAGTGTCTGCCTTCGGCTCAGGTCATGATCCTGGGGTCCTGGGATTCAAGCCCAGCACCTGTCTTCCTGCTCAGCGGGAAGCCTGCTTCTCCCTTTCCCACTCCCCCTGCTTGTGTTCCTGCTCCTGTTATCTCTCCCTCTCTCTCTCTGTCAAATAAATAAATAAATAAATAAAATCTTAAAAAAAAAAAGAATTGGTATATGCGTTCAGAAATATTTGTTATTGAACTGAAAATTTTGAAAGTTGGAAAAATTCATAAAAGATTGATAAAATGTTCAAGGCTAGACTTTTTCACTACATTTAGAATGCTTTTCACATTTTAAACATTTTGCTCCATCTTGAAGAAATAAAATAGGGGTATCGTATATTATGAATTGTGGATGTGTTATATACAAATGGTCAGGAGGTAGAACTCTGATCGATGGATCCCTAACCAAAGAAAAAACTGCCCCTAATCAAAAGTTTGTAACTAGCACTTGTCTAAGTTTTAACATTAACACTCAGTGTGTGTGAGCATGCGAAAAATATTTGTGGCTATAATTTTTTGCATTAATTAACTAATTAGATGTCTGGAATGAGTTGGGAGAGGGCTTCCTCTAATTTCAGCTAGGGAAATAAGGTATACTTCCTGAAGAAAGAATATTTTCACCTGAGCCCTTGCTAGATATCCCATTATTAGTCTTATTTACTTAAGGAAGCAAACTCTTCCTCAGTGAGTAAATCAATTACATTGAGCAAACATTTATTGAATTTCCATTGCCTGCAGGATAAAAGATAAGTTACTGATCATGGCATAAAAGCATATTCATGATCTGGTTCCTACGTACCTTTTCAGCTTCATCCCCCATCCCGCCTCACCTGACTTATCTTTATGGATTAGCAAGACAATGTGCTTATGAATTTTAAACCCCTATTATGCGTCAATATTGTATGCTTTTGTACATTCTCTTCCAGAGGCCTAGAATACCTATCCTGTCATCAGGCATGTGTTGAATGTTGATCATTCAATGAAAACTCTGTTCATCTTAAAAAGAGATAACATTCTTTCCTTTGTGATTTCTATGCCAAATTCTCATTTTAAATGAGGAGAAAGATTTATGAAGACAACTATTTATTAGAATTGTGTTTCTAATAACTCTAGGATACTCAAAACTAGAAATAAAAATCCTACCATGAGAGGATGGTCTAGTGTATTATAGCAAATAAGTTAATATGATGCTTCTATAAAAATCACATTTGCAAAAAGATTTCAAGTTTACTTATAAGTATTTCAAATTCACCGGGTTGTTTAAAGTGCCTATTACATGTGCTGTCAAAAAACACAATTATAAGGTAAAGTGATAGCCAGTGGCATAAAGAAGATAGAAAATAATGGAAGAAAATCTATAATTTTATCTTGTGTAACTCTAGGTGGTGGTATTAGATTACAGGTGCTATTTTTCCCGCACTTCCCAGTTTTTCAACAATTAAAATGCATCACTTTGACAATAAACAAATAAAACATTTAAACAAATTTCCATGCTTTATTCAGGGGTCATCACTTCCTTATACAGTTCTGAACCATTCATCCTTCCCATTTATTATGCTTTTTCCTCTGTATTATTTCTTTGTTATTCACAGAAACAAGTCTATTGAAGTTATTTCTTTATTTTTATGTCTCCTCACCCAGACAAACTCTGAGAAAAAAGGCTATTTCATAGTTTTCTCTCCATGATTAATATATATACATGTGTGTGTGTGTGTGTTTGTATAATCTAAATATGTGTTTGGAGTTCAACCAATGTAAGTATAACATGATTATGTGCAACAAAATTAGCAGCATTCTCCAAATACCTGGCAAAAGGGAAGAGGGTGTTACTCCCTGTGTGATTTCTTTTTATTAGGCACAACTCCTTTAAGACTTTACATTCTTTTTTTTTTTTAAGATTTTATTTATTTGAGAGAGACAGAGACAGAGAGTATGAGCAGCAGGGAGGAGGCAGAGGGAGAGGGAGAAGCAGACTACCCACTGAGCAGGGAGCCAGACAAGGGACTTGATCCCAAGATCCTGAGATCATGATCTGAGCCTAAGGCAGATGCTTAACCTCCTGAGCCACCCCAGGTGCCTGAAGACTGTATGTTCTTGTCCTGGTTCTGACAGTGCTAAATTATTTTTAACATAATTAGGCCATTAATATTGTATATGAAGATAATGTTTTTCCTGAATTTTTTTGAGTTTCTTTAAATACTTTCCATTATATATCTTTAGAAAAAGCCTAAGGAAATTGGCCTATTATTTATGTTTCAAAAAATTAGTTATAAATATCAGTTTTATTTTTCACATTAGTTAGCATTAATCTTTAATTATTACTTTTCTTTCATTCTCTAATAAAGAATAATGTGTTTTTTCTCTCAGAGAATATATGATATTGCCCTTGGCCCATTAATATTCACTTATTGAGATTTAAGGAAATTTCTTAAACATTTTACCAACTTTATGAAAATAAGACTAAAATCTTTATTTTTAGACTAATGGAGTTGCCTCTTTTTCTGTTTTTCCAATTTCAATTAATAAATAATTTGAGTGTATTTGTATTTGTCTATCTGCTAGATGGTAGAAAAGTCAAAGATAAATAAGAACAAGTTGCCCTAGAAAGGGAGACTTGAACCAACTTTGGGTTGAAACAAAGGGCTTCTTTGTGAGAAGTGTGAGAAGTGGCTTAATGGAGGAAATGACCTGGTTGCTGACCTGCAGGAGAAGGGTAGGCCATAGTGAGCAAATCACACAGCATTAATTTCTAAGATATATTTGTGGATCACTAATATTTCATTATTGAATTTCAGGGTGTGTGTGTGTGTGTGTGTGTATGTGCATTGTTCAGTGTCATATACTCTATTTTGGGTATTGGTAGCTAGAAGGAAATGATGATTTGGATTTCTATGTAATAGATTTGGAGAAGTGAAGCTATGTATGAGACCATATAGTGTAGGGGATGGGGAGGGAGCTAATTTTATCTTTGGATACAAAGAAGTCTATTAGGAAATGATGTTTGAGCTGATAAATGAGGAAGTTGAAATTATTTGATAATGGATTGGATGCAAGGAGTAGGGGGGAAGAGTTAAGGATTATTCCGCAAGTACTGGTTTGGGCACTTGTGTCAATGGAGATGCTCTGATTAGTTTTGGAAAATTAATTTTAAAGATGCCTGTGAGGGTGCCTGGGTGGCTCAGTTGGTTAAGCGGCTGCCTTCGGCTCAGGTCATGATCCTGGAGTCCCGGGATCGAGTCCCGCATCAGGCTCCCTGCCCGGCGGGGAGTCTGCTTCTCCCTCTGACCCTCCCCCCTCTCATGCTCTCTCTATCTCATTCTCTCTCTCAAATAAATAAATAAATAAATAAATAAATAAATAAATAAATAAATAAAATATTTTAAAAAAGATGCCTGTGAGACATCTCAAGTAGAGATATAGACCACGTATTTGAGTATTTTATGGATCTGAAGATCAGACAAGTTGAGTGTCTGGCCTAGAGGTGAGATTTACTGAAGCCATAGATAAATGTGAGATCCCTTAGGGAGGTGTGGAGAGAGAGATGAGCATGGAGTCTTGCGGGTAGTGGTGGTAAATTTCATAGTTTAGGAGATGGGTAGCAAAGGAGGAGCCCGCAAAGAGACCTGGGTAAAACAGCTAAAGAACTAGGTGGAAAATCGGGAGTTTGTACTGTGCTGACACAGAGTAAAAAGCGTGTGTGTGTGTATGTTTAAAGGAGGAGGTGGTTCACAAGGTCAAATGCCATTGACAGGTCACGATTAGTAAAAACCGAGAAGGAGTCTGTTGGACTTAGAGGTACAGATGGAGATCTTTGGATATCTCAGCAAGAGCAGTTTCAGTGGAACAGGAGGCTGCTTTGAATGAGTTAAAGTGAAAAAGAGAAGTGAAGAAATAGCGATGTCTCTTGTAGATAGCTGCTTTGAGAACTGTGGCTTTCAAAAAGATGAGAGAGGTAAGGTTGAAGTCAGAGGAGTGTGTGGGACTGAGGGAAAACTTCATTTTCTTTTTTTACCTTTTACACTTTGAAACCCTTGACTAAGTTTCTATGCTGACCTGGGGGAGCCTGCGGAAAGGGGCAGTGCAGCTACAGGAAGGGAAAGCAGTAATTCAGTATGGGACAAGCAGAGTAGGGGCTGGGATTTCTTACACAGAGGGAGCCTTTGTGAGAAAGAGGGACACTTGTTCCATTTCCAGAAGAATGATGTACAAAAACAAAGGATAGGAGGAAAACTGACAAAGGCAAATTTATACATTTGGTGATGGGAAGCCCATTTAGTGTCTTTAATAAAAACATGGGGCTTCCAGGGAGGATATCTGAGAGAGAAGAGCCGTGTAGGAGGTCTAGAGGTTTGAGAACGAGGGCCAGTGGTTTACAGTCATTTTATGAAATACTGGATTAGGAAACCTACCATAATAATAGTATTTCACAGTGCCTTTATTTTAGAGTTCATTAAACTTGGTTTTTGTTCCTCACTGATGAGACTCTTCAATAAAGAACAGATTTAGTAAAAGAATAAAAATAATTTTTTTTTGTATTTGCCACCCCTTGTCTTATTTCTAGTGAGATTATGCAGACTGCTTTGATTTTGGTATACCTATCACTGCTCTTGCTGCTGGTCCCATGGTGATTTGTTCTCTGTGATACAGCAGTTGTTATAGAGAGAATTCATACCACTGTCACCAGTGAGTGTTTCTTGGGGGAGAGAGAGCTTGCGAATGGCAGGCAAGGAACCTCTTTGCAATAAACTCCCAAATTTTATGAAATTTCCTTGGCTGTAAGGAACAAAGTGAGCAATGAGAAAGCAAAACTAAAATTAACTAAAATTAAAGGAGTCATGAATTTGACAAAGATCTTGGAAGATACATATTATGGCTTTTTTGGGGCATGGATGTTATCTGATCTTTGGGTCCTCTGTGCCAGGCACACAGTAGTAATAGCCAGTGTTTATTGAATGTTACCATGTGCCACTGACTTCTAAATGCTTCATTCATTTAGGTTAATTCATTTCGTTCTCACCTGAGTGTGAGGTGGCCACTCTTACTGTTTGAGAGATAAGAAAACTGAGGCACAGAGAGGTTAAATACCTTGCCCAAGGTCATATGGTTAGAGTTAAAGCTACAGTTAAGCCCCAAGCAGTGTCGCTCTAAACCTTATCTGCTTCTAGAATCAGAGCTTGCTGAATTGAGTAATGTCCACACTCTTGCCACTGGTTGCCTGGCACAATCTGTTATTCCAATTTTATAGTTGAGGTCCAAAGTCCTGTTCAGGATTGACCACGGTCAGACCATAAGTGACAGAGCTGGTATTTAACTTCGGCTATTTCGACGCCTTGTCTTGTGCTTTTGCCGCTTTGCCATAATTGCCTCTGTGTCTAATTTCAGGTCTGGTGATTCCCTTTTGCCTTGAGTTTTGTTTGCACCTCCAGCCTGTGTACCGCCTGCCCAGTAATGACCTAATACTTACTGTGTGGGCTTCAGAGTTTATTTGATTTGGAGCAACCTAAACGGCCTGTTGGCAAGGACTAAATATAAGACTGTGAATACAGGGACACGGATCCATATTTCTGGCCAAAGAGATCACGCAGGCTATGGTCAGACACTGCAGATGATTGGCAACAGTTGCTGTAGCTAAAATGAATTCTCTAATTCTGAATGTTTGTGTTATGTAATATAAATTCATATAAAGAGAGGGAATACAGAATTGAAGCAATGAAGAGTAATATTTCTAATGCACTGCACCAGTTTAGAGAAATAGGATTTTAGTTTGAAAATCGAATTAATTTCTTAAGAGCCTTACCTTGACAATCACATGTAAGAGACATTATCTTTCACAACACAGGCACCTTGCAGTGTTCAGAATTGGCTACTTTTGTTGTTACCACCCTAGTTTCCTTGCAACATCCTGTGTTGTGACTGGGCAATCCATTTTGCTGCACTGATTTGACTGGGAGAAACCACAGCATCGTGTGGTTTAAATGACTCATTCAGTTTCAGAAAAGTGGTCTGTGTAAGAGCCAGGATTAGGATTTGAATCTTCCATCTTGAATGCCATGCTTTGTGTTAAACCACATGGTGTTCTAGTATATCATTTGGCCCATTTAAACCACATGGATAATTCATTTTTCAACACCCTGGTTCCATGTCATCTTAGCTGTCACTTCCATTAGCTGCTTACACACCTGCATGCCGTTCACACCAGACCCCTCTCCAGCCTGTTCTGACATCAGGAGTGGCGCTCATTAAGCAGTAGAATACAATTAAAATCACCACCACCACTACCACCACCACCACCACCACCACCTTCTTCTGCCCTCCTGCATTTTACTTCTGGTTTCTGTTCATATGGAATTCAGTATCACTTCAATTACATAATGCCTATGGAGGGGGACTCTCTCACTGTTCCATTTTGCTGCTCGTAGACTTTCAGAGGCTTTTCCTATAGGAGAATAGTGCTTTTGCATTTATGTCGGATGGAGTTCTGGAGAGATTAGGAGACTTTTTATAACCATCTTGTTGAGGTAGCATAATGGGAGCCTGGGGTGAGACCTTGCATACAAACCCCTCATGACAGATCATCTATTTTCAGCTTAGGTTCACCACCAACACATTCTCAGGCAGGGGAGAAATAAGGAACTGCATTTCCCAAGTCCCTGTTCTCCATATGGTTCCAGTTTAGTGTCTGCCAATGAGAAACATTCACGTGAGATTTGGAATATGGAAGACAAGGAAAAAGGGAATAGAGGAGAGATTGACCTTGGGTTCATACACTTGTGCATTCAGTAGATATTTATTAAGATCCTACCTGTGGCAGGCATTGTTGTACTTTCTGGGGATGTAGCTCCTGTTCTCATAGTTTATATTCTGTGAGTGGGTGAAGAGATACAAAAACAAACAAATAAGAAAATATAAATATGTATTTCAGACCATGATCATATTATAAAAACAAAACACAAAATATAAGATGGGTATCTTATTTTATTTTTTTAAAGATTTTATTTATTCATGAGAGACAGAGAGAGAGGTAGAGGCAGAGGGAGAAGCAGGCTCCCCGCAGAGCAGGGAGCCCGATGCGGGACTCAATCCCAGGATCCTGGGATCATGACCTGAGCCGAAGGCAGACGCTTAACTGACTGAGCCACCCAGGCGTCCCTAGAATGGGTATTTTAGAGAGGGGAGTAGAAAATGAGTAATTTTTGTTCAGGAATATTCTAAAGTTCTAAAGGATGTTCTGTTGATTTCTGGAGGGAAATGTTAACTTTCTAAACCTTTTGGAATTCTTGACTGTTCATGTTTCAGTTTAGTTGACTATTGTGTCATAGCTCTCAGTGATTTCTTTAAGTATTCTGTGTTAACACACAAAGTGCAGTTGCTGAACACTAGCTGTTGTGATCAAAGTGGTGTCTTGATCTGTGGTTTGAGATGTTGTTTGGCTCCTGAAAGTCTGTCATACTCTCCATTTCCATGAAACCTGCTGGATCAGGGAACAGTGGAATTTTAAGGGAGCCACTATGACTTACTAATGGGAACTAGGATTGTGTTCCACAGATTGCTATAAATTTTATATGGATTTACTAGCATGCTGTCCTCAGGTCAGCTTGCTCTTATACTTTATAGGCTTTCATAGGAGTATGGCATAATAAAGCACATATCTGACTATATCCGGGGAACACCCTGGATTGATTCCAATAAGGGAGATTTGACCCAAGGTTTCTCCTGCTTAGGAAGTGGTGAGCAAATGTGAGGACTTACTTCTTTTTTTTTTTTTTAAAGATTTTATTTATTTATTTGAGAGAGAGAGAATGAGAGATAGAGAGCATGAGAGGGAAGAGGGTCAGTGGGAGAAGCAGACTCCCCGCTGAGCGGGGAGCCCGATGCGGGACTCGATCCCGGGACTCCAGGATCATGACCTGAGCCGAAGGCAGTCGCCTAACCAACTGAGCCACCCAGGCACCCCGTGAGGGCTTACTTCTACTGATAGGATTGAGTATCTCTCCTTTGGAGATCGGTTTGTGATGAAGTACATAGAGTGTGTCCTAAGGGCATCAGGCTGTAATTGTTCTCCTTCAAAGTGGACTGTTGTGCCCCCATCCTTCAAGTAAAGGGGAACTGCCTAACACCCCGTGTTTATTGGACTTATGATTTATTTCTTTAGAAAAGATTATGTCCTTTGTTAGAACATTCTTTTCACTGGGGATGGAGATTTAGGAATTAAGAGGCTTTGGTCTTAGGAAGCTACTTTTTCTGTTAATTTTGCTTATTTCTGGAATCCTTTTATTTAAAAAAATCCTTATGACTTATATGGCTTTTGAGACTTCTAATAAAAATTATTTTTCTCCTCTCATCTTTACTATTCATCACCATACTTTCCCTATCTTTCACATCAAATCAGGTTTAGGTGCTTCACTGTGCTGGGAAAATACTCATTTTCTTTCCCGTTTAGCTTTGAGAAGTAGTAGCAGAGGGGTTTGGGTTTCTAGTCTAGACTCTACACTTGATTGCTTTGGTACCCTGGGGCCAGACACTTACCTCAGATAAGGTGATCTGGCTCTCACTGCCTTTTTTGTGGAAAGAAGGGGTTTTATTATGTTAAACATTGTGGTCCCAGGACCCCTTTATACTCCAAAAGTTCTTAGGGCCCTATAGAGCTTTCTGTTGTTGTTGTTGTTGTAGTGCTAATTTGTCTGTGTTGTGAGCCAATTGTTAAATAACCTTGTAGTCAAACCATTGGTAGCATGAAATTAACCATGGAGGGAATATTTATTTTATTTTTTTAAAGACTTTATTTATTTATTTGTCAGAGAGAGAGAACACAAGCAGGGGGAGCTGCAGGCAGAGGGAGAAGCAGGCTCCCTGCTGAGCAAGGAGCCCGATGTGGGACTCAATCCCAGGACCCTGGGATCATGACCTGAGCTGAAGGCAGATGCTTAACCAACTGAGCCACCCAGGTGCCCCTTGAGAAGGAATATTTACATCATGGAACTTGGCAAATGCTACCAGTAAGGGCTTTGTGTGTGTGTGTGTATGAGAGAGAGCTAGTTTATCAGCATACTGCTGGCTTACCACAGAAGAAACTAGAATTGAGAAATCAAAACATTTCTATTTATTAAATAATTTAAAATAAAATAGGCCCAATATATATTAATATAAATAAAATATTTTCTTTTTTTAAAGATTTTATTTATTTATTTGACAGAGAGAGAGTGAGCGCACAAGCAGGGGGAGGGGCAGACAGAGGGAGAGGGAGAAGCAGACACCCCGCTGAGCAGGGAGCCCGATGCAGGCTCGATCCCAGGGCCCTGGGATCATGACCTGAGCCACCAGTTAACTGACTGAACCATGCAGGTGCCCCTGAGTAAAATATTTTCATAAAAAGTACACTTTCAGGAGAAAAATTAGGAAGAGTGGCTTTTCCAAATGTCTTGATGTCTGGTTTAATAGAAGGCAGCAATATTGTTATGTAAACAGCCATACTCAGTGAGTTGTGATATTACATGTCAGGCAACCTTTGGAAAACTTCATTGTCCCTTGTGAGAAAATTAAGTTAAGAAACGCAAACAATATCTTGGTATTATTATAAAAATAGTTTAACCTAACTGAGCCATTGAAGAGGTCTCAGGGTACCCCAGGGTCTTCAGACCATACTTTGACGACCACTATATCAGAGAACCTCTGGAGTCATTTCCATCTCAGAAAAAAAATCAGTACTTCTGAACTCCTCTTCTATGTATATTTTTGGGTGGTGTGACTTAAGTTGGGACAAAGCCTCTTGGCAGTTGATCCGTAGGTTTTGAATTGTGGAGCCCACATTAAAAATAAGTGGGTTATCTCTACCACTGCTCACTATTGTACCTGAACATCAACTGCCTTTACACCCTTCTGGATTCTTCTCCTTCTTTCCTTACTATTTTCCTATCTATCAGACTCCTCTACCAGGCAAGGTGAGCAAGAGGTTAGCATCTTTAAGGCATCAAAAGAGTGTACCCACTGCAGGAGAGTTTTGAGATGATGGGAAATGAGAAGCCAGTTAGAGCAACCTCATAATGGTGATGGTGCAGCTTGAGGGGTACTCCATCCCTGAGAACAGAAAGATGTTCTGAGTGTGTGCAAGTGTGAGAGACAGCTATTCTTTTCAGGCACATGGGGGCTCAGCTGTCTTTGTTGTCTTTGAATAAAAAAAAAAAAACAACTGTGCAGTATGACCTGGAGTAGAGTTGGCAAATTTTTTTTTGTAAAGGGCGGGATAGTAAATATTTTTTTGCATTGTGGACCATGCAGTCTCTGTCGCAACTATGGCTCTGTTGTAGCGCAAAAGCAGACATAGACCTTGTGTAACTGATTGGTAGTCACTGTGTTCCAATAAAACGGTGTTTGGGGACCTCTGCCTAGGTAAGAAAACAAAGTGGCTTTGTCTACTCATAAAAATTCCTCTCTCACTTTGGCATGTCTTGGTTGCTAGCATCGCCAAACCTCGTGTGCTACTTACACCTTTATATTGAACCATAAATGCTAGATTTTCAAAGTTGTCTGACTAGCCGGGATAAGTCTAATGAGATAGTTGATTGAAATAACAACAGTTATGTCACTTGCTGTATGCCAAGATACTGTCCTAAGCACTTGACATGATTTAATCCTCACAGTAGTCCTATAATTAAGCATGATTATTATTATTCTCATTTTATTTGCCAGGAAAGGGATGCATGGAAAGACAAAGCAATTGGCTCAAGTTTATTCAGTGAGTCTGTAGAGCAGGGATTTAGACCTAGGCAGTGTGTCCTGTGCTATACCGTTCTTGATATATGCAGGTGTTATGTTCTGCACATGTACACACATTTGGAGGTCGGGTGGATCCGAGGACTAATTATGCTGGGGATTCGCCTCAGTTTAAATTTAAAAGTGAGCATAAGGCTTTCTCAGAGCTATCTGATAAATCTTTATAGAAAGTTAAAAAATTTTCTCAAAGTCAGACACTAGTCACACAAAGCTTATAAAGCAGGCACATTAAGGGAGAAAAATAAGCTCATAGCAACAATATTAGTATTAAAAATGGAAGAAAAAAGTAAACATATTGGAGGATGGCAAATGGTACATTTTCAGAAATGGATAAAACTGAACAAAGAAAGGAATAATAAATGTAAAAAGAGAGGTAAAGTGAATGCCAGAGTATATTTAAACAAATATTTAGAGTATTAAATGAATCATTCTTTAAATAATATGTGAATGAGATATTCCCAGTGTAGCATTTTAGTAGAAGCTGTGTATGTTTTTAAACTATACAAAGCTGTGTTTGAACAAATTAAATTATTTGGAATTAAGTTTTGAGACAAAATTAACAAGAAAAACAAAGAAAGAGTAGAACATAAAGATCCTTAGATCCCTCCCTTTGATGAACTTTCTGGACTTTTATTTTTAGCCAGTTGCTCATCTGAAGCAGGATTCTCCAAAGTACAGTTTTGCTCAAGACGATCTGTTGTGGGACAGAAAGAATATGCCAGGACTTTTATTCCTGTTTTTCTCTTTCTCGTAGAGTAATCTAAATTGTGCAATCCAGGGCTAGCCGTCAAGGAAAAGGGATCTGAGGTACAGTCAGGTAGTTTCCTGTTTCGCTTAACCTCACCTCCCATTTGCCAGAATTGATTCCCAGGGCCCTACCCAGCTGCAAGGGAAGCTGAGGAATGTGAACATTAGCTACAAGTCTCTGTGCTCAGCTAAAGTTTGGTGATACTCTTTTACTAAAGAGAAGAGTACATATCGGCATCTAGCTGCTCTCCAGTAATATTTAAAAGCATTCACAGACTTAAAGATCAGTTATGCATTTTTCTTTTATAAAAGACGAGAATCTCAAACTTAGTAAGCTTTCTGTGATGACTAACATCTTACGGTAGAGTGCTACATGAACAGTCATGAAAATCAATACCTATGCGGTATTTCCCTGTAAGGTGATGATGAAAAGGATTAAATACATGTGCTATGGAGAGAGTATTTTGAAAAAACGATGCTTGGAATTGTTTGGACTTTGTTATTAAATAGTATTCAAGTGAGTCTCCTGTAAAAAAAAATCTCTCATATTACACTGTGAAAAGGTTGTAAAGGATTTTTTAAAATCTTAAAAAAAACTTCCAAAGTTGTTTTAATAAATTTTAAATCGATTTATTAAAAATAGAAAAATGTAACACATTTGTATTAATTTGGATGAATTAATTTTTCATTAGTAGGTGAAAAGAACTTTATCAGCTCAATTAAAACCTGAAACCTTTGAATATCCATGGGTGGAATGAAAGATGGCCAACAGTGCACTTCTTTCACTGGTATATACAAACTCTCTGAAAATATTTCCTTTTTAGCTATGACAGACTTTATAATTAGATATCAGAAACTGCCAGGTTATTATATTTATTGGGGCACTATTTTTTACCATTAATTTTGTAATGACTTTGTATCATTATCTGTTGCATTGTTAATATTGTATCATTAATAAATACAGCAAAATACAAGTATTTACAAATACTATTCATTTAATATTTACTTCATTTTAATTTGATTTTTTGTGGATACTTTAGAATATAGCTAACTTAACGGTATTGCTTATATGTCTATACAACATAAACCAATGAACATATGAAGAATGCATTTAAGTAAATTTTAGTGAGGTAGCAGAGGATCAAGAATGTTTGGAGAGCAGTGGTTTCCAAAGGGCTGTATTTGCTCCATAGGGATGTAGTTCTTTTTTTAATGCGGACATGAGAGAAATGTGCTATACTAATATTTAATGTATGGACTGACACTGACAAACTCACATGCTGTGTACTCCAGAAGCCCCGAGGTATCCACACTGGTCTCCGGGTTACAAACAAGGATTTAGATGCTTTATGGGGGTTATTTATATGTGTAGTGAGCATCCTGAGGGACGAGTAGCACTAGTTTCTTAGACCTGTGGTCTCAGATGCTAGCGAACTATTGCATATCTGTGTCAAGTGCAACTTGCTAGATGGGAACACGCACCTTATCCCATTTTGCCCACATCCCTGCCTATCTTCTTGTCAATTTGCCCAACGCTTGAGTCTAAAATTCTGAGTCCTGATAGCAGGGTTATCAAGGCCATGTGAAGACAGGGTTATTTATGCTTAATTTTAGTCACCCTACAAGAACAAAAGGAAATATTTTGCTAATGCAATTAGTGTGTGTGTGAAGGATTTGTAGTCTTAGGAATTAAGAAAATTGTGCAACAAAGAACCTCCATGGGTTTGGAGCCCAGAGAAATGTGCATATGTGTGTGTGTGTGTGTGTGTGTTCATGTGTGTATTTGTTTGTATAAAAATTAACACAGTGCTGCTTTGCTATGTCAATAAAGTTACCATTTTCTTGGCCATAGGATGGATTACTTGTCAAACTCTTAAAACTTACTTTTCGTGCCACCTGAAGACATCATGGCTTCCTAAAGTGATTTTTCTACATTAACTTTTAGTTTAAACTTCCCTGGCATATTTTTGCCCCATGACAGTTAATTTTTCAACCTCAATTGACTTTAACTGAAAATCACACACAATGGAACTTGGAACTTTTCTCATCTATGTCTGCCATCTTCTTCCACCTTGTAGGGAGCAGTGGTGCTTAGCTTCAGAGTGCTTAACACCCATGTAAAGCTCAAACTGTTTGAGATTTTACTGATAAATACCCGGTAACTGGATCTCATTAAAAATTTTAATTCTCTGTTATTTTTATCCATTGTTCCTGGCCCGTTCCTCTAGTATTTCATTCTTTATGATAGGATTTAATCATCGTGATTTTAGTCTACCCTCTTTTAGGGTGAACCACATTCACTTGGTAGCCAATTGTCTTTTGGCTTGATAATTTTCATCTGTGATGTCATGGTACTTTGTTCCTCATTCTCAAATTGCCCTTTGTTCTATCTGGAGATTCTCAAAGGAGTTGTCAAGGTTTTAGCATTATAACCATATGCTTCAGACCTGCTTTGGCTCCCACTTGTCCATATCTTTTATCACCATCCACCATGAAAAGCCCAAGGTTTCCAAAACCTACAAAAAACAAAACAAAAAAACAGTGCAGGGCACCACATCAAGAAGGGGAAGGAGCATCCCTTCTTTGTGTTTTAAATTACCTTCAGATGCTAGACGCAGCTCTCTGTCATGTCATAAAATTCCCTCAATAGTTCTATCCCTTTCTTCCCTTTTCTCCATAGCAGATTTATGCTTAATCCAAAGGACTGGGGGATAAAGATGCTATTCCCTCAGTTCTTCTTCAATGATTTCTTCCTTCTCTCACACATGTGCACCCACCTCAACATTCTGCATTCTCCCTTACAAAAATAAAACTTCCCAGCATAGAAATGAAGATATTGGATTTAGGTGAAATTGTTTGGGGGATAGGTTTGACATCCATGGTTAGGGATAGGCTGTACATTACATGGCAGAAATTAGTTAAATAGGTTCTCTTGTAATAGTTTAAGCGAGTGTTCAGCTCATTTGCCATCTCAGTAGCCTCTCTGCAATGCTTCCATTTGTCAATATTTTTCTCAAAATGGGACACTTATAACTGAACCTAATGTTCCAGATGTGACCTGATTAAGTCATTGTACAGTAGTGTAGTTAATGCTGTTCCTCAAAATCAAATCTAATCGAAGTAGTTTTCTGCTTATAGATCTTGTCTGATTCCCTTTCTCGGTCTTTGATAATCATGCTCAATTTATAAATGCCTTACCCACGCTCATTCCAGTTTCCTTCCATACAACTGATGCACAGACCTCTCAGACTTCTTTGTCATTTCCCAGTCTTTTCTGTGAATACAAAATTCTCTTTTCCTAGAATGTTCGTCCTCTCTTCTCTACCTGAGAAAAATGTTTCTTATGGTCCAAACATTTTTTTCTCTTGTCTGGATTAGATGACCCTTCCTCCTTAGTCCCTTCTAAATCATAGCCCTTATCCCTTTTTTTGGTAATGATCTTTTAAGTCTGTGTCACCCCAACCATAAGCATTTCCAAATATTGAGGGCAGAAAACACAGATTATTTACCTCTGTTTCACCAGCTTTGATTGTCTGCCTTGCACATGCAGTTCAAAAGTTTTTCACTCAGTGAATTATCATGGCATTAAGTTATGTTAACTATTTAATTGCAACAGCTGCATTATTTTTATGCCACTATAAAATGCTGGATGGCTTATACTTATTTTTAAAACATTGAATTACTGAACTTTTTGACTCCATTAATCAGTGAAATACCCACGTTGATGTTGCTCCCACATCAGCCCATTTTGGCAGAAATGGCTGATGGTTTATATTTTCCTACTTTTTTTTTTTGGTCTAATCATCTGCTATTTGTACTATAATCACCATTATCTTCTAAAGATAAGAAAATTGAGGCTCACAAAATGTAAGTGATTGCTCAAGTTATCACAGCTAGTTAGTAGTAGAGCTGGCATCAAAACCCAACTCATTTCTATTTTTGCTCCTTTTTTTATTTGCATTATTCCACTTTCTATTACTGTTTCTAATTTATCTTTCATAATCATGCTTTCAGCCTCTTTTACTTTTCACCATATCTTTTTCATAGCTGCAGGGTGGTTCGTGTTCATGGCACAGGGGTGGGAGTTAAACTGCCAAGGTTCCTAACACTAGCTTTGCATCTTCTTAGTTTGCTGACTTTGGGAAAATGTAATTCCAACTTTTTGAGGCTCCCTTTCCTTTTTTATAGAATGGGTATAACAGTAGTACCTACCTCATAAACGATTGGGAGGATTAAGAGATTTAACATAGATCGGGCATTTTGAGCGCTATATATGCAAGCCACTACATGTGTTTGCTATTATTGTGATAATCATCCATTATTCTAAGCTCTCATACCCTCCCTGTCACCACCTGTATGGATCCTGACTGTAGCTACTGTCATATGCCCAACAGTTGGCCAAATTAACATGGATATGATATTACTGAGACTAACTTATAGACTTTGCTGGGATTTGACCAGATTTTCTGCTGAAATCCCTTTTCTGTTCCAGGATCTAGCCCAGAATACTACATGATACTTAGTGTTCTCTCTCTCTCCCTCTCTCTCTCTCTCTAATGCTCCTTTTCAAAATGGGCATTCATGATTGGGCTTGAGAGGGCTAATAGGGGCAATTTTGTCCAGAGGATAGAGGCACCATTACCTCTTTCATGACCAGGATGCTGTGCTTCAAAGACATAATCACCCCAGTCTCCTGATGAGACCAAAGTGAGCAGACAAGAGGAGATACTCGGTTTCCTGACTGAAAGTTGCACTTGCAGCAGTTTGGGAGCACATGGGAATAAATAGAGGGTAGGGAATGGAGCTGCTGATGAGGAAGTCTTGGCAGGCTTGAGGGATTTGGTCCAGGCAGATGGCTCTCGAGAGAGTAAACGTGGAAATCTTCCAGTCTCTCCTAATTCGAGAGAAACTTTTTAGAGAAGGACATTTATTCATCTATTCAAATATTTATTGAACACTTACTATTGTTAGACATTATTCTTGGTGTAGATGTTGTTTGGAATCTACAAAAACAGTTTATTCTTGCTCAAATTAACTCCTTCCCGCAATGTAAATAGGCAAATAAATTTTAACTTTATTTTTTAGCGCGCGCGCGCGCGTGTGTGTGTGTGTGTGTGTGTGTGTGTGTGAGGGCAAAGGGGAAAAGGAGGGAGAGAATCTTAAGCAGGCTCCATGCCCAGTGCAGAGGAGGCCCTGGGGCTCCACCTCATGACCCTGAGATCATGACCTGAGCTGAAATCAAGAGTGGGACGCTTAACCGACTGAGCCACCCAGGCGCCCCTAAATTTTAACTTTTGAAATTGTATGGAAGGGGATCAGAATTTGCCCCCAAGATATGTCTCTTTGGCATAAGGATTATTTTAGGCTGGTTGTTTTTTAAAAAACAGTAGACAAGGGAAATACTCTGAAAACCAAGTAGAAGTTGGAGAAATTTACATTTAAAAGGGAAATCTCCATTTTTAAGGGTGTTTCCCTCTCTGTACCTTGAAAAGGAGAAAGATTTAAATCTCTAGAAACTTATCAGTGGAGAAAGCAACTGACTTAAATTTGCATAACAAACTTGCCTTTGTTCACTGTGCTTTTCCTGGTAACGTTCCCATACCTGACTTCCCTTCCCTTAACAACTTTTGTCTTTAGCTGGAGATGATCTTAAGGTGGTGGTTTGGGGCATTTGGGGGAGTTACTCAGTTTTCCTGGTTACCTCCCATGTATACAGGAGGTTTGTTTCTCTCTTCTTAATCTGTCTTTTATTTATAGGGGAGTCAGCCAAAAACCTAGAAGGGTAGAAGGAAAACTACTTTTCCTCCCCTCTTGTATCATTTCTTGGTGGTAAATTAATTGAGGACAATAACCATACCCTATTATTTTTTTTGGCATCATTTGATTCATATTTATTGGCTTATTTAATTTCATAATAATTTCATATTGTTAACAGTAGTAACAGCATAAAAATTTAATATTTTAACAAATATTTACCATGTGTAAGGAACTATGTTAAGTTCATTTATGTTATCAAATTAAATATTCATAAAGCCCTCCAAAATAAGGGTTTGTCTTTCACTTTTAGAGGTGAATAAACAGACTTGAGGTTGGGTGAACTTCCTCATGATCTCAAGACTATTATGGGCAGAGCTGGGATTTAACACCATTTGTTCTGAAGACCTGCATCTCCAGACTGCACTGCTTTGTTCTGTGAAGTCAGAATTTGGGGAGACTTTGCAAAGCATGTAGGTCTCAGGAGAGTAAAGAGCAGAGACTTACTGTTCAGGTCTAAGTTTGAATCTGTTCATTTATAAGGGGAGCATGAAAAATGAAATGCAGTTTTGTTTATGTGGTTGAGAGTGAGATGTTATTGAAGGATTAAGGGAATCTGAGGAGAGGGCTATAAAATAAAGTTTAGAGGAGAGAGTGGATTTTCTAAAGAAAAAATAAATTTATCAGAAGCAAAGTCAGTAAATCTTAAGGCTTTTCTGTGGCGGTAAGTAATGAAAAAACACAACACAACACAAAAACAAAGCCAAGAAACAGAACAGTCCTGGAGAGAGCACTTTCAGTTGGTGTGGCCGTGCTTCCTTTGCTGGGTCCTGCCTATGCCCTCCTTTTGCAGGGGCCAGGTCTACCTCTGTGTGAGACTTGGCAGCGCCCCCCGGAGGTCATGGATGGGACATGGGCAAGCTATCAGAGAAGCCAGGCTAAATCTATTGCTTTATTACCCTGCTGCCTGGGCTGAAGAGTTTACTTTTTGTATTCAGTAGTAAAGTTGCACAGGTTATAACACAGAACCTCACTAGGCTGTGCCATCATTCAATATCCCATCAGGTCTCCAAGAGCGCATTTCCAAAATGTTCTCTCAGAATGGTAGGGTTAATCTCTGATCCGTATCACCCTTGATCAATATCACCTAAATCAGTTACCACCCTTGCATCTGGTGAGGGAGGGAATATTGTACCTCCTATTTTTTTTTAAGATAATCGAATTTTTCTCTCTTTTCCCCTGCTCTTCTCTGTGCCTTTATTATACAGACAACAGCTATTTTGAAAGGAATTCAAGGAATAATTATGGTAACAGCCAAACTATGTTACCATTTGGCTTTTTTGGGAAGGGTGGTGGTGGTGGTGAGTGACTCTAAATCTTAAAGGATTCCTCAAGATCAAATTAGAATTTGGTCCTCAAAACAAGACAAAACAAAACAAAACAAAAAGAACAGCCTGATAATCCAATTTGAGAATGGAATGACCATAGTTGGAATAACTTGAGATGCCATCTGGTTGAACTGCCCTTCATTTTGCGAACAGAAAGATTAAATGCTTTTCCTAAGGCACAAAACTGGCTATGGGCACAGCTGTGACTGAAACCCAGTTCGCCTTATTTTCAAACCAATGTTTTTTTCTATGATGATGCTTAAAGAGAATAAGGAAAAAAAAATCAAGAAATCCACTTACAATGAGTTTAAATTATTTTTTTTTTCTAATTTGTCTGGAACCAAAGTAAATAGTTTGTGAAAATTTTAAAATAACTTTCAGAAACTTATGTTGGTTAAACACCAACATTTTCCACTCTTCTTGAGAGCTTTTTAGAGGTTTGGCTGGTACAAATTGATTGACAATTTTAAGGATCTGGGAGAGATTTCTATAAGTAAGTCATTTCTGTGACTAAGTCAAGCATTCTGCTGAGAAAAAGTATTATATCATGGTTATTATTTTCCCATAATGACTATGGCAGTTCAAGAAAAGTAAAGAAGCTGTAGCCTAGTAGAATAAAAGGTATCAGCACAGAAATAGCTGTTTCAGGTACCTACTTAAGTGGCCAGATAATAACATGAGACAAATATTGGCACAGTAGTTGGTAGACCACCACCAGTAACACATTACTAAAAGACTGTTAGAGAGAAATAGGACAAAGCCTCATCTTGTTTCTCATTTTGTGCCCCAGGCATTCAAACCTTTCAGAAATATATCTGCCATTATGATTTTGTTACAAGCTGTGGTGGTTCTCCTTATTAGTGACAAAAGCAATGGGAAGGGATTGTGTTCTCACCTGCCATTTCACTTACTAAAGCTTGTTCTTATACAATGCCTATGAATGTATATAAATTAAAGAACTGTGCTATCTACAGTTGAATTCTTTATTTCTAATCATGTTTGGAAAGAAAGCAAAGTTTTCTGAAATTCTTTTTATGGGAGAAGACAAAGCATAGACACATTTAGACTGTTAAGGTTCTTTTTCTAAGTACTTTGACTCTGTAAAATGAGGACATGAGACTAGATTATCTTACAGATATTTTCCAGTACACAAGGCACAAGATTTATAACGTATGTATATCGCTATTTCCTCTCTTCTCAGTGATGAAATGGATAGATCTTGAAAATTTATGAGGGAAGGGAGGAACTATGTAGACACACACATTTTCTTTCTCTGTCTCTTTTACACACACATCCTTGCCCAGATTCATACAGCTATTGGCAGAGGTGAGAATAAAATACCTGACCCTAAAATCTATGGCTTATATTATGTGGAAGATCAAGAGAAAGGCATGAAAATTAGGTAGGAATAATCAGAGTTCAAGTGACATCACCTTTATTCTCCAGGCTGCATTTTATTGCTCTTTCTTGGCAAGTACTGCTGAGCTTCTCTTTTTCTCTCTTTTATTTACCTCTTTCCAAAGGCATTTTTAGATGTTTTCATAGTCCATCTCTCTGATTCCAAAAGAGGATAAACACACAAGATGAATTCCATTTGTATTTCCTATTTTCTTCTTTTGTTCCCTTAAAATATTTCTGAAAAGTAACACAATAAAGTGGAAAGGACATAGGTTTTGGTTTATTAGTACACTTGGTTTGTAATTTGAGAATGATAAGACAACTCCGAGGAATATTATGAAGATTGAGTTATGTAGCCCACTTGAAGCATGTAGTATGGGAAGACTAGTATATACCTCCTCAAAAAGAGTAATCTTCTTCCCCCAGTGCTGTTGAAATATAGAATGGGGAACACTGGCAGGGAAAGTGGATGTGATTTTCTAGCCTCTGTAGTCCTCTGAATGTCATTTTTCCTTTCCAGGAGGAGATTCTCTGAAGGGAGACAAGGGCATTCCACCCTACACAGGGTCCTGCTATGAGCAACCTGAGCTCTGTTGTCAGCCAGTGCAGCTGAAATTGAAGGGCTTGGTTTCAGGCCAGTGCCAACTGACATGGCATCACCAACTCTGTTTTCACACATCACTCAGTTTCTCCCTGTTACCATCAAAGATACTCAGTATCTCTTCGTTAACCAACAAAGGTTGGTTACCACCAAGTCCCAACTACCACTTAAATGCTTCAGGGAACTTACAAAGCTTAAGAAGTAGAGTTATTGGAGATCCAGATGCCAACAGATATATTCATTCGTTTGTTCCTTTACTTAATCATCTCTTCACTCATCCAGCATTTGTTGAGTATTATGGTGAAGGAGGCACAGTGGTAGAAATACAACAAATAACAATAACAACAATGTTAGCTGACATTCATTGGGTACTCCCCATGCCAGGCATTTTATATTTTAAGTACTTTATATGTGTTGATCATTTAGTTCTTTGGAGTAAATACTGTTATCATCATTTCATTTAGAAGTGAAGACACTGAGATCACACAGCTTATAAGACATGGGGTGGGGCTTGAGGGTGAGGATGACATCAACTCTGTCCCCACAGAGAGTTCATACTTTAGCAGGGAAAATAAGGGGAATAATGAAATAAATAGTGCTTGTTAGACCATAGCAGCATCCTTTCCTCTTCCAGGGGAGGGATTAACTCTGGAGACATTAAAACAAGGTATCCAATTTGAGATGCATCTCCAAAGATGATAAAAATAAATCACCTGGTAGATGAAATAGAGAGGAGCATCCAGACTGAAGTGCTAGCAGACATAGTCATGGATATTTTTGGCAGAAACAGGAAAATACAAGTAGTTCAGAATAGTTAAAGTGTAAGGAGAGGTTGAAGCTAGAAAAATTCAAAGTATGCTGATCATTAAAGGTTTTTTTTTGTGGTGTGGTTCTAATTTTTTTTATTGAAGTATGATTGATATACAGTGCTCTGTTAGTTTCAGGTGCACAATATTGTGATACAGCAATTCTATATACTTCTCAAGTCTCTCAAAAAAAGTGTACTTTTAATCCCCTTCACCTATTTCACCCATCCCTCTGCCAGCCTCCCTCTGGCAACCACCACGGTTTGTTCTCTGTACTTAAGAGTCTGTTTTTGGTTTGTTTCTTTTGTTTGTTCATTTCTTTTGTTTCTTAAATTCCACTTACGAGTGAAATAATACGGTATTTGTCTCTCTCTGACTGACTTATTTCACTTATTATTACATTATTATATCTTCCAGGTCTATCCATGTTGTTGCAAATAGCAAGACTTTATTCTTTTTTGTGGCTGAGTAATATTCCAGTGTGTGTGTGTGTGTGTGTGTGTGTGTGTGTATCACACCTTTATCCATTCATCTATGGTTGGAAACCTGGGTTTCTTCCATATCTTGGTGATTGTAAATAGTCTTCCAATAAACATAGAGGTGCATATATCCTTTCAAATTAGTGTTTTCATTTCTTTGAGTAAATACCCAGTAGTGGAGTCACAAAGGGCCTTGAACTCTTTAAAAATGTGGATTTTTATTCTCTAGGCAAAGGATAAAATCTTTTGGGGGCTTATAACCAGAGAAGTGACATGATGTAATTTAAAATGGGTTATAAGAAAAGAGGATGACGATGGGGGAGTCTCTTGGTGGGACCTTGCATTAATCTTGGTAAGAGATAATTAGGAACAGATTGGTAGTTGTTGAATTAAGAACAGAGAGGAAGGGGCAAATTTAACTGACATTTAAGAGTTTAAATCTCCTGAACTTGGTTAGTGGGAGGAAAGATTGAAGCTGAATTGCAGAGAGAAGCAGAGTCAAGAGACTAAGAAGAAAAAGTCCTGGTTGTATTTGATTTTGTATTCTAATTGCTGAGACTCAGCTGTACCCCTGCCTCTGTGGATTGGGTATATCAATTCCCTTTTTGTTCTAAGTGAGTTCGAATTGGGTTTTTGGCATTTGCAGCAAAAAGTTTTTTTTTTTTTTTTAACTAATATACCCAGGAACCATAAACATTTAAATTTTGGGAAGTTAGAAGAGACAGTTCAATACAAAACCTGACCTCCTAGGAAGTTTATTTTCAGCTGAACAGATCATTCAACTTCAAAGCATACAAACATTATGCCCTTTTACATCTCTTGATATTGTATGGGACTAGAGATGCTGGTCCGTAATCAGAGCTTATTCCTTTGCGTAGAAGAAATGTGAAAAACAGAGAGGTTCCGGAAGAGTTTCTCTTCAATTCACTACTGTAAATTGAGGTGCTGTGATTGATGCTGTAATGAACTAGATTAAAAGGTGGGCAAAATCTGTGACATATTGAAGGAATTGAAATCATTTAGTAGGGAGAAAGGAAGGCTAGAGCACAAAATTGCTGTCTTGAATTATTTGAAATGTTCTGAAATGGAGCTTCATGACAAATGTTTCTTTCTCTCTACCGAGGCCAGAACAAGAGGAAATGGATTCAAGTCGAAGCCGGATCTATTTAGGTGAATTATATTAGAGAGCTTCCTGACCTTGAAGGCTATTTGGCATAGGAATGGATAGCTAAGCCAGGTCAAGGAATCCCTTTCTCCAGAGAGAGACTCAGAAGGATGAAGGGGATTTGGGGAGTTATTTAGGCAGATGAAAATTGATCTTATTCTTAAATACCAAGCCCCCTGAGGAGGAAATGTCATGCCTTCATACCAGGATCTGACAACCTTCACTCTGCTGTGTCTAACTTGCCATGGCACCTTCAAACCATTTCCTCATTTTCTCTTCCCGGTTGAGGTAGAGAAGAGTAAAACTGTTGGTTACCCTAAAGGTCAGTATTCAGTCACCATTCACATCCTCTTTGCAGGCTAAATAATCCCCTTTCTGTGGCCTTTTCTCATAAACATTACTTCCTAATCCTTTAGTTGTCTTTGTGGTTCTCCTGTGAAAAGTCTCCAAGATTTCATATCTGTCTGTAGTTGGGAGCCCCAGACTGCACACAGCAGTCTAGTAAGAATCTGCAGTGCTGGATATAGTATGCCAGGTGTTTCTGAGTTGTTACTTCTAGTCTTGTTCCTATGATTCAACAGTTTTCTTTTTTGTATCTTTTAAAGCAGTGATATCTTGCACCATGCTTACTAACATTGAGCTGGCTACATTTGTTTTGTGCTTTCATCTGATTTTCCTTTTAGTATCTAATGTAATTACTGACATATAGTAAAGTACCCAGTAATAGTCTGTTGAATGAATGAATCAGTGTTCTGATGAATACATTTCAGATAGCTATTTATGGGTTATTGAGAGGATCCAATTAGATAATTTGTGATACAGTTCTTCAAACCTGAAGGCACTCTTCTCTTACTGAAAAATTTGTGTGTATGTAATTTGGATATATTCCTTCAATATTCTAACCTATAGCTTATAATATTTTTGAAGTCATTTGTTTTTGCAGTGTGAACATTGAAGGGCCACATTTCTAGTTTGCTTATCATTGGTTATTAAAAGTTATGAATGCTACGTGCAAAAAATATATGGAACAATATAAAATAAAAGTAAATATTTCTGCTCAATGCCAGTCATTGCCCAGAGGTAACTATAGTCAAACTTTTCTAATTTCCCCTCTTTTACACAAATGGTATCATACTGTGTATACTATTTATCATCTTTTCCCCTTTTCCCCATTGTGCACGATACCTTCCAGTATATGCAGAATCTGACCACCGCTAATCCTCTTGTGCCATCACCTTATCTCAGTCCACTGTCATCTCCTGTGAATTATTGTAATCACCTAATTTGTCTCCCTGCTTCAACTTTTGCCTCCTGCCTCTAGGTTATTCTTCTCATAGCAAACAGAAGGGTCTTTTGAAAACAAGACACATATTGTCATTCTCATGCTGTTAGCCCATCTCATTCCACATTAGAGCCAAATTCCCAGAGTCTATAAGGCTCTGTGGGGCTAGGATCTCTGCTACTTGAATGGCATTATCTTAATATCATTATTATTACCCCCCACACACATTTACTCAATCAGCCCAGCCTCCTTGCTATCCTTATATATCCCAGGCATAATTCCCTCAAATCTATGCTCTGCTGTTTCATCTGCCCAGAATGTTTTTCCTACAGGTGTCCACAATGCTAATTCTCTCATTGCCTTCATATCCCTGTTCAAATGTCACCTTATCAGGGACGACTTGATTAATAGCTCCATAAGCCTGGGTAGACATTAGCCCTGCTCACCCATGTTTTGGATCATCATGTCCATACTGGCATGGGATAGGATTGGGAGATTGCATTTCCTTTCCACCTTGGAGTTAGGCAAGGCCATGTGACTGACTTTGGTCAATAGAATGTAAATAGAAATGACATGTGGAAGCATTGAAGAGACTGTGTGTGATCCTCCATTCTCCCTCTATCCTGCCTTGACAACTTTCTGGAGACCCCATTATCATGGCTCCCTGAATGATTACTACTTAGAGCTATACCTCTCCAAATGAAAGTGTCTGGACTATGGTGTGAGCAATAAGTGATATGTATTGGAGTCTGTTACCACAGCATAACCTAACTTACCCTGGCTTATACATTGCTACCTTTCTCCCCGTTTTCCTTAAGCTCTTTATGATTCTCCAAAGCACTTACTACCAGCTGACATATTTGTTTGTTTGTTTATTGTCTATGAATTCCTCCCAGAAAATAGAAACTTTGTTCTGTTTTCTACTATATATCAGTACTTAGAAAAATTCTGGAATATAATAGGTGTTCAATAATTGATTATTTAAAAAATGATCTTCATAGTAAGAGTATGGTGATTATTCTATATCAGTATGTATAGACTCTATTGGGGTTTTTAAAATTATATTTATGTACATATTATCAATTGTATGGATATATGCAGGTTGTAGTATTAAGCTACTTCTTTTTTCCAAATTAAAATATGCTGCAATAAAATTTTTTAAATCTATTTATTCTACTAGTTATAATATTGTATTTTTAGGATAAATACTAAAATCAGATACCCAAAATCGAAGTGTCAGTCAATTTTAATTTAATATTAAACATTTTTGGTTTATTGCCATATTTCCCTGTAAAAAAGAGACTGTGACAAGCTAGAAATATGAGTATATGAGAGTGTAAGGGGAAGCTATGGGAATGAATTACCCAGGGGAAGCAAAATCTGTGGGGCTTACTTTGTCATTGGAAGTTGGGACTGAGCTGAAAAATCTGAGGAAAGTTTGTGTATTTGTGTGTGTGTAGGTGTTGATCCTATGTGCCTGACGATGTGACCATTCTCTTCCTCGTTAAAAATATGTGTAGAATCTTGTTTGGCTTGTGACTATGATCAGTATTTGTCAAAAGATGCTGTTTTGAACATGATCTGCATGGAAGCCAATGAGGCCAGGCAAAAAGGTCATGCTGAGAAATACGGAGGCTCTCAGTCATTCAGAAAGTAGGTTATTACCCTTGTTGCAGAAAATTCCACAGTGTTCATTCTGTACATCCCTTCCAATTTAGAAGATTGAACTGTTTTGCTCATTCTGAGAAAGAAGAACACCCCAGTAAGTAACACAGCAAACAGTAAGTGATTTGCCTAAACCCACAAAGGAAGTCACCAGTATACAGGAATAGAATCAGAAGTTCCTGATTCCCTTTCCTTTGCTGATGGCACTAAATTATTTGTCAAAACACTTCAAAGTTTTTCTTTCAAAGTAAATGGAAAACTTTTCATGAACGTCTTTGCTTCTAAAATTTTTTCTAAAGGAAGAATATTTTAAAAAGTGTTTCTAGAAAACAAATATTGCAATCTTATGTTGTCACCGCTACTCTTTGTAAGCATCAGCTTCTTACCTCCCGGTTTCGTCCCTTCTATTTACTGCCTTCCCTTGCAGCAGGGCAGGGAGGGATCCATTCAATAGGAGGGACCTGTGTGTCTGTCTTGGACAGTGCTGCATCTGCCTACCTGTCCCCATGCCAGGATAGACAGGCACTTTAAAACATTTAATAGATGAGTGAAAGAGAAAAGATAATGTTAGGAGGAGAGGAGAATGGGGAGTGACTGCTTAATGGACACAAGATTTTACTTCGCACTGATGAAAATTTCTGGAACTAGATACTGGTGATGTTTGCCCAATATTGTGAATGTACTTAATTCCACTGAATTGTATACTTTAAAATGATTACAGTAGTAAATCTTACGTTACATGTACTTTACCACAATAAAAAAATGTTTAAAAATTTAAATTAAAAAATACCTTCCTGGTTACCTCATAGCTGAGAAATACCTGCTAATAGGCATCCTTTCGGAGTGTCCCTATTACCTCAGGTGAATTTGCAAGTGAAGACATTTTGAAAGAAATCAAAATGCACATCTTATTCCTACTCATGAGGCCTTACAAATAATTAACCATTGATTGGTTCTAGAAGTTTATATAAATGGCCTCATTCAACATGTACTCTTTTGTGTAAGGCTTCTTTTACTCAGCATATTTTTGAAATTCAGTTTATACAGTCATATTTTTTCAAGACTAAAATGAAACTAATAAAAGCAAGCCTTTAATGAGGTCCTCCAGTGCTTACAAAAATGGCATTACTTAAATCTGTTGCCTCAGAAAAACACCAGCAATAAAATCTAGCCCTCATCGAGGGATATATAAAATTTTTCTTCAAGAGGCCAAGCACTCAGAGAACATGTATTTGGAAATATTACATGAATCATACTGACACTGAAAAGTACAAAGCTCATTCCTGTTTTGCTCTGTGCCCTGTAGAATTGCATACAGGAGTTTGTTCTGGAGTAAAAGTCAGCAAGAGGTGCAGCTCAGATCAGGCCCGTGAAGGATGGAGCAAAACCAGATACAGGCAGATCCCCATCCCCTGCCACACTTAAAAGCCATGCATCTGCTTCCAATGATGGGTACCAAATTGTCTGTCTGGATATTTTATCTTTTCTTACCTAAAGTGTGAAGTATTGTTTGCTTTAAAAGCAACAGGATACATTTAACAAAATACTGCGATTCCTTGTTTTCCAGTCAAAATTGCAATCACAGCTGACAAAACTGAACTCTGTTGCTAAGCAGTTGTATTTCAAGCTTCAATTCAAGTGCTTCAAGTTTACTTTAAGTGACCTGATGCAAACATATGATATAGATCTTTAAGTAAGAACTACAGAAGCTCTGCCAGGCTCCATTATTTAGTCTCAAAAGTTCCATTATTTCCAGATATCCCAAGGGCAGAAGCTGCCAAGAAATGGGAGGAACAGAAGGCCCTATCAGGAGGTGTCCTGCCAGGGAGATGACAAGACAGATATAATTTCAACACCATCCTAATTTGCTTTGCTGACCAGAAGGGGAAGATTCCAGCTTTCTCCATCAACAAAATCCGCCACGACTGAGAACTCTATTTTAAGTCTTGTCAGCTGAATTCTCCTCCCACTCGCCACGCATGCCTGTATTTTCCAGGTGCAAAACACTACTCAAATTTTGAAAATGTTTTGTAGAGGTTGGGGGGTGAAGGAAGCAAGTAATGAAGAATTGCAACAAGCAGGGTCTTCGAGAATGAAGTTTATTTGTTTTTTACCTTTATGAAACACACTTAAAAATATAACTTTTAAAATTAAATTAATGGAACTAGAGAATTTGAAAAAAGTTCTAAAGTAATCTAGAGCTCTAGACTGGATATCAAAGTGATTTCTTAAAGAATGTGGGACATCGCTTTTCCTGGATATACTTAAAACTAGATTAAATTTTCATCTGTCTGGATGTAGGAGGATATGGCTGATGGTAGGATATGGGATTAGCTGATATGAAAATTTATTAAATTTATTATATTTATAAATTTATTGAATTGAAATAAATTATTTAATCTTCCACTCAGTAATAAATCACAAAATTATTATCACATACTTTCTGGAAATAGTAATTCTCAAATTATAGAATTTTATGCCACTTTTTATTTTATTTTTTTTAAGATTTTTATTTATTTATTGAGAGAAAGAGAATGATAGAGAGAGAGCACGAGAGGGAGGAGGGTCAGAGGGAGAAGCAGATGCCCTGCTGAGCAGGGAGCCCGATGCGGGACTCGATCCTGGGACTCCAGGATCATGACCTGAGCCGAAGGTAGTCGCTTAACCAGCTGAGCCACCCAGGCGCCCTTTATGCCACTTTTTAAAAAGTATTTATTTTAACTTCTTTTCAGTTGTAGATTTTAAACAATAACTTGGTTGATGTATAAACACGTTAAATTTAGAGGGAAAGTTAAATTTTAATAAGATCAGTATTGGAATTCTGTTTTTCTATTTTAAAATGATCACTTGTTTTGCATTTTCCTCTTTCATCAGCAATGTTTCCTTGTGTTTTGCTTTTTTTTTTTTAATTTTTTCTTGTGGATTTAAATTTTGTTAAACATGCCAGACACTAACCTAACCTTTGTGTGTTTGATCTTTTCTGCCTCCATTTATTCACTTACTCAATGAATAATTTCCATGTGTCAGGTTTCTGGAACAGAACAGTCACTGGACTCAAGATTTCATTTGAGTAGGAAGATTATTATTATATTATGAGAATACATAGTGACCGGTTGTACTCTAGTCAAGCAATATTTGAAAATGCTGTAAGAACCTAAGTACTTAAAAAGAAGCCGACAAAAGTATATATTTCTCAACTGAACCAGAGGACAGATTATGAGTCCCTTCTAACTGAGAAAATGAGAATAGCCAAAGCACTTAGTAGGGCTTTTTCCCCCAGATGGTCATGATTTGGTAGAATGTTGATCAATAAGTATGCATGCCAACTTTACTGGAAAATCATTTTCTTCTTGGTTTCTCCAAACATTATATTGCTCTGTTCTCACCTCTTAAATAAAACTTCCTTGCCTCTTTTTTTAGCCCATTCTACTCACTTTTTTCTTTCTTCTTCTTCTTCTTCTTTTTTTTTTTTTTTTGCATTTCTGGAATGATTACAAAACATTGCATTTTCTAGTATTTTTAATTGCTGTTTTGTATTTTGTTTTCTACCAGGCTATAAATTCTACCTAAGGAAGAAAGTTGATCATACTTTTTTTCCTTTTCAAGACTTACTAGAAATTCTAACAAATACTGATTACACACATGCAGTTAAAAGGTTTTAAAGATGACTATTTCCATTACATAAATTGCATATAAAATTTGAAAACTACAGAAAAGCATAAAGAAGAAAAAAAAAATTACACCCCTAGTTGAATTTTCCTTTCCTTCTAATACTTTCCTTGCATAAGCTTTACTTCTACATGGGTGTAATCCCAGTATATATTTAATTCATGAAGTAGTTATTCTCTAAATATAATATTATTAACATTTAAAAAAATAGAACTGATTATGAGTCATTTTAATCATTAATTTTCTTTTGAGTAAATCTTTCAAAATATACACTTATTTCTGAGGTTATGACGCAGTCTTATGTTTTTCTTTCTTGTTCCGTATTATTTCAAAAAGTGCTTTAAAATTGTAAAAATTATCTTTCACATTAAGTCACATTCACTGAGAATGGATTTTTATATGTAGTGTGTTAAGAATTTAATTTCATTTTCCATGTGTTATTGAGTAATTTCTTTCCATTTTCCAGTCATGTACAATACCACCACTATATGTATAAGTTTATGTTTGGCTCTATTTCTGGTTTCTTTATGATGTCCCTTTGCTTAATTTTTCATCCCTGAACTAATGTCAAATTATCTTAGTTATGTTTTTTTTAGGAAATGTGTCCATTTGTTCTGTTTTCAAAGTAATTGGCATAAAGTTATTAACAAAATTCCATATTATTTTTTAATGTCTGTGGGATCTGTAGTGATGATGTCCCCTCATTCGTTTGTGATATTGGTAAATTGAGACTTCTGTTTTTCTTAATCAGTCTAGCTGATTAATATCATTAATATCACCAAATATCATTTGGTTTTGTTGATTTTATCTATTGTTTTCTATTACATTTGTTTTCACTTATCTTTATTATTACCATCTCCCTACCTATTTCAGTACTGCTCTAATTGAACCCCATAAATATTGATACTTTGTGCTTCTTCTTTTCATTCTGTTCAAAAGATTTTCTGATTTCCCTTATAATTGCTTTAAAAACCAATGGAATTCTGAAAAGGATATTGTTTAACTTTTGAATATTTGGGGAATTTCTCAGACAACTTTCTGATATTGAATTTTAATATAATGCCATATGATCAAATAACATATCTATATGATTTCATCCTTTTAAATTTATTGATTTTTTTTTTATAGTGCAGACTATGGTTTCTCTCATTGAATGTTCTAAGTGCTTTTGATATAAATATGTTTTCTGTATTCTGGTGTAGTTTATTATAATATCATTGATGTAAACTTGAGGGATAGTATTTATGTTTTCTATATCCTTACTCTTCAGTTTAATTAACAATGAAGAGTATCACCAAATAAAATCAGGGTATTATTTATTTCTCCAGTGATTTGTCAGTTTTTGTTTGATTTATTTTGAAACAGTAACTATGTGCATATGCCTTTATATTGGCTATAAATTGATTATTATTATGAATGTCCTCTTTTATCACTCATAATATTCCTTTTCCTGGTGTCTATTTCTACTACACCTTACTTGTGATTATTGCTTGCATGATACATCGTTTTTCCATCTTTCTACTTTCAGTGTACGTATGTGTAAAGTATTGAATTATGTCCTCCTCACATTTGTATGTTGAAGCCCTAAGCCCCAACGTGACTGCATTTGGAGATAGGACTTTTGAGCAGACAGTTAAGATTAATGAGATAACAAAGGTGGGGTCCTAAATTCAGTAGAACTTGTGTCCTTATGAAAAGAAGAAATGCCAGAGAGCTCGCCCTTCCTCTGTACACATGCACAGACAAAAGGCCATGTGGGGACAAAGAGAAGATGGTTAATCTTCAACTTCCAACCTCCAGGACTGTGAGAAAATAAATTTCTGTTGTTTAAGCCACCCAATCTGTGCTATTATGTTATGGCTGCCCAAGCAGACTAATTAAAGTGTGTTCCTTACAGGTAACATATAATTGGGTCTTGCTGTTTTTAAAATCTAATCTTACAATCTCTACCTGTAATTGGAGTGTGTAGATTATTTATACCTAATGGTATTGTTGATATTGTTGGATTTATCTACCATTAATTAGACTATTTTTTGGTTTGTATTTTTTTAAAGATTTTATTTATTTATTTGACAGAGAGGGACACAGCGAGAGAGGGAACACAAGCAGGGGGAATGGGAGAGGGAGAAGCAGGCTTCCCACGGAGCAGGGAGCCCAATGTGGGGCTCGATCCCAGGACTCTGGGACCATGACCTGAGCCGAAGGCAGACGCTTAACTGAGCCACCCAGGCACCCTAGACTATTTGTTTTTATTTGCCCTGTCACCATTATTCTTCTCCTTTCTTGCCCTTTTAAGTGTTATTTTAGTACTTTTTAGTATTCTATCTAATCTTTTCTATTGGTTTATTTGTTCTTCCTTTTGTTTCATTTATTTATTTTTAAATGGTGGCTTTAGGGTTTACTGTATGCTTTTTTTTTCTTATCACAGTTTGCCTATAATTACTATTATAACACTTCATTATAATGTAATGACCATAGTACACTATATTCACTTTTTCTTTTATCATTTGTACTATTTTTGTTGTGCATTTTCCTTCTACATGTTATAAACCCCCACAATATAGTGTTATGTGTATATCTAATGAAAATTAAAAATTGAAAAAAAGAAAAGTCTTTTATATACTTATTATTTCCTGTGCTCTCTCTTCATTTGTGTAGATAAAAGTTTCCATCTGGTGTTGATTTCCTTCCACTGGAAGAACTTCCTGTAACTTTTTTTTTTTTCCCAAATCCTCTCAGCTTTTGTTTGTCAGAAATGTTTTCCATGTTGCTCTCATTTTGGAAAGATGTTTTCATAGATATAAAATTCTAGTTTAACTTTATTTTTTCTTTCAGTAGTGTAAAGATGTCAATTTATTGTGTTCTGGCTTGGGTTTCTTCAGATGAGAAATCAGTTAATCTTTATACTGATCCATTTTATATAATGAGTTTTTTTTTCTCTAATTTCACTGGTTTTTGGCAATTTGATAATGATGTGCCTTTGTGTGGTTTTCTTTGTTTGGTCCTACTTACATTTCCTGGACCTGAGTCTCTGGTTTTGTAGATTTTGTGAATTTTGGAAGATGTTGGCCATAATTTTCCACATTTTATTCTGTTTCTTCTCCCCTTGTTGGACTTAATATGGTAGTTTGCTTCAGATTTTCCTACACATCATTGAGTCTCTGGATTAAATTTTTATTTTTGTTTTTCCCTTTGTTTTTGAGTTTTGTTTTAATTTTTTGCCTCTTTGTTCTAGGTGCTCCACTCTGGAAGTTTTTCATTGCTATCTTTGTATTCATTGCTACTTTCTTCTGCGATATGCAATCTGCTTCTAAACTCAGCAAGTGAAGTTTTTATTTTAAAGTTTCTCTTTTTCCTTTCTATTAGTTTTATTTAGTTCTTTAAAAAATATTCTGTTTTGGGGTTCCTGGCTGGCTCAGTCAGTAGAGCATGCGACTCTTGATCTCAGGGTTGTGAGTTCAAACCCTGCGTTGGGCATGGAGCCTACCTATAAATAAATTAAAAAAAATAATCAGTCATGACTTTAAAAATACTGTTTCATTTTTTATTATGTTTATGTTTCCCTTCTTATCCTTGAACATATTTATAGAAACTATTGCTTAATTCTTATCTGATAATTCCATCATGACTGTCATTTTTGCTCTTTGTCTATTTACTGAATGTTTTCCTGGTGATAGGTCGCAAGTTCCCACTTCTTCACATGTCTAGAAATTTTTTATTGGTTAGTAGATGCTTTGAGTTTTATGTAGTTGATGCTAGATTTTATTGTTTTCCTTTAAAGAGTTTCAGAATCTGTTCTGGCACTCAGTTAAATTACACATTTGTTAACTTAATTCTTTTGAGGTTGATTTATGTTTTGTTAAAGTGAGTCTAGAATCATCTTAATCTAGAACCAGTTTTGTTCTCCTATTAAGATGTGTAGTGTTTCCTGAAAGCCCTGAATATTTCTCCAATGATTATCCATCCTCACTGGTTAGAAATTGAATGTTTCCTAATAATCTGTGATCACTGGAAATTTTAAGTTACGTTCTGTCAATGCACAGCTTAGATTTTAGCACAGATTTATAAGAATGCAGATTTCTGGAGCTAATTTTCTGTGTGTCTTCTCCATCTCTGATTTTCTGCCTGAATTTTGGCCAAAATCTTTTCCTCTCAGCCACAACAAATTCCAATCTATGGTTCCTCAATTCAGTGAGCTTTTATATTCTATTTGCTCAAATTAATGGAGATAATAAAAACACTGACAAAATCCAAACCCTTTCTTTCTGGAAGGGAAGATAAAATTAAAGATCTACTTCTGGGTTCTGTGTGATTGAAGAAATACATCTAAGAGCAATGGTTCCCATATTACTTGGTTTCACTAGGAAGTACAGCTGCTCTACAGATATTTCTGGCCAGTGGTATCTATACAATTAGTTGGGTCAAACCGACCTGTTTGAAATGTAAGTGTGATAGTCCAGGTATCTCAAAAATCCCTTCCACTACAAATATCTATAATTATTTTTAAAATATAGCAAATACTATTTTGAATGCATATTTCATAACATTTAATAAAATATCCAAACTCACATGTAAATGAGTGATATAATCACAGGAAAAGGTAACAGAAAACCAGAGTGGTAAACATTAAGTTGCTCTGGGAATTGTCAATACTATAATTTCAGTGCCTGAATGCAAGTGTGACAAGGTCCTGGGGCCACATACATTGAAAAATTGGAGTTGAAAGTTGGAGATACATAACTGATACATACACATATGTGCACACATACAGTCAAAGCCAAGACACTGAAGAACAGACTGGAAAAAATTATATTCACAGCAAAGGAAATCAAAACAAGTCTTCCTTTGTGCTCTTGATAGAAAAAATATATCTCCTGAAAATTTATGCATTTCCTTGACTTAATGTGGTTCTGAGTTTTAGTTACAATCTTCCCATTATTTGGGAACTACATGGTTAAAACTTAAGAAAAACCTTTGTAACAGATCAGTGATGTCCTGAGGTTCCTGGCAGAGGCACAAAACAAACAAAGCTGGAAGAAAGTTCACACAACTCAGACTACCAGATAGTTTTTCTCTCCCTCTTTCTGTCTGTCTGTCTCTCTTTCTGTCTCTCTGCCTTTCTCGGTCTCACTCTCTCCCCCATGTCTTCTCTTTCTTTGGCTTTCTCCTTCATACACACAATCCCAGTCCACAGTCAGAAACTATAAAATGCATAAAGATGCATCCATTCAGAGTGAACATCAGCAGAGAAAAGCAGCAAAATGACACATTCAAGAATTTAAAATTACAGAACAATCTGAAAGGAAAGAACATTTATTTAAATAATTAAATAAATAAACTATAGAAATAAAATATGCAAATTTTTAAAACTCTATAGGAGTGGAAACATAGAAAATAAATATTACAATGCAAAATAAATAGCTACATTAAGCATGGAAACTGACCCAACTAGAATGGATTACATAAACTGGAAGATAAAAATGAGGAAATCACACATATGCAACAAGGAGAAATAAAACATAGTGCATACGAAAAAGAAGTTAAAATACATATAGGATATAGTGAGAAGAACCCACATACATCCATCCAATAGAGAGAATAAAGAAGGGAATACAGCACTAAAATAAAAGAAAATCGCTGAAGACTGTATAGATATTGTAAGTCTTAAATCATTCGCATCAAGAAAAAAAAAATCTCAAAGACGCTAAAGAAAAACAATCCTACACTTAGACACAGCAGGAAGTGGGAAAAAGTAGATGGAGTGATGAACTATAGACATTGTTGAGTCACAGGTACAAGTTAAAAATGTCCATGTAGCCACTGGGGAAAAAAAGTCAATATATATGCTTGTATTAGAGTTCTCCAGAGAAACAGAAGCAACAGAGAGAGAGAAAGAGGGAGACAGAGAGAGATTTCAAGGAGAGAGAAAAAGAGAGAGAGAGATTTTAAGGAATTGGCTTATGCAACTTTGGAGGCCTGGTGCATCCAAAATCCAATGGTGTAGGCCAGTGGGCTGGAAACTCAGGAAAGAGTTGCAGTTTGAGTCTAAGGGCAGTCTGATGACTGATTTCTGTTTTGCTTGGGGGTTCTCAGTCTTTGTTCTGTTATAGCCTTCAACTGATTATACGAGGCCCACCCAGGTTATGGAAAACAATCTGTATTCCTCAAAGTCTATCAGTTTAAATGTTCCAAAAATCACCTTCACAGAAACATTCAGAATAATGTTTGACCAAATATTGGGCACTGTGGCTCAGCCAAGTTGATATATGAAATTAACCATCACAACATCTAAATCCCTAGAGGAAACAAAAGAGAAACAAAATGTTACCACAAGAAGATATAGGAAATGAGGAGAAAAACATGAAGTAAGTTAACAGTATGGTTTTAAAAATTCACAAGTATAAATCCAAACATGTTAAAAACAGTATCTATGAATTGACTTAACAGTTAAAAATAGAAATTTACAAAAACTTTTTATCCAGCAACACAGTGAAAAAAACAATCTGAAAGCCCTTCTTGCTACAAACAACTAGATCCTACATAAAACATGCTTTTTATTGTAACCCTGTGCTTTCAGGAAGCAAGGAAAATCTCCTAGGGCCACCCACACACACTGTGTTAAAAAAAACAAAGCTGAGTTCAAAATGGTTAGCAGTAAACACACTCACAAGAAAGAGTTCTCTGAGGGCAAACGACTAAATAAGTACTACAAGAAGAATAATAATCATGGGGCAAGTGTTCCTATGAAGGAGCAAAACTTGAGACTCTCCTATTAGGCCGGGGATCTTAGAAGGGAGATAAACTGACCAAAGGTTGGTAGCATCCCTATTTTACAGCAAAAGAAAACAGATAATAAAATCAACTAGATAGGAACCCCCCACCCCCCAAAAATCCACAAAACAACCATTTTCAAACATTGAATAATATGTAGAACAAGCCTGGGATCCCTAAGAAGAAACCTCACGAGATGGGATCTGTACTTGCCCTACTTTGGGCCAGGAGACACTTTATATATTGTTGGATTTTATTTGCTAATATTTTTGAATTTACATTTGTGAGAGATACTGGTTTGTATTTTTCATTTATCATAATGTCTTTACCTTTTTCTTAGGTATAAGAGTAATGATGGCTTCATAGAATGGTTTTGGAAGTTGTTCACTTCTATTTTCTATTTCTATGTGGAGAATTGGTATTATTTTTCCTTCATTGTTTGGTAACAGTATTGTTTGGTAAGAATTCATAAGTAAAACAATCAGGGTCTGAAATGTTCTTTTCTAGAAGGTTATTAATTATTGATTCAGTTTCTTTAATAGAAATAGGGGCTATTCAGGTACACTATTTGCCCTTGTATGAGTTTTGGTAGTTTGCGTCTTTGAAGAATTTGATCCATTTCACCTAGTTATCAAATTTCTAAGCATAGTGTTGTTCATAGTATTCTTTTAACATTTGAATGTTCAGGATGTCCTACTTCTTTTCAGACAGCGTTTCCAAGGTATTTTCTTGAAGCCCCAAACCCTGTTGACTGTATCTGTCCCACTTCCCCATAAGACACAGCTTTTAGGTGGCTGGCTTGAGAGAAATGCCCTCCCCCCAGCAGTGATAAGGTCCTGGTTGCCTTTACCCACACCCACATTGGATATGTTTTGTGATCACTCTTCCCTTCAGGCTCTCAGAGTCTTGAGGATATCTTTCTCAGATCTTCACCACGTGAATCTATCGGGGTTCCTGTAGAGAAAACCCACAAACATGAGGCCTTAATAAGACTGTAGGCCCTGGGAATTCCTCACTCCACTCTAGGCTATGCTCAGCCTCATACAGTTTCTCCTGGTTACCGTTTATGTATTCCTGCCTGTTTATGGCTCCAGCAGCTTCTGTTTCCAGGTAGACAGATCTTGGTGGTTGCATCTCTCTAGATGTGACTGTCTTTCCAGATTTCAAAGTGGCAGTTTGCACTGTGTCTTTAGTTTTCTGATGAATCCAAGAAAACTTGTTGATTTTTAGTTTGTCTTGCTCTTTCCTCTTGTAAGGACAAGAGTGACAACTTGCGAGCTCTTTACATATCATAGCTAAAACTGGAGGTCTATAAGTGACATTTTGATTTTGTTATTTGTGTGTGTATGTGTTATGTGTTTATTTTTGTAGTTAGCCGTTTGCCACTGTCAGAAACCCACGTTGATGGAAAATTCTCTATATCTTTCAATAACAGAATCTTTGTCAGTCTAACTACATTCTAGTCAGACAAATCAAATTTTAACTTTTCCATAGAAAAGAATAATTAGCCTGCTCTAATAAAAAATTATCTTCAGACTTTGAGCCATGGAAAGTCACAGATGCTTTTAAGAAGGCCAACCCATGCAGTAAAAATTTCAGCTTTTCTCAAAGGCCAATTAAAAAACTGCTACCTTGTTATGAGCCAAAAATTGTACAGCCATCTGGGATATAGAACAACCAATTTATTGAACATTTTGTATAAAATGTGTATATTTTGTATTAGGAGATTTGGATTAATTCATCTTGAGTCTGAGTGATGATAATACTTAAAGACTTTGCCAATAGTGATTTGTGGTTTAAAAGAGGAGGTGTGTTTATAATTTGTTCTCTGAAGAGAAGATAAGAAAAGCCCTTTTACAGGATGTGCACACATTTTTTGGTGACAGCATGTTTCAGAAAGCATTTGCACAACAATTTTTATACAAAGGTTTTTTAGATTAAATAAAACTGTTAAGAAATATGAAAAAAACCCCAAAAAACCTAAGACGACAAAGTAGACAGCAGGAGATTCTGTGTACATCAGTAAGACACAGATTTTTCAACTGGTTAACGTTTATCACTAGCCAGTGCAAGGACCCTGATGGAATGATACGGCATGGCTTTTGTTCTGGTGTAGCCTCCTGTAAGCTGTGACTTACTGAAGCATACCACTCTCAGAAGTCCTCCTGAAAGCCTAATGGCTTCCCAGGATTCAGTCTGGTCTGGTGCTGTGTTTCATTTTCATTTAAAGCACAAGAAATCCTCTCCGATATTCATCAGTTTCACATTGAGTCATTTTGTGTTCCTTTGTCATTGTGAGGGACATTGACCAAATTGAACCATGATCTAAAAGTTGGAGTCAACCCCAGAAATTTGCCCAAAGATGGGTAAATAAACCCTTTCAATAGAGTAAAATTAAGCAGTTATACACCTGTAGTCCAACTTTGATGAGACCAAACCTATGTAATTTCCATAAATTTAAATAAGAATGAAACAGGAACATTAAAATAATTCATTTGTTATAACAATTAAAGAATAACATATGAACCTGTGAAATTTGATGACACATAAAATATAGCAGGCTAAACAAAAGAATTTCTTCCTTTTTCTTCATTTCTTCTCTATATTCCTTCATTTGGCTGTGATATTATTTGGTTTCAATGCTTTCATTTTCTGTATATGTAATGAAACACAAATTTAAAATTTGAAGAATTTGATAGGAATTGATACCTTGTTTGCCTAATTATATTAAATTAAAAGCTGTATTTTCTTTGTTTGCAGTACAATAAACGAACTTAATTTTTGTTAAAGGGCCTGGGTTTTGTCTTAATAATATTACTGACTCTAGCACAGCAGAGGTATTGGCTGTGCAGGATAATTTGAACTTTCCTGCATCAATTGGGTTAACTACCCTTTAAATTAGAGGAATCATATTAGTGCCCTTCCTGCTTTTAGATGCAGCCTAGCATATCAGCTTTACAAATAGCACATTTTTTTTTTACGCTTTGTGTTTTTAGACTGTGTTCCAACCTATGAAATTAAAAAATTCTTATTTTTTAAACTTAAAATTTAGAGGTATCCATTAATTTTCCTCTCAATTGGAGATAGAATATTGTTTTGGCAACATGCCCAAGAAGTTGTTTCAATTTTATCACAGTTTAGTTGATATTGTGGTTTCTTCCCAGTCTTAGTTGGGGTTTGTTCTGGCTGGTTCTAACACAGATGCCTGAACAACAAGAGATTAAACAATGTAGTTTATTTCTGTCTCATGTAGAAGATACCTAAAGTAGGGCAGTCCATGGCCGGTGTGGCAGTTTAGTGGTATCAGGAATTCTGGTTCCCTCTCTAAGGTTATTATATCATATTTAGCATATGACCACATTGGCCAAGAGGCTGCTTGAATCCTGCCCATCACATCAAAAGTCAAGGCAGCAGGAAAAGCAAAAGTCACCAGAAGTTTACTGTCTTTTTAAGGTGACATTCCAGAAACCCCACACAGTACTTCTACTTACATCATATTATCTAGAGCTACATACAGATATAAGGGGAGTCAGGGAATATAGTCTTTTACCTCCGTGACAATTAGTCCAGCTAAGATGGACAATTTTTTAAACTGAAATAGAGAACTATCTCAGCAGCTGTGCTGACTTTCTGATGTGTGAACTTGACTAGGTTGCACTACAGTTCCAAGTCAAACACTGAGCAAGATGCTGCTCTGAAGGGGTTACACGGATATGATTATAATCCCTAATCACTTGACTTCAGTCTAGAGGAAAGGACAGTATCCTGGGTGGGCCTGACCTAATCAGTTGAACTTTCAAAAGAGGAGGATTTAGGCCTTCTCTCAGTTTAAAGACTACAAATGGCCTGTGTTCATAGGGTTCCAGAGTATTCATTGTGTTCTTTTTCTGGCTTTCCTGTAGGCTTTCAACTTGCTAAACCAGTCTCCATAATCACATCAATAACAGGAGACAATTCCTTGTAATACATTAGTCTCTTTTTACCATTCTCTGTCTCTCTCTCTCTACACACACACACACACACACACACACACACCCCTGTCCTGCTGGTTGAACCCCGATTCACAAGTTGAGCAAAATGTGGCAGTATCCAGTCCCAGGAGTTTAGTTTTTTCCCCAACTATCTACCTTACCTGGAGCTACCCACATGCTTTGAGACTGTTATTCTAGCTTCAGAGAATGGGGAATAGAGCATGTCATCCTCGGGCACTGGTTATTGGTTCCGGAACAATGATTAGATTTTTTTTTTAAGATTTTATTTATTTATTTGAGAGAGAGAGAATGAGAGATAGAGAGCACGAGAGGGAAGAGGGTCACAGGGAGAAGCAGATTCCCCGCCGAGCAGGGAGCCCGATGTGGGACTTGATCCCGGGATGCCAGGATCATGACCGGAGCCGAAGGCAGTCGCTTAACCAACTGAGCCACCCAGGCGCCCTAGAACAACAATTAGATCTAATTTCAGCCACTGTGGTAGAAGAGGGATTTAATTCATGTTTCCCAAAGAGATAATCCCAGGCAACTCTGAGATAAGTTTTAGGAAACAACTTTCTCACTTGGCTTCCGTGTGAACATGGGAGAACAGAACCCCCAAGAAATTGTTGGCCTTAGAAAGAAAGGGGAAGGCAGTCTAAGGATAAAGCTGACACGCAAAAAACAGAATCGAGAGTCAGAAAAATTTGTTTTATAAAAGCTCTAGATCTAATCAATCTTGACATTTTATATCCTTCGGTATTTTTTTCTTTTTTTTAAGAGAGAAAGAAAAGCACGTGCATGTTATTGGGAGGGGTGGTGGAGGGAAAGGGAGAGGAAGAGAGGGAATCTTAGCAGGCTCCACACCTAGTGCAGAGCCTGACACAGGGCTGATCTCATGACCCTGAGATCATGACCTGAGTCTGACACTTAATCATTTGAGCCACCCAGGTGCCCCTATCCCTCAGCATTTTTAAGTTAAGGGAGCCTATCAATTTGGCTATTTCTTTAAACAGTTTAAGTTGTTTATTTTGTCACTTGCAAAAAAAAAAATCCTAACTGATATAACTAGCAAAGAATTCATTTTATGTACAATTAAAAATAAATAGATACCTAGTTTTGGCATTGCTTAAAGTAATATCTGAGAATTTCTATAGTGTGTCAGACAGTGGCAGACTGCTGTTTTATTTGGCATGCAGACAATTTTCAAACTAGAGTTAAGTACCAAAACATAATCATTTGCTGATAATTCCGAATATTGCATATGAGAAATCAGTTAATTAGAAAATCACATAGAACCCTTATGTTTTGCCATAAAGATCAATGTGAATTATACCCACTCCTCTTCATTTTTTTTGTGTGCCTACCAAGAGATTCTATACAAGGAAGATAATAGATGTGTTATGGGTTAAATTGTGTTCCTCTCAAAAATATGTTGAAATCCTAACCCCTGGTACCAGTGAATGTGACCTTATTCGGAAGTAAGGTCTTTACAGATGTAATCAAATTAAAATGAGGTCATTAGGGTGAGCCCTAATCCAATATGACTGGTGTCCTTACAAGAAGAGGAGAATGTTACTTGAAGACAAGGCAGCTGCAAGCCAAGGAGTGCCAAGGATTGACGGCTAACAGCAGAAGCCAGGAGAAGGCGAAGAAGGATTCTACTCAGTGTCTTAGAGCCAACCCTGTTGACACCTTCATTTCAGACTTCTAGACTCTGGAGCTTTTAGAGAATGCATTTGTTTGGTTTTCAGTTACCCTGTCTGTGGTAATTTGTTCTGGCAGCCTTGGGAAACTCATATAATATGAACATTTCTTTTGAGAAAAAAAAAAAAAGTACAGAGGAAGAAAAGAGAAAAATAAGTGAGAAGGGAAACCAAGTTATATTCCAGAGGATTAAAAAAAAATTCTGGTATAGGAGATATTTACCAGATATTTTCCAGAAAAATGAAATGTGGGAAGGAAGGGAAGTGAGGAGGCTTTCACCATGTACTGAACATTTATAATGGGCAGGGCAAGGTGTTGAGTGCTTTCCACATGTTACCCGATATAACTCTCATACCTTGGTGAAATGGGTATAATTATCGTTATTTTACTGATGAGGAAGAGAAGGCCCTAGTGAGGGTAGGTAGCTTGCCCATTATCACACAGATGTTAGGTGGTAGATCTGAACTGTTTCAGTTCCAACTTAAAAATCTAATCTCTTTCCTCTAGACCAGGTGTCAACAAACTGTGGCTAGACACGAGGGTCAAATCTGGCCTGCTCTTTTGTTTTTGAAAATAAAGTTTTATTGGGACACAGCCATGCCCATGACTGCTTTTACATGGCAGTAGCAGAGTCCAGTTGTCACCACAGAGGCTTACAGCCTACAATGCTGAAAATCATTCCTATCTGGCCCTTTCCAGAAAAATTTTCAAACCCTCTTCTTGACATGTACAAGAAAATCTGGATGTGAGGCTCCCTTACCTTTCTGATGACTCTTGAATAAATCATTTGATGTCTGAGGCTGTTTTCCTATAATATGTAGATAATACCTTATAATGTTTTTCTGAGAATCATTTGATATAGTGTATGCTAATGAACTTTGTAAACTGTATAGAAACATACAAACCTAAGTAGTTAACACTTAAAAGCAATAAAAACCCATTATTTAAACATTTTTTCACTTTAATATTGGAAAAACCACCATTCTGTGGCTTTAGGTTTCTGTAAATTTATTTTATTGGGTTTGTCTTATTAGCAAAAATTATAGGCAGATTTTACTTTCCAAGCTGCCTTCCTTATAAAGGGTCCCTCTGTGCAGGGTGGTCCTTCTCCCCTGGGGATCTGTTTGTTCTGTGATCAAAACAGTGACTGTTTTTTTCTTGAAAAGGCAGAATTTAATCTTTGTGGTGGGCCACCATGGGAACATTCCCCAGATTCCAAAAGAGAGAGTTTTTCAAATATAAAGACTCTGCAATCCCCTGATTAAGTCTAACAAATTTGATGTACTTCTTTAAGATTTATGTTTAGGTGGGAAGTTCTAAAGATTTAAAGGCTGTACCCCATTTCATTCAGTGTCCTGTCCAGATTCTGAAACTTAATTCTTTCCATCTATTTTGACAGGGCATTCCCTTGGGGTCTACATTAAAGGCTCCTGGATCATAAAAAATGTGTGTTCATTTTATCAGAACTCCCTTGATTGCTTGCTGTAGGCAACATGGGCTAAGGTTTTACACTCAAAGTTGTCTTTCTGTATCCATATCAATGCCTACACTAAAACTCATCCTCAACTAATCCCCTTTCCTCATTGTGTTTTCAGCTGACATGTTTGAACCCAGGGCTGGTGCAGCTACCTGTTCTCTATTAATAAGGCACATTGTCACCGTGCAGTACAGCAGAAGAGAAATCAGTTAACTGGAAACATTTGCAAAGCCTTTCTGTTTGAATACAGTAATGTTAATACCATCTATTTCTGTCAGTTTTTGTGATATTTCAAAATTCAGACACGGCAATCTCTCTCCAAATGTTGACTATCTACTTTACCTTGCTCAGTTTCATAATAAAATAAAATAACAGATGCTGAAAATAATCTTTTAGAAAGGATGGTGCTTGGGAAGCAGGGGTGTACTAGTCCTGGCTATCTGGCTCATGAGAACTAATTGTTAAATTATCGGACATTTTGTGAGCTGGTTGTTAAAAATAGCCATTAATAAACATGAAATTATGTAAGTGTACTTACATACACTTCAGTAAATTCAGTAAATTACTGAATTCAGTAATTTACAATAAATTGTAAATTTATTATAAATTGTAATAAATTTACAATATTATTGTAATTGTAATTATAAATAAATTTACAATAAATTCAGTAAATTACAATAAAAACAAAAGTCATAAAGACTCAAACTTGTCACTTCCTAATTGTTATACTACATCTTACTATTCTCTCTTGGAAGTATTTTCATGTGTCTGTATCTTGGAAATACTGGGTAATGGTACACCAGTGTATATCTCTTCCCACCTGCACCATTTAGTCATGTCACATCGAAACTGCTTGAAATTGGCCAAGGTGGGAAGTATTTACACCATGGAAATTAGCTGATACTACAAACCAGAGCTTTTCTATTGTTGTTTCTCTAAGAGCAGGATATTAAACCTTTACCAATGATGAACTCATCACTGTTGAAAAGTCCTGTAACCAAAAAGAAAAAAAGAGAAAAGAAAAATCCTGTAATATTTCCTTGTTGCACACAAGAGTTCCCTGTGTCACATACAATGAGTTCCCACTCATTTTCCTGCAGGTAAAACTAATAAGGAGTTGCTTTGTTAGAAAGAAGCCTCTCTATCCATATGTAGAATGGCCTTCTTAACCTCACCATAGAATATTAGCTACATGAGTGCAAGAATTTTGTCTTACCATGATTTGTCAGCATTTGAGCAGAGCATAGACAAATTGTTCAACAATATTTGCTGATTTGCATGGCTACATAATGATATCATGAATAGCAACATTATCAGTATCACATAGAGCACTTCCAAAACACTTATTATCCAGAGGCTGTTCTACATATATTAACTCCATTAATCTTTACAGCAATTTTATGGTGTACATAGCATAATTTTAATTTAGGTTTCCCTAAATTTAGGGTAGGTTTCCCGTAACCACACATGAATAACTATGCAGTTATCAGAAGTAAATAGTTTCTGTAACGTTGTAATGAATAATAGCTTTCTTGCAAAAAAACTGTAGCACGTTTTCACAATTTTGCACAATTAAATATCCAAATTCATTTTGTGCAGGCTTTATTCAAATTACTTAGAAGCTTTAAAGTTTTTTTTTTTTTCTTCTAAGATGGCCAATTTAAAAACTATTAATCTTACTGTACTTAAATTCTGTTCACATATATTTTGGCACTTTTAGAAGTCTTTTAAAATTATATTTCTTATGATTTGAAAGCTTTGATTCTTCTCGTGACTTATCTCTATTTCATTCTAATGACTGGTGGCATTTCTCACCTCTGAGAATGATTTGTGATCTAACTAGTCCACATTCTGGTAACTGTCTACCTGTGCCAGTTGGTTCTGAGACTTAATTTCTTCGTGGTAATCATCGTTGGATTAAATGATTTAGTCATCAACATCTCTAAGCAGATGGCAAAATAGTCATGCAGTTGTAAGCAGAGGACTCTATGTATGTATGTCTAAAGTTTACAGTTTGGAGACATTTTTTAAAAATGAAAAATACTCTAAATTCGAAAGTTTGTTCTTGACAATTTTGTGGTTGCTAGATTATTCCAAGCTTCATTGGGAAGAATGCTGCCTGTAATCAAGAGCTTGGCATTGAGAAAATTGCCCATCATTTGCAACTAGGTAGACCTACCTGCTTTCTGCTTGAATATTTCAGTGAGTTGATGACAGTGACTCATGACGCTCCTCACAAAGGTTAAAAACTGAGCAAAAGATTTTTTGATAAGTTAAAAGTTTAATGCTGTGAATTAGATTCAGTGGAAATTTCAACAAATGAGCATTTTGTAGACACTGTCTCATTTGACAGCTACATCCCATGAAATTAGATTTTTACAGTATGAGTTGGGTAGATATGACAGTTTAAATAGAAAATGGCATTAAAACTTCTGTTTTTTTTTTTTCATTTCAAAGAAAAGAAAGAGTGAAGGCGGAGGCTTGTGGAACATGCTGGTGCTAAGAAATGGGAATTTTGCATATAGTTACCAGTTACCAGTATTTCTGCTTTCAAATGATAGCATGGAATGACCTCTGGTTGTGATTCAGGAAGTGAAAAGAAAGTGACTGAGGACAGAGGGCAGTTTTCCAGTTACACTTACATGCATGTGAGAAAACTAGGGGTAGCAATTATGTTGTACCTACACTTCAATATCTTTAAAATTATTTTTTTAACTACAGCAACACCAAAACTCCTAGGTGCCAAGTAGTCAAACCTGTGCTTTTCCCACTTGAATGTGTCAGTCCCCCAGTAGTCACCCATCATTTGGTTCTTCCTCAAACAATACATCGCCAGACTGACCCGAGGCCTGTCTAAACCTAACTTTTCTGAAAAGGCAGATTTTTCCTGGAGCCAAGCAAGACAATAAAAAAGTGATTTTGTGCTTATATTTATGCCTGAAAAAATACATCTAATTTTTCATTTACTTAAGATAGTAGACTTTTCCTGTTAATTACTGTAGTTTGTGCATATCGAAAGCCTTTATTGCATATTTATTCATTAGTGTCTATATGTCTCTTACTAGAGGATATTGATGGGGTGTCATCACTTGCTGAAGTTTAGAATTTCTCTGAAAATATCAACACACAAACCTAATAATTCCCCTTTTCATATATCATTCTAAATGCCTCCTTTGGCTGCTTTTATGCAGCAGCACTGGGACAAATTGTGCCCTTGTGGTGGAGAACAGATATAGTGAGAGCCTTCATTGCACCTGACGTGCCCTGGCAGGCCCAGCCTGGGACACACCTCATCCTGTCTCGCCTTCTGGCCACATTTTCTGCAGGCTGATTTTGTGTGGTCACCTCACAGATTCAGTGAAAAGGCTTCCACTGTACTCCATTTCTATGTCAGTATCAAAACAGCATGTTCTAGTGAATTGCTTGATAAAAGGTTGCAAATAAAGTGGTGGTTCTTAGGTGACTTTCTGTCCTGGAGTTAAGAGTCTCAGGGCAATCCTGCTACATCCCTGTGAAGAGGTTTGTCAGAGTCAGAATGTAGTCCAAAGTCAGAGAGCTCCCAACTGAGATTCAGAAACATAGAGGATAGCAAAAAAAGAGAGGCAATGTTGTTTGAGACACACGAGACTAGAAGCAGGTTGTGTTAGGCCCAAGTAAAAAGCGTAAGATACCATCTAAAAATGTACAGTCAGGGCGAGGAAGGTTCTCTGTCAGTGACAGGTGACACTGGCTAAGAAGACCCCTATGTTTCAAACTCATAGTATAGAATACTTTAGGTCAAGAGTATCCTAGAGCAGAGAGAGAACTCAATTTGCTCTAGTTGCTGAAGTGCAGTTAACAGATGCAAGTTTACAGGTAGATGCAAATAATTCCATCCACTTTCTTCTAATAGTGTTAGAATATTCTGCTTCATATTCAGATGTACTAGAATTCTGAATTAAATATGGTATTATTTTTGGTATCTAAGCAAAGAGAAGATCAGAGACTTAAGATATCATCCACCTTTTTATTAGAACAATATCAGGAAAAATCATTGGTATTGTTTGGGGCTGCCCACTTTCTTACAAGGCAGGTTTAGTATCCAAGATCATATTTCTAGGCAGTTTTCAAATTTCTAGACATTTTTTTTCTATTCTGGCCAGTTGCCTGAATCAAAGTGTTAGTCTGTTTTGCTCTCCATTTATTTTTTCTCCTGGACCCTATGAAAACCCTCCAAGGAAAACCACCAGTTCTAACTTACTGTTTTTATTTCTTTGTTTCAAGCAACAGCTATTGGTTCTGATTAATTTATTTAATAATACAAGACAGTTTATTATAATGGCGTTAGGTAATTCACAGAAACAAGGACATGCTGAAAAACTAGACCCTTGAAAGAAACAAAATCAGAACAGCTCTAGTAGCTCATTAGCAGGAATACCTGAGCAAGCTCTTTAAGATTCTGTTTGTACTCTAGCCTATTTCCAACCAATGTCCTTGCAGTTTTTCTTCCCAAAAATCAAATTTCAGAGAGAGAAAGAAAGATTTTTATGGTTTGGATAACATTCTGGCTTAGGTACAATTTGTGGGTTGAAGTCCACTTGATTGTCCACCAAGGTCATGATGGAGTAACAACAGAAGAAGAATCACTCCAAAGAATTACAAATCATTAAATGAGGTTTGGGAATATTACCTGCCAAATTAAAATTCTGTATATAGTTCATCATAAATATAATCTGTATGCTTAAAATTAGATTCTGTATGCTTAAAGCCAAATGTGTGAAGTTAAAAAGTGTCAGGGATAGAGGTGTCTGGGTAGCTTAGGGGGTTAAGCATCTGCCTTCAGCTCAGGTCATGATGCCACTCTTGCTCTCGCTCTCTCAAATAAATAAAAAAATCTTTAAAAAAAAAAGGGTCAGAGATAGTAGGAGGGAATTTAGTTATTCTTTAGGATTCTTTTTTTCATTTTTATTTTGTTATGTTAATCACCATATATTACATCATTAGTTTTCGATGTAGTGGTCCATGATTCATTGTTTGCGTATAACACCCAGTGCTCCACGCAGAACGTGCCCTCTTGAATACCCATCACCAGGCTAACCCATCCCCCACCCCACTCCCCTCTAGAACCCTCAGTTTGTTTCTCAGAGTCCATAGTCTCTCATGGTTCATCTTCCACTCCAATTTACCCCCCTTCATTTTTCCCTTCCTACTATCTTCTTTTTTTTTAACATATAATGTGTTATTTGTTTCAGAGGTACAGGTCTGTGATTCAACAGTCTTACACAATTCACAGCGCTCACCATTTTCTTTTATCAAAATGTATGTATTACATGTCTACAAATATATAGAGAGGTTAATGAATAGATTGGGGTTGCAGTCAGGTGACAGGACAAACAAGTTTACAAATGAATGCCATACTTCTTTCTTTCTTTTTTTTTTTTAAGATGTTATTTATTTATTTGAGAGAGAGAGTGCACATGAGCAGGGGAAGGGGCAGAGGGAGAGGGAGAAGCAGGCCCCCCGCTGAGCAGGGAGCCTGACCTGGGGCTCAATCCCAGGACCCCAGGATCTCGACCTGAGCCAAAGGCAGACATTTAACCAACTGAACCACCCAGGTGCCCCGCCATACTTATTTCTAACCATGATAATTTTAGAAGCCTATAATCAAACAGGAGCAGTATAAAGATTAAGTGCAATGAATTTAGAATCGCTGGTGTAAATCCCGGCTCCTCAGCTTACTTGTGGGACACTGGGCAAATCTCTCAACTTCTCTATTTCCATTTCTTCATTCTGTAAAATAAAGATAAATAGTATCTTTTTGTACTGATCTTTTCAGTATTAAGAGGGATAATAATATTTGCCAAGTTCCTGTATAAAATAAATGATAGATCTTATATTGTCTGTATTCTTAAGACTGTGCACCACAAATCATGAGAACACCGGTGTGTTAGTGTTCTAGGGCTCCTGTAACAAAGGACCACAAACTAGGTGGATTAAACAACAGAAATTTATTATCTCACAGTTCTGCAGGCTGGAAGTCTAAGATCAAAGTATTGGCGGGGTTGATTCCTTCTCAGGGCTCTGAGAGAAAGATCTCTTTCAGAATGCTTGTGTCACAGATGGGCCATCTTCTTCCTGTGTTTCTTGCCATCACATGTATCTCTGTGTCCAAAGTTCCCCTTTTTGTAAGGATGCCAGTCATATTGGTTTGGAGCTCATTCCAAACACTCCGTTTTTAACTGGATTACATTTGTAATGACACTATCTCCAAAGAAGGTCACATTCTGACATACTGTGGTCTAGGACTTCAACATATGAATTTGTGCGGGGAGGGGGCATAATTTAACCCATGACAACCAAGTTAATTTCAGAGTAGTTGAAGGACATGTGGCTATTTAGTCTTGAGAATATACTGCAGCATACAGAGGAAAAAGTCTGATAAATGTGTTCAAAGGATATAATGCACAGGCTTTAAGGAGGTTAATACAGTGTTTAACATATTATAAACATTCAGTAATTGTCAGCTTTCTCTTTTTCTCTCTGTTTCTCCGTCTCTCTCTGATAAACTTTTATTGAGTACCTACTATGTATCAACTAGTAGTCTAGGTGATGCTGATGTATTGTTGAACGGAGAAATCAGGTATGGTAGATTAGATGTGTTTTGTGTGGCCCCAGGGTTAAACTCCCAACTAATGTGTACCAGTTATGTAGGGCTATATTTCGTTTCATCATAAGAAGAAAACTTCTAAAAGCCAGAGCTAGTCAAAGGTGGACTGGGCTGCAAACCTCTCAATTTTATATATTGAAACACATTTTGAAAAATGAAGTATATTTTATGGCACTTATTTTATGGCACTTATAGAGCTAAAGGAGAAGTAAAAGTAACTCAGTATCTTTTAAGATCCTTTCCTATTCTAAATTTCACTATTTAGTAATTTTTAAGTAAACTTTACACCCAACATGGGACTCCAACTCACAACCCCAAGATCAAGAGTTGCATGCTCTACTAACTAAGCCAGCCAGACACCCCTAGTAATTTGTTTTAAAAGGGGTTATGGCAAGGGTAGCAAGAAAGCTTAAGAGAACAAGTATACAATCTTTGTTGTAAAGCAAAGTACTCTAATCTCTTCTTATTTACGTAGGAAGACTTTCTGTAATTCCAAGAACTGAGAAGAGAATCAACTCAACCAGTGTTTTCTCTGGTCTTTCTCTGTTTTTTTCAACTCTGAATTTCAAGAAGATAGCACTGCTGAATGGATGGGAAGTGTTCCAGCTGACAAAATCTCAGTATAGTTGTTTAAGAAGACTGGGAAAGGTTACATAATAAAGCCATGGCACTGAAATATTAAGTTCCCTCCAAGTAGGGAATACACTGCTATGACTTCTAAATAAAGGCAAATGTTAAATTTATTTTTCTCTAATCCAATATTAAGGAATATTATACCACACAAACTTACATTTCAAAATGAAAACAATTTAAAGACTGGTAAAATTTTAATTTTAGAATAGAGGTTAAAGACATAGATGACGTTATATATGAAGCTTCAGGACTTTAAGGAAAAGTAAATGTAAGTCAATATAAAAACCCATCATTTATAAAATGTAGATTCCAAAGTTTTATTACTTAAGTTGTAGGGTAAAATTATAGGAAGAAAGTGTCTTATGCTTTAAGGTTGTCTGGATTAAATTATGCTTGTATTGCAGCTGATGGAGAGTTGATATTTGACTTTTAACAAATGATCAGACAACATAAATATACAAGCTTAAACTGTCTATGATAGACTTACATTGGTATTCCATAAAGGTCATGCTCTCCAGTTGCCAGAATTTTGTGTAGTTTTGTCTCATATTGGCTTTGGGCTTGGCCCTATGACTGCTTTGACCAATGGGACATTTGTAAGTGTGATGCTGCAGAGGCTTGACAAGGCACTTGAATGTTGGGGCTTGTTTCTTGGAACCAGATGCTGTTCTCTAAAGAAGCTTAGGCTGGACATTGAATGATGAGAGGTTGATATGAAGAGAGACCATGGAGGATGAGGGCCATCGTGGATGTTCTGGCCACATTTGAGCTTCCAGTTGCATGTAGTCTCATGAATGACTTTAGTTACAAAAGAACCATCCAGCCGGCTAATCCCTATCAACTCACAGAGTCATGAGAAATAATTATTGTTACTTGAAGCCACTAACTTTTGGGATGATTTGTTACTCAAAAATAGATGGCAGAAATACTACCATTTAAGTTATTTATAACATTTGTTTTCAGTGATGGTTTTGTTTTGTTTTCAGTAACTTCAGAAAAAAACTGTGTTTGATGAGGCAATGGTTAAATTAAATACCTACTGTTGAGTTACAGTATATTCCAGAATCCAAATGGGTGGTTTTTAGGCAAGTTATATGAACATAGTCTAAATTGCTCCCTAAGAAGAAGGGATTTTATGAAGAACTATAACATTTTAAAGGCTTCTATGAGAGCTTTAAGTAGGTTGCAGCAATTTATTAAATGATGTATTTAGTCATACATTTTAAATGTGTGTAGTAGCTAATTATATTTGTACTTATTCTTTATCATGAACCAAGTCACTAATGATTTTGGCGGGGGGTGCAATATGGAATAGGAATTTCTTTGGGAAAACAAACCAGAGAAATTTTTTTTCCCACCAAACAAACTGAAGTTGATTATTTGTCCACAGATAATTCCCTTTTTAAAAGAATTTGCCTTAGGGTTCCTGAAAATTGTGATTTCTTCCTTTGTTTATATGAACTACTATGGAATTTTTTTAAATGACATATTAAACTTAACAGAAGCCTTCCATTACATTATTCATTGCAAAAACAAAATAGGCCTGTATTTTCAGATTATTCTAAAAAAAAAAGAAGTATGCTTCTGTGTATCTTGTGCATCGATGTTACATATAATGGCAGTATAATTGTAATTTCAACAGACAAAACCAGAAAAGAAGCTTTTTTGAGTTATAGTTGTTTGTAAATAGTTGCTCCTCCTCAAACATAAATGTAAATAGTAAATTCAATAGTGTGACAGTAGGCTTAATGAAATTTAAATTGTGTATGTCCATCTTTTATAAGAATTTTAGTACTGTAATATTATTACTTTCAATTATATAATACTTAACAATTTATACAGTTCTTTCCCAGACTTTTTAATTAATTCATTACTAAGTGTCAAGCACTGTGAAAATTCTAAGGTACCAACTTAAACCCAATAGATATATTAACGTGGATCTTAGAATGTATGGTCAGTATCATCAAAATGTAGAAAGTGGTACATATTCTTATATACTATGAGAAGATTTCATGATGTGGAAAATTGTTCCAAATTTAAGGTAATGTTCATGGGAAGATAATCAAATGTGAAAGTCTAGGGATGGGAGAACATGGTATGTGCCCCCTCCCCCAGAAAGAGAGAGGAAAATAATAGTTCAAACATATTAGTGTAGTTTATAGGAGGGACATAGCAAGGATTCAGAGTGGAGACATTCGTACCATCTAGATAAAAATTGGCTTTTTAAGCCAAACTTCATCTCAAGAAATTTAGATTATTTTCTAAGGAAATAGGGAAATAGGAAATAGGGAGCCACTAAGAGGAAGACATGATCAGATTGAATTTAGAAATATTACTCAGGCTTCACAACAGATAATACATTGAGCAGGGGCAAGAATGCTTGCAAGGAGCCCACTTAAGAGGCTTTGGGGGGAATCCAGACAATAAATGATTGAGGATGTAACTCAGTAATAAATGTCATTGTTATATATGTAACTCAATATACTCATATGTAACTCAACATAACTATGACATTAGAGAGAAGTGAATAGAAGTGCAAAGAGGTAGAATCAATAGCACTTGGTGTTATATTAATAGTAGTGTGTTGAGGAAGGGAGCATGTTAAGTTTATTTTCCAAGGTTTATGGTTTGAGCAACAGGATGCATACTGTTTCCTGTTGCATAAATCATAAATGCGTGAAGTAGGAATGTCGGAGAAAAAGTGAGTGTTCGGTTAATATTAATAAATTTCTGCTAATGGAGTTGGACTTGTAGGTACTGGTTGAATAGAGAAGTAAGATTTAGAGTAAAGAATTGTATGGAAAATGAGGGGAGAGGAGAAAGGGCAGGGGATAGGAACACATAGAGACCTTTTAAAAATGGCTCTGAAAGGGAGGAAGGAAACAAAAGATGGAGGAGGATGTGTGGACAAGGAACAGATTAAGGTTAAATTACTTTGAGCAGAAGAGAGAAAGAAATTGAAGACAAAGGACAGGAAGTAATTGGAAGTGAAGTGGTCTGAGGACACAGCAGGAGACTGATTAGAGAACCTGTTATCTCACTGAAGTCTGTCTGTAACACACCCATGGTGATTACGACAATGTCATTAGTTTGTGTATCACAGGGTTAAAACAATCCCTAGGGTCCGGACAGCTGAATCCAGAGCTCATTCCTCTAGAGGCCGTGGGCGCAAGACTATTTAAATAGTAGCTACCACATGGTATTGAGCTCTGGCTGACAAGTTAGTCAGTCGGCTAAAATAATCATCACAAGGGGCACCCGGGTGGCTCAGTCGGTTAAGCGGCTGCCTTCGGCTCAGGTCCTGATCCCAGGGTCCTGGGTTCAAGCCCCGCATTGGGCTCCTGGCTCAGCGGGGAGCCTGCTTCTCCTTCTGCCTCTGCCTGCTGCTCCCCCTGCTTGTGTGCGCGCTCTCTCTCTGTCAAATAAATAAATAAAATAAAATAATCATCACAAATAATCCTACAGCTTGATAGTCAAAATTGCGTTTTCCTTTTGAATCTAAATTTCTAATAAGATAATTTTTGTATGACCTGGACTGGACTGTCTACAGCCATACCGCCCTGAACGCACCCAATCTCATCTGATCTAGACTGGACTGAGTTTGTCTGACATGTTTGCAGTAAAGAAGCATTAGTGATAGATGTACTAACCATATTTACGTGTCTTGATTCCAGCTGCGTATGCTTTCCACTGCCTGTGCCACTTAACATTGTCCAGTGTTCAAAAAATAAACACTTTGCCTTATGGTTTTAAAGCAAGATTCACTTATTTGAATAGTTCTGGAAATGAATGGCTGGAGAAATATAACAAGAGAGAGTGGAGAAAATTATTTGTCTTTATTATTATTATCATTATTATTTGTATAGAATTAACCCAGTACCTCCTTCTACTTCAAGGCTTTTAGTGTCAAGCACAGAAGTTTTAGTCATGCATTTAATGTAGACTATTAGATGTTTAGCATTTTTTTCTTATTTTGGACTCGAATTGCATAGGACATGCATTATTCATGGGCAGAAAATGTGGTAGTATGCACACTTGCATAAACATCATATGTAGGGTATTTTAAATTTAGAAATAGTATTTGGCCTTATGCTTCAGGAAACATCCTACTAAATCATACAATGACTAAAGCTTTTGATAGACATTTATCAGTCCACCATAGGATGCCTGCTGTGACAAGCTGTCTTTAGGAACTGAGGATCTGTGAAGATAAAGTTACACTGGGTTTGCTCTATAAAAGGAAAGTCAAATGTAAATGTACTTGCATTGTAACCTGACAGTATAGGCCTTGGATTTGCTGGAACAGTTTTAGGTTTAAATGTCCTGACTCCTAACAGATGATATATGAAGCCATATATCCTGGATTTTTGTTAGGAAAATACAGTCACCATGCCGAGACTGTACTCGCTGTTGCCAGCCCGGCTCCTTAAATCTCTCCTGAATTCATTCCAGTTCAAATTCTTTCCCACCTGTGAACTAAAGCTGCCCAACATTGATCACCAGTGTCTATATAGTGTCATATTCGATGGCTGTTGCTCAGCCCTTACGTATAAGGACCTATCAGATCCATGTGACACAGTTTATCACTTTCTCCTTTTCTTCAGACACTTTCCTCATGTGGCCTCCATTTCCTTGGTTCCTCTGTACCTCATTAGATTCTCCTTCTCAGCCTCATGATCTTACTGGATTCCTCAGGGCTCAGTCCTTGGACCGTTACTATTCTCCGTCTGTATTCACTTTGTAAGTGATCTTGTTCATCCCTAAGGCTCTTAGCTGTCTGAGGCTAGTGGCTCCACGATGGACTGCTCACCTGCATTTTGAACTTGTATATTCACTGCTACTTGGATATCTAATAAACACCACAAGTTAACAAATTCAAAACCAAACTTGAATTTCTCTTTATCTTCTACCTCCTCTTTTCCTAATCTGTCCCATCTCAGAATGTGGCAAATCCATTTTTCAGTTATTTGTGTCGAAAACCTCAGTCACCTTTGATTCCTTTCTTTCTGTCACACCTCACACCGAAGCTGTCCCTGCACCTTGTCACCCTCGCCTTCAGATGTTTCCGCTATCAGAGGGCTTCTCGCCTTCCACTGCTGCTTCCCTCAGCCGGGTCCCCGCATTTCCTGATAGGATCATTGCAATTGCTTCCTGACTCCTCTCTGTTACCGCTCTTGCTCCTCTGCGGTTCATGACTTAGCTTCCAGGGTGACCCTTTTAATGCAGAAGTCAGATCATATCTGTCCCCCACTCAAACTTCAGTGGGGTCCTGTTTCACACTGGTGAAAAATTCAGAGACTTGACCGGGACCCTTATGGCCCTACAGAATCTGACCTCTCCCTCCTCACCATGTTCCCATGACCCCGTGTCCTATCACCACCCCTCTTCTACCACTTCCTTCACGCCCGCCTAGCTCTGTTCCAGCCACGCCAAACTGCTGCAGGTTTTATGAGGGTACCAAGCCTGCTCTCGCTTCTGGACCCTGGCACTTGGTCTTCCTTCTGCCTGGGATATTCTTTTCCTTGTATCAGCCTGGCTCCTGCCCTGTCTTCTTTCAGGCCCCCTGTTTAAATGTCACTTTATCTGAGAGGACTTCTTTCATCTCTCTGTGGTAAAGGGTACCCATGTTACCATACATCCACCTTTTTGTACTTATCACCATTTGACATGATATTTGCTAGTTTATTTATTGCCTGTTGCTGTTAGGTAATTACATATATAAAATAAGAATTGCATACGTATTAGGCAAATAGAATAGCTAGTGCCATGGAAGCAGGGACTTTTTCTGCTCAATACCAACCACAGTGCTTGATACGTGGTAAGTTCCCCATAAATATTGATAAATGCATGATTATAATGACCGTATATGTGTCCTGGCTTCCTGAATGAAACACATATTTTTCACAGATTAATTCAGCCAAAGCAAAATTCTCTGACACCTACCAACTATTGCTTCCTCTGTAAATCACTTCTTAGCGCTCTGGCCTTGATTTCTGCATAAACAGTTCTCAGCCAGAGAAGACAGGACTAGCAGGCAGTGTAAATGGAGGTTCTAATTCATAGGAATATGAGTACTGAACTACAAACACAAACAGACTTAACCTCTTGCATCTGGGTTATGAGTCCTGATAACTGCACAACTTACAGTAAGGGCTCTGATCTGCTGGCAAATTGTGAATTAAAACAGTGACTTGCATTCTGTTACTTATAGTACTTTCTTTCCAGGAGTGAAATGTCCATTTCAGTGTTTTTTTTTTTTTAATACAACAAAAATACAATTTACCTAACAATATCTTCTTCAAGATTTATACTTCTTATTTTGTAAGCTGAAGAATTCTGCATTGACATTAAACAACAACAACAACAAAAATGCTGGCAGGCAATCCTGCAGAGTGACAGAGCCCAGGCTTTGGACTACCAGGGTGGCTTCAAATAGCAGCTCTTCTAGGTAATGGTTACGTGAATTTGGGCAAGCTATAACCTTTCTCAGGTTTAGTTCCTGGGCTACAAAATGGGGATAATAGTAGGGTCACACCATAGAATTGCCTCGAGAATAAGTGGGGCAACACATGCAAAGCACTTAGAAAAATTCCAGAGAAAACTCTTGCAGCTTCTTTTTCGATTATTATTGTTAGCATTACATTTACTTGTGTCGGTGTCCCTGAGCCAAATGTCCTTCCTCCAGTGGCCCTAGTTTTCCAGGAGATGGAGGGACAGTTACAAATGCAGTCTGTTATTCTGAGAACAGATTTTTATGGGAAAACTGAGATTATCACCTGTGCGTGAGAATTACATGTTTTTCGAAGTCTTTTTAAATTCTAAGGGGGAGTTAAATTTTTGCACTCTGTTGCCTCAAAAGTGTACAAGAGCATTCTGTCCTCCCACATAAAGAACAAAATAACTTAAAAATGATTAAAATTAAAAAGTTAATTTAAAATGTTTTAAAAATGGGCTCATCTGTCTTTATAACATATTTCCCACCTGCGAACTAATGCTACAGAAGTTTGCATCATGCGTTAGCGAGTATTTCTGTAGCAAAGTGCTAATGTTTCCTAAGGAGCATATGGGCCATTAGATCTGATACGTGAGAATGAGTGTGTAGCAATCTTTGGAAAATTATTCAAGGATTTGTTACAGAGGAAACAGAATTTCTAGAAACACAAAAATCAGAATACCAGCTTTGAATATTATAATGACACTTTGTGGTTGTATATCACCTTTCTCAAATGCTTCACACCTATTTTCTCATCTAGAAACATTTCTGTAAATTAATAAAGTGGCAGGTATTAGTCTTCTCCTCAATATGAAGGGAAAATATATTAGAGAGTTCACTACTCTAAGTTTGTACCATTTGAGATCTTCTTGATGTAGCTTACATATTTAATATTTGCATTGTTTTTATTGGAAGTAAGAAGGTTGTCTACTGCAAACATGATCTTCTGATATAGAAGTGGTAAGTATTGAAAATATACCCTAGTTAATTCAGGTTCTCTTGTGTGTGCTAAAGCTGAGAAGTTATTAGCTCCAAAAAATAGTATTCTGCTATTCTTTTGAGAAAAATAATTTACCTTAAGTAAAGGTGAGAGTATTGAAAGATATAATAACTCTAAATCAAATAAACATTTACATGTTTACTTATTTATCAAACATTGGTATGCATTTACTGTGCACCCACTAAGTGTAAGATACTGAAGAGACAGTTGGATTATACTCAGTCTCTGCTATCAAGAAAATGATTTCTTGGTTACAAAATAAATCTGTCTTCAGTAATAATTTTACTAGCATCATTGAATTTTAAAGGAAAATATCTAATATAAAATGAAATAATAGCTTCACAATAGATGTAAACAGGAGCCAAAGAAATTAGTTTGATAATTTGTGTTCCCTAACTAGGCACTGTTAGGTTTTCAGCTATAAACACATATATGTTCACTGGATTTGGGTAAAATCTGTGCCATTGCTCACCTGTCGGTGTGACTTCAGACCTAGAAGACACACGAAGAATTGTGACCTTTCTTCCTAAAAATGTGAATAATGACGGCCATTACTATCTGTATGAGGGAGTGCCCGAGGTGACTGGTAACTGGTCAGAATTTCCTTCCATTCTGTATGTATATCCAGCTGTGCATTCTAAATGTTCTGTTCTTCTTAATACGAACCTGAAACCAACATTTATCAGAATTTATGGTACATAAAGTAAAAATGAACCCATTAAATTATATTAAGATGATTTTCTGTATTGCAAGCATACAGGAATCTGTATACAATAAAAGAACATTTCCCACATTCTTTTTTTTTTTAAGATTTTATTTATTTATTTGAGATAGAGAGCATGAGCGGGGTGGGGGTTGGGGCAGAGGGAGAGGGAGAAGCACTGAGCAGGGAGCCTGGCATGGGGCTCAATCCCAGGACCCTGGAATCATGACCTGAGCCCCCCAGGCACCCCAATTTCCCACATTCTAATATTAAATTTAAATTTACAAAAAATGTAAGAATCAAAGCACATTCATTTATTTCTTTCATTCAGTTATTCGCAGTTTTCCTTTCTCATGAAGACCTGTAGGTTTTTGCTCTTCTCCTTAAGTTCTGTCTCCCTGTTCCTTCTTTGAGTTCTTTTCAGTCTAAACACATGCGCTGTTGTTCAAGCTCACTATTGTTTATAAGACTAAACTTCGTCACCTCATTCTCTTTCTTTTTTTTTTTTAAAGATTTATTTATTGAGAGAAAGAGGGAGAGAGAATGCAAGTGGGAGAAAGGGCAGAGGTAAAAGGAGAGAGAGAATCTCATGCAGACTCCATGCTGAACATGGAGCCTGATGCAGGGATCCATCTCATGACCCTGAGATCATGACCTGAGCTGAAATCAAGAGTTGGTTGCTTAACTGACTGAGCCACCCCAGCGCCCCATCTTCATTTTCTTTCAATCTCACTTGTCTAACATACCCCTAACTTAGAATGAGTGACTATATTAGCTTTCTACACTCCTACACTTGGCAGCTGAGTCTTGGGAACATTGCTGAAGGCCCTGGTTTGGCTTTCTTGACCACCAATCTGCAGCCACAGATATCACCCTTGTCAAAGTCCATATAAAAATTATGTCCACTGGTGCAGAGAATAGCCAATGACCAACTGACTCCCATAACTTGAAGTAATACTTTCCCAGCTGGCAAAGTTTTTCCCAAATAGTTTCTCCTAAATGGAAAGAGAACATTTGGCTGTCTGACTTCAGTGTACATTTCTTCATTTCTTGAACCATGGGTGTTGTTACATAGTCAATACAAATTTCCCAGGGCTCCCTGCCAGTCTCCCATGACCTACTTCTGGACCACTTTAAAGGAGCAAATTTTTTGATACTGGTGGGAGAGATCGTTTTCCATGATCTTGCATGTTTTCTCATTCTTAGTTTGGGAATAATTGATTTGGCAACAGTAACATAAAATATGTCAACTATGTAAAGAGAAATGGTCACCTAGATAGCCCGAGACTTACAGGTAAGCCAAAAGGTTATCTGAACCTAGTATTGACATATTTTGCATGGGCCACCACTAGCAGAGAATTAAGATAATCAGTTTTCTGTATTCACAGACAACAATATCCAGATTCTGAAAATATTCCTCAGAACTCTTTCCTCTAAAAGGCCATTCCTTACAACCCATAGCAAATTAGGTAACTTAAACCGTAATAGGCAAAGGAATTGGATTTCCCTCATTAGCTTGGACTTACCTGGAATTTGGGGGGTGTTCAGCTGTCTATGAATATAGGGATATGTTCAGGAGGGATGGATATCTGGAAAAATTGGATTCTGTTTAAAGGATCGGATGACATATGGTAGTTAGGGAAGCAATAGTGCATGCTATGAACAGATATGGATCCTTTGTGAGGCTAGTCTGGATTTCTAGATATTTCCAGACATATCAGAGCCCAATAAAAGACATACTTTAATTTTGAACTTTGACAAATTTTATAAAGGTTTCAGTTATATGGGTCCACTTCTAGTTCCTCAGGAGGAACTCATTCTTGGATACCTCTATGCCTTTAAACATCACTATTACTGAAATCATTAGGTTGAAAGAATAGAAATTGACAGGAAACATGAAAAAAAACAAAAGCATTTTTTTTCAAGACCTATTCAAACTTTCTCAGCAGCGCAAATACTTTTCTGTACCTTGAGAGAAATTTAGAGCATGTTCAGTTACTTTTTTGGTGATTTTCTGATCATAAAATTTCAGTAAATGCTGGACAAACATAATCTCATTCCAGTACATGTCCAGACCATATAAAACTCAATATCATGAACTATTCTTAAACTTAATACTTACCCTCCCCAAGCTCTGCCTTGCATTAGGCAGGATGCTAGGATAGAGGGTTATGGATGACCTCTATTTCTCCCTCTGTGTGTCTCCTCTTAACCTCTTTCCCCATTCCATCTTAGGCTGTCTTTTGGTTCCTCTGAGTTTAAGGTTGAAGGCAAAGAGGGGTAAGAGGCAGGATATTCTTAATTGACAGATACTGTTATGATCTGGCATTTGTGTTTTCTAGGGTTGATGGATATTCAAAGGTGGCATTTTCATAGGGCTTTTCTGGGGATTTCTTAAACATTTCTTTTTTTTTTTCTTATTAAAGATTTTATTTGTTTGACACAGAGAGATAGAGCACAAGCAGGGGGAATGGCAGAGGGAGAGGGAGAAACAGACTCCCCACCGAGCAGGGAGCCCGACGTGGGGCTCGATCCCAAGACCCTGGGATCATGACCTGAGCCAAAGGCAGCCGCTTAACTGACTGAGCCACCCAGCCGTCCCTTCTTAAACGTTTCTTTTTTTTTTTTTTTTAAGATTTTATTTATTTATTTGACAGAGAGAAACACAACGGGAGATGGAACACAAGCAGGGGGAGTGGGAGAGGGAGAAGCAGGCCTCCTGCTGAGCAGGGAGCCCGACACGGGGCTGGATCCCAGGACCCTGGGATCATGACCTGAGCCAAAGGCAGATGCTTAATGACTGAGCCACCCAGGCGCCCCTCTTAAACGTTTCTTAACTGAGAACTTTTACCTGTATCTCTCCTGGTTTGTTGTATATGATTCTTTCTTAACCATGTGGGTGACCAGCAACCTACCCACTCTGTTGGGATTACAAGTTTAAAGTGAACTTCTCAACTGATGGTTCCTAATGACAAGAAACGCTCATATACCCTTGCTCTCCAGAGCAGTCAAAGTGTGACTACCATAAGCACATATCAGTCTTTTCCAGTTCTGGCGTCATAATTTCATGGAACTTTGAACCTTGAAACTTTGTATTGCTTAGGTATGAATCCACGATGAGTCCCCCTTTTCCTCTCACTCTAGGGAAAAAAACACTCTCTAAAATGTTTTTTTGGTTGCTTCCTATTACTGCATTTGGGGAAAAAAAATGGATGAACAATGTTTTCTCAGTTGTGGGGAGAGCAGAGAGATGTAAAACTATGACATTATCGGAGCATCTGGGTGGCTCAATCAGTTGAGAGTCAATTCTCGGTTTCAGCTCAGGTCGTCATCTCGGAGTTGTGGGATCAAGCCCCTCGTCGGGCTCCGTGCTGGGTATGGAACCTGTTTGGGATTCTCTCTCTCCCTCTGCTTCTGCCCCTGCATGGTCTCTCTCTTTCTCTCTCTCTCTCTCAAAAATAAATAAATAAGTGAACAAAGAAACAAAATAACTATGACATTATGTACAGTAGTAAAGGTGAATATTTTAATAAAACAATATTCCCTATTTTTAACCTCAGTGCCCTTTCAGAAATCAAGTCAGAAATTAGAGCAATGATTTCTTTCCCTAAAATTACTGTATGGAGCATATGGTAATATTTTTCACCATGAGCTGTCGGACAAGTACTACCAATTTTAAATGCTGCATGAATTTTAGTGATGCAGGAGTGGAAGGATTTTCTTATGTGGGCAACTGGTAAATTGGCAACTAAAACAAAAAAATGAGAGGGTTAGAAAAGTTTAACTGAAAAGTTAAAACTATATGGTGAATTGATGTGCAAATTTGAGGTGAGCATTAACTATTTTAGGGAAGGTTGACTAGAATGTTGAGTGACTCTGTGTGATTATGGATCTGAAGGAGGTTCAGCTCAAACCACCTGCATTCCATGGGTTCCCAGGGTTGATTTTAGGTCCAGTGCAAGTTTGGCAACTCTTCCCTTCCTTTATCCAAACTCCATGTATTTACTTACTAAGGTGGTGCGTTAGGTCCTGGTCAACTTTATCAGATAAAAGATAGTGATGCTAGCTAGAATCTCCAAACTAGCTCTCTGGTTGGTGCTTTGAAATACAGACAGAAGTATGGTTCAGTTCAGAGAATAATCTTTCATCTCTGCTTGTGTACTCTGTGCCAACCAGTGTACCATAACAATGATGATACGAAGATAAAGACATGACCTCAACCACTGAAGACATCCATCTATGGTGAGACAGAAAAGTCAATTGTGGAATTCTTTGTAGCAGATTTGCAGAAAAGATATTACAGGAAAGAGTGATGTGTTTGGAACCCTAGCAGGGCTATTCTCTATGAATGGTGCCCTCCCGAGTTGTGCAGTGCAGTGGCCTTTGGGCATAATTGATTTTCAACAATTGTTTTAATATAGGTTTCTAAATATTTACAAAGTCCTTTCTTCCATCTCCACTTTTAGTGATAAAGACTTATTCTGGCAGTAGTGGAGATGAAGATAATGACACTGGTAAAGATGGATTGACTTGTTATTGTGATTTCAGTTGAAATTAATAGACTTTTAAATAATGCAGCTGCAAAATCCTGTAGCAGTAGTTGATTAATCCCATTAAAAAGAGGTGAATGAAAGAATATGCTTCTTTGGGAGAAAGAAGTGTAATTCAAACAGAATTGTGTTTGATAGAATTTTGTCCTAGATTGTGTATGTTTTTTCTTTGCAAAACAAATGGAAGGGTTTCCCTTATGAATATGCTTAAATATATATTTAGTAAGTACTAACTTCAAAATAATTGGTTGCTAGATTGGATTCAACTGATATTAGGTGAATACCAAGATAGGAGATTTCAAGTACGTATTGACTATTCATTTCTCTCATTAAATAACCCTACACAAAGTAGATTGGCTTATTATTTAATTTATTGTATTAGAAAATTCCCAAGGAGTTACACAGTATATACCTCTGTTTTTTTTTTTATTTTTTCATATATTTTCCTGGTTTTTTTACTTTCTGTCATATCTCAGCCTCAGAAGTTAATATTTAAAAATTTTGAAAACATAATAAGATACGATTGCTGTGATGTGACATTTAAATTATGGTAGACTAAATAATAGTAGGGCATTGGAAGACTGATAATTGTTAGTTTATATTAAGTGAGATAAAATGCTTTAGATAAGAAGAAAATAATTTCACATAGGAGAAAAATAAGGGGACCAATGTAGGTATATTGGTTAAGGATTGGTTTGGCTATAAAGAACAGAAACTTCTACTGTGAGTATTAAAAACATAGTAGTTTATTTTTTATTACATTATGAGCAGCCTGAAGGTGGGCTATTATGGTAAATATGGGATAGTTATCCAAGAATAATGAAAATTATTTAAATTTAAATTTAATTTTAAATGATTTCCCCTGATTCAGTAACTAGGGATACAATAATTACTATAGAACATTTAATATTATTACAGTTATTATTTACATAATCAAAGCTTCATTACCTTTAAAAATAAATTCAATATATATATATATATATTTTAAAGATTTTATTTATCTATTTGAAACAGAGAGAGAGTGAGCACACAAACAGGGAGGGGGTTCAGAGGGAGAGGGAGAGGCAGACTCCCTGCTGAGCAGAGAGGCCGATGTGGGGCTCCATCCCAGGACCCTGGGATCAGGACCTGAGCTGAAGGCAGATGCTTAACTGACTGATCCACCCAGGTGCCCCAGTATATACATATATATATATATATATATATATATATATATGGACTCCCACTTCTTCCCTGAATTACCCAAACATTCTGGGGTCTCACTCCACCAAGTGTCTCAGTCCTACTTCTGGAAGATCTACTCAGTTGACCAGTTCTTAGGATTTGTTGTTACTGCATAGTATCCCAGTTAGTGACTGACTTCTCATGAACTTATGGAAGTTGCTCATATAATCATGGAATGAGCCCTGGCCTGGTCACAGTTACCTCTGGCTTCCGGTTTCAATCTGTTTGGTTCAAATTTATGTGCTCAACAGATTTTCAAAAGCCTGAAAGGAAATCAATTAAGAGATGGTTGAAAAAACCATCAGTGATTTATTATTTATGGTGGTATTAGTAAAAATGGAGAGCAGACAGAGTCAAAGGCTTTTTATTTTGTAGAACCAACAAGATTTGGCATTTTCTTGGGAGTGTTAAGAAATGAGAGATAACCTCAGCATTTTTTGTCTTGAGAAACTATGTGGATAAAGGTATCATTCTCGGAGATAGGAAAAAGGTTTCCTGAGTTAGGAAGCACTGGAAGAAGAGCAGGTATGGAGAAGGAAAATGGATTTACTTTGAAATATGCTGAGTTTTCATTACTCCTGAACAATCTAAGCATATGGAGGGATTAGTTGGATGTCTGGATATACAGTTCTGAAGTTTAGGTGAGAAGACTAGATTAAAATTGAGGCTTTGGCATCATAAAAGTATATACACTATTCATTCCATAGGTAGTTTCTAAAATCTAGAAATTCACTTTATTGGAATGAATTGTCTTTGATGTATTGATCTCCTGCCACTGAAAAGATTCAAGCAGAAGCTGAATGATCTTTAGTCACCATTATAGTAAAAGAACTCATTGAGAAATTCCGAATTCTCCCAATTATTTTCCCAAATTCTTTCTTAGTCATGTAAAAATTGGGAAATTCCAAATGCTAGTAGATATGAACATTTTCCCCCATAAAAGTCAATGCTTATGTAATTCAGTAAAGGTCTTGTTCAAAGACCATGAAGGGAGCTCTTTTGTAACCACTAGAGATAAGGCTCAGATCATATGCAACGTTTAATTGCTTATAGAAATGACAGATGAGAAAAACAGTCCATGAAGTAGGAAAGGAGGAGTTGCAAAATGAAAAGGTCATGGGAGTTGAGATTCAGACAGATTTTTGTTTAAATCTTGGTTATGTAATTTATTTGCTACTTAACATTGGACTGCATATTTAATCTTGAATTGTTCTCATATGTTATATAGGGGAAATGATATCACTAGTGGTGAGGATGAAATATAGGGTCTATAATATGCCTTCACAGTGACTTTCATAAATGTGGGGCCTAGTAATGTAAATGGTTACTGCCACCAGCAGTTCACATATTATGACTTAGATTAAACAAATTAAAGTAATTTGTACAAAATCAGCATTTTGGATAAAGAGCTTATGTATAAGTGTAGGAGGTAAATTTAATATGTATATATATTTTAGTTGAAAATATGAACATGTGGAAACAATAAAATTTTTATGAAATTTTTATGGTTGTCTGATATTGAAATGTTTTAAAAACTTATTTACTTATTTTCTTCCTTGTTATGATTTGTGTCAGTGATGAGAAGTTCAATTTCAGGGACCAAGTGAGAGTAAAAGTCACTAGATTGAGTTTATGGTTAAACATGAAACACTTAGCTACCCCTTGAACTAGAACTAATATTAAGATACAGTGCTCACCTTTAAGGTAGTTAAACAAGGACCCAAGCCATGCACAATGTCAGTTTTTCTGTTAGTAAGGGGTCCTGATACCAAATCGTAGAAAGGCAGGAAAGGAAGAGAATTCCATGTCTTTTTGTCCAGTCTCCTGAAAGGCAGGTTGAAGGGTAAAGCTCTGAGATCGTAGGGCAGGCTCCCGGACTAAAGTTTCCTCCCTTCAATCCTTACCTCCCCTTCATACACCTGTGCTTCTTTCAGCAACTGCCGGGCAATCTACACCACAGTAAAGATTTGTCACAAACCTACATGTTGCCTCTTTGGATTCTTAAGCTTGAGCAAGCATGCTGGAAAAAGCTGTATTGAATAAAACTTATGTTACCTTCTCTTCAATCTAGACTAATTATTCAATGAATACATTATGATGAGTGCATTGTGTCAATCCAAAGCGATCCATACAGTTTGCTAGAGTTGTAGTTAGAAGGCTATGACTTGGCTTATCATGAGTAGATCTGTTCTGTTTAATTTTAATTTTCCCAGGTCTGAAGCTTGTTCTTGTTATAAGTCTTCAATGGTAAGTGATACTACCTCTGCACCTGAAATCCATTTAAATTCTCAGCTGCCCATGGGGGTACAACTCAGTCTGTGCATTGTTTTGAAATGACCAGCTCCAACTCCCAGGACGCCAGGCCATCTAGATAGCTGTTGAGTAGTAGCCAATTATCTCACAGATGTTCCAGCCAGACACTTCCCGGCTTCAGGGCAGGAAATGGTATTTAAAAATGGAGATCTTACTTCTAGATACAGATACATTAGCAGATACTGTATCTTAGATATTCAAGAAAGAGCATGATCTAAAAAATATTTTCATGGGACCGTACACACAAACAATGACGTACTTTGGCTAGATAACACTCATTTCAAGTTAAAAACTTATGAAAAACTTCCATGTATTTTTCAGCTGTATTTTGGGGAGGGGGCTTAGTATACTTCTACTTTATTACTTTTTTCTCATATAAATATGGATATTCTCCAAGATTATGTGGTAATTTCTTGCCTTCTCTGACCAGGGTTTCTTAGTTTACATGGATCCTAGGGCAATAACATTTGGTTTGCTTTTTGTGGGGAGGTGGGTAGTATCTCCATTTACAATATAGTAGAAACGATGGCACCTATTCCTAGAAGAATGCACAAAAATGCACATATATGTGTATCTACAAATTTTTTTGCATATAATTTTAGGGTTCATTGACTGAAAGCCAGTCATGGACTTGCTAGGAGTTGAAACCTAAAGACTGAGAAAGCAATTAAGAAGTTTTTGCAATAGTTTAGAGAAGTAACAAGCAAAGCTAATGGAGAAGGTGATTAGAACATTTCAATCATGTTTCTACAGCATTGCATAGACTGCCATCCTCACATTATTGAAACTCTCTTCTGGTCTTATATGTCTTAATCTCTGTTTACCTCATTTAATTGCCAGGCCCCATTGTTATATTTATGTATTTTTGAAGATGACAACAACACAAAGTTTACATTGCTTCAACTTTAAATTAACTGAAATGAAATAAAATTATAAATTTAATTTCTCTGTCACACTGGCCACATTGCAAGTGCTCAAGAATCACGTGTGGCTGGTGGCTACTATATTGGAGAGCTCATGTTTACAAGATAAAACCAAAACTCCACTAAAGAATATGGAAAATGGCTTTAGATCAGGGTGCTTCCTCTTGCTGACCCCGCCCCATTACAACATAGCATCAAGCCCTGGCAAAGACTTCACCATTGCCCATTTATCCTGTATACTCATGCTATTTACCTCAATATCCTTGCCTCATATTTTTGCAACTCTATTCACTCTCAGTGTATTAAGACTCCCATGATAACTCTTTTTATTCTGCTGTTGTCCCAGCTTGAATCTAAAAAAAAAAAAAAAAAAACAATTCTTCTTTTATTCTCCCATGGAAATATACTGTTACTGAGTACCTACAATGAGTATTAGTCTCTTTCAAATGTGTTTTCTCCTATTATCCTGTCCATACAAGAGAAAACTGAAACTCAGAGATGTCGTTCAAAATCATTTATCTAGAAACTAGAGAAGGAAAAAGAAGCCATTAGCCAGGAATTGCTAACATTTTCTCAACACCAGATGCACAGATCTATCTATATTTGCACCTACCTTCTCTCTCTCTCTTACCTACTGTTATCTTGGAGGGAGTCAATCTCTATTGTAAAAAGAATTTTTTTATTATTACATTGTAAAAAATAATATTTATGTTGCTTTCATAAGTGCTCTGCATGACATCGCTTTTCACATTATCAGGGACTTTGCTTGTTGCCAGAGTTTGGTGTCATCTGAGAAATAGAAGAAATTCAGCATTTGTGTGCTTCATAATTCTTCTTCCCCCTCCTCTTCCCTTCCTCTGCCTCTTCCTCCTACTTTTTTTAACTTCCATAATATTTTGTTCACATATAATATTGAAGATATAAAAACTAAAAGCATAAAAGATGAAAAAGAAGCAGAGTGTTTTGTCCAAGACCATTGAGCATACCAGTAGTAGAACAAGGACAAAAATGTGCACCTTTTAATTCTCATTTAGTGCTTTTTCCATTTTATTGTAGCTTCTCTTCCCAAGGCCCTTAATTCATGAAAAAACAAACTGTTCTCCTTAAATTTCAATGGGTAGAAATATGTATCTGTGGAATTTCATCAAAAAAGCTAACAAAGTCCAAGAGTTACAAAAATCAAGTATTTGGTGCTAGGTACTGTTGTTGTCAAAATGTAGGTAATTTAAATTTCTGCAACCATCAGAACACAATTATGTATTCATCAGGGGTCAAAAGGGTGATACTCCTTTTATTAGTATATTCCATTGGCCTCCAAGGTGCTATTTGTAGTCTTTTTCAATAGTGAATTGTCTTTCTTTCTAATGCCTACAGATTATTTCTCATTATGTCTGTCTGTAATTTACATAATAAAAGAAAGGGAAATGATTAGACATGGTGAGTAAAGTATTTTCAGGGTATCCACATGTTAAAGCATTTGCCAACAGCTATCGATACTTAAAATTCAGCTTTCTAAATAGTGATAAGTTAAAAAGCATTCACGTGTCCAAATAAATATCCAGATCTTCTAGCCAAACATTTTTATCAGAGTGGAGTGTGTGTTTGGGTAAAGTCAAATGAATGAAAGAAGAATGGGGCCCATGTCAGATGGTCCATAAAAATGTTTTCAGAATTTCCTACTTTATAAATGCTATGGTCCTGCATATGGATTAATAATAAGCAAAAGGGCTTTAAAAAGACATATAAGAGATTATCATAATTATCTATCTGTAAAACATACTTATTATTTTATATTATTTAGGATATTGGGGTCAGGCAAACTGACTGAATATTACTTAGCTAAAACATGGGAGATGTGGGCTACATATGGTACACGGTTATCATGTGAGGATTTTCCTATCCTTGGTGATTGGATAAACCTGGCTCAAACTTTCAATTTCTCAGTTTAGAAATGTGTGTCCTTCTGTAATTTTTACAAAGTTATAACCTTAGGTCATCTTCTTTCACATTTGTCCTCTTGGGTACAAAACACTGCCACTTGATGGCCATTAAAAGAAATGGAATCTCAACAAGCAGAACATTATTTTAGTTAATTGACTGAAAATATGTGGGGGTTATGTGCAGTAGGTACAGTTGAAACACGAGCTATTGTTTTCCTGTTTTCCATCCCTGTTTTCTCTTTTTGGAGACCAATATATATCCCAATCTACAACATGAACCCTCCTGGAGAGGGGCCAAGAGTAGCTCCAGCAGCTCTTTTCATGGGGACCTGACTTATTAAAGCTTTAGTATCTTTTCTAGCCAGCAGCTACCCCCATTCCGGACATCCCACCTGCTCTATATTCTGATGGAAATTGTGTCTTATCCCTAGGCAAATTCTGGGACCCACCTCTTTTTATAACCCTTCTTGGACCTCATTTTCACTTTTGTTTCCAGAAAGATTGTTTTTAGCTGTCATTAAGAAAAACCTCTCTAGCTCCTTTACACACACACACACACACACTCTCTCTGTCTCTCTGTTACTTCCCCTGATTTCTACATTACAGTGGATATTCAAAGCCTACGAGGCTATGAGGAATGGAAATTAAGTTACATTACACTATACTATACCACAATACATCACAATTTAATATAAAAGGCAACAGAGCCAACTTTCTTCTATTAACTGCCAGTTGGTTGCCCAGTTAACTGCCCAGACTGAGCACAAGTTCATTATTCAATTCCACAAACATTTCTTTAGAGTCATCTAGGTGCTGTATTTTGCATGCAAGGAATAGTACCATGAGGAAGACCTGCTCTCTTACCTTGAAGGAGTTCATGGTTTGATGAAAAAAATCACAGATAATATATGTCTATTACTTTAACATTAAAAAACCATTAGGCATAATAATTCTCTCTCTCACCTTTTCAACACCCAGTGGAGGAAACACTCTTATCCCAAGTTTGCTTATGATCACTTCTCAGTGAGGCAGTTATAACTAGGTGCTCTTTCTCCCCGGCTCTAAAAGACTCTTATTAAAAAAATAATCTCTGTGCTAGTGAAGATTGGATCCATGAAATGAAGGGGGAGTTGGATTTTTCAGCAGTTTCCTCTGAGCCATTCATTCCTGCATCATCAGGGAAATCATAGAACCCATGGGAACGACTGTGATCAGTGATAGATCCCTGCACAAGTCAGGGAGCATGGTGGCAGGACAACTACAGTGAATATTGTCAGTAGAAAATAGGTGAGGTGAGTAGTCAGAAAAAAAAAAAGGTCAGGATTTCCCATTTCTGGTTCCACATATAAGGAGTGTAGGGGCCTAGGGCAGACTGTGCCCTTTGGCATAAAGGTGATTGCCAGTTAAAAGTAATAGAAACCCGGGGCGCCTGGGTGACTCAGTTGGTTCAGCGTCAGGCTCTTGATTTCAGTTCAGGTGATCTCAGGATCGTGAGATCAAGCCCTGCGATAAGCTCCACGCTCAGAGCAGAGTCTGCTTGAGATTCTCTCTCTCTCCCTCCTCCTCTGCCCCTCCCCCCATCTAAAATAAATTAAAAAATCTTAAAAAAAAAACTGCTTATAGAAACCCCATAGATGCAGGAAAGCCTCTCTGCCTCCCCCACAACTTTAAAATTACATTGGAAAGGAGAGCCTGCAACAGGAAGAGAAGTATTAATGGAGACTCCCCTTTACCTAAGGAACTTACCTGCATAATAGAATAATGTTGTTTTTTCCCAAACATCTCCTTTTACCTTCTTGCTAATGAGCGTTAAACTGTCTGTATTCTCAGGCCCCTCCGCCTCTCCTTAGCGCATACAAGCTTCGTGTTGCCTCATTGTCTTTGGAATTTTGTATCTGTGTGGATTCTCTGTACCTCTGCCTAGTAAATTTGATTTTCTCCTGTTAATCTGTCTCATGTCAATTTGATTCTAAGTCCAGCTAGAAGAATCATAGGGCAGAGGAAGGTTTTTCTCTCTGACAGTAGGTTGGGAATTAGCACTCCATCCTCAGAAGTAAAAAGTTGTTCAGACTGAAAAATCAACAACTCTACGTGGATCTGTAAGAGAGGGGAGGACACAGGGCAAACCGCTGCCCCAGGATTGGAGAGACAGACGAATACAGGGAGTCATAGCTTCTTTGAGTCATTAAATGCATCAAACTCCTTTGCGAATGAGATATTCATACTTGCTCTTCTCCATGTCTTCAGGGTGTTAACATTTATTTATCTTTCATATGTTAGCTCACTGCCCAGTCTAATCTAAACTGCCCTTGCTATACTTTCTCATGGCTTGTTGCATGAATGAATGCGTGGGAAAGTTATCACTTGTTGTACCTTTCCTTTATGTATGTCACTCACAGGAGCCCTCTGTTAACAAACTTACATCTAATGTATACAGCCATTTTGGGCCTTGGACCTTGAATCAATTTCCATTGTATATCCTGTTTCTGTATACAAAGTGTTTCATACATATTATGTCGTTTGATTCCATTAAGACCCTATGGAGTAGTCCCCAACTTTATTGTTGTTTTACAGGTAGGGAAAGCTTCAGAAGTTTTCATGCCCGATATCTCGTAAATAGAACCCTGCATTCTGATGAAGATGCTTGTGTCTGCTTGTCAACATGAGAAATCTTGTGTAGTAGCAGTAAGAGATTGTTACAGGAACAGGGATATAACAGAGGAATGCAAAAGAAGAGTCCAAGAACACGTTCACAGTCTAGTTTAGGCTTTCAAAACAGTTACTGACATGTTTAAATATTGTCTTTTTCATCCTTTAAATCAGCTTCTCAGTAAAAATGTTGCTGAAATGGAGTCAGATATTGGAAATATTTTAAAAATGGAGACAAAAGTGATTTGGGGCCTAAGTAACCTGAAAAATTGCTTCAACTATTTGCTTTCATTGAGTAGGAAAAGCTAGGTTAAGTTTCAAAATAAATCCTCTTCTAAGATTTACATGAGAAGATGCCAGCCATGAGACAAAGAACATTAAAGGCAAATATCAGAAAACCCTCCATTAAAGCCCCAAAACACACAGTGACAATAATGAGAAAGACAGCTCTTCTTCCACCTCCCTTAGAAGCAGCTCTGCCATAGACACTGAAATCGGCCATTAAAGAGGAGACAAAAAGTGTTCTAAATATTCTCCCCCAATTTTGATTTCTCAGTGTGGTTATAGAAAATAAGGAAATCACTCAGAACAGCTGTGTTGAAATTTCAGATGTTTATCAGCTTGGCATTTATGGAAAAAAAATTACATCTCTGAAACCTAATCATCCTATGCCATAAGGTTACATGGAGCCCTAAGGACTCGTGGGGCCTCCAGGATTGTATTATCTTTTAAAATTGGAGTGTTATCTCCATGTAGATTTGTAATGCAAGAACTAAAGGAAAGCTCATTATGATTTTCTCATATATAGTCTTCTCATTGCCACTTGCATATAAGTTATAATACTAAGTGATATATAAATAGATATTTTTAATATGTAAGCTCTTATTTCTCTCCCTTCATCTTGCTCTTTTTTTTTTTTTTTTTTTTTTTTGGTGGAGATAACTAATCTTGGTGGAAATGTCCAAGTAGAAAAATATGCTGGGTAGTAACTACATAGTCTTGGGGATTTTCAACAGTATTTGACTGTAAACTTAGATAATCTTCTTTGGTTTTAGAAAAGAAATAAGTTTCAAGCAAGATGGAAGCTACAGATTGAAAAAAAAAAGGAAAACAACTTTTGCTTAACTGTCAAAGTGCAAAATAAATTAGTGGAACTTGTATAATAATTCAGACAACAACTTGTATTCAGTCCAAATAAGTAGGCCAGACTCTCTTTTAGTGTAGAGTAAAATTTTAACGTTTTCAAATAGTTATTTTGTCATAAGCTAAATGTAACCTGAAAACTAGGTTTAGTCTAGCTTCTCTTGATGTCTTGAAAAGACATGTTTAACAATTTCTACAGAGGATATTAGCAAGAAAAGCCTATTCATACAAATACATGGAGAAACAGTCTTTCATATTTGCTATCATCTTTCAATGCCTGTTGTAGTTTTAAAGAATTCTGGTTGAGCTTTTGACTATGTCAGTAGGCAGACCATGGTTGAAGTGATACCATGTGACTTATGAGACTGGGTCAGAAAGATAATCCTGTTTCTCCCTTGTTCAGTTAACTACTTGCAAATGGAGACCTGAGTTGCCATGTAAAAATCCCTCCTGCCCTGAAGCCACCATGCTGTGAGGAGCCCAAGTCCCATGTGGAGAAGCCCCATGTAAATCCCCATGGCAGCCAGTCTCCCAGCCCAGGTGCCATACATGTAAGTGAGCAAATCTTCATGTGACTCCAACCCCCAGCCTGCAAGTCATCCCCGTCCTCCAGGTTTTCCCAAGAGGCTCCAGATGTTGTGGGCTAGAGACAAGCCATTTCTTCTGTTTCCTGTCTCAATTCTTGACCTACAGACCCTGTGGAATAATAAAATGACTGATTAGAGCCACTCAGCTTTAGGTTAATTTTGCGACTCAGCAGTAGTGACTGGAACAATTAGTGACTGGAATTTTTTTTCTAGTGACCACAGCCTTCAGACTATAAAGCCAAACAGACTTCCCAACTCCTTGGCAGGCTGCGTCTTGGATGATGTTGGTAAAGAGCACCAGCTGAGTTTGCAGAAGCAGAGGTGTTAATCCTGCCTTCCCCATGGCTGCACCAATAAGTTACAAGTGAAAGGGAGACTAGAGGAAACAATTCATAAAATTGAAGGGATATTTTTTAATGTTGCTTCAATTGCCTGACAATATCAGGAAAATGTTTTATATACTTTGAATTATCTTGATAGTAACTTAAATTCTGCTAATTGTGTGTGTATCATCTCTGATCATGGTATGATCTGAGCAAATGAATGAATTTGCAAAGAATGAATGGAAAAGTCCTCATTAGTTAATAAATATGAGTTGGCTCACACATAAGGTTTGGCATAGGGACTAGTGAAATGTGTGAAAGCATTTGGTCTGCAGACACTAACTCCCAAAAACCATTCCACAATAACCAATCTGCCTTCCATATTCTGTGACCAATGCCCGGATTTAGACCAGCTCAGTAGAGTGCAAGTAGAAATGATTCTATTTTAATTGTGTCATTTGGAAGGAGTGATGTTTCTTCTTTTTCCCATCCTAATCTAAAGAGAGCAGGAAAAATCCCCTATTTTCATATTCAGCTTCTTCCTTCACCCACTCAGTTCTGGAAATCAGCATCACATTTGTTTCTATAATACTATCAATACATGACAAAATAATTAAAAAGAATTGAGGCAACATCTTGGCTAAAAGAGGATAAATATTCAGGAGTGAATTAATTCATAAACTTACTTCAGATTAACCCCTTTCCAAGAGAGGACAAAATAATCACTATGGCTAAAAGAAACTTATTCGAAAAGAACATATATATTATTTAAAAAGTAGCTAAGTCCTTTCCTATTATAAAGAAGGAATTGTTTAGTCAGAGTATACTGGAAGGGATGTACATTGACAGTGTCTCCCCCACAAAGTGTAAAATTTATTTGATCTTCAAATATAATAGGTCTTATTTTTATTCCAACCATAATTCTTTGGAAAAAGAAGGTAAGACAGAGTAATGTTCGATTTTCTTCTTGAACTTAGTAATGTCTGCTTCTATAAAGATAGAGTTTGTGTTAAATCATGTGTGCACACACATACACACGCAGGCAAAAAAGGAGGTAGAGAATTAGTAAACTGTTCATTTCAGGCTGTGTAGACAGCTAAATTCGACATCCCAGGAATACACATTAAAACCCAGATTCCTTGTAACAAGATGGGGGGGTCAGCAAATTTTCAACTTTGCTTCAGACAACTTGGGTCCCCTGAGCTCTACTAAGTCTGATTACATGTACCAGGTAACCCAGGACATTAGTGGCTTATGAGTGTAGTGGAACAGGAAATGGCCAGTCCACAGGGGTAATGAGTCATCAAACAGATTTTATTGCTATGGCACTACAGGACAGAGTCCATCATCAGCTTAAACTAAGATCACCCTCTGTTTTAGGCCAGGACAATGCACACTTTTCTACAGGCAACCTGTGTAAACTCACATTTTTTTCTGGATTAATTGCATGTTACAGGTATTTTGCAAAATAGACCTTTTTTTTTTTCCAGTTAAGTAAAGAAAAGGCGTAGTTATCTGGCTTATTAATTTTGTAGTGGAACCTCTGCCACTTATTTTTCAGTCTGCGTATAATGTGAATGTGTATGTGTATGTGCATAAATACACACAGAGATGTAACACAATCAACCAAAACCAATTTCTGTAATTTTCTTCTATAGATTTAAGGAAGTTTCCTGAGTTAAGAATAAGGTATTCTTTATTATTCAATGAATAAAATTATTTATAATAAGCCCATAAGTTTCATAAGGGTCATTATTGACCTCCATACATTTGTGTTGTGAAGAAAGTGGTGTCAGTCATAAATCCTTTTCCCAACATGGGCTTAACTCAATTGGTTTCAGACATGGCTTGGCAACCCTACTTTCCTTCCCAGACTGTTTACTCAATGTACAGACCCAATCTGCTCTCCTTTCTTTCACTCATGTGTGTGTGTGTGTGTGTGTGTGTGTGTGTGGTATGTGTGTGTATTGACACAAAAAGACTTTTTTTAACTTCCCCTTCTCAATATAGCCTACTAATAATTAATCTAATTAAGAGCCAGTTATGTGACAATGTTCTTTGCTCATTTTAAAAATAAATTATTGGAAAAATGAAAAATAGTGTTTTTTTTTTACTATAAGTAATAGCAGATATTAAAAACATTAGCTTTGATCATTAGCAGAATGGTTGAATAATCTGTGGTACATTCATGCAATGAAATACTGTATAACATTGAGAATGAACAAATTTTACCTCTTTCCAATAACATGGATGGGTCTCAGAAACCTAACATGGGTCAAAAGCAGTCAGAATCCCAAAGACCATCTACTATATAATTCCATTTGTATGGAGTTTAAAAACTAATCTGTGATGTTTGAAGGCAAGTTATGTTTACCCTTGGAAAAGTAGTGCATAAAAGGGGGTTTATGATTGGCATTTAGGGTGCTGATAATATTCCTGTTCTTGATCTGGGCACCTCTCACATGAGTGTGTTCACTTTACAAACATTTTTTAAGCTGTGCATTTATTCTTTGTGTATTTTTAAATGATATCTCATAGTTCAATAAAAAGCTCACAAAACAAACCAAAACCAAAAAACTTAAAACAAGAAAACAGTGTAAGCCTATTTCTGTATCATTTTGGTGCTAATCTAAAGTAATGTTCACATTCTTGTGTCCTATTTTCGGTGTGAATTTTTAAAAGGTTTCTTTTCACAAGGACTACAGAATGTTTACCTGTATCAGTGATTTGCAGCTGATGTTTGCCATTCATGTAGGTAAATGGTACCTTCATAATTTCCTGGGCCAGGTCCACATACATTTTTCTAGGATTATTCCATTTATCTGAGCCCCTCTAGGCAGTAATTAAAGCAGGTGAAGTTAGTTTGCAGTAGTTTTTTCCCAGCCCTTCCTCTGCCTCATCTCTTCTTCTTCCTTTTCTTCGCACACTTAACTCATATTTCCTTTCTTCCTTCTCTTCGTAATTTTTCTTCACTTCTTTTTCAGTGCCTTTTTCGATAACTGGGTTGTTTGAGTTCTTAGGATATCAGGATCCACAAATCTTCTCCCTTGATGAAAACCTGATTTGCTAATGGTGGATACATGTCATTATGCATTTGTCCAAACCATAGAATGTCTACAGCACCAAGAGTGAACTCTACTAATGTAACTATGGACTCTCCATGATAGTGATGTGTCTCTGTGGTTCATTAGTTTTAATAAATGCACTACTCTGGTAGAGGATGTTGGTCATAGGGGAGATGATACATGTGTGGAGTTAGGGAGTATATAGGAAATCTCTGTATCTTCTGCCTAGTTTTGCTGTGAACTTAAAATTGCTCTAAAAAATAAAATCTATTAAAAAAAAAACCCTATTGAGCAAAATAAGTCCATCAGAGAAAGACATGTATCATATGACCTCACTGATCTGAGGAATTCTTAATCTCAGGAAACAAACTGAGGGTTGCTGGAGTGGTAGGGGGTGGGAGGGATGGGGTGGCTGGGTGATAGACATTGGGGAGGGTGTGTGCTATGGTGAGTCTGTGAATTGTGTAAGACTGTTGAATCACAGATCTGCACCTCTGAAACAAACAATACATTATATGTTAAAAAAAAAAAAAAGAAGAAGATAGCAGGAGGGGAAGAATGAAGGGGGGGAAATCGGAGGGGGAGACGAACCATGAGAGACTATGGACTCTGAAAAACAAACTGAGGGTTCTAGAGGGGAGGGTGGTGGGGGGATGGGTTAGCCTGGTGATGGGTATTAAAGAGGGCACGTTCTGCGTGGAGCACTGGGTGTTATACGCAAACAATGAATCATGGAACACTACATCAAAAACTAATGATGTAATGTATGGTGATTAACATAATGATAAAAAAAACTTTAAAAAACCACAAAACCCTATTTTGCTCAAAGGAAAAATTTCTAACAACTTTGCATATGAATTAATTGATTTATACCCACTCTCCGTTTTATTATTTATTTATTTATTTAAATCTGGAATGTCTATTTGCATTTTTAAAAATTTGAATATAGTTGACACATGATATTACATTAAGTTCAAGTGTACAACTTAGCGCTTCACCAATTTTATACATTACGCTATGCTCACCACAAGTGTAGCTGTCATCTCTCTTCATACAACGCTATTACAATACCATAGACTGTATTCCTTATGCTCTACCTTTTATTGACTTACTTACTCATTCCATTACTGGAAGCCTGTACCTCTCAGTCCCCTTCACTCATTTTGCCCATCCCCCTGCTTTCCTCTTCTGGCAACTATCAGTTTGTTCTCTGTACTTATAGGTCTGATTCTGCTTTTTGTTTGTTTGTTTATTCATTTGTTTTGTTTTTTAAATTACACATGTAAATGAAATCGTATGGTATTTGTCTTTCTCTGCCTGATTTATTTCACTTAGCATAATACTCTCTAGTTCCACCCATGTTGTAACAAATGGCAAGGTCTCATCCTTTTTTATGGCTGAGTAATATCCGTTATGTGTATACACCACATCTTATTTATCCATTCATCTATAGATGAACACTTCGGCTGCTTCCATATCTTGCTATTGTAAATAATGCTATTATAAGCATAGGGGTACATAATAGGTTTTTAAATAAGTGTTTCATTTTGTTTGGGTAAATACCCAGTAGTAGAATTATTGGATCATATGTTTTTTCTATTTTTCTTTTTTTTTAAGATTTTATTTATTTATTCATGAGAGACAGAGAGAGAGAGAGAGAGAGAGAGAAGCAGGCTCCCAAGGAGCAGGGAGCCCGATGCGGGACTCAATCCCAGGACCTTGGGCACATGACCTGAGCCGAAGGCAGATGCTTAACCACCTGAGCCACCCAGACACCCATCTATTTTTCATTTTTGAGGAACCTCCATACTGTTTTCCATAGTAGCTTTACCAGTTTACATTCCTACCAACAGTGCACTAAGATTCCTTGTCACATTTGTTATTTCTTATCTTCTTGATTCTAGCTGTTCTGACAAGTATAAGGCAATATCTCATTGTAGTTTTGATTTGCATTTCCCTGATGATGAGTGATGTTGAACATCTTTTTGTGTGTCTGTTGGCCATCTGGATGTCTTCTTTGGAAAAATGTCTGTTCAGGTCCACTGCTCATTTTTAATTGGATTATTAGATTTTTTGGTGATGAGTTGCATAATTTCTTTATATATTTTGGAATTAACCCCTTATTAGATATATCATTTGTAAATATCTTCTCACATTTAGTAGGTTGCCTTGTTTTGTTGATGGTTTCCTCTGCTGTGCAGGAGTTTTTTATTTTAATGTAGTCCCAATAGTTTATTTTTGCTCTTGTTTCCCTTGCCTGAGGAGATATATCTAGAAAAATGTTGCTACAGGCTGATGTCAAAGAAATTACTACCTATGTTTTCTTCTAGGAGTTTCATGGTTTCAGGTCTCACTTTTAAGTCTTTCATCCATTTTGAGTTTATTTTTGTGTATGGTGTAAGAAAGTGGTCCAGTTTCATTCTTTTGCTTGTGGCTGTCCAGTTTTCCCAGGACCATTTATTTCAGAGACTCTCTTTTCTCCATTGTATTTTTGCCTCCTTTGCCTCTTTCCTGAGTTGACCATACAAGCAGGTTTATTTCGGGCTCTCTATTCTGTTCCATTGATCTCTGTGTCTATTTTTGTGCCAGTACCATACTGTTTGGATTACTACAGCATTGTAGTATATCTTGAAATCTGGGATTGCAATTCCTCCAGTTTTGTTCTTTTTCAAGATTGCTTTGGCTATTCGGGGTCTTTTGTGATTCTATACAAATTTCAGTGTTATTCTAGTTCTGTGAAAAACACTGTTGGTATTTTGATAGAGATTGCGTTGAATCTGTAGATTGCTTTGGGTAGTATGGACATTTTAACAATATCAATTCTCCTAGTCCATGAGCATGAAATATCTTTCTGTTTTTTTGTGTCATCTTCAATTTCTTTCATCAATGTTTTGTAGTGTTTACACTTTTACCTCCTTAGGTTTATTCTTAGGGATTTTATTCTTTTTAGTGCAATTGTAAATGGAATTATTTTCTTAATTTCTCTTTCTGCTTCTTCATTATTAGTATGTGGAAATGCAACTGATTTCTGAGTATTAATTTTGTGCTTGCAACTTTACTGGATTAATTTATTACTTCTCATATTGTTTTGGTGTGCCTTTAGGGTTTTCTATATTTAGAATCATGTCATCTGTAAATAGTGATAGTTTAACTTCTTCCTTAACAGTGTAGATGCCTTTTATTTCTTTTTCTTGTCTGTTGCTGTGGGTAGGACTTCCAGCACTATGTTGAATAAAAATGGCAAGAGTCTCTCACTCTTCATTTTTAAATGGATAAAAATCAAAGAACTACATGATGACTCAATCCATGATATGGGTTGGAAAGAAGGGTGATCAAGCTATTTTGAGACCAACCTAGGCAAATCATGTTGGGGAAAAGATTTGTAAGTATTTCCCCCTCCCCCCTTTCCCATATACACACATAACAGCTTGGAGGTCAATAAGGCAGAGGAGATATTTGTTTATCTTTGATCTCCAACATTGGTCACCTTGACTGATACACAATAGGAGCTAAATAAATGTTTGACAAAGGAATGAAAGCATGGATGGAGACAGTATAATCTGTTTTATCTATTTAAGTACAAAATGGCTCAATCTCTTATTTCTCCAATAACTGTTCCAATAACTATTTTTTCCTGAGTATCACATGCCCAATTAGAAATATATTTATATTATGTTTCCTTCTAATCCTCAGGATTTTTTTTTTCTTTTATATAGCAGGAGACTTAATCCAAAGAGGATTAGCCTAGTTTGCAAACAAAAATTAGGAAGGACCAGGCTATAATTAACCTGGGTGATACCTTTTGTGAGCTTTAGAGAAAGCATTTCTTCCTCAGGTGAAAATAAAATTTGTTTTAAGTGAAGGTATTATTGCACAGTCTGAACAGCCTGGCCCAGGAGAGCTTTTTAGATCCCTGGAGGCTCAGCACACATAAGCGCTCTCAACTAAAGCAACCCATCACATTCAAAGTGAGGTGAAAGTAAGTGAGTGAGTGGATTGGGTGTCCAGGAGCTGTGAGTGGGTGAGGGAAGCAACCTCAGGAGAGGGCAGAAGCAAAGAAAAGGCCACAAACAGCTTCTCCAGTGAGTGGAAGAGACTGTGCTCCCCCAGTTGTGTGTATGACTCTGTGGATTCATAGGAATTATGTTCGGGTTGCCTCTCTCCTGCTGCTCCAGTATTTAGTCTGGAGACCTACATTTTACTCCCAACACTGAAGAGACTAAAGGTGTCCCCCTAGATGTTGGTCCCTTGTGAAACCCACAATCTCTTGGAATGCCCTGGATAAGAGGAATCTCAGCCCATAAATCCTTTTCCTTCTTACTAGCATATGGTGACACTATTGAGTAATCATCCTTTAGAATCCAATGGACCCTTTCCTGCTGGCTAATGTCCTATGTTAGGCACCATGTTGCAACCTGTTATTTCATCCTTCCATGCCCAATTCCCACATCAGAGTACCTAGGTATAAATAAACTTTAAGTAGTATGCACAAACGATGCCAAACCAAATCAACCATCTCCCAACAAATATGTCCCTTTTCTTGAACTTAGGTTACCAGTACAACCTCTTGTTTACTCAGGTAATTTTATTTCAGGGAACTTACTGACTTTTCCTAACTTTGGTGATGACCACTCTGATAAGACCTACGTATTCCTTTGTTTCCAAGATCCCCTCAATTCTTTATGCAAATTAATGCATTTCTATGCTAGAAAACCTCTTTGAAAACCAAAGATCTCAGAGGGTAGTAGCTTTGATAAATCAGAAAATGTTCTGTTAATTCCACCACCACCACCAATCTGTGCTAGTGGGTGCTTCCTTGAGTAGGTGCTTCATTTAAGTAATTGAGAGCCTTGCTAGTGCTTGATTCTGGACAATGGTCTACTTAAAGGTGAAGAATATCTTCTTTGGCTTTAACTACACAGAGAAAAAAAAAGTTTTTCAAATAAAACAAAATTTTGTCTGCTTTTCAAGGCATCATAGTAAAAAATATTGGACAAACGAGTTTTTGGAATAAAGAAGCTATATGTAAGAAGTTTTTTTCTTTTAAGACTCCAATGTTTATGGCAGCAATGTCCACAATAGCCAACCTATGGAAAGAGCCAAGATGTCCATCAACAGATGAATGGATAAAGCAGATGTGGTATGTATATACAATGGAATATTATGCAGCCATCAAAAAAATTCGAAATCTTACCATTTGCAACAATGTGGTTGGAACTAGAAGGTATTATGCTAAGCGAAATAAGTCAATCAGAGAAAGACATGTATCATATGATCTCACTGATATGAGGAATTCTTAATCTCAGGAAACAAATAGGTTTGCTGGAGTGGTGGGGGGTGGGAGGGATGGGGTGGCTGGGTGATAGACATGGGGGAGGGTATGTGCTATGGTGAGTGCTGTGAGTTGTGTAAGACTGTTGAATCACAGACCTGTACCTCTGAAACAAATAATACATTATATGTTAAAAAAAAAAAGAAGATAGTAGGAAGGGAAAAATGAGGGGGGGATTCAGAGGGGGAGACGAACCATGAGAGACTATGGGCTCCCCTCTAGAGGGGAGGGGGGTGGGGGGATGGGTTAGCCTGGTGATGGGTATTAAAGAGGGCACGTATTGAATGGAGCACTGGGTGTTACATGCAAACAATGAATCATGGAACACTACATCAAAAACTAATGATGTAATATATGGTGATTAACATACATTACATTTATATTACATTCATAATAAAATAAAATTTTTAAAAAAGATTTATATCTTGTTAGTTCCTGTAAAATCGAGGAAGCCATTTATTTCATCCTGTGAGACCAGCTGAACTAGTTAGTTTTAATAAAATATAGTTACATTAGAAAGAGTTGGATATATATTTTTACTGATAGCCATCATTTGGAATGAAGTTGATTTTAGTCTACAGTTTATATTATTTTTTCCTCACGATTTAGTTTAATATGCTCTGAATGACTTGCTCTGAATAAATAATAAAGCCATGATTTCTGCTGGCAATTACAGTTTTTAAAAGTGCAAAATGTAGGAAATTAATTGAGTACCTCTCTCCTCTTTTATCCCTCTACTTGTATATCTGATTTTATTTTTAGAAACCAAATATCAGATTAGTTGAACATATTTTGATAGGTTTAAATATCTTCAGTGCAAAGGAAATGTCTGAGGCTTTCTAATTTGAGTAAATTTAAAGAAAACCTGGCTGGCATTAGGCAATCTGATAAATTATTTTCCTGTGGAGAGCCGTAAGAAGGTCAGAGAAACAAAGCACTTACAAAAATCTTTCCCTGGAGAGATGAGGTGGGGGTGGGGGGACAGAGAGAAAGGGCTGAGAGCCAGCTTGTTCAAGATGTTTCCATCCACTGGGTGTCACTGCGGATATGAGACTGAACGAACTGAAAGATATTCCTGTGGCAGCAAGAATTTCTGAGAGACAGGATGTGAAAACCTAGGGATTTAGATGTTATCACTTTGATCTGCTACATAACTGAAAATACATTGCATTTATTGTATCAGTGTGATGAGCATTCTGAATAGGATAATGGTACTACAAAAGCAAATGAAATATTATAATTCCTCTTTGTGGCTTTGTGAGCCCTGGTAATAGTTATATTCTTGAATGTATTAAAAATGCTTTTATGATGTGTGTCTGTTTTTTTTCAGTTTAACAACAACAATAACAACAAAAGAACATTTAAGGGAACAGAACCCCATTGAGGACTTTGGCATTGGAACATACCTATAGTTTACCTTTGGTTTTTTCCAATTTATAAGTATTAGGCTTAAAAGTTCTCCGGTTTGCCCAAGCAGACAAGAGTTATGTTAATACTGGAGCTTTCTTCTTTTTTGGTCAAACAGTTGGCAATACCCATTGAAAATGGGTCTCTCTATGATTTAGGCTTCCTCTGGAGGGCTTTTTTTTTTTTTTTTCTGGCTTGTTTTTTTAAATCCATTAGCCTTTTGCTAGAAATGGTTTTAAAAAGTGGACAGAAACTTACTCATATTTCTCATCATATGATGTTCTATGTCTTGGTTGTGAAATAAGACTAAAATTCTGATAGAAACTAACAGGGTACCAATTTGATGGTAGGAATGAATAGAGGGTGCATTCAAAACAAAGGAGCAAGGACTATCTTTCAAATCAAGAAAGAAATATGGAGAGAGAAAAATAAATAAATAGGTAGTGTGGTAGGAGGATAAAAGGGAAATGAGAGAAGAAATAAGGAGATGAGCAGGAAAAGATTTAGGAAGAGAGGAGAAAGGGAACACAAGAGAAGGGAAGAGGAAATATAGGAAGAAGAAGAGGAAATAAATAGCTCCCCACCCTATTATTTAATACTTTTGAAGGGAGTCATTTTAGGAGCTATGTGTACTTTGGGAGGGGACAGGCTAGGAGACAGTGAACGGTACCACCTGGGACTTCAGGTTAATTCAGAAACCTAAGGGATGAACTGGTTATTAATCAAAGTAACCAGAGATGCAAGTTCAGGGCTGGTAGAAAGGAGAGGAAATAGTTTGAAGAAGAAATAATAAGGAATCTATGACCATCTTCAAGGCATGGAACTTGGTAAAGTCTAATGGCTAACTAAACTTTAGAATTGACACTACAAGCCCCTTTCTTTACTCCTGCTTCTTGCATTCATATTAAGAGAACCACCATAGCATATTGTGGTGGTGGCAATTCCACAGAAATGCCTTCAGGAGAAAAGTGGATCCTATTTAGAGTTCCACAGTCAGCTTTCTGGTGTCTTAAAATAAGTTCTTAAGGGTGTAGGTGACAGCTTTGTATAGGACATTAACTCCCTAAGATAGGTATGTGGCCTGTTTGTTCACTCCTATGTTCTTAGCACTCAGCACATAGTAAGTGTTCAGTCAGTTTTTACTGAATCGTTGAATTGATGAGTCTCCTGGAAGCATGAGTTTGGCACATATAACTTGCAAACATCCAGTTACTTCTTGCCTTCCCCAGCATTTTGTCCTTGTCCCTGAAATAGACATACTAGCCCATACTTCAGATGTGTCATTAGCACTAAGACATGTACTTGATCAGACACGGTGGGATCCTTCCGCGTTGGGGAATTTGGAGGTCCACTCTGTTATTTAGGTCTCAGCAACACTGGGACAACTGAAAGAGAAAGGAGAGCACGGTCTCGAGTCACCAAAGATGATGCTCCAAGTATCTTGTTCAAAGGGTTATCTTGAGTAGGTGACACCATAGATAGTGCTTCTTTCAACTTTAGCTCTTATTTTCAGAACACTGCTGCTTAATATGCTGCTTATGCCTGCCTGAATATTTTTTCTTTCCAGAAAAATTAACATACTCTTGCATTTAAAAATTAGAACAAACCTGGTATGGTCGAGGGAAATTATGAAGTCCAGTTGCTTTTTAATGTAACTTTGGTTTGAATAAATGTAGGTACACAGAAGTTGCAGCAAATAGAATTATTTTCATTCTGTTTCAAGTTGACATATTTAAAATATTTTCCCTTCCCTCATCAAGCGTGCAATCTTCTACAAGTATTGCCATTGGAAACAGAGATGACAGAATGCCACTACCTCTTTTGCTGTGGTTTTCACATATGAGGCTATGATTATGTTAATTGTATGTCTTAAATGGAAATATTCTTAAGAGAAAAAATGTTTTTCTCTGTATATTCTCAACCATGAATAATGTTGCAAACTTAATTGATATTAAAACTAGCTCTGGTTGGCAACTAAGTGAAACTGATTTTTGGTTTGGGTCTCATTTCTATCAAGTATATGTGTATACATCCACGTGTGTGTGGGTGTGTGTGTATGTGTTGACAGGCATTGTATAACATATGCATATATATATATATATACAAACACACATACATATGTGCTTCTTTATTTGACTAACTTGCATCAGGAATGATAAGAAAACTAGTCACAAATATACAAAAGCTGTAAATAGCAATGAGTGAAGCATTATTACCCATTGCCAGTAAACTTGGAGTAGGGTAGTTAGCGAAAACCTTATAATACTAGTGATGGAGTTATAAAATAATCTCCTGAGGGCAGAAATACAGACTTTATCACTAAAGACATTTACAAACTAGATTACTGAAAACATCAGTGGCTGTATTATTGGAATAGTTCTATGTTGATATGGTTATGTATTAAATGCCTTCTCAGTTTTCTAGGTTTACATTATTCTTTGTATTATTTTTATATTCAGCTTTATTCTTCTCTCCTTTTTTTCTATAATTGCTTGAAAATATTACCAGAGGCTAGTCTTTCATTTTTGTGCTTATTGTGCAATTTTCTTTAAGTGCATGCACATCATTATTATGGTGATTAAATGTGTATGATTAAATCAACAAGATTAAAATTTAATGAAGAAAAATTTCTACGATCTTGTTTAATAATTTACGCCTTCACTAGATATTCTTGGTGTTTTTCACAGGGACAAAATGTGCATGCTTATGTGTGTGTGTGTGTGTGTGTGTGTGTGTGTGTGTGTGTGTGTGTATGCATGTATCTGTGTTTTCAATAGCAAATACCTACCATTGTGTAATGAAACTGTAAGCAATTCAAGGAAAATGAAGGCACCAAACAGCAGGGTAATAGTAAAGGGAAAAGAAAAAAAAATTTTTTTTTGTACAGCAACATCCTTATTCTGAATACTGAATGGTTCCTGCACACAGGGTGCTGACAGTGTATTAATTCTTTCTGTGAAGTTCTATTTGGGACTAGATGGGAAGAATGAAGAGTTACCCTAATGTCCCTTAACAAGACTTTCTGTGCAAGAAATCAAACCTACATTGCTGGGGTAAAACCAATACATTTTAGGCTGGAATGTATATGCACAAGAGGCTTTATTGATATTTCATGGCAATTTAATGCACACATAACTTGCAATCTGTAGTGCAGTGCTGTCCAGCACATAATTTTTTTGACTTAGTAACATTTAAACTAGACAATTTAAATCTTTTTAAGCAGATCTGCATAAGGGAACAGCTTTATTGCTTACAAGTAGTTTCATGGTGTGGATAAACTTTAATTGCCTCTGTTGGTGAGTAATTACTAGTTTTGTGTATTATGTGCAAACAAAATTATAACCAACAGTAACACACATAGTTACCTGTTAAAAAGAGTTACAATAGTTTTGTTCCTTTTGGTCTGACTATATTTGATTATTAAATTCTCTGGGCTCTCAAATTGATTACATAAGGGCCTTAAAGAAAACAGTTTTAAAGATAATATTGCTGCTGAGATATATCCTGTACTCTTCCTCATTTGGACTTTCCCAGTCCATAAAAGAGATCGTAAACCATGACATCCATTTGAATTTTTGTTTTTCATATCCTGTATTTCTCCTATTTCATTTCATTGAGCAAAGGGTTTCCTTTTGTATTTTAAAGAGTACAGTTGCTTTTTTTTAATCTTTTATGAATATTTTAGCTATGTCTTCAAACAATAAGCAAAATATTGCCAAAGAATTGGTATTTAAGATCAAGTTCATCTTATTTCCACAGAGCAAACAAATATGAAGTCTCTTGAATCCATTAATTTCATAGGTAGACATTGATTCATTTTCTGAACTTTCAGAACCATCTCAGCAGACGGGAGATTGTTGAATTCTTCAACACAGTGGTATCACCTCTGTACTTGGGAACATTTGGAAATATTTGAGAATGATTTTGATTATTGCAGGCCTGGGGATTTCTACTGCCATTTCTTGGATGTTGGCCAGGGGAGGCTAAATGTCTTGCAGTGCAGGACAGTTATATGCAATGAAGTCTGTTCTCATCCGATATGCCAATAGTGCTTTGTGAGAAACACTTTATTCTAAAGAATAGCTTTATTCTTAACATGAGAGAAAACCCTATCTTCTTTGATTCCCAGTAAGGTCATGTTAGGTGTTCTTATTTACAGTTTCCTGAGTAACATTCATGTATATTTATCACTCTATTACACATTTTTTTTAAAGATTTTATTTATTTATTTGAGAGAGAGAGAGAGTGAGCGCTGGAGCAGCGAGGGGGGGCAGAGAACAAGGGAGAGGCCGACTCCCCGTTGAACAGGGAGCCTGATGAGGGACTCGATTCCAGGATGCTGGGGTCATGACCTGAGCCGAAGGCCGATGTTTAACTGACTGAGCCACCCAGGTGCCCCTCTATTCCACATTTAAAAAAAAAAAGTTATTATTTTCTGTCTATCCCCCACAGATACGTTTAAACCCTTGCAATTTATGGCTGTTCCTTGTTGTTTTCAAGGTGGAAATTCAGTGCAAAGTTTCTGAATGGAATAAACTAGTGGAACATCCAGGAAGTTTTTTAGAGAATGTGATTTTTAAAGGAGAAAAAAAAGTAAAATGTATTAAAATCAGAAATAGGATTTAAAAAAAATTTTTTTAATAGAAATTTCAGAAGTATTCTTTTAATGGGTCATACTATTACTATTTCTTTAAACATGTTTCTTTTTTAATTTTGTTATGTTTAATAAACTTTTATTACTCAGATAAAAGGAGAATTATTTTTATTTTTCTTGTGTTGAGTCATGAAACATCATATTTTGATAAAAACAAGGTTTATTCAGAATTTAAGGAAGAAGTTTCCCTGAAAATATTAGAATGATGATATAGTGGCAGTCACCTAGAATATCTCATTCACAGATGACAATCCAAAATCACTCTTTAACCAATGTGTTTAAGGTCACATGACTTCTTGTTCATATAGATTCTTTATGACAGGTTCAGAACTAGAACGTGGTAGTGTTAAAACACACATGCACATGGGCTGTGCCTCACTCTCCAACATGGTGCCTGCTACTTGGTGAGAACCTGACAGTTTTGGTGAAATGAGTGATACTTTCCAACTCTTGATCCAAGCTCATTGCCTCTCTGGGATAAAGTTAACAGGGACTTATCTAATGATAAAACAGATACCCACTGGTCGAGAAAAATAGTTTGCTTTGAGCTGGGATAAATGTCTTCTTTTAAAGAAAATCTTAGATTGATAAATCAAGCGGCTTTTGAATGGCAAATTCCAAATAGTCAATTATTTTATCTATCAAACTCTGTTACATGATGACCCAAATAATCAACCTACATAAAAAATGATGATATGGAACTTGTTTCTTGGTATTCACCTATGCACGGTAGATGGATTCATTATTGTGTATTGTATGAGCCTTGCTAATAATATTCTAGCAACGATCTGGTTCCTTGCTGTGATTTATATTCTAAAGTACAAAACAAGACTATACATTATCACCTTTTCTCTGCACATTTTCTCCCTAACAACAATGTGGGGTTGACAGAAGCAGTGGCTGAATATCTTTAATAGCAAATGATAAAGAGGAGTTGCTTCTCTTTATTCATGATTGATCAATGTACAAAGAGTAGCTATATGAATAAAAATATAAATGTGCTTATATCTTATTAAGCATATTAACCTCCTCAAGCATATCTTTTAGAGTTGTCTTTCAGCCATTCTCATTTATATTCTAAGCTTTGTTACCTGCTGTGCTGTTCTTATGTTTTTTCCTGTCTCTTATGGCTCAGAGCTCAATGGAGAGTAATTTGATGAGTGAAATTGTATACACGAGGCTGCATCAGTTATCTGGTATGAAATTCAGCTTTCACCAGGTTTCTGTTGATCAAAATGCATAGGCAAAAGGGATAGAATTTGGTGGGTATTTCTGACATATTTGAGTAGTAAATCTAAATTCATGTGATTTTGAAAGAAATAATTACAAATAGTAAAATTGGATTCATATTCACTCATGTATATATTTTGTCATGGGGATTATTAACATAAAGTTTATTTAAAATGAAAATCAGTGTTTCTGTTATCAATTGATGTGTAGAGGACCACCTTAAAACTTAGTGGTTTAAAACAGCAACTTGTTATTCTCTCTCACAGTTCTGTGGACTGACTAGACTCGTGTGTTCTTCCTCCTGAGTCTGTCATGAGGTTGCTGTTACATGGTAGCTGAGAAGAGTTATTTGAGGACTTAGTTGAGCTGGGCATCTAAGACAAATGCTTCATTCAAATGGCTAGTGCCTCAGCTGGCCTGGCTGGAACACCCGGAAGCTGCCTGGGCAATATCCCCTCTCTCCCTGACCTATCCATATGGCTAGCTTGGCTTTTTTACAAGATGGCAGTCTCAAGAAAGTTGGACGATATCTATAGAGGCTGATTACCCTCAGGGGTATTTTAAGAAACCTAGGCAGATGCTGCAAGGCTGCTTGTGACCTGGCTTCAGAAACCAAGCAGTGTCTTGTGTGTATGCTGTTTTTTACACAGGGTCAGGCGAAATTCACTATGGGAGAGGACTATGAAGGGGTATAAATAGCAGAAGATATGGGTATGGGGGAAACTTTCTTTAGGAGACTTGGTATCTCAGTTTGTTTAGGTAATTTGCTTTCACTGGCTTAATCACTTTCATGGCCCTCCTTGAAATATATTAGTTTATTAAAGATGAGTAATACTATATAAGTGGAAAAATACATACAATTGTAAATTTCTTATTATTTTCATTTTTACATATTTCATGCAAATACTTATTTTAATATTTCTCTAATTTTTATCTTTTCTGAGTTACTGTGTCCAGATGATCTTTTTCTGCTTGACTACTCTCAGTACCTAAATGTGCCAGTTATTGATTTCTAGTAGCAATGCATTACAACCAGCATAATAAATACTTAAAAAATTTTATCAAGGTATAGAAAGCAAATTCTACAACTTACAAATCTGAAAATAAAGATATATGTGAATTTTAAAGCTGCAGATAGTGCCACTGTTTCCCGTGTGTGATCCTTACTCATTGATTGGTTGAACGTTTATTAGGTAACGGTCATCTTCTGGAAGATCTGAATACTACGCTGAACACAACATGGTTTATGCTATGAAGTTTATGTTTTTATAAGGTGTTCTTCAGTATCAGTGCTTCTCAAATTTAATGTGCAACAAAAATCACTGGAAGGCTTGTTAAAACACAGGCCTCACCCCAAACTTCTGATTCATTCAGTCTGGGAAAGGGCTTGATGGACAGTTTGTATGTCAAAAATATTATCAGGGAATGCTGTTGCTGTTGTTCTGGGGACCATACTTTGAGAATCACTCTGCTAGCATTCTAATCATGTCTGCTTTTCACCTGATTCAGGACTAGAACAAGGAAGGGCAGGCAAACTGTGCCAGTTTGAGACAAGCAGTGAAACAAAGAACCCTTGATTTACATCCAAAATGATGCCTATGGACTGAAGACAATCCCTGGGCTCAGTTTTTCTGAGTAAACCCAGACCAAGCCCAGGGGATTTACACTCTTACTGAATCAGAGTCAGGAATGACGGAAAAAGTCAATTGGTCAAATTCAATTTTCAATATTGGAAAACCCATCAACGATTTCATCATAATTGATTTACACAGACCAGGCCTTAGAGACAAACTAATTTCCAGAAAGGTAATAATATAATGGAAAGACCATGAAATTTCAAATCAGAAACCAGAATGTGAGTTCTGATTTTACCACTTACTGGCCTGTGGTACCTTGGGAGTGTTTCCTTCCTTTCTGGGAATATATTTTTTTCTTACATATAAAATAAGAAACAGAGTAAGAGTCACATTATAAAAATGTTATGGGCATCAACTGAAGTAGTGCATGGGAAAACTATAAGTTATTATGCAGATCTTTTAGATATTTGAGGTCATTGTTGACTAGTGATTGAGTCAGTAGTGCCTTGTTTTGCAGCTAATTGGAATCCACAGACCTGTTGGTCTTTACACCCCATAGTTACTCAAGCAACCTCAGATGATTAATTGATTCATCCTTTAATAACATATCTTTTATCTCTCCTGTCCTTGCCTTTTTTTAATTGCACTGTTGTCTTCAACTTCATCATTTCAAGTCTGGTTAAATGCAGTTTTCTCCCTGGAGGCCAATATCTCCCTAAAACCCATCCCACCTGCAGCCCCCCCATACACACCCTAATAAGTACTTTATTTATACTGTAAATGCTCTTTCAGAAAGAAAAGGAGGAAAGATAAGAAAGATAACCAAGTCATTATTTACTAAATACTGTGTTCCAGTCATTGTGGTAATAAACTATCCATGCATTATCTTTTTTTAACAGTCGCAGCGACACTTTGAGGTAGACTCTGTTATTTTCCTGATTTTTAACTGAGAAAGGTGAGGTATAAACAAGTTGCCAAGAGCTAGTTGGAACAGCCTGCGGGCTAGAACTAGAATGCAAAGCCAGGTGTGTCCCAGTCGGGAGGCTTTACTCATATCCATCCCTTAGGGTTTGGTTGACCCTAAGCCTTCTCTGGCTTAACAGAGCATAAACAATAAGGGGGGAACCTGAAACAAAATAACCTAGGCTCTGATAGTATCCTTCCAAGTATAGTTCTCACCACCTCTACTCAGTCTGGGTTTGTTTCCTTATTGTCCCTTTACTTGCATTGATTCACACATTATTGCATTCTTAAGAAACTATCTTGTAGGGGCGCCTGGGTGGCTCAGTCGTTAAGCATCTGCCTTCAGCTCAGGTCATGATCCCAGGGTCCTAGGATCAAGCTCTGCATTGGGCTCCCTGCTCCATGGGACGCCGGCTTCTCCCTCTCCCACTCCCCCTGCTTGTGTTCCCTCTCTCGCTGTCTCTCTCTGTCAAATAAATAAATAAAATCTTCAAAAAAAAAACTATCTTGTAGCCAATGATGATGATGATTCATTTTCGTTGAGTAGTTGTGATGTGCCAAGAATTTATCTGAGTTCTTTATATATACTAATTTTACATAACAATATTTGGAGGTAAGTACCATTATTATCCCCATTTTGTACATGATTAAACTGAGGAACAGGGATATTGAATAATTTGTCCTAAGTCACATGCTAGTACATAGGAAGTTGGTATTCAAGCCAGTCTAACTGACAGCAGGGCCCATGATCTTAACACCTGTTTTATCTGGATTTCTGTGCTACATGCTCCCCACTGCCTTTTTCCCCACATTTATCTTCTCCATTTAAAATGACATCTTCCTTTATTTCTCTACCCATTAAAAAAAAAAAATTAAAGTTCACACTAAACTTGCCCTGCATAGAGTTTCCTAAGACAAACCATATCACCTGGCATTTATGCCGTTCATTTTATCCGTATGTGTCTATAAATAGAAAATATTTTCTCTCAGGCTAATCACTAAACAAGTTTAAGTGATAGGGATATTTTCTACTCCCATTCTTCCTCTGCCTGGCAGGGTCCTAAGGGATTAACAATAGGTACACAATGCAGTTTTTAGTGACCAACTGGCAAAGGACCCATGTTTTTTTTTCTGCCTCACAGGGCTCTCCTGCCATTCACACTGGAATGTACCACTTTCTTTATCTGGTTTTCTAAGTCCAGCTGGAGTTTTACTTTTTCCATCAAGTTTCTGTAGACTCTTCCCACTAGAACAAATACATTCTCCTTTGATTTTATAGCAGTTATTGTTACAGCATTCATTTGATTGTTCCATTGTAATTTCATTACAAAATTTTCTGATGTAAATTCGACAGAATACTAATTGATAATGAACCTCCTTAAAAGATATTGGTTGGGGTTGTTTAGTCCTCTGTGAAATACTCTCAAGAAGATTGTTGGTTTTAACTGCTAGCCGTGTATGTGCAAGAGAATAGTGTACAAAGAAATCAGAAGGAGTGTTGATGGGTTTCAGTGCCCTATCAGTGAAATATTATCTTCCACTCTAAATGAAGGTTTCCTTGCTCCTTTCTGTGGTATATAAGACCTACTGCTGATTTGTTAGTTCTTTCTCATTTTGCTTTTCTGAAAGTAAATATTGAGGAAGAAAAGTCTGAAAGCTACAATGTTCATATTCACACCAAGAACATGGGCAGATGGATATCCCAACCCATATTACTTACAATTTTAAGAAAACTAATATTGGTTAAAGCAAGATCTCTGTGTAGCATATGTCCATCTTTCTCCAACAGCTCCGAACACCAGCTGTTTAGATGAGGCTTTTATGAAGCGTAAAGTCTGAGTACTGCTGTTCTATGTCCTGAATATTCTTTTAATTTTTTGAGAGCAATAAAAAAAAAAAGTAAAGAAAAGAAAAGGAGAGGAGAGGAGAGGAAAGGAAAGTCTCCAGGAAGAAAGTGAGGGAAACTGTGTTGGAATAGTATCACACTAATTTAAGTCCTTTTTCTCCATTCATATATGCGCAAAGTCTCTAAGACAAGACTTAGAGCAAAAAAATTGAATGGATACCAAATATTTTCTTTTCATGTATGAAATATGCAGAACCACTTCCCTTGCTTGATGGTAATTCAATTTTATAGGGTTAGCAAATATTTTTCCCTCCAAACTTTAATATCAAGAGGACTTTTCAATTTAGAAATAAATATCCTGCCTCTACCAAGGGCCTTACCTTGATTAACCTTCCTAACTAACTGGGGAGGTTGCTTGCTATGAATGTGTTTGCATGTGAACTTCAAGCTGGTTTTATTGACATAAGAGGTCAATCTAACAAGGTCCCAGCATCAAGGGAGGAGAGCAGAGAAGCTATACTAATTGTGGCCATGAAGATCATGTAAGTGTTTTCATTAAAAGTCAATACTCATGCAGATTTTCAATTCACCATCTGGCCCTCTTTGCACTGATATTTGAAATGCAAGAAGCTGATTTAGTTACCAAATTTCTTCATCATTTTGTCATATATTCATAGACTAGCTTTTTACCATTTCTAGATAATATAAGTAAAAACATAGTAACATACTTTCTATATCTTATTTTATATTTCTTTAAATATTTTGAATCCATATTTCAAAATATCACTAAATTTAGTTTCAGTTTACTATTAAAGAGGAAATAACTTGGCCATCCTATTTAAACATATGTACTAATCATAGGAACTGAGAAACCATTTGAAAATTTATGGTTAATATTGAGCTAAATTTATTTGCAAAACTTTTGGTAGTAAGTGTGTGTAGGGGTAGAGATGAGGGGTGGAGATGTTGGGGTAGAGATGTCTTGTTCTGAGGGTTGTTGTTTGTTCTCTAATACCTCTTGGAAATTACAGTGAATTTAGCAGGTAAATGTTAGAGCTACAGTTACCTCCTACTAGCATATATAATCAGAAATTCTTATTTTAAAACTGATTTTGTTCTTTGTTCTATTTATTATCTCTTTATTCAACATGTGTGACTCACATGAAGATGACACTATTAGCTAACAATTCTTTGATTTTGTGTTTAATTATTTTATTGCCAGATGAGATTGTTTCTTTGAACCCCCTTTACTCTTTTACCTGTTAAACAAATGTGAGTCTTGATGAATAAAAGACTGAATGATTTGGGAAAGTTTTAGAAATAGTAATTTATTCAATTAATAAAAACATATTGGGAACTCAATGTATTCCAGACACTGTTCTGGGTGCTGGGAATTTATCAGTGGGATATAATGAGAGCAGCTGATAAAATAATGAGTATTTAAGTCCTTTACATGCATCGTCTTATGTAATAATCTCGATAAAAATCATGAGGCAGCTCCCCACTCCCCTGCTTTACAAATGAGAAAACTGATACTTACACAAGTTAAATAATCACCTAAGGTTTCACAGCCAGGAAGTAGTGCATCTAGGATTTAAAAACAGATTTCCCTGGCTTGGCTTCACTGTCCATTACTTCCTATGCTAACACACAGAAAATGTTAACGGAATTGGAATTTAATATTCTGCTTTTTGGTAAAATTCAACCAAGTGCTGTATTTATAAATTCAATCCCAATAGTGATTGTTATTTGTTCCATGTACCCTATCTCACTGTCCCACGATCACATTTTTCTCTGTATTCCCATAATTTATTTTAGTTAGATCACTCACCACTCCTCTCTTCACTCCTTCGGTAAATCTTACACTCTATATCCCTTTTTAGTTTTAGTTAAAATTTACTATTCCACCCCAAAATCTTCTGTCTTCTTCAAATTTCATTGAGCTTTTTTCTCTGAACTTCTCTAGTACTCTCTGTTGTTCTACTGAACTGGTGCTAAATTATGTATTATGTTGTCTTGATTTATGAGCTTATTCTCAATTACATTTTGAAATTTTAATATAAATAATTATATCTTCTCTAGTATTTCTACCAGTCAGACAAACTAACAAAATAAATCAGGATGTTAATGCATGATAGAGAACAAACTAACCAGAGATTGGGTGGATTAGTATATCAAAAACATTATCCTAACAGGTCTAATGAATAATGTGGTAAAACCTGCTTTTCAATGCTGTCAGTAAAATGGAGAATGCAAATATTAATTGTGGAAAAATGACACATTTCAAAACAAGAAATGACTGACAACAGATCAGGAAGTTAGTAGGAAATCCACATCAGGAAAAGGGCACCTCTGTGATCACAGCTAATCCAATCATCATATGCAGGAAAACCTTCCACAAGTCACCCATTCTTCATCATAAATTGGAGGCATTTTAGTGGTAAGACTGAGGACTTTCACAGTGTCATCAGAAGTCTGGTCTCCTGAAATGCCATCAATTTAAAATAGTTTCAAAATGTGAAAGTCATAACACATAATGAAGTATTTTGTAAGGGATTAAGTTGTTGCTTCAGTGACTTGGGCAAATGTTATGGTGGTTATCATGAAGTCTAAAAAAAGGAAGGTTAGTAAGAATCTGTCAGTATGCCCCCATCCTGGCTTTGATGACACTGTGCCCTGATCATGGACACAAGTATCCTTGCCTATAATGGAAGATGACTCATTAGGTTACCATGGCATTATGAAAATATTGTGTAATGCACACTTTATTGGGTATGAAGTGATTAAACAGAAAGTCTCCCAGCTACTGTTGCCTTGGGAGGTTTTAATGCTGCTATAGTTGCTGCCCAAATGGAGAATCCGTGTCTCCCTTTATCTCTGAGCAGGAAAGAACTTCTCCCACAGAGGGCCTTTAGAACCTCTTCCACACTCAGAGAGATCATATTACTGGAGCAGAAAACACTTGTTTCCTGAACACAGACAAGAAAAGCGATGACAGACACAAAATGCTCAATTTAGAACAGTGCAACAATATGTAACATTGGTATTTGAGGGGTTAACAAGTAAAGGTTTGGTTTTCAAAATTCCTACATTGAGTGTTTATGTAAGCAAAGACCAAGTCTTGGTACTATGGACCTGGAAGTAAGAAGTGAAGGTCTCAGACCAGAGGAGAAAAATGTGGAACACACACAAAAAAGGTCGGACTTTACCATTACAGGGAATGTCCTGTGAGCCACCTTGGTTCATGCTTAACACTAGCTCATTATCACTAAATGGACATTGTTATGTGCCAGACACATGCTAGATCCTGAAAAATCAAGGGAAAGTTAGCAGATGTGATTCCTCACTCTCATGGAGTTTATGGATTAATAAGAAAGACATTAAAACAAGAATCATCCAAACAAAAGTATAACCACAAAATATTTTAAGTGCTATGAAGAAAAGATGCAGGGAGGGTAATGATTACAGTGTTTAATGGAAGAGTAAGGAATCTTCCTAAGAGAGTATTATCTAAGCTGAGATCTAAAATGAGTGGACCTTAAGTAGATAAAAGGGGTCACTGGCAGGGAAGAGGTAGTGAGGACTGGAGAGAGGGGGAGAGACCATCATGTACCAAACAGGGTTATATGGATCAGGAAGCTAGCCAGAGTGGCTGGAACTAAGAGAGAAGGGGTAAGGTGAAGTTTGGGGGCAGACCCTCTAGGACTTTATGGGTCCTGTTTGGTATGTTGGTCTTGATTTTAATGGAAAGTCACTGAAGCCCTTAAGATAAGAGGATGATATTATTTACAGTTAAAATTATGTTTATCTATATTATAAACAATAGATTAAATGGTACAAAATGAGGTAGAAAGGAACCAAATCAAAGAAAAGCGGCTCCTCATGATTCCACTGTCAGCTATAGGAAGGAGGAACCTGTACTGTGTGGTTTTTCAAGGCACGTAGAGGTGCAGTTATATGGTATTCTGTCAGGTGAAAGGAAGAGAATGGTGCTATGAACTTGGTGGGAAGTGCACAGAGTCATATCAGAGAGAAGTTTGGAGACTTTTCTCTGATAGTGAGGAGAGGTTGAGAGTTTGCCAGTTGTGAGATTGGCCTGGGTCCTGGTAAAATACCTCCCAAGAGATGACTGAATCTCTGCTACAAGAGCTCACAAATGCCAGTCTGTGTAAGTCATTCCTGAGCAGCAAGGCACTGGCCTTGGGAATATCAGGTTATCACGGCAGTGAGGTGGTGCCACTTGCTTATCCTAAGAGACCCTATCAGACTAAGTAAGGAGTGTGGTCAAGGTAGGTCGCTTTCTTAATTTTGCACAGCACAAACTGGAGGACAGAATCTTTAAAATTTGGAGACTGAATTAGTTCAGACGAGTTAGTTAGGTGGATGTTGATTAGGGTTAGGAGAATTATGAATTTGTGTTTTAAGCCACTAAGTTTGTTATATAGAAACAAATGAATGGAACATCTGAAAATTGCTGCTTTACTATTCGTTAGCACCATCATCTGCCACAACTAATGACAAATAGTGACGTTTCAGCTTTCCTCCTTTCCCTCCCTTCTCAACTTTCTTTAAGTTTTAAGTCTTCACCTGACTTGACGAATAATATGTCATCATCAGAAATTGTGTTGCTTTTTACTGAAAATTTTGTTGCATTTTTCAATGAATTTATTGTGGTGTATCCTGTTAGCTGTATTATAAATTCATGTTTCTGTACATGTTTCCTAATAACATGTTATTTTTTAGAGAATAATAAGTAATATTTTATCATTATAATACATTAGTTTTTTACTTATACATGGATGGGCGTTTTATGTATGTGTGTGTTACAAAATTGATTGGGGGTTTAGCATTAATATGTACTGTATTATAACTTTCCCAATAAAAATAATGGGAAATAAGCACCTGTTTGGCATTTCCTGCCCAGAATGTCAGAGTTTTCAGAAATGAAGTGCTGAAATTGAGAGATGCCTATTTTTAGGCTTTCCACTTTCTGTATGGAAGAATCAAGAGAGAGAAGGAGCTTCTCTGTTGGGTAACCACGGAATAGTGTCTGCAAGTGGGTGGAAGATACTGAGTTTGTTTTGGTTATATTAGTTGTCTGATGTTTTCACACATAGGTAGAGAAGCCAAAAAGGCAATTGCTTAGTTAAAAACAAACAAACAAAACAAAACACTAGGAAATAATCAGAAACCACTGGAAGTCCTTAATGACTCAGTTGTATTTGGGTCAGACAAAATTATGAGAGGGAACTCTACACTTACAGTGGCCCAGGAGGTCCATCTCCAAAAACACAGTTGAACCCAATTATTTTACACGGATACTACCTAACATTCATCCCTTTGAAGCAGAAATTCTGCTGTGCTTTACAGAATCTTCCATTTCAACTTATGTAATAGAAAGTCCTCATGGGTAAAAGTTATATTTCATGTGGCCATGGCAGTTGACTCAGGCCCCTAAAGAACTCAAACGTCACCATGTATAGGAGAGAAATATAGCCACATGTTTCTGTGAAAATTGCATATATGTACAAGTGAGATGCAAAGAACATATGTTCAGCCATAAATATGTTCATGTATAGCAATCTCGTCCTTCTGGAATAATCACATACAGGGACATTTGAGGAAATGCAAATAAACTACTTAGAAGTGTTCTTGGCACTTTGTAAGTGCTCAATAAATGTTAACTGCAATAATAATATTATTGTTATTCTTTTCCTTCTCTTTCTACTCCTCTTTCTCCTCCTCTGCCCTTTCTTTCTCCTCATATTCATTGCTTCTCTGGGAATGCCATCATAGTACTGTTACTGATTCCCAGTCACCCACTTTCAGAAGAGAGTCATGGTTAATTCTCTTCCTTGCCCATCTGCTTTTCCAATTAATTCCCTTCTAAGATCAATTTTACTCCCACACCCTTTAGCTCTCTCCTCCATCTCATACTCCTTGCCACTGTCATGTTTAATATTCCTATAACTTTTCATCTAGAAAGCACCAGCTTCAAACCAAGAGTGGATTGCCCATGGGCAGTGAAGCCTATCCTTAGAGCACTGTGAAACAGGCATGTCGTAAAAATGAAGATAGTTCAGTCTTGATGAAACTTTTCAGGGTTTTTCTATCAGAAAACCTAGAAACATACTGAAAGTTTTTTTGCTACACATGCTTCATTCTTAATAATTAAGCATTGATTTTATTATGACCCCCAATCAAGGGCAGGAATACTAGAATATTTTCAAAATTTAGGGCTTCTAAGATCTTATGATCTGACCTAGCTCCTGACTCATCTCCTTCATTCAAGCTGCTTCTTTCTCATGTACACTCCTTTCAGGATAGTGAGTACTTCTGTAACGACATTGCACTGCTCAGAAATTAACAATGATTTATAGTGTTTAAAAATATCCAACATACATAGAGATGTGGGTTAGGGAGGATTCCATAACATTCTGGGGGTTAGGAGTATAAAGAAGAGGCTTTCATAGGGAAACCTGTATCAAGGTTAAGCAAGAGAAGATCAGAGCCCACTGATGTCTCATCACCCTGCAGAGAGATTCTCTGAGGGCAGGGTACTTCGGGTACCGCACAGGTTTGTGTTACAGGTATGGGCTACTGTCCATCTGCTGAGCTACCTCTTGGTAGTGCTTGTGGGAGAACACCTTTGGTAGATATAAGTCAAAGTTCAATATGAGTGTCTATGCCAGCTCTTCGGAGAGTTGTATGAAAATGCCAACTGCTTGGGCAAGGGAGTGCACTCAGGCCCAAGGGAAGCTGAGCTCAGGTGCCCCGGCATGGGGGAGTGCTTGCTCTGTCAGCCCATTGCAAGGTAATCTGAGCCTCAGTGTTTATTCATTGTCTCTCTCCACAACTTCTTAACTACTACCAAATTTTGACTTAAACCTACCTTTCTGATCCTGACACCCCCCCTTGCATCCTATGCTGTCGTTTGTCTCTTTTTTTTTTTCCTTTTTTCTTTCTCTTCCCTTCTCTCTCCCCTTCTTCTCTTCTCTTCTCTACTCTTCTCTTCTCTTCTCTTCTCTTCTCTTCTCTTCTCTTCTCTTCTCTTCTCTTCTCTTCTCTCCTCTCCTCTCCTCTCCTCCCCTCTCCTCCCTCCCCTCCCTTCCCTTCCCTCCCCTCCCCTCCTCTCCTCCCTTCCCTTCCCTTCCCTCCCCTCCTCTCCTCTCCTCCCTTCCCTTCCCTTCCCTTCTCTCCTCTCCTCTCCTCTCCCCTCCCCTCTCCTCTCCTCTTCTCTCCTCTCCTCTCTTCCCTTCCCTTCCCTTCTCTCTTCTCTCCTCTCATCTCCTCTCCTCTCTCCTCTCCTCTCCTCTCTCCTCTCCTCTCTCCTCTCCTCTCTCCTCTCCTCTCTCCTCTCCTCTCCTCTCCTCTCTCCTCTCCTCTCCTCTCTCCTCTCCTCTCTCCTCTCCTCTCTTCTCTTCTCTCCTCTCTTCCCTTCCCTTCCCTCCTCTCCTCTCCTCTCCTCTTCTCTCTATATTTCCTGTGCTGTTTTTCCTTGAAAGATTTACTCCTATTGGAATATCTGCCACCTTGCTTACATCAGCCCTTCACTTCCACACTTATACTTGCCTCCTACATCAACTTCATGTTTATTTTATATAACTTTCAGAAATGTTAAATACTGCCCCCCTTCATGGAATCTTTATTTCCATTCACCTAAAATAGTCTGGATTTTGTTGATAGGGAAGTAAATATTTAGAAAGCTAAGCACACTGTTTAAAAATTAAAATAGTTTTTGAGTAACTGTGTATTTTTATTCTTTTCATGAAAACTAATTAATACAATAATGCCTTTGTTTAAAAATTCCATTTAATTAATGAAAAATGCAAGGGCCCCAGACTGACTTAGAGATGTCAGGATACTTTGTAGGAACTAAAGTCTTGTGAACCATATGACTAAGCCAAGCCAAGATATCAGTGTCAAGCTCCTGGTAAAAGTGACTACAGACTTCTAAGCAGCAATTTCTATAAAGTTTTGTCAGTCAGGCAATGAAATGTGAGCTTCTTTAAAGAAGTTTATAAAATTTCATTATTTACAAGTTTGGGAGTATATCATATGTTAAATAGAAATGATTTTTAATACAAAATATAAAACACAAGCAGGACCTGAAAAGACTCTGAAGAAATAAGACCATACCTGGAACAGACATATATTAAACTTTGAGAAAGTATTAAGAGGAGTTAAGGTAAAAACTCATATGTTACCCAATTGCACCTAAGCAGCGGGCACAGAGCGTATTTCAGAAGGGTGTAAATGGCTTTTTGTCTAGGAATATGCATTAAATAAAGTAGAAGTAGAGGTTCCAAAATAATAATCTATATTTTAGAGAGAACTAGTAAATAAATGTGTAGTGCAATAGCATGTACTATTTGTGATTTGTTTTCTTTTATTTTTTAAAAGATTTTATTTATTTATTTGACAGAGATACAGTGTGAGAGGGAACACAAGCAGGGGGAGTGGGAGACGGAGAAGCAGATTTCCTGTTGAGCAGGGAACCCGATGCAGGGTTTGATCCCAGGACCCTGGGAATGTGACCTGAGCTGAAGGCAGACACTTAATGACTGAGCCACCCAGGCACCCCGTGATTTGTTTTCTTGAATCATTACTACTAGAAAATGTTTCCTAAGTACTTATAATGTATGAAAAAATATCCACAACACAGAGACAGTTGTGGCCTCCACCCAGTGGTTCTGCAATCTAAGTAAGTCTGGTAACAAAGCAGACATAAAAACACTGAAAGATGAATGACTCACATGGAGGTGATGCAGTTTGCCTATGGTTTTATTTTTCTGGTTTCTTCTTTGAGGCCTCTCCCATTGCTGTATGATTTTAAAAATGTGCATGTGTGGGGTTACACAATTGCATTTTGGCCCTGTTTTCTCCTTCATAAAGAGTCTAGTATAACATTAAATCAGTATGTTACAAATTAATGCATTCAACGGTCCTAGTTCATAAGAAAAAGAAAATATTTTTTCTAGACGTTTTTGCATATTCCAGCTTTATTTGTACATGGCGAAAATAAATCATGCTTGCTAGAGATCGGTGATGCGATATTAGCAATTTAATAAAGATGCTGGTTTTGATGATGGCCATCAGAATATCTTTTTAAAATATTTTTTAAGAAGTTTTTATGGTCATTATCTGTAAAATTTCCATGTTGTAAATAAATAGTAGGGTTTTCCTTGCAAAATAACAAGATAACAGGAGAAAGAAAATTGCTGAGAAGGAAGTAGCCTTTAGGAAATTCTGATCAAACATTATTTCCTGAAGAAACAGAGTCTCTGAGGAATATGTATCTCCACGACTGGAGGACCTCAGGTATATTAATTGAATGCTTGATATGAGGAGGTCCTTAATGTACCACCGAATTGCATCTGCAGCCATAACATTTTGGAAGGACAGTGGCTTCTAACAGGTCTCTTGTTACCAACAAGGATAGACGACAAAAATAAGAACTATAAAATGGACACCTCAGGTCCAAAGGGGTGTTTAAGGACCATCCATTTACTTATTCATAAATCATATATCTGTTAACTAAATCTGTGCTTAGAGATGAATTGATACTTTGAAAAGCACCTGTCACACGAAGAAAATGATGATCACCTCTTAAAATTAAGAATTACAAGATTCTCAATCTTTATTGTCTTTTAATTGTGCTGATGTTGTAAAAAGCTCTTTGTGAATCCCAATCACAGAGAAAACTGAGACTGGAAGTAAGTTGACATTTTTGATATTCTGTTAGATACTGAAGTTCCAGTGGATAGGAGTGATATGATCTATGTGTTAACTAGGATAATACTTGCTTATATTAGACACTCAGTATTGCTAGATGGATGAATAAATGCATTGTGATAACTGATGTAGTGAAATGCTGGTGTCACAGAAGCACATAAATAATTCCTTCAGAATAAGGCATTTGCTAGTGTGTCATTTAGTCACCTGAGAAAAGCCATTGTAAGCCTTTGTTGAAGAAACTGAGAATACTTGGTCTTGAGATAAAAAAAAAAATCTCCAGGATTACCAGTGTTAGTGCTTCAAAGGATGGAAAGAGAGGTGTTGGGGAGAGATGCGGTTGGAAAGGTGGACTGAACCCAGATCTTGAAGTGCCAAAGGTCATTCTAAAGAGTGTGGAATTTTAAGTAGAGGGGTGACAAGATTAGCTTTGCATTTCGTAAGAATAAACCTGTTTATTACCAGGGAGGATACCACTGTTACCAGAAGACTTATTTAAAGAAATAATGACCTAATGCTTACTTTGGCAGCTCCTATACTAAAACTGGAATAATACAGAGATTAGCATGCCCCCTGCACAAGGATGACATGCAAATTTGTGAAGCAATAACAACACAAACTTCCCAAATTGGGGGAAGGTAGTGAACGTTCAGATTCATAAAGCAGAAAGAATATCAAATAGGAAAATTCTAAATAAGTCTACGTGAAGACACATTATAAGGTAGTTGACAAAAGTCAAACATAAAATGACTTTTGAAAATTGCGAAAGAAAATTTGTCACATGCAAGGAAGCCCTCATAAGACTATCTGCAGATTTCTTAGCAGAAACCTTGCAGGCCAGAGGGGAGTTGGGGGATGTGTTTAAAGTGCTGAAAGAAAAAAAAAACTACCAAACAAAAATACTACACATAGCTGAACAGTTCAAAAATGAAGGAGAGATAAAGACTTTCCCAAACAGAAACTAAGGGAGTTCATCACCTATAATCTGTTTTATAAGAAATACTAAAAGGAGTTCTTCAAATTGGAATGAAAGGATGCTAAACAACACAAAAGTACATGAACCTTGGCAATGATAAATATATAAACAAATACAGAATACTGTAATGCTGTAATGGTGATATATAAATCACTATTAGTTTTAATATAAAGATAAAAAACACATTAAGAATAACTATAACTATAAAATTTAATTACAAATTCACAATATAAAAAGATAAAAACTGTGATACAAAAATACAGATTCAAAGTGGTACATGCACCCCAATGTTTATAGCAACATTATCAACAAGTGCTCATGGAAAGAGCCCAAGTGTCCATTGATGGATGAATGGATAAAGAAGATGTGGTGTGTATACACACACACACACACACACACACACACACACACACACACACACTGGAATATTACTCGGCCATTAAAAAGAATGTAATCTTGCCATTTGCAATGACGTGGATGGAGGTAGAGTGTGTTACGTCAAGTGAAATAAGTTAGTTAGAGCAAGATAAATACCATATGATTTCACTCATTGATTTTGGGAAACAAAACACATGAACATAGGGAAAGGAGGGGAAAAAAAAAGAGGGAAGCAAACCATAAGAGACTCTTAATGGTAGACAACAAACTGAGGGTTGATGGACTGAGGTGCTAGGGAACGGGCTAGAAGAGTAATGGGTATTAAGGAAGGCACTTGTTATGATGAGCACTGGGTGTTATGCAAGTGATAAATCACTAAATTCTACTCCTGAAACCAATATTACACTGTATGTTAACTAATTCGAATTTAAATAAAAATTTGGAAGGAAAAAAAAAGATGTAAATTGTGACTTCAATAACATGAAGTGTGTTGGGCAGGACAAGTAAAAAGAATAGAGTTTTTATATGCTATTGAGCTTAAGTTGTTATTGGCTTAAAATAAGCTGTTATAAGATGTTTTATGTAAGCCTCATGATTACTACAAAAAACCGTACAGAATATATACAAAAGAAAAGAAATAAAAATATATGACCACAATAAATCAACAAAACACAAAGAAGGATAGCAAGAGAAGGAAAGATGAACAAAAGAACTACAAAACAGAAAACAATGCAATAGTAAGTTTTTCCCTAAGAATAATTACTTCAAAAGTAAATGGATTAAATTTCCTGATCAAAAGACATAACACGGCTGATGGATAATAAAACAACACTCAACTACATGGTGCCTATGAGGGACTTTCTTTAGAATTAAAGACACACATAGTTAATGGGGTCGAAAAGATATTCAATACAAATGGTAGTCAGAGGAGAGCAGGGGTGGTTTTACTTATATCAAACAAAATACATTTAAAATACATTTTAAGTCAAAAACTGCCACAAGGCACCAAAAAGGACATTACATAATGATAAAAGGATATTCATCAGGAATATATAACAATTATAAATATATATGCACCCAACATCAGAACACCAAAATATATAAAGCAAAAATTAATAGAACTGAAGGGAGAAATTCATAACAATACAATAATAGTAGGAGACTTCAATACCAAATTTTCAATAATTGATACAATTATCCAGGCAGAAAATCAATAAAGAAATAGCTAACTTGAACAACAGTGTAGATCAAATGAACCTAATAAACATATTTAGAACTTACCCTCCAATAGCAGTAGAACACACATTTTTCTCAAGCATATATGGAACATTGTCCAAGACAGATCCCATGTTAGGTCATAAAATAAGTCTTAACAAATTTAAGAAGACTGAAATTATACCAAGTATCTTTTCCAACCATAATGGTATGAAACTAGGAATCAATAAAAGAACAGAAATTGGAAAATTCATAAATATGTGGAAGTTAAGCAACATATTCCTGAACAACAAAGGGTCAAAGAAGAAATCAATGGAGAAATCAGAAAAATGCCTTGAGGCAAATGAAAATTAAAACACAACATACTAAAACATACAGGATGCAGCAAAAGCAGTTATAAGAGGGAATTTTATGACAATACACACCCACATTAAAAAAGAAAGTTCTAGGGGTTCCTGGTTGGCTCAGTCTGTTAAGCGTTTAACTCTTGGTTTTGGCTCAGGTCATGATATGATCATGGGATCAAGCCCTGCACTGCCTTCTGTGCTCAGTGCAGAGTCTGCTTCAGATTCTTTTTCCCTCCCCCTCTGCCCCTCCCTGCTCTCCCTCTCTGTCTTTAAAATAAATAAATAAAATCTTAAAAAAAGAAATCTAAAAAGGCCCCGCTAAATTTATACCTCAAGGAACTAGAAAAAGAACAAACTAAGTCTAAAGTTAAAAGAAAGGAAATACTAAATACTAGAGCAAAAATAAATGAGATAGGGGCTATGAGAACAATAGAAAAGATCAATGAAACCAAGAGTTGGTTTTTGGGAAAGATAAACAAAAGTGACAAATCTTTAGCTACTCTAACCAAGAAAAAAGAAAGCAGATTTAAATTAATAAAATCAGAAGTGAAAGAGGAGACATTACACCTAATGCCACAGAAATAAAAAGGATCATAAGAGGCTACCGTGAACAGTTATTTACCAACAGACTGGATAACGGAGGAAATGGATAAATTGCTAGATACACACAACCTACCAAGACTGAATCATGAAGAAAAACAAGGTCTCAACAGATCAGTAATGAATGAGGAGATTTAATCAGTAATAAAAACCTTCCAACACAGAAAAGTCCAGGACCAGATGGCTTCACTAGTGAATTCTACCAGACATTTAAAGAAGAATTATTGCCAATTCTTTTCAAACTCTTCCAAAAAACTGAAGAGGAGAGAACACTTCCAAACTAAATTTTATGAGGCCAGAATTACCCTGACAGCAAAGCCAGACAAAACCACCACAAGAAACAAAAAAATTACAGGCCAGTGCCCTTGATTAACATAGATGCAAAAATCCTCAACAAAATACTAGCAAACTAATTCACTACATTAAGTCAGTACATTAAAAGGATCATATGTCATGATCAAGTAAGATTTATTCTTGACACACAAATGTGTTTCAACATACACACATCAATAAATGTGACACATTAACAGAATTAAGGATAAGAATCACAGGATTATCTCAATGGTTGCAGAAAAATAATTTAACAAAATTCAGCACTTTTTCATGAAAACCACTAGGCATAGAAACAATGGACCCCAACATAATAAAGACCTTATATGGAAAATCCACAGCTAATATCATACTCACTTGTGATAAATTAAAAACTTTTTCTCTCATACCAGGAAAAAGAAAGAAAACCCACTCTCACTACTTCTATTCAGCATAGTACTAGAAATTCTAGCCAGAGCAATCAGGCAAGAAAAAGAAATCAATTAATTTAAATCAGAAAGGATAAAGTAAAATTATCTGTGTTGCAGATAAGATAATTCTATATGTGAAAAATTCTAAGGACCCCACAATAAAACAAAAAAATAAACAAACAAAACAAAAACCCTATGGAAGCTAATAAATGAATTCAGTAAAGTTATAGGATACAGAATCAACATAAAAATAATTTGCATCTCGGGGTGCCTGAGTGGCTCAGTCATTAAGCATCTGCCTTCAGCTCGGGTCATGATCCCACGGTCCTGGGATTGAGTCCTGCATCGGGCTCCCTGCTCCACAGGAAGCCTGCTTCTCCCTCTCCCACTCCCCCTGCTTGTGTTCCCTCTCTCGCTGTGTCTCTCTCTGTCAAATAAATAAAATCTTTAAAAATAATAATAATTTGCATTTCTATGTAATAATAAAGAAATATCAGAAAGATAAATTAAGAAATCAATCCCATTTATAATAGCATCAAAAAGAATAAAATACTTAGGAATTAATTTAATCAAGGAATAAAAAACTTATACACTGAAAATTGCAAAACATCGGTGAAACTAAAGGAGACATAAACAAATGGGAAAACATCCCATATTTACTTATTAGAAGGCTTAATATTGTTAAAATGTTCACACAACCCAGAGCAACCGACACATTTGATGTAACAGACATTGAAATCCTAGTGGCACTTTTTACAGAAATAGAAAAAAAATCCCAAAATTCATATGGAATCATAAAAAAATACCCCAAATAGTTAAAGCAATATTGAGAAAGAACAACCCCGGAGGCCTCACACTTTCTGATTTCAAAATATACTACAAAGCTACAGTAATTAAAATGGTATGGTACTGGCATGGCTACAGACAGACTGACCAACGGAACAGAATAGAGAATCCAGGAATAAACCCATGCATATAGTCAGTTGATCTTTGGCAAGTGTGCCAAGAATTCACAATGGGAAAAGGATATTCTTTTCAGCAAACGGTGCTGGGAAATTAGATATCTACATGCGAAAGAATGTAATCAGAATATTATCTTACATCATATACAAAAGTATGCTCAAAGTATTGAAGGCTTAAACATAACACCTGAAACTATAAAAATCATAGGCGAAACTAACGATGTATTGTATGGTGACTAGCATAACATAATAAAATTACAAAAAAAAAATCATAGGAGAAAACGTAAGGCAAAGTCTCTTGACTTAGGTGTTGGCAGTGATTTTTGGATATGACACCAAAAGCACAGGTGACAAAAACAGAAATAGACAGGTGGGACTACATGAAATTAAAAAGCTTTTGCATAGCAAAGAAAACAACCAACCAACCAAGAATGAAAAGTCAGTCTAGAAAATGACAGAAAATATTTGCAAGTCATATATCTGATGGGGGGTTAATTTACAAAATATATAAGGAACGCCTATAACTCAACTGCAAAAGGAAATAACTCCATTAAAAATGGACAATGGACTTGAACAGACCTTTCTCCAAAGAAGAAATACAAATGGCCAACAGACATATGGAAAGAAGCTCTCTGTCCTTTATTATTAAGGAAATGTAAAACTACAATGAGCTATTACCTCATATCTATTAGGATGGCTATTACCAAACCAAACCAAACAAAACAAAGTTTTGGTGAGCATGTGGGGAAATTTGAACCCTTGTGCATGTGGAAGATAAAACAGTGTAGCATCTATGGAATATAAGAAGTGGTTTCTTTAAAAAATTTAGAAATAGAACTATCATATGATTCAGCAATCCTATTTCTGGGTATATACCCAAAATATTAAAATTAGAATCTTGAACAGGAATCTGCACTCCTATGTTCATTGCAGCTAAGTTTATTATTCATAACAGCTAAGAAATTGAAACAATCCAAGTAAACATCGAAAGGTGAAAAAAATAAAGAAAATGTGGTATAGATATTATTCAGCCTTTAAAAAAGAAGGTAATTTCAAACAACAAGCTAAATGAAATAAGCCAGTCACAGAAGATCAAATACTGTGAGATTCCACTAATATATCAAAAATAGCCAAACTCATAGAAATGGATAATACAGTGGGGGTTGCTAGGGGCTGAGGGGAGGGGGAAATAAGGTGTTGTTGTTCAATGGGTAAAAGTTTCAGTTATGCTCGATGAATAAGTTCTAGAAATCTAGACAACACAGTGCCTATAGTTAACAATATGGTATTGTGCACTTCCAAATTTGTTAAGAAGTAGAATCATGTTAAGTGCTCTTCCAACAACAACAGCAACACAACAAGCAAAAGTGAAGGGGCACAAAGGGAAGTTTCAGAGGTGTTGGATACGTCTGTTACCTTAATTGTAGTAAAGTGTCATGGATGTTTGCATATGTTCAAACTCATCAAATTGTACACAGTAAATATATGAAGTTCTTTAACATTAATAATACCCTAATAAAGCTGTTAAAAAAAAAGAGAGAAGTGGTTCAGATTTGACTCAGGAGCCATAGTTGTGGACCTCTACTATAAATCATCAAATACCTTCACCAGTTTCTTGACATAGGAGTTTTTGTATATTTACTGTCAAATTCCCACATCTAGAACAGGGTTTGTTACATAGGTGCTTAATAAATGCTTGTGGAATAATCTAAGAAACAAAAACACAATAAGGTCTAAAAAAAGAAATCTGTAATGTTTGATTTATAAGAATACCTGCATTCATGCTTGCATACAAAACTTGTTTTTGTAAGGGGAAGATTGCAAGGTTTTATTTGCAATCGATGTCAGTTCTAAAAATCACTTTTTATAATATAAGTACAAGTCAAAAGACAATAAAGATGGAGAGTTTTTGTAATTCTTAATTGTAGAATGTCATCATCATTGTCGATAAGTTGTTAGTTTGATAGAAGCTTTAAAAAGTTTGTATAAATTGCCTCAGCCTACTAGGGAGCCAAGCATGGATTGTCTACCTCCCGGAGTTAAGCAAGTTTTCCTATCAAATTTTGCCGGTTTGAGGATATCCCATAAATTATTTCTCTCAACCAATCTTTTTCTTACAAATAAACAGTGATGAGAAAGTTTGACCCCAAAAGTGATTTCCTACTGTTTCATTTTTTCTGCTCACCCCAAATAAAAATTAAACTATTTTAAAACTTAAGACCTAAATATATATTTATATTAAAATGTAGGAAATTATGTTAATGAATTATGTTATTTTACTAACTGGCTTTCAGGAAATACACACACACACACACACACACACACACTCAAACCTGCCAAAATACAGTACTTCTACTCCCTTATTTCTCCTACCTAAAGGGAGGGGGAAAAAAAGAGCCTTCCATCACAGCAAAGCACATTTAACGAAAAGAGACATGAGGTAAAAATTTTCATTTGCTTGAAAGATTTAAGTATATTTCTTTACTGATATGAGTGAATTATAATAGAATTTATATTTATAACCATCTGAGATTTTTGCCTTCTTAGTTCTAGGTCACATGTACTGGAAAAAAACAAGTCTTATTGTTTACTGTGGAATAGTTTAATGGTATTACTGTGTAATATGTGATGCTACACACTGTTACAGTATATGCATTATTAAAACCCTATCAAATAAAGGTCATATCTTGGAATCCTGGCTTTACCAGCTGGCCCATAAATGCGGTTTAGAAATGGACTAATTAAATAACACCATTCAAATAATAATACTGATTAGACAGATATTTATACAGTACTTGTACAAGAGAGCCTGCCATGGTCAGTTTCCAGGGAAAAGAAAGATCTAATCAAGTATGTATATTTTTCAAAGTATACATGTTAATTTGAAAGCTGAGTAAGTTGCAGAAGTGTTTCAGGATCAATGACCAAAAAGAGAGGACAAAAAGCCTGGTCCTTGGCAAAGTAGAGTTGGGAATCATTAATCATTTTAAAGTAAATGTTTCTCTACCTGAATCTCTGCCAAAGGCCTTGACAGAATGCAGACTCCCAGAAGATCCAAACCTGCTGATGACAACAATGTTTGTTATACAGTATGCAATATTACAAAAGATCCTTTCAGTGCTTGAGATTTTGAAGAGATGCCTGTATCTAGGATTTCTGATAAAGCTTACAACTGCCATGAGTGATATTCAGTTTTAATATATGAGTCTTCATGCCATTACATGCACCAGTTCCATCCTTCATGCTGCATTGGAAGGCTCAGTTAAGCCAACTGGGGCCAATTCTAGAATTCTTGCCAATGATGACATGGCTTCCTTTCCAGAGCCTCTAGTGTATTCTCATGTAGTCTTATAGAGAAGCCAAAAATTACTGGCGGCTCAGATAATTTTTGAACCACACCTTGGTTTTTTAATCAGCAGAACTTGATAGAAGTAAATGCTGTGAACTACTTCATGCTCCTATTGCCTCATTCATAATGTGGTTGTCACATAAAATTAACTGCCCACACTTTACCAGGAAGAATCTTTGCCTGCTCCTTCATCCATCAGGAAAAAGCCACTCTAAGTATAAATTTCTTGGCTGCTTTACAGGTCACTACCTATTTTGATCAAGAAAGTGGATGACAAAGCCTTTCAAGTAATGAAGGTTTCCATAAAAAGCCATTTTAACTTGAAATGTTATGATTAAGGCTTTTAATATACTGTCTTTTAGAGGTCAAACATTTAGATAACAGATTTTAAAAAAGAGAGATGGACCGAAAGATATGTGTATATTACATAATTATACAACTCAAATATTGATATTTCTGCCAGTGAATCAATTCCCCATGCTCCTGCCCAGAGCATAAAACAAAACGAACAAACAATACCACACCACATATTTCTTTTCCTTTATGTATCTGCATCTTAATTTTGTAGATAGCCAGCCAGAAATTAGGCTGGCTTGGGAACATTCTGGAAAAAGCATAGCTCTCTGGGTCCAGATATTTACCTGTGACACTACCTGGATACACTCTTCTGTTTGGACTGTTTATTAAGGAGTCCAAGAGGATTGGTAAATATTGATTGAACTCAAACTTCAGTAAAGGGGACATATATAATGTAGTATAAATTAACTATGGTTATATAACAAAATTAAACTTGTGAATGACATAAAGTTGTAATGTTTCATTATTATGAAATTGGTAAAATCTTTAGTTATGAGACTTAAATGATTTCTGGTAGGACTGGCTTCCATGTCTCCAATTTCTCTTCTTTGATTGTTTTTTGACATATTCTTCTGTGCCTTCCATCCCATCCTTGCACCCCTGCAATTTTGATTGAGGTGTTGTTTCTTTGAATAAGACCCTTTGTTATTATATGAGAGGTACCTTTGTTTCTCTGTCTATAATTATGAAAATTTCTCTTCAAGTACAGAGTTGATTTTTTTAAAATTCATTTTTCAGCTGTACTTTGATTCCCTGAAAAGCACACTGCAAAATTCTTGCCAGTACATACTTATTACAGAATAATAGTATTACTATTTCTGAGACCCTGGGGTGGGTTCATGAATTTAATTTCTGGTCAGGTTTGTTTTTACAAAGTGTCCTGTTCCACTTTGAATCAGACTTAGATTCAAACTCAATTTAAGCAATTTGTTTAGAAAATGTTGCATGTCTTGTTCTGTTTCCAGGGATCTAGCAGTTTGGGTTATTCAAACTAATCCTCCCATTGAAACCAACAACAGATGCTGGATGAAATATTTTATGACTACCTTTCAAAAACTATCAAAGAGCTGACAAAGTAGTAAGGAATTACCAAGCCAACTCTAAGGAAAACCTGCAACTCAAGAGTAAGGGAGTACTGGAGCTATTTTTGCCACAAAGGCAATTATTATTCAAAGTTAATTTGCACTTTAGTTTTGATGGCTTAAACATAAGGACAATAGAAGTTATAGCCCAAGGACTACCAACCACCCAAGATAAGAAATCTGTTAAGAGATTCTACCTACATTAAGCTAGGGCTTCAGAGAATTACAGCATTAGAATAAAGGTAAGTCAGAAGTAAATCTGCCCTCCATCCCCTGAACATCAGAAAAAATTGCCCTAGAGGAAAAGCCCTAAGAAATCATAATCATAGCCCACTTGAATAACACATTTGTAGTCCAAATTAATAAGTACCTACTAGTTATAAAATAACCTACAGATTGTGAATACATTTCAAAGTGATTGCACAGTGGTACTGCCCCTTGGTACCTTCAAGAAACCAAGGTGGATCTTTAAAGGAAGGATCCCTCCCTTGTTTTTGTAATCTTTGAAATATCCACATAGCGAATTTTTCAAGACTATGAGCAGCACACAGTTAAAAATAACAAGCACATAAGAATTCATGGCTTTATATGCCAGAATTAGCAGAAACAATAAGTAACAGAAATATACCCACAATGATTACAGATACTGGTCTTCTTAGAGACACAGTATAAACAGTACTTACTGTGTTTTAAAAAAAGAAGATAAACTTGAAGATAGCTACAAATAGAAAAGTATGGAAAGAGCCAAAAGATTTTATTTAAAAAACAGACAACTTCAGGGTACCTGTGTGGCTCAGTTGGTTAAGTGTCTGAGCCTTCAGCTCAGGTCATGATCCTGGAGTCCCAGGATTGAGCCCCAGAGCCCTACATCAGGCTCCCTGCTCAGCAGGGAGTCTGCTTTTGCCTCTCTCCTCCCCCCGCCCCCCCCCACTTACTCGCTGTCTCTCAAGTAAATAAATTAAAAATCTTTAAAAAAAATAAAAAACTTTTAGAAATAAGAAAAAATGCAATAAATAAAAGTATAACGTCAATGGATAATTGTAAAAGAAAATTAGACAGAGGTGAAGAGAGAAGAGGAACTGAAAGGTCAGAAGAAATTATCTGTAAATTAGCACAGAGAGATTTAAAGGTGGGAAAGAAGTAGGAGAGGTTAATAGACAAGGAAGAGTGTGTGGTAAGTTCTGAAAGTATGATTAAATGGTGTCCAGGAGATGCTGGAGAGATTCGGGAAGAGGCAATACATAAAAAGATAATGAATAAAATAATTATTGGATGGTCTAAACTGAGAAAGAAACAGATTTAAGATTCCCAGTGGATTTCAAAGAGGACTAGAAATAATAATTATTCCAACTACGACACATCAAAATGAAATTTCAGCACACCAAGGACAAAGTGAAAAATCTTATAAGCCAATCCGAGCAAAAAAACACAGATTACCTTTAAAGAGTGGTGTGTAGATTAATACTTAATTTCTTTTTTTTTAAGGTTTTATTTATTTATTTGACAGAGAGAGACACAGCGAGAGAGGGAACACAAGCAGGGGGAGTGGGAGAGGGAGAAGCAGGCCTCCCGTGGAGCAGGGAGCCTGATGCGGGGCTCGATCTCAGGACCCTGGGATCATGACCTGAGCCGAAGGCAGATGCTTAACGACTGAGCCACCCAGGCGCCCCAATAGTTAATTTCTTAAAGACCGTATAGAAGTCAGACATACGATAAAAGAAAGAAAATAATTGCAAATCCATTGAAAATACCCTCAATAATTTCCCCAAAGATAGATAGATAGATAGATAGATAGATATACTAATTTAAATCAGTTTAGTTAACATATAGTGTATTATTAGTGTCAGGGGTAGAATTTAGTGATCCATCAGTTGCATATAACACCCAGTGCTCATTACATCAAGTGGCCTCCTTAATGCCCATCACCCAGTTACCCTATCCCCCACCCACCTCCCCTCCAGCAGCCCTCAGTTTATTTCCTACAGTTAAGAGTCTCTTATAGTTTGCCTCCCTCTCTGTTATTTTATTTTTCCTTCCCTTCCCCTATGTTCATCTGTTTTGTTTCTTAAATTAAGATACATATTTTTAAGACAATCAACTGAGAAGGATAAGGCCTAATGACATTTTAGGTGCTTAGAAAATGTTTGTTAGTAAGTCAGTTTCTTAAAGGCCTCAATTAAATAGCTCTTCTTCTCCTAATATTCTTGGAGACAGAGTCTATTGTGAATCCATTTTGGTTTGGATCTCATGAAGATACGTAAGCCCAAATATGTGTGAGTTTAAAAATTGGCAAGTCTACATACTTACCCCATATTTGGAGTGACTGTGGTCCAGAAAACAATCATGTGGTTATCCTCACCCCAGATCCCAATCGGTTTGTATTATTTATATTATCAGTATTATACCAGTCTTTGTAATATAGGAAGCATAGTTTCATTTGCTTTCTATGTCACATGAGCAATATTTAGCATTATTGATTACCACTTGCTGTCGTTACCAAACCCCAACACCCCATTGTCCACATCAACTACTTCTATTATAATCAGATATTTGGTCATATGAAATAACTAAAAGAATACATAACACACTTAACTTTTCTGAATTTAAAATAATTACCCTAGTATTATATTCAGGAGCAAGCATTTGGTGTACATTATCATTTATGTAGACACTTTCTCAAATATTACCATGATTTGGCCTATGTATTCAATTAAGACACTAGTTTTGTGTGTGTGTGTGTGTGTGTGTGCGTGTGTGTGTGTGTGTAATATAATGTATTCCAGAACAGAGGCAAATAAGACATTTTGAAGTAGACAGATTTTTGTGTGCTTCCTGAATTAGGCGGTTTCCTAATAAATGTGCATAGCAATTACAATAATTGACTTCTATATTGTACATCATACAGAGCAGCTTCATATTTGACTCATTTCATCTTTACTAAAATCTTTAAGATTATCAAGGAACTCATTGAAAGTTCTATTTTTAGGGGCGCCTGGGTGGTTCAGTCATTAAGCATCTGCCTTTGGCTCAGGTCATGATCCCAGAGTCCTGGGATCGAGTCCCGCATCGAGCCCTGCATCAAGCCCCGCATCAGGCTCCCTGCTCAGCAGGAAGCCTGCTTCTCCCTCTCCCACTCCCCCTGCTTGTGTTCCCTCTTTTGCTGTCTCTTTCTCTCTGTCAAATAAATAAATAAAATCTTAAAAAAAAGAAAGTTCTATTTTTAGATAAGTAAATAAATAGATAGTTAGATTATGTGACTTGCCCAAGGCCATACAACCACAAAATGAGGTGCTCAGAATGATGTGGCTAGACAGAGAGTGGTTCTGAGGACACTGGGGACAGATGAATTGGTGTCAGGAGATTGCATTCAATGAGTGGGACCTTCCACATGCCAAACCTTCTAGTCACCAGAGATACAGAGGTGAACAAAGTTGGATACATTCATTAAGATCTCTGTCTTGTAGGGGCCTCAAGTCTGCAGGGGAGAGATCACAGTGAAGCTTCAAGAGCTCTTAGAAGAGGGATTAAAAATAAGAAGTTCCTACACACATATATAGAAAGGGTAAAATAAAATACTGACATTACCAAATGCTAGTGAACATATAGGGCAACAGGAACTCTCATTTATTGCTAGTTTTACAGCCACTTTGGGAGAAAATTTGGGAGTTTTTGATAAAGTTAAACATAGTCCTACCACACAAAACCTGCTTGTAAATGTTTTTAGCAGCCTTATTCATAATTGTCATAACATGGAAGCAACCCAGTGATCTTTAATAGGTGAATAGATAAGCTAGCTGTGGTCCAACCATACAATGGGATATTTATTCAACAATGAAAAGAAGTGAGTTATCAAAGGGGCGCCTGGGTGGCTCAGTTGGTTAAGTGACTGACTTCAGCTCAGGTCATGATCCTGAAGTCCTGGGATCGAGTCCTGCATTGGGCTCCCTGCTCAGCAGGGAGTCTGCTTCTCCCTCTGACCCTCCCCCCTCTCATGCTCTCTCTCTCTCTCTCAAATAAATAAATAAAAAATCTTAAAAAAAAACTTTAAAAAAAGGTGAGTTATCAAATCACAGAAAGACATAGAAGAAACTTATATGCAAATTAAGTGAAAAATGGCAATCAGAAAAGGCTATATACTGTATGATTCCAATTATATGACATGCCAGAAAACACATAATTATATAGAGACAGTAAAAAGATTGGTGGTTAACAGTGGTTGTGGGTGGTGGATAAGTGGAGCACAGGAGATTTTTAGGGCAGTGAAACTATTCTGTAAGGTACTGTAGTGGTGGATGCCTGGCATTATGAATTTGTCAAAGTCCATAGAACTGTACAACACAGAGTGGACCCAAATGTAAACTACGGACTTTAGTTAATAATGCTGTATTGATATTACTTCATCGATTAAAACAAATGTATGACACTAAAGGTATTAATAATTAGGGGAATTCTGAGGGGACTAGAGGAGATGTGGTGTATGGGAAATCTCTGTACTTTGTTCAGTTTTTAAACCTAATCTGCTCTAAGAAATAAAGTCTATTATGAATAATAACAAAAAAGGCCATAGGCAAGTTGAAAAAGGAAATAGGAGAGAGTGGGGGGGGTCTGAATTGAGGATGGGAATTCCATAATTAGCAGTACTATAAATATTATAGAGTACCTCTTGTCGCACCAGAGTTTTTAATCCAATCCCCATTAAGTAAGAATGTCTGTCCTAGTTACTTGAAGAAAATTGGTGAATCTCTGATATTAATGCATGCAGGTCAGAACTGAATTTTTATCATCTGATTTCAAATCCAGGACCTATTTCTCTATTTCAAATTACTGGTATTAATGCCACAATTTACAAGGTAAATTTTAAAAGGAGAAAAGTTCTGGAAAAATAGTAAAAGGCAAAAATTCAGGAGGAGAAACTAAGAAAGTGGGTATGGTGCTCACAAGGAATTTTGCTTTATTCAACCTGCCCATTGTTCTTTTTTTGCTTTAAAAAATATTCTGCAAACACATTCAAATTGCTGGCTGTCAGACTCTGCTTCTTGAGGATTTTACCCTCAAGGAGAAACAACAGGGGAATGAAAGGTATTCTGGAACCTTAGATTTTCTTAGCCAAATGTTAACTAGATCAGTGTTTTGAGTCAGCTCCAGTAGATGGAGCGAGAGAGTAGGAAGCAGCATCCCTTACAGGGTGCAGTTTGAAATAAAGCAGCCGTATTTTCAACAGCTCTGAATCTGTGTGATTTCTGGCAAGACCTTTAGCAGAGGAGAACAGACAGTTTTATAGCCTCTGTCAGTCCTCTTGGCAGAGCCAGAAGACCCTCTGGTCTATTGGACTTGAGGATTCCTTTCCTCTAGAAATATTTGATGGCAGCCAAGTGATTGCATGTTCCAAGACCCTTGAAAAGGACTCTTCTGCGTCACTCAGATGGTCTTGTGTGCTAGAGGGCCTTTCCAACTCTGTGACTGATGGCAGGCAGCTAGACTAAAATCTGTAAAGCTCTTCTGCTTTTGCCAGAGGAAGTTACTAGAGCATTTTGATATTTTTAAAGGCTACCAAAACAAACAAAAAATATGACTAACATTGAGACAGTGAAACAGTATTTTTATTCATAACTATAAGTGCAACATTTACCAATAGCACATCATGGAGTTCATTTCTCTTTTTTCAATTAGCCACTTTTTGGAATGAGACCCAACAACATAATGAAGAGAATTGTGTAATTAGCATTCAAAAAATGTCCAAATGAGTATATTATCAGTTGAGGTTGGCTACATACACAGTGATGGAATTAAAATGCACAGGAAAACTGTCCTTTCCCCCACCCCACCAAATTATGGAGGAAAACTCAACAACCTCACTATATATATTCACTTTTCTACCTAAGAAGTTATCTAACTTTACAGAGTTTCAAAAAAGGCTAATATACAAGTTAGTCACATATTTCATTATCTGCCAAGTCATATTCCTTGTTTAAAGAAGCTTCTTGCTCAGCCTTTTGTCTTATTGTAGCTTCCTTCTTATAAAGTCAACTTTTGATGAGTAGCGTATGGATTATTTTGGTTTCCTTCCAAAATCAGTGTATAAAGTTATTGCCCTACACTTGGTCAGAAAATAGTGTGAGGAAAATAAGTGTATGAATGGTCAAATTAATAAGTACCGCCTATTACATATGTGGCATAGAGGGACATAAAATGAGAAGAACAAGGTCCCTTTCCTCTAGAGGCTCATGATCAATAATAGCACAAACCCATGTGAAGGAATTACACCCATATAAACATTACTATAATCGAGGTGTGAATAAAGCATCATGGTAGTACAGAGGAGAAAATACCTATCCGCGTTTGAGAATATCAAGACAGGTATTTTATCAGAGGTGATATCTGGGCTGAGTGCTAAAGGATTAGCAGGAATTTACCAGGTGGACAAGAGAATGAATGGTATTAATGACCCCAAAAAAGACATGTCCAAAAGTTAAATAATATTCACTTTGTGAAAGGTAAATGATTTAGCATGGTTAGAGCCTGGCTAACTGTGGCAGAAAGGGGGAAATTAGATGTAAAAACATAGGGAAGGTAAAACTATGAAAAGCTTAAATATATTGCATAGGAATCTGGGCTTAATTCAGCATTGTTCAAAAAACCTCTCTGCAGTGATGGAAATGTTCTATAATTTGCATTGTCTAATATGGAAGACACTAGCCCCCTGTGGTTATTGAACAGTTGAAAAGTGGCTAGTGAGACTGACTATTATTATTACATTTTTTGTTTAATTTAAATTTAGATCTAAATAGTTGCATGAGACTAGTAGCTACTATATTGGATAGCACTGTTTGAGTGATGGAAACTATTGAAAGATTATCATTAGTGGAATTAAATGATTGGGTTTAAAATTAATCTAAAAATAAACACAGGTTGAAATGATTCCATTGGATTATATGGTCCATTTAAAATCAAAGATCTTTAAATATTACATATTAACTTGGAGTTATGTCCATTTGTATAAGCAGAGCAATTGCAACTATCCAGGAATTAAGATAACGCCTTTCTAGACTACTCAGCATGAGAAGGCGCAGAGAAAATAACCAAATGCATGTAGCTTAAATCTCCAGTCTGTACATGAGGAAGTTAGGCATCCATATTGGGGGTGGGAAAAAATGTTATTAGAGAGAAATGACTCCCACCAAGTTAAGGAATTTCTATAAAAGAGAAACCTTTTCCAATAATATGTAAATCTGCCCAAATCATTCTAAAACCATTGGCTTCTTGAATTCATAGAATTTGTGTCTGAGTAATGAAAAAGACAAAGCCTGTAGAATATAGGCTCTGAAATCTCAGACAAGCAAGCCTGTGGCAACACTCAAGGCTAGCTTGCTCTTCTCTTCCCTCAGTAGATTTCACTGGAATTGAGACTCTCTGATTTGGCAGACTGCCTATTTCACTGGCAGGTATTCCTAAGAGCACATCTCTTTTGAGAAGACAGGAAATGCTTAAAATCAGCACTAACAGCTGGGATCAAAAGAAAAAAGCACCTAGGAAAGGCTTCTGATCAGTTTGGAAACTGATTAAAAGGGAACATTGGTGACTTCCTTTTGAATTATTTACTTTCCCCTTTGCAAGGTGTATTTATTTTCTATTGTTAAATAATAAATTATTACAAATTTAGTTTCCAAACTGCTTAAACAATACCTATTTATTATCTTACACTTTCTGAAGGTGGCAATACTTGAGCTGTACCATAGCTGAATTCTCATTCAGGATTTCACAAGGTCAAAATCCAAGTGTCATGACAAGCTGAATTTTCATTTGGAGCTCAAGTCCTCTTCTAAGCTCATTTAGGTTTTGGAGAGTTCAGTGCATTGTGTTTGTAGGACTGAGGCTCTCAAATCCCAGAGGGGCCTGCAATTTCCTGATACATGGTCCTCTTCACAACATGGTGGTTTGCTTCCTCAGGGCCAACAGAAGAGAGTCTCTGCTGCTGTTTGAGCACTAGAGCTCTGTTAAGAGCTAAACTGATTAACTCAGGCCCACTAGAATAATCTCTCTTTTGGTTAACTCCAAGTCAGCTGATTGAGGATTTAATCAAATCTACAAAATCCCTTAGCTTTATTTATTTATTTTTAAAGATTTTGTTTATTTATTTGACAGAGAGAGATACAGTGAGAGAGGGAACACAAGCAGGGGGAGTGGGAGAGGGAGAAGCAGGCTTCCTGCTGAGCAGAGAGCCCGATGCAGGGCTCCATCCCAGGACGCTGAGATCATGACCTGAGCCGAAGGCAGACGCTTAATGACTGAGCCACACTGGCACTCCAATCCCTTAGCTTTAAAATGTAACATAATTATGGGAGTGATATCCATTCATACTCACAAATTGAGCTACAACTAAAGAGGAAGGGATTATATAGGACCTGTGTACCAGTGGATGGGAATCTAGGGAACCATCTTAGAATTCTGTCTACCACATATGACCATGGCAGTCTACACACATCTCTATTCTATTGCTTTATTTTCCCTCATGTGACTACATATGCTTACATATCTATCTTTTCCAATAAAGAAAGGGATAATATTGTAGTAATCTTTCACACAGACTCTACAATAGGGTTTTATGAAGGAAGTCTCTCTCTTGGTTTCCCTTATTTTTATATGATTATTACAGTGCCTTGTATATACTGACATCAATAAATGGTAGTTTTTAATCTTGTTTTAGTTCATATGAAATCCTTAAAATATATATTGTATAAAAATATATATATATCTCAATGCAAAGAGATAGTAAAGATGAATTTGTTGTGAAAACAAAACAAAATACATTTTGAAGTCTATTGGGAGCTTCTGATGTATAAAGAAAATAATGTGTTGGTGATGAGGCTGATGGATGAGAGGTAGAAGTAAGAAATGAACCACTCACATGGATAAAGAGAAAGTAGAATGTAAATTTATATAAAATAAAGATGAATTACCTCAAAGAATATGCATTTTATGGCTGGATTTGGACTCTTGGAAAATAACTTCCACACGCTCCATCTGAGCCTTTGTTTTTCCTGTTTGATGATTTGTAAGAGAACATGAAAACTTAATAAGAAATATCTAGAAACTGATTCATAATCATTTAGTGATTTTTAAAAGTCTCCAATACATCTCAGAATAGAGAAGTGTGTTACCTGAAATATGTGGAAGATGTTAAATTACAGGATGAAGTGTATATGTGTGTGTGAGTATATTTGATAAGACTAACAAATTTTAAAAATGATGTAGAATATTCACTTATGAGGAGATTATTAGTCTTTAGCCTGACGCACCTTCAGTGGTCTTCTCTGCGGTAGTTGCCCCAACAAGCACTACTGATTCTCCTCATGACCTGCCTGCTCCGCCATCTTTGTTTCTAGACCTGTAACTAGACTCAAGTCTCAGCAGGTTGCAAAGGATAAGGAACCAAGTGTGACCTGTCAGGACGTGTACTGCACCACACACTCAAAAAACTGCATTAACTGCATGGTGTTTTTTCCCCCAATTTATGTAAAGAGAAATCTGGAGAGTGTGTGTGGGAATAGATATTATGGGTATGGAAGAATAGGGTAAGGAACATAAAGTTGAGTCAGGCCAAATTTATAAAAAGGGTCTGTATTAGTCAAGATTTTCCAGGGAAACAAAATACACGTATACATGTATGTATATATGTGTATGTATGTATCTATCCTGGGCCTTACTAGATATTTAATGCTAATCATGGGCCACCAAGTTATCATGTGAACTTAACTTTCCATTGTGAACTGGGTGTTTGATACATGAAGCCATTAAGTTGGGTATGCACAGTAGCATTCCATTATGAAAAGAAAAGTGGTGTGGATGAGATCATGCTTGAGCAGGCCCTGTAGGAATAAGTTGCATAAGGCAGTAGGGCAATTACACAGGGTTAGGACAGTGCCCTGCAGCAGGCTATATATGCTTTAAACCAGCATCCAGTATATAGTGCTATTTCTTCCTTAGCCAGGAATAAAAGCAGAGAAATGGGAGTAGCTCCATTCTCTATCATCCCTAGTTTTCTACCAGCAATAATTCCACTAGCAAAATCTTTGCTTCCAGTTCCCACAACCTCAGGCTCTGCAGGTCTAGAGGACTTAGTTCCATTGGGAGGAATTCTTCTACCAGGAGACACAATTCATCTATTGGATGGGAAGTTGAGACTGACACCCACCCACTTTGTGATCCTTATACTACTGAATCAACAGTTAAAGAAGGGAGTTACTATACTGACTGGGATGATTGATATGAATTGCCAGGGGAAAATTGCTACTTCAAAATGGAAGTATGGAAGATTATGTCTGGCACACAGGAGATTCTTTAGGCTATATTTTACCAGGCCCTGTGATTAAAATCAACAGAAAACTAAACTCAATTCAGGCAGGAATGCTAATGGTTTAGACCCTTCATGAATGAGGGCTTGGGTCACCTTACCACACCAAGAACTATAACCAGATGATAAGGTTGCTGAATGCAAAGGGAATGAGGAATTGGTGGTGGAAGAAGGTAGTTATAAATAATGATTCTGACTGTTTGACTAGTTAATTTTATATCACAATATTTATATTACAGGATATCAAAGGAGAAGATTAAACATTGGGGAAGGACTATGACTCCTCTTCTGGAGTTAAGCATTAATGTATTTTCAACTGTATTATATTAAAGGGAAATGAGACTTTGTTAGTATTTAATTTTAATAGTAAATATGGTTTAATGAGGTGTGTGGGTGTTAAGCTGACAAGAGGTGGACCAAAATGGTTTTATTTGACCATCAACTTATCTAGGCTTCTGTCCCCATTTATTTAGTCAAGCATTAATTTACATGTTGCTATGAAGGTATTTTTAGATGTACTTAAAGTCTATAATCAGTTGACTTTAAGTAAGCAAGATTATGCCAGATAATGTTGGTTGGCCAGTTCAATTCGTTGAAAGGTTGGTTAGCCAGTTCAATTAGTTGAACATTTCATTGTCTGAGAGGAGATGAAATTCCACCTATGGGCAATAGCTTCAATCTATGGTGGAAAGTATCAGCCTGCCATTTCTGAAGGCCCACTCTGTACGTTATAGACTTGCCTGGCCAGTTCCCACGATCGTAGAAGCCATTTCTTTGTAATAAATCTCTTAATATACATCTCCTACTACTTCTGTTACTCTGGCTGAACTCAAGATTGTTACAATAGGCATTGAAGCATTTGTATGGACAGTGGGGAGAAGAATGTTTAAGATAGAAAAGAATCAGATTTTATTTATTAGGTGATGCACAAGACAGTTGATATGCACAGAAGTAATTTATGACCTGTAAAAATTCTGTTAGCTTGAGACGAGACTGGTAAGAAGTTAAGAATGAGGGCAAGAAGGTATTTTTTAATACAGAAAAGACCAAGAAGAGATCAAATGAAAGTAGCAAATTGATATCAAAACCAAATTTAGTTCTCCTAGTTAGCCTCTCCTCCATTCCCCCTGAATGTACTTTCTCTTGTTCCTCTTCATGAAGGTGATTCTGAGGCCAACATAGGAAAGATCCTGAGGTATTTGTGTTTCCATCAGGGCTAAAACCCCAGGATGTATAATTCCTAAGAAGTCTGAAGTAATTATGTGCGATGCATAATGTTTGCTGGGAAGCTGTTGTTGAAAATTTAGCCCTGAGGTTTTTGGAGTTTTATTCTATCAGCAGATAAAAATAATTTCTTTCTCTTGCTGAGCTAATCTTTTGAAAGGTAGCAACTCTGTAATTTCATCTTTATTACTACTCCCTATTGATTAGATTATTGCCTACAATGCTTTACATTTTATTTTATCCAGTCAATGTTTCATTAACTGAATCAGAGGTATGCCAAGATTTTTTTTTTCCTTTTTTTTCTTCACTTAGTACATTTGTCTTAAAATTAACATTAGTTCCTCCCACATAGTAGCAGTTTTTAGCTCTCGGTTTTAATTTTTCAAGTCATGATATTGTTAATCCATTGCAGAGACTTTCTCATTGGTCATTTGCGTCAAGTTGAAAGAGACTTTCTGAGGGGCTACCCTGAGCTCCCATTTTGAGGACAAGAAGAATGCATTTGGCTTCAACCAACTTGACTACTTGCTTTCATTGAATTTTCTCAGTCCTTTTTCTTCCAAGCTTTCTTCTGGCACTGTTTCACTTTGATGACTTCTTTCCACTCCTATTCCAATTACCCTGCCCAGCTTAAGTGTCATCTCTTTCAGGAAATTTTAATTTATTACTTCAACTAGAAGTGCTTTCTTTTTCCTGTGAATCCCTAGAGTAGTAATGGCAAGTATATTTCTGTTATAAACATCGCTAATCATCATGGCATTCTCTCAAGCTGGGCTGTGGCTGATGAATCCTTACTAATATAGCACCCTGTGTAGCCACTACAATTTCTTGAGTTAGCATTGGAAATGAGAATTAACTGTGATCCTCTCATCTTTCTGACGTGAGCTAAACTGTAAGCAACTTGAAGACAAGTCATCTTTATTTTTATATTTCTCACAGTAAACAACACAATGATTTGAATATATTAAATATTTAATGCAGCTATCTCCCATGTATTAACAATAATATCTGTTCCTCAGAATTGGAAAATCTAAATGAAAATGCTAACGAAGAATTTCCCATTATTTTAAGTGGGAAATAATATAGTGAATTACATGTCAGCCCTAAACCCCCAATTTCTTAAAAAAACAGTATATTTTTTATATACAAGTACCTGTTAAATATTTAAAACATTTCTTCCAGATCACCAAATGTAATTGATATGCCTATTAAAAAACAGTTTGTTTGCAGTAACATGGTCTTTCTTAGTGCCAGCAACATCTAAGATGAATAACCCCTTTGTTGAAATTTGGCTTGTTTCTCAAAATGTCCATGCGATTCCAACATTCTATCAATTCTATTTGGAAAGTTACTTTTCCCCATGTAATTTGTTCAGAAATGTCATACTGAGTTTTAGAGACATAAATATATTTTTTTCTATATAAATATTGGCTGAAAAATACTGTGTTAAGAGACACATATTCTATAAAATTAGTGTATTAAAAACAAGGCGGACTTCTGCCAGAAAAATATTTAACTGTATAGATCTTCTTTTATGCAGTTTTGCTTCATTTGTGCATTGAATTTATTATTTATTCATGCATTCAACACACATTTATTGATTACCTAGTAGGGGTCAGACCTTATATAGGCATTATGTGTGCAAATATAAAAATAAATTCCTGAAAATTAACCAATATTCTAATGAAGGGTAAACTCATATAGAGAAATAATTACAAGTTAACACAATCTCTAGTAGATTTGTGAGGCTTTAGTGGGAGAAGTTATTAATTTTTCCATAATGATTATTGAGGCCTCCAGAAGAAGGGGCATAAGGACATATGATTTACTTTATTTATTTTTTTAAGATTTTATTTATTTATTTGTCAGAGAGAGAGAGAGAGGGAGCACAAGCAGGGGGAGGCACAAGCAGGGGGAGCAGCAGGCAGAGGGAGAAGCAGGCCCCCTGGAGGCCGACGCCGGGCTCCATCCCAGGACCCTGGGATCATGACCTGAGCTGAAGGCAGATGCTTAACTGACTGAGCCACCCAGGTGTCCCATATGATTTACTTTAAGGACATAATAGGAGTATACTAGGTAGACTGGTAAGAATACTTGCACAGAGTTATATTAAAAATGTTATATTTGAGGAACTTCAAGAAGTGTTTAATGTCTACAATGCAAAATGTATTGTAGGTGGATGGAAAGAGATATGACTTAGAAGTTAGTTGGAGCTAGATCCTGAATATTATATCAAATAGTCTGGGAGTTTGGACTATCTCTTGGTGGTGAGGACCAAATGATGGCAGTGATGGTGGGAAAGAGCTGATAAGACTTCATTTTAGAAAGACAGTTGACAAAATTGCTGCTTATAGACCAAAGTGGGAAGATATTATAGACAATGCACAGTAAGTGTAGAAATGATGAGGGCCTTAACAGATGTTTCTAAATGCTCTAAGCCCCAAGTATTATGGTAAAAGCCAATGGCATCAACATACTTTTGTGAATTATAAAACACTGATATCTGAAAATTCTAACTGTAAGAAATTTGCAAAAAAAATATTTCCGTATAATGAAACCTCACTGCAAGAATAAGGCTAATACACAGTCACTGAGGAGAAGAATATTAATATTTTATGAGATGCTGGGGCTGATTATGAAAATCTTAGTGTCTCATGAAAATCTTTTAGGTTTTCCTCAGGCAAGGATCCTTGGGCCTGGGCTTCTGGAGCAAACTGAGGATACAGCCTCAGGCTCTTCTTTCTATCTCATTTCCCCAGGCATCCCTTCTTTCTTCTACTGAGAGTCTCATTCAGATTCTTCAGTGGAACTGACTCCTAGCCACTGTTCTCTAGTCATGCCTGGATACTTTGCACTGGGCAAAGATAGGTCAAGCTGGTACCTCTGCCAGATCTTTATCTGTAGTGTCACTGAAGTCTGAAGAGGCTCAGAGAGCCAGTTTTGTGCATGCCTTTTCTTGGAATCTCTAAGAGAGACAAACTTCAGTTGAACGGGTCTTTGTAGGAACACTTTTGACAGCCAAGGAGTTGCACTAACTCTGATGTCTCATGCTTCAAAGTATCAGGTTGAAACTACTGGGGCTGTATTAGAGCAAAAGCAACACAATGTGCCTTGATATGAAAAGAAATATAAGCGAAGGTTAACCAACTTAGAGAAAATTAAGTAGCAAATCATGTTTAAATGAAGAAGTTCTTTTCTCCTTGCTTTAATATTTAATCCCATCTTATGGACAAATAAAAACATAGTAACACATCAAAGGCATTCAGGATATTTTATAGCCATATGGCTCTTCTGAATCTAGAAACTTCATACTGAGTTATAATATGGCAAAAATATATTTATCAACTTGAGCCTTTAAATTGATTAATTTTTGAATGTAAAATGTGATTTTGTTTAAAAGAAAATATTGTTGAGCAAGTAACTCTTCCTCAAGCATCTTAAGTCTTGGAATTTCTCAGGTATTAAAGTTGAGAGTAGTATTTTTATGTATAAGTCTACAAATTTGTTCAAAAAACTACTACAAAGAAACAAGTAATTCAATGAAGAAAAATTTTGCTGAAGATTCTTCTTTTAAAAAGAAAAGATTTTAGGGTGCCTGGGTGGCTCAGATGGTTAAGCGTCTGCCTTCGGCTCAGGTCATGATCCCAGGTTCTTGGGATCGAGTCCCACATCGGGCTCCCTGCTCAGCGGGAAGCCTACTTCTCCCTCTCCCACTCCCCCTGCTTGTGTTCCTGCTCTCATTGTCTCTCTCTGTCAAATAAATAAATAAAATCTTTAAAAAAAATAAAAGAAAAAGAGAAAATTTTATTTACTAATTTATTTGGGAGAGAGAGAGAGCATGCACAAGTGGAGGGAGGAGCACAGGGAGAGCAGGGAGCCCAACCAGCTCAACTCAGGGCTAGATCCCAAGACCCCAAGATCATGACCTGAGCCAAAGGCAGATATTTAACCAACTGAGCCACCCAGGCACCCCAGAAGATTTTTCTTTTAATCTCTAAGAGTGTACTTTATTTGGAGGAACTAAAGTCCTAGGTTTTCTTTTCTTAGAAAAAAGACAAAATATTGAGAAAATAAGTAAATTGGAACAAATAGAATTAAATATTTGATGTTCATTGAATGATCTGAAATTGAGTACTAGCATTGTCTACTTCTCTAAAATATACGTGAGAAACTGTGTAGCTTTCTACTGATTGTACTATTTCCATTCATACTGAAGTTATTTTATTTTGATTTATTTGCAGTGATGCTGAAATTTGGAGAGAATTATTAGTCTTAAATAACTTGGCTTTGTGAAAAATGACATCACTTTATCCATTCAAAGAAAATTCAGATTTGGAGAATGTATTTGGTTTTATTAAAAGAAAACATGAAATCTTTTCAATACTAATTTGTTTGTATTTTCTTCTTCTTTTTTTAATTTTGCAGTGGTAGGCAAATAAGACGTTAATTTGGTACCTTTCAGAATTGTAATAAATAAGTTCTAAACCCTATAGTATGGGGAAATAGATTCATACTTTAAATGGGAGCATATTGATATAACTGGAATTAAATAAAGGTTTATTAATCTAATCACAAATGTAAATGCATATTCTCTTTTTCAGCAATTCAGTTTTTAGGAATTTATCTTACAGATATACTTTTATATGTACAGAACTATGTATGTATAAAAACAGCCAATGCAGTACAAAAAATGCGCATCACTAGGGACTGTTCAAATAAATTATTGTAAATCCACCCAATGTAAAGTCATGCAAATATTAAAAAGAATAAGGGAGCTTTATATGCTATTGAATCTTTTATTAAGTGAAAAAATTCAACATACAGAAAAGCTCCTTATCATGCTGATATTTATATGTTAAAAAAGAAATCTATATTACATACTTACATGTGTACAGGATATCTATGGAAGGATATCCAAGGAACTAGTTACAGTGGTTTATTTTGGAGAGAAAAGCTGGGGAGGAGTAGAAAAGAATTTCTTTTTTTGTATACACCTTCCTTAATATCATTTGAACTCTGTTTCCTGTGCATTTGCTACAAATTCAGAAAAATAAATTAATTCTAAAAAAGAAAAATGAAACTTCTGGCAGCTATTCTTTTTTTTTCTTGTTAACTTAAAATAATCTTTAAAATATTTGTGTCTTCTGAGAAGATACTAAAGTAAAAAGTTAATATTATCAACAATATAGAGCAAAATTTTAAGGTTTTTTTTCTCTCCATTATATAGTTGTAATTCATGCTATTGTTTCTCATGTGAATAAAAATTTCAGAGTTAGCCCATTTATTTTAGTGACCTTAAATACCAAATGAGACCACCTCGCAATTATTTTAGTCATGGTGATTGGGTTTTAGTGTGAAAGCATTTAAATGTATAGAGCAGGGGATGCCTGGGTGGTTCAGTAAATTAAGCAGCTGCCTTCAGCTCAGGTCATGATCCGAGGGTCCTGGGATCGAGTCCCTCATCACTCTCCTTGCTCAGCAGGGAGGCTGCTTCTCCCTCTACCTGCCACTCCCCCTGCTTGTGCTCTCTCTCTGTGACAAATAAATAAAATCTTTAAAAATAAATAAAAAAAATGTAGGGGCGCCTGGGTGGCTCAGTCGTTAAGTGTCTGCCTTCGGCTCAAGTCATGATCCTAGGGTCCTGGGATGGAGCCTCGCATCAGGCTCCCTTCTCCGCGGGAAGCCTGCTTCTCCCTCTCCCACTCCCCCTGCTTGTGTTCCCTCTCTCGCTGTGTCTCTCTCTGTCAAATAAATAAATAAAATCTTTAAGAAAAAAGTATAGCGCAATGAAGTGATCCTAGTATATTGAATGTAGTTTTTTTGGTGTTTACATGTAGAAAAACATAGTATAGTTTCACAACTGGTAAGTAGCCATTTTGTTTCCTTATATGTATTTCTGTAACCTTGAAACTTTATTTCCAAGGAAATGATCACTATTAACAGAAAACCTCTATTTATACAACTATAGAAGTCTTCAAATTACACTGTATTTTGAATGAGCTGTTATCAGATAAATGAGATTTTATGGAATACAGCTATTGCAAGTATTTTCAAAATATTCAGGAAAGACTATGTTTTATAAGATTTGGCAGTTGAAACATGTTGGCAGACTATTTCAAACATATTTCTGAAGGACTGAAAATTCTTCACAATTAAGATGCTTTAGCTATTGATATTGTTTCTGGAACAATTGTTTTATTTAGCTTTCATTTCTTATCAGAGTATATTTGGCTCAAAACAACAATTTCTCAAACAATTGGAACACAGAAATAGATACCCCTTTTTCACTGTCTATCTTTTCCCCCTTGTTTTCCCATAGAATCCCAACAATTCTATAGTTGGCACACAACCAAGAGACAATTTTCATTTTGATTCTTTACTGCTCTTCACATTGTTAAAGGAAGACAATAGTTCTTCAGGGTTCTTACAGTAAGTCTTAATGATTCCCAAGAATTTGTGAAGTGAAAAGATTGATTGAGAAATACAATGATAATGTATATAAACTTTTAATTAGCACCAGTGTGTAAGAGTAAATCTCTTAAATGTATTTAATATCTTATTATAGACAATCCTGAGTTAGTGGATTATGCTATATAGTTAATGTTTCTGATTTAATCTTTTATAACTTCTTATTTTAAATGTGTTCATAAGCTTTAGGTAGTTAAGGAAGACTTGTACATAATTTGACTATCTCTTAATATTCGTTCATGTCCCATGCAGTAAGTTGCAATATATCCTTCATAATATTATGTCTCCTTTCAACAGCTTGGGCTCCAGAATGTCACATGTTTTTATACTCAAATTAAGGGATACATTTATATATCGGTATTGTATGAAAGGTTTTGTTTTCTCTCATGGAGGCCATCACACTCCCTTAAATTTCCCCTGTGGGAAAAGGAAAAAAAAAACAGGGAAATCGAAATAGTTTATTTTCTGTTTCAGAAAATAAAGCTACATATAGTGGTGGTCCCACATCTGATCAACTGTCTCAAAGACAGGCAAACTGCTCTACAGAGATTTGTGGTCTCTGCTGCTAAAAGTGGCAGCAGCTAGTAAGTTTTAAATGACCCGTTCTCTCAATAATAATAATAATAATAACAACAGATTAAAATGCCATCTTTTAGATGTTCTGATGCACATTTATAAGAGATCAGATGTTTTGCAGTCATAATTCAGTTGTGTCCCTTATGTCAATTAATTTTGTCTCCATTTTTTATAAGCAAATTTAACTTGACTGGAAATCCTCTTTTCACAGATGGTATAACATGCTTAATGTAAGAACTTCTGGATAGCTAAGTCATTTCTGATCTACAAACATAATTTTTCTCCTGAGGGAGTCTGACATAAGTGCCGTTGTTTGGTCATTCCTTGACTGTGGTATTCCTTGCTCTGTCTGATTTGGGGGCTCTGTAGATCCACAGCTCTCTTCTGTGATCCCTTGTGGTCTGTGGTCATGTGGTCTGTCCTCCTCTCCCAACTCCTGGCCAAAGTCCATTCAGTCTAAAGAAGACCCTGTGAGTGTACTTGCACTATCCTCCAACCTTGCTCTCCCTGCCACTTTCGTCCTGATGAACCTTGTAAGGCATGACCTTAGACTCACCCATGGAAACACTAGTCATTTCTAACCTCCAGTCGCGTCTTGACATACAGGCAGGTATCTGTCTGAATTTTGAGGAGCTGGAAATTTTCCTTGGTGTCTTTTCTGTGAAGAAAGATATAAATTCTCTCCACTGAATTTTGTCAATCTCTTCTGGGTGTTTATATCCCATTTTCTTTTCTCCCCTGAGTGAACAGGTCTGGAACTCAAATGTCTGGGGTTCTGGCTGTCTCCTCTGGGATGCAGACAGCATCTAAACTTTAAAGTGTTGCCTTCAAATAGTCTCCAAACTGTTCCTTATCCAGAAGTGTGCGAGTTCGTGTGTGTGTGTGTGTGTGTGTGTGTGTTTAATAGTTCTTCCCTGTGTAGCAGGGACGCTGCTCTTCTGTTATCCTCAATCAGCTTCCACTCTGTGCTGGTTTCACAAACTTTCTTTAGTCCTCTAGACTCTGCTTCCTGTTCTTCCAAGACAAGCCTTTTGTTGTAATTCAAAACCACAAACTGCAAACTGTCCCCATAATAAATGCCTGGGGTCTTACATATGAATAACTCTTTGGCTTTTAAACAATTGTGTTTGTTATGTGTTTCAAAATCTACTTAGCTTCTCAATTGAGGTCTTTGTTCTAAGCTACACTTGAATGCCCCTACTCAGGACCCCTAAGCTGATATGTGTACCACTATTTTTTTTTAACATTTTATTTATTTATTTGAGAGAGAATGAGAGACAGAGAGCATGAGAGGAAAGAGGGTCAGAGGGAGAAGCAGACCCCCTGCTGAGCAGGGAGCCCGACGTGGGACTCGATCCCGGGACTCCAGGATCATGACCTGAGCCGAAGGCAGTCGCTTAACCAACTGAGCCACCCAGGCGCCCTGTGTACCACTTCAATACTGTAGAGAAGGGTAAGGGTAATGGGAATGGAGGGGAAAAGAGTTTAATGTCAACCTGTTGTCCTGTACACATTCATTCATCTCATTTATTTATTTTTATTTTTAAAATATTTTATTTATTCGAGAGAGACAGAGACAACAACAGAGATAGTGAGAGAGAGCATGAGCAGGGAGGAGAGGGAGAAGCAGGCTCCCCGTTCAGGGAGCCACACCTGGGACTCGATCCCAGGACCCAGGGATTATGACCTGAGCTGAAGGCAGATGCTTAACTGACTGAGCCACCCAGGCGCCCCGCATCTCACTTATTTGTAGTTGCACAGAAGTACTTTTGTGAAGGATACGGAAGTCATCTAGTTACCATACTCTTACAGACAAGGGAGTGGAGTCTAAGACATTATTTTCCCCTAAGATCACAAAACTGGCAAAAACAGACTAGAACCTAGGCCCTTTGATTTCTTGTAATATGTCACAGTATTCCTCTGCTATTCTTTACTCTGTAATCTATTTCATTTTGATTTTAGCTGCCCCAAGGCCCCAAGAATAGACTTTTATAAGTTATTTGCATGAAATTTCTGTATTTGTTGTTGCAGAGGAAAGGCACAAAATGACACAGTGCGTGAAATGGAAATATCCAGGGTTTCACATTTATGCATAACATACCTAATATAACTTTTCATGTTTTATCTTTTTTACAATGAGATAGTTCTTTTACTAAGCCACCTGAAATCCACATTCACAATATAATTTCTTAGATCTGTATATGTGTAGATATTCAAAGAAACAGAAGCCTAAACAACTAACAAATCATATTAACTTCAGCATTTCACTGTCATGCTCTAGTCCTTGTGGGTTATATATATAGGCACAAGAAAGAAGTTGGCAGGTACTACATAAGCACTGTGTAGATTCTGGTGGGAATTGGATTTTATTCGAAGTGCAGCAAGAAGCTACAAGAAATTATAAACTAGAGAATGAAGTAATCTGATTACCATGTTTTTAAAGATAAGTTGAACTGCTAAGGAGAGACCAAGCTGAAAAACCGTAGTGTGGCAGAGGGACAGTGAAGAGCAGAAACAGAAGAGAGGAAGCAGCGGAGGAGAGCTGGTTTGGCTGCCCACAGGAGAGCCCTCCTGACTTGATGAGAGCAAATGGGAAGGAGACAAAGAGAGGAAACCAAGTTAGGCTATGTGCTGGAGACAAGAGTGGACGGGACTTCTTGTGCTCCTTACCTGGGCTCAGGACAGAGGGATGGGAGTCAATAATTCTCTCTTGTGGCTAAACACATTTAATTTAATTTCTCTACTACTCTAATAGGATTCCAGGAAGAAATATAGAGCTCAATGTACAATAACTAGAAGGCGGCTAATACCATATACTCTAATATTCTTGGTTATTTAGTATCATTTCAAAAGACACAATGCTTAAAAAATCTTTTAATTAAACGTTAGCACAGGACACTAGACAGTTAACTTGTTTTTATTATCACTAATACTAGTATTGTTTTAAAACCATTAGAGTTGGACTTTCCTTTTGTTCCTAATCTAAGAAGGGCTTCTTTTCGTTGAGCTTTTTGTCCTGGTGTGAAAATCTGTCTTTTGAGATTGGCATCCTCTGGTGACTGGATGTCTGGAAAGTTATTGTGAGTTCCACTGTGGTTTTGGTTCAGTAGGTTTTTATGTATTTTTACAAATTTGTACACACACCCAGAGGCCTTTTGGCACTGACTACATTTTGAAATTTAAGAAAATAAATATGAACCATTTAACGGTCTCCAATTCTAGATTCAGTGTTTTAAATACATTGAAATATATATATATGAAGAATTTTCCGAAATGTGGAATAGAGACTAATTTGTCAAAGATTTTTACTAACATTACAAAAGAGAGCTTTCTCTGTAGCCCATTTGATGATACGTTCCTTAGGTCATGAGAGGTATATTTTGAACCTGAGCTCTGAAACTTAGAGGAAGTGTTCTTAATATTCTGGACATTTGTTTTGCATTTTTAGTGGCTGAATAATACACATGCTAATTGATTTACCCTATTCCTGGGAAAACTCTCAAGCTTATAGTCATCTTGAGTTCTAGTCAGCAGTATAGTGAAATGCAAAAAGGGTTATTTGGAAATGTAGGAAAAAAATTCGTTTTAAAAATAAAGCATAGCTATTTCAAAAATATAAAAGATGTATTTGCTAATCTTTTTTCCCCTCCCATTTGTCAACTTTAAATAACCCACTTGCCAAATAAAGCCAAATGGCATATTCTACTGAAAGTTCAATTTATAGTGAAATAAAACCCTATAATTCTTATATGCATAGTTAGTCCTCCAAATTGACTGTTAATCACACAAGTACATTAATATCAACCACAAAAATGTTACTATTATTAAAGGTAAAAAACATTCCGAAATATTCAGGATTATGGAACATATATCTTGGAAATTACCTCGGACCCTGAAAATGTGAGCCTCTTTCAGGACGTTACTATATACACCGACACGTAGGTAGTGTTAGTATTTTATTAAAGGAGTATTATTTTGTGTATAATCACAACGAGATGATTGTTATGACAGAGGCATACAAAAGTTTCAGAGACAAGAAATTTGAAGCATAGGATCTGTTGGTTCTTTTGGTCCTATTCTTGGTTCTACTGTAACTTTCTGCCTCACGGTACCCTCATTGTGGCCATTTTTTTTCCTCATCTGCTAAGGGGTGTCAGCAATTCTTGTCTGCTACCACCTCAAAATACTGTCAAGGATCTCATATTTTGCTTGATAATCCCTTGAGACCTTTGGATGAAAAGAACCATAAAAATCCACAATGTTTTTTCTAGGTGGGGGTTTCCAAAATTGGTCCCTTTGAGGGAGCCACCCACTTGGATATTGAATACCCTCCCTGTGTAATGTGGAAAAAGTGGTTGGTGAAAATTTGTTCTTCCAGCATCACCAAAAAACAGACATCTTTATTGTTTCGAAAGTGAAACACACCCATTGGGGATCACTTCATCATTTTTTTAAGTGAATGAAAACATCACAAGTTGAAGTGATGAAATGCAGGAGAAGTGCAAACAGACTACACCCTTCCTCTTTCAGTCACAAGGAGCGGAGGTCTGCCGGCTCCCCTCCCTGTCTAGGAAGGGCCCTACTTGGCTCACAGACCTTGTCCATATCTGAGCTACAGCTAATCATGCCTCTGTTGAGTCACCAGCAGAAAATCCCACAGACTGGTTGCTTTCCTCTTTGTGGTATAGGGCAGTGATTTGAAAGAGAATCTTTTCCTAGACTTTTTTTTTTTTTTGTCTTTTCATCTGTGTCATCCGCCCCCCCATTTTCTTACTCACTTGCATTTCTTCCAATTTTTAATTATCATCCCTCTCTTAACCCATCCTTTTCTAATCTCGAGGGCTATTTTAAAAGGATGCTTATTCACCAGATGCAACTCTCCGAGGGCACATTTGGAAAAAATAATAATCTTTTCTGTCCCTCCAGCTGCCAAAATCAACATGAGTCATGTTTTTGACTCAATTGACAGAAACACTTAATATAAATAGTTGGCCTTTCCCAGAGTGCCTTCTTGGTTGTCATTCCATCTTGTTGATTTCAACTGACTGATAGGATGCAGCATTTGACCACAGCAGCTTTCCTCGTCATTATGTCCCTTGTATTTTTCCTGTCCCTGTTACACGTGGCTAAAGCAATCAGATCAAGTGGGTGATAAGCAAAATAAGTGACTGTCAGTGAACATTCTAGCTCTAGAGTATCTTGTTTGAACAACCCTTGCACAGTTACGTGCCAACACTGAACTGGGTTGCGTAAGCTAAATAAGAAATTAAGTAAACTACTTTCTAAATAATATTATTTCTAAATAATACTAACAAAAATAATGGTAATAATAATTATTATTGTTATATAGGTCATTCTTTAATGGTGTCACTATTTCAACTTCTCTTTCTCTTCTCTTCTCTTCTTTTTTTCTTTTCATAGGCTCCACACCCGGTATGGAGCCCAATGCCAGGCTTGAACTCAGGACCCTGAGATCAAGACCTGAGCTGAGATCAACAGTAGGACACTTAACTGACTGAGCCACACAGGTTCCCCAAGATTTGGTTTCTTATTATCTTAGGTTTAGCAGAGACCAAAAGAACTATTGCTGACATTCGCTTTTTACCTTGTCAAAGTGAAAGTCTTTAAAAGTTGAAAAAGACGCTACAAATATAGAGTAAACATGGCAAAAGTGTATTTAACTCATTAATGTGGTGTATCAGTCGGGGTTGAACCAGCTTTGCAGAATAAGTGAGATATATAATCATACCCTTCCCCTTCGCAAACACATATTTATTTATTTCAAGAATTGGCTTATAAATTATGGGGGCTGGTGAAGCAAATCTGAAAATAGGTCAGGAGGTCAAGAAGAGAAGATCACGAGCAGGCTGGCACCTACAGTCACGGACCAAAGCTTTGTGTGCAAGGCAGCCAGGAAAGGGTGATTATGAGCAAGCTAGAACCCAACAGGGCCCACAGTGTGTCCAAGGGAAAGCCTCCCTAAGAATAAGTCAGGCCCACTCAAATCTCTCTAATTTAAGAGAACTGATTGATTGGATATACAATTTATATCCCTAAAATCCCTTCACTGCCACACCTAGGTTAGTGTTTGACAGGATAACAGGAGAGAACAGGTTCATGCTACAAAATGGCTAGGGCTTCCTTTCTGCCCTCCAGCTCTCATGATACTTTATCCGAGCCAAGTTGACACACCACAAGCCATATATGAGTATGTATAGACTCTGTGTTCTAGTTTGAGTGGGTTCTCCCAAAATTCATAAGTTGAATCTAACCCCCAAAGTTGATGTTATCAGGAGATGTGACTTTGGGGGGATGATTAGGTCATGAGAGCAGAACCTCATGAATAGAATTAATACCTCATAAAAGAGGCCCCAGAGGTATTCCTGCTCCTTCTGCCAACTGAGAACAGGTAGGGTGTAAAACTGGTTAAAGTTCAATAAGGCACCAAAAGTATAATCTTTGGGGGGCTATCTTTTCTATCAGACAAATAATTCACACCTCTACCAGACACAGATCTACAAGTTAGAGTGTAATTCCATAGACTCTGAAACCTAATTAATAACAAACAGCAAGTCAAATAGAGGCCTAGATAATTGCATAATCTTTGCATGGGCCTATGATATTCCAGGATGACTTTGAAGGGACATGCACACCTCTTTTTGGTTTATTTACAAGTTTGGATAGTTTTTCTTAACAATCTAATAAATAATTTACCTTCTTTCATTATTAAAATGATAATCTTTCTGTGAGAGTTTAGATTTCCTGAAATACTGTATTCTATCTGCTTAATCAGAAATTAGTATTGATTTTGCAATTTCATGGTGATATCATTCAGTCTTCTCTGATCTAGCTGTATATGATATCTAACCCTTTATGAACTATTGCTGACTATCATAGGAGTTTCTCTGGGTACATGGGAGATGACTCTTATACTCTTAGGTACACAAATCCCTCGAATCTACAAGCCCCAAGCAATTAGAAGGGAAGAGAGAGCAAAAGAGGAAAGAAGATCATTATTTCATGTAAAGGCCCTGAATAAGTATGGTAGAAATATTAGGAAGGAAGAATAAAAAGAGTGAAGGAGAGAATTGTTACATTTACTTGTGCAAATGTTTTTTTCTAAGATGTAGAACCAAATTTGAAAATAATCAATTGAGTGTAAATATAAGTGCAGTAAGAATAAAGAAAATGGTGTGTCCATCTTGAAAATTCCATGCTATTAAACCAAATATTACTATTTTGAACACAAGTGATTTATTTTCTTCTATCCTAAACTGAAGACTATATGGGTCAGACTTAAAACCAATTATTCGGTAAATGCTTCTAAGTATACATTTCAAATGCACCTTGAAGTGACTAATTTGGAGAAAAATGAAAAAATCAGTTGTGCAGACTATTTTTTTATTTGACGTAAAGCAAAACAAATACTTTGTAATAGACTCATTACATTCTTTATTGAGATCTTTAAAGACAATTGTTTAAGAGTTTCCACCTCTTATGACAATAAGGATATCACTGACATGTAAGTAATAGGCAGTCACAAATTTTAGTGCTGTGAACAAATTCATAATGATATGTCTAAACTATTTCACTTTAGACGTCTTAGCAAGTTATTGTAGTAAGTATATAACAACCATCTAACACACTTCTCTCTCTCTACTCTGATTTGTTTCCCAGTCATCATCTAATCTGTTAGCAAAATCATTATTCTAAAATCCAGGGATCTTTGTTTTCCTTTCTGGCTTAACATGCTTCCATGACACACATTGCCTGCTCGACCAGTGCCACCTACCTAAGCATGGTAGCCAAGGTTCTTTATGATCCAGGCTTTATAATCTCTCCAGTTTCATTTTTGACCATGCACAGTCAGCTTTTATGTGCACTATGCCTCCACCGGAAGGGAGAGACGTGTCATTTCCTAAACCCTCACATAATCTTGCTGGAACCTATTTGCATGTATAATTACCCTACAAGAAATGCCCTCTACCCATGGCTATTCTGGAAAACTTCTATTCATCCTTTAAAACTCAGCTTAGGTTCCCTTCCTCTGAGTAACTTTCTACTATCCTTGCCTACCCCACCCAGGCAGCTGGGTGATACTCTTCTAGGTTCTAATGGCACTATCTGGGGATGACTCTGTTATAGCCCTTAGCTTATCAGTGATTCAAAAGGCTTTTAGGTAGGTTTGTTGCTCCTTGAGTGCAGATGCTTTGTCTTTTTCTCATTATTCCCAGAGTCTAGCTTAGGATTTAATCTGGTAATAGTTGCCTATAAATATTTATTGAATATTGAGTATAATCAATTCCTCTGATCTGATGCTGGCTTTGGGAAATCAAAGCAGCTAAGTAGAGAAGCCATTCACCTGAGATCATGGATGGTTTATTGTCTTTATTTATTAGTGGGTCTCAAACTTTACTCTGCTTCTGAAACTTCTTAAAGCACAGATTGCTTGGCCTTCTCCCCGAGTTTCAGATTCAGTAGGTCCAGGCTGGAGCCACAAAATTTGCATTTCTAGTGTGCTTGCAGTGATTGTTTCTCCTGTTGCTCAAGGACCACAATTTGAGAATGACTGCTCTGTAACTACACAAGACCAAGGTGCTGAAAGGAAATATGTATATTTAACACATGCTTATCCAACTGATAGTTTTAGTTGTAAAAAAAAATATAAAAATCTTCATACAGAATATGATTTATTCTGTTCCCTTCTAAATCAAGAGAAATGGAAACATATGGATATATTTTATTTTATTCAGTAAAGAAGATCAATATTCTGAGTTTTATGTTATAATCACACATCTCTCATTATTTTCCAATAATTTAACAAGGTGAATTTTTTAAAAAAATATTTATTTATTTAAGAGAGAGAGAATACATGAGAGTGGGGGGGAAGGGCAGGGGGGGAAGAGAGAGAGAGAGAGAGAGAGGCAGAGAATCTCAGTCAGACTCCATGCTGAGCCCAGAGCCCAATGAGGGGCTTGATCTCATGACCCCAAGAATATGACCTGAGCTGAAGCCAAGAGCTGGACACTTAACCAACTGAGCCAGCCAGGTGTCCCTTAACAACGTGAATTTTTAAAAATTCTGACAATGTTAGTTTCCCTTTATAACAACAGATCTTAATTTTTTTGAGAGGAGGGACAGATTACTATGCAAGCAATTAACCCATTCCCCAGAAAACTGTACATACATAGTAAATTTGTCCTCTTATTTTAGGTGGCCCCTGGACTCTCTTGAATTTCACAGGAGGATCCAAATTAAATATATTTATTTTTAAACTTATAAGTGGGAAAGAAGGGATTGTAGAGATTATATTAGAGCAGACTTTTAAAAAAGCCAACCGTAATAAAGCTATTGAGGCTAATAAACAGATTTAGTAAAATTTAAAGGTACAGGATCAACAAACAAACAATCAGAAGACCTAGATAAATGAAAAGACATTTCATGTTCTTGGGTAGGAATATTTAATATTGTTAAGATGTTGGTATTGCTTAAAGCAATCTACAGACTCAATGCAATTTTTATCAAAATTTGAACATTTTTTGAAGAAACGCAAAAGCCAATATTCAAATTCAAATGAAATTTCAAGAGATCCCAAACAGCCAAAACAATCTTGTAAAACAGGAACAGAGATGGACAATTCACGCTTTCCACTTTTCAAAATGTACAGCAAATCTATAGTAGTCAATACAGTATGGTACAAGAATATGGATACATAATTGATTGTTGGAATAGACTTGAGAATACAGAAATAAAAACATATAACTATGGCCAAATGATTTTTGACAAGGGTGACTTGTACATTCAATGGGAAAAGAATATAGACAGTCCAGTCCCTGACTTACAATGGTTCAACTTAATGATTTTTTGACTTTATGATGGTACAAAAGTGATACACATTCAGTAGAAACCATACTGGAATTTTGAATTTTGATCTTCTCCTGGGCTAGCAATATGCACTATAATACTATCTTGTAATGCTGGGCAATGGTAGTGAACTACAGCTCCCCATCAGCTACATAATGATGAAGGTAAACACCCGATACACTTAAAACCATTCTGTACCCATGTGACCATTCTGTTTTTCACTTTCAGTATAGTATTTAACAAACTACATAAGATATTCAGAATTTATTATAAAATAGTTTTTGTGTTAGATAGTTTTGCCCAACTGTAGGCTAATGTAAGTGTTATAAGCACATTTAAGTTAGGCTAAGCTATGGTATGATGTTCAGTAGATTAGGTAACTTAAATGCATTTTTCTATTTATGATGTTTTCAACTTATTACGGACTTATCAGGTGGAAACCCACTGTAAACTGAGGAAGATCTGTGGTCTCTTCAATAATGGTGCTGGAACAATTGGATTTCTACATGCAAAAGAATTTTGTTGGACACCTATTTTATATCATATACAAAAATTAACTAAAAATAGATGAACAATTTTAATACAAGTGCTAAAGCCATAAAACTCTTAGAAAAAGATATAGGGATAAATCTTCATGACTTTGGAATTGACAACTAGTTCTTAAATATGACACCAAAAGCACAAACAACAACAGAAAAAAAAAAGGTAAATTGAATTTCATCAAAATTTAAACATTTTGTGTATTAAAGGACATTATTAAGGAATTGAAAAGATAACCTAGAAAATGGGAGAAGATAGTTGCAAATTACATATCTGATAAGCATTTAAAATTCAACATTTATAAAGAACTCTTAAAACTCAACAGCAAAAAGACCAACGATGGGCAAAGGACTTGAGTAGACATTTCTTCAGAGACATACAAATGGCTTATAAGAACATGAAAAGATGTTCACCATCATTAGTCGCTAGGGAAATGCAAATCAAAACAAGATTTCACTCCACATGTGCTAGGATGGATATAATGAAAGAAAAAAATGAAAGTAACAAGATTTGCTAACTTTGTGGAGAAACTGGAACCCTGGTACCTTGCTGGTGGGAATGAAAAATGATGGGAAGGTAAGATGGGACAGTTCGGCTGTTCCTTAAAAAGCTAAATAATGAGTTGCCATATGATCCAGCCATTCCACTCCTAGATTTATACCCCCCCAAATTGAAAACAGGGCTCTAAATTGATATTATATGCCAATGTTTATTGCAGCATTAGTCACAATACTCAAAAGATGGAAACACCCTATGTGTCCATCAGTAGATGAACACATAAACAAAATGTTATATGTACACACAATGGGATATTATTAAGCCTTAAAAAGGAATGAAATTCTGATGCATGGACAAACCTTGAAAACACAGTTAAGTGAAATAAAACATACACAAAAAGACAGTTAATGTGTGATTCTACTTAATGAAATGTCTAGAATAGGCAAATTCATAGAGACAGGTTACCAGGAGTTTCTTGCTAGGAAAGAAGGGCAGGGGAAGGAGGGGCTGTCAATGAAGCCTGGGAAAATAAATGGCCATGGAGAAGCTTAGGGGGTCCTGAGTGACCAGAAAGACAAGGAGCAGGGCCTGACTGAAAAGGTCCTGGATGCCTTGTCCTGTAGTTTTAATATCAGATTGAAATGGTTTGGCAAAAGCTTTGCATGCAGCATTTTTCTGTGCTATCCTTGGAACTGGATTGCTGTTACTTTCTGCTGGTATAAAACTTTTTGCATTGGTTTATACCCTGGAAAATACTGCTGCATTCGCCAGGATGAGTTTTTCAATGGGCCCTGTGAAGCAACTGAAGAAAATGTTTGAAACAAGATTGCTTGTAAAAGTTACTATCCTTTTCGTTTCATATTTACCCCTTGTGCTTCTCTCGACATAGGAAGAGGCTGGCCTCATTGTTCTGCATATTTGCAGGTCTTGTGAATGGCCTGATGGTCTATGAGGTACTCCAGATGCAAGAAATGCAGAAATTAAATGCAGTTCTGTTCAAAGTTGAAAGAAACTCCTCAGAAAGAGCGTTTGAAAGTTGATGCTGTGGTTTTGGTGAAGTATGCTTTTCCTGATGAAATAATCACTCTAAAAACAACTGCAGTAACAATTTAAGACCATTTGTATTCTGGTACAAACTACGTGCTTGATTAAACTGTTAAGTGCTTGTAACTTTAAATTCATATGAGTCATTAATATGCCCTTCCAAAGACAAGGAGATTTTAATCATTGGCAATTGTAAGTTATTTTTAGCCATTTTTTTTTGAGCCTTTTGAAAGCAGCTTTGAATGTGAATATTTAAGCATAGACCTGTGCTGAAAGACATATTCAGCTTTTTTGGCTCTTTTAAAATGACAACATTTTTAAAACAATTAACTAAAACCACTTTACATGTAAATGAAAGTTATAACTTTATGCTGAAGATTGTTTATTGTGTGTAATAAAAATATATAAATCTTTATAATTTTTAAATAAACCCACGCTTAGAATTAAAGTTTACCAGGGGATGAAGAAAGGGATAAATGGGGAGTTATTATTCAAAGAGTTTCTGTTTGGAATGATGAAAAAGGTTTTGAATTAGATAGTGGGGATGGTTGCACAACATTGTGAGTGCAATTAATGCTTCTGTATTGTACACTTAAAAATGGTTACTATTGAAAAAAATCAATATAAGCAGATACAGAGAAATAAACAAAGGTAGGTTAAGTCCCAGAGGTAAGAAGCACTAACAATTACATAGTGTTTACTATTTCCTGGGCTCTTTAGGTGGTTTTATATATGTTAAATCACTGAATCCTTATAACATTACTATTATTGTCCTCACCTCATTTGTAAGAAAATGAGACACAGAAATTTTAAATAGTTTGTGACTGTCTTGTCTTGTAACTAGTAGATAGAAGAGCCAAGATTTGGACCCAGGTAATTTGTCTCTAAAAACCATGCTTTGAATCATGCTCGCATTTTTTGTTGTTGTTGCTAAAGAATTTATTTATTTATTTGACAGAGAGAGACACAGTGAGAGAGGGAACACAAGCAGGGGGAGTGGGAGAGGGAGAAGCAGGCTTCCCGCTGAGCAGGGAGCCCGATGCGGGGCTCGATCCCAGGACCCTGGAATCATGACCCGAGCGGAAGGCTGACCCTTAACGACTGAGCCACCCAGGCGCCCCTCATGCTTGCATTTTAACCATGCATTATTGTCTCTCCCCATCATTTGGTTAAGTGCTGAATGAAGATAATGAACATACAACCATGGGAAGCAGAAGGTAGGAGAAATCAGTCTATTTTTTGGTCACTCTGGTCTCATAAAAGCATAAACTTTACAAATCTAATTCTTTTTTCTTTTTTAAAACAAATCAAATTCCTAGTTGACACATTTTCTATCCTTTTGGTGTTCATATTGCCTTTCCAAGTGACTTGTGAGTAAGTAGTGGGGTGTGATGATTCTTTTATCTGATGAAGTCTTTGAATACCTGCTTTGCACATTTTTTTAGCAACTGATAATCAATTTATTAAAATAGATAAAATAAATGATATTTTTCAGCTCTATTGAGATAGAATTGACAAATGAAATTATAAGGTATTTGAAGAGCACAATGTGATGGTTTGATATATGGATACATTGTGAAAGGGTTCCCCAACAAGTCAGTTAACACATCCATCACTCCACGTATTTACCTCTTCCTCCTATTTTTTTGGTGAATACATTTAAGTTCTACTCTCTTAGCAAATTTCAATTATACAATAGAGTATTATCAACTATAGTCACCATGTTATACATTAGGTCCTCAGACCTCATTCATCTTGTAAGTAAACTGTAGCTTGTACTCTTTTACCAACCCCAACCTCTACATATTTTTTCTACCCCGCAGCCCTTGGAAACTACTTTTTTACTCTATGCTTTGGTAAGTTTGACTTTTTTTTCAGAGTCCCCATGATTGTGATACCATGCAGTGTTTGTCTGTCTCTGATTGGCTTATTTTGCTCAGCCTAACATGCTCCAGTTCATCCACATTGTTGCAAATAGCAGGATTTCCTTCCTTTTCTAAGGCTGAATAATATTCTATCCTATATATGTACTACATTTTCTTGCTCTATTCTTTTGTTGATGAACACTTAGTTTTTTTCCAAATCTTGGTTATTGTGAATAATGCTATGACAAACATGGGGGTACAGATATCTCCTTGAGATAATGGTTTCATTTTCTTTGGATGTACAGTTGAGTCTTGAACAACACAAGGGTGAGGGGTGCCAACCCCCATGAGGCCAAGAATCCACATATAACTTTTGGCTCCCCAAAAACTTAACTACTAACAGCCTACTGTTGACCAGAAACCTTACTAATAAGAAAAACAGTTGATTTACTAATATTTTCTATGTTATATGTATTATTTACTGTATTCTTTCTATAAAGTAAGCTAGAGAAAAGAAAATGTTATTGAGAAAATCATAAGGAAGAGGAAAATAGATTTACAGCATTGTACTGTATTTACTGAAAACCAATCTGTATATAAGTGGATGCATGCAACTCAAACCCATGTCATTCAGGGGTCAACGGTACACCCAGAAGAGGGATTGCTGGATCATATATGGTAGTTCTATTTTTAATTTTTTGAATAAACTCCATACTGTTTTCCATAGTGGCTTTATCAGTTTAGATTTACAAAATAGATGATTTTTAGAGAGACATTGTGAGAATTATAAAAAAAAAATTGTTGAAAAAATGTGGCTTCTACTTTTTAATAAACGGACTCTTTTTTTAATTTTATTATGTTATGTTAATCACCATACATTACATCATTAGTTTTTGATGTGCTGTTCCATGATTCATTGTTAGCGTATAACACCCAGTGCTCCATTCAATACGTGCCCTCTTTAATACCCATCATCAGGCTAACCCATACCCTCACCCCCCTCCCCTCTAGAACCCTCAGTTTGTTTCTCAGAGTCCATAGTCTCTCATGGTTCATCTCCCCCTCCGATTTCCCTCCCTTCATTTTACCTTTCCTCCTATCTTCTCTTTTTTTTTAACGTATAATGTATTATTTGTTTCAGAGGTACAGGCCTGTGATTCAACAGTCTTACACAATTCACAGTGCTCACCATAGCACATACCCTCCCCAATGTCCATCACCCAGCCACCCCATTCCTCCCACCGCCCACCACTCCAGGAACCCTCAGTTTGTTTCCTGAGATTAAGAATTCCTTATATCAGTGAGATCATATGATGCATGTCTTTGATTGACTTATTTCGCTCAGCATAATACCCTCCAGTTCCATCCACATTATAACATTAAGAATCATAATGTATTTAACCAGTTTCCTTTTGATATGTTATTTCCAACCTCTAGCAATTATAAACAATGGTAAATTAATAAATTGAATATATGTCCAAAAAAAGAATGTCATAACATAAAGCTGATCTACATTCTTTCCAATACTTCTTTTCTGCTAATTGAAGCATCAACAACACATTAATTTTTATAGAAATGATAGTGCATCAATATTTAAGACATTTCTTGAACACCTATTTTATTCAAAAGTAAAAGCCAGTATCTTCCCATATAGGTGATAAATTACAGAGATATCCTGGTAGAATGCTTGTCTGATTATTACTTTTTCTTTTTTCAGTATTTTTTCCTGGCTAGTCATTTAGAGAACTTGGGATTTGTTTAAGAGATGAGTTACAACAATGAAATACAACAAAAATGTTATCTTTGGAACGTGTTATTTTCATATATTTCAAAACAGTTTGCAGTAAAATATTTATGATACTTTTAAAAATATAAGTACTCTCTGTTAAGTTTTAATAACCCTAGTGTGAGATTTAAAATATTTTAAGCATAACCCAGGGGAACTTTATATGCTAGAAGCAATGATATCAGGAGGACAACTGTGGCCTTTTATTAGCAATTATGATTTGTAGCAAGTTTTTATTGCCAATTTTCACAACTCTCCTTCTTCTCTCTTTTTTTGTTTTGTTTTGTTTTGTTTTTCCCTGCAATTGAGTCTTGTACTAGAGCTTTAGGCCCCTGGGACAAATCTGCACCAGACAACATGAAGGAAAACTTCCGTCTGGTTCCGTACTTTAGCTGTTCCTGACGGGAATTCAATTATGTATAAGACACAGGGTTACTTAATATTCAGTAGGATTTAAAAAAAACAAACAAACCAAAAAAAAAAAAAAGTAAAGGTTTGCTTCTGAGGAAACACTCATTGATTACTAATAGGTATTATTTGAGGCTAGAAACATCCAGAATTTAGAAAAGCCCACTTGATAACTTCTCCTTTTCATATATAACCAAGGTTATTGAGGAATCTGAATGGTAATGTGGGCTATAAATAGGACATTATGGAGTTTTAGAACTTTCTCCTCTGAGCCTTGAGTACATCTGAATAGAAATGACAGTTTTCTGGCCACTTTCATGTGTTGATTAGTCCAAACCAAATAAATTCATTCTCACATTCCATTGAAAGATTTTAATTCCCCATTTTTCCTACCTCTTAGATTGGCCTGACCTGAAGTATAGATGTATAATCTGTTCTTTCATCTAGCTATCTTCTTTCCTTGTATTCCTGGTTCCTACAGGGGCAAAAAAGGCATTAGTGAAAGAGGAATAAACATTCAAGTTCTGTGTAGTGTTACAAGTATCCCAATGCTGAATTTCTTTTGGATTGTATTTGTGGGCTCATGGAGATTATCTTTCAGGTTCCTCACATTGAACAATTTACTGATATGAGAAATATACTCTGTCTAATCCCTAGAAACCCTTCTTATCACCCACAGACATACAGTATAGTCTATCATTGCTGAATCTCTTCTCTATGGAAAATGCTTTCTTGGACCAGGTCCTTTAAAGAAACTTTGGGTGAAGTCGTTTCCAGAATTTCCACTGGTACAAGGGAATTCAGTGTGCTAGAGATTGGATAGTTGTATAGCAAATTCATTTTCTTTTCTTTCTGGATATAAAGCTATTCTGCATTTCCCAGCTTTCCTTGAATTTGATATGGGTATATGACTGAGTTCCAGCCAATGAAATAGGAGTGTGGTGCCATTTCCACGGCTAGCTCATAAAACTTCCCATGTACAGTCTTCCATATTCTTTTCACATCTGCCTCCTTTAGCCAACTAAGCACAAAGATCTAGGAAGGCACCTTTGTAAATGATGGAACCATAAGATGAAATAAATCTGGATCCAATTAAAGAAGAGCTTCTTGCTCCTTTGTAATTTTCATGAGCATGAAATAAATTCTATCATACATGAAACATTATACACTTTGGAGTTTGTCATAGCAAGTAGCAGTATTTTAACTAATTCATGCATGCATTGTAGTGAGGCTTGTCGTATTTAGCAAATAAAAATAAGGGTCATCAACTTAAATTTGAATTTCAGGTAAACAAGGAATCATATTTTAAAATAAGTGTGTTCCATGCAATATTCGGACATGTTTACATTAAAAATTATTTGTTTTCTACCATGCTTCCAAGGAGCCTGAGGGCAGAGAATATTACCCTGTTTTTAATAATCATAAAACTGAACACACAGATAAACTCTTCTCTCTGATGGATTTGAGACTTTCTCTTATTTGGGCTGTAATGGGTAGTGAGAGTGAAGGATGCAGAAGATCTGGTCAAATCTTAGTAAATCCTGCAACTATATGCCTAGGAATTCCTCTTCAGAATATAGAGAAGCTTATTAGCTATTAGGGTTTTTTAAAAATCTTTAGCAGGAATTCTGAGACAACAGGAAAATTTCTATTTTATTATAATTCCCTTCAAGTTCCATTCAATTACATATTTTAGATCATCAAAAAGTTTGAGAAAATGTAAAGCTTATTTGCATATTCTTAATTTTGCTTCAAAAAGATAACATTAGCCAATCAAATGTAAATGTATTTCTTTTGGCCAAGATAATTCTATGTCCCTCAATTTACATCTTCAATAAGTTAAGGCTATCAGTTTGCTTATAGCTCACCAAACTCTATGGTAACCCACATCCTGTGTGCTTTGGTTATGTGCTTTCTATTATTCTTCCTTGTGTCATTATAATATGATATTTGGCAAAATGTAATGCTAAATATTGGGTTGGGGTTTTGTTTCTTCACTTATTTTAAATAATTTAACCTATATTTCTCCAAGAGTTTGATTACTTTCTACGAAGGATATTATATTTCTTCAGTAAGGGCCATACAATTTAATGCACTGAAACAATATTTAATATAATAATAATTTCAGGGTTCAAAGGAAATAATGACACTGAAAAATGAGAGCAACACATCTTTTCAGATTAATTTGAGCAAAATGAAGTATTATTTAAAAAAATAATATGCTATATCAGAAGTAAGAAACTGAAACTCCAGCAAAACTGATTACAAGGTGGACAACAAGCTTAGGTCAGAGACAAGCAATTATGCTCTTATTTTTAATTTTTCAGCATCAGCTCCTAGATCCATGGGGTGAAAAATGAAAATAGAAAGAGACTCAGATCACATAATCTTATTATATGTTACTTATACAGTATTCTGCTTTCTCAATCTAATTTTCTGTAGTTAGTATCAGAAATATTTGGTTTAATAAAGCATTACAGTTTATTATGGGATAGATGCTAAAAGCAAAAACAATGTACAAGGATCTAACATCTAGTAAAAAGGAAGGAAGCCTTATTCATTGGAAATCAAATTTGATATTTTACATTATGCATTTCACTCAGTATTAAGAAATTATTGAAAACATCTGCAAAGAAAAAGTAAACCAAACAGAATGTATGGAGCCTTATTCTTAATTCTACATAGAAAATATTAGTGTAGGGCAGGGGTTGTTTAGCAAACTTTTTCTGTAAAGGTTCACATAGTAAATATTTTAGGCTCTGAGGGCCATAGGTCCTTATCTAACTAGTCAATCTGTTATTGTAGTGAGAATGCAGTCAAATATAATGCATAAACAAATAATTATGGTTATGTTTCAGTAAAACTGTAACTACAGGCCATTGACTAGATTTGGCCCAAAGGCCAGAGTTTGTCCATTCCCTGTTCTAGAATAAATACACATTATGTTATTATCTCTCTCAAACACAAAGACTCTTTTCTGACCCTGATTAACTTCTCAGTTTACAAATAATCTCCAGTTCTGGTTCATGCCAGTCTTAATTCCCCACCAAGCCTTGCCCTTTCTTTGAAGCTCATAATTGATATATTGAGAACCCTATTAATTTCTTCATAGCTAGAGTTTTTAAAGAGAATGGGCTATAAATCAGATCTAATCATTTGCCCAGCTGTTTGTGGTTTTAAACTGATGCAAGTGTTGAGATAATAGTCTACTGTTCAATAGCAAAATGACTGTTTCTAGAGGAGAATCATACTTAATCAATTTGATTCTATTTTTAAATTGATTTTGGGGGGATCCAAGTATAGCACCTAGGTGATTTGCTTTGAACAGTTGAGATTTCTCATCAAATATTTATAATTTATTTACAGACAGTAAGAGACATTTTCATTAATTAGCATATTTGTGGTGGGAGTTCTTTCTGCATAGCAGATCATTTCTTTGAAATGGCTTTCCTGATGAACTGCTTCATGGGATAAAGAGTATCGTGACTTTAAAAATAGCCTCTTGATAGCCAGGCATATCTGTCTCCACACCTGAATCCCAAATGTGTATAAATAATTTTTCCTTAATTCATAAATTCAACAGATATTTGTAGAGACCTAATGTGCACAACGCATTGTACTTGATATTTGGCATTGGATGAATTTTGACTACATATCTACACAGGGTTGAGTGGGTATTTGTGAAATAAGTAAAAAAAAAAAAAAGAATACTCCAATTAAAAAAAAAACCACACAAAATTAAATGTCTTCTTATGAATAAGGAAATGTTTCTAGCTTCAATATCTTAAACCACCCAGGGTGAGATAATGACGAATCCTATGGGAATGGAATGCCCTTTTGAAGATTTCTAGTGAACTTTGTTTAAGTGGAAAACTTTGGACTAGTTTCCAAAGTTATTTAAATAATAGATATCTCAGCTTCTATTTTCTCCTCCCCTGGTTCCCCTAGGGACAAATTCTCGCTTCATATTATTCTCTGTCTCTGAGTCCCTTTTGGTTTGTTTTTTTTTTCCTTGACTGCAACAAGAAAACACTTTTGGCTAAAATTGGGTGCTCTTAATACTGTCATGTATAGATTTGTCAGATGCTCACCAAACTTTTGTCTTCCTAGTTCCTACCAAAGTACAGCTGATTCTTATTATTCACAGTAGTTATGTTGTATAAAGTTGCTATGAACAATGAACTAGTGAACACTGAACCATTGCTCCTAGGAGAAATACAGGGCTAGGTTCCTGAGAGTCTCTGGTCACATTGTCATCAACCTATCAGTACACAGGGGTTTATGTGTGTTTCTATCTACAAAAATTTTATTTAATAGATATTATTAATTCATTAGCCTTGGACTCATGGCCACAACACTAAATTATATATAAATTTTATATGAATTATAAATAAATTATGATTCATACCTGAATGAAACTTACCTAATACATGTATTTTCTCCATAAAGCACATCATTCTCATGCTTAGGAAAACTACAGAACTTTTCAGCACTGTGCTTTGGAGTCCATTTTAAACAGTAAAATCACCAGGAAAAAGCATAAAATTGCAAATAATGTGGCACTAAATAAACTGCAAAAAAGATAATCATTTACAGAATGAGAGCTGAAACAAGAAGACAGAACATCATCTTGTTTGACCTCTATTGGGAATATGCTCTAAAGGTAACTCAAATTTTTTAACATTCTCCACATGTCTATGAATGGCCATGAAACAGCTTTGATAATAGATTTTGGGGTTGCAAGTGCATTTTGGTGAGTAGGTGAATTTGTAATTATGGAATCTGTAATAATGAAGAATGACTGTACTTTGTCCTATTTTCTTTCTAAAGAAAGATGTTTTTTACTTAGTTTTATTCAAGTTTACCTTAGAGCAAGATGGAAAGTAAATAGATCCTTCTTATTGCTTGACTTATATGTTTTTTTCCACTTAATTTGGTAGTCTACATGACCTCCAACTGCTTTTTTTATATTGATATATTGCTACTTATTGATATTGATAATGAAGGCTTACATTCCCTATTGTTAAAAAATAGAGCAAAAAGTTGACTGGTAGATTTAGCAGATGATCATATATAATTTATCTTAAGGTGCAACTCTCATAAGACATTAAGAAATGGAGTACACTATACTCTTGAATTGCCTTAAACATTTTAAGCTTCTGCCTAAATGATGCAAATCTGTGCAAAGTTAACTCCAACAGTAATAATTTCTGCCTATTTTAAGTAATGTATTTTCAAAGTCCAAATTCTATGCTGCATAAAAAAATAACTATTTCCACACGTGCTTAAGTCCTCTTTGCACACTAGAAAAACATTTTTTAATGTAAAATTTGAGTTTATTAATAGAAAAAACACATGGCACCATATAATTTTTTTCCTAAGGAAGTCTTAGCATATATACATGGTTATGCTGTTTAGAACAGACCCAAACAAAATAGTACCCTGGCATATTTTTAACTCAGTTCCCAATACCTGCTGGACCTTAAGCTCTATGAGGAAAGAGACTCTGGCTCTCCCGATCATGGTTATTTTACAGAATGCATGACACATAGTAGGGGCTCCAACAAATGTGGGCGAAATAAATGAGGCTCTGTCTGTATATACAACAACCTAAAAAATTAGGAGGGATTTCTCCTCCAAAGTCCATCACCCTAAGGATTTTGAGCCTTTAAAAAAGAAAAAGGACTTTAAGATACCTTTATTTTTTCTTATCATGCTTAGTTCAATATACCTTTACAAGTTATCTCATGGAATAATTAAAAATCATATTTCTTTATAAATTAATGTTAGTTAAAAAACAAAGCAAAACAAAACATAATAAAAAAAACCCCACAAAACATTGTTTTGGCTTTTCTAGACAATCCAAATTTCATCACCAGCTTACTGACACCTAACAAGTCAACCATTTGGTTTGTCTCTGTATTTTCTCATTACCTTTACATTCTGCTTCCAGTCCAAGAAAAATTGAAATCAATGCAAACAAGCTATAAATCAATAAAAAAGATTACTAGAAAATCCCTAAATATTTAGAAATTTAAAAATTGACTTCTACAATAATATATATATCAAAGAATGAATTAGAATGAAAATTAGAAAATATTTTGAGCTGAGTGACAACAAAACACTACATACCAAAACTTTGGAGTGCAGCTAAAGCTATTAGGAAAAATGCATGCCCTTATATCAGAAAAGATGAATGACTGAAAATTAATGAGCTAGGCACTGCTCTAAACAACTTGGGAAAATTGCAGCAAATGACACCTAAAGAGAATAGAAGAAAATAAATTATAAATATAAGAACCAAAATTATTAACATAGAAAACAAATATACATTATAGAGACCTAACAAAACTAAGGGGATTCTTTGAAAAGACTAAAACATTTATAAGCACTTGGATAAACTGAATAGTATTAAAAAAAAAAAAGGAAGCAAAACAATAAGAGGAATGGAAAAGGAAACATCACTAACAATCCTGTGGACATTAAAAAGGTCTCATTTACAGTAACTTCAAAAATATTTAAAAAGCAAAACATGGCAATAAATTTCACTAAGATGTGCAAAATCTCTACAAAGAAACATGTAAACTATAATTGAGGGAAAATGTGAAAAACCTTAATAAGAGAGAGGTAAAACTTTTCATGGATTGGAAGATTCAGTATTTTTAAATGTCAGTTCTCCTCAAATTACTTGTAGATTGAGTGCAATCTCATCCAAAACTCCAAGTTTTTTTTCCAGAATTTAAAAACCTTATTCTAAAATTTATATAGAATTACAAAGATTCAAGACTAGCCAGGAAATTCTGAAGAAGAAGAAAAAAGTGAAAAAACTTGCTCTAATAGATATTAAGGATTAACATAACTAGTGTAGTTAAAGACGGTTATTTTGTATAAGGATATAATGAAGCAAAGAGAATGGGAAAGTTTTGTTAGCAGTTCCTATCTGTTTAAACTTCTGGTTTCATTTTTTCATCAATTGAGCAACATGTTGCTGAAGGCTAATCAGCCTCTGCTTAAAGTCAGCAGAAATTTGAGAAATGAAGCAAAATTAGAGTCCAATAACAGAAAACAGAAAATATAAAACAAGGTGAATTTTTCAGAGCAGTGAGAAAATGATAGACTATTCAATACATAATGTTGGATTATTGGATATGCAAATGAAAAAAAAAGCAAAACAATTTGACCCCTACCTCACACTTTACACCAAGTGGATTGAAACTGTAAATGTGAAAGTAAGTCCACAGTTAAATAAGGTAGAAAAGTACCTTTCTTGGAATGGGGGAAGGGGGCTTAAGAAAGTAATTCTTTAACAAAACACACAAAAAATAACTAACCATAAAGGAAAATATTCATAAGCTAGAGTACATTGAAATTAAGAAATTCTGTTTATTCAAAAATAAGAATAAGATAGTGAACAGGCAAGCCCCTGAGTTGGAGAAGATATTTGCAATGAATATGTTAAAAATTGCTTGTTTTGTGAAACTTCCTAGTTCCTGAAACTATGAAGAATTCCTATAAATCAGTAAGAAAATATAGTTCCAAAGAAAAATGGCCATAAGAAATGAACTGGTACTTCAAAAGAGAGTTTATGAAAATGCCCCCAAAATATTTAAAATGTTGCTTAATCTTATTGTTACACAGATAAAAATTACTAGAAAAATGTAAGTTAGTGAAGAATCAAATACAATTATACAACCACCAAAATAGTTAAAAATAAAATTTCTAACACTGCAATGTGTTGACAAATATATGGAGCACTGTAAGTCTACGTATTGTTGCTATGTTTATCAACTGCAGCTGCTTTTGAAAGCCAAATGTTATCATCTACTGAAATTGAACACTCACTCTGTGATCCTTGCAAATCAACAATAAGGAGCTTTATATGCCCTAAGAAAAGAAGTTCCTGATAAGTAGATGAAGGTGTGATATGTTTGTTACTGGGACATCTGGAAAAGGAGGTATCATTACCAGACAAGAATGGGAACTGAAAGAAATTTCCTAATTTCATTTAATAAAGATGGAAGACAATTCTAAGCAATGAATGGCTAGTGTCAAAGATTCATGCATAACATAAAACTATCATTAAAGCATCACATGAACTTGACAGAGAATTCCTGCTGACTTTAAGCAGAGGCTGCATAGCCTTCAGCAACATGTTGCTCAGTTGATGAAAAAATGAAACCAGAAGTTTAAACAGACAGGAACTGCTAACAAAACTTTCCCATTCTCTGACAGAACACAAAATTATATTGTCAGTGCCCAAGGTGATTGGGTCATATATCATTTGTGCCTTAGTAAGTCTAAAATAGTACCTGCAATAAGTCTAATAAAAGCTGTGTGTTAAGAAAGAATTTTGTCAAAATTTAATAGTCAGCTTTTTTCTTTTAGTATTTCATAAAATAATGCCAAACAGTACAATCCTTGGCATCTTAGATTTGATGATATTCCATGTGATATTGCCTTCCCATGCTAATTCTCATACATATTCATAGAATAAAGGAAAAGACAAAAAATATATACAGCAAAATATTAAAATTATTTATCTTTAAAAATTTCAGGTTGTTTTAACTTGTAAGATCTTTCTGTTTCTATACCTTAAAAAGTTTTAATTCTGGACATGCATTAAGGAGTCTAAAATCTAATCAGTGCTAAGCAGCATGGAAGGAAGCTTGCTTGTGAAGGCATCTATGACTACTTATATGTCTAGAACCATTGATTCCTACAAATTGGTCCCCAAATGACGAGGGCATTAAGGTTTAGAGACCCAACCTCAGAATCTCCAATTTTACGTCTCAGCATTCTGAAATTTGCTTTTAAAGAACTGAAGGGTGATTCTGATGCAAAATTAGGTTGCCCTATAGTACATTAAAAGATTTTCCATGAGGTGTACTTCTATCAAGTTAAGAGGTGATTTTCCACAATAGCCACTATTTATTGGACTTCCCCTGGACAGTACCAGCCACTAGACTCATTTAATTTACAGAAATAATAAAATAGATACTAAAATTCTGTTCTTATAGATATGTACTCTTACTATACAATTATTTCTATGCTCATACCGATCAATTTGTAAGCAGTTAGAGAAAATATGCTGCTATTTTAATAATGAATTCCATTTTGTACACAAAAGTCAGTAGTTCACATACTATATTTCTAATTTCTTCTGGTTTTCTGTACTTGGGCTAAACAAAATGAAAGCAAGCAGTATTGTTGATTCCCTGTAGATTTTTGTCTCATACATCAAGCTTATTAAATAGAGAGAAATGCAGGCTACTCAGATGATTTTTGATGTAGGCAGGGAATTCCTTCCTTCACTGTGCTATGCAACAGGATGACATAAAATATTTAGTGAAAACTTAGATTTCAAAAATCACACTCTGATGATTCTTTCCATATCCCAAGTGTTTTCTCTTTTAAAGCAATTTTTAAATTATTCCATGGTTTCTATAGCAATTACATATGGAAAATGTGGATATTAAGCATATGTTTTAAGCCACAAAAACAATTAAAGGACTAAATATAGAGTATACTCTATGCTCGTTTTGAGCAGAGTTCTAATGAAGTAGGAGATATGTGCTTGTATTTTCACCAAGATAAACTTTAAGAATGGTGTTCCTAAACAAGATAAACACACAGACAAAAAAAAAAAAAAGAAAAAAGAAAAAAGTGGAAGTGAACATTATTTTGTAACTTTCATTTGCTGGAAATTATGTTATTTCATAACATGATAAATTTACTTTACCAAGAAATCATAGACAGTTCAAAAAGCTTTTCTTATATTTTTATTCAGTAATATGAAATGTAATACATTCCCAGGAGTTCTATGTTTTTTTAACTTCATTTTGGCCAATGGCGAACAAATATAACAACTTCTCACATTAGGGAACTTCAGTGAAATCTTATTAATTTGCATGCTAAAAAGTATGTGATTATCTAATTTGTTATTTAATTGTGAATGGGCTGAACAGAAGTCTTTTCTTTTTACTGTCTATAAAGAATGGCTTTGATTATACAATTAATGAAGCCAATGAAATTCCAAAGACTCATTTCAACCTATTCCAGAAAACAAATTCTTTTTAAAAGTAAGTTAGACTTAGCTTATGAGTGGAAGCTACTAATTACAATGTATCTAATGTATTTACTGCAAAAAGACCACCAGGACTTCTATTTGGAAACAGTTGTGAACAGTTAAGAGAGGGAGAGGGACAGGGAGGGACAAAGGATTGACACAGAGAAAGGAGAAAGGATGGAACCTTCCTAGTGTCACCTGGATGAACCGAGGTGCCACTTCCTTCATTGTTTCTTGCTGATGCTTTCTTTGCCTTACTTTCATGGGTTTCTCCCTCAGGAGCAGTATATTCTTTGACAGTAATTAAAACATGGAAGGGGTAAAATCTTAAAATGAAAATTATCTTCCTATCCTATAATATATCTGATTTCAGAATTCCCAACAAAAACCAAAATATTCCACTTTCAATGTCACACTTTTACTATGTAAAATATAATATAATGCTCTAAATCCTACAGTGGGTTTAAGTGCTTTATTCAAAGAGGCTTCACTACACAACCCATCTAAATTGTCCATTTGGTACCCCTGGAGTTTTTAAAGCTCAGGATAATTTTCCAAAGAAGGATTGGGTTGGATGAGAATTTTCCCTTGTCAACCAAAAGAATGATAATTGCAATAGAGGAGGTGGGAAAGGAGATCCTGCCTGGTACCTTGACTAGAAGTACATTGCTGGGCAACACATATTTGAGGTTCTGGAAATTGGCTTTCTTAAATCACCCACACCATTCTGTTGGAAAGTCTTCATGTACACTCAAGAATCCAAGTTTTAAGATCATTGATTTAGAGAAGTTGTGATTTCCAAAAGCCCACACAGGTTAACATGTTGTAGCTTAAACTTCCTGACTTTAGAAACCAAGCTCTTAACCACTGCACTCCATTCTTTGTTCATTAAAGATAAATTCTACATAGAAAGAAGTGCCTGTTACTCTTTAGTATTTGCAAGTATCACACGGTCTCATTTATATCTCTCATTGTACAATAATGCTATTTTAATTGCCTTGATCTGTAACTATGCCTTTTTACTGGGATTTTTCTTGTTTCATATAGTTCTAATGTCTGGAAATTGAATTTAAGCCTCAGGAAATAGTATATCAATTGGAAATATATCAAATAAACTTTCTACATTTCAATTTAGGAAATTTTATAATAGTGAGGTAATGATGTTTAAAAGCAAATTTCTTAGTGTTCAGATTTATGGTTTGGCTGTTCTGTGCTTCTCTAGTTTTTTTGTTCCACTTTATATTAATATAATACTACAACATAATTATAAAATAAATGTTTCAGCTTCATTCATTAGGAAAACCTTACAATTTTGTTCTAAAAACATTAATCATAGTAATTGCACTAAATTAATACTGTACATTCAAAATAATCTGTTTGCCTCTGCCAGCTGGAAATCTATTTCTCACTAGGGAATAACATACAACCACTATAGAGAAACCAAGCTGATGTTCCCCTTCTAGAATATTTTAACTGTTTTGCACAGTTGACAATGGAGGTTATAATATTTTCCTTGTATTTTCTGAAAATGTTGTGGTTTACCACCAATAAATTGTTTTGAGGTGTAGAAAATACTGCACTTGCTATTGAAATCCAGAAAAGGAGGGATGGAGTAAGGGAAGGTAGAAGGAAGGAATGGAGAAAGGGAGGGAAGGAAGGAAGGGAAGGAGGGAGGGTTGGGAGGGAGGGAGGAAAGGAAGGAAAGAAGGAAAGAATCGAGACACACAGCTAGTTAGAAAAGACATTTAGATTTGGAAGGGGGCTTAGATATCCACCAGGTTAATTATTTCATTTTCTAGACTGGCATATCATCATCCACTACAAACTTGGAACTATAAACCATATATTCTTTTGAATATTAGAAAAACAATGAATTAGCTTCTTTTTTAAGATTTTATTTATTTGACAGAAAGAGACACAGCAAGAGAGGGAACACAAGCAGGGGGAGTGGGAGAGGGAGAAGCAGGCTTCCCGCGGAGCAGGGGGCTCGATCCCAGGACCCTGGGATCATGACCTGAGCCGAAGGCAGATGCCTCACAACTGAGCCATCCAGGCGCCCCATGAATTAGTTTTTCTAAAGATATGCCTTACTTATAGTGAAATAGTCTCTGTTTTACAATGAAGTTTTGATGGCTGCCTGGTTTCCTCATATTTTACTTCCCGCCCTAAGAGTTATCACTAATAATTCTATAGCAGTTGCGAAATAGACAGTAAAAACTTGTGAGCTTCTTGGGCCACAGTGGATATTGTGGATATTTAAGGATGTTACATAGGAAGGGCTATGATGTCCTGGCTCCTGCCTAAGAGGGTGGCCCACTTTAGTTCAGATCGTAACCTGGAAATTATGTTCCCTATCCCGAAGTAATATAAAAATGTGCTACCTCCTGAGGCAGAACTTTGAACACAGATGCAGGAGGCAATGATAGAGTTGTAGTGCCAGATTAAGTATAAAAAGAAGCCTTTCCTAGTAACAAATAGCTCACGGTAAGTATTTTGCAGAGCTTATTATAGGCAAGGAATCCTCCCTAGCAATGACATGACTAAGACTGGAGGCTGTAATAAATAATCAGAGGCAGAAGCTTTGTGCATATAAAGTACATACTTAATGTTTGCTGACAGAAGTTCTCCAAGTCACCCACCTTTCTGGAGTCACTCTTTATCTCCGATTCCATACTTTTGGATTTTCCTTACCAAGAATTCTGTGAATAATCAAAGGCAATGCTTATGTTCTCCAGAGTCAGGACATACCTCATTCTTCTTCTCATTCTTCCATAAAATTCATCCCTGCTAAACACTATCCCACTTTTTCTGTCTTCCAAAGAACCACTAAAAAGGGTAGATGTGGGTAGCAGTCATTATTGTAGACTTTCTTGGGAGGTGGCCCATTTTAGGATGGTACATAAATCGTTTACAATCAAATATTACACATTTTTTTGTTTAGGTTTCTTCACTATTGCAAATTTATCACTGGTTTACTTTCTCCCCAGTGTCAGAGAAAAGTTGTACCAGCCAGAGTTAAACAGTCAAGAAAGGCTTTATTCAAGACGATTGTGCTAGGAGTGAACTCAACTCTGCTGAAACAGAAGGTGGGAGAGTTTTAAGCACTAGGGGGAGCTAGTGGGAAGGTACTGGAAGTCTTCAGGAAGTTGGTCACTGTGATTAGGCCGCTTGTGTTTACTAACTGGCTAATTTGTGCTTATCAAAGACAGGCACCTACTCTCCCATAAAGACTGGGGTATGGGAACTCTATCTTTCTTAAGGATTATATATCAGAGGCGTGGCTTCCAGCTTCCTAAGAAAGACATATGTGGTTAGTTAAACTGGTATAGGTGGGGAGAAGATTTACATCTCCAAGGGGCTGAGAAAAAAATTTATAATTAGAAGTTTTCTAAAGGAAATACTGTAAGAAAAGTGAGGTCAGGGGCCTACAGTCAGGAGGAAGCCTAACGTTAAGTTCAACTGCAGAGAATGTTAAAGCCATTTTGTAATCAATTTTCTAGCCTCAAGTTTCTTGCTCAGGTATTTTCTCTTTCCACGATTTTCACGTATAGGTTTCGGTACACTCTCTCTCTTCTTGAGTGTGTTCAGAAACTCCCAGTTCCACTTTGTTTAAAATGCAGGAAAAAAATCAGTTTTTTTTTTTTTTTTTCTTTTCTCCTATTCCTTCAGAAAATAGCATATCCCGGATGAATAGAGTGAGGAAATTTTCACCTTTCATACTTCAGGGGCCCTTTTCCTGAGCAAAGCATCATTCATATTGATGTGAATTGTGTCAGTTCTTCATATATGAAATCTGCTGCACTCAGTTCTGTATTCAAACAATATATATTTTCTCATCACAAGAAACTGAGGGTCAAGATTCCAATGGAACAAAATGAAACCAGAAAACCAGTCCAAATATGCTCCCAAACATGCCCACAGGGCAAATGAGTTTGATTGATATGTATTCGTGCCTTTAATAAATGCCGAGGTGCCATAGGAAAAGGTAAATAACTCTCATATCTTTGCTTCTGGGAATGGTTTTCCTTGTTCATGTAATGTGGATTTTATACTCATTTCTCAGGGATATATGTTTGTGTGCAATCCCTTTACTTTCTAAGCATTTGTTAAGCTGATTACTAAGTGCATGTGTTTTAATATTTCAAGTCTGAGACTTTTTATTCTTTTTCTAACTCTACATTGCTATTTTTATGAAGCCACAAAAGCACACCCCTTTCAAAGAAAAGTTAATGGACTAGTTTTGCCTGTTTTCTAGTTCAGAAGGGTATTGCCCATGGGGGAAAAAAATCAGAGTTTCAAACCATTGCTGGAGCACTTTCCTACTTTAAAATGCTGCCTTGGGGCTTTTAGTGGGTGTCTGTGAAGAAAAGTGACAGAGGATTTGATGTCATAGGTTCAACCTTCACTTCATGGGGATAGCTGCTGCTCATTACCGAGTATCCTTGTGCACAAGGTTGAGGAATTTCCTCTCCTCCCTGAGGGCTCTCACGTAGGGGGGTAATAATGGGTTTTGATTTTTTACTTCTTTTGTTAAACTAGCAGATTGATATGGAAGGAGACTTTGACAATCTAGTGAATGATGTGTTATAATTATGTTGAAACCACTGGTCCCATGTTAGCTGTTCATCAGTCACCCTGTTACCATAAACCTCATCAAAGGTGAAATACAGATGATATGGACTAGACTGGCTCAGAGCCTTAACGTTTTAGTCAAAAAATTACATCAGCAGCTGGAAGAATGCACAAATGGCAAAATTTCTGTTTGTTTAAAAAGATGATCTACACATCTATGTATGATATCCACACAGTTGGGTCTCAGGAATATCTTCTGATTCTTAGGTTGATCATTTAGGTCTTTTGTTTTGATTACTTTCTCTGTTGAGTTTCTATTTATGCTTTTCTATTTAGGATTAATTTTTCTTAGGTCACAATTTTGTAAAACTTGTTTTTGAAAATATAAAAAATTAGTTCTTACTGTTTTGAGATTTGGCATCTTAACTTTTTCAGGAGCCAAATTACTTATCTAGGTATTGCCTACCTAGTATTTTTGTAAGCATCAGGTGGTTGAAATGAATCAATGCGTTTAAATATACTCACCTATTTATATATTTAATTTATTAGTATTTCAAAATTTGCACTTGATGTAGCCAGTGACAAAGGTTATTGGAAAGGCTGACTATTGTGTATTTATATCTTACTATAGAAATTTAATGGGATCTTACAAAATTGCTTACAAAAGTGTTTTTATAAATTTGGAATGACTATCCCAAAATACATCAAAATGAAATGATTGAGAAAGTAGTGGTAGTGATTGTGAAGAAAGAATAATGATTTAAGGAGACATGAGCTTTCAGATATTAAATAGTTATCTTAAAGGACAATAGTTAATACACTGTGTTAACAGGACAAGGATCAGTGGATCATTGAGAAAAAGAAATATAGAAACAAACCCTGTATGTAAGGGTTTAGTTAAAGGACTAACTAGAGAAATTAGGTCATAAAATAAATTAAGTTGGAATCACACCTTTCATTTTTCAGTACAATAAATGCTAAAAGACAAATCAAGTTGAATTTATTAAATAAAACCATAAATGTAAACCTAGGTGAGGAATTCCTAAGTATAAATACAGTGAAGGTATTAATAATGTGTGATGTATCTGGTATCCATCTATAAAAAAAATCACAACTGCTATTAAAATATCAGTGATACATAATTGCTATAATTATAATTAAAGCTTAACATATGTAATATATGCAGTAGTTATAAAATACATATAAATAAAAACTCAAACTGAGCAAATTAATAACCTTGGAAGATAATTCAGAGAGGAAATACCAATGGCTAATGAATATACAAAAAGATTCAACGAGATTAGTAATTAAAGGATTAAAAATTTATCTGATAATGAGATTTTTTTTTAAATGATACAATTTGGAATATATACAATGGAGTATTACTCAGCCATAAAAAAGAACGAAAGGTTGCCATTTGCAATGAGTGGATGGAGCTAGAGGGTATTATGCTAAGTGAAATAAATCAGTGATAGAAAGACTAATACCATGTGATTTTACTTATACGTGGAATTTAAGAAAGAAAACATAGGTGAAAATAGGGGAAAAAATAAAAGAGAGGCAAACCATAAAACTCTTAAGTATTGAGAAGACTCTTAAGTATAGGGAACAAACAGCGTTGCTGGACGGGAGGTGAACAGAGGAATGCGTTAAATGGGTGAAGGGTATTAAGGAGGGTACTTGTGATGAGCATTGGGTGTTGTATGTAAGTGAGGAATCACTAATTCTACACCTGAAACTAATATTCCACTGTATGTTAACTGGAATTTCAATAAAAACCTGAAACTACAAAAAAATAAATATAAAAAGTAAAAAAAAAGATACAATTTGAAAAATATATTAAAATCATATAAATATGCTCTTTGGCAAGGTTATGGGATAGTGGCTCTCAATCTTGTCAGCCTAAATCATTCTTTTTATAATAAATAATTATAATACCCCTTTGACAATTTTGAAATGAAATTCATAAGTAGAATAAAATACTAGGTGAATAATTTGTAGACAAAATGGCATACGATGCCCTATCTGGACTATAAAGAAGAAAAAAAAGGTTACTCAAATTTACTAATAATGCTGATGACCAAATAACTGATTTATGGGATCTGTCACTAAGATTCTTGGTGACTGTTTTTGAAGAAGAATGCTATGAATTGAGGAAACACCTGGTAGTCCTTTTGAAAAGTTGCTTGTATGGGGCACCTAGGTGGCTCGGTTGGTTAGGTGTCCCACTTTGATTTCGGCTTAGGTCATGATCTCAAGGGTTGTGAGATCGAGCCTTATGTCTGGCTCTGCACTCAGTTGGGGAGTCTGAGATTCTCTCCCTCTGCCCCTCCTCACTAATGCTCGTTCACATATTCTCTCTCTAAAATAAATAAATAAATCTTAAAAAAAAGAAAAGTTGCTTATAAACTCATGTGGCTGAACAGCTATTCCTCTTGTTCATGTTTCATTTGTTGTACAGTGATGACATTGGAAAAGGATTTCTTCCACTGCAATTATTTTTTAGGTTGTTAAACACACCAAACCTTTTGTATTCCTTCTCAGTAATTTTATGCAAGCAGAAATGCATATTATTACCCAGGATGTTTCTCCCATTTGAATTTAAAATTTGCTTGACTGCAGTCATTGTTACACAGCTAATTTTCAAATATCTTTTGTCATTTCATCAATTTCTCTCAAAAGAGTATCATTGCTGAATGAAATAGAAGAGATTATTTCATTTGGATTTCTTTCCACCAATGGGCAGCTGCTAAGACTAATTATTTTGTAAGAGTGCATGACCAATCATGCTTTGTGATATTGGCACTATTTTGTAAGAGATGAAACCTTTATTCTGCCATGTAGGAGGTTTTTTAAATTTTTACTTTTTTATAAAAATTGCTGTGACAGTATTATGACTTTTAAACTCCCCTTTAAATCTTGTATGATATGTCTTTGACAATTCTATCAGCTTATAGCTTTGTAAAATACTCCGTTTATCATTTGATTTCATTGCTCCATCAGAGAGAAACGTGCAAAATAAGCACACTGGTAAATCATTTGTGAGTAAATTGATTAACTCAATTTGCAATATTTAGCCTGAATATCATAGATCTTTATTCTTTACATTGCATATTTTAAATGTGGGCAAATTCACAATGCATCTGACTGCAACAGATATAGATTAATAAACATAAAATGTAGTGTAACTAAACTATTATGAATAATATTTTCATATTGGTAATTTGTTTCTTCTTTATTTTTTCTTGTCAGTCTGGTTAGATGTTTATCAATTTTATTAATCTGTTAAACATAATCTACTTTTGTTTGCATTGATTTTCTCCATTGTTTTTCTGTTTTCAATTGATTTCTGTTCTCTATTATCCTTTTCTTTCTGCTTGCTTTGAGTTTATATTTTTCTCAATTTCTTTTTTTTTAATTTTGTTATGTTAATCACCATACATTATATCATTAGTTTTTGATGTTGTGTTCCATGGTTCATTGTTTGCATATAACACCCAGTGCTCCATGCAGAATGTGCCCTCTTTAATACCCATCACCAGGCTAACCCATACCCCCGCCCCCTTCCCCTCTAGAACCCTCAGTTTGTTTCTCAGGGTCCATAGTCTCTCATGGTTTGTCTCCCCCTCCGATTTACCCCCTTCATTTTTCCCTTCCTACTATCTTCTTTTTTTTTTTAACATATAATATATTATTTGTTTCAGAGGTACAGGTCTGTGATTCAACAGTCTTACACAATTCACAGCATTCACCATAGCACATCCCCTCCCCAATGTCTATCACCCAGCCACCCCATCCCTCCCACCCCCCACCACTCCAGCAACCCTCAGTTTGTTTCCTGAGATTAAGAATTCCTCGTATCAGTGAGATCATATGATACATGTCTTTCTCTGATTGACTTATTTCGCTTAGCATAATACCCTCTAGTTCCATCCACATCGTTGCAAATGGTGAGATTTTGCTTTTTTGACGGCTGCATAATATTCCATTGTGTGTGTGTGTGTGTGTGTGTGTGTGTGTGTGTGTGTGTGTGTGTGTATACCACATCTTCTTTATCCATTCATCTGTTGATGGACATCTTGGCTCTTTCCATAGTTTGGCTATTGTGGACATTGCTGCTATAAACATTGGGGTGCACGTACCCCTTTGGATCGCTACATTTGTATCTTTGGGGTAAATACCTAGTAGTGCAGTTGCTGGGTCGTAGGGTAGCTCTATTTTCAACTTTTTGAGGAAACTCCATACTGTTTTCCAGAGTGGCTGTACCAGCTTGCATTCCCACCAAAAGTGTAGGAGGGTCCCCTTTCTCCGCATCTTTGCCAACATCTGTCATTTCCTGACTTGTTAATTTTAGCCATTCTGACTGGTGTGAGGTGGTATCTCATTGAGGTTTTAATTTGGATTTCCCTGATGCTGAGCGATGTTGAGCACTTTTTCATGTGTCTGTTGGCCATTTGGATGTCTTCTTTGGAAAAGTGTTCATGTCTTCTGCCCATTTCTTGATTGGATTATTTGTTCTTTGGGTGTTGAGTTTGATAAGTTCTTTATAGATTTTGGATACTAGCCCTTTATCTGATATGTCATTTGCAAATATCTTCTCCCATTCTGTCGGTTGTCTTTTGCTTTTGTTGATTGTTTCCTTTGCTGTGTAAAAGCTTTTTATCTTGAAGTCCCAGTAGTTCATTTTTGCCTTTGATCAGTGGCATTTCTATACACCAACAACAAGACAGAAGAAAGAGAAATTAAGGAGTCGATCCCATTTACAATTGCACCCAAAACCATAAAATACCTAGGAATAAACCTAACCAAAGAGGCAAAGAATCTGTACTCAGAAACCTATAAAATACTCATGAAAGAAATTGAGGAAGACACAAAGAAATGGAAAAACGTTCCATGCTTATGGATTGGAAGAACAAATATTTTGAAGATGTCAATGCTACTTAGAGCAATCTACACATAATGCAATCCCTATCAAAATACCATCCACTTTTTTCAAAGAAATGGAACAAATAATCCTAAAATTTGTATGGAACCAGAAAAGACCCTGAATACCCAGAGGAATGTTGAAAAAGATAAGCAAAGAAGGTGGCATCACAATTCCGGACTTTAAGCTCTATTACAAAGCTGTCATCATCAAGGCGGTGTGGTACTGGCACAAAAACAGACACATAGATCAATGGAACAGACTAGACAGCCCAGAAATGGACCCTCAACTCTATGGTCAACTAATCTTTGACAAAGCAGGAAAGAATGTCCAATGGAAAAAAGTCTCTTCAACAAATGGTGTTGGGAAAATTGGACAGCCACATACAGAAGAATGAAACTGGACCATTTCCTTACACCACACACAAAAATAGACTCCAAATGGTTGAAAGACCTAAATGTGAGACAGGAGTCCATCAAAATCCTAGAGGAGAACACAGGCAGCAACCTCTTCAAGCTCAGCTGCAGCAACTTCTTCCTAGAAATATTGCCAAAGGCAGGGGAAGCAAGGGAAAAAATGAACTATTGGGACTTCTCAATTGCTTAAGGGAGAAACTGAAATTGCTGATTTGAAACCTTTCTACTTTATAATATAAGCATGGAATGCTCCCATTTTCTCACTAAGCACTGCTTAGCTGCATCCCACAAATTTTGACTTTCTACTTTTTCCTTTTACTTAAGTTCAAAATATTTTTGAATTTCTTATGAGACCTTCCCATTGACTCATGGATTTTTTTTGTTTTTTACTTATCAATAATCACTTTATTTTTTTATTTTATTTTTTAAATTTTATTATGTTATGTTAATCACCATACATTACATCATTAGTTTTTGATGTAGTGTTCCATGATTCATTGTTTGCATATGACACCCAGTGCTCCATTCAGTACGTGCCCTTAATACCCATCACCAGGCTAACCCACACCTCACCCCCTCCCCTCTAGAACCCTGTTTGTTTTCAGAGTCCATAGTCTTTCATGATTCGTCTCCCCTTCCAATTTCCCTCCCTTCATTTTTCCCCTCCTGCTATCTTCTTCTTCTTCTTCTTCTTTTTTAACATATAATGTATTATTTGTTTCAGAGGTACAGGTCTGTGATTCAGCAGTCTTACACAATTCACAGCGCTCACCATAGCACATACCCTCCCCAGTGTCTGTCACCCAGCCACCCCAAAAACTATGTTTAATTTTCAAGTCCCAATTATCTTTCTATTCTTGATTTGTTCTTTGCCTTGTAATCAGAGGGTATACTTTGTACTTTTAATTTCTTTTACATTTATTAGGTTTTAATTTATGTCCTGGTATATGGTCTGTCTTGCTGTATGTGGCATGTGCACTTGAGAAAAATGTCTATCCTTCTGTTATTTTTTGGAGCATTAATAAATGTTATTTGACCCAATTAGTTGTTGATGTTTAGATTAGTTCTGTATTTTTGCTGATTCCTGTCTACTTGTTCTGTTGATTACTGAGACAGGAGTATTGAAGTGTTCAGCTATAATTGTGATTTTTTTTCATATCTTTTTCTGTTTTACCAGTTTTTTTAAAATTTTTTTAATTTATTTGTTTGAGAGAGAGAGAGAATGAGAGATAGAGAGCACGAGAGGGAAGAGGGTCAGAGGGAGAAGCAGACTCCCTGCTGAGCAGGGAGCCTGATGTGGGACTCGATCCCGTGACTCCAGGATCATGACCTGAGCCAAAGACAGTCGCTTAACCAACTGAGCCACCCAGGCGCCCAAGTTTTACCAGTTTCGCTTCATGTATTTGGAAGCCCTTAAGTGCATACATATTTAGATTGTTATGTATTTTTGGCAAAATGTTCACTTAATTATTATGTAATTTACCCATGGTCATTTTCCTTGCTCTGAAGTATATTTTATTGATATTAATGGAGCAATTCCAGCTTTCTTTTACTTGGTGTTTGCATATATATTTATCACTTTCCATCCTTTTACCTTAAACATACCTATATCATTATATTTACAGTGGGTTTTTGTAGATAGCATAAAATTGAGTTTTTAATCCAATCAAACTATCTTTTAGTTGGTATATTTAGGCTATTTACACTTACTCTAATTTTTGATGTGTTTTGCTTACTACCAACATCATCATCATCATCATCATTATTATTATTATTATTGTTATTATTTTGGTTTGTTATGCCCCCCTTTATGTTCTCCTATTTCTCCTTACCAACTTTTTTGTTATTTTAATTTTCTTAGTGTTTCACTTTAGTTTATATTTTGAGTTTCCTTGCTCTGTTGTATATTTACTGTAGTGTGGGAACAGAAAGAAGAAAAGCAACAGGAATTTGCCTCATATTCTTTGAACCATAGTTTCTCTGGTCAGAGAGAAAATCCCCCCCCCCCCCTTAGATAAGTTTTAGATAACTACTCACTATCATGGCCATGACTTTGCTGTCACTGCTGCCATGATATTGCCAAAGTGTTAGGGTGATAAGGAAGGAGAAGAAAAATCAACAGGGGATTTCCTTCATTCTCCCTGACTCATAGAGAAACCTTTCTTGTTACTCGGACTAGAAATAGAGCTTTTCTTAAAGCTTCATTTATCTGTATCCAGTGCACATGCCTGGGTTTTTAGCTACCTTTAGCTACCTAGGAAAAAAGTAAACTCACTTCCATTGCAAAGGAACTTAAAATTCAGATCTCTATTTCCCTTCCAGCTGCTACCACTTACTTTTCAGTGCTCTCAAGTAGCTGTTCCATGCATTCTATCTAGGATTTATAGTTGTATTCCATGAGAAAAACATGGGGGGTGGGGTGGGTATGTGTATTCCATTTTCTCAGAATCAGAACTCTTGGAAGGAATTTTTTTGTCGTTTCAGCAAAGTGTCTTTATGATATATAAGACTTACAAAATTGCCACATTTTTTAAGGAAAAAAATAGCACTTGGTGAGAAAGTATTGTCATCCTTCAATAAACCATATTTTAAATTCCTAAAATTGAAAGTTGCCTAGAATTTCTTTTTGAAGAGGGGCGGACTAATAACTAAGATCAATGGTGTCTTTGGTCAGATTAAATGATACTCATTGATTGTGTACACAACCACTCTATGTCTTAGTTTCTATATGTGTAAAATTGGATACTTATTACACCTACAACTTATCACTGTTATAAAAAATACATTAGAAAATACATGGAAAAGGATCTAGAGCAGTGCTAAGCAAATAGTAAGCACTATGTAAGTGATAGCAATTATTCGCATCCAGTTGTACAGTGCAAATTACAATCCTGAAACTAAATAGAGAATATACTGAAATAGAAAACAAATCATCTAAAATCTAAATTGTGAGTATCATAGCACAGAGTCTGCAATTCCCTACATTCTCAAACATTAGAAGAGTACATTACTAAACTTAAAACACAAAATGGAAGAAGATTATATGAGAATCTAATATGATTTTTAGGCACATTACGATAAAAAGTGTAATTTAAAACTATCTTTTATGTTTGTGAAATCTTTGATGAAGTGCTTCCTATTGCTTATATTTGCTTAAATCATAAAACTTGCACCTGTTTGAAATCGTTTTTTCCATACAAAATAATTACCATAAATTGCAATTAGAATTAACACTGCTATATATTCATTATATATGGATATTGTGGAAATATCTTCTTTCTTTAGTTTTTTACTTTTTAAACGATGAACGTAACGGAGAATCTACTTTGTGCTAAGATCTATGCCAAGCTCTGATTGAGCAACTAAATTCTGCTCAAAAATTATATTCAAAATTCAACTCAGTGAGGTTGTCTCTGGCCTCTCTATCAAATACTTTATGCACTGACATTATGTAACAACTTTCCTGTTTCATTGTTTTCTTCTCAGCACTATTTGGTATCTAAGCTATCTAACATACTGTGTATTTTGCTTTCTTATAATTTTATTTTCTGTTCTCCCCAGTAGGATGTAAACTGCATGAGTAAGGGGCCTACTGTTTTATTCACTACTCTCCCACCTCCATTTTGATAAGTGCCTGGTATATATGAGGAGCTCAATGGATTTGGGGAATAGTTAAATGGACATACACGATTTTGCTTCTTACTATGTACAAAGATTATGAAAGATCAAGTATATATGCATGGTTTTAGTTATAACTAGCATTGGTGCATCCAGAATGTAAAGAACAATACTTATGGGGAGGCAGTTTGATGTAGCAGTTTGTAAGAGCAGATCTGAATTCACATCCTTGCTCTGATATGCATTAGTTCTATAACCTTGAGAAAATTATTTCATGTCTCTCAGTTTCTTAACCTGCATAAGCAGTCATGTTCAAAACACTCCTTGTTTTAAGGATTAAGTGAGGTAATGCATTCACAGCTCTTTACTACTGCCTGGCACAAAAGAGACCCTTAACAAAGGTTAGCAATTATATATTATATTATTAGGTACTCAAAATTCTCTGCATAGCAAGAGGACAGGCACTCTTTTTTTCAGATGAAAGAAAGATTTTTTTAAATATTTTATTTATTTATTTGACAGAGAGAGACTCAGCGACAGAGGGAACACAAGCAGGGGGAGTGGGAGAGGGAGAAGCAGGCTTCCCGCCGAGCAGGGAGCCTGATGTGGGGCTCGATCCCAGGACCCTGGGATCATGACCTGAGCCGAAGGTAGCTGCTTAACGACTGAGCAGGCGCCCCCAGATGAAAGAAAGATTTAAACAACAGAGCTAATAAATGACCAAACTGGAACTTGCAACTATATTCCTCTAAATTTATAGCTGTGTTAATTTTTTTTATATTGCACCCTCTCCAAATATTTACTGAGTGTCAGTGCAGAGCATAGTATTGTGTCCGGCACTGTGGAAGGTATAAGATAAGATCCTCGTACACTGATATTCATCATGGCATATTTATAACGACAAACCAACAACAATAATAATCCAAGTTCTGAAAGAAGTGTCTGAGGCTCTTGAATTCTTATGAACATTATTAGATGCATATAAAATATCAGTCATTAAGCATGGGAATCTCTTTACAAAGGATATTTCTAGGAAGTAGGATTGGAGTGCTGGGGGATGCAATAGATACAGTGATGCACCACTGGGACCCACCTTTGAGAAGGACTCTTTTTGTCTTGGCTTAAGGCAGTGCCTTCAGATGACAGCCTCCGTCAACCCTTCGCAGTTGCCTCTGCTGCAAAAACTGCCTTGCCCCTGGTCACTTTCTTCTCAGGGAAGCCCACATCCAGTGATTGAGGTGGAGGTATAAGAGGACAGCCATTTTGAACCCATGCATCCACAAACGTGATGAGCCATTTTCAATCCTAAGCTGCCTGTGGAGTTGCCACTGAAGCTTGACTTCTCCCTGTCTAGTTCTCTTTCTTCTCCTTCCTTCCGCAGGTGTTGATCCCAAAGATGCTTCTTAGTAAACACCCTGCATTAACTGTATGCAGCCTCCTTCTAGAGTCTGAATTCCAGAGACCCCGACCTGTGACAGGGCAGAGGAAAGAGAGCTTTGCTGTCAGCTCAGCAGGACATTCCTAGTTAGAAAACTGCACAGTTTTTTGCTAGATAAATTGAACCAACTCTCCCAGGAAAGACTTGTAACACTTTTGGAAGTTGAATAATCTTCTTTGTATAGCCCTCTGCATCTTGGCATTTTAGGATCCAGAATCTTAAAGTCCAGAAGCCCTTTGTGTTTTAACCTAAAAATAAAATATGTAGGTGGACAGGCCGATAAGCCAGTTATTCTTACAGAGACCTTGGTCAGTCTTCTATTTGTAGAAAAGAGCTAAGAGAAAATAAACTTTAGATAATTCATGTGCCTCATTGAGAAAAAAATAATCAGTTACTAGGACACACTAGGCTGTCATGGTATTAGCACAAAATTTAGATAAGCTAATGCCTAGTTATTAGAGTTAGTTATACCAGTAAAATCATATGCTTAGTTGATAGTAATTGGTGCTATTGAAGACTGAGCAAAAACTCTAGTGTATTATAGATAATGAGAAAGGGTGTTTGGAGGAAAACTTCAGTTTATCTTTGCCAAGATGGCATCTAGTAAGGACCAATGCTTCAGATTCCACAATCTGCCACCTTGCATTGTCACAGATTTCCAAATAGGAGGTTAACATTGACCCTGTGTATTTCCTATATCAGGAGATGAAATTCAACTCTTTATAAGATCCTTTTTATTGGGGGCAATGGAGACTATGGTGCTTTCTTGAAAATTTTATAAATTTGCAGTCGTGGAAACATTGAGAATTTTTTTCTTTCTTTTTTTTTCTGAAAGTTCATCAAAACCTCTAACTTTTTCTCTATGAATTGTAATTTTCCTTAAATTGTAGTGTTGTATTTGCTTTGAGAGCTGCCTAATGACAATTTCTTGTGAGCAACTGTTTTTAGTACAAAATGGTGTTTCCACTGCCTCTTGCTATGGAATTTCTTAGGTCAGTGAAATCTGTCTCCTCAGGAAGGATTCCCTTCACATTTATTTTATTTTATTTTATTTTATTTTATTATTTTATTTTATTTAGCACCCATCAGCAGAATCACTCTTAGCAGAATCTTCACCTGAAGCTATATTTATTGCTTCTGGAAAACTAGTGAAAATGAAAGCTTCTGCCAAAACCCCTGTATGTCATTATCTATTTTTTAATAAACATTGTATTTGGAGTAATTTTAGATTTACAGAGGAGTTGCAAAATTAGTACAGGGTTTCTATGTACTCCTTACCCAGTTTACCCCACTGGTTGTTATTTTATATTATTTTGGTACATCTGTCAAAACTGAGAAACTCATGTTGGTACGCCATTATTATTAAACCCCAGACTTTATGTGAATGTCACCACTTCTTCATCGGTGTCCCCTTTCTCTTCCACGATCCATCCAGAGTGAACACTGAAATTAATTGTCACGTATCCCCCAGTCTCCTCTGCGACAGTTTCTTCGTTTTTCCGTGACCCGGACAGTTCTGAGGAGTCTGGTCAGGTACTGTGAAGATTATTACGGGGTTTCTACAATTTGGGGTTGTTTTGATGTTCTTCTCATAGTTAGACTGGTGACCACTTGGTTAAGGTAGTGCCTGTTAGGTTTCTCCACTATAAAGTTACTCTTTCTTCTCTCCTTTTTGAAACCAAATCTCTCTCCACAACCCACACTTCAGAGGCAGGAGTTTTGTTCTAATTCCTGAAGTGGGGGGGAACTATCTGCATATATATTATTTGGAATTCCTAAGGAAAATTTTTCTCTATCCAATTTATTGATTTATTCAATCATTTACTCATATCATGATGAATGCACATATATTTATATTGTATTTAATGTTAATAATTATTTTGTTAAATTGTTCTAGCTTGGCTAGTGGGAGCTTCTTTCAGGTCGGTTACTAATATCTTTTTGAAATGCCCCTATCTTTTATGGTTTTGAGCTTTTCTCACTTCCTGACACCACAAAGTGCCACGGGCTCATCTCATATTATTTCTGCCAGGTAGATTTGCTTCCCTTTATTAGAGTGTAGCACTTAGAAAGCAGGGCCTGAATGATGGGTGTGCTTATTGCTACTAGAATGTCATAGCTCCTTACCCTCTGAGCCCACGGAGCTGGGTAACATATGCCTGTCTCCTAATCCATGGATCTACACCTGTTTCCATCTGTACATTTATTAAGCTAAACATCCATTCGTACTAATGCCTCTGGCTCCAATTCAATACCATAAGGTTCATTCTGATCTTTTTTAGTACTTACCTTTGTCTTCCTTCTCTGACAGTGAGAAACCTAGTTCCCAGTCTCCAATATCCATTTATTTATTTGCTCAAGCCCCATACACACATATGTAAGTTTCAGAATTGTTAATCTTCACCCCGTGAGAAACAAATTTGCAGAGTACAGTGTTGGTGTACACGTCTTTGGTCCCCTAGTCTTACAGTTTCCAGTGGAACCATCATTTTCCAAAGTTACTTAGGTCAGTTCCTTTTTTTTTTTTTTTAGTTTTTATTTAAATTCCAGTTAGTTAACATAGAGTGTAATATTAGTTTCAGGTGTAGAATTTAGTGATTCATCACTTACATCCAACACCCAGTGCTCATCATCCTTAATACCCATTCCCATTTAGCCCAGCCTCCCACCCCTCTCCCCTCCAGCCACCCTCAGTTTGTTCCCTATAGTTGAGTCTGTTTTATAGTTTGCCTCTCTCTCTTTTTTCCCCCCATGTTCATCTGTTTGTCATTCTGTGATTGGTTTATTCCACTTAGCATAATGTCCTCCAGGTTCATCAATGTTGTTATATATTGCCAGATTTCCTTCTTTTTTAAGACTGAATAATATTCCAAATGCCTGTATATACCACATTGTTTGGTCCATTCATCCGTTGATGGATATTTATTTTTTCCCCATACTTTAGCTATTGTGAATGGTGCTGCAATGAATATGGGAGTGAAGGTATTTCTTTGGGATTCAAATCTTTTGGCTATATACCGAAAAGTGGAATTGCTGAAAATTTATAGAAAATTCCCATGTGTTCATAGGCATAGCTAGGAACTTTTCTGTTTGTTATATGTATGATACAAAAGCATAGCAGAAAAATATGGAACAGTTCCTGAATCATAAACATAATTAATTACAACAAAGAAATTGACTTTTCAATATGAAGTATTGTTATGATTGTTTCCTTTAATGTTGGTTTATATTTCTGTTCAAGTTAATAGGTTCTGAACTTTCAGTTCAATTTCCAAATGTTTCCCTTTTTATTTGCTGTAATATTAACTTAATGTGTAATGGAGGTTATCAATTAAATAAAAACTTAAATATGACTGTCCCGCAATTTTATATATTAACAATAATGTATATATTAAAATGGTAAATATGATAGTACATATATAAAGTAATATATAAATAATAGTATACATAAATGGTGTAGAGATAAAAATAGTATATAGATATAAAAATAGTATATAGATATAAATAGCACATATATAAAATATCATATAGTAATGATTTTTAAAAATTTTAAGGAAATTTCACATTGTTTTGCACAGTGGCTGCATGATTTTGCATTCCCACTGACAGTGTACAATCATAACAATACTTCAATTTCTCCACAACCTTGCCAACACTTGTTATCTTTTGGGTTTCTTTGTTTGTTTGTTTGATAATAGCCATTTTACCAAATGCAAGGTGATAATCTTATAGTTTTGATTTGCATTTCCTTGATGATTATTGGCATTGAGCATCTTTTCATATACCTGTTGGCCATTTGTGTATCTTCTTTGGAGAAATGTCTGTTCAAGCCCTTAGCCCATTTTTAAAAAATACAGTTGCATTTTTTTTCTTGCTATTGAATTATAGAAGTTCCTTATATATTTTGGTGACTGACCACTTATCAGATATATGGCTTACAGATATTTTCCTCCCATTCCATTGGTTGTCTTTGTATGGGTTTGGTGATGGATTGAATCAGGATTCTACTACCACGGTATGGCAGACTGTTCCTTCACCCTGGAAGTTTCTCTAAATGTCCCCTTTGTCATTAACCTCTCCTCTCTTTCTTGATTCCTGGCAAGCACTGATCTTCTCCCCAACATCTTAGGAATGTTCAAGGCCCTGTCTGTCTTACTACACATAATGAATATGACAGTTTCATTCTCTGAAGTATTATCCCACAGTTATAACATTTACAGAGCTATCTTAAGACTGTGAGTGTGCGGGGCGCCTGGGTGGCTCAGTTGGTTAAGACTGTGAGTGTGTGTGTGTGTGTGTGTGTGTGTGTGTGTGTGTGTAGCTCTAAATCCTCACTGTGATGGTATTTGGAGGTGGGGGTCTTTGGGAGATGATTAGGTCATGAGGGTGGAACTCTCACTAATGGGATTAGTGTCCTTATAAAAGAGACTGTAGAGAGCTCTCTGGCAGTAAAAGACCTGCTATCAATCAAGAAGTGGTCTCTCACCAGATACCAAATGTGGTGGTGACTCAATCTTGGGATCTTGGTCTTCTCAGCCTCCAGAACTGTGAGAAATAAATGTTTTCTGTTGAAGTCATCTAGTCTGTGGTATTTTTGTTATAGTAGCCCTACCAGACCACGATAGGAGGAACTGTGTTTAGCGTATTGTTTCCCTTCCAGACTTACCTGTCAAGTCATTCTGCATTTGGTGAGAAGTTAGAGAGGAGGAAGAGAGAGCAATGTTTTAGGGAAGGTCTTTCCAAACAAAAGCAGTAGGGAGTAAATATTTCCTCTAATAGTGCTGTTTATTTGCTTTCGACTTTTGAAATGACCTCAGACAAAATATAGAATACTAAAAATATGATGAGAGAAGAAAATGTAAATATTATCTTTCAGTTGTGGCAACTTAAAAGTGAAGGTGCAGCTAAAAATATGACAAATGGAATAGGGTAAGTGACCCGTATTGAAGGAGCGAGGCACATTGTTTCTGTAATGAACATAGAGGTCAACCAAACAAAAGATTAGGTAGAGTTAATGGAACAAGAACTGGAATTTAAAATACCAACTTTGGGAAGGGAGAAGGGATTGTACAAGTTAAATCCTTTTCTTTAAAAAAAAAAACTTAAAATGACACAGTAACAAAAATTTATGTTGGTTGTTAAAGTTAAGGAGCTAACCACCAAAAGAAACACAAAACAGAGACAATTAAAAATAGTTACCACAGGGAAACAAGCCTTGTGTTTGTGAGGTGTAGGACGTATTATAAACCCTTCTGTAAAATTTTATTTCTACCATGTGCATTTATTACTTGAATAAAAATTGGAAATGGAAAAAGCAATTGATTCAGACTTTGTGTAACACGTGATTCCAGTATTGTAAAAATTTCCTATCTTTAATTTTACGACCATATACTGAAAGGAAATTTTTTAATAAAAATATTGTAAAATAATGGGAAGAGTAAGATTCTAACATTTAAAATAAATTATAAGTTACTGACATCTTTAAAAAGCATTTATTAAAGGCTAGTTGTTTTTGCTTACTCTGTATCAGAAATTTCTCATAAGAAATCCCCTTTATTTTTCTGTGAATTTTATTTTAACAGTGTTCTTATCTATTGTATACCAGCGTGAAGAATGAAAAAAAAAAAGGTTTTGTTTAAATCTGACATCATAAGTAGCTACTTTTTTTTAATAAATAACATCATATGTAGCTACATTTTTTATAAATAAAAATATTTTTTAGAGTACTTTAGAAAACCTTAAGGAACACATATGTTCAGCTTTGGCCTCAACATTATGGATAAGAGCTTCAAATTAGAATTTTATTGGAAAAAGTCTCAGCCTTCCTGGAAGTCCTCTTCATGTTGTTATTTCAGTGAATCAGAAGAACAAAAAGTACTTTAGTTACTTCTTATTTTATTAGCTTAATTGTTAGAGTAGACTGCCTTGAGCTAATTTCTCTTTTGAAAAACAGTGCACTTGACAAAGTGATAGTGTTCTCAGTCAAATATTATTGTTTCCTGTTTTAGAAGGTGTGACTGTTCTTTCCAGCATTTCTGAACCTTCTGAATTAAAATGGATAACATCCTAGTTATACCATCTGAGCATCAGCTACTGCAAGCTGAGTACTGAGATGTAACTACTGATTCTGTTTTTGTTGTTGCTGTTTGGTTTGTTTTAAAGCATTATGTTTGACTAACCACTTAGCTGTTCAAAACCTAAGGTCACTGACCATTAAATACTTGTATATAAGAATCAGGTTGTTAAAAGAGTTTAGTGAGAGTCCCCTAAATTATTATTCATATGGCAGTTATTTAATTGAGAATAAATATGACTGACCTGATCGTAATTGGTTACACCAAGGATAAGGATTTCCAAATGGTTATAGAAGCCCAACAGTCTGGTCTATTTCATCTCAGGTTTATAGGCTTGGGGCCCCCCCCAAAGAATACATTACCTGTGGGTTTGGGCCCCCAAAGTATAGTTTTATTTGTAACAGTAGGAATGGAATTTGTGAGAGTTGACATTTTTTTGGAACATTTTTATGATGTAACTCCAGTTGGGTATCTTGATATTGCCTAAGTTTTATATATTACCTGCACTGTATGTTCTTCATTATGTATATTTTACAAGCCTAAAAATTCTGGCTATATGGTGAATTTTTGGGGGAATATATCTGACCCCAAAAGTCAATTAAAATTTTAAAATATTCCACATCTGAGTAGAGATATAAATAGAAACAATGACTTCAGTAGTGTGAGACCTCACGTTAAGTGAAATGAACCAATAGAGAAGCACTTAATTATCAGAAATAAATCCAATTATTTCTCTAAACACATTCCCCTTAAACTTCCAACTGACAGCAATTATATAAGGGGAACTGTCTCTTAACATCAGTTATTTTTTTAAAAAAGGCTCAACCATCTTAATTTACAAAATTTGAAGATCCAATATAGCTATATAAAACCACAACTATATTAATGATGGAGTTACACATTGACCTACTTAAAGCTTAGAACATTACCTTATCTAATGAGTATATCAAAGTATATCAGATTAGTTTTCAGCTACAAAATTGATTTATGCCGTATCAAAACATGCTAAAAGAATTTTAGACCATTCAGCCAATATGATTTCTGTGCTTTTGTTCAAAATAAGAGAATACTAAAGTTTAGATTTGCTTCTTCTAGCTGCATGTGACATGCTCAAAATAAAATTAGCTCAGCTGATTCTATTAGTTTTTATTATCCCTGTATGATTCTCATTTTCACACTTTACAGGTGGGCAAGGACATCGGTTAGTTTGGTCACTCGCCATTTTTGGAAACCCTGTATACATTTTGGTAGTTTCTCAGAATGCACTTTGGGCCTTTGAACAAAGGATAAAACAAATAGGCAAACTAAACCCTTTACTTCCTAGCTTCCCTTTCTATTAGGGACCATGTCATTTAGTTCTCCTGCTCAGATGCAACCAGAGACACTGGTTCACTGGCACTGGGGAGTGGCAGAGGCAGTGTCCTGTGGGCTCAGTAGTTCTGACTGCAACAGAGGTGTGGTGGGTCTGGGGGCTCCCCAGCATCCCTACCAAAGTTGTTTCTGGAAGCTCAGCATAGAGTAGTTTCTCTAGCCTTTCCAAGAGTCTGTAATCCACTTAATGCTGTATAATAAACCCCTACTTACCTACTAGTTAGGTGGAGTCCAAGGTCTGATCTCAAAGTTGGAGAGGAGCAACAAGGTCAACTATGAACATAGTGGTTCCTTTTCAGCGTATGTTGCTAAGTTCACTTCATCTATTTCCCAGAATCTTGGTGTTTTCCAGACTTAAAGCTTAGCTTTATAAGAAATTGCCAAGCTGTCTTCTTAAGTGGCCAAACTCTGGCATGCTCACCAGCAATGACTGAGAGTGAGTTCTGTTGCTCTGCCTTCTCACTAGCCATCGTATTTTCAGTTTTTTTTTTTTTAATTTTAGTGTCTATATAAAATATTACTTTGTTGTTTTAATTTGTATTTCTCTAGGGACAAATTATGTTGAGTATTTTTTTTTTTAAGTTTATGTGTCATCTCTATGTATACCTTCTCTAGTGAGGTGTGCTCTCAGATGTTTTAAACTCTTTTAAATTGGGTTGGTTTTTCTTAACTTGATTTTTAAGTGTTCTCTGAGTAGTTTTTATATTATTTTATTTTTCTCAGCTTTACTGAGGTATAATTGAGAAATCAAAATTGCATATAATTAAGGTATACACTGCGATCTTTTTTATAATGTGATGTTTTGATGTAAGGATATCATTGAGAAATGTTTACCACAGTGAAGCTAATTAATATATCCATCACCTCACATACTTTTTGTTCACTGTGTATTTTAGGTCCATGTTTTTATCACTTATATGTTTTGCAAGTTTTCTTTCTCCCAGACTGTGGCTTGTTTTTTAATTCTCTTAGTAGTGTTTCTCATAATATGTTTTTAATTTTAAAGTTAATGAAGTCCAACTAATCACCTTTTCTTTCATTGATCATTTTTTTTTCTCATATGGATATGTCATTGACTTTACAGTTGAGTTTTACAATTATGCAAGTAGAATCCTTCACATTCTGAAACTTATCTGTCAGATGTTCCTATACCAGCCCTCGGTCTCTCTGTCACCTCCCATCTGTAGCTCATTTATTCATTCATTTCCTTACAAATTCATTTGTATAAAATGGAAATATAGAGGACCTATTGTGTTTGGATATTTTGCTAGATGACTGCTCTACTTGCCCTTCTCAGCTGTTTCATTCACTTTTATCTCCCCAAGTGATTACTCATAGTGCCTCCTGTCATCTCTTCCTCAGAGAGTAAATCTTTACTTTTCCTTCAAGTCATACCTCAGATGTTGCCATCTCTGTGGATTCTTCCAGATCTTTCTCCCTGGCTCAGCGAAATCAATTCTTCTTCCTACTGGCACAGTACTCCAGGAACACTGTTCAGGTCACCTTTATATCAGCATATCAGCCTTGTCACATTTTATCACAGTTAGCTTTATACTTGGCTATCTCCCCTCACCCTAACATATGAGATTAAGGGGTTTTTGTGGGCAGCGGTTATGGCTTCCTCATCCTCTTTCCATAACATCTAACATAATGTTGAGTCCATGTTAGGTATTCAAACAGTGCTTGATAAACCAGTACATTTAAAAATAAGTAATTTAAGGTATTTGATGAATAACTTCATTTCATAAAAACCTTTTTTATTATTCTTCAATTTATATTAAACACAGCCCACATATCAATAGAATTAATTCACCAATTTTTCAGTACAAGTTTGTTATTGATTTCTTTTCATGGCATAAATTCAAGGGATGATTAAAAATCAGAAAACATAATCTTTAAAATAGAGAAGCTAGATAAAGGAACCATGCCAATGAATGCATACACACACACACACACACACACTCCACATAATTCATTTTTCACACACCCTTATCATATTTGATGTCCCAAGAAGAATTAGAAACTTCTGTTCTTCATATTCTGCATATTCCCTTATGACGACATCTGGCTTGCCACTTAGCTTCAAGTCTAGCTCCATCTTCAATTTCCTGATGTAATTTTATGACTTTCACTTATATTCTCCTACATTCAGGTTTTGAACATTTATGGGATACACCTTCATTTAAGAAAGAAATATATTTAGGGATTGCATATAGTTCTAACACAAGTTATTCAGGAAAATACAGAAAAATAATTAAGGGATTAGGAAGAAGGGTGTGGAGCAAAGGTGGTTCCTTAAAATACGTAAGGGAGGGTCTTTGGAAGGACATTTGTGGAGAAGGGTATGTTGAGGAAAGGAAGATGGTGTTCTCACTTGAGAGAAGGAAAGACATTCAGTACTTAGGTTAACTGAGGTAAGATGGGTGATCAGCAGTGATATATGAAGTCCCTAGCAATGGTTCCTGAACAGGTAACCCATTAAATACTAATTTCACTAGTTATTCTGAGGAAGCATGTCCTACACTCAGATGATTTGGACAACACTTCATCAATACACACTCACAGAGAAAGATAACACCTGTCAGCATGTTCAAGATTCTCAGAAGTTTCCTAGACTGAGGCAACTTGTGTTATTTGTTTTTTCCAGAATTTTACAATTACTTTTTCCTGTGGCATACTCCTCATCCATGAAATAAGCTTTGGAAAATGTTCTTGTATTTCTTTCTTTCTTTCTTTTTTTAATTCTCATCATTTGTCTTTTCCATTTTCCAGCAGAGGCTTGGACTGGAATGTCCTTCACTTTTTTGTTAATAGTATCCCAAAAGGCACATGGAATTTGTCTTTTTTTTCCTTCTTTCCTGGAGAGTAGTGTTACATCATGAATTGTGTAACACTTAATCATAATGGTGCCAAAGGCTGTGCTAAACATGTGCATAGAAACAGCCTCATGTTATTCTTAGGAGTGTGCCAAATCAGAGTGAATTTCATGTACTTTACTTTGGCTAGAGATTTTTGATGTATTTCAAGCCCCCAATATTGTTTTCCAACATTAAACTTCCAGTAATTATTTATTATCACAAGAGTATGCATTCATACAAAAATTCAGGCAGTTTATCATCCTGTAATTTAGTGCTTAGACTTCAAATTGTATTAAAGGACAGAACCAAATAGTATGATTATTATTACTGAAATTATGTGTTTTTGCTTCATGGAGAAACCTTTGCTTTATGTTCATTGAGTTGCCCCTCTTAGGTATAGCCTCAGATTTCTTCAGCAATTTTAGTTTCATTGTTTCAACATGATTTAAAAAGAGATTTTGAAGGGAATGATACCAATACTGACTTTTAGCATAATGGGATTGGGTTTCATTTTTAATTTTAGTCTTTTTTTTTCCTAACAGCGCTTAGATCATCAGGTATAAGCCAATGTTTGTCCCCAATATCTGTTTCTACTTTCTTCCATTATCAGAATTTTAGCTGTAAATAAAGCTATATAATATAATGAAGACTCTACTTCATAGACTTTCTTGCAACTGGATGTGCTCATATGACTAAATTCAGGCCAAAGATGATGTTAATAGAAGCTCCATGTATTAGCTGCTATAAGCCGTCTTTTGCTCATATCCTTCTCCTTGTCTCTAAACTAATGCCTGGAACTTGGGACCATTTTGAACTATGAGGAATGCCATCCCTTGGGGGACATGGATTTTGCCCAGATCTCTGACAAGGTCCCTATGGAGCGTGATATAGCATTGGATCACCTTCTCAAATTGTTCAACTTTTATGGATCTCAATATATTCTTCAGTAAAATGGAACTACTTCCTATGGCCACTGGGAAAATTTAATGATAAAATACGCAAATAGCACTTGACAAAATGCCTAGCCCACAGTGCTCAATAAATGACAGCTTCATGTATTGTTGTTTTTTTAGTATCCTGATTACGTAGTTTCTCGACTCTGACCTCCACTTGGGTGGTCAGGGTCCACTTATGAACCACGGAGTCTGGTATTTAAGGTTTCATATTATTGTTGTCTACCAGCCAGGCAGTATGTCACCATAAATTAGAGCTTATTTTCCTTTTAAAAATGCATAACTCACAACCTTGTTTTTTATTGTCTAGGTTTCGTGATTCTAATATTTTTAAAACTCGCTTTTTGAAAATATTTAATATTTTGATGTTTAATGCAAAGGAAGGCCTCATAAAATAGATAATTTAATATATAAATTTGGTCAAAACCTTGATAAAAAAAGATATTTTAGATTTAAAAGTTACTTAGCAAACGAGGAAAGACCATTTACTTTCACTACCTTTGAAGTTCTGAATGTATACATAGGCATCATTAAGTATCCGGAGAAGGGCTTTCCTTTAAAGAGAAATTCTCTGTATTGTGACTTGAATGCATTGAGCTTGGCTAATTTTATATTTATGCTTGAACTAATTAAATTATTTTTAAGAAAGTGATATTTCCAATTCTCTTTCTCTTGTCAAATGCAGGGTGTTCATTTCTTTAGCTGAAAATGAACCCTTGATATGTGAAAAAAAAATTTCCTTTAGAAAATTATTAGGGAATTAAAGCAATATGATAACTAAAATCAATACCTAATTTTGGATTTGACCTTGGGATTGAGAAAAATGTTATAAAGGGCATTATTGGGATAATTTCCAAATTAGAATAGAGATTATAGATTAGAAAACAGTATTTTATTAATGTTAGACTTTCTTATTTGAGTAAAAATGTGTTTATGTATGTGAATATCCTTATTCTCAATCTATACAATACTGAATATTTAGAAGTAAGATGTCATATTATATGTAACTTACTCTCAAATAGTTCAAAGGGAAAATAAGCACAAATAATAAATATAGATAAGATATTAACAATAGATAATTCTGGATCAAGAGAATTTGAATGTTCTTTGTGATATTCTTATACTTTCCAATTAAATTACCAAAAAACCCCACAAAACCCCAAAACCTAGAAGATTGCATCTTAGGCAATATTTAAGAAGTTTATATCCACAAATATTTATATTAAAAAAGACAAAAACTTCTATTAGAAAAAACAAAACTATATATATACATATACAACACTACATATATACATATATGTAACATTAAGGACCACAAATCCAAAAGATGGTATTGGACAATACTAATACACATGGCTTACTTATAAATCTATAATATAATGCTGCTAATAATAAATATGTCTCTAGAAAATAAACAATATTGAGAATGGACCATGTATAAATTCTTGTATAACAGAGCATACTGTATCAGTAAGTTGAAATTTTAGACAAAATGCACAAATTCCTAGAATACATTTTATCAAATTTGGTTCTAGATAAAATAGAAATCCTGTGTAGCTTTATATCATTAAAAAATGTATCAGCAACAAAAAATACTTTCTACCATCAAAATTAGTACACACACACACACCCCTCAGATCCAGAAATTTTATAAGAAGTTGTAATACATTTTACAAAAAATAGAAAAAGACAGAATGATACTTAAGCTAATTTATGAGGTCAGCATTACGTTGATATTTGTGACAATACCTGACAAAAAAGAACTTGAGAAAGAAAATTATGAGCTAATCCTATTTGCTAACATTGATGAAACTATTAGCTAATCAAATTATAAATACTAATAGAAGCCATGCCAAGTTGGATTAATCGCAAAAATGCTAGGATAGTGCATTTGTCATAAAAAGAAAATCATTAATGAAATTAATGGTATAAATATGCCTGCACAGTCATATTTTTTCCCTTTTATATTCATTCAAAAGCAAAAATAGGAGACAGATGCAAACTGCAAATTCAATTGTTGAGTCTGGGCAGAAGCCTTATGGGAAGAAGTAAAATAAAGAAGCTGATGTTCAGGGTTCTTCCAGAAACATTGTGGGGATTCCCACACTGTGTATCCCGAATCTTCTTTCTTGGTTTACTACCTGGATTTGATGGAAGACTTCTAGTATCTTCTGGAGAAAGAATGCTCAGAGAGTGTATGTCTATTCTATCTTCACATTTAATTGTTAGTTTTTTTGGAGACAGAATTCTAGTTTGGATATAATTTGCTCTCAGAATTTTGGAAACTTGCCTGCATTATTTTTTCTAACCTTCACTGTTATGTATGAGGTCTGTCTCTATGTCTATATTTTATTTGCTCTTGCTCTCTCTGAAAGTCAGCAGATTTTTCTTTTGCCCCAATATCCTAAAATTTCACGCTGGTGTGTTTCAGTGTGGTCCCTATTCATTCATTTATCTGGACTCTTTCTGGGCCCATTTCAATCCAGAAATTCATGTGATTCAGTTCTGGGAATAATGACTTGATCAGGTCCTATTTTCTGTTTTCCCTTTTTTTCAGTTACTCCAATTACTTAACCATTTCATTCTTCTAAACTGGTCCTCTGCATTCTCTCTTTCTCTCTTTTCTATTTTCCATGTTCCATTATATTTTGTCTTCTTTCTGGAGGATTCCCAACATTACTGTCCAAATCTATTGAGTTTTTAATTTCTGCAGTATCAATTTCTATTTTAAAGAACTTTTAAATTTTGTTTTGTTTGATTTTCTATGTTTCTTTATAATACCCTTGTTATTTTTCATGCATGCAATATTTTCTCTTCTATTTTTTGACGAATTTAATAGTAGAGTTTTTGTAAAGTTGTCTTACCTTTGCATAATATAAGTTTCCTCCAAGTTGTTTTTGTTTATTTGCTTGTTTGGGTTTCTTTCTTTCTTACTGAATGGTTTCCTCAAATATTTGGTAATTCCTTTTTTTTTTTTTTTTTTTGGTCTCTGTCTTTAAGATGAGACGTAGGAGAGCTGGTCAGAAATTCTGTGCCTCAAGGACTTTGGGCTCACCTAAATGATAGTATAGATCATCTTGGGGAGACTTTTTTCCCAGGTTTTTTCCTTTAATTGGATAGATTATACACAGAAGACTATATCAACCTTACTCCTGGAAGTTAAACTGCCAGTGTCTGAGGAGATAAATGAAGGAAGGAATTTAGAAGCCTCAGTATTCAGTAGTCAAATTTACTCAATTCTATTATTTTCACTTTAATACTAAACTCCTGAAACCCAGAGAACTTTTATTTTATCATCTCCAGAGACTGAACCTTTAGTCTTATATCATGGTGGAAGACAAGTACTCAATAGCTATGTGGAGTTGGTGTCTAATTACTTTATAAAAGACATTTAGCCAATCTACCTATTTTTTGGTCCCCTTCTTCACTATAACTTCTAGAGAAACTTAGTGCCATTGATTTTTAAGCCTTTGGGGACTCTTCAACCTAAACTGGGTAATTTTTGGCTTTCACCAGTGCTAAATATGGAATCTGCTTCCTCTGATCTATTAGTGAGTTCGTAGGCACCCATCTACTTACTACCTTTGAAAAGTTTGTGGTTGGTTTCTCCTTTTCTTCATCCTTTGCCCTTATTGGTTAATGCCTTAAAAAATCAACTTGATCCCACTTTAGTTAGAACTTTTATCTAACTATTTATTTATTTTAGATTTTATTTATTTAGAGAGTTTGTGTGTGAGCAGTGGGCGGGGCAGGATGGGAGAGAGAGAATCTGAAGCAGATTCTGCACTGAACACTTGGCCCATCCTGGGGCTCGATCTCACTACCCTGAGATCATGACCTGAGCTGGAATCAAGAGTCTGACACTTAACCGGCTGAGCCACCCAGGCACCCCTAGTTAGAACTTTTAGAATGCTGGGACTTAATGCATATTTTCAAGCTGAAAACATAAAGTAGATATTCAAAAGAAAATGGAAAAAATTTAAAGTTCATAGAATCTGTGACCCTAAGGAAACTTAGGAGGAGGTTTTTGCAGGATGTTTTCCTAGACATCTTTGGTTTTAGTTTTGTCCTAAATTGGCAAGGCCCAGGGAGAGTGAAAGCTTAAGGAGAGTTATCTTTTTAGCTGTGAGCAAAGGGCTATATCTGGAGAAGGAAATAATCAGCTGATCTCTGGCATGGTATAGAAACCCATACAGAAACCAAAAATAACAATAATGATCATTATCATTGTTTGAACTCTTTGTTTGTGCCAGTAACTGCTCTGAGCATTTTACATATATTATCTCAGATAATCCTTATAACATATTTGTGAGATGATCATGTTTATTTTCATTCTATTGATGAGAAAATTATGGGTGGGAAGACGTGCATTAATGATCTAATGTTACCTAACTGCCATCTGGAGAGCAAAGAGTTTAACATTCTAGTCCAGTCAATTCCAAATTTTTTTTTAACCACAGCATAATAAAGAATAGAAAAACATTAATCAAACTTCCCTAGTGCTGACCACTTCTCAGATTGATAAGAGTGCTAAAGAAAAATATTATTCAAAAACTCATTCTTCTATTAAAATCAGGGCTTAAAAATTGTGCTCAATTCACTATGATCTGAAACGTGTATATATTTGATGTATCATCATTATTATCACCTCAAATTCTTGATCTTATGGGAAATTATTAGACTTAAGTGCAAAGTTAAAGAAAACAAGTCTAGTTTTCACTTAATTAGGACAAGTATCATCTACACAAGGGCATGTGTGGACAGTTGTGATTTAGGTTCTTGAGCTTAGTGTAAACTGGGCTCATTATAAGTTGTCTTTTTCTTATCAGAAAATAAAGGAGGAATGTGAAAGTTGTCAGAGCACACGACAATCAGAACCTGAAATTTCTTTTTCATGTAGATGCCATAATTTGGTCATTTAGAGATACTGATTATTTGTACATAAACATAAATGTAACATTGATTTTTTATTTTTAATGTTTAATTTTTTTGTAAGATACCTTTAAAATGTACAATAACTAATTTGGATGTAAAATCCCATTTTGTCCCCAGTTTAACTGCTAATAAATACTTAAACCTAATCTCTATTTTTGTTCTAAAATTCTTTGGGAAGAAAATATTTATTGAATTATTTTTCAAGTCAGTTATCATATTTTCAGTTTCCATTAATTATTTCAGTTTGATGTTGACCTTCGTATAAAAAATCCAACTCTTTATTGTTGGAGGAGGTCATGAGAGGATGTGACCACTGGTTGATCTGAGAGCTGGACCCGGGCAATCCGGGGCTCTTCACTCCCACCCTTGTCCTTGGAATGTGCATTCCACCCACCATTCCCACAGTGGGAGCCATTTTCAAGGTCACAGACTTGAGAGAATAATGTGTTGTTGAAAAAAATCTGGTCAGTGTACATGACTGAACCCAGTTAAGGCCTCTATACAAACTTTTAAGATTCTGGCAGGCAGTTGGAGAGAACTACTCCTTCTGAGGCGACCCAAGACAAGCTTTGTATTTAAGTTCCCTTGCTTTTGAACTCTGCCTCTTTTCTTCAGTCTCTCCTTGCCTTCCCATGCACTAGGGTTGTTTCAGAGTTCACCCAGGAAGTTTCTGAGTTTTCAAACCAACACCTGTGTATTTGATTTGTTTTTCATGGTGAAGAAACAATTTTTAAAAATTAACATTTTCCCCTTAAATTCAGCGGTGAAGAAATAATTCCTTTATTACTCAAAAACATTTCTGATGCATATGAAAAACATTTCAACCTTTAAGCAGTCTGAATTTCCTATTCTGGTGAGACTGGTTCTTTTAACATGTTTCCTATATAAATAGATGAAAGTTTTGGCTCTGAATTTGGTAGTTTAAGTGTATTTTCTCATTACTCTTTGTTTAATTTAAGTGTTTATAAACTAGTTTTGACTGTGACTGAGAGAAACCTGGAAACAGAGTTTCTGTGCCAAGTTCTTATCATCTTGTAGAATTGAAAAGTCATTTTCATACACTACAGAAAACTTCGTGATCACTTTGGTATGGTCACTGTTTCCTGCACCACTGTCATAGATCTTACATTGGAATTTGCATTTCAAGTGATTATGACCTGGACACACAATAGAGTATATATCCTTTTAAACTGTTATTTATAAAAATGAAAACAAATACTTTTAATCTACTAGGTTAAAAAATGCATTTTAGAGACCATATAGTAGTTAGTAGCTCACAAGGTGAACTTTATTGCAAATATTTAAACACACACATACCCTCCCATGTACACACAGAGTTGTTAACACTTTTCATTGAATGATAAATCTAATCCAGTCTCTTCAGTATCTCCCTTTCATTAGCCTAAGGCCAGCCAATCACCATCTAATTTGGTGCAGTCAACCTAAGAATTCCCTTGCTGCCTGAACCCCAGCTCATCTCATTCTTATTTCTTGCAATCATGGGTATTAATTATATGCTAGGACTTACCTTTAGCTATTTTAATTATCAGAGTTTAATTTTGGCAGCAGCAATATAGCTGATTCGAGCCTAAAATTGCTTTGCATTATACGTCTGTGTCTACTTCACCATGGAAGGATCCAAGATGTGCTCAACCTTGGATCCACTTGTGGTCATTTAATGACCATGAAATGGTTACAGAGGAGGGAATATATGGGAAGATACCAGTAATCCACTGACAGTCCTGCTGATCAACAGCACAGTTTCTCAACCTCGGTACTATTGACATTTTGGACTTAAAATTCTTTGTGGTGGGGAGCTATGCCTTGTAAGATATTTAGCAGCATCTTTGGCTTTTACCCAGTAGCCAGTAGCAACCCCTTCTCCCAGTGTTTGACAACTAAAGCTGTCTCCAGACATTGCCAGATGTTCTCTGAGTAGCCCATTTGCCTACAGTTGAGAACAACTGATCTTATCTTTGGCTACAATTTATGGTATTCCTGATGCAACAGTGTGGTGTTTATTGTTTTTTGAGAAAGGTAATACATTTCCCCGATTTAAGAAACAAGTGGTTGTAATTGTTGCATTTTCTTGTGGCATACTCATAAAAAGAAAATGTTATTTGACATTGGCTGGAAAGAAAAAAATGTAGCCTCCTTTAATTCAATTTCTACAAGGCAGCTTTATTGGACACTATTAGTATCTTACTAGTACCAAAGATTTCTCCTAGTATCTGGAATTTTTTAAATGTGATTCTTTAACATGGCCTTCAGGACTGTGTAATTTGGCTTCTGCTTCTCAAGTCAAATTCTTTTCACACCATGCCTGCACTTGTTCAAAACTGAAGTGGTCTACTTTCAGTTTGTCTAATGCACCATTCGCTTTCACTTACCAGGACATTTGCAGAAGCGTTTCCCTCCAATAGGAAAGAATCCTTTTCAATCCTGTATCCTCCCTTCAGCCAAAAATCACCATGGGGATAATTCCTACTCAACTTGAAGATCTCAACTTAACTATCATTACTCAGAGAAATTGCAACCTAAAGTTGGCCTCATTATTATTATATTTTTGAATGGGAATATTTTTTTCCATTTTGTGGCATTTTAAAAAAGTTTACAATGATGTTCGTTAATATTTAAACTTTATATATCTGTCCCCCCACTAGATACTATATGACTAGGAACTATGTTTGGAGAACGTGCGAATATTCACTATTCAGCACTATGTTAAATGTGTTAGAGAAATATGTGGGGACTGCTCATTGATCCTGTCTTTTCTCTCCTCAATTTTAGTACCTACAAAGTTTATGATTCTTATACTTCTAGTTCAGGAGGTCTATGAAAATATTTTCACATGTCTGAATCACTGGTTATAATAAAATTGGAATATTATCTGTATAATTCAGAGACTATATATGAGATAACTTCTCTGTAAAAGTTCCAAGATTATGTTGGCTATAGATAAATTATTAAGTGAGGGTTTGATGAACATAGTGCCTAAGGACTGTTAATCGGTTATATAATTTTAGGATGCTCAGAGTACAAATAGTAGGATTATAGTGACTCCTAAATAGATGGGACAGACAAGTGCCCCACCTTATATAGCAAGTCTGAGGGCTATCATTTCTTAAGTCAAGACTATGCAAAATTGGGTATATAAAAATTTTAGCAAACTGTTTCAAAATATAGCATCATCCTGGATACTCACTTCTCATAACTTGGCTCATCTGCCTACAAGCCCAGAAAGGCACTAGCATTTCTTTTCCCATGGTGGGATGGGGGAATTCCTTTAATTTTTTTCAACACGAAGTAAGCCATCAGAGATAATGTTCATCAATGTGGGTAGAGAGACATAAAACTTAATCATGGTTTTTGGTTTGTTCCTCAATTTCCCTGGATAAAACCGCCAGCTACAAAGAAAATTGAAGGAACAATCAGCATCTTATACTTAAACCCAAGACACTGACATGTACACACACGTTATATGTTTCTGGGATGATTAAAAAAAAAAAAAAGAAAGAAGGAAAGAAAGAAGGAAGGAGAAATAATAATGACTAAATCCATGTATTTTTATTTTCTTGAAATCAACAAGCACTCTGACCAACCCTTATTGAATATTTGTTTGATCATGCACACAGCCTATTCTTCATCCAGAAAGAATGTTAGATTTGGTAATAAATGTATGATGTACAGGTGAAATATGGAAATAAAATTATATTTGTTTTTCACAGATTAAAAACTATTATTCATTTAAATTTGTACACTCTCATTAAAAAATTAAGGAAGCTTTGAAGGGAGATAAATATCACGAAGTGATGCATATCGTCCTCAGTGTGAATTGTCATGGAGTTGTTAATGCCAGTCCTCTTTGTTTTGATTTAGCATTAGAGGTACGGAGGGATGGGGATTCTCATTAGTCTTTCAACTCAACTGCTTGTACATTTACTCATTTTAGCCTTAATCTCTCCTCTGCTTTGTTGCTTTCTTGAGACATCACCGAGATCTAACTCTTAATTTTAGCTCCAATCTCTGCTTCCACCAGTCCCGTCCCCAAATGTGAGGTTTGGGAATATTGCCTTCATTTCCTTTTCCTGAGCATCATCCTGCCTGTTTCTCATGCAAATTATCTGATATTTTCATGAGTTATGTTAATTAGAGGTTGGGAAGAGAGGCTTTTGTTTGTTTGTTTTTGTTTGTTTGTTTTTTTAATTGGAAGAGAGCAAAGGGTGGTTTCTTTCTTTGTAGCAGCTGTGGCGCTCTAGGAAGGACTAAGAATGCAAAGAGCAAATTATCCTAACTTTGCTTACAGGAATGGTTTTAGAGCACTGCATGTAGAGAAAGCGTTTGTTTTCCAAAATTATTTATTATAAGAATTGATCAGAGCACTAGAGCACTGTTACTGGGGGCCATCTGCTGGAGATCTATCTCCAGCAGGAGATAGACAAAAGGATTGTCACGCATCCTTTTTTTTATATCGGCATTCCTGTTGGAAATTGTAACCATAATCATCTCTCAACAGGGGATTCTAAGAATCTTAGGTCTTCAGCAGGTTAGTTGTTGTCTAGAGAATACGAGAGGGAGGAAGAACATTCAAATAAGATTATTACCCAAACTATAGCCTTTTTCCTGAGCTACATGGACTCATTTTAACTACAGTTGGGATTTAACCAGTTAATTCTTATGTTTTAGCTATCAGGAGCCACCAACGTACTAGAGAGTAGGATTCACAGAGCCTGAATTTTCTAGCTCATTGCTTAAACCTGCTGAGTCGTACTGTTTCTGTATTGTTCTGTACACAAGATTGATGGAACACAATGACGTTGTACTAATGAGGATTCTTTGTCTGCAGGTAGGCATTAAATGTTGGTATAATCAGATTGGTAACCGAAATTAGCATAGAAATCTGGCAAGGTAGAATTTGTTTTAAGATGGTAACAACTTTCTCTTTTTTTAAAATTGCCATCACTGATACACTTTGTTTACTCAACCAACTTCAAGAAAGTGCTAAGGACTTTTCTGAAACAGTAACTCCAGTAGAGAAGGAGAAAAAAAAAATATTTGTTTCTGTAATGTGGTAGAAAGAACTCAGTGTTCTCAGGAGACCTGATTTGATTCTTGCACTATTTTGTCGTGTAACCTTGAAGACGTCAGTTGATCATTTGGTTTTAAATTTCCTCACCTATAAAACAAGACTGGCGATTCCTGTACCGCCTATCTGATTAACTTATTGTAATGCTAGTGTGTGTTAAAAACATTTTATAAAGTGAAACAGTGCTGTGCTATATTAACTTGAAATATACTTAAGTGCGAAGCACTTTTGTTTCTGTAGCTATGATCCAAAATATTCCCTGACTTATGAAAATTTCTGGATGTATTGAGTTGACAGTTGGATACAGTAGTGATGTTCCTCATTAGAAGGAATATTGAATTACGTGCTAGTGAAGGATCTCAAAAGATGGAGTACCTAAGAGATGTTATGGTGTAATAGAGGATAATATCTGTTTCATGGACAACCACAAAGTAACATTTTGAATTCATAGTTTTAAATATATATCCTAATATATAGCATATTAAATTTTTTTTGCAACATAGTTTTATGCCACATAAATCAAATGTCTTGTTTATTTTCATATGGTTTGGCAATGGTCAGCAGATTGTTACACTCCATTGTGGAGAATTTGAAAATGACTTTATGCTATGAAATTTTGAAGATGTTATTGTTGGCATATAGAATGGATTTTGGTGGCTGGACAAACAGTTGAGATTTCAAATCGAGTCAAAGCGATTCCCTTCATGAGCAAAATGCATGAACATAAGTGCCTTTCTTTAAATTTCTCTGTTATTTTTCTATCATTTGGTAAATGTAAAAGCTTGAGAAAATCTAATTATAATTTAAAGTCATCTAATGAAACCCAAAATATCTTTATAGTGACGTATCTAGAATGTACCAATATCTATTTCAGTTGCAATACTTAAATGTGCCAATATTTTTATCATCTATATCCTTATTAAAAGACATTTGCGGGCTCCTGGGTGGCTCATTCGGTTAAGTGTCTGCCTTCAGCTCAGGTCATGATGGGGTCCTGGGATTGAGCCCCGCATCGGGCTCCCTGCTCAGCTGGAAGCCTGCTTCTCCCTCTCCCACTCCCCCTGCTTGTGTTCCCTCTCTCGCTGTGTCTCTGTCCAATAAATAAATAAAATCTTTAAAAAAAAAAGACATTTGTTTTGCAGTTGAGATATATTGACAGTGATGTTCTCTCTACATTTTTTTTATTGGGGGGGAGGGGCAGAGGGACAGGGAGAGAGAAAAACTAAAGCAGGCTCCACACCCAGCACAAGGCCTGATGCAGGGCTGAATCTCACCACCCTGAGATCATGACCTGAGCCAAAATCAAGAGTCAGACACTTAAGAGACTGAGCCACTCAGGCACCCCCTCTCTACATTTTTTTTTTTTTTTTGCTTCTGAATAGAAAACATTTTTATGTGATTGAATGACCATGTTGCAATAACTGTAAGATTAAGTAAAAATCATGGAGTTTAGTGTGGTACATCATATACAGCAAAGTTATTTCTACCCACATTTAAACGTATGCATCGTCATTGTTTTGGTATTGAATGATAATGAGTCATAACTGGAAGTCTAGTGGTAGGGTCTAAAAATGTACCTATTTCACAATTTTTTTTTCTTCCCAGCAGCTTGGCTCTACCTCACTTCCAAGAAGACAAATACCAGGTTGGGCAGCAATGTTATATCCTCACCTTTCTACCCCAAGGTAGGTGTATTTTTGACTGTCATTCAAATTAGGTTATATGTCATTAAAAAGTAATATTTGTTTTTTATATGAATATAATGGCTTTATGGCTCAGTTTTTTCCTCCCTCCTTTAAAAAAACTCTTAGTGTAAGGTTTGCACATTGAATTCTGGATATAGTAAAGCTTTTAAAAACGTTTATTTTGTACCCTACTAAGCATCTTCCCTGCAGATGTAGAATTTATAACTGTACTTCTTCAAATTTCTGAGCTTCCATTCTTACTGTGTCTTTTAACACACTTGGAAAAATTATTAGTCATTTCCTATGTATTTTACACAATCTAATACATTTGGTGAACTCTGAAAGATCAACAATCTAAATGGGAAAGAAGGCAAATTAATAGAAGAATACATGTTTTTAAGGAGTATAGGTAGATCTCTCATTACAATAATTTTCTTTAATGATTGTCAATAAAGTTCTGAAATTATATCTGTAGTATTAATAAGGAAAACAAAAGATCATGTACGGTCATCAAAGATCTTTCTCCTAACTTTTTTTTCCAAAAGGTTCATAACAATTCTATGACTGACAGGTAGTTTTTTGACATTCTCTGAAATTTTTTCATTCCTACTGTAAGATTTAGCCCGTAGCCTTCTATGATCCTCCTCTCATCCCTGCTCCCTTCCCTTCCCCTTTCTCTCTCTCTCTCCTCACCTGTTCTTGGCTGTTCTAGATTGTGCCTTCAGTTTTCTCATTGCACAGTGAAGATGTGCACTCTCCCCATAGTATAGGGTTTTTATAAGGATTACATTTTGTGCACTCCAAATGCTTCACATAGTGCATCAATACTTGATAGAAGTGACCATCATCTGGAGGTTTTTTTTTTAAGATATTCATTTATTTATTTATTTGACAGAGAGAGAGAGCATGCACATGCACGCATGCATGAGAGAGAGAGAGAGTGAGCATGAATGGCGGAGAGGGGCAGAAGAAGAGGGAGAAGCAGACTCCCTGCTGGGCAGGGAGCCTGATGTGAGGCTTGATTTCAGGACCCTGCAATCATAACCTGAGCTGAAGGCAGACACTGAGCCAACTGAGCCACCCAGGTGCCCCTGGAGTAATTTTATTGACGGTAGTGCTCTTTGAACTCCAGGAACTTAGCATCTGGTCCTCAATAAATGATGATTAAACTGAACTGTTTAACACATCTTGTTAAACCAATCTCTTGAACCACTACTGTAGTGAACAGACCCTCATTCTTGACTACTGCAAAGTCTGGTATTTTGCTTTTTATTAAACATCATTGCCTGGTAAAAAGTTCTGGTAAAAAAAAACTACCTTTCCAGCCTTATCTGACACTGATTTTTCTTAGGTGTTGTTTCCATTAAAAGAAATTATTATTCATTTGTTTTCCCTCTTTTATATTTTTATCTATCTATCTATCATCTATCTATCTATCATCTATCTTTCCATCTGTCCTTCTAGCTGTCTGTCTGTCTGTCTATCATCTAATTGTCTAACCTATCTATGCAGTCAATCAATATTCCTTTTTTTTACTCTATGTAGAATGTCCCCTTTATCTGGCAAATCAGAAATATCTTTGGAGACATAATTGTCATGTTTTCTGATTTTATTTTAGTATTTTTTGCTTACTTCCCTCCCTCCACCAGATATAGTTACCTTCTCTGTGTGCTCATTCAATTTTGTCTATGCTTTGATTTAAACACTTACATATTCTTTTAAAGTTAGTGTTAACCTTTGTTACTTTCTTTAGACATCGAACTCTTCTAAGGTAATTCTTGTACCTAGTCATTGAAACACTGTCCAACACCTAGTAAAATGTCTAATACATAGTAAGTGATCACTTAAAAATGTTTGCTAGATTATCTTAATCTTCCAGACTTAAAACTTTGGAATTTAGTTTACTTTTATGCCCTTCCTTTCTAATTATTACAAGTTTTGGTCTCTCCTTTCCATTCTCAATTGCAAAATTCTGTTTGAAAACACACACAAAAAAATGTTATCTAACCAGGCGCCTGGGTGGCTCAGTTGGTTAAGCAACTGCCTTCGGCTCAGGTCATGATCCTGGAGTCCCGGGATCGAGTCCCACATCGGACTCCCTGCTAAGCAGGGAGTCTGCTTCTCCCTCTGACCCTCCCCCCTCTCATGTGCTCTCTCTCTCTCTCATTCTCGCTCTCTCAAATAAATAAAATCTTTAAAAAAAATGTTATCTAACCTTTTCTATATTATCTATAGATTAGATTTCTAAACTGCAGAAAAAATATTTCTTTCGTGGCTTCATAATACACATGTAACATCCTCTATCTGCAATTTATTCTATTTATGTACCTGGTGTACTAGCTTTTCTGTTGTTTGAGATAAGGAATGGGATATGTAACATATATTTGCAAAACTGCAAGTACTTAAAGCAGCTATGACTTGACAAAAAGGATAAATGACTGTGATCCTTCTCAAGCCTTTCTTGCTGGAGAGACCACATTGACATTGCTAGAATCCTCCTTTACCATTCACTTCCCCCAGCCCACATCTTACAGACTGGGACAAATGGCACCATGGCATCTCCATATTCTAGCAGATCATACTGTCACAGTTTTGGCCTATAATAGCAAATCATATTTAATTTATAATAAATGTGTGATTTTTTTTAAAAAATGGTGCAATGTAAAAGTACTTTAGGAATAATTCTATTACTTGATTAACTTTAGTATTCTAGTGGCAGTACTTTCATCATAAAGTAATTAAGCAGAAAGATTAAATGGCTCTCACTGGCCAAATACTGACAATTTGAGCATCAAAAAGAATAATAACACTGTTTTATGCATAACACAATGAATATAAAAGAATCTAGAATTCCATAACAGTAATAAAATAGTGTTAAGGGCTGGCAGAAAAAAAGTTCTTTTGTATAAAGTACAAATTAATAAATTCAGAAGGAATGGTAGAAATAGGAGGTCACATGACAACTCCCATTGAAATAATTAATTCAGATGAGGCTCTTCAACGGATACCAGAATTACTGGGTGAATGGTTGCTGAGGAACAAATTATTTCCATAGTCTCAAAGTATTGCCCCACAGATTATGTTTTTATTGTAAGAGGATAAGATTTAAAAGTAGTTCCTTTACACTGGAGAAATTTATGGGCTCACCAAAGGATTAAACTTTAATAACACCAACCCTGTGTCAAACTGACATCATGCTCCTACTGAAAAGCACGGAGAAGTCAATGCTCTTATGTAGCAGTGAGGCCATTGGTGGTGAGAAAACAAGCAAATGCAAGTTAAGAAACATTTTGCAAAACCATTAGCCTAGAATTTTTTAAATGTCGGTGTTAGGAAGAAAATAAACAGAAAAATGGGTGCTGGGAGACTGTTGGAGTTTAAAGAGTCATGGCAGCTAAATTCAATTTTGTAATCCTTGATTGAATCTTGTATCCAGAAACAGAAAAGCATTTATGAAATAATTAAGGGACAATTTGTGATATTTGAATATGAAATTTATATTACATAATTGAATTGTACAATGCTATATTTCTTGAGGTGATAATGCATTTATGTATTTTGATTATGTGGAGAATATCCTTGTTATTGAGACATACAAATGTAATATTTAAGGGTAAAATGTCAAGGTGTCTGCAAGTGATACAAATGGTAAGACACATATATGTATAATACACACACACACACACACACACACACACACACACACCTCTTTATGTATATACAGTGAGAAAATTAAAGCACTTTTGTGTTTATAGCAGTTTTATTAATAATTGTTAATGCTCGGAAGCAACCTAAATATCCTTCTGTAGGTGAATGGATAAATAAACTGTGATATATCCAGACAATAGAATATTATTCCATGCTATAAAGAAATGAGCTATCAAGCCATGAAAGATAGGAAGGAGCCTTAATGAATAATGCTAAGTGAAAGAAACCAATTTGCAAATGTTACATAGTATATGATTCCAACTATATGATATTCTGGAAAAGGCAAAATGATGGAGACAATAAAAAGATTAATTTTTGCCAGGAGTTAGTGGGAAGAGAGGGATGAATAAACAGAGCATCAATAATTTTTAGGGCAGTGGAATTTTGTATGATACTATAATGATGGACACATGTCATGATACATTTGCTAAAACCCATATAACACCAAGAGTGAACCCTATTGTAAACTCTTGCTTTGGGTGATAAAGCTGTGTCCAGTTAGGTTCCTCAATTACAATAAATGTGCCATCTCTGCTTCAGGATGGACATAGTGGAGAAAGCTGTGTGATGGGGGCGGAGATATATGGAAACCATGTACTTTCTGTCCAATTTTGTTGTGAACCTAAAACTGCTCTAAAAATAAAGTTTAAAAGAAAAAAATACCTAAAGTAGCTATTTTTCCCATAACATTATAGGCCATTAAAAATAATTTTTATTTTTGCTAGTCTGAGATGTGACTAAACAGTCTCATTTTTCTTTACATGTTTTAAAATTATTATTAAGGTTGACAAATAGGTTTGCCATTTATATTTCCTCACTTGTTAATTGCCAATGCATTTCTTTTGTCCCTTTTTATTCTAATGACCTATAAAGACTATATAGTAGTGATAGGTTACCCTCTTTCATATTCAATATTTGTCTGGTTTGTTATCTTTTAACTTTCATCATGATATTTTTTATCATAAGAAGTTTTAATATATAGTCAAGTCTGTCTTTCCGTTTCACACCAGGATTACAGAAATATTCACCTGTGTCTTCTTTAAGCACTTTTGTGGTTTGAATCTTTTTGGAATTCTACATATATTTCTAAACTGAGATATTATAAATTTCATATTTTTCCAAATTGATATGCCATTTATTGAATAAATGTTTACCATAATTTAATTTGTCAAATTTCATATAAATGACTTTTTTTTCCTGGATTCTCAGAAAGGAACAGACATATATGGAATATTTCTCAGACCTAAAATTCCTTTCCAATAAAGTTTCCATTATGCAGTGTTTTATTTTTTTTATTTTTTTCTGCCAGGATGTTTGCAAAATTCTTCAACATTAGACATTTCAACAGAAAATAGATGCTTATTATTTTAAATTAATATTTTCTACAAGCCTATCGTAATTTAAATATCATCATTGTCGTCATCATAATGATGAGCACAAACATGTATTAAACACTTTTAATATGCCAAAACTTTGGCTAAGCCATTTACAAATATGACCTCATTTGATCCTCAGGACAACTTGATGTTTACATGTTAAAGAGTGAAGCTTTGAGGACTTTAATAACTTGCCCAAAGCCAACATGAGTCAGGACTCAGCACAATTCTCTAGCTCAAAATCCCATTTCTTAATCATTATATAATATTAAGCCTTTTTAATCTGCAGATTCGGGTCCTTTTTCAGTCAGTGGTTTTATTTTCATTATGTGTTTGAACATTCTATTTGATTTGTTGTACTTCCTTTTTTGGAGGCATCCATCATTTACAGTTTAGATTTCTTTTTGTCCTTTCTCTCTTAACTTTCACATTCTTTTTGTGTTTCTGTTAACATTCTGGGATTTTTTTTTTTAACTTGTGTTGTTCTTAATGTCATGAATTTGGCTTTTCAGGCTGTACTATTTAGGAATTCAATTTGAATACTTACATAGTATTAATTTATAATATGACATGTTTGGACAATCAAGATTTAAACATTATATTATAATTGATTTTTAAATAACAGAATATACCTCAAGTGATAGAATAAAACTAGAGCCTAGATTAATGCAGTAGGAAATGATATTCACAGATGGATTATATGTATTTAATAATTGCACAAGTAAAATAAAATTAATATATCAGACAAGGAAAGGATGTAATTCAACAGCTTATAAATGACTGGGTTATTTTTACTTAATTGTGTGATTAATTAAAAATTATATATCTGTAATCTTGAAAATCAGAGAACCAAATTGAAAAGGCATTGCATTCGGAGCAGATCTTAAATACAGCTCCTCATAACGTGACTTGAACAAGTATCTTAGCCTTTCTGAATGTGTTTCATTATGTATAAAATGGGAAAATTAGTATCTTCCCTATAATTATGTTTTAAAAATAAATAATGCTTCTAAGAAATTTTAAGCTGGGAAATAATGTAAAATATATACCACAGTATATTATAACTATTATTATTTTGATATAAAAATTATCATCTTTAGTTGTCAGGGCTTAGAAGAACTACAATTCTTTACCTAGCTATTTCAATTTGTCATTGTTGCAAGAGACCAAGAATGTGCTATGTCATATCTCTATAGAAGGAGCTATAACCCGTACTTTTCCTTTGAAATGTGTACGCCCCAATAATAGATGCTTCTCTCAAATTGTAGGCACATTAACAAATGCCATTTCAGATATGCAAATGCTCAAGGGCATGTTTCTGAATAGATACTGTACTGCCTTAAAGATAAATAACAAGAAATGAGAATGTGGTTGCTGGGATTTCATCCAATGAGGTCTGCCATTTCAGCAGCATGGGGTATACACTGAACTTGACTTGGTGGCAGTTAGCAGTAGCAGCTCATGAATGTAGAGAGATTTATGCAGGGTGACCTTCATGACTCAATGTGCTTGGGAGCTTTGTGATTTCCACAGGGGGTACTAATGGGACATTCCATTGACAACCACAATGAGTGTTCTACCTCCCTGGCATTTTTAGAGCACATCTTTATGCATCAGAAGACCCCAGCCTTGCACAGGGCTGCTTTCTAAAGAGACAAGCTACTGGATGAATTTTGCAAAGGACACAGTTCATCTGCATTCTTGTCAATTAGCTAGCCATAACCTCAAAGGTTTTTTTTTTTTTCTTCAGTGTTTTGCTACTTCACTGCCATGATGCACATCCAAACCTGTGATAAAAGTGATTAAATCGATGTTAGGCTCAAGGGGGATAGGATCTGTGATAGCTGTTGGTAGGGGGTTTTAGAACAACATTTGATCTCAGAATCAAAGTGCATTGAGGCGCTACAATAATGACAAAGCATATCCAAATAGCTTCATTTTGCTCATGTTACCATCCAAGTAGATTAGTGAAGTTCAATAGGCATATTGCATCTAGACTTCAATAAGATATTTATTAAGCTGAATATTAGCTCCGTTTTTGGAAAAGTTGGAATAATTCCAGTGTCCTAGAAGCAAGCTAATAGTTGAATTGATTTCAGGTGCGAAACAGGTAGCCAAAGATGTGTACCAGACTCTACCCTGTTCTTGTCTTACTCCTATTGATTTATTGGATGATATTATAAAAATATTCTTAGCAAATTTACAGAATGAGAAAATGTTCAATTATAATTGTTTCAAAAGATTTCTGTATGCTGAAACAGTGATCTAAAGCTAACATGGTAATATTTAACAGCAAAAACAATTATGTCTGATTGTTAGAGAAATTAGGATACTTAGTTTAGGGAAGAAGAATTTGAAGTAGAGGAAGGCTAATTAAAAAATATTCAGAGTGCCTGGGTGGCTTAGTTGATTAAGTATCCAACTCTCGATTTCAGCCCAGGTCCTGATCTCAGGGTCTTAGGATTGAGCCCCGCATTGGGCTCTGGCCTGAGCATGGAGCCTGCTCAAGATTCTCTCTCTCTCTCCCTCTGCCTTTCCCCCTAGTCGCTCACACACACGTATATGTGTGTGTGTATGCACGCTCTCAAAATAAATAAATGAATCTTAAAAAAAAAAGTTTTCCAAAGAAAGAGGAGGTTTCTTCAGCATATGCAGAGTATGCCTTGATTAGTGATATCCCAGCACATGGTGAAGGATACTTGGATTTTCTGAGAGAATGGAGAGCCTTTAAACTGCCTTAACTCTGAGCATCTGTGCTTTTGTAACTGTTGAACTCAGTTGTTTTAAGCTAGTTTAAAAGCTGCTTTAATCCCTGTCTTTTCCTTTTAAAGTCCAATATGAAAATTTCAAAATGTGTTTAATTTTATTTTTAAAAATTCATTTATTTATTTGACAGAGAGCAGGAGAGAGGGCGAGAGACAGCACAAGCAGATGGAGCAGCAGAGGGAGAGGGAGAAGCAGGCTCCCCACTGAGCAGGGAGCCCAATGTAGGGCTCCGTCCCCAAGACCCTGAGATCATGACCTGAGCAAAGGCAGATGCTCAACCAACTGAGCCACCCAAGTGCCCCAAAATGTGTTTAATTTTAAATAGGGGATCACTGTGTTTGAAGGTGTTATCAATCCTTCTCACCTAGCATTGAAAATGAGACCCAGACACATCTCATTTAACATTTCACTATTTTTAAAATCAAGAACAGAGCTTGTTTCCATAAGATTCTGTCCCCTCACTATCACCATTGAACCTAATGTAGAGTAAAAAACAATTACAAAAGGAGGACATAAAGTTATTTTTAAATATAATTTTCCTGGTTCCAATTGCAGTGATCATTTATTCAAGTAAGTTTCAGTGCTATATGCTACAATAGCATACCAAACTTTATCATTAATAATACTCAATATTAAAATTTTTGACCAATGTCTGTCTTTCCTCCTAAAACCTTTTTTTTTTTTAAAGAATCCCTAGCACTTGGCACAGTAGCTTTCCAATTTTTTTGGTTAAGTGGATACATTTCACATGCCTTTTGCATCTAATTTTGTTTGTCCACCAGTCTTTGTCCCCCATCTCTTAGCATTTGTAAATAGAACTCCCCTCTTTAATATTAAATTGAGCAAATGCTATATTTGCCCATAGCATTTCAAATACTCGCCACTTTAAGGATATATCTTTAAATCATAAGACCCTGTAATCGCTTAAATTGTTTTTTAATCATATGGAATGTGTTCACCTCTATTGATCTTTCACATTCATGAGTTCTTACAATTTCTAAAATCTTTAAAAATGTGTTTATTTTTTCTTTGATCTGAACATTTTGCACCGGTAGAACATTGCGATTGCTCATAACATATGATAAAATACACTCTTGCAAGGTCTCCAAATAAATTACTTTATTGATCTGATGTGTTAATCCATCTTTGTCATAATTTTAAATTTATTTCCTCTTATATTCCTGTTTTAAGTCTTTATAGAAGCTAAGTTTTTACTACTTCAAAAAAAGAAATACATTTGACTCAATATTTTAATGATTTCCACAGAAAATTATGTCTATTTCAAAATGCTTTCTACATACTTAAAACAACTGAATGCATTATATTTTCTTATGTAATGGATTTGAGATAGCCATATAGTTAGCAGAATTCTAAGACCTCAGGATTCACTGTTTCCTGGTGAACATGCCCTGAATAATCCCCACGTTTTTTGAATATGATGAATTTTACTCCCATAATTAGGATATGTTATAGGTTAGGAGGGATTTTGCAGATATAATTAAGGTCCCAATCAGTTGACCTTATGAGAGAGAGGTTAATTCAGTAGGCCTGAGCTAATCACAGTATTCCTTTCAAAGCAGAGCGTCTTCCAGGCAGGTGGTAGAAGAGGTAGAAGTGATGGGCTGTAGTTGTCCTGGAAGAAAGCAAACATTCATGTTGTGAATTGCCTCTGGTGGCCACATGGTAAAGCACTGGAGGCAGCATGGAGGAACTGAAAGCTAACCTTAGCCAACTGCTAGAAGGATAACAGGGCCTCACTCCTAAACTGGTGAGGAAATGAAGTCTGACAACAACCAGTGAACCTGCAAGACAATCCTGAGCTGAGATGAGAACTGTAACTCAAGTCAACATTTTTATTTCAGCTCCTGAGACCCAGAGCAGAGAATCGAGCCACAGCATGTCCAGACTTAGGACCTACAGAACCTCTGAGGTAATAAATTTGTGTTGACTGAAGCTGCTCCATTTGTGCTATTTTGTTACACAGAAATAGTAACCTTATAAAACTCAGGAAATTTGGGGGTGCTTGGGTGGCTCAGTCGGTTAAGCATCTGCCTTTGGCTCAGGTCATGATCTCAGGGATCGAGTCCCGCCTCGGGCTCTCTGCTTTGCAGAGAACCTGTTTCTCCCTCTCCCTCTGCTGCTCCCCCTGCTCTTCTCTCTCTCTGTGTGTCAAATAAATAAATAAAATGTTTAAAAAAAAAAAAAACTCAGGAAATTTGTCATTTGAAATTCACCAGAACTGAGCATCAAAGAAAACCTTCCCAAAGTTTCTCCTGAAGGAAACATCAAGAAATGTATAAGTTTCAGTTTCAGTAGACATCATCTAATCTAATCCAGTTAAGGTAACTGACAGGTAGAGTAAATGCCTTTCCTTAAATCATCCATAAACTTAATCAGGACTGGAAACAACATCCCATGACTCCAAAATCAATGCTCTTTCCACAGGACTCAGTTAATGCATTTATTCATGATTAGAAAAGGGGTGCTAATGGGAATCATGGGTATATTATTTTATTTTTAATAGGTAATGTATCACTAAAATATCCTGTAGCTATTCTTCCTTCCTTTCTTCTTTGTTTCTCTTTCTTCTTCCTGCCTCCCATCCAGTCAGAGTTCACCCATTTCATTTGATTGTCATAGCTCTGTATTACCTTTTAATTCAGAACAGGCTCCCCCCCCTTTTTTTTGTACTATTACATTGACTTTTTGAAAACTCAAGGCCAGTTGTTTCATAGTATATCTCACATTCTGGGTGTAACTGTTTATTTGTATTCCTTTTAAATATTTTCTGCATGTCTTATAAGGAAGTTTGGTCTATAGGTTTTATTAGATACAGTAAAACATTTGGCAAGAATACTTTATGTGGCTGTTGTGAACTCCATAGAGCATCTCATCAGGAGACACATGCTATAAGAATATCCCCTTATTAAAGACACTAAGTTTGAACTCTTGATTAAGATAGTAAATGTCATTCTCTTCCCATGTAAAAGTGCATTCTTAGTAATATGGGGGGGTGACATGTGACTATCTTATTACTCAACAACATTTTGCCCAAAACTTTTAGCATCCATAGGTGAGCCTTACTGAATAGATTATTATATAGGGGCTGAATTAGTTTTTTGTCTCTGCCATAACAAAGTATCACAAATTTAGTGACTTACGACAACACAAATTTATTATCTTACTGTTCTGAAAGTCGGAAGTCAGCACAGATCTCACTGGAATAACATGTATTCCTTAGCAGGGCTGAATTAACTTTTTGGACGCGCTAGGGGAGAATCTGTTTTCTCAACTTTTTTCCAACTTCTAAGGGCTACCCTCATTCCTTGGCTCATCACCCTCTTGCTCCATCTGCAAAATTAGTGACAACAGGTTAAGGCCTTTTTACATTATGTCTCACTGACCCTCTTCCCATAGTCACATCTCCCAGTGACCACAGGTAGGAAAGGTTCTCTGCTTTTTCATGTGATTAGACTGTGTTCACCCAGATAACACCAGAAAATCTCCCCACCTATGGGTTCTTAACTTAATTACATCTGTAAAGTCTCTTTTGCCATGTGAGGTAATATGTTCATGGACTCCACAGATTAGGATCTAGACATATTTGGGAGGCCCTATTTTTGCCTCCAGGTGGATTACAAAATGTTGATTAACAAAAAAAAAATTCTATTATTACTTCTACTTATGGTACCTGGCATTCTTATGTAAAGAAACATAGTCCCCTCCTCTATGGATTCAAAGATTATTTACATTTTAATGTGTGATAATTAATTCTTTAATTTTCCTTTTTGATGCTTACACTGACTCAAATTATTGTTTCCAAAGTTATGCTAATAATTTGATATTCACAATCCTGAGAAATAGATAAAAACAGTTATTTGTTTCTTTAAGAAATACTTATTGTTGCCTTGTCCTACACACCAGATACTGTGCTACTTAAAATTTCCATACATGCATTGAACATTTATTATATTCTTGCTACTAATCATTTTGTGTGCATTAACTCACACAACACTTATAACCACCAATGAGGTGAACTGTCCCATGTCACAGATGAGGGAACTAGAACAGAACAACAGAGTGATGGGATTCAAACCCATAAATACTGACTTAAGAACTCACGCAGTCATGTGCCAGCATCAAGGGTTCTTAACTAGGGGTTCATAGAACCCTATAATTGAGTTTCAAATTTCCAGGAGAGAAAGGGTCTATAGTTTATATCAATTTCTCAAAAGAAATGTGAAAACTAAAGAAGATCTGGGTTCCATTGTTGTGTTGGGGGCTAGGGATTCATTGCTGATTAGGATAGATGGGAGTAATTCCAATTCTCCTTTTTTTTTTTAATTGAAATGTAGTTGACATGTAATGTTAAATTAGTTTCAGGTGTATGACAGTGATTTGCCAGTTCTCCTGGCTTCTTATCCAGAATAAGTAGCCAAGGTCTTCTGTGCCTAACAAGGGCCTTTTCCCATTATGTTCTTTTATCTAGCCAATAAATATAAATGTGCTGCATGAGTATTAAAATGTTACCTACCATATCTTTTATTGAATCTGTGAGATCTATCATTAGTTTCTCCTATTAATGGATATTTAATAGTTTCTTCCCTAAGTTTTGCTACCTGCATGCAATCATGAATTTCTAGTATATGCTTTTTGCCAAATGTTTACATTAGTATATCATTTTATAAATTATAACAACTTTGTTGTTATTAATTTTTAAAGATTTTATTCATTCATTTGTCAGAGCACACAAGCAGAGGGAGTGGCAGGCAGAGGGAGAAGCAGGCTCCATGCTGAGCGAGGAGCCCAATATGGGGCTTGGTCCCAGGACCCTGGGATCATGACCAGAGCTGAAGGAAGACACTTAACCAACTGAGCCACCCAGGTGTCCCTGATTATAACAACTTTAAAAAATATATTAAATAATTTAGTCTAATTTAGTCTATAGGATTTTTTTTTGCCATTTTTATCTCTCAAATTTGTTTGTAATACATTTATTATAATTATAACTTAGGAGAAATTGATTTCTATGTCCATTTTCGTTATTTATATTTAGTATTTTATAACAGTCAGGAAGTATATTTTGGATATGTCTTCATTTTGGGGATTCAGTAGGGTTTTTTCCTCTGTTTTCCTCTTTTTCTTTAGAGAGTGTGTGTATATGAGTGCTCATGGAATATATATAATTAGTATAAATATATACATATATTCTCTCTCTATATTATATATATATATCATATATGTAATTCCACATCTTATCCATTCATCAGAGGATGGACACTTGAGGTATTCCCATAATTTGGCTCTTGAGGTAGATAATGCTGCTATAAACATTAGGGTGCATGTATCCCTTTGAATTAATATTTTTGTATCCTTTGGGTAAATACCTAGTATTGTGATTGCTGGGTCATAGGGTAGCTCTATTTTTATTTTTTTCGTTAAATTATTTTTATGTTATATTAATCACCATACATTACATCATTACTTTTTGATGTAATGTTCCATGATTCATTGTTTGTGCATAACACCCAGTGCTCCATGCAGAACGTGCCCTCTTTAATACCCATCACCAGGCTAACCCATCCCCCCACCCCCCCTCCCCTCTAGAACCCTCAGTTTGTTTTTCAGAGTCCGTCATTTCTCATGGTTCGTCTCCCCGTCCAGTTTTGCCCCCTTCATTCTTCCCCTCCTGCTATCTTCTTTTTTTTTTTAACATATATTGCATTATTTGTTTCAGAGATACAGGTCTGTGATTCAACAGTCTTGCACAATTCACAGCACTCACCATAGCACATACCCTTCCCCACTGTCTATCACCCAGCCACCCCATCCCTCCCACCCCCCACCACTCCAGCAACCCTCAGTTTGTTTCCTGAGATTAAGAATTCCTCGTATCAGTGAGGTCATATGATACATTTCTTTCTCTGATTGACTTATTTCACTCAGCAAAACACCCTCCAGTTCCATCCACGTCGTTGCAAATGGCAAGATCTCATTCCTTTTGATGGCTGCATAATATTCCATTGTGTGTATATATATATATATATATATATATATATATATATATATATACCACCTCTTCTTTATCCATTCATCTGTTGATGGACATCTTGGCTCTTTCCACAGTTTGGCTGTTGTGGACAGTGCTGCTATAAACATCGGGGTGCATGTACCCCTTTGGATCACTACATTTGTATCTTTGGGGTAAATATCCAATAGTGCAATTCCTGGATTGTATGATAGCTCTATTTTCAACTTTTTGAGGAACCTCCATACTGTTTTCCAGAGTGGTTGCTCCAGCTTGCATTCCCACCAACAGTGTAGGAGGGTTCCCCTTTTTCCGCATCCCTGCCAACCTCTGTCATTTACTGACTTGTTAATTTTAGCCATTCTGACTGGTGTGAGGTGGTTTCTCATTGAGGTTTTGATTTGGATTTCCCTGATGCTGAGCGATATTGAGCACTTTTTCATGTGTCTGTTGGCCATTTGGATGTCTTCTTTGAAAAAATGTCTGTTCATGTCTTCGGCCCATTTCTTGATTGGATTATTTGTTCTTTGGGTGTTGAGTTTGATAAGTTCTTTATAGATTTTGGATACTAGCCCTTTATCTGATACGTCATTTCCAAATATCTTCTCCCATTCTGTCAGTTGTCTTTTGGTTTTGTGGACTGTTTCTTTTGCTATGCAAAAGATTGTGTCTTGATGAAAACCCAATAGTTCATTTTTGCCCTTGCTTCCCTTGCCTTTGCTGATGTTTCTAGGAAGAAGTTGCTGCAGCTGAGTTTGAAGAGGTTGCTGCCTATGTTCTCCTTTAGGATGTTGATGGACTCCTGTCTCACATTTAGGTCTTTCAACCCTTTGGAGTCTACTTTTGTGTGTGGTGTAAGGAAATGGTCCAGTTTCATTCTTCTGCGTGTTGCTGTCCAATTTTCCCAACACCATTTGTAGAAGAGACTGTCTTTTTTCCATTGGACATTCTTTCCTGCTTTTCAAAGATTAGATAACCATAGAGTTGAGGGTATATTTCTGGGCTATCTATTCTGTTCCATTGAGCTATGTATCTGTTTTTGTGCCAATACCATACTGTCTTGATGATGACAGCTTTGTAATAGAGCTTGACATCCGGAATTGTGATGCCACCAGCTTTGCTTTTCTTTTTCAACATTCCTCTGGCTATTCGGGGTCTTTTCTGGTTCCATACAAATTTTAGGATTATTTGTTCCATTTATTTGAAAAAAGTGGATGGTATTTTGATGGAGATTGCATTGAATGTGTAGCTTGCTCTAGGGAGCATTGACATCTTCACAATATTTGTTCTTCCAATCCATGAGCATGGAACGTTTTTCCATTTCTTTGTGTCCTCCTCAATTTCTTTCATGAGTATTTTATAGTTTTTTGAGTACAGATCCTTTGTCTCTTTGGTTAGATTTATTCCTAGGTATCTTATGGTTTTGGGTGCAATTGTAAATGGGATCGACTCCTTAATTTCTCTCTCTTCTGTCTTGTTGTTGGTGTATAGGAATGCCACTGATTTCTGTGCATTGATTTTATATCCTGCCACTTGACTGAATTCCTGTATGAGTTCTAGCAGTTTTGGGGTGGAGTCTTTTGCGTTTTCCACATAAAGTATCATTTCATCTGCAAACACTGAGAGTTTGACTTCTTCTTTGCTGATTTGGATGCCTTTGATTTCTTTTGGTTGTCTGATTGCTGTGGCTAGGACTTCTAATACTATGTTGAATAGCAGTGGTGATAGTGGACATCCCTCCCACGTTCCTGACCTTAGGGGGAAGGCTCTCAGTTTTTCCCCATGAGAATGATATTTGCTGTGGGTTTTACATAGATGGCTTTTATGATATTGAGGTATGTACCCTCTATCCCTATACTCTGAAGAGTTTTGATGAAGAAAGGATGCTATACTTTGTCAAATGCTTTTTCTGCATCTGTTGAGAGGATCATATAATTCTTGTTCTTTCTTTTGTTAATATATTGTATCATGTTAATTGATTTGCAGATGTTGAACCAACCTTGCAGCCCAGGGATAAATCCCATTTGATGGTGGTGAATAATCCTTTTAATGTACTGTTGGATCCTATTGGCTAGTATTTTGGTGAGAATTTTTGCATCCGTGTTCATCAAGGATATTGGTCTGTAATTCTCCTTTTTGATGGGGTCTTTGTCTGATTTTGGGATCAGGGTAATGGTGGCCTCATAAAACGAGTTTGGAAGTTTTCCTTCCATTTCTATTTTTTGGAACAGTTTCAGAAGACTAGGTATTAATTCTTTTTTAAATGTTTGGTAGAATTCCCCTGGGAAGCCATCTGGCCCTGGGCTTTTGTTTGTTGGGAGATTTTTGATGACTGCTTCAATTTCCTTAGTGGTTATGGGTCTGTTCAGGTTTTATATTTCTTCCTGGTTCAGTTTTGGTAGTTGATACATCTCTAGGAATGCATCAATTTCTTCCAGATTATCTAATTTGCTGGCATAGAGTTGCTCATAATATGTTCTTATAATTGTTTGTATTTCTTTGGTGTTGGTTGTGATCTCTCCCCTTTCATTCATGATTTTGTTGATTTGAGTCCTTTCTCTTTTCTTTTTGATAAGTCTGGCCAGGGGCTTATCAATCTTGTTAATTCTCTCAAAGAACCAGCTCCTAGTTTCATTGATCTGTTCTACTGTTCTTTTGGTTTCTAGTTCTTTGATTTCTGCTCTGATCTTTATTATTTCTCTTCTCCTGCTGGGTTTAAGCTTTATTTTCTGTTTTTTCTCCAGCTCCTTTAGGTGTAGGGTAGGTTGTATATTTGAGACCATTCTTGTTTCTTGAGAAAGGCTTGTATTGCTATATACTTTCCTCTCAGGACTGCCTTAGCTGCATCCTAAAGATTTTGGACAGTTATGTTTTCATTTTCATTGGTTTCCATGAATTTTTTTAATTCTTCTTTAATTTCCTGGTTGACCCATTCATTCTTTAGTAGGATGCTCTTTAGCCTCCATGTATTTGAGTTCTTTCTGACTTTCCTCTTGTGATTGAGTTCTAGTTTCAAAGCACTGTGGTCTGAATATATGCAGGGAATGATCCCAATCTTTTGGTACCAGTTGAGACCTGATTTGTGACCTAGGATGTGATCTGTTCTGGAGAATGTTCCATGGGCACTAGAGAAGAATGTGTATTCCATTGCTTTGGGATGGAATATTCTGAATATGTCTGTGAAGTCCATTTGGTCCAGTGTGTCATTTAAGTCTTTATTTCCTTGTTGATCTTTTGCTTAGATGATCTGTCCATTTCAGTCAGGGGGGGTGTTAAAGTCCCCCACTATTATTGTATTGTTGTCAATGTGTTTCTTTGCTTTTGTTATTAATTGCCTTATATAATTGGCTGCTCCCATGTTCGGGGCATAGATATTTACAACTGTTAGATCTTCTTGTTGGATAGAGCCTTTAAGTAGGATATAGTGTCCTTCCTCATCTCTTATTACAGTCTTTGTTTTAAAATCTAATTTGTCTGATAGAAGGATTGCACCCCAGCTTTCTTTTCGTGTCCATTAGCATGGTAAATGGTTTTCCACCCCCTCACTTTCAATCTGGGGGTGTCTTTGGGTCTAAAATGAGTCTCTTGCAGACAGCATATCAATGGGTCTTGTTTTTTAATCCAATCTGATAGCCTGTGTCTTTTGATTGGGGTATTTAGCCCATTTACGTTCAGGGTAACTATTGAAAGATATGAATTTAGTGCCATTGTATTGCCTGTAAGGTGAGTGTTACTGTATATTGTCTATGTTCCTTTCTGGTCTATGTTGGGTTTAGGCTCTCTCTTTGCTTAGAGGACCCCTTTCAATATTTCTTGTAGGGTTGGTTTCGTGTTTGCAAATTACTTTAATTTTTGTTTGTCCTGGAAGCTTTTTATCTCTCCTATTTTCAGTGACAACCTAGCTGGATATAGTATTCTTGGCTGCATATTTTTCTCGTTTGGTACTCTGAAGATGTCATGAGAGTCCTTTCTGGCCTGCCAGGTCTCTGTGGATAGGTCTGTTGCCAATCTAACGTTTCTACCATTGTAGGTTACAGATCTCTTCTCCCGAGCTGCTTTCAGGATTTTCTCTGTCTCTGAGACTCATAAGTTTTACTATTAGATGTTGGGGTGTTGACCTATTTTTATTGATTTGAGAGGGGGTTCTCTGTGCCTCCTGGATTTTGTTGCCTGTTTCCTTCCCCACATTAGGGAAGTTCTCTGCTATAATTTGCTCCAATATACCTTCTGCCCCTCTTTCTTCTTCTTCTGGGATCCCAATTATTCTAATGTTGTTTTGTCTTATGGTATCGCTTATCTCTTGAATTCTGCCCTCGTGATCCAGTAGTTGTTTGTCTCTCTTTTTCTCAGCTTCTTTATTTTCCATCATTTGGTCTTCTATATCACTGATTCTCCCTTTTGCCTCATTTATCCTAGCAGTTAGCACCCCTATTTTTTATTGTACCTCATTAATAGCCTTTGATTTCAACTTGGTTAGATTTTAGTTCTTTCATTTCTCCAGAAAGGGTTTCTCTAATAACTTCCATGCTTTCTCAAGCCCAGCTAGTTTCTTTAAAATCATGATTGTGAACTCTAGGTCCGACATCGTAAAAATGTCCGTATTGAGTAGGTCCCTGGCAGTTGGTACTACCTCTTGTTTTTTTTGTTGAGGTGATTTTTTCCATCTTGTCATTTTGTTCAGAGGAGAATAGATGAATGAGAGAACAAAATGCTAACAGGTTAACAATGTCCCCAGAAAATATACTCTAAACAAATCAGAAAAGTCCTAAAACTAGGGGGAAAAAAGGGAAAGAAAGCAAAAAGAAAAAGGTAAAGACAATCAAAAACAGAACAAAACAAAAAAAAAACCACAATATGATCAAATATGATCTGGCTGGTGCATAGATCAGTGCCACACACTAGATTTGGGGTGTATTTTGGTCTGTTAGAAGAAAGTGCCTCCCAAAATTTTAAAGAAAGAAAAACTTATATATGTACAAAAATAAGGGTTGATACGATGAAGGGATGGAATATGACTGTAAAGATGAAAATTATAAAAAATTTTATAAAGGGAATTGATAAGAAGTTGTTTGAAAAAAGAAAGAAGAGGATTTATAAAAAAAAGAAAAAAGAAAGGGAAAAAAAAGGGAGAGAATGTGATCAGGCACGAGACTAGAACAAAGCCATACACTAGAGATTTAGGGTATATTTTGATCTGTTAGAAGAAACTGTATCTCAAAATTTTAAAGAGAGAACAACCTATATATTTAGGCCAAAAATAAGGGTAACTACTATGAAGGGAGAGAATATGACTCTAAAAATGAAAAAAAAAATGTTTTTTAAAAAAGTGATTGATAAGATGTTGGTTGAAAAAGGGAAAAAGAAAAATTAAAAAAAAAAAGTTAAAAAAATTAACTTTGAAAGACTAAAGAATCATGGTAGAAAAAAACCCCATGAATTCTATGTGCAGTATTCCCCTAGCACTGGATTTCTGCCGTTCTCATTGATCGATAAACTTGGTCTTGGCTGGCGGTTCTTGCTGATCTTCTGGGGGAGGGGCCTATTGCTGTGTTTCCCAAATGGCTTTGCCAGAGGCAGAAGTCCCCCGCCCTTGCCTGGTCCGGGCTAAGTAATTTGCTCAGGTTTGCTCTCGTGGGCTTTTGTTCCCTGCAAGCTTTCCTTACAGCTTTGGAGGACGAGAGTGAAAATGGCGGCCTCCCAATCTCTGCCCTGGAGGAGCCGAGAACTTGGGTCCCCACTCCTCAGTGAGCCCCCAGAGAAAAGCAGTCAATCACGCCCATCTCCCCGGTCTCCGGCCGCACTCTGTGCTCACCTGGCCTGTGACTGAGCGTTTCTCTCTCTGGTACCTGACTCGGTGTGGAGTCTCCAAACCCAGCAGATCGCTGCGGTGGACTCCTGTGCCGCTCCGCCTGTGGGAAGAAGGGGAGTCTCCCCGGATCTGCCGCTTGTTGGGTCCCTGCTTCCAGAAAGTGATCGCTTTTCTGTTCAGAGAGTTGTTGCTATTCTTTTCTTCGATCTCCTGTAGAGTTCGTAGGTGTTCAGTATGGTTTGATCCCTATCCAGCTGAATTCCTTAGACCAGATGAAATCCAGGTCTCCTACTCCTCTGCCATCTTGCTCCGCCCTCTGGGTAGCTCCATTTTTAACTTTTTGAGGAACCTCCATACTGTTTCCCAGAGTGGCTGCACCAGTTTGCCTTCCCACCAACAGTGCAAGAGGGTTCCCCTTTCTCCACATCCTCACCAACACCTGTTGTTTCTTGTCTTGTTGATTTTAGCCATTCTGATAGGTGTGAGGTGATACCTCATTGTAGTTTGATTTGTTTCCCTGATCAGGTAGTACTCAATACCTGAATGCATAGTGAAATGTGTTGTGTCAACCATTATATAACTTGTTCTGAAATTACTCTGTAATTAGGCTTGTCATTTACATGCTTCTCCTTTTCTTCCTCCCCAATTTTTTTTTCCTGCTGAATTTTTTAATGTTGGCATTGGTGTCATCCTGCTTTACCCTCTTTATTCGTTTTAAGTGGAGAAACCCATCAGAACTCATTCTTTGCTCAAGAATAATGTTAGTGCTATGAGTGGTCTTTTAAAATATTGCTCTTGATATTTTCCCATGTCCTTTCTCCCTTGGCTCCCTCTCTCAGAGGTATCATTTAGTCCTTTAGGAATTAACTTTTAGGTATATGAATTGCTGGTTTATATACCTTCTTAATCATTTATTTGACTGAGTAATATAGAGAAGGAGCTGAGGGTACTGTTAGATGTTGTCATCAAGCTATTTCTCTTTAAGTTTATTGACTACTCTGATCTGGAGGCTTCTCTTATTTTCACACTTTTTTGATTGATAAGGAGTTGAACACTCAGATGAAAGTTCAGATCTGTGTAGACATGCAAATATTTCTCTTTGCTTATGTTATTTGTGTCAGAAACTACAGTGTAGAGTTTCCCATGTACCATGGGTTTTTCTTTTTGGAAGAAAATCAGCTCAAACAAAATAATGTGACTTGCCTGAGATGTCTATATATTAAAAATCTCTACCATCCACCTGCCCTTTCACTGTGGTATAATTAGTTCCACAGGTTGCTTTTCTCATTTCTCCCATAAAGTGTTTACTCCCCAAACTCATCTCCTCAATTATAATTCCTAGTAGACCCCATTTAGGACTTCTTTTCTTATTTCTTATACAAGACAGTCTTCTTAATTGGAGATATATCTATGATAATCAGCTTGATCCACATGGTTTGGTTTTGTTTTGTTCTTTTTTTTTTTTTTTGTAACAGACTGATATTCTTTGGTTTATTGTATGGGGTTTTGATAATTCCCAAGCATACAGGCAGTTTTTATCTCTATTTTTATTCATTTCATTAGGTTTCAGGCAGGGAGGCTATGAAAGCATGAATTCACTCTGCCATCTTTCATGGAACTTTGTGCATTAAATTTTTATTTTTGTAACATTGGAGAAATGTGCTTGAACTGAATGGGTAAGTTGAATATGACAGCAGAGTGCTCTTGCTCTTGGCTAGATGCCAGAATGTGAGGCCATTCATGTTTTCTCTAGCTAAAGGGAATGGCACTATGCATCTATACCAGTAAATTCCACCCTGCCACCTGCTCTGTAGCACCATTTTTACCCTCTATTGCTGAGTGCAGTTGGCTTAAAACAAGCCTTTTCTTAAAGTACCTTTTGTAATTTTAAAACTCTGTTCCTCATAGCATTTTAAGTGCATGCTCTAAATGTGCAAGCTCCCAGAAATCACAGGTGCAAATACAGATGGAGTTAGCTCATAAAGTAGATAAACTGTCTTACATGCAACTTATTTTGTGGGATTCCTAGGAACCAAAATCAAGTCTTTACTTTGTTGACCTTTAAGATGCAAGATCAATTTTCCTAATAAAAGGTAGACCTTTGTACAATTTCTGAAAAGTCACTGAAAACCTTTACCAACTGAGACACCAGATTATATGTCTCAGTCAGCCTCTGAGGAATAAAGTTTATTAGTTGGCATAAAAACACCAACAGCAGTATTTGCTTCCTTCCCCAGTGGCAGCAACCTTTAGAAATGGTGAGACCATTATTACTGCATACCTTTTGGAGTATTCAGAATGTTTTAAGCACTATGCATATTGTCATACTCAGGAAACTTAAGGGAGTATAATATGTCTAAATGAATAATGATAATAATAATAGCTAACATTCATTTAATACTTACATTGTGCCGGCCATTGTGCTTTAAGTTGGATTATGTTATTTTAATCCTAAAAGTAACCCTGAAGATTAGATACAATTATTTTCCCTTTATTACAGAGGTAGTAACTTAGATTTTAAAAAAATAAATGCCTTGCTCAGGTTTACTCAGCTGGTGAGTCATTCAGAATACAAATTTCTAAATTCTACTTCCAGAGATGTCCCATAACACTCTTCTGTACCATTTCTTTTATGTACTTGCATTTTTAAAAATTCAACTATATAGTTTGAAAAGAATGCTTACTTTGGGCATAATAGGCCAGTGTTACATTAACTTTATGAAATGTATTTTTTTAAAAAAAAGATTTATTTATTTGAGAGAGAGAGAGAGAGAGCATGTGTGGGGTAGGGTAGAGGGAGAAGATCTCAAGCACACTCCCTGCTGAGCATGGAGCCTGACACTGGGGCTCAATCTCATGACGCTGAGATCATGAACTGAGCAGAATTCAAGAGTTTGATGCTTAGCTGACTGAAACACCCAGGCGCCCCTATGAAATGCACTTTTTTGTCCATGGTATTAGTACTTTATGTGCCTTTCATTTTCTTTGAAAATAGAAAAATATACAATAAAATATTTATGTCTTCACAAATTCTACTGCAAAAAGGCAAGAATGTTGCAAAAAGTGAATCACAGGCAGTCATGAGGATTTATCATGCAAGGTATACCTATTGAATTTGTATGATTACATAGTAATTAAGATGGTTTTGGGATTATACTGCATAAAACTTACAAGTGTTTGATGCAAAGATAAGTAATGTAATTTAATAAAGACCGTTTCTACTGTGAGTTAACATACTTAGCTGATAAATCGGAAATAAAATGTATGTGACTTGTCTGACTTGGGGAATTTTTGCAATAAAGTAGGAAACTTTAATATTTTAACCAGTAGAACAATTCTCAATAGATAATAGATTTATCTCTAAGTGTCCCTGAATATTCTTATATGATATGTTACCACTTTTTAATGTTAAAGGATGTTTGAAGCTAGGAAAATTATCCCGTAATTCAGTCATCATCCTTCTCCCCTCTTTTTGTTTTTATGATTATGCAACATAAGATCTTGCTTGGCTGTGCATAGTTACATATAGATCTGCAGGCAATTCATGAAATGGGGCTTGCCCTCAGGAGATGGGATTTGTAATTTGTCAACATATGTTCCTTCTCTTTTATTTTCTGAAAGGACAATTCTGAGTTTCAGAGGCTTTCCAGTAGGATTGACACCCAACTGTTCATAGTCATTACCTGATAATAATCATGCCAAGTTCTGTCTACTTTTAGGCATTTGCATATCTTTGCCTCTGCCTAGAATGCTCTTTCCCAAATTTGTCCCATATTTGGGTTCTTCTTATTCAGGTTTTAGTTCCAATTTGCTTTCCTCAGAGAGTCCATTTCATACCAAATCCTCTAAACTAGGTTCTTTCTCCCTCAGCTATTCCCTCAATTATTTGTTTATTTACATATGTATTTTGTTTCTTCCACTTCAACATTAGACCCCAAAGGAGGGGGATCTTGCTGCCCTATTTGCTACTGGATGTCCATTGCCTAGGACATATTCCTAGATAATTGCTCAATAATTATTTATTGATTGACCAGCAGTACCAGCAAGGATAAGTAGAAACCCCGATTGCACTAGATAAACCAAGCAGACCAAAAACAAAAGTTCTGAAAATGAAATAGTCATTGGAACCACAGCCCACAAAAGTAGGCTAGGACATGTGTGCTAAATCCAAACCAATAAGAGCCTGCTAAAATAAAAGATTTAAATAGGACCCAAAGTCTCTTCACATAAGGCATAATATTAAAGAAAAAATTTTTAAAAATCACCCATCATAACAAGATCCAGGAACATTACAACTAAATAAGAGAAGACAGTCTATTGACACCAAAACCAAATGAATCAAATGTTGGAATTATCTGTCAAGAATTTCAAAGCAGCTATTAGACATAATACTTCAGTAATAAATGACAAGTTCTCTGAAAAAAAAAAAGGAATTTACAAAAAAAAAGTAATTATAACACTGAAAAACATAATAGAAACTAGAAAAATCCTCCTGGTTGGTCTCAATATTAGAACAGGGATGACAAAATATGGATTAGATGACCTGGAGAACAGGTCAGTGGAATTCACTTAATCTGAACAAGAGAGAGTACACAGATTGAAATTGTATAGAATCCCAGAAGAAAACCCAAAAGACCCAATGGTCATATCATAGAAGTATTACAAGGGGAGGAGAAGGAGTGGAACTACAAGATTATTCAAAGAAGTAATGGCTAAGGGATGCCTGGGTGGCTCAGTTAAGCAACCAACTCTTGATTTTGGCTCAGGTCATTATCTCAGGGTGATGAGATTGAGTTCCACATCGGGCTTCGTGCTCAGTCTGCTTGGGATTCTCTCCCCTTCCCTCTCCCTCTGCCCCTACCCTGCTCTAAAATAAATAAGTAAATATTTTTTTAAAGGAAATAATGATAAAACCTTTCTGAATTTGATGAAAGATACAAATCTACAGATACAAGAAGTTGGGCAAACCACGAACAGATAAAACCAAAGAAATCCATGCCAATGCACATTATAATTAAATTCCTGCACACTAAACAATCAAAAATTTTTGCAAGCATCCAGAGGGAAATGTTACCAAATACCTAAGTCTAAATAATCCTGGTTTCTCTGCCAATTATCTTTTCAAGTAAAAACAATGTTCCATGAAAAACAATTAGTTTAGCTGTGAACTTTAACCATTACACAAGTATTTTTCCTTGAGACAAACAGCATCTCTTTGTATGCAGCAGAACTGTTTTGTGAGTACTTCCCACTTCTCCCATAGAATTAAAAAAAAAAAAGTTTAGTATAGGGTTGAGCATTTTTTCCCCTTTGAGAATGTGTGGTGGTGAAGATGCAAAGATTATTGATACAGTTTCATGCTACTTTCTCAATTTGAACTAAGACATGATCAATTTTACCCAGCATTTTTTTCTTTTTTTGCATTACTAGTGTAACTAACAGTAAGAAGGGCAAATAATTTCTTAATTTTATTAGGAAGACTTTATGGACTTCTTGAAGTTTCTGAGGGATTGCTAAATCCTTCCATATTTCTAGAATCACTTTTGCAGTTTTAAGAATCATTTATGTAGACATATATAGCAGCATAGCAGAATACAGAGTTCAGACAGACTATATATGTACATTTTTAATAGGTTTTCAACAAAAGTGTTGAGATTAAATTTAGATTTTTTTTCAAGAATGTGGTTGAATAACTTCATATCGCATTTTTAAAAAACACTTTCTCTGACATTGCCTAATTCACAAAATAGACATTTTTTAAAAGATTTATTTATTTATTTATTTTGAGAGAGTGACAGAAAGCAGGGGTAGGGACAGAGGGAGACAGAGAATCTCAAGCCAACTCCCTGCTGAGTGCAGAGCCCAACATGCTACTCATTTCACAACCCTGAGGTCATGACTTGAACCAAAACCAAGAGTCGGTCACTTACCAAACTGAGCCACCCGGGGACCCTCAAAATAGAATTTTAAATGGATTATAAACCTAAAAGTAAGAAGACCACATAGAAGAAGATATTTACAAATTTAGAGTAGGCAAAGTTTTCCTAATTAGGACCAAAAGAAAAACAGAAAAAAAAAAATAATGGTGAACTGCATTTTAAAAAAATTTAAATTTTCTGCACTTCAAAAACTACCATTAGGGAAAAAAAAAAACAGACAAGCTACAGAGAGGGAGAAAATATTTCCCATACATATATATAACAAAAAAATTTATTCAGAATTTTAAACTCAGTAATAAGAAAAGTAATGTTTTTAAAAAATGGGCCATGAAAGGGGTGCCTGGGTGGCTCAGTCAGTTAAGCATCCTCCAACTCTTGATTTCAGCTCAGGTCATGATCTCATGGGTCGTGAGATTGAGCCCCCCATCAGGCTCCATGCTCCGCAAGGAGTCTGCTTCTCTTCCTCTCTGCCCCTCCCCCTGCTCACTCTCTCTCTCTAAAATAAATAAATCTTTTTTAAATTGAATTTAAATAAAAAATAAATAGGCCATGAAAAGATGTTCAAAGCCATTAGTTACTATGAGAAGTAAAAATTAAAACCCAGATGAGATGTCTCTCATGGTGTGAACCTGCCGGGAATGGCCAGCAATCCCTGTACCGACCGGTGAAAGATGACTCCAAACTTTGCTGGGAAAGAGAGGAGAAGGCAAGGGGGGGTCAACGCTCAGAGACGAAGACCCTTTGCTCTTCTTTGCTCCCGCTTTTAGTGGTCCTTCAGGGTAATCACAAATCCTTATCACTGGTTCTCAAGCACATGATGTGTGACAAGGGGTCTTACTGGAACTGGGAGGATTTACGGGAAAGATAAGATATGCTAATCTGCGTGTGCTACTAAACACAGCCCAAGGGACAATGCACACAACTTAGATCTCAGGGCGGCTGTTTGGGCTAAGAGAGCTTCGGGGAAGGCAACTCCCTGCGGCATTCCCACGGCAGAGTGGTCACTCCGGCCTCGGCGTTCCAAAGGCCCACGCCCTTCTCTGAAAACTTCCCTGCCCTCAGCGGCCTCCATGTTACGTTTTGGCAAGCCAGGTACTATGGCTGATTTCATCTTCTATGTTAATCCCAACATGAACCCCTGAGAATGGCTAACATTAAAGATTAATAATAAGTGTTTGCAGTGATTTAAAGCAACTAGAACTCATATATTGTTAGGATTATAAAATGGTATAGCCACTTTGGAAAAGATTTCGGAAGTTACTTGTAAAGTTCAATATTTACTTACTTTCAAACCACCAAAGATTCTACTAGGAGAAGTAAAACACGTCCAACCAAAATGTTTTACATAATTGTCCAAAATATCCTTATTCAGATTTGTTAAAAGTCTAAAAATAAACCAAATATACATCAGCAAATAATGGCCAAATTGTTTATATACACTGAAATGGGATACTAATCAGCAACGAAAAGGAACATCCCATTAATACATGCAATAATGCAGATGAATCTCAAAAACATACTGAATGAAAAAAATCAGACATTTATATGAAATTTGGAACAGGCAAACTGATTAATATGACAGAAAGCAGATTAGAGTTTGTGTTGATCCAGGAGTAGGAATGAAGAGATGTACTGCAAAGGGAAATAAAATGATTTTTGAGTTGATTGAAATGTTTTATACCTGGAATCTGGTGGCAGCTACACCAGTTTGTACATTTGTCACATCTTTTGAACTACATATTTTATTTTACTTATTTTATTTTATTTATTTTAGGAAGGGATTTAGCAGGATTTCATTTTTTTATGAATATACTCTTTAATCCCCTTGAACTACTTATTTTAAATGGATGAATTTAAGTATATATAAATGTTATGTCAACAAAGTTGATTAAATCTTAAAATGCATTTATTGCAAAAAACTATTAGAATTACTTTTATTACATAACATATAACCCAACCATGCTAAAAACTTGATTCCATTTATATATATATATATGTAATTTTCCAGTTTATTTTCATTTGAGCACATAATTTTTATATAGTTGTATTCATAAGTTAGATTCAATTTAGTATGTGGCTTATCTTAACATTTTCCATGTTGCTACACAGTTTTTATATTTATATTTATTTTTCTGATTTTATAAGAATCTGTTATGTCTTAAAATTGGCCTATTTTTGAACACTTAGGTTTTATGAATTTTGTAACCTGTTAAAAGTCACTACATGCCCCAACTAGATGCAACCTGAATTTCCATAAAGTGTAGAATTTATAAATAAATTGCAGTCTACTCAGCAAATGGAATACTCAGTACAATTAAAAAGAACAAACCTTATGCATTCAAACAAAACAGGAATGAAACTTATAGACAACATTCAGTGGAAGAATTAATACACAAAAAAGTCCATTTATATGAAGTTCAAGAACTAATCTTTGATGATGAAAATCAGAAAAATGGTTAACTCTGAGGACATGTTACTCTTTGGTAAAGGAAGAGCTGCTGTTTTGGAAATATTCTTTTTCTTAATCTGGGTGGTTGTTACGTGATTGTACATATATGCAAAAGGTCATAATGTTGTACACTTAAGATTTGTGCATTTTTATGAATGTTTGTTTACTGCAGTGTAGAAATATAAATAATAAAAGCAGTAACATAACTAAAAGCACCATACAACTAGCTCTCCTTACCACAGTTACTTTTAGTGAATTTTGTTTTGAACCTTTATAATTTCCTTTGGACTAGTCACCAAGTTAAGTGCTACAATTTTTTAGTTCTCTACACATTTTGTTTTGTTTTGTTTGCTTGTGTTTCTTTTTAACTAGAGGAAAATATGTTTTTTTTCCCTAGGTTAAATTGCCATCAGTAATGCTTAAATATCAGTTTTTATATACTCTTGCCAACAAATATTAAATTGTTCTCCCCTAATCTAAAGGTTATATATTTTATTTCTTCTGGTAAGTGCTCTCAGTTGGGGCACAGGATTATGTTTATTGTCATACCGATTTTTCCAGTCATGAGGAAGTTTCTAACAAAAAAGACTTCGTTAGCATTCATTTCAGCCATGTTCTGATTTTTTTTTTTAATCTAGTAAAAGTGACATCTAGAGAAATGCTCCATTTTTACTAGTGGGAGTTTTTATAACTAAAAGTGTCTTTTAAAAGGTAGCTTTCTCTTTTTGAGGAGAAAGGGTGATTGACTTTGGTGGAGTTCTCAGGAGATGTGCTGATTGCCTTGTGCTTTGAGCATCAAGCAAGAATATTGTTCATGGAAAGAATGGTTTTTGCCAGCACAGCTCACTGCTTTGGGACTCTACTGAATCCTCTGTTCAAGTTTTGGTAACTCACTCAAATACTGACATTAAGGCTAGTAAAAGGGAAAGGAATTTAGAAATAATTTTGTGCTGATCATATGTAATAAAAGCCCACATTGAAATAAAGCAAGCATTCTCATTCTCTAACCAGGTGTGAATGCATATTTATTATTCCTAGTTCTATGCTGTGGACTCCAAAACCTAAAATTTATGAGTGATAGTTGGAAAAACTTTGAGGATGATGATAAAACCATGTATTTAAAATATCACACTCTATCTGGGAACTATAGGCAAGAATTTATGGTTCTTCAGTAGAACACAATTGCTGTTCTAAATTATCTCCTCTGATGAGATTTACTATTTATTATGGAAGCCACTTTCCTATATATATCATTGCCTCTGCCATGGCATATAAAGAAGGAATGTAGTAAAAGTAATCAATAGAATAAGTTACCACATTTTAATTAGTTCTTATTTATTTCCTGAGGGAAATGATAAAAATTTATTGGTGAAGATTCAGAGTAATTAGATGCTGTAAACAGAACATCAGAGACTACTTGGAAATGATTATCATGCATCAGTAAACCACAAAAGAAGTCAAAGAAATATGTATGTGCTACATACAGATACAGGCGAAATAGATATTTTTAAGGAATTTGAAAAGAGGCTCACTTTCCTTTTCTTCTCCCTCTCCCTCTTCTTCCTCCCTCTTCTTTAATGTTTAGGAGCTAAGAAAATAGTCTCAGTATTACTTATCATTACTAATAAAATGGATATAAATATGCATGGACAAGAAAAGAACCAGTTTTGTCTTATTCCTTCTAATATAAGGTATATTTTAGTTCTCTGAAATGTGATTTAAAAAATGGAAAGAGAAAGAATACTACCCCACTCTCTGTTCTCAAGCATTTGGATATACTGTTCTCTCTGCCTGAGAAACTCTTTCCCCCAAGTCTTACCTAAATACATTTTAAAGCTCAAACTGTAGGTCTCAATTTAAAGGTCACTCCCTGAACTCCTAGACCAGTTCTATGCTTTCATAATACCCTGTGTTGGTTAGTTGCATTTTTCTTTTCACCTTGTTCTAGTGTGTATTTCAAGGGTCTTAACTCTTGAAATTCATATTTTCATTATTCCTTTTACAAAAAAAAATCTCCCAGTTGGTTTGGCTGATAGAAGCTCTAGTGGAAGCTTGGAGGAAGAAACAGGGTATTTCTCCTCCTCTTCCTCTTTGCTCTGGGCAATGTTTCTGCCAGTGAGCACGTCTCCTACAACACTACAGTTGGTTCTCACCAGGTCACGCATCCATGGATTCTTATAATTCCCTTTGCTCCATCAGTCCCTCCAATTCTAGAGTGATAGCAGCTTCCTGCTATGGCTCATCTTTGGTTGACACAAAGTCCCATTTTGCCTTCTCAGCTTTTCTAATACCTTTGTGGCCAATTCCCCGTATTAAAGTCCATCTCTTGAATTGCTTTTCATAGGACTTGTTTTGCTGGCAGTAATCCGACTGATAATTATATTATACTTTCCTTATCTATATTTCCAATCACACTTTTACATAGTGATTTAAACCATTTTCCCAGCTAGGCTAAATTGCATAAAAGAATTGTGTTGGTTTCCTTTTTATATTTCCAATCTTTAGCCTAGATCTTGACTTATAGAAGTCAGATAGTATTTGTTGAAGGAACAAAGAAATAAAGGGAGGAAGGAAAAAAGAAAGGAAGAAGGCAATTTTAACTATTTTCATATTTATATTTCATAGTAATAAAAGAGGATTTGAATCTATTTATATCAGGACAAAATACCTTTCCCTTAAACAATCACATAACTGATGTGAGCCTAATGTATAGAAGTAACAGAGAAAAGAGTAATCTTTTCTGTGTTTTATAAGCCTAAATTGTGATTGAAGAGGTGAAGTGGAAAATATAAATGTCTGTGTTAACTAAGCAGGACAAAAAATTTCTTGGGGTATGTGAAAAATAATTAGCCAGGTTTCAAAATTTTATCTTTATTTTAAAAGCTTTATAATGGGCAATTCTTTTTTTTTAATTGTCCAAGGAAATTCAAAACAAGTCATGTTTTAGATCGCTGAGCATCTGCTAAAATCTCCTCCGCTCATGCCTTTTTCTGTACTATAGAGGCTGGAAAACGTTGAGATACAACTGCATTTCCCAGAAACCCTTGATGTAGGCTGTCAATGTCTTGTGCAAGACTTGAATGAGGAGCTAATTTTAGTGGGAAGAGAAGTGACAGATCTAAAACATCTTGCAGGTGTAGAGTGACTGGCAGTCAAGGTAGCTGGGGTGACTTTTGATCATCAGGCCATGGTTAAGTTGGTGTAACCTGGAATCAGCGCTGGGATCGTAACTTCCTGACTGTAACAGAGATGACAATTCCTTACATGAGTCTCTTGTAGTATAAGATCTGAAAGTTGAACCTGGAAGCTGCTCCAATCCTACCGACAATATTTAAACACCAGATTACCAGCACTAGATCCATTTGTACTTAAAATAGCTAGAGTGTTTTCTGGTACCCAGAACTGTGAACCCTGTTCAAACAGGACCAAAATGCATTATTATCTTTATGTCATAATGAAAGTAAATTCAAGCTTATGTACACATTTAATAGAAAATTAAGGCATGTTTGGAAGGAAATCTAAACATGGGGTCAAGTTTTGCCTGTTTTTGGTAAAATCTGAAAGGTAAGGGTGGTGGAGACATTTTTCACAGATTCAAGAGCTGGATACTCACTGAACTAGACATTAAGGTAACAAATGGTAAGGGATGACTGGCCAGCTCAGTTGGAAGAGTATGCAACTCGTGATCTTGGGGTCATGAGTTCAAGCCCCACGTTGGGAGTAGAGATTACTAAAGATAAATAAATAAATAAACTTTAAAAAAGAGAAAAGGTAACAATGGTAAGCAAAGGCAGAAATGGTTCTTGTTCTTCTCATACTGTTTAAAGAGGAATGTATATATATATATGTTAATATATATATTAATCTTAGAATGTTCAGTTCTTAGGATCTTAGAGAATTATACAATTAAGTGTAACATTGCAATTAATGTTATGAGGGAAATTTAGTTTGGTATAAGAATGTTTAATTAGATGGTTTGACTACTTCAGGGTCAAAGAATGTCACCTTCAGAAGAAGGGTATTTAGCTGATATGTTAGCACGGTTTGGATTTAACTCGAAAACATGAGGGGAGAAACAGAGGGAATGCCAGGCACAGGTAACATGTACAAAGCCTCACTTCTGCATCAACATGGCATGATTCAGGATGTGAAATCATACCCCTGTTAGAGCACAGAAAACAAGGGGACCTGGGTGAAGATGTCCAGAGAGAGGAGGCTAGATAAAATCCCTCTGATGCAGGGTCATGGTGGTCTTGCTAACAATGTGCGCCATTGTTCCAAGCACAATGGAGAACAGAAAAATTAAGAAAGGTAATCCCCTGTTTCTGTGTTTTAGAATATAAAGGCGTACAGAGTAGTAATCTTAAGAGCTGGTTCGCACAGCAGATAATAATTTTTTTTTAAAGATTTTATTTATTTGACAGAGAGACACACAGCGAGAGAGGGAACACAAGCAGGGGGAGCGGGAGAGGGAGAAGCAGGCTTCCCGCCGAGCAGGGAGCCCAATGCGGGGCTCGATCCCAGGACCCTGGGACCATGACACGAGCCGAAGGCAGATGCTTAATGACTGAGCCACCCAGGTGCCCCGCAAATAATTATTGGAAAGAGATAACAGGGAATATTTTTCTTCTAAGCACATTTAGGACTAAATGGGGAGCTGGTTCTTTTACTTTTTGTCTTTTTTGCTCTGCCTCTGTCTTAACCACCTTGTTCTTTTAGTTTTGGTATTGTTGTTTGGTTTTAATGTACTTTCACTAATTGGCTTTTCCTGTTCCTAGCTTTTGCTGTATATCTTTGACTGCTGAATACCTATTTTTGAATCAAACATTTATTTTGACATCTTTTACTTACTACTTATTCTTTTACTTCCCTACACTTTTCATTATTTTAATTTATTTCTATTTCTTAGTTTTGTCATTAATGATATTTCAAATTTGTTTTATCCCCATTATTGTTTTGGACACAATTAAAAACATAAGAATGTTTTGGTGGTCTGCATGATCAGCTGGCAGGGAAGGTTTTCAGGGATAGGAAAAAATAAATTTCCCTGAGTTGAGTAAGTGTTTATTTAGTTTGGAGCACAAATCATCATGGGGATGCATACAAAAATAATGAGGTTTTTTAGATGTTTTAGCCAGTGACTGTGATTTTATGTCCTAGCCTGTGGTGTTCTTGTTGTTCTGAAATATAGATCCTAGTATTTGTTTTATTATAGCTTTGTTATACACTCCCTGGAAGCTTTTTAACAGATTTTGGATTTGTATTAATCTTTTTAGTCACTGGTTAATGCAAAAGAATCTTAGTGCTATCTTAAGCAGAATGCAATTCAATAAAGTGAATGTGAGGTTTTCTGTATCATTCAAACAACAATCTATAGAAATAGAAAAAAAGGCAACCCCCCATAAAAAAAACAATGTAGTTCTTTCTATAGCTATCTTAATACAAAATAAATGTGTGAACTTGATATATACTGGTTACTTTCTTTCACAAAGCAAACTAATAAAGTAGCTTTGAGAATACTTTTTTTCTGCTCCTGTTTGAACACCTGCAACATCCAATATTCTGAAGTTCATCAAAAATTTACCCATTTCAAATGTGGAGAAAGTTCTGCTATTTCTTGAAACAGTTCAAAATCAATGACAGTGGTAAATTGAAGGAGAACTGAAGGGGGAAAATTGTTAATTTTACACAATAGCCATTTTTTTTTAAATGGAAGTCTATAGAATTGCTCACTGTTAAAAGAAATAATGATTAAAAAAGGATAGAGATATAAAAAGTTTGAGAAAAGTAGAAAGTGCAAAATAATTGATCCTGTCAAAACTGTAAACTTCAAAAAATCAGCTACTTTGGTAACCTGACAGCTGTGTGTTAGAAAATCCAAATCTATCTTTCCACACACAAGACTCTGATTTACAACTTTCCCAGAAGCTAAAGCTTGTTTCCATAGAAATATCTTTAGTTTCTTCATAGAATTAAGATTCCCTTAAGGACTTCAGACCTATTGTTTCTAGCTTAAGAAAAAATGCAAGTGACTTTTTAGTGAAATGAGGCAGTACCATTTTTGGCTTTTAAGGAAATTAATGAAAATATCACAGAAACATACTGTACCTCCCATTATAGGACTTTTTATAAAGTCTAACATTCAGTTTAAATTGATTTTTAAATGCGTATAACTCCTTAAAACAAAGAACTTCAAACGTAGTGAAATATAGGACATAATTTCAGAGAAAATAAAATGAGAACAAGTAGAATTTTCTAATACTTTGTGTTCTGTCTATGTAAAAAATGGGAAGAATGTTAATTTAAGATGGATGATGCACATACTGGTATTATAATTTTGTTTAAATAATTATTTATACATTAATATAAATATGTGAATAACAGTACCAATAGTTTTACTATTTAAAATATTTACTTCAATATACATAGTATTTTTTTAAGTTTTATTTTATTATGTTAGTCACCATACATTACATCATTAGTTTTTTTTTAAAGATTTTATTTATTTATTTGAGAAAGAATGAGAGAGAGAGCACATGAGGGGCAGAGGGTCAGAGGGAGAAGCAAACCCCCTGCCGAGCAGGGAGCCCGATGTGGGACTCCATCCAGGGACTCCAGGATCATGACCTGAGCCGAAGGCAGTCGCTTAACCAACTGAGCCACCCAGGCGCCCCTACATCATTAGTTTTTGATGTAGGGTTCCATGATTCATTGTTTGCGTATAACACCCAGTGCTCCATGCAATATACATCGTATATTAAGAATAAAAGTAACATGAAAGCTTATGCACTCAAAACCCAGGTAATAAGCATAGGTACATTTAAATATAATTTTTCAACAATGACATCTGGAAGTGGAGGTAATTATCTCTCATTGCTCACATAAGTAAACAGAAATTGTGCCTGCTTGATAAGTTATGACAGGGGAAATTTTTTGCCTTGTTTTATTTTATTGTCCAGCTCAAATTAATATAAATAAGTAATTTTGTAATGTTACTCTTTCAAATAACTTTTGTTAGTTGGGTTGATATTTGAGAACCAAAGACCCGGTGCTCTTTAGGTATTACTTTGTGTAAAACGTGAGATTAAAAATTGTATTTCCTAGTGGTTGTGACTTTAATTTTACGGGGTTCTACCTTTTGACATTATCTTTGTTCTTCCAGTGTTTTACTTTGAAAAATTTTAACAGCTCAGAAAAGTTATAAGAAATGGTACAATGAACTGCACATACTCTTCACCCATACCCACCAGTTTTTAACAATTTTCCTCATTTGAACTTCCAGTGTGTGTGCGTGCGCATGTGTGTGCCTGTGTATGGGTGTGTAGGTTAGTGTCTCTGTTTGTACATGTCTGTGTGTATGTGTATGTATTTGAGAGTTGCATATATCAAGATTTTTCACTCTTAAGTATTTTGGCATATATTTCCTAAAAATGGACCATAACTACATTATATTTATTATGTTAAAAATTAATGTTAATGCAATACTATTATCAAAAATAAGATCCACATTAAAAATGCATTTGTCTCAATAATATCCTTAAACCTGTATTATTTGACTTTTTTAATAATCCAGAATCTAATTAGCATACCTTCTTTCAGTTGTCATATTTCATTGGTCTCTTTGATATAGATTTTCCCTGGCTCTTCTTGTTCTAAATATTTCATGAAATTGACATTTTTGGAGAGTCCAGGACAGCTTTTGTTTTGTTTTAATATATGCTTGTTTTGTTTTGCTTAGTTTCCCTTGATTTGCTTTTTTCTGATTGTTTTCTCAGGCTTGAAATCAAACATTTTGGTATGAATGCCCCCTAAAGGATATAGTATCTTGGTCCAGCACATCAGTGGACCCCTGCTGTAATTATGTACCTTTTTTGGTGGGGTTAGATTCAGTTCTTTCGTTAAGGTGGTTTCCACCTCTGCCTTTGATATTCTCAATTTATTCTAATAGTGTAGCCATTTTTCAAATTTAGTCTTGATTCTCAGTCAGTTGCTCTCAGTCCCAGTTGCTCTCCCTTCTATCTGCAAATTTTGAGGTCCCAGTACATTCTACAGCCCAGTCTTCCTGTTCTAATCCTTGAAATATGTTCAGTAAAGATACACCTTCTGACAATTAACAAGTATAGACTGAAGGACCAGAGGAATATGGGTTTTGCTGATGATCTAATTTCCGGTCCAAATTAAAGTATTTTTAAGAGTGAAAGAAGATACTATGTATATCACTGGAGCAGATTCTAATACAAATATCTGTATTTGTTAGAGAATTGAATCCATTTTAGCCAAGGCAAAGAATTCAAGATCTGTTACAAGTGATTATAAGTCCTGTAGAGCCAATGGGTGGGCCAGAGAAGTGGCGAAGAAGAGTATTTCAAGAGCAATACTCCAGATTCCAAAGCTTGAGGGAGGAAACAGTGGTAGCAGCTGCTTCTTCGTGACTAGGAAGCTGCCATCACTTCTGTCAGATTAGTCCTTCATTGCTCCTGTAACAATCCACCCCAGCCATGTGGATGCCTTGTGCTCTGTCTGGACATCCATGGAGCCACTAAGTACTGGATTCTTGGATTTTGCTAACTCCGCTAAAAAAATAAAAAGCCCATGCAACCTTGCCTGCCAACAGAAACAGAAAGAACAGAAACAAAAGAAATAGCATAAACAGCAGACACATTATGCTTTCACCATCAGAAATTCTGAAATAAAATTTACCCTCCAGCATTTCCCTATGGGATCATCCTGAAGCTACTCTTGGGAACACTGCCAACATTGCACATTTGCTTGGCGGCTTCTTCTCTGTCCTCCTTTCCCAACTCCCAGCAGCTTTCTCCTGGGAGCACTTCCTTAATTAGATACTTGCCACCTTCGGAAAACCTTGTCTAAAAAATGACCTTGCCAAAGAGCACTTCCTCAGCCCCCCACACCACATTTACCCACTTACCTATAATGATGCCCATATGCTCAGCTATTATTATTATTATGTCCATATGTTCCTGCTATTATTATGATGAATTATTTATGTTCCTCTCTAAGGCCAGACCCTTAATTTATCTTCTGAATCCTAGCTTTTCTTGCCTACTGAAGACATCACTTCAGCATTTCCCTCTATCTTTCCCCATCTCTCTCCTCTCTCATCACAGGCATACCTTGGAGATATTGCAGGTTCAGTTCCAGACCACTGCAATAAAGTGAAATTGCAATAAAGTGATTCAAATATATTTTTTGTTTCTGAGTGCATGTTAAAGTTATGTTTATACTATACTATAGTCTATTAAGTGTGCGATAGCATTATGTCTAAAACAAATGAACATGCCTTAAGAGATATTGCTTTAAAATGCTATTATTTGAGGTTTCAGCACATCATAATCCCTGATTGCAGATCACCAGAACAAATATAATAATAAATATAATAATAATGAAAAAGTTTGAAATATTATGAGAATTATCAAAATGTAACATAGAAACACGGAGTGAGCAAATGCTACTGGAAAAACAGTTCTGATAGACTTGCTTGATGCAGGATTGCCACAGACCTCCAATTTGTGAAAACCACAAGATGTACAAAGTGTAATAAAGTACAGGGCAATAAAACGAGGTATGCCTGTACTTTTAATTCCATGCCATATACATTTTTTCCGTATCTATCCACTCTCCCCTGTTTTTATTCCTTCTCTATCCAGCCTTAATTCTCTGGTCTGCTGATCTAGTCTAAATGCTGCTGAAGTCCCAAAGCAGATGGACTTTGAGTTAATCAAAAGGGAGAGTATTCTGGGTAGGCCTGACTCATTCAGGCAAGTCTGTTAAAAGAGGATTCAGATATTTCTTGAAAGAAGAAACTCAGTATGAAAGATTCTATCATTCCGTGATAGAATGGAAGAGATCAAAATGTTGTAATAATTAAACATGGTTTGATTTTAGTCACTTCATGTTGATTCTACACTCTTTTGGGGGCTTGCCAGTGCAATCTAGTGTATTTGCAAGTACATGCAAAGATGCTCAATACAAAGCCTTTAGAAACGCAATTGGATGCTCCTCTTCCAACCCCCACTTCCTGTAAACCAGAAGTACTCAGATAGTGTGGACAGCCTCTTCATTCCATACAACCACAACATAATCCAGGATTCTTGAAGCTTCTTTCTTATCTCTGCATGTATGTGAATAAAAGCATTATGTTATTCCCAGGACAGATGGAAAGCTATTTGTATCAAAGTTTTCAGAAATTAGTTACTGTTGATATGGAGATATACCAATTAGTTTTCATGAGACCAGTATCAACAGTAGGGGTTTACATCTGAAAGGAGATAGGGCAGATTAGTTGACTCAATATCACGATACAGCGAAATGTAAAGAAAAAACTAACTTGAGAGTAGACCAGTCTTTGAAATTACATACTTCTTTCTTTCTTTATTTATTTGAAAGAGTCAGAGAGAACACGCCAGAGTACAAGGGGGGGTGGGGAGGAAGAGGCAGAGGGAGAGGAAGAAGCAGTCTCCCCACTGAGCAGGGAGGCCCTAAGTGGGCTTGTTCCCAGGGCCCTGAGATCATGACCTGAGCCAAAGGCAGATGCTTAACCCACTGAGCCACCCAGGTGCCCCTGTACTTATATTTTTTAAGCTATCATTATATCTTATGTTTTGCTTATTTCACAGTTTAATTGCTTTTTGGATTACATAGTAAAATTATATAAAACAATGAAATCATGATTATGTTTTCTTTAATTTTCCTATACAGAAGACAATTCACACTAATTGAAAGTAGTAATTAGAAATAGCTTTGGAGTAGAATTAGTGAGAAATAGTTTAGTCTATTTTAGTCTAGACATTTTGAGGCAAGGACTAGGGAATATGTAAATGATTTGTAAATGTATTTACATAAATATATGTCATATATATATGTACCAGGGGGCAATGCTGTGTTTAGTGCATTATTTTATTTTCCTCCAGAGCCCCAATAAAGATATACGTGAATCATGTAAATATTTCCCGTCAATACAATGTGGTTACTAAGTGATGCAATTACTTCCCTTTCTGTCTCTAATATCCCCACACGATTCTCTGTGCTTATTTTTCTCTTTCTATAGGCTGGCCAGTTGCATGGGATCCAGCTCAGGAGTCTGATTACCTGGTGAATGGTGGCAAAGAAAGGTAAAAAAAAGCAACAATCTCTGAAATTACCTTTTGAAAGGGAGCTGTTCAGGAGAATCATCCAATAAGAAACATCACATTGGACTTTGTACTGGTTAGGAAAAAATTCTGTGTGTGTGTGTGTACATATATGTGTGCATGTATATACACACTTTTATTTATGATTAGTCACTGAGATTTTGGGTAGGCATTAATTTTGGTAAGAATTATAGAAACTGATACTTTGAAGTAGTGTGTTCCTATAACAGCAAGAACAGTGATATCAGATTCTGGAAGAATCACAATCTAACAATAGAAATAGTAGAAAACAATATTGGCAAAATGGTTGCCTATAGTAATTTGGGAGGCAGATTATAGGGATACTGATCTGTTAAATGTAGATAGGAAAGAAACAGAATAGTGTATGTTGATTATTACTAGCTACGTTTGGTAAGTTAATGAAAGCAAATCTTCAGCTTGGGAAATAATTAACCAATTTACAAGCAGATATGAAAATGCACAGAGAGAAAGTACAGACATTTTGAGCTTCATTGGGTTAAAGAAATTAACATCTTCCAGACCCTAAATATTAAGAAATGCTGTTTTAGAAGGCTTTGTGAAACAAAAGCGAGGTAAACCATCTCATCTAAAGAAAGTAAGAAAGTGACTCAGAACAAGTTAAGGTCATGGTCTTCCTACTAATTATTACTCTAGATACCTTCAAGGTAGCTGCTGTAATTTCAAAGAGAAGGAATGAGAGTAGAAAGAAAAGGAATCAGGACTCGGAGTCTGGAAAAATCTAAGAAAAAACTTTGGGTGTGGTTACCAGTATACGGCAGAGACAAAAAGCAAATAGATCAGAAGCCCACTAGGTTTGACCGAATCATATTGCAAAAGAAAAAAAATGTATGCCTGGTTTAATAACGCCTTTAATTCTTTAAGTTTAAAAATCCCTTGGGCCTGCAACTTTGCATGAATAGTTGCAGGCTTTGAAAATTCCATGGTCCTGAGGTGAGGATGCCACAAATATACACACATAACATATATGACCAAGGAAAATACTGGACAAGAAGGAACCTACTCCAGGACAGGGTCAGGAGCCCTTAAGAACAAGGGGTCAAAGTGTTCTTTCCAGTGAGCAGAATCAAAGCATTATTCAAGGGCATCTTCAAGCTAGGGGTCAGGGGCATTCTTGATGTCTTCCTGTGGGATTTCAAAAGTACTATGGACTAGTAACTGTAATGTGTCTTCCAGTCTTATTTTTCCAAAGAAATTGTTATTGTGGTCAATTTGTCCCTATTCCACCATTGTGTACTGAGTCTGTGAATGTGCATAAATGTGGGGAGGGTATGGGCAGATAAGCTGTCTTTGACGTTTCCAAGATTGCTGGACAAAGAAGAGCTACATATAAATTTTTCTTTGGCTTATTATTTTTATTATTATTTTGTTTATTATTTTTATTATTTTTTATTACTTATGTGATATCAATAAATATGAAACACTATGAGCTACATATAAACTTGATGTGAAAGTTTGTACAAAAATAAGAAATCTTGAACTTTGCATTGGATATGCGGACTAGTGGGGACTTGGGTTGTTTCCTTGGGAAGATAGTGAGTGTCTTCTGTATGTAGGAATGGCTATTACATGATTTGTGATCAAAGGGGAGGACATGGGATAGAAAATACTCGTAAGCTTATGATACCGTTTTTCATTTTTCCTTCTTAGAAAATAAGAAGACTACATTTCTGAATATATTTACTTTTAGGTGAAGATAAGTAGGTCTTGCTCAAGAATTATAGGCAGAAGTTCTGTAGACCTGGCCTCATAATCATCCTTTGTGATCTTCCATGCTCTCTCTTCCCTGCCTTCATGATTGAAGGCAAAGAATCAGGAATTTGTAGAGCCACAGAAAGGAAGGAGCCCGGATCCCTTTAGTTCATTGCTTAGAGAAAGCTGCCCAGGAAAGCTGTCTCACTTGGGAACACCACCATCAACCATTGGGTGTGAGAGAAGTAAGTGCATATTGTGTTAAGCCATAACATTTGGGAGCTGTTTGTTAGAGAAGCAAGCTTTAATATCATGACTCATTATATATATAAAAGAATCATGATTTTCCATCATTTTACTCTTGCCCTCCTTGCTTCCAGATAACCTTTTTCTTTGATCTGATTGAAAATTTCAATCCCAGGATCTTCCTGGTTTTCATTCTCTAAGCATCTACCATACTTCTCTTTCTTTGGCACAAACCTTGCAGGTATGGTCTACAACTTCAAAGCATTTCACCACAACTCTCACATGTTTATACCTTGGTTCTTAATCTGCTTTCACCCCTTCAGTCTTGAGTCTTAAATGTAACTTGCTGCTTTTTTGGCTTCTGTTTCTGGGCCACTTATCCTAAACCGAAGATTTCAGCCTATGAAATGTATGGTCCTCAACCTCAGTTGGGTCCCCAGTACTGGGTATTGTTTAACATTCCTTACTTGCTTCTATCCCATCAATGTTTACCAATTTTCCAGACCTTTGCCAGTATTTTAAGTGAGTTATTTCCTAATCACTCCCCTTATTCTAAGTCAGAATCTTCTTCTTTCATAGGAAACACTGAGAGTGTTAAGAAAAGATGTTCTCAACTTCTAATGCTTCCACATTTAAACTCAGTTTTTACTTCAATATTTTCTGTCCTCTCAGAGAAAGAGGACTCCTCTATCTTGACACTAAATCCCCTGTCTTCCCCTGCTCTTGTACTTTGTTCTAACAAAGATTGCTCTCACATTTTCTATTTTTATTTTCTCTCCATTGTCTTTTTTCTTTCCAAGTTCTTTGTGGTAATAACCAGTGCTGTTTTCAAATATTTCCAGCTCTCCATGCTTAGGTCAAGTGATAGGAATTCACTCTGTGGTTCCTGGTGGTTTAGTTGGGCCAGTAATGAGTTACAGACAATGAGTTACAAGCAGAAGTGAAATAAGGCATTACCTGATGAGCAATTTATAGCCAAGTCTCTATCTTTTCCTGTGACCCAGCAGCTAGGAACCTTTGAAAAGGCAGTTGCTACATTAGCTTGAGTCTCTGAGCAGCCAAAGGATGGTTATGTAGTGTGAACAAGAATATATCCTTGTGCTTCTAATCCTCTGAGAATTTGGGGTTGCCTAGCCTTGCTTAGTATAATTCTGAACAAACAATCTTTCCTGGGACTTATACCCTTTTCAAGGGTATAAGAATGTTCAGCATGGGAATAGACACAGGAAGCAGCCATATTCAAAATCGTAATGAATTTATAAAACACGACCAAGAAGATAAACTAGGAGAAAACATTGTGGTAAGTATTCACTAGATCACTGTATAGAAAAGGAAATAAATGACATAGAGCAGAATGCTAACTGATTATCTTCAGTCAGTGAAAGTGTGCAAAGCTTAATTTTTAAATTTATATCAGTATTATATTTAAAAATATTTTTTAAATTGGTTTAGGATTAAGTGAATTTGAACACTTAGTCCTCAAGTGTTACCTTGATTTTTATGGTACATTTATTTTGAGCCATTAGTGTGGGAATTATCAAAAGCAAATTAAATGAAACATGTTTTGTAGGATCAATTTCTGTTTCAGGCATTAAATGTCATTTAGCATGGAATAAATTTGAATCAAAATGAGTAGATATAAAAAATAAAAATCAAATTGATGAATGAGGGAAGTGGACAGGCAAATGGTAAAATCTTAGTTGCAGGAATCAGGAAAAGAGAATATGACATATAATCAAAGATGAGACATGATCTGAGAGACGTAAATTTACTGCTGATTCAATGTTCACTGCTTAGTTGTGAATGTGGAAAAGGTACTTGAATTGGTTGGTATATTGGCTATATGTTTATTCTTTCCTTTAAGATTTTTATTCAAATTTGATAAATCTAACAAACATGTATAGTAGATTTTTTTTTATCAAGGAATCTAGCAAAAATTTAAATAAAATTGAAATACAGCATACATTAAAGAAATCCTGACTATAATATTCAGACTGTTCCATATGACTATATTACATTCTGCAATATTGGAGAAAAAAAGGAAGAACAGAATAAATTAGTTTTTTTTTTTCCTCACTGAAGTTAGGTGAGGCTATCCTGGATTTGAAAGTCAATTTGAGGATAAATAGTCATGTTCTACTATTGGTTCCAGTGTAGAAGCTGTAGCACATTTTTTTTTTATTATGTTATGTTAATCACCATACATTATATCATTAGTTTTTGACGTAGTGTTCCATGATTCATTATTTTGCGTATAACACCCAGTGCTCCATTCAGTATGTGCCCTCTTTAATACCCATCACCAGGCTAACACATCCCCCCACGCCCCTCCCCTCTAGAACCCTCAGTTTCTTTCTCAGAGTCCATAGTCTCATGGTTCGTCTCCCCCTCCGATTTCCCCCCTTCATTCTTCCCCTCCTGCTATCTTCTTCTTTTTTATATATATATATGCCTAGCACAGACAGAATGAGTTAATTATTGCTAGTTCTTCCTTTTAGGTTTAGAGAAGATTTATAATTCATTGTCTCCACACTCAAGTCTGCAAAAATGTAACTATATTTATTTCTCTGTTAGTATTACTCACTTAGCTTTTGAACCCCATTTTCTGCCCCACAGCAATATCAAATTAAACTTGCCTATTAAAAGTAACTTGGTTACTTCCAGATTCCTGCTTTTCCTTGCCTTTGGTGGAATCTGTGTTCAGCAGAAGCTTATGTAACATCATAGTTACTGGGCAATGCCATGTGTTTTCACATGTTCTTCCTTGATCATTTTTATGGCCAGTGTCGTGGGGACACTTTCTGCCTAGCATTGCCTCTGTTCCCACTGCACCCACTGCTGTTGTAACTTATACTTATCAGCAAGGTCAGTTCATGGTGCTTTGTCCCAAGGAGTTTGGCCATTTCTGCCTGCATCTCTCTCACCTGACTAAGCTTCTGCTTTGACATATAGTAATGACACAAGCCTCTTGAGGTATGAATCAACCCCCAACCTATCTCCAGCACTGGCAAGCATAGGTCCTTAGCAAAATGGTATATACCCTTCCCCACCATCCACACACCCAGGGGCACATGATAGCCAGCATTCTCTGCTATCGTCTGACTCCTCCACTGGGGCATGTGGGAACCCTTGGATACCCTTCACACAATATGGAACCCAGGGGAAATTTCAGGGTGAGGGAGGAAGAGGTACTATGTCAGACTCTTTCATGACCTATCTTACCAAAATTTCTCCTCTATTTTGTCCATATCTACATGGTCTATGGCCCACTAAGGGTCTTCATACTTCCAGGGTTCCAGGCAAAGGGGAGGCTTGATTCCTCTTCCCTATCAATTCCTAAACCCTTCAGGTCAGGTCCTATATTCCAAGATCTCATATTAAAAAATTAAATACTGAATGATAGCCAAGGTTAAGACTATATCAAGGCGCCATTCATTCAGTTCACTTTCTCCCTTCTCACATTCTCTCTATCCACTCGCCACTTTTTCCGTCATATATATATGAGTCATATATTGGCAGCAGGAAAACTGATCCTATGTCCTATCTTGTGTTCTTCTCTGCTTGTTAATAACCTTATCATTCAGAAATTCAGATTCTGTGTCCTGAGCTGATTGGAGTTAAACCAAGCCAAACCAAGCCCTTTTAGGAATTCAAAGCAAATCTTTCTTTCTCTCAAGTGTCTAGTTATTTGAAATCAAAAATTGTTTGCCTTCAGTCTTTCGTGCCTGATGTGAGATGAAAATCCATTCAACTCAACAGATATCTTTGTTCTGGTCTATAACCTATTCTTCCTGAAGCAATGAACACCTGTGATTAAATGGGTTGGGAATGTTAGACTAAGCAGGAACAACAGTGACTACAGAGATCAAAGCTACTGGTTAATATTTCAGAAATTTCATCCAGACACAGACATGCTGACTATTGAAAATAACCAAAAACAAACAACAAAAAAGAAACTGCTTTTTTTAAATGGGGCTTTTGCTTGTTCCTAAATGTAAATTAAATAAGAGTATGCTTTTTTACTGGTATTTCCACAGCTTTATTTTGAGCTTGGCATCAATAATTTATATAAATAAACATAGCAGAATTTCTTCTCTCAGAGCATGCATACAATAATAAAAATTACATTATAATGTCAAGAAAGAACTTTCTTCTTGTTTCTGTTTTCTGGACTCAATACAGCTGAAAAAATATTGTCCATATTTTTATACCCTTGGAAGAACTGCTGGGGGAGGAAATTTCAAGCTCTCCACCTGCTGATTGGGTAGCTCACGTGGTAAAAATCAGACACATACAGGATCATATTTATTGGGGGATGGAGTTTGGTACATAATATATTCTTTCATAGTTGATTCCCAGAAAAAAGAAAAGAATCAAAGCTTTCTCTGGGTTCTTATTTCGATTAAGTAAGCATGCCTAACTTCTAGAGACAGTCTGGAAGAGTCCATTTAGAAGCTTGGAGATACAGGAAGGAATGAAGAACAATAGAAATGTTAACTATATGGGTAAACATAAATTAATACTAATAATGCAATAATATTGTTTTCTGGATATTAAAATTGACATAGAATTGAGATACATGACAAATATTAATAAAGCAAGGATGCATATTATGACCTCTTGGATAACCAATAAAGTAACAGTAAAATATATATGTGTCATGCTAACAGAAAAGAAAAATGTTATAACAAAGTTAATCTGTAAAAAAGAAGGCAAGAAAAATAATTGGTACAAATAAAGAGCAGTAGTAAAATGGAGAGTTAAACTCAATAGTATCCCCATTGACAATTACATGAATAGATTACTTCAATTAAATGTACAAGTTGCCAAACTGGATTAAGAATAAACAACTATATGCTCTTAGAAAATCATGATTGGTGACTATAGGTAAAAAGTTTAAGGAAAAAAAAAAAAGGAAAAAGATAGCTCACACAAACACTAACCATAGAAAACTGCTATTTGCTGCATTGACATTAGACAAAGGAGACTGGCTTTAGGGACATGACATGATAAATAAAGAATGGATTTACCAAGAAGCTATAACAATTCTAAATGCAATTATATGTTTTATATATATGTATATATATATATAATATGTATATATAAACATTTGCTTTTATATATAATTCATATTTATAATATCATAGAATTTATAATATGCACCACATATAAATGAGGTAATTCACATAAAGCAAAAATTCAAAGAACTGAAAGAGAAAGAAAACCATTCATAATCATTGGGGAGATTTTAATACATATATAATACATATTATTTGGGAATATTTGCTAAAAATTGAACATATTGGGCCCTAAGAAAGTTTCAACAAACTTCTGATGAGTTAAATCATGACATATGATCTCTGAACATAATATAAAGTTGAAATTATTTAGCATAAATTCTTTTTTCACAGAATTAATCTAGAATGAGCTTGAAAACAAGATTAAAAATCATTAAACATTTTTTGTTTATTTTTTACTGAAGTCTTTGTGTCAATCATTTTTTTGAATATACTTTTTATTTTAGAATGTTTTTAGATTTATAGAATTATATTGAGGATAGTACTAGAGTTCCTACAGGCCCCATATGCAGTTTCTTCTATTATTAACATCTTACATTAGTACAGTACATTGGTCACAATTAATGAACTGATATTGATATAGTATTAGAAACCAAATTCCATACTTTATTCAAGTGTTCCAGCTTTTTCTTAATGTCCTTTTCTTTTCCAGGATTACATTCAGAATACCACATTACATTTTAGTATTCATGTCTCCTTAGGCTCCTCTTGATTGTGACAGCTTTTCAGACTTTCCTTGTTTTGGATGACCTTGACAATGTTGAGGAGTACTGGTCAGGTAATTTGTAGACTGTACCTTTACTGGCAGTGTCTGAAATATTTCATGTGATTACTTTTTTTTTCTTTTTTTTTTTAAGATTTTATTTATTTGACAGAGAGAGACACAGCAAGAGAGGGAACACAAGCAGGGGGAGTGGGAGAGGGAGAAGCAGGCTCCCCGCTAAGTAGAGAGCCTGATGTGGGGCTCGATCCCGGGACCCTGGGATCATGACCTGAGCCGAAGGCAGATGCTTAATGACTGAGCCACCCAGGCGCCCCTGAAATATTTCATGTGATTAGACTGAGGTTATAGGTTTGGGGAGGAAGACTGGAGAGGTGAATTTTCATTCTCATCACTTCATATCAATATGACTTACCATGTTGATGTTATCCTTGATCACCTGGGTTGAGGTAGTGTTCATCAGGTTTCTGCACTGTAAAGTTACTCTTTTCCCCCTCACCTTCCCACACTGTGCTATGTAGGAGAAAATCACTATGTGCCACCCAAACTTAAGGAATGAAGAGCTATACTGTCTTTTATTAAGGGTAGAGAGTAATTACATCAATGATTTGAAATTCTCCTGAATGGGAAATATCTCTCTTCTCTCCATTTATTAAATTACTCAATAATTTGTTTACATCAGTATGGACTCATGAGTATGTATTTTATACTTCAGGTTAAAATCCAATACTGCTTTATTTATGTTATTGCTCAAATTGTTCCAGTTTTGGACCACGAAAACTCTTTCCGTTGATTCCTTTGTCACTTAGACGTACTCCATCATTATTTGTTGCATGTTTGTTTTTTAGCACCTTTTTACTTTCTGTCATCACAAAATGCTCCAGGATCATCTTGTATATTTCCTACCCCAGTCCTCAAAGTCATCCATTTCTCCAAGGAGCCCTGGCTTTGGGGAATAAATAGTATCAGAAACCAGTATCTGGGCACTTGGTATGCCTGGTGGGACTAGGGTATTTTTACTTTTAGGTCCTCCCAGCTGAAAGAACAAAGAGATACCAGTCTGTATGCTGGCCCATGTATATATTCATGTATCTAAATATTTCAATTTGAAACTGTCTGTGTCAAGCTAAACAAGACTTCATACTGATGTATCGAACTCTGAATCATTATCACAAGAATGATTCTAAGATCTTCCCCTTGGTATTCTCTAACCCCCTACTGCAGCAGTGAAAAACCCATCTTCTACCATCTACTATTTACTTAATAGTTCAATTTAAGTATAGACTAACAATGTTTTCAGAATTGTTAAACAGCACCGCATAGCATAGAAAAACTTTATCAACCATAGTAAAATGTTTACATACTCTTCCTTTTGCTTTAGTCTTCTAAACTCTGCTTATTTCCGAAGTTACTGAGGTCAGCACCTTATCCCCCCACCCTCTTCAGTGAGGTTGTTTCATACATTTAGATTCTTTTCTCTTATTCCGAATTCCATCTTGGGATTTTGAATTTTTTAAACTTTACATACATTAAAATTCACTCATTGTGCTATAAAGTTCTAGGTTTTGGCAATGTTTGATTTATTGTATTTGCCATTACAGTATGCTACAGAATGATTTCACTGCCCTCAAATATCTGCTGTACTTCACCTCTCACCCTGAACCCCTAGGTACCACTGATTTTTTACTATCTCTATATTTTTGCCTTTAAAGAAAGTCATATTATTAGAATTGAATAGTGTGTAGCTTTTTCAGGCTGGTTTATTTTACTTCAGTATGATTTAAGATTCATCAGTGTGTTTCTGTGGCTTCATAGCTGTATGAGCACTTACCTTATAACAAAGGCAGCAATGCCGAGCAGGGCTGATAGAAAGGCCTTGCTAGTGAACTGTACTGGGTCAATGAATTATACAGATTATAGTTCTAAAATGTGAAAGGCCAAACAAACTTCTGAAGATACAGAAAAATATTCTCACAACCTTGAATTAGAAAAAAACTCATAAAAAATTAACCATAAGGGGGAAAAGTTGATGAACTAAATTAAATTGTAAAGTTTCTGTCAGTCAAAACACAGCATGCAGAGAGTGAAAAAACAAGCTACAGAGCAAATAGTGAATTTACAACTCATATATGTGATAGAATTTATATCCAAAAGGAAATAGGACTCCTATGGATTAAAAAGGAAAAGAAAGACTTCCAATATAATGATTGACAAAATAGTTGAACAGGCACTTCAACAAAAGAAGACATCCAATTAGTTAATAAACAGAGAAAGATGCTCAACCTCATTACTAGTAGGGGAAGTACTGATTAAAAGAGAGATTAATGAGATACTCTCACATTCACCACTGAGTCACTGCCTAATTAAAAGAATGATGGTACCAAGTATTGGTAGACACATGAAATATCAGGAACTCTCATACACTGCTGGAGGGAATGTAAATTGTTGCAACTTTGAGATCCAGTTTGGCGTATCTTCTGAGGTTGATCATGTAGTCTGTGACCCAGTAATTTCAGTCTTCGGTATAAACTCAACAAGAAGTTTGCATATGCATACCAAGAGTCTTATATAAGAATGTACATGACTGAAATATTCTTAATAGCCAAAACTAGAAGAAAACCCAAATATTAGGAGTAGAATAGATTTAAAAATTGAATGGTCTGTTAATAAAATGGAATAATATGCAAGAATGAAAATGAATTAACTGCAGCTACAAAAAGCAACATTTACAAATTTCATAAATATAATGTTGAAGAAGCCAGATATAAAATAAAACACACCTTAAACAAGATATATATCTACATTAGAACCAAGGATGTGCTCACACAGATAAAAACCATGTGAGGACACAGTGAGAACATGGTCTTCTATAAGCCCGGGAGAGAGACCTCAGAAGAAACTCCTTCATCTTGGACTCCTGGCCTGCTGTACTCTGAGAAAATAAATTTATGTTATTTAAGCCACCCAGTCCTACCATTTTGTTTTGGAAGCCCAAGCAAATCCAATACAGATTATATGTTTTATATAGACAAAATATACAATGTTAAAAATCGACCAAACTACTCTATAGCTTTGGAAGTCAAGGTAGTTGTTACTTCTCCGGAAAAGAGAGAGTAGTGACTTGGAAGAGGCCCCAGAAAGGTTCCTGGACAATATAGATATTCCATTTGCAATAATTCATTTAGCTCTTGGCATATTTTGTGCATTTTTGGAATACATGTTATATATATAATAGAAATTTGTATATCATCTACATCTATCTATCTATCTATCTACCAATCTACCATCTATCTGTCTCATAGAAACAGCAATATTGTAAGAGTTTAAGAGCACTCATTCTGTACTTAGGGTCTATTTCAGGATTTAATACAGATTTATCTTGGGAAAATAAACCAGATCAGTAAGCTCAGGATATTTTGAAAAGAGAAACATAACTGTGTATCTGATCTTCCAGGTATTCACATACATTTCAAAAAGCTACATTACAGCTATTAGACCACACCAATAGGTGTTTTGATCAATAATATATATTTGCCAATTCTAGTGTTTAAAATATTTCATAAATCATGTGCAAGAATTACTAACTAGTGGGAATGGGTGTGTAATAAAATATATAGTACTAAAGAACTAATCCATTATTAATAATTAATTTACATCCCAACTTTATGGCAAAATCAAAATAAATGTCAGGTAGATTTTCTTAAATAAGTTAGAGCTTAATGTATTAAAATATTTCCTAAAATCTGACATGGATATTAACATAATCAGGTGGCAAGGGATTTTCTAGTCATGAAGATCATGTAAGATATTGAAGAAAAATATTTGATATAGTCAAAAACATAAATTAAATTCCAAACAGCAACCTGAGTAATAGCTTTTTATATGTGCATGAATGAGAAATGATAATATCCTTAATATTTAAGGAGTTTATACAGGGGCACCTGGGTGGCTCAATCGTTAAGCGTCTGCCTTCGGCTCAGGTCATGATCCCAGGGTCTGGGGATCGAGCCCCGCATCGGGCTCCCTGCTCGGCGGGAAGCCTGCTTCTCCCTCTCCCACTCCTCCTGCTTGTGTTCCCTCTCTCGCTGTGTCTCTCTCTGTCAAATAAATAAATAAATAAATCTTAAAGAGTTTATACAAGGAACAAGTTTAGAGTAGAATTTCAGAGCTCTGATTTAAGAGTAGACAAGTTTGAACTGCAGCTTAACAACACATTAGCCATTTTACCATGGAGAAGTTACTTGATCTCTTTAATTATTAATAGCTCATGTATAATGTAGGTATAAGTATCAATTTCTTAGTTTTGTAAGAAAGATCAAATTGAGTAATGCAGTGCTTGGCACATTGTAAACATTCAGCTATTATTGATACTATCTCAATTTCTATTATTATGTTATAAATCAGTATGTATTTCCACCATAGTAGTAAAGACATAAATATAATATTCCATTTTTCTTGTCAAAGTGGTTTAGGTACAGAAAGAAAAAAAATATTACGTTGTATTGATGATAAAGTACAAATTGCTGTAAGTTTCTAATACTTACTTTGGTCAAGAACCTGAAGAATGTTATGTTCTTTTTTCCAGGGATGTGACTTCGATTGCATTTTTAAGTCTAATCTGGTTCCTCCTTAGACAGCCTCTTACTTGGTTTGACTGTCTCATTTGCCTCTGTGTGTATCATTTCCTTTGTTTTAAAATATTCATCCTGCTTCTTTTTCCTTTTTATCTTGAGATCTTTTCTAGTCTGGTTTTAGGTTGCTAATTCAATGTCAGATTTTCTCATTATTGCTTTTAATATGTTATAATTTTTCTTTTTAATACTTTTCTCATCCCTTTTCATCTTATTTTCATTGCTACCATTTATGTTACCTGATTCACTTGTTTTATCCACTCACATTTATCTGATATTACCCCCTCCCTGCCTTCCTATGTTTTTTCTTTCTGTAATGCAGATACAATCTAGATTATTCTTTGGCTTTCTGTTGTAAATATTTATCCAACACTTGTCTTGCTGTGTAGTTTTAGAATAGTTTCTGTCTTCAAGTCACAGAATATCTTTTGAATCCAAATGTTGGATTTTTCTGTTTATTGATTCTTGAATTAACAGTTGTCTCTCAAGTTCTGATACTTGTGCCTAAGATAGTGTCAGTAGATTACTTTCCCCTGTGTTCCATTGCTGTCTGCTTGAGCGAAGTATCAACCTCTCATATCTCAAACCACATAATACACTGAAGTATACCACTGCACAAATTTTTAAGTGCCTGGTATATTATTAAGGTAGTTTAATTCTGTTAATGTCATAAATTAACACAGGAGTGGGAGGGGTAGAGGGAGAGGGAGAAAGAATCTGAAGCAGACTCTGCACTGAATCTGGAGCCTGACATGGGGCTCGATCTCACAACCCTGAGATCATGACCTGAGCCAGAACCAAGAGTGGGATGCTTAATTGACTGTGCCACCCAGGTGCCCCTTTTGCCTTTTTTATTAGGGTATTCTTTTTTCTAGATTTTTTTCATTTGACCTTCTAATATCCTAATATCCCCAAGGCAGTGAGAAAGATCCATGTAGATATGTCTGGATCATGTTACTCCCATTCTTAAAACCCACTCACAATGTTCCCATTGCATTAAGTATAAAATACAAAATTATGAACATTCTTGCATTCTTCTTCAATATCTCATGGGCTGTTTCTCCTACCTCACTATACTCTTAACACACTTGCTTCGAATTCTTCAAATATTCAGTCTTTCCCAATTCAAAGACTTAGAACATATTTATCCCTCAGAAATACCCACTCTTCCTTCATATTTTGTATTTCAGTTTAAATATCACTGCTTCTGAGAAAGTTTCCATAATCACACAAAATAAAAAGATCCCCATATATATATATATACACACATATATATATATACTTCCATTGATTATACTATCTTTATTTACTTATTTTTAAAGTTTATAATATTTGTCCTATCAGCTAAGCTTCAGGAGATAAGCTCTAGGAAGTCAGGGACTTATCATTGTGTATCCTTCAAAAAGCCAGGCAAACAATCCTTATTCAATGAATACTTCTTACACAAGTGAATTAACTTAATGGAATGGTAACAAGACGATGATACAAATGTTGAAAAGAATTCATGTTGATAGGAATTCGAGTTTGATCTTAATAATGTATAAATATGCATATCTCTCCCATAAAAGTTTGAGTCTTCTTGAAGTCCAAAATATTCTTCTTTAGTAGGCAAAAGGCATTAATGCAATCAAGGTGATCTGTAATGTGTGCCTTCTGCTTCAAGAAAACCCCAGTAAGAATGATTTATCTTAGTGGTTCTGACCTAACTATTTTAACAGTCAAAATAATTCTTCTTATAAGTTAGAACATTGTAGGAAAGTCTCATATCTTTTTTAATTTGAGGTATAAATGACATATGCCATTATATTAGTTTAAGGAGTATAAATAATGACTTGATATTTGTATACGCTGCAGATGATCACCACATTAAGTCTAGTTTCCCCTGTCACCATATAAAGTTACATAATATGCAATATAATATTATTGACTATATTCACTAAGCTGTACATTACAACCCTATGATTTATTTATTTTATGACTGGAAGTTTATACCTGGTGACTCCCTTCTCCCATTTAGCCCACACCCCTAACTCCATTCCTCTGGCAACTACTAATCTGTTACCTGCATCTTCGAGTTTTGTTTTGTTGGTTCTTTGTGTTGTTGTTTTTGTTTCACATATAAATGAAATCATACAGTATTTTTTCTTTTTCTATCCAGCTTATTTCATTTAGCATAACATCCTCAAGGTTCATCCATGTTGTTGTAAATGGCAAGATTTCATTCTTTTTTATGGATGAATAAATATTCCATTGTGTGTATATACTACATCTTCTTCATTCATCCATAAATGGACACTTAGAGGCTTTCATATCTTGGCTATTGCAAACAATGCTGCAATAAACATAGGGGTGCATATATCTTTTTGAAATAGTGTTTTCATTTCCTGTGGATAAATACCCAGAAGTGGACCTGCTGGATCATATGGTAGTTCTATTTTTAATTTGGCGGGGGGACCTCCATACTGTTCTACATAGTGGCTGCACCAATTTACATTTCCACCAAAAATGCACAAAAATTCCCTTTCTCCATGTCCTTGCCAACAACACTTGTTTTGTTTGTTTGTTTGCTTGTTTTATTTTTTGTCTTTTTGATACTAGCCATTCTGGCAGGTGTGAAATGGTATCTCATTGTGGTTTTTATTTGCATTTCTCTGGTGCTTAGTGATTTTGAGCATCTTTTCATGCATCAACAGACATCTGTATGTCTTCTTGGGAAAAATGTCTATTCACATCCTTATCTTTGCCTGTTTGGATTTTTGTTGTTGTTGTTACTGAGTTGTATAAGTTCTTCATATATTTTGGATATTAATCCCCTATTGGATATATGATTTGCAATTATCTTCTCCCATTCAGTAGGTTACTTTTTAGTTTTGTTGATGGTTTCTCATTATATTGGTTTTTAAGGACTGATTTTAACCAGCTGCAATCTCAAGTTCCATTGTGCATGTGCTCCCATTCCAAGAAGTAAAAGCCTTAGCTGGTGTTGAGGTCTCAGCCATGCTGTACTCATATTTAGAGTGAATATGAACATTAAACATCATTTTTTTAGTATTATGGTCAAAATAAAAATAAATTTATCATGGTAAAATTTCATGGTCAAAAATATACAGCTGTAAGATTACTTTACTTGCTTTCTATAGGTTTTGATAACCATGAAGATCTTTTGTATAATCAATAATTTCTAGAAGTACTTAACTTCATCCTATCACTAACATCATATCTCAGCAAATCTCCAACCAGCAAACCTTCCACAGATAAGTTGAATTTACTAACACTTAAATCTATTAAAATACCCCTTTTTGTAGGTGCTTTTTATAAAGAATAAAAGCATGACTTTAATATATGGAGTAGAGCCCTGAGATAAATGTTTGAATTTGAAAGGCAGGCTTGGCACTTGACTGTATAGACTAGTCACAAAAAGCACAAAATTAGTGACAATAATAAGGAAACATGATAGTGAACTGTGGTGCTTTAATTTATATTTAACTACCCTGCACATAAATATTTTCAGCTTCATTTGGCCATTTCAAAACTAAGTTCAAAAGTGAAATCATAATGTGTCAAAGAAATCATTCAAAATAAGAGAAAAAAAGAACAGAAATATTCTTTAGTCTTGCATAAATAATATATATTTAAACAGAAAAAAACTATTTTATGGAACTTGCACTTTCCAAACCAAATATATAAACTCTATTCCTACTTCTCCGTCTCTATTATTAGTCAGTATGTCCTATGAAGATTATTTTCCAAATATTTTTCCAGTCACATCAACACTGCTTTCTTATTGGTCTCCTGTGCTACTGTAGTACTCTTGTGCATTCCTTGACTACATTTTGGCATTATTTTACAAAATGTGCTCTATGATTGCTTGTCCTTGAAATGTATGGTTGATCAAAAAAATATTCGATAGTTAAAAATTTGTAAGGTGCTGCCATACATTCTCCCTTTCCTGGAAATTTGTGATCCATGGTAGCACATTAAAATCTCTGAGATGTTCCTGCTGGGCTTCCAGATCTGCTGTCTTTATTTTGGTTTGATCCAGAAACAACTGGTAAAGAAGAAACAGGTAAACATAAGGAGAAAGTTGCCGTGGAGAAGTAAATAGCTATTGACTCTCTTAGTTCCTCCAGTTGGCCCATCTAGGTCACTGGTCTTGGCAGCCCATTTGGATTGAAGCATTTGCCAGGTCAGAGGAGTGAGAGCGGGAAACTCACTACATGTTATATCTGTAACCTTATCAGTACCCAGAGGCAACTTACGCCATCCTAAGAAACTGTTACGATACTGTTTCTCAGCAAGGCACATCTCAATGCTCTAATGGTTTGATTCTACACCTTGAACATCTTGCTGTGTCAGCACAAGACACATCTCCATGTATCTACTTCCTCAAAATAGGGCTAAGAGTTTTCCATTTTTATTCCCATAGGGGATTTTATTACACATTGCCTATTAGAGCTCTCAAGTAAAACAATCTAATTTTGTTTAATCCAGAGTTCCCAAACAGATCTGACTAGAGAACCCTTTCCACCTTCCAACTAGTATCTAGACTAAATACCATGTGGGGAATTACTGAGCTACAATGATCTCTCCCTACCACATAAATTTTACTAAGAGTAATAGATTCAAAGAGCTGAGACACCATTTGTGTGATTTCTGTGGGCTAAGATCACAAAATTGCAGCTGGATTTTTTTTATGCTGCATATTTTAATAAGAACACTCCACAGCACAAAAGATACTAATATAAAGCTAAATACATAAGGTAGAATGTGGCTTTTGGTAGCAGCCTGCTATTTCTCTTCCTTAAGGAACTTGTAACAATATTTAACCAGTGGGTCTAACTACGAAGAAAGTTCCAATACAATTCCAGATCTTTCTATGAATGTTTCATACAGTTTTGTGTTGGGATATTTCTTTTTTTTTTTTTAACCAATTCATCTTTGCTGAAATTTTTAGCATTTTACTTGCATTTGTTCAGTTATTTCTGAAAGTACTAAGACCATCTACTCCCACACTGCCTACTTTTCTTTTCTTCCCTCATTGCTTCATGAACTGATTTCAGTAAGTTGGTATGTATTCTCCTATAACTCTATACTTAGGTAATTACATCCCAAATATACCTATATGTACTTTGTATTTGTTTTAAATAAATGGATTACATACTATAAATGACTGGAATATTTCTTAGCAGCTTATCATTGAAATTCAATAGATATAATTAAGCATGGTTTGCATGTCATAGCATTATGGAATATTATGTAATGATAACACGACTAGTGGGAATATAGAGGAAAGTATACTTATACATTGTAGAATAAAATGGGAATTGATACATTTTTTGGAGAGAGATCTGATATCCATTAAAGAGATAAATGTGCAATGCTTTGATTTTATATATCTATATATCTATATATCTATATATATATATATATACACATTCTGCAATATAATTTGTGAGGGTGACACAAAAACTATTAATTAAATGCATAGTAGTGATTATGTTTTTAAAAATGGTGGTGCAGTAGTGTTTTAACTTGATGTTACCTTTCTCTTGACTCTATCCTTAAGCTTACTTTTAAAAGAAACCTTTCTGACTTAACATGTTGCTAAAACAAAAGCAAAAACAAAAACCCATGTATTTCTTCTCTAACATTTCACTAAAATTGGTAGAAGGACATCATGTCAAACCCAGAAATTGCACTACTGGGTATTTACCCCAAAGACACAGATGTAGTGAAAAGAAGGGCCATATGCACCCCAATGTTCATAGCAGCAATGTCCACAATAGCCAAACTGTGGAAAGAGCTGAGATGCCCTTCAACAGATGAATGGCTAAAGAAAATGTGGTCCATATAAACAATGGAATATTACTCAGCCATCAGAAAGGATGAACACCCAACTTTTACATCAACATGGATGGGACTGGAGGGGATTATGCTAAGTGAAATAAGTCAAGCAGAGAAAGTCAATTATCATATGGTTTCACTTATTTGTGGATCATAAGGAACAGCATGGAGGACATTAGGAGAAGGAAGGGAAAAATAAAGGGGGGGAATCAGAGGGAGAGATGAACCATGAGAGACTAAGGACTCTGAGAAACAAACTGAGGGTTTTAGAGGGGAGGGGGTGGGGGATGGGTTAGCCTGGTGATGGGTATTAAAGAGGGCACGTTCTGCATGGAGCCCTGGGTGTTATGCACAAACAATGAATCATGGAACACTACATCAAAAACAAATGATGTATTATATGGTGACTAACATAACATAATAAAATTAAAAAAAAAAAAAGGCATTGAATATGTAAGTTTAGAATTCAGAAATGAGCCCAGGGATGAATAGTCAAAGTTAAGACATTTCTAGAGTTTGGTAACATTCTGTTTTAGGGTTACAGTTACCTAGATGTTTTTTTTTTTAATTTGGGGGAGCTGCACAGTTATGGTTTATGTACTTTTCTCTATGTATGCTAACCTCAATAAAATATAAATTAATACAAAAATTTACCTGCTTCTAAAGTTTGACTCCCCACAGTATACTGGGTTTAAAAAAACATATAGACTTTGCATTGCCTGTCTCTTCTTTTTTATCTTCTAATTATAAACATGCTCCTAATTGGCAACCATTTTGGCAGGGGAGTAGGGAAATTTAGATCTAGATCAGGGTTTCTCAACTTCAGCATTATTACCTTTTTTTTTTATTTCTGAATAATTCTTTGTTGTGAGAGGTTATCCCATGCATTGTAGACTATTTAACAGCATCCCTGGCCTCCAACCACTGGATGCCAGTAGCATCCCCCCAGTTGGAGTAATGAAAAATATATACAGACATTGTCAAAAGTCACCTGGAGAAGAACACTGCCTCTGGTTGAGAATAACTGATTGAGGCAAACTAGATATGACAAAGAAGAAAGTTTGGGCAGAACCCAGAGTGATGAAATTAGATCATTATCAGGATTAAAACTCAGAAGGTAAACATGCTGAAAACTGGTCATTGAAGGGAATTAGATCAAATTTCAGAAAGCTTAATAAAATTCCAGGAGCAGAATTTATACTCGGGGTTGATAATAGCAGCAGTGTCCTCAGTCACAAAACCAATATTTGAAATTCCAAGAGAAGACTAAATTGTCATGTAGCATTCCTTTGACAAAAGAAAGACCCATAAACTCACCATTATGATAACTGATTGCATATTTCTGACATATAACAATACATACTCTTCAATCTTAAAAAGCAATATTTGTTTTTCTAACTTCATCTGCATTTGGTCAGTTTTAGCCTTCTTGGATATTGTGAAGTGTACTCATGATTTTCAGGAGCAATATTTCATGCACACAATAAAGTTATCCTTTATAATTAAGTAAGCTCTTAGGGGAACAGTTCTTAGTCAGGTGTACTAATATTTTATACCAGCTACTATGGTGATTGGAGTAGCACCTAATTATTTCTTATTTCCTGTATCATCTTTAATGGAAAATGTCATCCATCAGCTACTGTACAATGTTTTGATCTAAATGGTTGGATTAACCAGGGTCACCCTGGAAAGTAAAGAAATGAATGCATCAGTGAGGGTGTAACTGCTGGCAATTTGTTAAGATTTTTATAGCTCATATAGTTAAAATTCCCCCATATTATTATGAACTGTTGTGCTTTAAGGATTAAGTGTTTTCATCAGAGATGGCTCCTGTTGTGTGAAATGCCTTCAGGAGACAAACTATGCATAATGCAAAACCTTGTGAATGAGGTATTTACTATTACAGATGAGCAGCAGACTGCCTCTTAGATTTACAGAGTAACTGCCGAGCAACATACCCACAGATGCAGATAGGATTAAATTTATTGGGCTCCTTCAGGGGTGAGAGACATACTTAGAACATTTTATATGTAATATGGCTTGAATTAATATATGCTTTTAATTAGCCTAGCTTTCAGAAAACCTGAGAGAACATCAAATCCTTGTTTGGGCACAAAGAATGTTTAAGAAAATACACTGTCAAAACAATACTACCATGATGTTTTTACTAGATATTATTATGCTGTATCTCAATTAGAACTTTTATCTTATGGATATTAAAAAGCTTGCAGCAGTATCTTTCAAGCTGCGCAAGGCATCATCATATTGAAAACATGTTTTGGGAAAACAAGCGATGCTTAAGCTTAGCATATGTTCTCCATTCTCTATTTTTCTTTGCCTTCCCCACTGTAGTAATTTTACATCTACATTGAGGATATTTTGCCCAGATATTAATATTCCTGAGCTTTCTGTTTTGCTATAGAAAGGGTAGGGAAAAAAATGTATAGGAAAATCTCAGTTGACAAAACCTTTCAGTCAGCCCCATGTAGATTTACTAGTCCGCATTAAGAGACCTTGTCTATTCAGACTCTCTGGATTTATCATGTATACACATATAGGGTTTTAGGAATTCCAAGGTTTTCTGAGAGTTCTGGATCTTCGTGTGATTGGATGATCATCCGCGTGTGAAGTGTCGGACGTGATCAGAGTGCAGGGGAAATATTTCAGCATCTCAGTCATGTGCCAAGACAAGTTCCAGGTCTTGAATAAATCTTCCCTGTATAAACAGACTGTCCAAGGCAAATTCAATCCCATTTCTGTTTTGTAATTTCCATGGCTACGAGTGGAAATAGGGGACTTTAGGGGGGCAGTCTATTTTTTTTCAATGCTTTATAAGATTTACCAGTCTTTTGTGATCATAGATACTTTGCTGTGGTAATGAGAATAGTCTCTAGGCCAAAGCTGGCCCTGAAGTCTTTAGGTTTCTGAAATGCTATACTAAATTGCATTTATTTTATGAATAATTATGTGCAGCTGACTCTGCTCCCTGCCTGGATCAAGTATTGTATGATAATAGGAAGCCTGGCTGGGATTTGAAATTAGTAGTGGTTTTAGGCTAGGAGCCCTGATAAAGAGTAAGATTGGTTTAGAAATGGTTTTGTAACACGTGTCCTTATGTTTACAGGCAGCTGATTTTGCTGACAATTGAGGACGTTATTCTTACCATAGATTATAGAATCATAAGACCTGTTTTCTAATCGTGGATCTTTCCTTACTGGCATTTTTCCCTTTGATAATTTTCTTAAACTCTCAGATGCTCTATTTTCTTTTTCTTTTTAGATTCCATTTATTTATTCACTTGGGAGATGGGGGCGAGGGGCAGAGGGAGGAGGGAATATCCCAGCAGGAGCCTGACAACGCAGGGCTGGATCTCAAGACCCTGAGATCAAGACCTGAGCCAAAACCAAGAGTCGGTTGCTCAACTGAGTAAGCCACCCAGGCACCCCAGCTCTGTGTCTTATTTTTAGTAGGATATAGTAATTCTTGACATAACTACTTTAATGATGAACATAATAAGCATTAAGCACCTTTAAGATGACTATATGGTTAGCAAGGAATTCCATTTGAGCATTGGGGTCATTCTCTGTGGATGACACAGAACACCGTGGATCCACAGAAATAGTTTTTAATATATCAGGCTGTGAAAATTTGAGGACAAGAACTATGTCTAATTTCACTTCGCATAATATTCAACGCAGTGTGTAGTATATAGTGAATACCACGCATGTTGAATTAATTGAATGATGTAGATCCATTTCTAAGAAGAGAGGAAAACCTGGCAGCATACTGTTATAAATAGCAGTTGTCTGCTACGGAATGGCGTTTATGGGACTGGAGTTACTGGTTCCAAAATTTTCTCATCATCATAGGTGCAAATTATTAGTTCACTGACCACAGTCTTAATTTTATGTGTAGGAATTCTTTTCTTGCCATTCTTTTAGACTCAAAACATATCAATATCCCATTTTAGATAATTTGAGGAAAAAAATTATTATAAGTAGGTAGTGGAGAATCTATTACCATGGTATTATGTTAATATTAAGAAATCCCTGCCAGAGATATAGTTTTGTACTTATGAAAAAATATCTTAAACACTAAAAAATTTTATTCATTGACACTGATAATGCTTTATACACTTACAGAAGACATTTCCCTATTTTCCCCTCCAAGTAAGATTATTATGTTGAACTTTGAGGTACAATATGAAAAATGTGCTTATAAAAGGTGACAGTAGAATGGATAATTCACAAAACTTGTTTCTGCTTATTTGGATGGTCTTTTCATGTACATATCTCTTCTTTATTTTTTTATTATTTTTTAAAGATTTTATTTTATTTATTTGAGAGAGAGAGCACAAGTGGGAGTAGGTTCTGAGGGAGAAGCAGACTCCCCGCTGAGCAGGGAGCCTGATGTGGAGCTTGATTCCAAGACCTTGGGATCATGACCTGAGCCAAAGGCAGGTGCTTAACTGACTGAGCCATCCACGTGCCCCAAATATCCCTTTTCTCTTAAAAGTAGATTCCTAAAGATTGAGATGGTAGTCTTTTCAGTAATGGCCAGAGGCAAAGAATCTGGGAGAACATGCTTCCAACAAAACAAGACAAAGAAGGATATTCAGAGTAAAGCACTTTCTTTCTTTCTTTCTTTCTTTCTTTCTTTCTTTCTTTCTTTCTTTCTTTCTTTCTTTCTTTCTTTCTTTCTTTCTTCCTTCCTTCCTTCCTTCCTTCCTTCCTTCCTTCCTTCCTTCCTTCCTTCTTTCCTTCCTTCCTTCCTTCCTTCCTTCCTTCCTTCTTTCTTTTTCTTTCTTTCTTTCTTTCTTTCTTTCTTTCTTTCTTTCTTTCTTTCTTTCTTTCTTTCTTTCTTTCTTTCTTTCTTTTTTTTCTTTCTTTCTTTCTTTCTTTCTATCTTTCTAAGAAGTTCATCATCTCTAGACTTAAGGAGTGTGGATGCAGACTACACCAGGCCCAGGGTTTTGAGTCTCTTGGGGGTAGACACAGCTATGGCAAACACAGGGAAATGGTGAGAGGGGAGGGGACACATAATAGGTTTTTACCTTGGCCAGGATGGTGGAAAAGTGATGATCATTGGGGGTTGGAAATGAGGAGCAGCAGGAAGAAAGCTGTCTTGGATGGGGTCTGGGCAGGCCCAGAGGGGCAGCCCCCTTCCCCTGGGGCTCTTGTTGAGAGGGAAGGTAAATGAGGCCCTCCTCTCCTTGCTGAGGACTTGGCTCTTGGCTCAGTCTCCTTCTGCCCCACCCTCATCCATGAAAGAGATAGATCCTTGCCCCCTGGCTCCTTTTAAGAACCCAGAGGCTTTTCCCCACTGAACCTCTGGAAGAAGCTTTTGCTGAATCCAACTGGTAAGAGCTGATGATCATGGCACATGAGGGAGGGGCAGCCTTGAAGATCCTTGTCCTGGGAAGGAGGCCTGGTGAGTCCCCCAGACCGCCCTCAGCTGGATCCTCTGCAGTGGCAGCAGTCAGGTGGAGTGGGTGAGTGGGGGTTCACTTTCACAGCCTCCAGAGCTCTCAGTGTGACCTGGCCTTGAGTCTCCACCCTGGGAAAGGGTAGTAGAGTGAGCATGGCTGCCTCCATCCCTGAGATGCCACTGCCCGTGGGTGCCTGGTCCTTTGGCCTGAGCCCACTCAGTCAGCTCTTCACCAGCTCATAGTTGAACCAACACAGCAGAAAAGGGCACATCCTGGAGGGCAGTGGGGTCCCAGCCCAGCCACACTGATCACCAGCTGCCCTGGGCCACAGCAGCCCAGACAGGGGCACCAGCCATGGTGTGACACGTGTGGAGCCTGCAGCTTTGCCCACACTAGCTCCAGGGCGTGCACCACAATCACGGTGCCCATGCAGGCTAGTGCCCCTGCCACCATGTGTATGAAGAGGTCAAAAGTCAGGGTTCGACCAAAAAGGAAGGCCTTGGGCTGGGTTGGTTGTAGTCAGGGAAGCACAAGGCAGTGGCCAGCATCGTCACAACCGGGTGGCTGGGAGGCTGCCCCACAGGGTCCTGGTCCCCTCATTTCTCATCATCTTCACAAGGGCAGCCACAGTGCCAGAGAAGGGAGCGGGTCCTGAAACCAGGTGGTACAGCGGGCACCGTTTGGGCACAGGTAAGGGGCTCTGGGACACCACTGCAGTACAAGAGGTTCTTCCATTTGGCTTAGCAGGGGCTCCAGAGTCTGCAAGGCGGCATCAGCTTACTGGCCACCAAGGGGTGCTGAGACTGCAAGCGTACCTTCACCACACCCAGAGTTGTCGTGAAGAGGGAGGTGACCACAACCCTGATGCCTGAGGCCACCATCCATTGGAGGGGCTAATTTCCCCAGGGTCCTGGTCAAGCATCTTATAGCTTCAATGCTGGCTCTAGCCTGGTGCTTGTGCGGCAAGGTGCCCATGGTGGCTCCTCGGCCAGTGCACGGTCTGCATGCCCTCTGCTCTTTTTTGATACTCATTGTATTTTGGATATTTGTTATCTCTGAAATAAGAATTTATCTGGGGCTTGCAACCATCAGAAAACATAATATCAGATGGAGAGGTCTAACTAACAAATTGATTGGTATTAATTATGACATCTATGCAAGTAGTCCAAATGGGAAATTCCCGTATCAGTGTAGTTCTATTGAGTCAGATTCCAGAGTCAAGCTTGCCTCACCTACTTCCAGAAATTTCCTAGAGACTGAGATATACCTTGGGATCTCTCCTTCTTTGCAAATCTTTACCTCTCCCAACATCTTCCAAATAATCTTTCATTCTGCTTTCCAGAAAAAAAATGAAGCTATCATTCTCTACTCACCACTACAAAACTACAAAGCTACCAAAATCTTACCCACGATGGGGCACCTGGGTGGCTCAGATGGTTAAGTGTCTGCCTTCGGCTTGGGTCATGATCCCAGGGTCCTGGGATTGAGTCCCGCATCAGGCTCCCCGCCCTGCTTCTCCCTCTGCCTCTCTCTCTCTCTCTCTCTCTCTCTCTCTCTGACTTTCATGAATAAATGAATAAAATTAAAAAAAAATCTTACCCACCATTACATGTTTTACTTTTATACATACAGTACTTTTTTCTCCTATATAATCTTTCTAGTGTGCTTTAGACATAGTTCCTCCAGATCCCTACCAAATATCAATGCCCTCTCAACTGAATCTTTTCCACTAATATGTCCTTTTGTTGCTGAAATATTAAATCTCATTTCCCCTTAACAGCCAAACTTTTAAAAAACTCTTCTAATTGTTTTTTCTTATTTCACTTGCTTCTCAATCTATGGAAGATTTCTTCTTCTTCTGCTACTCCTGAAGTAGTTCTCTCTAAGGTTAGCAAGCCTCTCTATGTTGCTAAATCCAAAGTACTGATTTCAAAATTGGCCTAACTTCTCAGTGATTTACACAATGTATTCCATTGTGATGTGCTTTATTCCTACTTGTCTGGTAATTCTTTGCCAACCAATCTTGGTAGTTCATTTTCCTCTAACTTGTAATTAAATATTAAAAACAAAAGTCTGCTAAGGCTCTCCTTGGTCCATATTCTCCATAGCCAAACTTAATCAAACCTTTGGTTTCAGTAACCATCTATATTTTAAAGACTTCCAACTTTTTACATGCAGTTCAGAACTCTGTTCTGAACTCTAATAGAGATTTAATTCTTAATTCTGCATCTTTACTTGGATTCTTCATTTTTCCTTTAGTTCCCATTTACAAATCATCACCCAGTAGTGCATATTTTATTTTCCCACATCACTGCTATGATGGTGCAAGTACGGACAGACACAATTAATTATTTGTAATGTAATAAATGCTTAACTAATTTCACTGCATCCATTTTCATCTCCTTATATTCTGTCTTATCGGTTATCACCAGAATAGTCTCTAAAAATCTCAAAATTGATTTTACTCTCTATTGTACAATTAAAACCTTTCAGAAACTGTCATTGCTCTTTGGATAAAAAATAAGTATCTTAAATAAGCCAGTGTTTCAAGCATATTCTCCATGACATGCCTGGACTCTGCACTTGTATGAGTTGTAGACTCTGCCCAGAAAATTCTTCCTTCAACCTCCTCACTTCACTTATTTTAGCTCAAGCCTACTTCCTTATATAATTGTTTTCCTAACCTCTTAATGTAGTCAGATTCACTTTTAATATTTTTTAATTAATCAAGACATTTATTTATTTTTCTAATTTTATTGATGTATAATTATCAAATAAAATTGTATGTATTTAAGGTATATAATAACATGATGATTTGATATACATATACATTACAAAATGATTACCATAATCAAGCTAATTAACACATCCATCACCTCACATAGTTGACATTTTTTGTGTGTGGTTAAAAACATTTATGATCTACTCTCTTAGCAAATTTCAAGTATACAGTATTATTAACTAAGTCACCATGCTGTTCATTAGATCTTCAGATCTTATTTATCTTACTGAAAGTTTGTACCTTTTGACCAACATCTCCCTATTTTCCCCACCTCCCAGCTCCTAGCTCTACTCTCTGCTTATGTGAGTTTGACTTTAGATTCCACATGTAAGTGAGATTATACAATATTTTGCTTTCTGTGTTTGGTTTATTTCATTTAGCGTAATGTCCTCGAGGTTCATCCATGTTGTTGCAAATAGCAGGATTTACTTTTTTTTGTATGGCTGAATAATTTTCCATTATATATGTATATAACATATTTTCTTTATCCATTCATCTGTTGATGGACATGTAGGTAGTTTCCATGTCTTGGCTACTGTGAAAAATATTGGCTGCAATGAACATGGATGTACATATATCTCTTCAAGAGATTAATTTTATATCTTTTGATATATACCAGAAGTGGGATTGATGGATCATGTGGTAGTTTTTTTTAATTTTCATTTTTTAATTTTTAATTTTTTGAGGAAACCCCATTTTCCATAATGGCTGTACAAATTTATATTCCTAACACAGTGTACAAGAGTTCCCCTTTCTCCACACCCTCACTGGCACTTGTTATCTCTTGTCTTTTTGATAATAGCCAACCTAACAAATGTGAGATACTATCTCCCAGTTTTGATTTGCATTTCCCTGATGGTTAGTGATGTTGAGCATCTTTTCATATACCTATTGGCCATCTGTAAGTCTTTTTTGGAAAAATGTCTAATATTTTTTCTTAAAATCATGTTCGATTTCTCCTGTTATCTACATTTGTAAGTATACTTTTTCTCATATCTGTGAAAACTTGCATTTCTGCACCCCTGCATCCTCACTAGTGTGTTTTAAAAATTTTATTGAGGTATAGTTGATATACAAAATTGTATACATTTGATGTACATATCTTGATAACTTTGGATATATGCATACATCCTAATACCATTACCACAATCAAGATATCAATATATCTATCACCTTTCCTTAATGTCCTTTTGTGTATGTGTTTTTGGGTATATTTGTTTGTTGAAAAAAATCACTTAGCATGAGATCTGTATTCTTCATGTATTTTAAAGTGCACAATATGTTACTATTAAATACAGGTACTCTGTTGTACAGCAGATCACGAGAACTTACAATACATTAAACATCAATACGACAAAACCCAGGAATTCTCTTCTTAGCTATATACTCCACAGAGTTAAAAACTGGTGTGCAAATAAAAACTTGTTCATGAATGGCTGTCAAAGCACTATTCATAATAACTGAAAGGTGGAAATCACCCACATGTCATCAACTGCTAAATGGGTAAATAAAATGTGGTACATCCATGCAATATGAAGTTATTTCAGTCATTAAAATAAATGAAATATGGATAAATGGTGCAAATTGGATCAACATTAAAGGTATGCTGAGTGATAAAAGCCAGAATAGATAAATTCATAGAGATAAAAAGCAGATTAATATCAGGGGCTTGGGGGAAAAGGATTGGGAGTGACTGCTGAATAGGAATGGAGTTCCCTTGTGATGAAAATATTCTGGAACTAGATAGTGGTGCTACTTTCCCACCATAATGAATATATTAAATGCCATGGAACTATACACTTTAAAATGGTAAAATTGTTAAATTTTTATATGTATTTTAATTATATATATACAAACACACACTAATTTATATAGGGGATACACACACACATCCATACACACACACTAATTTATGTAGGGGTAAAAGAAACATTAATTCTGTATTCAGCTTTTTCTGAATTTTAATCCCAACTCTATAACGTAAAACCATAGGTCCATGAGCAGGCCAGTTATATTTTAGAATCATAAATTAATTCACTATATCATAGAGGGTTGTTCAATTACCAGATATTTATTGAATCAGAGGCTGAACTCTAGAATCTAGGGTAAAATGGAGCAAAATCAACATTGACCCTTCATTCTTATGGAGCTTACAGTCGAGGAAAAAATGAGTCAAATTACTACTGACATAAAGATATTATAAGAATTTAGTTAATATGTGTTATTGTTTGAATTAGACATATTGAAAATACTCAGTGAAAATAATAAATACAAAATTATTATTATTAAATTTTTAATTTTCATACCAAAACCTATTCTATCCCACAGAGTGGATATGTTATTGCAGCCATCTTGCAAATGTATATAGTGAGTCACAGGGATTGACACCCTGACGTTTATGGCCCATTCAATGGAAGCCATCAGCATCTCTGAAATTTTTAATATATATTCAGGCAGGTGTTAAAGCACATTCACACATGTACAGTACACACACACACACACACACACACACACACACAGAATAATATTGCTGAAAATACTCAGAATTCCTTTTTATCATGCCTGAAAATAGCTTATTCTAGTACATATTTTCAACCAACTCACTTTTCCTGCATTTATTTTCTGTATTTAATTTAAAGGAGTCCATAATGACCTTTATGAACTTTAGAACAATCTGAAATCTTTATGTTCTTTTCAAACATAATATCAAATCACATGTCTTGGTGTCTTGGTGGATACTCTGAAACCACAATTCCATATACAGTATTTGGATTAAATCTCTTGCCGGTATCTGGCTACTTCAGATTCTAACCATGTAGAGTCCCTTGGTGGTAAGTCTTTTGTCTTGGAATCACAAAGAGAAACAAATTCAAACCAATCTTATATTTAAACACACTATTACATAACAGACACTCCATAAAAGCAATAAACATTTGAATTCTAAAAGTAGAATGATTTATTTTTGGCAAATGGCAGAGCTTCATGAGCTCAAACATTATTCTTACGCTTGCACCTTATTTTAGCATAGTAGAATGAACTTGCACTGCTGGCAGAACAGGAGCTCCAGAATCATTCCAATTAGATAACTATAAATTCTGACAATGCAATAATCACCAATCCCTTTCTTTTGTGTGATGCTGGCACAATTTAAGTATTTGAGCAGTCATCTGTTAAGTGATCCAGCTCCATGAACTTAGGCTTTCCAAGACACTTCTGACATCCGCTAATGTGCTCACTTGAGTAATGTTTTCTGTTGCACAGACGTTTATTTAGCTTTTAGTGTTTTCAGATGGTTCCCATATAAAGATGCTTTCAAGTCAAGATTTTACGAACAAATATTATTACTACCAATATAACAAATAAACCAGTTCTTTCTTCTGTTAATCTTTAAAATCTCAAAAAAAAAATCACAATATATAATTTGTGCTGGACCATGGTTATATGAGATCTAAGGACATTAATGGTGATATATCATGAATATATCATGTTCAACATTTTTCTCATAGTTGTCAGTGTTTTTTCTCTAACTTGTACTCCTAATTTTGGGACATAGAAACCCCTTTTAATTTGGAGAAATACCCCACTCTCACTGCAAACACACAATTCTATAGAGGTGGAAAATCTTGCTTATCCTGAGCACAGGTGATTGATAGCATTTCTAAGCACTTTACATGTATTCATTTATCTCATGGCATTTGTATTGGATAGGCACTATTATTATTCACACTTTACTGGGAATAATAAGGTCCAGAAAAATTAAGTAACTTTCCAAAAGTCACATCGTTAATAAGTATCAGAGATGAGATTCAAATAAAAGAATCTGTTTCGTGAGTTCAGTCTCTTCCTATGCTTCAAGCCAAGCTAGTTGTTTAGTCGGCTTGGGCTGCTCTAGTAAATTACTATAGACTGAGTGAATTAAATAACAAACTTATTTCTTCCAGTTCTGGAAACTGTGAAGTCTGAAGTTAAGATGCCAGCAGATTTGGTTCTTGAGAATTCTCTTCTGAGTTTGTACATAGCCATCTTCTTGTATCCCTACATGGTGGACACACACAGAGAGAAGCAAGCTCTCTCCTGTCTCTTCCTATGTGGGCACTAATCCTATCATGTGGTTTCTACCCTCATGACCTAATTACCTCCCAAAGGCCCCATATCCAAATACCATCACATGGGGGAATGCAGGTTTAACATATGAATTTTGGGGAGATACAAACACGAAGCCCATAACGCTAGTCAATGTCTTTTATAGTATTTCATATTAGGGCTCAACTTGGGAAGGTCTGAATCTAGGGTCTGCCAGGAGGCCATATTTTCCACCTGTGGAGAAAGGTGGCCTGAAAAAAATTTGCAGCCAATATGGAAAAAGAAAGCATGCTGAGAAAAAGAGTACTGATAGCATTGAAGAATTGTTATGGTTGCTCTGTAGACCACTTACATGCTAGCATTTTTCTGTGCTTTGGGTGATTGGTAAGTTTCCTTTCTGGCAATCAAAATAGGTTTTCTAATGCACTCATCTAAAACAATGTTTTAATAGTAGCAAGTAGACTTGTTGGCCATTAAAAAAGATGCAAAGGTGTTTGGAGATAAGGTCAGAGAGGCAACAGGAATAGGGGGCAGGTGTCTCAGGACTTTGTAGACCATTGTGTAACTTTCACTTATAGTCACAGTGAAATTGGGAGCCATTTCAGAATTTTGAGAAGAGAAGTGGCATGATCTGTGTTTTAGAAGAATCACTTAGAGTCCTAAGTTATATATCAGAATAAAGGAAAGAGGAAGGGGAGACCAATTGGAGGCCTTTGCAATGAATCAGATGAGAGGTGTTGTGCGTGGCCTAGGGTAGTTACAGTGGAGAGAATGACATATAAGGTGGAACCAGGGGGTTTCTTCATGGCTTTAGAAGTAGGGTGTAAGGGGTGCCTGGGTGGCTCAGTCAGTTAAGCATCTGCCTTGGGCTCAGGTTATGATCCCAGGGTCCTGGGATTGAGTCCCGCATCAGGCTCCCTGCTAAGCAGGGAGCCTGCTTCTCCCTCTGCCTGCTGTTCCCCCTGCTTGTGCTCTCTCCCCCGCCCCTGACAAATAAATAAATAAAATATTAAAAAAAAGAAGTAGGGTGTAAGAGAAACTGACAATCTAGGATGACCCCCCAAAGGTTTTAGTTTGAGCACCCAAAATTTTGGAGTCACCAGCGAGTGAAATGGAGAAGAGTGTATAAATTTTTAGAGGGAAGATCAGGATTTAAGAGTACATGAGCAGAAGGGGTGGTCAAAAGTATTAAACACTATACAGTTAATCTGTAAAATAAAGGCTGAAAAATACCAGATTGATTTGATTATTAATGTTGAATTTGTGAGAGCTGATGCACTGCAATGGTATTTTGGATACCAGATTATAAAATCAGAAATAACAAATGATAGGTAAGGATATGGAAATAGTGATGAAAGCCATCATTTTCAAGAAATATAGTTCTCAAGAAATGGAGATAAAATTCCAGGTAGAGAAGGACAGAGGATTGGGGAGGATACTTAAGCATAATTTTATAGAAATGGAAAAAACAATTTTTACATATTTCAAAATACACTTCATTATACCATATTTACATTTCTTATATGTGTGCAATGCATATGGCTATAATTTAATGGAGAAATATAAAATATTTCCATGATTTTCAGAATATTTATCTCGGGATGAGTTAAATCAGGAGCAATTTTCAGTGAACATGACTTTTTCACCTTAACAAATTATGAAGGAAGTATACTTTCTTGGGTACTCTCCAATATGATTAAACTAATGAAATGTAATATCTGTGAGAACATCTACTTTCCTCCACCTATTACTTTGTGTTTCCTGAAACTTTGGCCCTCCTCAAAGGTGTTTGCAATCAGCTGGTGACAGACTGTTTTTAAAAATTAATAACAGTCTATTAGTGACACAGTCCTTTGTCTTAGTTATATGTTGTATTACCTCACTTTCATTCAGGTGATCATTTTTCCCAAATGATGTAAGAATAATTCATGCTAACTCTTTCTTAAAGTTCCTTGTGGTGAATGTGACATTTAAAACTCACTATTGTTATTTTTAAAGCAGGAACATTAAAGCTGTTACTGTTTCCCCTGTGCCGTAGAGATTGATGGCTGAACAAAACCGCTGTTTTCTCCTTCTTCCAGAGGGAAAGATTCTCGGTTTTTTAGATGGGCACACAACTGCTCAAAGTCTTTTATTTCCCAAACGTCTTTGTTCCAAGTGATTGACATGTGACTAATTTGGGGCCAATGGCATGAATAGAAATGCAGGCATACCTTGATTTATTGAGCTTTGCAGTTATTGTGTTTTTTACAAATTGAAGGCTTATGGCAACCCTGCATTGACCGAGTCCATTGTCACCATTCTTCCAATAGCATTTGCTCACTTTGTGTCTCTGTATCTCATTTTGGTAATTCTCACAGTATTTCAAACTTGTTTCATTATTATTATATCTGTTAGGGTGATCTGTGACGGTGATCTTTGATATTACTGTTGTAATTGTTTTGGGGCACCATGAACTACACCCATATATGACAGCAAATGTAATTGATAAATGTGTGTGTCCTGACTGCTACACCAACCAGCCATTCCCCTATCTCTCCTTCTTTCCTCGGGTCTCCCTATTGCCTAAGACAAACAATATTAAAATTAAAAATTAAAATAAAAAAACCCTATGATGGCCTCTAAATGTTCAGGTAAAAGAATCACACATCTCTCACTTTAAATCAAAAAGTATGTCAGAGGGGGAGACGAACCATGAGAGATGATGGATTCTGAAAAACAAACTGAGGGTTCTAGAGGGGAGGGGGGTAGGGGGATGGGTTAGCCTGGTGATGGGTATTGAGGAGGGCACGTTCTGCATGGAGCACTGGGTGTTATGAACAAACAATGAATCATGGAACACTGCACCAAAAACTAATGATGTAATATATGGTGATTAACATAACAATAAAAAATTAAAAAAAAATCAAAAGCTAGAAATGATTAAGCTTAGTGAGGAAAGCATGTCTAAAGTTGAGAGAAGCAGAAAGCTAGATACCTCTTGCACAAAAAAGTTAGCCAAGTTGTGAATGCAAAGGCAAGTTCTTGAAAAAAATCAAAAGTGCTACTCCAGTGAACACACAAATAATAAGAAAGAAAAAGAGCCTAATTGCTGATACGGAGAAAGATTGAGTGATCTGGATAAAAGATCAAATCAGCCACAACATTCCCTGAAGCCAAAGCCTAATCCTGAATAAGGCTCTAACTCCCTTCAATTCTGTGAAGGCTGAGAGAAGTGAAGAAGCTGCAGAAGTAAAGTTTGAAGCTAGCAGAGGTTAGTTCATGAAGCTTAAGGAAAGAAGTCATCTCCACAACATAAAAGTACAAGGTGAAGCAGCAAGTGCTGATGTAGAAGCTGCAGCAAGTTACTCAGAAGATCTAGCTAAGGTAATTCATTATAAATACTAAACAGATTTTACAAATCTGTTATACTAAACAACAGATTTTCAATATAGACCAAGCAGCCTTCTAGTGGAAGAAGATGCCATCTGGGACTTTCCTAGCTGAGAGGAGAAGTCAATGCCTGACTTCAAAACCTCAAAGGACAGGTTGACGCCTGGTAGGGGCTAATGCAGCTGATGACTTTAAAGCCAGTGCTCATTTACCATTCTGAAAATCAAAGGGCCCTTAAGAATTATATGAACTTTACTTCCCTGAGCTCTATAAATGGAACAACAAAGCCTGGAAGACAACACTCAGTCTACAGCATGGTTTACTAAATATTTTAAGCCCACCATTGAGAACTACTGCTCAGAAAAGAAAGATTCCTTCCAAAATATTACCACTCATTGACAATGTATCTGGTCACCAAGGGCTCTGATGCAGATGTGCAATGAAATTAATGTTATTTTCATGCCTACTAATGCAATATCCATTCTGCAGCCCATGAATCAAGGACTCATTTCAACTTTTAAGTCTTATTATTTAAGAAATACTTTTCGTAAAGCTGTAGCTGCCATAGTGATTCCTCTGATGGATTTGGGCAAAGTACATTGAGAACCTTCAGGAAAGGACTCACTATTCTAGGTGCCATTAAAAATACTTGTGATTCATTAGAAGAGTTCAAAATATCAACATGAACAAAAATTTGGAAAAAGTTGATTCCATGGATGACTTCCGGGCGTTTGAGACTTCAATGGAGGAAGAAAATACAGACGTGGTGAAAATAGCAAGAAAAGTAGAATTAGAGAGAGAGAGAGAGAGAGAGAGAGAGCAAGGGAGGAGCAGAGGGAAGGGAGAGAGAGAGAGAATCTCAAGCAGACTCCCTGTTGAGTGGGGAGCACGATGCAGGGCTCCATCCCACAGCCCTGAGATCATGACCTGAGCCAAAACCAAGAGTTGGATGCGCAACCAACTGAGCTGCCCAGGTGCCCCAAGAGAAGTAGAATTAGAAGTGGAGCCTGTAGATGAGACTGAATTGCTGCAGTCTCATGAAAAAAATCTTATGTTGCTTTTATGCATGAGCAAAGAAAATGGTTTCTTGAGGTGGAATCTATTCCTGGTGAAGATACTGTGAAGATTGTCAAAACGACAACAAAGGATTTAGAATATTATATAAACTTAGTTGATAAAGCAGCATCAGAGTTTGAGAAGATTGAATTTTGAAAGAAGTTCTACTGTGGGTAAAATATTGTAAAACAGCATCGTATGCTACAGAGAACTCTTTTGTGAAAGGAAGAGTCAATCCATGTGGCAAATCTCATTGTTGTCTTATTTTAAGTAATTGCCACAACCACCCCAGCCTTCAGCAACTACCACCCTGATCAATTAGCAGCCATCCACATAGAGGCAACACCCTCCACCAGCAAAAAGATTGTGTATGACTTGCTGAAAGCTCAGATAGTCTTTAGCATTTTTTGGCAATAAAGTATTTTTAACTAAGTTATGTATGTTGTTTTTAGACACAAGCTATTGCACACTTAATAGACTACAGTACAGTGTAAATACAACTTTTATATGCACTAGGGAACCAAAAAACTCATTTGGCTCCCTTTATTGTGATATTCACTTTATTGCAGTTGTCTGGAACTGAACCCACAATATCTCCAAGGTGTGGCTGTAGTCTTGTGGCAGTTTCTTGGAAATTTCTTTAAATAACATTTGCCTCATGCCCTCTTTCTTGTCTCTTTATTTCTTATTTCTTATTAAAATAGGGTGTTATTATTACAGTTTTAGCCATTATCATGTGCCCAAGGACAAGTCCCTACCTTAGGAATGGGAAATAATTACATGGAATGAGCTGCATCCCTGAGGACTTTGGGGAGCAGAACTAACATAGCACCTCTGAAGTTTTGCCTCTAAATTTTTGTATGAGATAGAAATAAAGTTTTCATTTATTTAAAGCTATTATTTGTGGTCTTTGTAATTTATGACTGAATCTTAAATGATATACCATGATTCTCATTATGAAATTTTATAACACTGAAGTGTAGACTAATACAACTTTTAAGTAACTCACAATTACTGTCTTATTTCTATCATCCATTTAATAGCCATAGTTTAACACTTTCTTAAATTTTTAAAATATTATATGTGCTGAGAAAAAATGTGCAATCATTAAAGGAATTTAGCTGTGTAACCTGCACCCACATAAAGAAATAGAACATAAGCAGTGGGGCAAAAGATCTTATATAAGCCCTAGGCTTTCACCATTTGAAGATAAATACTATATTGACTTCCAACAGTGTCTGTGAGTTTTGCCTGCTTTTGAAATGCATATATTTAGAATCATTCTATATACATCTTCCTTTTTGCAGGAAGGTCTGGCCTCCTGCACTCAACATTATACTTATAAGATTTTTGTGGTTTCATATAACAGTTGTTTAATTTGTACTCTTGTATAGCTTTCCATTATGTAAAATATATATATAGTTAATGTGCAGGTGTGCCACCTAGATCTCTCAAAGAAGGGCTTGCTGCCCAGCTGCTGGGAGTTATGGTCAGCAGATAGCCTCCAGCTCTCCCCATCTTCAGGGTCTGTGTAAGTTTCAGAGAGCCACTTTTTACAGAGATCACATCTTTCTCCAGGGAAGCTTGCATCTGCTGAGAGTCAGGGTCTAAAAGCCTGGTCATTTGGTTCCCATAATGGACAGTCTGGTGGGCATTACTCACTCCACATCCCCACTCCTTCAGGGCTTGCTGACATTATGTCAGACCTACATCACAGTTTATTTCTTCTTCCCAATCATGCTTCTTTCCCTTCCCTTTAACAGGTATTGTTTCCTAATAAACATCTTGTCTATGTCTGTTTCCAGACATCTTAATCAGTGACAACTGAAACCAAGAAAGCAGGAGATAAGATGGTGTTTTAGCACTGGATCGCTACTGTTCAATTGGTGATGAAGACTCCCTTACTGGTGACTGGCAGAGCACAGACAACCCTAGGTACAAAGTCATGGTCCAATTATTGAAATGTTCACCAGTAGTGAACTGGGAGAATGTCACTGGTGGAAGAGAATGAATCAGTTATTGCAGGAAAAGTATAACAATAAGAAAAATGGACCAAATAGCTATTGTCACTGCTCTAGAATGATGGTTCCTAATTAGGGACAAGTTTGCTTCTGCCCTCTGCTCCCTGCCATCACTTAATAGTGATCATGAAGTGAATCCTATCAGACTCATCATTTCATAAAGTTGAGGGGCTTATACATAAGTCATTGTAAAATGGAAATTGTTTATCTGGGATCAAGCACAAGCAGGAACAGAAGGCCCAAGCAAGCAGCATAAGCAGATAACCAAGAATCCCATGGCATAGAGCAAGTCTGCACCAGTGCCCCTCCCTCCACTTACAATGTAGCCATGTGTGGAGGGTCTTGCAACTAGCTAAAAGAGGAGAAAGAAAGAATGAGCAAGTTTTAGTTGACAGATGATTCGCTTGAAAATTGATAGTAATTATAGTACAGCCTCATTCGGGAGTGGCCATGAAAGGTAGTATTGAAGACTAAACTGCCACTGGGAAGAACTTCACATTGTGCCTCTGCCATCCAGTTTGAGTGGAAGAAGTGTCCCAAGATTAGAATATATATAGATTCATGGGCAGTGCTAAATGAGATTCAGGGCTAGTCAGAAACCTGGAAAAAATAAAATTAAAAAATCAAAAGTGGAGAAATAGGGCATGTATTGAATGGAGAATTGGGTGTTATCAAAAACAATGAATCATGGAACACTACATCAAAAACTAATGATGTAATGTATGGTGATTAACATAACATAATAAAATTTGTTAAAAATGTAACTGAAAAAAAATGTGGAGAAATAAGAAGGGTGGGTAAAGGCACATAAATGAACATAGGAAAATGGTAACAAAAAATGAAGAGGGGCACCTGGGTGGCACCAGTGTCCTGGGATCTGTCCCCACATTGGGCTCCCTGCTCAGTGGGAGTCTGCTTCTCCCTCCCCCTGTTCTTGTGCTCTTGCTTGTTCTCTCTCTCAAATAAATAAATAAAATCTTTTTTAAAAAATGAATGAAGAATCTGTAGAGCTTACATATGCCTACCAGAAGCACAAACCATGGAACAAGCACTAAATAATGATGTAGACCAAAAAAAAAAATGCCAGTTGACCAGCCAATCTTTGCCATCAACTATTCCAGTGCTGAAACAAGGGGTACACAATGGAAATAGCCATGATGGCGGAGATGGAAGCTATGCATGGGTTCCATGACATGGGCTTTCACTTTCCAAGGCTGACCTAGTTACCACTGCTACCAAATGTCCAACCTTACAGCAACAGAGACTAGCAATGAGTTACAAATATGTCACTATTCCTTAAGGGGGAAAACTGGCTAGTTGGTTGCAGGTTAACCATTTGGACCCTTCCACCTTGGAAGAGTCAGCAGTTTATTGTCACAGAAATAGATGTGGCTTTTGAGTATGGATTTGCCTTTTCTCCTTGCATGTCCACAATCAGCACTACTATTCAAGGCGATTTGAAGCAGTTGAGCTACATATATGGGATTCCACATATTTCTTTAGATTAGGGGGCACTTACTTTAGCAAAATCGATACAGGCTTGGGTCCCCTAACAGTCCAATTGATCAATTTCTCTCATTATGGTTAGTGTATTTTAAGTACTAGTTAAGAAATTCTGTGTATTCCAAAATTATGAAGATATTCTCCTAGGTATTTACTAAAAGCTTTATTGTTTATACATTTCATATTTAAATCTACAACATATCTGGAATTGATTTTCCGTGAATGGTATGAAGTAAAGGCAATTTTTTTTCTTTTTCCATATGGATATTCAGTTGACTCACCACCATTTATTGAAAAGTTCACCCCTTCCTTTCTATACCACTTTGTCACCTTTGTTATAAATAAAAATCTGAATATGTTTTGGAATTCTGTTTTTCTCCATTGTTTGATGACCCAATCCTTTGTCAATACACACTGTTTTCCTTCTTACAGTTTTATTAAGTTTAGGTGTCAAATAGTGTAAGTTATCGAGCCTCTTCAAGTTCATCGTGACCCCTCTGGCTCCTTTGCATCTGCCTAGAAATTGTACATTGAGTTTCCTAATTTCTACACAGAATATAAAACTGAATAAGAATTTTATTCTGATTTCATTAAATATATAGATCAGTTTGGGGAGAATTAACTTTTATAACATGTAGTCTTACAATCTATCAACACTTATTAAGTCCTCTTAATTTCCTAATTCTTTAACAAATTAAAAATTTATCCACAATAGCAGTTTCCATTTGCATATCATCTAAGCTTTCCACATTCCATTGCAGTTTGCAGTTCACCACTTAGGAACTGACTGAAACTTTTCTAATCAAGCTCACCAATGTATCTATATTTGGAGGGGACTTTTGCTCCTCCTTTTGCTTAGCTACAGGTATTTGACACTACTTTTTGACTACTTCCCTCATTATGAAAATTTTATTTCTTTGGCTTCTAGTCCATCATCTTTTTCTGCATTTCTTCCTACTGGTAGGCATGCTCTTTTTTTCAGTTTTCTTTTCCAGTTCTTTGCCATCTTTTAAATGTCACTATAATGCAGGATTCTATTTTAATTTGTTCTTTTTACAATCTACATATGCTGCTGGGTGATTCAACCCATTCAATTTGTTTGAATTATAAATGAGATGCAGATTGTTACCAGTTTTTAAAATATCTTGTTCAAATCTCTTCTTAGGCATTAGACCATATATCAAACTGTTTATGAATAGATGTCTCAAGGGATAGCAAGATCAATGTATCCAGAATGAAACTTATAATGTAATTTTCCCATCCTAAGCCTCCTCATATGTTTCCTATTTTAGTTAATGACATCTCACTCATCCCATTTGCAGGAATATTAACATAATCATGACCAATTTCTCTTCTTTCTCAAACTCAAAAATCCAATGAATAACCTGATAATTTTTCTTTTAATTATTTGGCACTACTATATACATATATGTATAGGATGAATTTGAGAAACACTCCAAACAGGATTTCCTGTTTCCAGACTTGATCATGTTGACATGTTGATATGGAAGATTGTGTTGATTGACTGTGTTCACTGGGAGAGTTTACCTCACACCAGGATCTAAACATTTAGAATTCTATATTATAAAGCTTTGTATTAAAATAATTCAGAGTGCATATCTAAGATCAAAAGCAAAAATGATTAACTATCTATTACTAGAAATGAAAAGTTAACTCAAAGATAGTGTTGAAAGATTGCTGAAGCTAAATGGATAATGGAATTAAGAAGGTTAAAATAGGCATTAGAATTTGGGGATTCAAGATCCCTGGAGAGAGAAATTGAGATCTGAAGCCTATGTAATGAAGGGAACCGCAACTGAGCTTCTGTAGTATGGATAAAGCCCAAAGTAATGTCCTATTCATAAAGTAGGAATTTTAAAATATGGCCCTGAAGCCTGATATATATTGAGATCTGATATAGAACTAGAGTTACCTGTGACTATTTGGTAATATTAAATTTGGATTGTTTATGGACATAGAATAAAATGCATATTATCCAAGATATTGACATGAGAACAGACACAAAACCAGTGGAATCCATTAGTTTTCCATTAAAGATAAACACAAAAGGACTCTGCTGAATACTATTTACAACACAGACACTCAAAAATTCTTCAGACTATCCCAGCCGGCACTCTGAACAACACATACTCCAGATGAGCTCACCAATAAGAAAACATACAAATAAAAAACATAGTATGAGAGAATGGAAAATCATTGAGTTGAGAAAGTCAGATATTTAAGAAAATTTATATATGAGATCTAGAAATAATAATCTAAGAGAGTTTAGAAATATATTTAATATAATGAAGGGGGGGGAAAACTGAGATAACAGGATTGAATGCACAACAAGTGGCCAATTATGTGAAGAAAACAAATAGAGTTCTAAGAATAAAAAGTATCATTATTGCAATAAGTGTACTCAATGGATGGGTTAAAGAGTAGATTAAATAAAGGAAGGTATTTTGTTAATGACAAAAATATCTCTGAGGAAGTTATCCAGGAATCTGCACAGTGGAGTAAAGAGAAAAAAGAGAGTGGGAGGGAATTTAGGGGTTATAGAAGCAAACAAGAGAAAATATGGAGGGAAAACATCATTCCAAATGATGATGGTTGAATATTTTTCAAAATGAAAAAATATTTTCAATTTGAAATATGTGTTCAAATTTTGAAGAATCACACGTGATCCTGAATAGGATTCATTTTTTAAAAAAATCCATATCTGGACACATGACAGTTACACTTTTTATTTTATTTATTTATTTATTTATTTTATTTTAATTTTTTAAAAATTTATTATGTTATGTTAGTCACCATACAGTACATCATCAGTTTTTGATGTGGTGATCCACGATCCATTGTTTTCATATAACACCCAGTGCTCCATGCAGTACGTGCCCTCCTTAATACCCATCACCAGGCTAACCCATCCCCCCTCCCCCCTCCCCTCTAAAACCCTGTTTGTTTCTCAGAGTCCATAGTCTCTCATGGTTCATCTCTCCCTCCAATTCCCCCCCTTCTTTTTTCCCTTCCTTCTCCTAATGTCCTCCATGCTATTCCTTATGATCCACAAATAAGTGAAACCATATGATAATTGTCTTTCTCTGCTTGACTTATTTCACTTAGCATAATCCCCTCCAGTCCCATCCATGTTGATGTGAAAGTTGGGTATTCATCTTTTCCGATGGCAGAGTAATATTCCATTGTATATATGGACCACATCTTCTTTATCCATTCATCTGTTGAAGGGCATCTCGGCTCCTTCCACAGTTTGGCTATTGCGGACATTGCTGCTATGAACATTGGGGTGCATATGGCCCTTCTTTTCACTACATCTGTGTCTTTGGGGTAAATACCCTATAGTGCAATTGCTGGGTCATAGGGTAGCTCTATTTTTAAATTTTTGAGGAACGTCCACACTGTTTTCCAAAGTGGCTATACCAACTTACATTCCCACCAACAGTGTGAGAGGGCTCCCCTTTCTCCACAACCTCTCCAACATTTGTTGTTTCTTTCCCTGTCCACTTTTGCCATTCTAACTAGTGTAAGGTGGTATCTCAATGTGGTTTTGATTTGAATTTCCCTGATGGCTAATGATGATGAACATTTTTTCATGTGTCTGTTAGCCATCTATATGTCTTCTTCAGAGAAGTGTCTTTTCATATCTTCTGCCCACTTTTTGACTTGATTATTTGTTTTTTTGGGTGTTGAGTTTGGGAAGTTCTTTATAGATCTTGGATACCAGCCCTTTGTCTGTAGTGTCATTTGCAAATATCTTCTCCCATTCTCTGGGTTACCTCTTTGTTTTGTTGACTGTTTCCTTTGCTGTGCAGAAGCTTTTTACCTTGATGAAGTCCCAAAAGTTCATTTTTGCTTTCGTTTCACTAGCTTTTGGAGATGTATCTTGAAAGAAGTTGCTATGGGCGCTGTCAAAGAGGTTACTGCCTATGTTCTCCTCTAGGATTTTGATGGATTCCTGTCTCACATTGAGGTATTTCATCCACTTTGAGTTTATCTTTGTGAATGGTATTAGAGAATGGTCGAGTTTCATTCTTCTGCATGTGGCTGTCCAATTACACTTTTTAAAGAAAAAAATCTTGAAAGCACCAAAAGAAATGGGCTGTTTACCTAAAGTGTAATGGCAAATAGAGTTACAGCCAACTTCTCATGAGTAACAACACACCCCAGAAGACAACGGGATAATATCTTCACAGTGCTCATAGAGTGATTATTAATCTAGACATATTTTATACAGAAATAATCTATCAGTGTTTCAAGAGTCAGGGTGAACTAATGACATTATCACTTATGCAAAAACAAAAAAAAAGTTGTTATTTGCAGAAAAAAATGGCAAACTGAATCAAGATTAAATGTGATTAGATTTTATGACTGGCAGAATTAATTGATAAAGCAAGTAATCAAGAAAGGAAGGGCAAAAACATGGAAATGTTGGGAAATATAAATATGTACATACAGAAATTTTAAAAGAGCATTAATTCTAGGGCTTTAACATCAAGTTAAAAACAAAATAAACCTAGAAAAATGGAGGACAAGAGTTCAGAGCCAATGTATCACAATGCCATTCCAGATTCTGAAGGAGGATAAGTATCTTTGCTCTCTTTGCCAATTTGAAATGTACACCCTGTGGAACTTCTTTTAGGATCACAATTAGCTGCTTTGCAGAGTCTCCTATCTAGACTCTAACATATACTGGGCTTTGTTTGTTTAACAGCTTCAGCTGGTCAATTCTTAAACATTTTTTAGGTTTCAGTTTAAATGTCTCCTCCTCTTAAAAATGTTCCTTGATGACTCGGGCCCTTTTTGGGTTACGTGTTCTATAGTTTTCTAGAATGGTGTATGGTTCTAATTGATTGTCTCTTCTACTAGTCCTAAAACTCTCCCAGGGAAGTGTTTGTGTCTATTGTTTTCACTACTTATTCTGTGTGTCTCACACAGTGAATGGCATATAATAGATGCTCAAAATTTTTGTTATTAAGTGAACACATCAATAAACTAATCACATAATCAAAATAAAGAAGTGATCTTCAAAGGTCCTTTTAGAATTAAAATTCATAATTTTATAAATCCATGTATTAATTTTTGATTAACCAATGATAATATATAAGTCTTAAGGTATTACTGAAGACTTTTTTATTTATTTTATTTTATTTTTTTAAAGATTTTATTTACTTATTTGACAGAGAGAGACACAGCGAGAGAGGGAACACAAGCAGGGGGAGTGGGAGAGGGAGAAGAAGGCTCCCCACTGAACAGAGAGCCCAAAGCCGGGCTCGATCCCAGGACCCTGGGATCATGACCTGAGCTAAAGGCAGACGCTTAACGACTGAGCCACCCAGGCGGCGCCACTGAAGATTTTTTTTTTTTTAATTCTGAGGTCAATAATTAGATATAGGAGATTCATGTGTTTGGAAATCAGTCCAGAAACTGGAAGGGCCAATTTTTTTATCTGTTCACATTAAATTTTAAATATATAATGTCCTTCTTTCCTTCCTATTCTTCCCACAGTCTACAGATTTGAAAATTAAGAGATGTCACACATGCTGAGTGAAACTATCCATTGCTCTGGAAGTGAAAAACTTGTTCTTTTTTATTAACATATCTGTTTTGTTCCTTTCACACAGTTGGCATGCTGAGCCTTACAGTCCATGGTAGAAGTAAGATAACTTAGCTGTATGAATAGTAGTTAACTACAACCAAATTCCCCATAAAGGTCATGCATAATGACTGTATATATTTATATATAACACTCTGGGAGGCTAAAAATCTTGTCTAACCATAAATTCACATTACTTATTGCACAGATAATATTAATAACATAGTTGACCAACAATTATTAATTAGTTTAACTATTTTGTATGGGTCGATGGGTTTTCTCAAACATTTTATTCTCTAGACTTCTTAAGGAATTTCTGGAGAAGAATTAATATCACTCAAAAAAAAATTATACTCAATGAGAAACTGGTTGGGGCAGAAGGCAAAAACCAGCAATCCAGGGATGGAGTTTAGTTTATGTCAATGAAGAAAAGTAGCCTCATATGAGTATCATGGAGTAGTGAATAGCAGGAGATATTAAAGGATTAAACATACTGGATCCAGTTAACCCAGAATTGTGGTGTACATAGTAATTCTAAGGTTTCAGTCAAGGGACACATCAATGTCCTTGTGCTCCTTAAAGTGGTGAGGAGGTTGAAAGAGTTTGGAAAGTGTGGGGCAATTGTTATCCCACTTCCATATCAAGTTTTGAACAGCAGCTGTTTCAAACGTTTTACTGTCTTAAAACTGCCTGACACTCTGTCTTGGAATATGACCTCAAAGATATTTTACTGTTAAGTATAAGTCCGTATCACTTGAACTCATTCCATTTTTTTCTTCCCCTTCTTTATAAGTTTCCTCAGGCTCATGATTCATTCCTGACTCCTCTATTTCTTTCACACCTCACATCAAAACTTTCAGCAAATTCTGTGAGATTAGAATGAAGAAATATCCAGAATCTTACCACTTCTGATCATCTCCACGGCTACCATCTGGGTCCAAGCCACGATCTTCTCTTACTTGCATTATCGAAATGGCCTCCTAATGGTCCTCCCTGCCTGTATCTTTGACCTCTTACAATCTCTTCTCCACACAGCAGATAAAGTAACCCTTTTCATGTAACTCATCTGCTCAGAACTCCAACAGTTATTCATTTCACTCAGGATGAAAGCCAAAAATATTAGAATAGCCAGTCACATCCTTCATTACCACTTTGACCTCATGCTCCACTACCCTCTCCCTTTCTCATTCTAGGCTGTCTCACTGCCTGCCTTGCTTCTGCTTTAACACATTAGCTTGTTCCCACCTTAGGACCTTTGTACTGGTCATTTCCTCTGCCTGGAATTCTTTTCCCTCAGATTTTTACATGGCTAACTAACCCCTGTCTTCATTCAGGTCCTTGTTCAAACTTTTTTAGTACACGTTTTCCCTATTTAAAATTAGATCGCCATTCCATATAATATCCCCATAACACTGACCACTTCCACTTCTTTCCTTCTCCCTCTTCTCCTCCCTCCCTTTCTCTCTTTCTTTTCTTTTGTTTTCCTTTCCTTTCCTTCTTTCTTTCTTTTTCTTTCTTTCTCTTTCTTTTTTCTTTCTTTGTTTCTTTCTTTCTTTCTCTTTCTTTCTTTCTGTTTCTTTCTTTTTCTTTCTTTCTTTCTTTCTTTCTTTCTTTCTTTCTTTCTTTCTTTCTTTCTTTCTTTCTTTCTTTCTTTCTTCTTCCTTCCTTCCTTCCTTCCTTCCTTCCTTCCTTCCTTCCTTCCTTTCTTCCTCCCTTCCTTTCTTCCTCCCTTCCTCCCTTCCTCCCTTCCTCCCTTCCTTTTCCACTTGAATGAATGGTTACTTTGAATAATTGAATGGCAGTTTTTGCCAGCTAGAATGTAAGCCTCAAGGGCAAAGAGTTTTGGCTGTTTTGATCACTGCTATTCTCCAAGAGTCTAGATATAGTGACACCTATCAGCACACACTAAATAAATTTTGATTAAAAGGATGAATTATTTCCTTCTTTCTTTATTAGAGGGTGGAATAATGTCTTTCAAGGCTAACATTGTTGACTGTGCTATAGATCTTTTACAATATATGCCCATTAAGTACTCTTTAATTTTTTTTCTTCAGTCTTTACCTTCAATTACCTCATGAACATATTCAGATTTCCCCCAATCCAAGGAAAGCCTACAGTTCTGAACCTGCTTATCACACTGCCATATGTTCTGACACAAGAATTTGCATTTGGCACTTTTATCATGTCTTCCCATTTCCATTTCAGCTTTCTGTAATCTTGTTCCTGTTTCTGGACTCTCAAATTATTTAAATGGCTGTCATTATTGGCCTATTTTTTTCACCATTTCATTGATCCATTTTCAGTCCCCAGATTGTTTGATCTCAGGATAATATTTTGAGCTACAGATCATTCTGTCCTTTGGGAAACTTCTCTGATTAATGAAGTAGGTAGGAATTAGTTTACTTATATGTGGTTAGATTTAGTCTTACTTCCAATCATTTTCCTTTGGAAGCAGGAAGAATTCTCAGGGCATCCTTCCTAACTATGAAATATTCTTGCAGCTTCCAAGGGAAAAGAAAATGAGGCTAACAGCCTGAGGTGAAAGCAAATACTAGTAATGTTCTATAATATAATTGTCTAGTTAATATTTATTGAAAATATACCACAAACATGGAAAGTGCAAGAAAAGGAAAGTGGACTTTCCCTTGTTAAATTAGTATTTCATTTATTATAGTCGTTTCTTATAACATTAAGGATATTATAGAAGGAGTAGAAATAACAGTTTTTAAGTACAGAAGATACATGTAGATATAACAGGAACTAGGTTTCCAAAAACAAACCTATAAAACTTTTTGCAGTAAAGGTACAAGATTCTGTACAAGCAAATGATAGGATGAAAACATGAGTGATCATGAAAAATATTTATAGGAAGTTTATAGAGTTTTGATTTCATATCATTTGGCTTTTAAAACAAGCCTTTGATATATTAATGTTCTCACCATTCTGATGAAGCTAAACTTCAGAAAGGTTATGGGATTCATAAAAAGTCATTGAGCTTATGAATCTTATTCTTTTTAGTCCAGAGCTCAAGCTTCTTCTATAGTTCTGCTGTATGTGGTTATGGATGTTTTCATTCCCAGAGCTTCCAGTTTCTATGAGGATTTACACTAATGCATTGGTTCTCAAAGTGCAGTCTAGGGACACATAAAGATTTGAGACCCTTTCATAAGATCCAGAAGATCAAAACTATTTTGACAATATTGTTATTTGCCTTTTTTCATGCTCATTCTCTTATGAATATACAACAGAGATTTCCAGAGCCTGTCTGACATTGGAACTGATATTGCAACAGATTGAATGCAGAAGCAGATATAGGAATCTGTCTACTACACAAGACATTAAAGAGATACGGGAAAATATAAAACAGTGCCACTTATAACACTATTTTTTAAATATAGATATTTTTCATAAAATGTTATTTTAACATTTAGTAGGTTTGCTGTTATTTTGAGTAACTAATTAATATTATTTTAAGTATTTCTTGGCTTAAATTTCCTATATACTATCGATGGATTTAAAGTTACTTAAATAAAAGCTCTTTAGAGTACCTGGTAATTTTAAGAGTCTAAAAGATCCCTGAGACTAAGTTTGAGAACCCTGCACTAGGGCAATAATTCTAGTAACACATTCTGCCCCTTATTCAAACTTCCCCATGAAGGAAGAGGGGTTATTGGATTAGTAGTTTATATCCATTGTACCATATTTTGACTGCCTCCATCATCTCCTGTGCTAATTTCTTAATTGGTTGAACTTAAGAAAAGGGCAGAAGGAGGTTACTTACTGAAATAGATGTAATTAGGAGACTAGAAGGATATGAATTTATTTATTTTTTAGCCTTGAGTATTAGAAGAATTGCTCTTCTCAGGGCATCATTTTCCTGTAAAATGAAAATATTGAGGTAAACTATGTTCTGGCTGTACATTCTATAATCTTTTATTTTACATAAAAGCCATTTATATGATGATTATATTGTACCAAAACATGAAGTTTCCTGTCCTTCTTCATCCAGTTTTATTTCTCTTGGGTATACTTAGAAGAAAAACATATACCTGCCCCCTTAGCAATTGTACCTCTGGATATAAACTCTGAAACACCAGGAAGTTTCAGTGTGAAAGATAGTTTGTCAAACATTAATGTAAGTTAATAGTAGCTTTAAAAAAATAGTCTAGTGATTTATTTGAAGATAATTATTTGCTTAATGAAGGGAAAATCATTGTGATGTTCTTTGCCTTTGATCAATGCTTGAGATTTTAAGAAAATCACTGGTGAATTATGTTGGCATAGGAATCACTTTCATAATACAAGTTTGATAGTCTGTGCAAAAATCTTTTGAAAATTATGGGAAAATCATCTTAGAATTTTAAACATATTTTCCTAGGTGTCCTTAGGCTTTGAAAAATATTTGCCCTGAAGAATTTCAAAAGAAAATTCTAAAACTGTCTGCCTAGATTGTAATATTTGTAAATCAACCTAAACAAAGGTGAAATCTTACAGAAAAATTAACCTGAGGATTCATTTCCAAATAATTTCTGTGAATGATTTTTTTCTATATGATTAGGAATCAGGAAAAGCTGTTCTGAGATTAATCTCATGTAAATATTTTTAAACTTTGGGAAATGCATTAACCATTTATTGAACAGAAATCCATATTTGTGTTCAAAATATTTGGTCAACATTTATGATTTCAATGATAAAGATGATTATGTTTGTTCCAATTCACTTTTATTGAATCCATGGTAAGTACTTGGCAGTATGATAGGTAACCACACATCCAAAATGCGTCAAAATAGTACTTTGAAACTTCTTAAATAAATCAAAATTAGCAGGTAGCTTCTGCGTGATCTAGAAACATATGTAAATACTAATTATATATATATATATATATATGAAGATTTATTAACATCACAAAGAGAATGTAAGTGAAAAAATAGCTTTTTTTCCTCAGAGAAGCCAGAGAAGAGGTTGGAAATTATTGTATTTAAGACAAACTTTTTAGAATGCATGTTTTCCAACTAGAGAAATGGAGGGATTTAATAAAGACTGGAAAGCTTCAACAAGGACATAGAAAATTAAAATCCCTCAGTATATAAGGCAGAGTAGTAATATAGCAGATTTGAATGTGTTCAAATATCAGTAGCATTAAGAAAATATAAGTAGACTGCCATGGTGTAGCAGACACTGTTGTTGCCTGGCCATATCTCCTTGGGTTGTATCTTTTAGTGCCTCCCGACCTATTTTCAACTGTCTGAGGGCTCTCTCTGGTGGCTGAAGCTTGCTCTGGGAGAAAAATAGTAGAGTAAATGCCTACTGGAAGCTACCTTCTGCTTGTGACTGGAGGTGGTTGGTGCATTAATACTCCAGCTTCCTTACTTTGGGCTGGACAACTCTGAGTAACATGTTCTAAACTGATTCCTTGAGTTCCCTGGCAGGATGAACCTCCAGTTGCCTCATGATAATGGGCTTGATAGTGCATTCTTTATTGGCTGTTCTCTTCCTGCCCCCTGTTCCTTCTTCCCTCTTGGTATTGCTTGGGATAATACCTAAATAAGCTAAACACTCTCACTTGACTGTCACAGACTCTGCTACTGGTGGAGTAAAAACTGAAACACTTGGATTTAATAGATACATAATATTTTCTAAGAATCACTAAATCTAAGAATCCTCTCCCATCCTGTGTGATGATTCTGCACCAATATCTTGCTTTCTTTTCTTTCAAGCTCACCCGCAAGGTACGTTTGACAAGTAATATAAACGTATAATGTAGTGTGATGTGGAAACTGAACATTTTAGTACCATAATCTGAGGAATTTGGTCTTCATTTCGATACCTTTGTAATTTCCTTTACCTTCATTAAAAGAGGCCACTGAGCAGGCTGCTTAAAAGCAAAAAATTGAGAGCCAGATTAACCTGAAGCTTTGTGTCTGTTTCTGTTTTCTAACTGTGTGATCTTTGGCAAATATTAATATTGTTAAGTCTTTTTTAATGGGAAAAAGAAAATTATGAAAGCAGAAATATTCAAACCCTTTTTTTTAAAGATTTTTTATTTATTTATTTGAGAGAGAGAGAATGAGAGATAGCACGAGAGGGAAGAGGGTCAGAGGGAGAAGCAGACTCCCTGATGAGCAGGGAGCCCGATGTGGGACTCAATCCCAGGACTCCAGGATCATGACCTGAGCCAAAGGCAGTCGCTTAACCAACTGAGCCACCCAGGTGCCCATATTCAAACCCTTTAAAAGAGTTTCTACTACATATAAGAATACTCATCAAATATCACTTGTTATTGTTGTTCTTTTGATTTCATTGTTTAGGCTAGATGTTAAGGTACTCAATATGCAGAAAACTGTAAGTTGAGATTTTAGTTTTGAAATTAAAGCATATATTCACTTTCCAGGTTATTTCACTCCATTACCTATTTAGGATCAAATAATAATTTATTGAGCTTTCCTCTGTAGGTGCTAGACTCTGTTTTAAGTAGTGTCCAAATGTTTTCTCATTTATGACTCAACTTCATAAAAACCTAATGAGCTATCCTATTTTGCCAGTAGGAGAAATTAGGGTAACCAGCTAATCATCTTGGTTTCCCTTTGGCTGAAAGGTTTCCTGTGACATGGGTCTTTCAGTGCTAAAACCAGGAAAACCTCAAGCAAACAAGGATGATTGGTTACCCAAGAACAGAGCATCAGTGAGGATAATTAGCTTGTCCGATGTCATAGATTTATAAGTGGAAATTTGGAATTTGAAACTTACTTGTCTGATTTTTAAAAACCAGATGCTTTATTGCCTGTTTATAATAGACTCATCCACATTTTCTCTATTCTTCTAAAAAGGTTCCATGTTATAAACCTCAGAAAGGAGCTGAAGTTATCTTACAGTTGTGTTCTCAGTATGGGTGATAATACCCTTCTTCTAGAAAGCATTTTTGAAATCTGCAAAAGTATTTGGGTTGCCAAAGTTATTGGAAGAGCACCACTGGACTTAGTGGAATCGTCTCACAAATTGAAAAATTCTCCCAATTTTAACATGACTTTGAAGGTCTTCGTAGTCATTCATATGGTTACCCATTGGATCCCATTTAAGTATAAATCACAATTTTAATAAATTTAATCAAAATACCATTATATATAAGAGACAAAAGAAATGTAAATAATCGTAAAATTGTAATATACTGAAAAAATTAAAATATTACAAATATATGTTGTAAACATTACATATTGAAGTATTTACTTATTTAGGGTTGCCAATTTATTTTAGTCTTCCGGAATGTCTCCAGAGGAATTCACTTTCTATACCTTCTTTTCTTACTTTTCTTTTCCAACTCATCTTCTACTACTCTTCATCAATTAAGATAAATTTTTCTTTTTCTTTCAAGTTCTAGAGTCTGAATATATGTCTGGTTTTGACAGGTGGTAAGAATTCACAAGAGGAGACTTGTTTTCTGTATCACTTACATGCTATGCCATAACATACAGAATTATGTAGACACTACCCTTATCAATAAGGTCATTTATAACAACATGGTATTTCTTGGTTTCTCTATTTTGAAAATTCTTAACTTGCTCTAACATTTTATTCTTACTTATTTTTTTGAAGATGTTATTTATTTATTTGAGACAGACAGAGGGAGAGCACAAGGAAGGGCAGAGGGAGAAACAGACTCCCCGCTGAGCAGAGACTCCCCCCCCTTCAATGCAGGGCTCAGTCACATGACCCTGAGATCATGACCTGAGCTGAAGGCAGACGCTTAACCGACTGAGCCACCAAGGCGCCCCATTTTATTCCTACTTAAAATAAAATTTTTCCTCTTTCTGTTACCACACACAAGGAAGTCTGGGCTTCCTATTAACTTATTAAAACAACAGTTCTTATTCTAATATCAATCTTTTTTGTTGGAATTACTTCTAATACTATTTTTCATAAAGCCAGTATGTACAAATATGTGGCCACTTTATTTTGTTTCCCAGTGTGGTGATATCTGAGCATTTATATATTAAAGTTCATATAATTTAATTATGATTATTTCCCTTTTATCCTCCATTATTTTAGAATGGACATTACTATTATTTAAAGATTATGTGTGTAGGTAGTCTATATTATCTTTTAATTTAATTTTAGAATGATAGAATTAGCATTATACTATGTTTGTTTTTTAAAGGAACCATTGAGTCAGGCAGGGTTGAGAACACTGCAAAAGAAACAGATTATTTTCAAATAATAATAATGGTTTCTAAGGGCACCTGGGTGGCTTAGTCGTTAAGCATCTGCCTTAGGTCCTGGGATCGAGCCCCACATCAAGCTCCCTACTCAGTGGGGAGCCTGCTTCTCCCTCTCTCACTCCCCCTGCTTGTGTTCCCTCTCTCACTGTGTCTCTCTCTGTCAAATAAATAAAATCTTAAAAAAAAAATGGTTTCTAAGAAGCAGATGAACTTGATATAATCACCTTTCTTTCTTCTGTAATGACCAACTTTAATTTAAATTTTAGGAATTCCATTTAGATTGGAAAACATATTCTTGACCACCTAAAACTTAAGATATATTTCACAGGGAGGTTTTCAAATTTTGAGACACAGCAAAACCTAGTCTCTGAGCACGCCATAGAAAAACACTTTTGGAGCCAATTGGCAAGGATTGTGTGAAAGGAAGTGTGGATAAACTACAGCTATAAAGGTTTACAGAATCTTGTAAAAGAGAAGGAGAAGGCAAGAGAACAAAGACCATGATCCTAGGGAATGAATCTCTGAGGAATAGTAGAAATAATGAGGCATATATGTGTGTAAAATAATACTATGGAAAAGATTAGGAAACAAGAAAAAACTAAATTTGGAATTCACATTTTTAAGAAAGTGAGTTGTGATTTATTGAGTGTTCACTGAAAAAGTATTGTTTAGTGATAGGGAAGGCTATAATTTGGAATATAATGAAGTCCTTGCCCAAAGTAAAATATTGTTTGTTTTTTCTAATTCCTCCAATAGAGAAAAATTTACTCTCCCACTATGATTTAACTATGTTCCAGGAAATATCAATAAGAATTTACTAAGAAATCTTTCAAGGTCTTTTCTATTATGAGTAATAAATATTATCTAATAAGGACTCATGTTGTGTTAGACATACTGGCTAAGAGTTTTACATGTAATGTTCTTTATTCCTTTCAATGACACGTTAAGGATTGTTTTACATACTTTATAGATGACAAAACTAAGCCTAAACAAAGAATTTGACCAATGTCAGAGAATTACGTGCTGAGGGAGAATTCAAATACTGACATAACCTTATTATTTCTTTGCATATGCATTTAATGTAAAGTTCTGTATATATGTGCTCAAAGTAGGCTGTTGTCTAAAAACTACAGTGACAGATTCAAACACTACAACAAATTTTACTGACATTAAGCAAGGTTCAGCCTGCCATTTATAAATTAGGTCCCACAATTATGAAACTTGACTAAACATATCTCCAAAATATGTCAACTCAGTATTTCTCCATTCTCTTCCTCTTTTCTCCTATTTTGTGCCATATGCATTACTATACATCCTTTTACTTGACCTTATATCACCAATGACACTGTCATGCCCCAAATTTGCTTATTTGAAATAATTGATATTTGCCCTCTGTCCAATTTATCTTTTAACCATTTAGCTTATCCAGCAAATATTCATATTTCATCATGTCTTCCAGATTTTCTGTTTGGCATCATATGCTATTTGCATCTTTCTTTTAAATTTAACTTATCTCTGGCTATTGACTTATTACACATTATCTTAATACCATACTTGAGCTCCTGCATTGATGCTCTCCCTGGCCTTATCATTTTTACAGATTTTTCCACCTCCGCTAATACACCTGCTTCTGCCATAAGAGACAACACTCTATATCACAAATCTAGTTATTCTTCATTGCTTTAAAACTTAGTGTTTTTTCAATTGCTTTTGGGATGGTGTTGAAATTCTTCCTTATGACATATAATACTCATATTTGCTGATCCATGTTCAGTGCATCTGCATAGACTCCTCCAAACACATCCTGTTTATAAATGCTTAACTGTGGGCGCCTAGGTGGCTCAGATGGTTAAGCGTCTGCCTTCGGCTCAGGTCATGATCCCAGGGTCCTGGGATCGAGTCCCGCATCGGGCTCCCTGCTCCTTGGGAGCCTGCTTCTCCCTCTGCTTCTCTCTCTCTCTCTCTCTCTCTCTCCCTCTGTCTCTCATGAATGAATAAATAAAATCTTTAAAAAAATAAATGCTTAACTGTATGTTTTTCCTAAATATGCCACATTTTCCTCACATATTCCTATTTTACCTCACTTATTTCCTCCACCTCCCTACCTCCACACACACACACAAAGGCTTCCAGACCCAGTTCAAATTACTACTCTGTGAAATCTTCAGTCTCTCCTGGTTAAATTGGTCAATACTCTTTTCTGTGCTCCCTCAGTCATTTTATATCATTGTCCTTTTTACTTTGGTTCATATTTCTTTTGTTTGCATCTGGGACTCTTCTTTTAATGTATGAGTGCCTCCATTGACTATTCCAGACAGTGACTACACTGTCTAAACTGTTAAATAAAGCCAACTCTTTATTATATAAGCTGATACACTTTTACTCTGAAGATAGTATCAATGCAATAGACATTTATCTTTTCAAAACTTGTAATCTAGAAAGATTAATATTGAAATCAGTATGTATCCTTTGGCAAAATTAGATCTTCAGTTTTGAGAAATATCGGTGTCTCCTTAATGCATTACTATTAAAACTTTCTGTTTATGAGAGAATCAAAATATTTGAATCCTGTAAGATGAAGCAGCCAACACACTAGAGAGAGGAGGATCGGATAGAATAAAAGATCAAATTTATTGGAAATATTTTTACCTTTAGTTCAGGAATTTGAATTCTCTCCAAACTTTTGGAATGTATGGTGAGTTAAGGTGGTTAATTTTAAAGGAAATTAACAATCTCTTCCAACAGTAGTACACTGTTTGGTTTCTAGCTCTCAGAGTTGACAGGTATGAAGGGGAGTTATAGTTACATGTTACAGATTTAAGAAATTAATAACTCAGCCATGGAGAAACTATAAAATATCTGTTTCTATAACAATGTACAAAGAGGGGTTTCAGTGTTATTTGTGTAGTGTTAAAGATAGAGACAGTTCTTGCTGAGTTTAGGGGTGATAGTGAAAGCGGGCTGAAAAACAGTGGTCAGCCCAAGGTGGACTAGTTTTATAACAAACTAAAACTGAAAGGCAAGATAGACATGGAGTTATCAGGAGTAAAGCAGTAGCAAGTGAGTGCAAAATATGATTTTTCAATCAAAGAGGAAACAACCTAGATAAAAACACTTATCATCTGAAGGTATCAGAATTTATGAATAGCAAACGTGTAGTAGCATTATTTCTAAAAAGGGGATTGTCTACTCAATTGCTCTTGCCTATCTGAAGGAGTTTCTTTCTTTCTTGTTGGCCAGTATTTCACAATAGCCTTTTAGCATTTAACTTCCAATCTACCTGTTTTAACTGGTCTCGTTCACCTTATGGTTTACTCACATCGAATCATTCAGTATTTTTCAAACACGCCAAATGTCAAATTCCCCTTTGCATTTACTTATGCTGTTTACACAGCCTGGGAATGTTTCTCCCCTATTTTTAGCTGTAAAATACTTAACATTCCTTCAAGGTTGAGTTGAAATTCATTACTACTATGAAAAATGACCAGCTTTTCCATCCAAAATTAACCTCTGTCTCCTCTGAACTCTTATAGCATCTTATTTCTATCTATTCTCACATATCTTGCTCCATTCTTGCACCTCAGTTAACTTTGGAGGGCAAGTACTTTGATTTATTCAACATAGTTCCACAGTGGGGACTTGAACTTCATGCCCACCTTGGGAATTCAATAATACCAAGTTATTACTCACCAAGAGTTACATAGTTTTAGGATATATTTTAAAGACAGAACTAAAATGATATTCTGATATTGAATGTGGGTGTGAAAGAAGGAGAGGAATTAAGAATGAATCTGAGGTTGCTGGCTTGAACTACTTGAAGGATGGTGTTGATATTTTTTACAGTTGGGAAGGGTATGGTTTTTTAGCAGGGGATGAGGCAGGCTTGGACTTTGTTTAGAATATATTACACTGAAATGCTGACTAGATAGTCAAATAGTGATGTTGAACGGGCAATTGGCTATAACATTTAGAAGTTTACATGAGATATCTGGGTTAGAAATGTAAATTTGTGAATCATAATTTTAGATGTTATTTAATTTCAGGAGGCTGAATGAGATTATCTAGGAAGAAAAGGCATCTGAAGTTTGTGCCTCACATATAGAGGACATTGGGACAAGAAGGATCTAGCAAAATAAAACAAAACAAAACAAACAAACAAAAACACTGAAAAAGAGGTAGAGGAATAATCAAGAGGGAATAATGTCCTGAAATCACAAGAGGGTAATGTCAAATGTTGCCAGTGGGTTAGGTGAGATGGAGCTAAGAATTGACCAAGGATGTAACAATGTGGTGGTGTATTGGCAATCTTGACAAGGGTCTTTGAATTGATAGAGCTTGTTGCCTGATTTGAGTGGGAGAATGGGAGGAGGGAAAGTAGTGACAGTAAACATAGGCAGTTATATGCCGTAAAGGGACCCAAAGTGGTAATAACAACAAAAGCAGTGGATAACCAAATGATAGTAACCAAATTGTATTTTAATGTTTTTTAAAGGTTCTCATATCATGGCACGGCACTAGAGAGAGATTTAGAATCAAACAAAATTGTATTTATCATGGACACCCTGCATGTTCTCAAGAATGACATGTCAAGGGAAAATAATGTTCACCTCTTCATTCTCTGTTGCCTATCATGGTGATTTAATAGAGTAAGTACTTTATAAATGTATACTGACTCTTGGTGTGGATAATGGGTGGATGTGCAGATGAATAAAAAGTGAGACTTATGCATATAGTTATAGAAGGTGGTTTCCTGGCTGCCACATACGGCTGAAGTGTCCTAAGAACTAGAGAAATATAGATCTTAAACACATGAAATATTGGGCTTTAGGAATAATGAGAAAACATTCTCTCTTTCAAAAGTTTAAAAATCTTACACCGTGTAAAAACTCCCATTATTGGAGAGATTCCCAGGATCTTGAAAAACTGTAAATTTAGGGAAATTTTTATCAGAACCCTCCATCTTGGCACTATTATTTTATCTTTTACAATAACCCCACAGTTCTTTAGCTTCTGAAAAATCCTCTCTCTAGTTTTTCATAACTACAAGAGTTATGTGCTCCTCCTCTCTGTGTCCCATTCATATGGGAAGGATAGTAAGTCATGCTGTTGTTGTGATCCATCACCCACACTTGGAAAACATTCTTACTTTGCCTGGAACCTGAAAACTGCCATGGGGCTTCTGCCATCCATGACTTGCATGGATGTCCTACTCAGCTTACTCCGGCGTGCTCCTTGTCAGTGTCTCCCATTCCTATACAGAGACCCTCTTTATCCTGCAGAGCTTTGAAACTCCATGCTGGGTTACTGGCCCCTGGCCTCAGGGAACAAGAAGGATCTAGCAAAACAAAACAAAAGGGTATGTATGGACACATACCCTCAAACCTTGCATGGCTTAACTAGTAACTTTGCCCTGAATTATGACAGAAGGAAGGAGAAATAGCAAGAAGGATGGAGGACAGGAAAGGAGAAAAGCAAGAAGTCAAAAGGGAACATGTGCATGGAAAAATAAAGCCCGTTCAGCATTTTTATGCTTCCGGCTTTCATGGTATATATTTTTTTCATCTTTTTACTTTCAAGAGATCTGCTTTTATACATAAAGTTTGTCTCTTTTAGAAAGCACTGGTTCTAACTTTCACATCCAATCTGACAAGCTCTGCCTTTTGCACTGTGATATTAATTGTTGCTATGATGATAACGGTATATATCTTTGGGTCTCCACAGTTACTTAGAGTAAAAATGGATGACTTCATGTAAAACATTATAGCTTTGCAGTAGTACCAATTCATTTTTCAGCTTTATTAAAGTATGGTTGATATATAAAAATTGCATATATTTAATGTATACATTTTGGTGAGTTGGACATAAACATACACCAGTGATGCTGTCACCACAATCAAGGAAATAAACGATCCCATCATTTCCAAAAGATTTCATATGTCCTTTTCTTTTTGGTGGGCATCACTTTTAACATGAGATCTAGCTCTTTGCACATTTTCAAGTGCATAACACTGTATCATTAACGATAAGCTCTTGTTCATTTTACAGCAGATCTCTAGAATTTTTTCATCATGTATAACTGTAAACTTATACCCATTGAACTCCCCTTCCCCATCCCCTAGTAACCACTAATGTATTCCCTGCTCTGTGAGTCTGACCATTCTAGATAGCTCCCAGAAGTGGAATCATGCAGTATTTTTCCTTCTATGACAAAATTATTTCACTTAGCATAATGTATTCCAGGTTCATCTATGATGTCACAAATGGAAGAATTTCCTTCTTTTTAAAGGCTGAATTATATTCCATTGGATGTATATATCACATTTTTTTAATCCATTCATCTGTTGATGAACATTTGGATTATTTCCATTTATATCCATCCTGTGTGCTGTCATTGCCCTCTATATTATATATGTATTCATAATAAACTGCATACTATAGTGTTACAAGTTGCGCTTTAAATAGAATTCCAAACAAAATTTTAAAATATACATATTAATTTTACACTTATTCACATATTTGTCATTTCTGATGTTCCTTCTTTTCTGTGGATCTGCATTTCCTTTTGGTGTCATTTCTCTTGCATATCGCATCATTGCATCATTTTTTTTCATCATTGCATATTATCATATTATTGTTGCCCTGTATGTATGTACCATTTTCTCTGGTAACTCTCAAGATTTTCAATCTATCTTTGGTTATCAGCAATATGACTATTGTGCCTTGATGTGTATTTTCTTTTTATTCTTGTATCTATAAAAATGTATGATTTTCATCAAATATGGTACATTTCTGTCATTTCTTATTTAAACATTTATTGTGCCCCACTCTACTTCTCCTTTTTACATGAATGTTAGTTAGACTGCTTTACATTGTCTTACAAATCACTATGGTTGTGTTTAATGTTATTATTATTTCTTGTCTGTTCTTCAGAATTGAGAAATCTGGTTGTTTGGCAATAGCTGAATACTCTAAGTTCTTTTAGCTTTTCAGCTGTTGCTTATCATTGAGTTCCTTGAAATTTCCCTTAAAAATGCAAATTCAGGAGACAAAGATTTGAATGGAGTTTACATGCATATTTCAGGGCTTCACCCCTATGAGTCTTTTCTTTTGTGGTTACCTCTGTGAGTTTCCTGTGCTCCCAAACTTCCTACTACAACTCTCAAGCCAAAAAGACTACAATTTCTGTTTAAATTCTAGCTCTCTTGCATTAAATGGAATGGGGAATGCACTCATTGAAGGGAAATATAAACAGATCTTTCCTACTATTCCCTTCTATTAAGGGTCAAATACCTTCCAGTTTCTGTTCTCTTTTGTTTGCTCTTCAATGACAGTTGTTAGTGAATATCTGGTTGAGAGTTCATAATTTTTATCTGCAGGAGAGATTGTTAAATAGAAGTTACTCTCCAATACTAGAAGCAGGACCTTTGTTTTATTGTTTTTTTTTAACTTTAAATACACAGTGTATACATTCATTTGTATGTCTGATCTATTTCCCAATAATAATATAAAAAATTATAACAATGTAATTCATTATAATCGACCAAAGAACTTTGATTATATCTCAAAAGAAGAAAAATAATCTGAAAAATTTAATCATTATTTAATTCGTTGCTTATTTGTATAAGAAAATGAGAACTAGGAATAGCAAGCAATTTTACAATGTGATAAACTAGCTACCAAAAACTTACATTAAACATCATACTTAAAAATGAAAGTTTAGCTATGTTCCTTTTAATTTGCAGGAAAAAAGCAATAAAAGACAGTATCTTCATTGCTACTATACAACATGTTAATGTCAAAATAATATAACAAAAAAAGGGTCTAGGGATTGGAAGGGAAGCAATAAATTCTTTTTAATTAGAGATGATATAATTAATAATATAGAATATCAAACAGAATCAACACACAACCTATTTAAACTAGTTAAACTAATAGTGAATTGAGGCAATTTTGCTGGAAAAATCAATTTGAAGTACATAATGAATTTTTTTCAATATTATCAATGCACATCTAGAAAATAAAATATAAAATAAAGCACCATTTAAAATGCAACAAAAATATCAAATTTTCCCATGACCTATTTGGAAATGATTTAAAAGAAGATATATAAGATAGAGTAATAAATTATTGTCATAGATGGGACAACAGAATTTTTTTTTTTTATGATGCAACTTAGTAAGTTTATTTAAGTAGGACTGGGCCAGGACCCATGGGCAGAAAGGGGTGCACTTTTTGCTGTGTGAGGCTGGTGGTTATATACTCAGTAACCAAGGGGAAGGGAGAAATGCAGGGAGTATCAGATTAGAAAAGTTTCTGAGAGTGTCTTTGAATTTCTACTCAATAAGACAAAACAGAAGCTTTGGTTTTCTGGGAAGATAAAGAAGAAAAAAAAAATGGGTGCCTGGGTGGCTCAGATGGTTAAGCCTCTGCCTTCCGCTCAGGTCATGATCCCAGGGTTTTGAGATCGAGCCCTGCATCAGGCTCCCTGCTCAGCGGGGAGTCTGCTTCTCCCTCTCCCTCTGCACCTCCCGCTGCTCATGTTCTCTCTCTCTCTGTATCTCTGTGTCTCCAATGAATAAATAAAAAAAAATCTTTAAGAAAAACTGTTTATAATTTCTTATCAAGAGCAGACTGTCTTTTTATCAGAGAGAAAAGTAGAATTTCAGTCTTATACCCATGTACTTTTAATATCCATTTATTTTAATCTTAGTCCTGATAGTATATAAAATTCTTTTCCAAAGGTTTCCCTTCACAAATCTTATACAGCTTTCTTTTTCATTCAGATTGTGTCCTTAGTCTTTTCTCTCTAAATAACCAATCTCATTTTAGGACACAATTACTTTCTTTGTCCCTCAACAAAATGTATTCTCATTTCTTATACCTTCCTTACATATTGCCTACTTTCTACATACAGAGTTGCTTTCCTTATCATTTCTATCAGTCTTAATTACATTTCAGCTTAGAAAATTAAGTTGCCAGTGAAAATTAAGTCCCCACTGAAATTAGTCTGCAGTGAAAATTAAGTAGTAACCAATTGTGAACTGTGTTACAACAGAGTTCTTTAGATTGGCAAATATATGAATATATTTCATAATTTCTAAAAAGCATATGTCTTCCCATAGTACAATCTTTCAATAAAGCATAAAGTATGTTTAACAACAGACTGAAGTATCCTCAGTTTCTCCATGATAAGAAGCCAAAAGCACAAACCTATGTTCAATAATCAGTGCTTTAGTATTTTATCTTATTTGGAAAAGTCTTGGATAGGCAATAAGTTCAACCCAATTTTTCATTTAACTTAGTAAAATTTTCAAGTTTCAGGTTACCAAATATTTTGAAAGCTATTTAGAAGTTTTACCTATAAAACTTTTTATTTATTCAACCTGTTCTTAACAATTATCCATGAAAATTCTATGAGACAGAATTAACCATCATTTTAAGCCATCTTTTGCTGAAAAATTGCAACAAACATGAGCTTATTTGACCTTTGGTAAAAAAGTTTTATATTTAATGATAATAATTCTAAAGACATGTCTATCTTAATTAAACGAACTTAAATGAGCCTTAATATAGAATGTGTTACACCTGTGCCCACTAAAAGTCAATCAATTTGGTCCCCACTGTCAATTTTACTTGGGGCACCTGTGGGGCACTATGAAGGGGGTGGTTTAAGTCCAAGGGAACCCTTGGGTCCCTTCATGCTGATTTAGGAGGTGCTTCAGTTTGAACCTCATAAAGAGGCGGCCTAATAGCTTGGGGTGTTCTTTGTTCCTCAATAGTGAGGGTAGGGAGATAGGAGCCAATGGCAGCCAGAGGCACCGAGGATGGTACAGGAGCAGGTCATAAAAACCATGCCCAGGGTGGTGCAGAAACAGGAGGGGGCAGAAGAGGTGAGGTGCTACCAGTAAGGCTGGAGGCAGATAAAAGCCCAGAAGGAAGAAATAGGATTTCTGGGCCTAAAGCCTGTAAACTTGGACAGATGAACATTTCTCTCCACCAACCAAAAGTGAAAATAGGCAATCCATGTCCAACACTTCATTGAATATAGAAACTATGAAGATGTGCTACTAAGCAACATCAGGGCCATTCAGACAGAGGCCTGGGAAGAAGGCACCTATGACCAAACACTTGAGTTCTGTAGAAGAGGTGATAGCCAGTCCAGAAGATCCACTCAGCCCACCCAGCAGTTTTACCAAACTCCCCAGACCCAGAACTAATATGAGAAGAAAGGAGCCATTGACTGAAACATCCAGGTCAAAACCTGTTGATAGACCTCCTACTTTCCCTTCAGAAGAAGGTGCAGCTGTGATGGATATTATTATTATTGGAGAATGAAAAAGCAGATTTTAGAGGGAAAAAAATGCAGCCCGCATGAAGAATGGGAAAAAATACTAAGTTAACTAAAGCAAGTACCTTTTACAAGTGAAAGAGAATTTTTTCTTCTGCCATAAATAATGTGCTGTTAAAAAAATAAAATAAAACGGGGAAAAAATGACAGGGAAAAAGAAAATAGGGAACCTCCCTGAAACAAAGGGAATTTCAGCAGCTGCTTAAGAATATTCTTCAAAGTTCTGGTCCCAAAGTAGACTAACTAGAAAATTGGCTCCAGTTATCATGGCAATTAACCCAGGAAATGAATGAGGGAGAAAACCCCATACAACAAGTCCGGCAAAATTCATCCAGGCCCCTCAAGATATATTTCAGATCTGACACGCAAAAGAAGAAGAAACAAAAAGAGGAGTGTCTCGGTACAAACAGAGTGAGGTATGTATAGGATCTTGGCAGGAACCTGTTTACAAGAGAGACAAAGGAAGGGGAGATCACACAGAGTAAGACGACACAGGTAAGGCAGTGGACTGACAAAAGCAGAAGGGTCTGAGGCAGCTGAGCTGATGATGAGTAGGTGGATGGGAGAGGGTGAGGAGATAGGTATTCTCAGGCGCCCTAAAGGAATACGGACAGATCAGGATTTGGGTATAGGGCCATAAAGACCTGACCATTTAGGATTTCAGTCCATTTTTCTGGTCAGACCTCATCCCCAAGCCCCCATTTTATATGGAGGACAATAGTGTTACAAAAGAAACAGACTTGGGAAGGAAGTATACAAGGTGTCAGGGTCGAACTGGCTTCAGTTTCTCAAGATGCATCCCAAGGGAATGTCGGATGGGATTGAGGATTTAGAGATAAGATAGATAGTGACAGGCTCCTGGGCTAGACGTGTCCCTGCTGAACCCCAAGAGCATCACCTTGGATAGTCTGTGCCCCACGGACAGCTCCCTGGAACCATCATAATATCATCCCTCATGCAGGTGAGCATCCACAGCCTGTCAACCTCTTAGGCCTACCACATCTCATGAAGAGGGAGCCCTTGCCCATCCTTCCTTTCAATTAAGATAAATTTCCTTGTGAGATGGGAGAACTCTCCCCTGCCCTGAGGTTGCATTTAATCTGGTGAACCAATGGTTTTTGTTTCCTTTTTAGGCCTTTTTCCAGATAGATCAGAAAGAAAGAGTAGAACAAAGGAGAAGAGTGAAAGCAACTCTCCAGCGCAAGGAAGGCAAGAGTTGCAGACTCACTGATGATGAGTCTCTCAACTCACTGTTACCTTGTCCTCTTATGGTTGCCCAAATGATGTTGCCAGGTGAAGCGGGGAGACCCTGGGCCCTGAGACCTTGGCCCAGCTAGACCCAAAGGAATCCCCGAAGGTTCTTGGTCTTATCATGAGAAGGAATGCAAGGACAGACATGCAGCAGAGCAGATGAGTAACAGCAGTGTGGAAGCTTATTAAAGCAAAAAGTACGCTCTCAAGATCTGAGAGCAGGCAAGCTCAAGCTCTTGTATTCATTTTTGTCACTTTTCCCAAACAGGCCACCAAAAATGATGTGGTGTCATAGAGTGCAATGGTCAAGAAAGAATTCTTGAGACATTTTATGGTGTAACTCAGTAAATTTATTTAAGTATCATGGGGACAGGACCCATGGGCAGAAATAGCTGTGGAGCAACAGAATTCTAATGTAATTTCAGTACAATCCCAATTCAAATTTCTCCAGGATATTTTTGTGAAATGAAATGAACATATTCTAAGATTTTTTGGGAAAAGAATGTCCTAATAACTAAGTCCAGTTCTAAGAAACAGGAGCTAAGAGAAAGAAGTACTCCATCAGATTCTCATGTATAATCGTTTTTTAAAAAGCATTAAAATAGATTTGCAGGAAATGAAAAACAGATCAATAAAACAGAATGTAGGGGTTAATCACGTTTTATTATAAATAATAAATGTGGCACAATAACTCAATGAGAAGGATTGTTTGATCTATAGCACAGTAAATATTGGTTCATTGCCCATATATGCCTGTATAAACAGCTCATTAACAAATATAGTTATACTCCTACTTTGCATTGACAAGAGTAAGGAGGTGCTACCCCAAACTATGACAGTTTGGTGTACTGAATAAGCTAAAGGAGTTTGAGAAAACAGCAGAAGCAAAGTTACTTGGACCTTCCCCCTACCGTTCCTGTGACAGATCATAAAACCCAGAGGTACGTGCTCTCCCTTGACCTGGGGGCAAGGAGCATTCTTGTCTCCAAAGACACAAGGACACGGAGAGAATTTGAACAACTAGGCCTTCCTAAATTTCTCCCAGTTTAGTATACTTATCTCATATTCTATAACCTATCGTATTTCTCCATGAATACTCACTTTTCATCAAATGTAGCATAATGATACACAGGTCTAACTGTTTCTTCAGATCTTCTTTCCTCATGCAGTTTCCTATATCATATAAAACCTATATGAAATAAATTTGTATGCTATTCTGTTGTCAATTTATCTTTGTCAGTTTAATTTTCAGACTCGGCCAAGGACCCTAAGAGGGCTGAGGAAAAGTTTTTCCTCCCCTAAAGCATCATATAAGCTAATTGGATAGATTAGATTGTGTCTAAATTACATAGGTAAAGTTACAATACTAACAGAAAAAAGTATAGTAGGATATGTATGTGATCTAGAGTTTGCAAAAGGAAACCCAAGGAGAACTCAAATGCATGTAATGGTGAAACAACCGCAAAATTAAGGATTTTTATTGAATAATGACACAAAATATCAGTTTAAGTGACAGGTGATAAATTTGAAAAAAAATGTACAGTAACAAAACCATTAAGTAAAACTGTTTTACCAACTTTTTTTTTTAAGATTTTATTTATTTATTTGACACACAGAGAGAGATAGCGAGAGAGAGAGAGAGAGAGAGAGGGAGAGAGCACAAGCAGGGGGAGCGGCAGGCAGAGGGAGAAGCAGGCTTCCTACATGAGCAGGGAGCCCCACGTGGGGCTCGATCCCAGGACCCTGGGATCATGACCTGAGCTGAAGGCAGCGGTTCAACCAACTGAGCCACCCAGGCGCCCTGTTTTACCAACTTTAAGATGACTTTGATTTTTAGAAATTTTATTTTATGTACTGCTAAGAAAGAAAAAAAATGTTGCTAAATAAATTATGGTATAACATTCTATCATTACTTAGAATTTTTTATTTATAAACATCAAAACCATTCATTTAAATTTATTTGGATATGAAAGTACTGTCTATAGGAAAAGCAATGGCCAAGTTCATATGTTATAAGATCCATCTTAATTACTGAGATGTTTTAATGTGTAATTTAGGTGCATCTTATATATGGCATATAATGCTATCTAGAATAAATAAGAATCCCTGTAAATCAGCAAGAAATGCATTGATATCTAATTGGAAAATAGGAAAATAATTTGGATAAGCAATTCACAAAAAGGAAAGCCTAATTGGCTATTATAATACAAAGAGGTATATCAGATAATTGCAAATTTTAAACACTAGATGCTTTTTAAAGCCATCAGATAGGCAACAATTGGAAAATTGTATAATACAGTAATATGCTAGTACATATTTAATCTCAATATTTATTATAATGTAATCTTTTTTCCACTCCTAGGTGTATGTATAAACTCACAGAATCCCAGAAACTTGTACAGAAATATTTCTCACAATATATACTAACAAAGAATGGGGTACCTGGGTGGCTCAGTCAAGCTGCCGATGCTTTATTTCAGCTCAGGTCAGATCTTAGGGTCCTGGGATCAAGCCCCGCATCAGGCTCTGTGCTCAGCATGGAGTCTGCTTGGGATTCTCTCCTTACCTCTCTGTCTGTCCCTCTCCACCATTCTCTCTTTCTCTCTCTCTCAAATAAATAAATCTTAAAAGCAAAACAAAATGAAAAACACAGTATATAATATGTGTTCATCATTAGGAGAATGGACAAATAAACTGTGGGAGTGACACACCATAGGATGCTCTTCAGCTACCAGAAACAAAGAGCTATTGGCATACAGCAACTGCCGTGTACACTGCTTTGTGTATTCTTAAGACAGAATTTAATAAAATATGATATAAAGAAGTGTGAATGAGTTTAAGGCAGATACATTTATCTAAATCAAAAGTTATAATCAAAAATATACTTTGCAAAGATACATGGCTAGTTAAGGGCATATAACAAAGACATTAGTGGGATGCAGTTGAAATGGCAAATGGAAACAAAAATAAAGAAATCCTAAAAAAATAATAAAAATAACAAAAACCTAGCTTTAGAGACAAAGGACGGAAGTAACATAAAATGAGGGGCATGATTAACTCAATTTTTACTTTAACCAGTCATATCCACAGAACTACATTCTTCCTCTTGATTCTTCAGTTTCCTATTACCTCAGCAACTATTTTTTGTCTTGATGAAAAATGTGCAGTGACAGACAAGATTCACTGATTTGGACATTTTGATATTTGTTATACATGCGTCTTGACTAACCAAAACTTTCTAACCAGTTACCTTTTCACTTTGCTTCCTTTTCCATAGGTACCATTAGAAAAATGTCTTTTTCTCTCTTACAGTCAATTACACAATTAAAAGCTGGTGCAATTTTCATTATTCTCAGATTTTTACCTTGTTTTATAGGCAGTGTATGGGTTGGTCTGTAAAGGGGCTAACATAGGGAATGTGGGATTATAGACATGAAAGTTCTTAATGCTTTTAGGATGTAAAGTACTCAGACTAAACAAAGCCTTTATCTTTAGTATTAGGTGGTTCAATTTGACATAATTTTTTTTAAGATTTTATTTATTTATTCATGAGAGACAGAGAGAGAGAGAGAGAGAGAGGCAGAGGGAGAAGCAGGATCCCCTCTGAGCAGGGAGCTCGATGCGGGACTCGATCCCAGGACCCTGGGATCATGACCTGAGCTGAAGGCAGACGCTTAACCATCTGAGCCACCCAGGTGCCCCAATTTGACATAATTAAAGCATCAAGAGAATTAACAAATATAAGGGGAACAAATTCTGATGAAATTCAAAAGGAAAACTTGCTTCAGATTCCTTTATTCTCTTTAGAAGTGCATACAAGGTCAGACAAGGGGAAAAGATTAGACAGAATTTATAGTAAAACTATATTTGTTTTATAAATACCTGGCATACAGAATTTGGAAATTAAATGAGGATACACAATAAAATTTAAATCTTCCTTAACGTTTCTCCAAGTTTTCTTCCTCTGAGGGATTCACTAATATTAGAGTTTTGTGTTCTTTTTAAGGACGTTTCACGGATATGCCCACATTTGTATATATACACGTATTTGAATATAGATAGATATAGCTTTTAAAATTCCTGACTGGTTCATTGACATTTTATTCATCCAAAATAACTCTTCGTAAAATGAGACAAAATAAGAAATTTTGAATGAGTATAGAAATGCTTTACCAACCACAAAAAGTAGCTATTATGAGACCACGAGGTGCTGGTAACCTGGTTTAGTGTCTGGTTGCAACGTCAGTCATTATGTACTGAATCTCCCCAGCCACTTCCTGTGTTTAGCTCACCCGTACAGAAGTTCATTAGGCACAGACCTGTTAAAGTTTCACACTGAGGCTTACAAACCCTACTGTTATTTGAAAAGTTCATGCCCTGGTTGCAACAAAAACTCTGAAATTTTAACTAGCAATACGTTGAGGGACCAATTTCCTTTTAAGCTCCAGGAACGATAGCTGTAATCCTCATGTAGTGCAAAAAGTTTTTCATGCATACAAAAGTTTCTCGTTATTGAGACTAGAAATTTCTTTCCAAATTGACTCTTATATTCTCCTTATACTGCAAAAGGGTAAAGGGTAGGAATTTATTCCCTCTAATAAAATTTGATTATAAAATATAGATATCTGAAACTAATGCTATGTTATCTCTCCCTACCTTTCTCTCTCCCTCTCTCTGTACACACACACACACACACACACACACACACACACACACACAAAAATATGTACATAGATACATATACATACTGCTGACACTTGAACAATGTGGGGGTTAGAGGTGCCGACTCCCTATGTGGCAGAAAATTAGCGTATAATTTTTCACTCCCAAACTCCCCCAAAACTTAATTTCTAATAGCCTAATGTTGACTGGAAGCCTCACTAATAACATAAACAGATGATTAACACACAATAGTATGCTATATATATTATATACTGTGTTCTTAAAATAACCTAGAGAAAATAAAATGTTATTAAGAAAATCATAAAGTACATTTACAGTACATATATGATTTTGCATATATGATGAAAATTGGATTTTAGTGTATTGATAGTATCAGAGCTCACCTAAGACATGAAATGCCACAAAAGAAAATAATTATTATTCTGATGTTATTTAACAACTATTTACTGAATGCACAGGTATTTCTAAAAAGTTTTAAATACCTGTCTCATTTGACATTATTAATGTACCATTTCTCTACCAAAATAGGCACTCTTTCTTAGTTGCTTTTAGTGATACCAAAAATATTTTATTATCTTCTGTGCTCTTAGGAACTTCAAAATGACAAAAATAAAAAAGAAATCTGGGAAATTGGCCATAAACTTAAAATCCAAGAGTATAATGTCCCTAAAAAGACGTACACTTCCAGGTGCTAAAGGAATAACAGATGTAAATTTTCCAGTTAGTTTTAATAGGGAAGAATCTATCCTTCCCTAGAAAAATTAAATATACTCATTATCAGAAAAGTGTTTTACCTTGATGCCATTTGATTATATGGTGGAGAACATTTCTTTCGACATTTAAGCTTCCGGTAAAATGGAAACTGTGGAGCAATAAGTAATTCCAACCCAGCCCTTGAAAGCTCACTGCATCATTTGCTAAATTTGCACATCCAGAGAAGAGATACAAGTATGGAGCAGCTCATGAATTCTCAATCATATGCAAGCCTCTACAAAAGTCCTTGAAGCAGTCATATAGAATCTGCCATATGCTGATAACTGCATTCAGAAAACTCACTCATCATAAGAAAGGATGATGAATAGTTATGCTGAGTCAGTGGTTACAAGTTGGCAATAAACTTGGAGAAAATTGAGGTCATTTGTTAGACTGTACAGTATAAAGCTTTGCCTTGAGACTCAAAAAATTTCATTGATGAAGTAGAATTGAAAGTGGTTATAGAATACTATTTCTGGGGCTGAATTCTGCAAAATGGTATACAAAAAGCGAGGAATATTGGCCAACCCAGTACTTTATTGCTAAGCAGTAGATAAGGTATCAACAATAGGACCTCAAATTTCAGAATGAACTAAATAGACCAAATTTTGCCTCCATTTCTGGAGTTTAGTCAGAGGCATGAAAACTACAATTTTGAATCTCAAAATTATTTTTTTGATACAACTATGCTCTAAATTACATTAATCTGATTAAATTTCACAACTATACAATGAAGAACCACATGCAGAAAGTCTGTGTTAGTGATTACACAGTAAAGGATGTGATTTTGCTTTCAAGAAAGGAATATACTTACTGACTCCCATAACTTTCTCTTGGTACATGATCCAACATATTACTGATATTTAATTCCTTATTCCTCATTCCCCCTTGAGTATAATATATTCTAGTTCAGGAATCCATTGGTATTCATCTTTGTGTTCTTAATTTCTAAGATAGTACAATATAAACTAGGAATAATTTATCCTTGAGGTGATTGATCTAAAATGATCAATTTGCTATTGTTTCTGAGATTATATCCACTGGTGCAAACATTTCAGAACATCTTGGAAGTGTTATGATCTGCACTATACAAATTCATCATTCACTGTGCTCGAAAACAGAGTTACGTTTCTTGTAAAGGGAGTACTGACCCACACATGGCTTCTTTTCCTCTGATTTGTTTTTCCTGTTTTCTTCTTTCTTTTTTAGGTCTTTCTTTACCTTATATTTTCTTCTCTTCCTTTCTTCTTCACATTGAAGTAATTTCCTCTGATAATCTCACTGACTTTCAATATTCAACAGCTACTTCTTTTTTGTTGGCATATAATTGACATATAACATTATATTAGTTTCAAGCATACAACATACTGATTTGATATTTGTATACATTGAGAAATAATCACCACAATTGTCACCATACAGTGTTAAAAATTTTGCTTGTAATGAGAACTTCTAAGATTCACTCTCCTAACAACTTATAAATATGTAATACAATATTATTGACTATAGTCACTATGCTGCACATTACACCCCCATGACTTATTTATTTTATGACTGGAAGTTTGTACCTCTTGATCCCCTTCATGTATTTTCCTATCGCTCAACCCCACTTCCTTCTCACAACCATCAGTCTGTTCTCTGCCTCTATAATTTTGTTTTGTTTGTTCATTTGTTTTAACATTATACCCTGAGGGTCCATCCATGTTATTGCAAATAACACAATTTCATTCTTTTTTATGACTGAGTAGTATTTCACTGGATATATATCCCATATCTTCTTTATCCATTCATCCATTAATGGACACTTAGACTGCTTTCATATCTTGGGTATTGTAAATGATGTTGCAATGAACATAGGGGAACATACATCTTTTTGAATTAGTGTTTTCATTTTCTTCCAATAAATGCTCAGAAGTAGAATTGCTAGATCATATGGTAAGTTCTATTTTTAATTTTGTGAGGAAGCTCCATACTGTTTTCCATAGTGGCTGCACCAATTTACAGTCCCGCCCACAGTGCACAAGGGTTCCTTTTCTTCTATCCTCTGCCAACACTTGATATTCCTTATCATTTTGACCTTAGCCATTCTGACTGGTGCAAGGTGATGTCTCATGGTGGTTTTAATTTGCATTTCCCTGGTGTTTAGGTATGTTGAGCATGTTTTTATATGTCTGTTGGCCACCTGTATGTCTTCTTTGGAAAAATGTCTGTTCAGGTCCTTTGTCTATTTTTTAAATCCAATTCTTTGTTTTTGTTTTTGTTTGTGTGTGTGTGTGTGTGTGTGTGTGTGTGTTGAGTGTTGAATTGCATAAGTTCTTCATATATTTTGGATGTTAACCCCTTATCGGATATATGATTTATAAATATTTTCTCCCATTCAGCAGGTTGCCTTTTCATTTTGTTGATGATTTCCTACTCTGTATAGAAGCTTTTTAGTTTAATGTAGGCCCATTATTATATTTTTATTTTTGTGGCCCTTGCTTTTAGGAGTCAAATCCAAAAAATCACATTAAGACTCTTATCAAGGAGCCTAGTGCATATGTTTTCTTTCAGGAGTTTTATGATTTCAAGCCTTACATTCAAGTCTTTAATCCATCTTGATTTAATTTTTGTTTATGGTGTAAGACAGGCTCCAGTTTCAATCTTTCACATGTGGCTCTCCAGTTGTCCTAATACTACTGATTGAAGAGAATGTCTTTTACCCACTATTTATTCTTGCCTCCTTTGTCATAATTTAATTGACCATGTAAATGGAGTTTTATTTCTGGGCTCGCTATTTGATTTTATTGACCTATGTGTCTGTTTTATGCTAATACCATGCTGTTTGATTACTACAGCTTTTTAATATAGTTTGAAATCAGGGAGTATGATGCCTCCACTTTGTTCTTTTGTCTCAAGATTGCTTTGGGTCTTTGGAATCTTCTGTGGTTCCATACAAATTTTAGGATTGGTTTTTGTGAAAAATGCTGTTGGAATGTTGATAAGAATTATATTGAGTCTGTAGAATACTTTGGGTAACATGGATGGTTTAACACTATTAATTCTTCCAATCTATGAACACAGGGTATCTTTCCATTTATTTGTGTCTTCTAACAGCTACTTGTATGTAAGTGATTTATAACACATATTTTGAACTCTCAGTGTGTTTCTTAGTTCTATTTTGAAAACTTCTTATTGCTGATTGACATCTTTGCTTGGATATCAAAATTAAATCAATTACTCAGTATGTTCTTAATTGAATTTGTAATTTTCTCCTCCTATTTGTATCCCTCCACATAAGCTTTTACAATCTATACACCTATTTTTGTTATTGACATTATTATTGTGTAAATTTGAAATTTTTACAAGTTCATGAACTGTAAGTAAATTGCAGACATAATATAGTATTATACTGTATCTCTCTGCCTTTCACAAATTCTTTATCTTTAATTCAAGTGTAGTGGTTTTACGTAAAGATGCAAGCTTTGTGGTTTACCGACATGGATTCTTATCAGAATACTTGGTTTTACTAACTCTATGCCCAGCTTTAAGTCTCGGTTTTCTCATCTATAATATAGATATCATAATAACTGCTGCACATTGTTGTAATGATTAAGTGAGATAATAGTGGAAGAGAGCGAGTGGTTAATAGCATTTGTAAAGTAGCAAACTTCAATACATTGTAATTTTATTTATTAGCAAAGTTACCCCAGTGTACCAGCTCATCAATTCTTTATTATGAATATTTTAATTACATAAACCTAAAAATACAGCAAATTAAAAGAATCTCATGGTGAAAACCCACATGCCTGACACCTAATTTCTGCCATTAATATTTTACTATAGTTGCTTATCACCTATCATTCTACCCACCCTTTGATCTATGCATCAATCTGTCTTATTTCAAAGTAAAATGCAAATATCAGTGGACTATCTGTACTTTATACTCCAGCATGCATATTTAGCATTTACATTTGCTTTCTAGTTTTACTTTTGATGTAATATATATCTAATGCTATATAGAATGATATAATACATACGGAGATTTGCCTTTCATTCAGCAAAATTCTTTCGAGATTCATCCATGGTGTTTGTATCCATAATTTACTTTATGAAAAATGACAGCTTGTTTATCCACTCTGCTATTGATGGACACCTAGGAGGTTCCCAGTTTGGGGCTAGTATGAATGAGATTCTCTGAAAATTCTTAGATATAGCCATATGTTTTCATTTTTCCTGCATACATACTTTGTGATAGAACTGCTACATTATAGGATAGATATATGTTTAGGAATGTAAGAAGCTACTAATTTTTTCCTACAGTGGTTGTACAATTAACATTCCTATAAACTATGTATGATATTTCATACATACATACATTACTTGCTCACATTTGGTTTTGTCTGTCCTTGCATTAGTTTCTGGTAGCTGAGGTTGTTCTGAAGTCTCTCTGATTTTTCAGTTCAGAAAAATCTTCAGTTTTATTTTAGTTTGCCCAACTGATACTGATTTGTCTTGCACCCTGACTAACAGCCATAAAAATGGTTGCTCACTCAGTGTCATTCCCTTTTTCCAAATTTAGACTCCCTTCTAGAATCTGCCTGCTTTTGATCATGTTCCAATTGCTTTAAGCTTCATTTATTTCCTCAGATTTTATAATTATCTGTGAGAGGGTTATGCCCAGTAGGAACTTGCTCAGCCATACTGGAAGGTGAATGCATCAAGTCTTATAGGCCTATTTCAATATCATTCTAATTGTTCTTCTGCATTTCATTTTTCAAAAATTTCCTACCCATCATTAGCATCAATCCCAAATGAAACATATTAATGCACATAAGCCTTTCCTCTGTTAAAAATATCTTTGATGGTTCCTTTACTTATGGAAAAAAATAGTTCCAAATCCCACAGTCTTAGTTTAGTGTTTAGGATTCTTCATTATCCAAATCTATACCAGTTTTTGATGTATTTTCTCACAATACAGATAGTTTGTGAGACAAAAGTTCTACCAAAAACCATTTTTTTTCAAAATATTCTACATGATTACTACTGAGACAATACTTATAATTTTGACCTCTAATTTTAATCTAGATTGTTTGGGTTTGAGTTCCAGCTCTATCATTTATTAACTATTTGATCTTTGGCAGTGGCCACTCCAATAATAGTAAGAATGTTAATAATAATATTGGGCGCCGGGGTGGCACCATTGGTTAAGTGGCCAACTCTTAGTTTTGGCTCAGGTGATGATCTCGGAGTCCTGGAACTGAACCCCGTGGCAGGCTCCACGCTCAGCATGGAGTCGGCATCAGGGTTCTCTCTCTCCCTCTGCTCCTCTCCCTGCTCACTTGTATGCTCTCTCTCTCTCTAAAATAAATAACTCTTTTAAAAAATAATAATACCAGTTATGATTTATTAAATTTTTACTATATTGGAGAAATCTTTTTTACTAAAAGTTATAGAATAAACACCCAATTTTAGTAAAAGGCGAAAGATTTATGCGATCTGAAGAGAAACCAGAGTATAAAACACCCAATTTTAGATAAGACTATTAATATGTTGCTTAATCTATATACCTTCTTCCTCAGTAAGATGAAGCTTTCCAAATTAAAAGGGAGAAAAATTTTTTTAAACTACACAGGAGAGGAGTTAACCAAGACAGTGACATAGGAAGCTCTTGAGCTCCCTTCCTTCCATAGACATGCTGAACGTACAGCTACATGTAGAGAGACTCCCTCTGAGAGGGGAAACTAGCTGAACCACTCATAAACATTAAATGAATAGAAAATACCCACTTTGAACCAAGTAGGAAAGACAGATAAACTCTCAGCATAAACCCCACACACAGCACAGTGACATGGAATCCTGAGGGAACTCCCAACTTCTCCCTGAGGAGTGAAGGACTTGACCTCACACCTAGAGCCCCAACTTTGTTTTTTGTTTTTGTTTTTGTTTTTGTTTTTGTTTTTTTAATTTGACAGAGAGAGAGATAGTGAGAGCCAGAACACAAGCAGGGGGAGTGGGTGAGGGAGAAGCAGGCTTCCCGCTGAGCAGGGAGCCCGATGTGCGGCTTGATCACAAGACTCTGGGATCATGACCCAAGCTGAAGGCAAACACTTAATGACTGAGCCACCCAGGTACCCAAGCCCCAACTTTAAAGACTCCCACCTGAGGGACAGTTTCCCAAACATCAAGCTCTGAAAGCCAATGGGGCTTATGTCCAGGAGACACATAAAACTATATCAAACAAAAGCAATTCCTAATGGGCGTGCTAGCACACCACAGCTATCCCCACTAGGGCTCAGTGCAGAGGCAGCTGGCAAAACCACCCATCTCCCAGTCTTCCCTTGACAGGGGTATATCTGCATGCTTTACAAGCTGCTGCCTGAGGGCCAGCTTTCTAATTTAGCAGGAACTAGGAGCTGGCTGTGCTATTTCTCAAAGACCGTGAAGCCAGCAGATACCTCTCTGGCTCTCTCTTCCCGGCTTGCTCCAGTAATAAAACCGAGTCACCAGTTACTTCCCTAGAAGGAGCTTATACACACATCTGGTGCTCCAGCTTTTGTAGCTGCCACCTGAACAGGATGCATCCAAATTTCCTGGTCTAATAGCCAAAGTGGCTTGTATTCATAAGTCCCACACGACAAAAGCAAACCAAGAAACCGTCTAAATTGGCTCAGGTGTCCCTCTCCCATCCCCACCTCACCACATCATAGCTCTACACCTGGGCCCAGCACAGAGGGAGCAAACAAAAAAGTCCATCTCCTGGTTTTTCTGTGGAAAGGGCTTAACTATATACTTTCCTAACATACTCTTCCCATCTAGAAGGTGACAGTGATCTTTGGGACACTGATGAGTCTAGACATACACTAAACTACTGAAAGTCACCAAGTACAAAAAAAGGTGGCTTGGACAACACAAAGGTTTGAGAGACAACTGAGAGCTCTGGATAGGCTGGTTGGTGAGATTCATCTCCTACATGAGACCATTCAGTGAAGATTGGGAGAGGTGGCTGTTTTTGTGTTTGTTTTTTTTTAAGATTTTATTTATCTGTTTGACAGAGAGAGACACAGTAAGAGAGGGAACACAAGCAGAAGACAGAGGGAGAGGGAGAAGCAGAATCCCCGCTGAGCAGGGAGCCCGATGCGGGGCTCAATCCCAGGACCCTGGGATCAGACCTGAGCCAAAGGCAGATGCTTAACGACTGAGCCACCCGGGTGCCCCGAGAGCTGAATGTTTTATCTAATGTGTAGAAAGCAACACAGAAGGTCAAGGAAAATGAAGAAATAGAATATGTTCCAAACAAGAGAACAAGTATCCAGAAACAGGTTTTTTTTTTTAAGTATTTAAATTCCAGTTAGTTAACACAGTGTCATATTAGTTTCAGGTGTACAATATAGTGATTCAACACTTCCACACAACAGGCAGTGCTCTCATCACAAGTGCGCTCCTTAATCCCCATCGCCTATTTCTGGTAACCATCAGTTTGTTCTCTAGAGTTAAGAGTCTGTTTCTTGGTTTTCCTCTCTCTCTCTCTTTTTTCCTTTGCTCATTTGTTTTGTTTCTTAAACTTCACATATAAGTGAAATTGTATAGTATTTGTCTTTCTCTGACTGACTTAGTCCAGAAACAGAACTTAATGAAACAGAGATAAGTGATTCTCTGATAGAGGGTTCAAAATAATGGTCATAAAGATGCTCATCTAAGAGCAATGTATGACCAAAGTGAGAATTTCAACAAGAAGTAGAAAATAAACAGAAATCACGGAGCTGAAGAATATAAAACCAAAATAAAGTCCCTTGCTATTATTGTATTGCTGTCTGTTTCTCCCCTCAGATCCATTAATATTTGCTTAATATATTTATATTATGTTGGGGGTATAAATATTTACAAATGTTATAACCTCTTAATGAATTAACCCCTGGAATGAAACTACTTAGGTGTCCTTTGGCAGATGAAGGATAAAGAGAATGTGGGATGTATCTATATCTCTATATCATCTATCTCTATCTCTATCTATCTATGTATATATTTATATAAAATGGAATATTATTCAACCTTTAAAAAGAAGGCAGTCCTGTCATTTGTGACAACATTGATGAACGTGGGGGGCACTGTGCTAAATGAAATAAGCTAGACAAAGAACAACAAATACTTCATGTTATCACTTATAGGTGAAATAAAAAAAAAAAAAAGTTGAATTCATGGAATCAGAGAGTAGAAAAGTGGTTGCCAGAGGCTGAAATTAGGGAAAATAGGGAGAGGTTAATAAAAGGGTACAAACTTTCAGTTATAAGGTGAATACAGTCTTAGTATCTAATGTATAACATGGTGATTATAGTTGTTAACACTGTATTGTATAATTGAAATTTGCTGAGAGAGTAGAACTTCAATATTCGTACACACATGCAAAGCCAAAGATGAGAGGTCATGGATGTGTTATTAACTCCATGTGGGGAACCCATTCACAATGTAGACATCTATCAAATTATAACATTGTACACTTTAAATATCTTACAATTATACTTGTCAATTATACTTCACTAAAGGAAAAATTACACAGGAGATAGGATCAAATGCCTCATAATAATCTCAAATAGACATTTAGTATTTTGTTTTCCAATCAGAATTATTTGCAAATTAATTTCTAACATGTAGAATTTATCCAACCAAATTTCTCATTAACCTCTAAATTGCCAGACTAATTGTTGGAAATTGAACTTAAGAAAGATAAATTTAATCTCCAAATGAAAAGTAATTTTTCCAACAGTGTGAATTTTGATGAGCTCTGTATGCAGCATAGTTCAATTTATCTACCTGATTAGCCATATTCCAGATGAAATAAAAGAACTGTGTTTGTAGAATATTTTTTTGCTTTTTCCTAAAATTCTTACCAGTTGAAGCATGTGATACAAATGAAAGAAAGTGTTTTCCTCACATAGAGTTTAAGTATAAGGTAGAGGAGTCAGGAATGTAAAGTTTTATAAGCAATTACATTTTATTAAAGTTTAAGAAGATATAAATAATAGTTTATGATATGTGTTTGACATTACACTATTCAAATCCAAATAGACAACACCAAAAAATACTATAAAAAGACAACATATACCTGAGGAAGGGTAGATAGCACAATGATACTTACCAAAGAGGAATATATTCTTTTTTAGAGGCATAATTCTTGGTCTCAGGATATGAAATCTGATAGAGTTCTACTTAAATATGAGTTTCTATGCTATGCTCTAGAGGAAGTTATCAATGAATCTCAAAATTTTATGTGATTGATACTGTTTTTGAAAATGCATGGAAAGTTGAATTCATGCATAAAAATTCACCCGTTAAACAAATTCTTTAAATTTTAAAACTATTGATAAGGGAAATCTGTGTCCTAAGATGGCCCACCGAGCCAGCAAAGGAGTCCCAGCCCCCGCCCTGGGGCTCTTCTGGGTTCTTCTCCCTGCCCCGCTTCCCCCACGTGCCAAGAGTGCCCAGTATGTGGAAGTAGAAGTGTATAAATTACCCCCTTTGTGCTTAGGGCTTAGAACTTTGGAGATCACTCTCCTCTGAGCCCTCCAGCGTTATATAAACCTCCTATCCTCCAAGATCTCTGGGTGCCACTTGGTTCTTCAGTCGGGCACTCCAGTCCAGGTTCTGTAACACTATCAATGGAACTAAAGTATTATATCGGCAAAGAGAGGGTGAAGATATCAGTGACTGCTCTCTTGTGTCCATACTACAGATATCTGTGAAAAGGATTGTACCAATATAAAGGAAATATTTCCTAATGTGTCTAGTGTATTCAATTCATACCACTCTACAGAAAAATTTGGAAGGATCCTCTTTTAAGAAATATCTCTGAATTAAGGAAAAGATCAAGCACCAACAAGGGAGGATGGCTTATTTTTTCCTGTGTTAACCATTTTCTGATCATCCATTATGGAGCTCAGTTGGAGAGCTTCATCAGTTAGTTACCATGTTATTCTATAAGACAAAATAGTATACATAAATTCCCTCTAGTTGCAAAAGAACTGATATAACTTCCTTTTATTTATCATAGTTCTCAAAAAGTCCATGCTACTGTAAAGGAATCTTCGCTTTGGTAAAAACAATATAGTATATTTTTTTTGCATTTTTTGCAGGAACAAATCTTTTTTACAAATTTTAGCTACCTTTTGTAAGAGCATTGTATCAAAGAAGTAGTTTAAAACAAGGGATATCCATAGCTCTTCTCTTTGTATGGAAAGAATATATAAAGTAACATCTGAACTATTAACTGCCAGGAATGGCCAGCAATCCCTGTACTGAGGGAGGAAAGATGACTCCAAACTTTGCTATGAAAGAGAGAAGGCAAGGGGGTTCAACGCTCAGAGACAAAGACCCTTTGCTCTTCTTTGCTCCCGCTTTTAGTGGTCCTTCAGGGTAATCACAAATCCTTATCACTGGTTCTCAAGCATGCGATGTGTAACAAGGGGTCTTACTGAAACTGACAGAATTTATGGGAAAGATAAGATATGCTAATCTGCATGTGCTACTAAACATAGCCCAAGGGACAATGCATACAACTTAGATCTCAGGGCGGCTGTTTGGGCTAAGAAAGCTTCAGGGAAGGCAACTCCCTGTGGCATTCCCATGGCAGAGTGGTCACGCGGGCCTCGGCGTTCCAAAGGCCCACGCCCTTCTCTGAATCCTTCCCTGCGGCTTCTGTGTTACATTTCAGCAAGCCAGGTATTATGGCTGACTTCACGCTCTGCATTAACCCCAACATATAACACTGTATGTTAACTAACTGAAATTAAAATAAAAACTTAAAAACTTAAAATATGTAAAGTATATTTAGAAGCATTTAGCCATTGGGCTAAGGAAAAAAAACAAACCCTAACTAATAAAAGTACTTATTACGAAGTATTCAAATATACACTCTACCTCAAGTAATGATCACATTTTTAAGGTCTTTCATCTTTGTAAAGGGACTAAATGAAAACTGGGGTTTTTTTGTTTGGTTGGTTGGTTTCAGGCATGATTTTCTATAGGTAAATAAAGAATATTCAGTTAAATTTGGCACTGCCTTAATTGAATATTTTGTTTGGTTTAATGTTTCATAATATGAGGTGATTAACTCTTGATGCCCTGTTGTAAATTTATGTTTTTCATCCAGTGGTTTAGTCAGTTTGTTTTTAACGTAATTTAGTAACATTTCCTTTGATCTTAAAAAAAAGAACTCAGAAAAGCGTATAAAAAGATTTCTTCCTGTATAGTGTTGTATCAGTGACTTACTGAATTACTTCCAGTCTCACTTCCATTCCCACTTATTGAGCATTTGTTCTGAGTCAGGCTATAATTGGCAATGTGTGAAAATGCAAGGAAAAAAAAGGTAATGGCCAAAGATCTTTGTAAATTCGCATCCAAGAGGTTTCCTGGTGTTCTAACATGTTATTAAACTATTGACAGTTTGAAGAAAAATCAGTATTTATCAACATCTAGGCCTTATTTTGAGTTGAAAGTCTATGTTCTAGCATAACCAGATTTTTAAAATCTGTGTGTTAATTAATTTATTCAAATAGCCATGTATTGTGTATCATCAACCATGCATTTGGAACAATAATGCACAAGAAATTCTTTTAGTTTGAAGGAATTAGAAAACATAAAAAAGATTCCTCTGTTATAGGATTCTTCTATTACAGGAATGGATAGTCTAGTAAAAAATACCATCATTCCATAGATTTTGTTACATTCATTATTGGGTACACACAAAGATAGATAAAATTGTTTTTAAATAAGTAATACCAAATTAACAGAAAACCATAATATGTGCTGGGCTGTGGACTCTGTGCTATGAATACAAAAAATAGTAACAATTACATCAATAGAAATATTGATGATAATAATGACTACTGGCAATTGTTAAATGCTTATACTCTGCCAGTTAAGTTAATCACTTATATGCATTATCTATTTTAAATCTTTTTCTTTTAATATGTTTGGATTCACTTTTATAGTGAATTGTTGATTATTTTTGCATCATATTCATAAGGCATATGATGTGTCATTTTCTTTTCTTGTGTTGTCTTTGTCTGGCTTTGGTGTCGGAGTACATCTGGCCTCCGAGTGACTTAAGATGTGCTGCCTCCTCTTATACTTTTTGGGACAAGTTTGAGAAGGGCTCCTACTAATCTTTTAAATGTTTGGAAAAATTCACGAATGAACTCATCAATCTTGGACTTTTCTCTGCCAGGTTATTTTTTATTACTGATTCAATGTCTTTATTTGTTATAGGTCTGTTCAGACATTTTATTTCTTCTTGAGTCAGTTTTGCTAATTTGAGGATTTTAAGGAATTTGTGAATTCTGGCTAGGTTATCTCATTTGTTGAGGTACAATTTTTTATAGAATTCTTTTATAACACTTTTTATTTCCCTAGCTCAGTATTCGGCTAGGAAAGTAAATGTTTGAAAAGAAGAATTACCTAAGACAGGTCATAACAGCCCTGTTATGATGAATGAATCAGATCTTACATGGAAATCTGAAAGCTATGCATATGCAGGTGCTGGAGTAGGACTGAGATACAGGGCTAGGGCTAGATACAGGGCTGGAGAAGGACTGAGATACAGGCTAGGACTAAGTCCATGGAAAATTGTTGGCTTTTTTGGCCTTATCTCTATAAATTTGCAGTGAAATATATGATGGTGGGCTTGAGTTTGCTATTGGTTGTCCTGGCTAACAGTTGAGAAGGAGATACAAATATAAAGCTTAGGAACAGCAAGAACAAAATGGCACCACTCTCAACACTCAACCAATGGCAATCTTCAGAACTTAATAGATATTGTTTCACTTTCAACTTCCAAATATTGTGCAACTTCACTTTGAGTCTAAAAATTGGAACCATGTGGGAAAAAAGATTCTGGAAACCAAATTGATGGTAAGACAATCAACCCAATATGTTAATCCCAAACTAAAGCTGTAATGGGAGATACTATTGTTGTACCGATTCTTCCTATAAGAATTAGCCACTATACCAAAATAAAAAATTCTTTCTATGATAGGTTGGACAAAAACCAGACATTAATGAGAGAGGAACTGAAAGAAAGATTCCTTGATCATATTCTCTAGTAGCTGCACCAATGTGCATCCTGGGCATTGTTTATAAAAGAAAAATAAAGTTAAGGCAGTGAAATCTGGTTGTCTAATATATGGAGCCAAAGACAGTCCTAATGGATAGACAGTTTGGTACTGGAAGTATAGCACCAAAAAGAATGGCAACTTCACCAGAGATTAATGCCCTATCTACAAGATCATGACACCTCTATGGAAGAGTATGTGAATTAAATGTTTCCTGAGATCCATCTAAGTATTAGTGTGACAGCTCTTGGAAGAAGATCTAGATAGAACAAGACATTATAGCATAAAAGGAAATAACAATCAGCTATACAAATTAGGGTAGAAAAGATGGATTTGTTTTTTATGGCAAGCAACATTGAGACCCATAAACCCAGTGGTTAATCCTGTCTTCTAAGATCTTTGATAGTGAATAATATTGAAGATTTTATTTGGTAATATAAGGAATAAATGATATAAGAGATTAGCAATTGCCTGCAAAGATATATCAAAAGAAAAATAGGAAAGTGAAGTGTACAAATCTAATTAATTAAGAAGCTTGTATACTTCATCAGCCTCAAAGCTGTAAATTGGAGTGTTGATTTGAGAAAGTGTGGGTGTCAAAGATCACTGGTGGAATGGAGTCTGCAGTCCCAAACATGCCTCCAGAGGTACTAGCCTTAAGTTGAGGATTAGAGATCAAAATAATCAGGTTAGCTCCATTCTTTCCATATAGAATAATGGTCTTTGAATGAAAGAATTGCTGCCAACTGAAGATGTCATGTTTCTCTCTATGAATCAGGGGAAGAGATGATGGACAAAAACAATATGGAAGGTAATGTTAATATGCAGTAGTGATATTTAACTCAATTCTTAAATAAAGACAAGGAAAACTATTTAAATGAACATAATAGAAACGTGTATATTAAGTTTTTTGTGCCTATCCAAATCATTATCAATCAAATGATCTGTTTTAGTTTTTTAGGAAATCTTCTAGTTCTTAATTGTTTATTCCTCAAGTAGCACCTCTTCACAACTCAAGCATAACTTGATGATAGTGGAAAGGCAGGATGATATGGTGGCATGTGCCCAGACCTGGAAAAACAACTGCACAAAGGAAAAAAGAGGCAAACACAAAAAAACCCAGACTCTTAAATACAGAGAACGAACTGGAAGTTACCACAGAGGAGGTGGGTGGGGGAGATGGATGAAAATGATAAAGGGGATTAAGAGCACACTTATTCAGATGAGCACTGAGTTATGTACAGAATTGCTGAATCATTATATTGTACACCTGAAACTAATAAAACACTGTATGTTAATTATACTTGAATAAAAATAAATAAATAATACTTGTTATGGAAAGCTTGTTTTCATGCTGCTTTTTGGGGTGGGGAGTGAATCTCAGTGTTTTATGAAATTTCCTGGTGAAGGAATCTGAGGACTGGAGGGATTTTAAGCAGGAATGCAGCTTTGCTATAACTAGCTCTACTTTGATCTGTTTTTAATACTGAGAGTTCATGTAAGATTTTGTTTAAAATCGGGGTTAGTAAGAGAAGTGCAATATACATTTGGATGTGATCTTTACAGTGAAGAGTATTCAATCCTCATGTTTCCTTTTTAGTTCTACAGCTGTTTGAAGAGGTGTTTTTATCTCTGCATTATAGAAAAATAAAATGAAGCTTTGAGTTTCCAGAGGTATAACTAACACCTGGATCTTCTAACACTAAGACTAGAGCTTTTGATCCTTTAAATCTCACAATGGTGATATAAGGCAGAAAAGGCAGTTCCAGTATCTAACAAGAAACCCCAGACTCAGGGATGTGGTACAAATTGAGTGAGTTGAGTGTTCAAATACAGAACTTTTATGACTGGACCAATTCTGTCTCCTTTTTGGCATTCTGGGGGCCAAATTAATTAATATCATTCTCTGTTATAATGCATTGTATATGGTAAGAGGACTGATTAACTTCCTAACTTAAACATTTTGCCTCTAATATTATAATCTGACCATCAACATTTTATTTACTTGGACTTTTACTTATTTTTATTTATTATGCTTTTGATTTGCAAATACCTATATTTCCCTCTACTTACTATTGTATTTTATTTTTTCTGGCTATTAAATTTTTGGAGAAGTGGTTTATGAAATATTTTAAATTTATTTTTCTTTTTGCTTAATTTTGAGTGCTGATTTTTTTAAAGATTTATTTATTTTTGAGAGAGAGTGAGAGAGAGCACATGTGCATGCGCAAGCCAAGGAGGGGAGGTCAGAGAGAGAGAGAATCTCAGTCAGACTCTCACGTTGAGTGAGGAGCCTAACTTGGGGCTATATCTCAGGGCCATGAGATCATGACCTGAGCCGAAATTAAGAGTCGATTGCCCAACTGACTGAACCACCCAGGTACCCCTTGAAAGCTGATCTTTGAATCAGTTATATTTTTGACAGAAAAAATGTCTCAGACATAATCAAAGCACTCTAACATTTTATATTATTGAGTCTTTGGGACTTATGTGCATATTAATGAAAAACTTGTTAATTTTATAGTTAGAGAGAAAATGAATTTCTATTATATTAAGTCCATGTGTTTCTCTTTGTATGCATGGATGTGTCTGTCTGTGCCCATAGAATAAGATTTATTATTCTTTATGTTAAATTTTAAGTTATTCAGGATAAAGTTATTATTTCTACATTATTTTCAGACCTGACACCCAGTTATTCTTCCCATTGTCAAATGCAAATTTTAAAGAACAAAATTATCAAAATCCCCCACATCAGGGTACAGATTAAACTAATTATTTAGAAAAAAAATGTACATTTTCATCCTATTCCAACACACAAAGTATAAGCATTTGTAACTTTTTTTTCTACATGTAGCTTTGTTCTATCTAGTTTGAGCCCCTTTGTTTTTCCATTCTTGAGTTGCTATGCCTAGTTTTCTAAATTTTCATGACATTTGAAGCTTGCCCCTTAAATGCCCAGAATTACTGTCATACCTATAAGAAATTTTGATTAATTTTAAATGTGTGTTCTAGAAGAACCCAAGTTCTTAGACTTTAAATGTAAAATATTAACTAAGTAAAAACATTTGGTGAGTAATGGAATAATAACATTAAACTTATTTATTTAGGTCTTACAGTCTTACTATTTTTCATGGGGCATCTCAACCAAATAATGCTTCATGAAACAAAGCTTGAGGAATTTTGATTTACTTTATGAAACTTTTTCCTGTTATATGTCCTTGGAAAGATGTGCTCAATGAACAGGAAACTGGAATGAACAATACAAGTTTTGAAATTCCATTTTTAGTTCTCCATCATAATGTGAAAAAAAATAGCTTTTCTTCACCAGAAATAGATATTTGGTCAGTACCTTTGTAAAGGATGATTCAGAAAAATAGGACACTATCCTTCCTTGTTAATGCATACTAATTTCAAGCAATTATAATGCACCTAAGTTTTTAAATAAAGATTTAATGAAGAACAAGAAAACAAGGTAATATTTAAATAATATCTATTATAGCTTTCTGGGGAGGTTCCCCTGCCCTCCAATTGACTTCATGTCTTTGGTATTCTTTCACTACTTTATACATCTGACTTCTCACAATCTCTTAGTTCAGCTAGCACACAAAACTGTATATTCTTCTTGCATAGACACTATACCTGTCACTCAGAACACAGCAGAATTTCTTCCAGGACTTTGTACTTTTATAACTGCTTTCATCCATGGATCTCATAAAACCTGGCAAACATGATCTCATTATTCCTTAGGATATTCCTGTGAAGTTGGTGGGTGGCCAGTATTTTGTAAAGTGCTTTATCCAGTTTACATAAAGTATCACTCTCTGTATTATGCAGCTTTTATGAGTGAGTAATGTGACCAAGGACACAGAAAGTACAGTGCAGACCTAGGAAAAGAACTTGTGCTAACAAGAAAGGCCCAGCACCTCATCTCTTTAGATGTTCCTTCTCTTCTATGTTGTAAAAAACAATTGCTCAATTCTGACATATCATTTTTACCATTATTTATTTATTTATGTATTTATTTATTTTTATTGCTACTGTCTTTATGAGGATTAGATTATTCTGCAGTTATTTTCCCTCTGGGTTCCAGAGATGAACAGAACACATGAAATACATAAAATATAGTGTAGTATATTATAGACCTACTAAAATAACTTAATCATTAAACAGCTTCATTTATTTTTGAAGCAGTGGGTTCATTAACACATTTTATCATTAGGAAAGAAGAATCTTTAATTTCAGGATAATGGTTACTTCTGGATTTAGGAAGGGTAATACATACAGAGGGGTTATACAGAGGATTTTAGTATAATTTTATAATGTTTATTGCTTGAATTAGGTGTGGCATAAGATATATGTTATGTTATTTATAGCTTTTTATATATCTTCTATTTCATAATAATTAGAAAGGAAGAAAAAAATGTGTTCATGGTATGCCAAGCCATGAGCTAGATCATGTAGGAGAAGAATCAGTTGTGGTGATGGGGTGCTTGAATAGTTGGAATAATTTTTAGATACCTTTATTTTATTTTTAATTTTTTAAAGATTTTTTTTTATTTATTTGAGAGAGAGAGAGCACAAGCAGGGGGAACGACAGAAGGAGAAGCAGACTCCCCGCTGAGCAGGGAGCCCGATGCGGGACTCCATCCCAGGACCCTGAGATCATGACCTGAGCCAAAGGTAGATGCTTAACCAACTGAGCCAGCTAGGCACCCTAAGTTTTAGACATCTTATGTCAAATGATCTATTACATAGAGAGGAAGTATTGAATAGCATATGGAGATTTGAAGCCCGGAGAGAAAATGAGATGGATTCTTGATTTGGAAGTTATTGAAGTATCAATTTTTGGTGAGGCAAGGGAGTAGATAAGATTTCCTTGAGAGTTCAGCTTGTAGATGAGTGAGAGGAAGAAAGACCTAAGATTTTATGGTGAGATAAAGCAACTTTAATGAGAGAGGCAGAGGAAAAAGAATCAAGTAATAAACATGATATAATGGGTTCTCAGCTCAGAGTGAAACAATGTGTCCCACGTCCTGCCCCTTTTACTCTTTCAGGGGCATCAGAGTTCTCTGTAACTTTGAAGTATCCTAGGATATTTTTGGCTGACATTCTTCAGCTATTCTTTAAAGAAGTTTGGTTGTGAAGGGAAGAGAGAGATAGAGACCAGAGATAGGGTAATCGCTGGAGGAAATTTGGATGTGTTTCTTTTATTCTGTACCTTTTCTTTTCTTTATTTTTGGAAACAGATTCCAGAAATGTGAACATGTGTAAGTAGCCAGTCAAGAAAAATAGGAAAAAATTGATGATGCAAGAATGCAGTAGCCAGGCTATTACTTTGTTAGGCAGCAATAGATAATAGAACCAAATAGAAATCCCTTAGAATTAACAAAAGGCAAAGTCATGTAGAAGAGGTTGATCTCCATAATTAAAAATATAATAATGAATATAGCTAATAATTTCATACTTACTGTACAACAGACACTCTTCTGCCCACATGACATGCATTAAGTCATTTATATCTCACAAGTCTATGACATAGTACTATTATCATCCTCCCAATTACATGTAAGAAAGTGAAACACAGAAAGAATAAGTAACCTAGATGAGATTTGAATCTTGACCATCTGCTTTCAAATTCTGAGCTCTTAAAGACCATGCTATGCTGTTGCTTTAGGGTTAGGTCTTTGAGACAGAAGAAAGCAAGCATGAGTAATGAAACTTGGAGTCCAAAGTGACAATGAGAATTTAGGCTCTTCATGAAGTGGTGAGGATAATGGAGAGCAAAAATGTGTTTATTAGTCTAGTAAAGCCACACATGATTCCGGTTACTCCATTGGAAGATATTTTCTAGCAATGCCAATATATAGGGTAAGATACTCTTGCAATGAAATTATAGGAAAATTCGTTCACTGATATTAACAGACAAATACACACAATAACCTTACAAGTAATCAAATGAAGCAAATGCCTAGATTTTTCTATTACACTGCTCACTACCATACTTCTGAAATGCAACATGTTTAAATAATTTTCATAAACAAAGTCTTAGTATTAGGCAATATTTACAAGGAATTGAAATATCTTTTTTTTTTTGTCTATGATATTCACTATTAAGGTTAACAGATGTGAGTTTATAGAGAAGGGCGTTTTCAAATTAGAATAAAAGTAAAGAGGAAAAATAAGTGTTTTTCCTGATTATGATACTAAAAGCTTTTCCTTAGCTGAAGATAGAGAATACATGAGAGCCATAGGTATAGAAGGAGAGTGATAAAGACTGAGCAGAAGCACTGGAGAACCAAATATATATGTTTCTGTAGCAGAAATTTGCAGTTCAAACTCAAGCAAAGTAACCAAACTGATCTTTGATTTCAAGAACCAAAAAGCATCCTACTTGCAAAGATTAAAGTGGATAACACCTCATTAAGCAGAAAACTATAATTTGTGTCATTCCATGTGCATTATCTACATATGGAAATAATGTTCAGATCAAGGTAATTATCTGTCCTATTTTTTCCTAAGTAGAACTTTTTTTTATAAATCAAATTATGACAATGGTGAAGCATAAATTATTTCTAAAAGCTATAAAATAAAAATGCTTTAAAACATTTAAAAAGTGTACTTAAAATAGAGCTCTCATTTCTTTTTAAATGAATTGTCTTTCCAATTCATTCTAGTTCAAATCTCATATTGTACTTTCTACTCAGTTATTATATATCTATGCCTCTTTCTAGATCTTTGTTCTCTTATTAACTAATATAGATTACAAATCAGCTTAAATATATATTTAAAAGACATTTTAATATTATTAATTTATACATAATGTACAAAATTTTGAAAACAAAAATGAAAAAATAAATGTATCTCATAATCACTGCACTCAGAGGTAAGCACTATTAACATTTTTTCATATAGCTTTTGAATATTTTTCTGTAAAAATTTGTAGTTTTAAAGGCGTCATTACACTGTATATACTTTAAAAACACTTTATTTGAAATATTTCAAGCTTACACAAAAATGTTAAGAATAAAAACACTACGGCAAATACTCAATGCCCTTTACCCAGATTTAAATATTGTTAATATTTTGTGCCAATCGCTTTGTGTATACATGTTTTAATTCTGCCTTTTGTCATTTAATATGTTCTGAATAGTTTAAATATCAGTAAATATTCTTCTGCAACTTAACAAATGAAATATTTAATTGCATGTTCATAATATGGTAAAACCTTCATGGAAATGCTTTCGATGTATCATCTTATAAAATCCTAAAATAATTATATTTTATGCAGATTTATATATATTTATATGTGATTCTATTTTATGCGTATTCTGTAGAGGAAGAAATGGACGATGAAAGAATGTCTAAGGACCACCCTCCAGTCAGAGGAAGAACTAGGATTTAAAACCACGTGTCCAGACAAGCTACTTTTTGCTGTCTAACAAATTACTATGAAACCTCCTGACTGGAAAGTACACACGTTTATTATCTTCCAGTTTCTGTGGCTCAGGAATCTGGGAGTGGCTCTGGTGAGTGGTTCCGGTTCAGGATATCCCAGCAAACTTGTCAAGGTGTCAACCAGGACTGCAGTACTCTCAAGGCTTCGTGGAGAGACAAGTGAGAAGTAGCTCCCACAGTAGAAGCCACTGTCTTTCAGTAACCCAGTCTTTGAAGTGGCATCCCATCACTTCTGTCATCATCTATCCATGAAAAGCAAATCGATTTGTCCAGAGAACACTCACAGGGAGTCTATCAGAGATCCTCATGAACATTGGGTCACTGTGTGCTGTCTTCGAGGCTGCCTACAATACCAGGCTTTTCTGACGCCACAATCCACGCTTCTAATAATCACCCATCATGCTTTCCTACTGTAAGAGGTACTACTCTTGGTGAGAATCCATCATACTTTGTGTACCAGTTCCAAAGGCTGATTATTCAGATTGCCTCCAACTTTCATTGCTATTATAAACTTTGCTGTGATAAAAAATACCAATCCATTATTCTTTCCTTAAGAGTTAATAAAATAAATTATCTATCTTTCTATCATCTATCTAATCTATCTTATATCATTAGGCATTTATTTTTAAAAAGTATCGAATTTAGAATTAAGAAGATCTGGTTGTGGGATAAATGAAAATCCATTTCATTTCTGAAACTCAGTGTTTTCACCTATAGACTTAATTCTTAAAGTTCAGGGAATGCTCCTTGTTCATTTGTGGATCCCCAGATCTTATCATAATATCTGATATTTTTGTAGGCACTCAGTACACCTACTATATCAGAAGGCTCATAAAATGTAAATGAGATATTGAATGAGAAATCATTTTGAAAATTATAAAAAGTTATGAGAATTTAAAGTCTTATAAAAAATTTAAGAACCTTAAATTTTTTGGTAATTGCCAGAATTATTATTATCATTATTTTAACGCTTTGTTTTTAAGTCTCACTTTGACTTGTTTTAGGTTCTCATTTCAGACAGTTCCAGTATTTATTTACTTAGGTAGTTATTTTATTAATTTCTTTTTCTTTTTTCTTTTCTTTCATTCTCTTTTATTTTATTTTTTTTTGATAATGCCATCCATTTCTCATGGTCAATTCTGTATTAGGTACTACCACCTTTAAAACAAAGACTCTGTATTTAAAACAAAGACAATTTATTTTAGATTTTCTTTATATATTTTCAACATTTGGTCACATGATAAATTGATCACCTCTGTTTGTCCCACTCAATACTCTGGTGTTTTGATTTCTGCTTCAACAGTCAAAAATGCCTTTCTGCTTACAAGTTTGCTATGAGTCTTTGTTTTAAAGGTTTTCTGAAATAATCATGTCCTAGAAGGTTTTCTTTACTTACTGGACTCCAGACTCAAAAAGCCACCCCCTTCATGCTCTAGTTGTTAATCTGTACAAAGGTATTTATGTATTTGTTTATTTTTTTTAAGATTTTATTTATTTAATTGACAGAGAGAGAGAGAGAGAGAGAGAGCAAGAGAGGGAACACAAGCAGGGGGAGTGGGAGAGAGGGAGAAGCAGGCTGCTGGCCGACCAGGGAGCTCGATGCGGGGCTCGATCCCAGGACCCTGGGATCATGACCTGAGCCAAAGGCAGTCACTTAACCAACTGAGCCACCCAGGAGCCCCTGTACAAAGGTATTTAGATTGGTATTAATTTATTTTAACATGTTGTTCTAAAATCCATTAATTCTAATTGTCATTTGTCAAGTATATGTCCAAATATATTCTTTTCGAAAGTTGCCTATGTTTGAAAAGCTATTTTATAACACAAAGCAATGTCAGCATTCTAAATAAATGAGATATTTATGATATATTTGTGTACTATAATTTAAATCAATTATTTCATTGAAAAAAGTATTAATTTTCAGTTATTTTTTCCAATACAAAAAATATTTGTTGAGTTTCCATCACGTGCTATGTACTGTCCTTGGTTTTAGGACTATAATTATAGTGAACACACAAAGGTCATGTTCTCATAAAGCAATACTCTAATTTTTGGAGATGGATGCTAAACAAATAAACTGATAATATTTATTTTGGTAATAAGTACTACCCATAAAAGGTACATTTCTATTGTCTATGAACTGCATATGTAGGAATAAAACAAATATGTTTTCCATTCAAAATCTTTCAACCTTGCAAGTTATTAGATTTGCAAATGTATATGGGTCACTTTATAAAGGATTTATCTCTCAAAAGATTAATTCTTAGATCGTCTATTTATACCACAGTAACAAATAATAGGGAGGCAAAACAATAAACTTGGATTTTTAATATCAGCTCAGAAACCCTAGGAGCTTGGGTCCACCAATTAAAATAGTTAAGCATGCTATATGACACAGTCACTTGTGTGAAATAATATTCTATTTACATGTTCAATTTACCAATGGTCCAAATAGTTGTTCAGATTAAAATAATGGCTGGACCATGTTATTTTTGGCATTCACCCCGTGCCCTAAAATGACAAAAGTGTAATTTTTCTTTCCTTTTCCATCAGAGTTATGCCAAACCGTATATATGTATATATATATGGATTTCATATCTAACTGAAAACAACTTTAGTAAACATTGAGTAATATCAAATTAGTGTTTTGTTTTTTTTTTCTATAGTGTGCACTAGTTATCAGACTCCTTTGGACAACTGCATGATGAACATTGTTTTGACAAGAAAGTTTCTTTCTCTACTACTGAATGTTTCATTTTTAAAACAGTGTTTCCTTCATGGGTTTACTGCTTGTCAAAATATTTGTTTGAATTATGTAGACACCAGTGATGTGTTCCTTGATTTGATGTGGTAAGAAGTAATGATTTTATGGTAAAAGGTAAGCATTTTAACATTTAATTTTTATTTTGTATTTTTATTAAACTTTTTTTTAAAGGCATGCTGTTACTTATAAACTCTAAACTTGGCAAGAGGACATCTAGCATCTTGTCTGGCAGTAAAAGCAAATCATTATTTTATTTTAATTCATTATCAACTGTAAAAGGAAAAGAAGTCACAAGTCGATATTAAATTAAACATAAAAGCAGAGACCCAAGGGCTAGTAAGTGACAAGAGATGCTACTTTTCAATGTTTTATTTGGAATGAATAGATAAAAATTACAGTCAGGCAGGCATGTTAGTTTGAACTTGAGACAAATTAAATGTTTTTTTTCCAAGTAAACAAATCATTATAACTCTTGGTTTGCAAAGTTATGGTAGGTATTTTATGTTTCATAATATCATAACTACTGACTAAAATCCAATAAAATTTTATTTGTGGAGGACCTTGAGGCCACATGTATTTTTTCCAATAAACCTTAATAAAAAGAAATTTCTGTTATTTATGTTTACACACAAAGAATTTAAGAGTGATGCTCAGACATCTGGTGAAGTAAAAACAGTTTTATAACCAAGGTGAACTAGGGTGAATGCCCCCATTAATGAGGTTAGAATTTGTTATCTTAAAGATTAGTATTCACTAAAAAAAATAATTTGTTCAATTAGATGCATGCACCCAGAGAGCTATCTATCATATAGTAGGAAGAGAAATAAATTTATGTCTAAATGGCTCAGGTTAAGTCTATCCCTACCATCATTTGGCTTTAGTCAGGTCACTGAGCAATTATAGTTTCTTATTAATAAAATATGATTTTGTGACAATTTAATAAATTAAATTATGGGAAAATTTGAAAAATATGTCTATATGCAATTGTAAATGTTTAATGTATACACTGACTTTTTATTTTAAGTTAATGATAAATATGTTAGAAATAAAATCATAAGCTTTATACTAAAATTGGATTTTTAAAAAGAATATATTTCTGTAGTTTCTGAGTCTGGAGGATAATGAAGGTAGCCGAAATCTCTACCCTTATATCTTCTGAGAGAAAGAGATAGAGGTAGAGGTAGAGAGAGGAGACTGAGAGAGAGTGAGCACAATCCAGGAGACAAACACACATGGCCTACCTTTTAAAAATAACTAGAGGCAGGGGTGCCTGGGTGGCTCTGTTGGCTAAGCATCTGACTCTTGATTTTGGCTCAGGTCATATCTCAGGGTCATGGGATCGAGCCCCATGTTGGACCCCACACTGGGAGTGGAGCCTGCTTGAGATTCTCTCTCTCCCTCTCCTTCTGCCCCTCCCCAACTGTGCTTGCTCTCTCTCTCTCTCTCTCAAATAAGTAAATAAATCTTTAAAAAAAATAGCTAGAAGCAGAGATTTTTACAAACACCTAACTCCAACAGAACTCTTCTCAAATGCCCACCTGTCAGGGGAGAGGGGACTTAGGAGAATATGAGAAAAGAGAAGAAGAAGGTGGAGAACATAGATGAAACATAGGAAAAATCATGACTAGAAAGCCCAACCCAACATTTAGTGTTCAACAGACTGTAAGTCTGGGAATTGGTATTTCACAACACCCACTATAAGGTAGGAGCCTGAAGGTACATGGGACAAAGGTGGGAACTTCTGAGAAGCACTGCCACAGGGAAGGTCAGACACATAGGACAGTGGTAGTACCCCAAGTGTAAGTGACAGTGAAGGTAACAAAGTAAGAAGGGAAAATTAAAATTCTTACAGGAATGAAAGAAACAACATATGCCTCACCACACAACCAATTAACAAAATTATTATACTTTACTGTACTGTCAGAAGAATGTGTACTTGAACTAGAACCAGTGTTAACAAACCTCTAGAAAGAGAAAAAACAATCAACTCAAATCATACAAATCTAATTTTAAAAATTCAAATAAAAACATGTTAGCTGATGAAACCACCCCAAGAAGAAAACAACCAAGAAAACAACCAAAAGAAAGCTAAGTATCACACAACACTCAAAAGTTAATTGAATATCCTCAAACAAGCATTCGGAGATATTATGAAAGGATGATCAGCAATTTAGGATCCTAATGGAAATGGACAAAATATAATCAGAAAGAATTACAATTACGTTCAGTCAAAAAGTAAAAAGGCTGCTTCACATTGGGCCTCGGGGGGCTGTTTGTTCATATGCCAGAGCACCTGCTATTAATTACGTCTTTAAAAGAAATTAACATGAGGGCGCCTGGGTGGCTCAGTCGTTAAGCGTCTGCCTTCGGCTCAGGTCATGATCCCAGGGTCCTGGGATCGAGTCCCACATCGGGCTCCCTGCTCGGCGGGAAGCCTGCTTCTCCCTCTCCCACTCCCCCTGCTTGTGTTCCTGCTCTCACTGTCTCTCTCTGTCAAATAAATAAATAAAAATCTTAAAAAAAAAAAAATTAACATGAAATGGATCACAGACCTAAATATAAAATGTAAAGCCATAAAACTCCTAGAAGACATCACAGGAGGAAATCTAGATGACCTAGGGTGTGGTGATTACGTTTTAGGTATTATACCAAAGGCAGGATACATAAAGAAAGGAATTGATAAGGTGAAAGGCATTAAAATTGAGAACCTCTGTTCTGTGAAAGACCATGTCAAGAGAAGGAGACGACAAGCCACTGACTGGGAGATAATATTTGCAAAAAAGCAGCTCTGATAAAGGACTGTAATCCATATTGTACAGAGAACCCTTAAAACTCAACAGAAAGAAAACATTCAACCCAATTTAAAAATGGGCCAAAGACCTTAACAGAAACTTCACCAAAGAAGAAATATAAATGACCAATACTCACATGAAGAGATGCTTTATGTGATATGTCATCAGGGAAAAGCAAATTAAAATAACAATGAGATACCAGTACCCACCTACGGGAATGGCCAAGATCTGGAACCCTAATAATATCAGATGTTGATGAGCATGCAGAGTAAGAGGAACTTGCATTCATTGCTGATGGAGATGCAAATTGTTACAGCCACTTTGGAAGACAGTTTGGTGGGGTTTTTTTTTTACAAAATTAAACATATTCTTAACATATCAGTCAAGCTCCTTGGCATTTTCTCAAAGGAGCTGAAAACATGACCGCCCAGAAAGCCGCACACAAATGTTTAGAGCAACTTCGTTTATGCTTGGATGCAACCAAGAATTCGTCCAGTAGGTGAATAGATAAATAAACTGTGCTACATCCAAATAATGGAGTACTATTCTATACTAAAAAGAAATGGAGCTATCAAGCCATGAGAAAACCTAAATACATATTACTGATTGAAAGAAGCCACTCTGAAAAGACTAAAATACTACATATTGTACAATTCCAATTATATGACATTTTGGAAAAGGCAAAACTATGGAGAAAGTAAAAAAAAATTAGTGGTGGGACAAAGTAGGCAATGGAGAGTGGGAGATACAGGCCTCCAGTTTGGAGCAAGTAAGTCAGGGGACGAAAAGGCACAACATAAGAAATACAGTCGAAGATACTGTAATAACAATGGGTCAGGATAGAAGGTACGCACCTACACTGTGGTGAGCACAGCATAACGTATAAACTTGTTCAATCACTAAGCTGTACACTTGAAACTAAAGTAACATTGTGTGTTAACTGTACTCAAAATGAAAAAATAAAAAAGCAGTGATTCCCAGAGATTGGGGCAGGGAGAAAGGATTTTTAGGGCAGTAAAATACTCTGTATGCTCCACTAATGATAGATACATGGCATCATACATTTGTCCAAGCCCACTTTAATGTGCAATACCAAAAGTGAACTGTAATGCAAAGTATGGTCTTTGGATGATTATAACGTGTCAGTGTAGGTTCCTCAATTTTAACAAATGTACCATTCTAGTGAGAAATGTTGCTAATGGAGGAGGCTAAGCATGTGTGGGGGCAGGGAATATCTGAGAACTGTTGGTACCTTCCCCTCAATTTTGTTGTGAACCTAAAACTGGTAAAAAAAAAAAAAAGTCCTAAAAATTGTATATATTTAAATTGTACAATTTGGTGATGTGATGTAGATATACCTTGTGAAATAGTCGCGACAACCAAGCTAATTAACACATTTCTCACCTCAGATAGTTACTATCTTCCCTTCTCTCTCCTCCCCTCTCCTCTCCTTCCCTTCCCTTTGCTTTTTGTGTATGGGATAAGAATACTTTCCTAGCAAATTTCAGACACAGAATGAAGTAGTATTAACTGAGGTCACATTGTTGCATATTAGATGTCTAAAACTTAGGCATCTTGCATAACAGAAATGTTGTTTCCTTTGATCCCTGTACCCTCATTTCCTCTCCTCCTCCTAGCCAGTGGAAAACATTATTATACACTCTGCTTCTATACAGGTGAGATCATGCAGTATTTGTCTTTCTGCATCTGACTTATTTCATTTAGCACCATGTTCTCTAGGTTCATCCACATTGTCACACATGGCATGATTTCCTTATGTTTAAGGCTGAATATATTCCATTGTATGTATATGTCACATTTTCTTTATCCATTCATGTGTTGATGGATATTTAGGTTGTTCCCATTATCTTGACTATTGTGAATACTGAAATAAACATGGGAGTGCAGGTATCTTTTCAAGATTCTGCTTTCGTTTCCTTTGGATATATCCCCGTGAGGGGATTGCTGGATCATAATGCTGTTCTGTTTTTAAATTTTGAGGAACAGACAAACTATTTTCCACAGTGGATCAGCTATATATTTTTTTTCTAGAAATGTTTTTGTCTTCTCCCTCCTTGCCTACTGCTTTCTGGACTCCAGATGCATGTATGTTAGACCACTAGATACTATTTATAAGTCACTGTAACTCAATTTTTGGTTCAGTGCTTTTTGTGTTTCAGTTAGTTTCTACCAAAGTGCTCATTGATTATTATCCTATAGTGATTGGACTCCTATAATTCCATGTAGTTCGTTTTCCCTTTTAGATACTGTATTTTTCATCTCTAGAAGTTCTTTTAGGGTCATTTATATTTCCATTTCTCTGCATATTATGTTCATATTTTTATCTTTAAATAGTGGCACATTGTTCTAAGAGCTATTTTAATCTCTAGCTGTTATTTCTGTTCTCTGTGTGTGTTTGTGTCTGTGTATGTTCAGATTTTTATCTTTAAATAGTGGCACATTGTTTTAAGAGCTATTTTAATCTTTAGCTGTTATTTCTGTTCTCTGTGTGTGTGTGTGTGTCTGTGTGTGTGTGTGTGTTGACTAATTTTTCTCCTGGGTATTCATTACATTTTCTTGCTTCTTTGATCTTGGATATTTTGAATTTTATGTTTTTGTGTGTCTGGATTTTGTTATCTTTCTTGAAAGAGAATTGGAACTTGCATTGGCAGGCAGTTAAGTTATTTAAATTTTCTCCTTTGGAGACAGGTTTTTAAGCTATATGATGTTATGCGAGGAATAGCCTTGACTGTAGGAGGAGTTAGCCTAGACACTAAGGTTAGGCCATTGATCTCTATGGTCTCTAAGTGCCCCAAGTGATGTTTGAAAACTATACTTCCTGGTTGATTGAAATTCAAACAGTTTCCAGAACTGTGGTTGCTCTGGAAATCATTTAGTTCCCAGTTCTCTGATCACTCCTGCTCAGACTGGTGGTTTTGCCCTATGCATATACTTCTGTGTATTCAGCAAATATTAAAAGGACTCCTGAGACTTCTCTTATTGCATACTCCCTCTTCTGCATACCCTGCCACACAATTCCCATCTGTCTCAGTTACTTGATTCATTAAAACTATTAATGCCTTATTTGGTTTTTCCCTTCTTGCTTACACAGACCAGAAAATTGAATCGAGAGAGAAAGCTTGAGAAATTGACGGTTCATCTTATTTGCTTCCGTTTTTGTTTTTGTTTTTTGTTTGTTTGTTTGTTTGTTTGTTGTTGCTATGGGGGACCTCTACTCTCTGATACCCTATCATGTCCAGGAGCAAAATTCCATTTATCCATTTAGCTATCTATGCATCTATGCATCCATTATCTGTCTATCTATCTACCTGATATTTATCAATTTTATACACAACTATTTCACTTACATGCTCATCAGAGTTCATTAAATACTCTCTTTCTCTGCCTCTCTTTTTTTCCCTTCTGTTAGGTAAACTGAAGAAATATAGGTCCCCAGTATAATCATCTGAACTTTTCCTCATCTGAGCTCTTTTTCTTTATTTGCTACTTAATTTAAGATATTTCTTTGTAAAAATGTTTTTAGTTTTGTTTTTGTGCTTTTTTAAAAACTAGTTTCTCTCTGTTATAGTTTTCCCTCCAATTTCTAGATTTAGCAGTCTGCATGCTGACTTTTTGTTAGTAAAGTGTTTATGATATAACATGCTTATAAGATTTCTACTAGTAAAGCTTTTTCGTAAGAGAGATTTGAGGATATAATTGAGTCTGTGGTTCACATTAACAATCACTATGTTAGTGTAGTCAAGCTTGAAAGACTTTGACATTTAACATTATTTTGATAAGAAAGTCATTTTTATAATGATTATGCAGAAGAAATAAAAATTACCATATTCTTATAGTTTGCCTACCAATGCATGATAGTTAAATTATATTAAGGAAAGATAAAAATAAATTAAGAATTTTTTTTTCCTTCAGTAAAACATTTGATTGCATGATTTGATTGATAAAGTAAGAATAAATTGCTTTCTTTTGTACTCTTCAGAAATTGGTGATCATTGGATGATTAGCTGACAACTTTACATATGAAATGTGCTGATTAGCTTGTTTTACCTTAATAACCCTATGATAGTGACCACCTTATCTTGCCCTTTAATTTTAAAATTAATGAAGTAATCTTTTATCATAGTCTTTTCCACTGTTTTGCCCAATTACTTTAGTGCTAAATGGTACTTTGCATTTTTGCTGGTCCATTAGCCCCATATCATGCTCTTTCTCAACTTCCATATTCAAATGTAGGATAATTAAATGCCGTCTTTTAGCATCTCATAACCTTGACACATAAATTCTCTTTTCTCAGTGGTTCAAATTGATGGATAAATGACAACCTACTCAAAATTGTAATGAGACATTACTATTTATAAAACGTTAATGTACATTAAATGCTAAATAAGAATCAATAGTATATGGCTATCATCCATATAACAGAAGGTTATGGAATATGAAGTGAATATTAAACTTTTTAAATTAGCATGTATACATGTATACACATATATACTTAAGATAAATGCTTTAGAAACTAAAACTTTGTTAATTTTCCTTTGCTCCCCAAACCCTGTGGTTATATATATCTATCTCACATAGGGCACATGGCAAGGGGAACCTTACTAATGTTGGAAGAGTGGGTCAGTATAAGTGTTTCTAAAGAAATGGAATATGAATTATATTTTGAATTATGAATAGAATTTAATCAAGACAAAATATTTAAAGAAAGAAAAAAAGAAGAATATTTGTAGAGGTCTTAAAAGGAGAGATACATTTAAGAACACGAAAGAAAGCCAGTGTAGCTTGAATAGAGATTACGCAAGATGATGTTGGAGAAGACTGCTGGGGGGGGGGGAGATGGTTATAAATACAGAATGACAAAAATAAAGAGAATATGAAGTTTTGTGTATTTATTTAATCATTCATTTAACATCTGCAGGGCAGTTACTATGCTCTGTATTGTGGCAGTAAAAAATAAATAAGGCATGGCCCATTACTTCAAAGAAATCATGAACCTAGTTGAAGAAAAGGCACAAACAGCATGGATATGAGCAAAGAAAGTCAATCCAATGGACAAGTATTACATCAGCCACATTGGTAGAGATCTTTATTTACCATTTCCAATGAAAGCACAAATTAAATTGAAGTAAGGATTTCTCAAAATCTGCCCCCTATAAAAATAATAAGACTTGCACATATGGTCAAACTCAACTTTTTCTGGAATCTTAAAATTAATGGAAAGCTTGAAGAAATCCAATGATTATTTATTTAAAAAAGAAAGAAAAAACAGAATCTCTGTAAGAACAAGTCTTGTCTTTTTACCTTGCCCTGATCATATCCTCCCCCACCCCAGCTCCATGGTAATCTTGAAAGCCAACACTCTCACAACCACAGAAATTAGGAAAACTAGGAACCTGGTATCCACTGGAGGAGGCAGGACACATATATTTGGGGTTCACCAAAAGCATCATCCCAGAAAATTGTCACTACTTGACTTGTCTGAAAATTCCCTGGAAAAGCTCAGTTTTCCAGGTTTGTTTCTATTTAACCTGACTGAGTACTTCCTCTGTAGGAACAGTCCTACCTATAGAGCATTTGTAAAAAAATAATCAGCAACAGTTGTTTAATATCACAGCTGCCTGAGATGGGATTATCAACTGGAGTTAACAAAGGCTAAAAAAGAAATCCGAAGAGAAAAACAAAACAAAACAAAACAAAAAAACTAAGGAATCAAATGGTCATAGAGAGCTTTGAAAACTCTTATATATATCTGGAAACCTCAAAGGTCATGCATGTATCCAGGAAAGATCTAAAAATACCCCAGACTCTTATCTCTGGCTGAGGTTCTGTCTGAGCAGAAGATGATGCCTGTTCACACACTCCATACCCTTCAGCAAAGATTGGAGACTTATGAGTTCAAAGTGAAATTATTAGGTGACCATGATAATCAAGCATGGAATTCAGGGCCACATACGACAGGGAATTTAGACTTAAAAGAATTAGTTCAGGAAAGTCACTAACAAGTAGACAAACAACAGCAACAACAAATCCTGGCAGGCAGGAAGGACTCTGATTTCCAGAGCTGCCAATATATATTATTTAAAACTTGAACATAGGTCAGTTGAGATGGTCTTATCTAAAGGATCCAAAAGAAGAAAAAAGGATATATAAATGGAGCCTTATAGGCTTTCAGGACACTATCATCATAAAAACGTATGCATAAATGGACTTCTAGAAGAAGAAGAAAAAGAAAAAGAAGAAGAAGAAAGAGGAGGAGAAGGGGAAGAAGAAGAGGGGGGCCGGGGGAGGGAAACAGGAGCAATATTTGAAGAAATAATGGCCGAAACTTGCTAGATTTGATTAAGAATATTAGTCTGCATATCCATGAAGCTTAAAAAAACTCCAAGAAGGAAAACTCAAAGAAATTCACACCTAGATACATAGTCAAATTATCTAAAGCCAAAGACAGAAAGAGAATTTTGCAATAAAAAGAAAGAAGCAATTCACAGTCTTTGCAACTTTTTCCATTTGCAATGAGAAATTTTAGATGTTCCTCTAAAAATATGTCATGTGGTATAAAGTTCCTTGAAATTCTTATTAAAGTACTAGACACAAAGGATTTGAAGACTAATAATTTAGGATACAAGCAGGTCATGATTAATTTTGCTTGAGTGGGAAAAGAAAACAACTGTGTGAAGGATATTTTTAAATCAATGTTAATTGAAAAGTAATATATGAATATAGTAAAACATTCAAGTAAAAAAGTATATGAAAATAAATGTGTCCATCTTACCTCAGATCCAAGTACTATTAATGCTTTCTTTAGTATTCTACATATAAAAATGTAGACACGTACATTTATTTTTTTTTCATAAAATTTAGCATAACTTACTTTTTTTGTTCGGTTTTTATTTCATCATCATAACTTAACTCTGCAATCCAGCTAGACTTGGAGGGGAATAAGGAAAATATAGAACCCATAGAACTGCAGCCAGAGCACAAAGATTATAGGATATTTCCAGCAGATGGGGATGAAGGGGTGCTCTCCTGGGCTACAGAAGGAATGGTCTGGTAGTTAAGATAAAACACAAGTCAGATTTATTAGATTTGTCCACAGTCAGCAACTGTGATCTTCTTGCTGGTCTTGCCATTCTTGGACCCAAAGCCCTCCAGGCTTCCACAAAATTCATACCTTCTTTCACCTTGCCAAAGACCACATGCTTGCCATCCAACCACTCAGTCTTGGCAGTGCAGATGAAAAATGGAATCATTTGTGTTGGGTCCAGCACTTGCCATGGACAAGATGCCAGGACCCATATGCTTCGGGATGAAATTCTCATCATCAAATTTCTCCCCATTGATGAACTTGCTGCCAGTGCCGTTATGGCTTGTGAAGTCACCACTCTGGTACATAAATCCCGGAATAATCCTGTGAAAGCAGGAAACTTTATAAACAATCTTTTCTCCCCAGTGTGCAGAGCACAAACATTTTCTGCTGCCTTTGGAACTTTGTCTGCAAATAGCGTGAAGGAGATGCAGCTCAAGGGCTTGCGATCCATCATGACGTGGAAGAACATAGTGGGGTTGACCATAGCTGGGCAGCGGTATCTGCAAGCCGTAATTTGTTTTCACAGTATAATCTGCTTATCTCCCATAACATCACCTACAGATGTTCCTGCCTCTAATTCTTTACAATTTCATAATACTTTATTGTAATATTCCAAACTACTTAGATGATTTTCAGAATTTGACTAAGAAAATTAGATTTAAGATTAACCTGCAAGGTAGTAGTTTTCTAGTTGGCCTTGATATAAAAGGCACTGAAGATAGAAGAAACAATCATGGGTGAGGTAGGAAAATGTGAAACAGTGTAGTGCATTGCAAAGAATGAATGTAGTCTAAGACTGCAGAAGCTGACTGCTCACATGATAGATGTGGTAGCAAAGCATGACATCCCACTGGGAGGCAGCAGCTTCTCGTTAAACTGTATATGTTACTTTCCTATTAAAAATATACACAATAGCCAACAAATGGAGCAACAAGCAAGCCAAAATCACCAAAGTCTGCACATCTTTCTAAAATATAGCTTCTGTAACCAAAACATTTTAATAAACTTATGTGGGGATACTTATAAAGTCTGAAATACTTTGTGCAAATAAAAAAAATACTATCCTCTAGAAATTATGCAGATTGAACGCATCTTTGTACCAGTGTTGATGTATTTTTTAAAATATTTTTTATTGTTATGTTAATCACCATACATTACATCATTAGTTTTTGATGTAGTATTCCATGATTCATTGTTTGTGCATAGCACCCAGTGCTCCACGCAGAACGTGCCCTCTTGAATACCCATCACCAGGCTAACCCATCCCCCCACCCCCTCCCCTCTAGAACTCTCCGTTTGTTTTTCAGAGTCCATCGTCTCTCATGGTTCATCTCCCCCTCCGATTTACTCCCCTTCATTCTTCCCCTCCTGCTATTTTCTTCTTTTGTCTTTTTTTTTCCTAACATATATTGCATTATTTGTTTCAGAGGTACAGATCTGTGATTCAACAGTCTTGCACAATTCACAGCGCTTACTATAGCACATACCTTCCCCAATGTCTATCACCCAGCCACCCCATCCCTCTCACACCCCCACCACTCCAGCAACCCTCAGTTTATTTCCTGAGATTAAGAATTCCTCATATCAGTGAGGTCATATGATACATGTCTTTCTCTGATTGACTTATTTCACTCAGCATAACACCCTCCAGGTCCATCCACGTCGTTGCAAATGGCAAGATCTCATTCCTTTTGATGGCTGCATAATATTCCATTGTGTATATATACCACTTCTTCTTTATCCATTCATCTGTCGATGGACATCTTGGCTCTTTCCACAGTTTGGCTATTGTGGACATTGCTGCTATAAACATTGGGGTGCACGTACCTCTTCGGATCACTACATTTGTATCTTTGGGGTAAATACCCAGTAGTGCAAATGCTGGATCGTAGGGTAGCTCTATTTTCAACTGTTTGAGGAACCTCCATACTGTTTTCCAGAGTGGTTGCACCAGCCTGCATTCCCACCAACAGTGTAGGAGCTTTCCCCTTTCTCCGCATCCCTGCCAACCTCTGTCATTTCCTGACTTGTTAATTTTAGCCATTCTGACTGGTGTGAGGTGGTATCTCATTGAGGTTTTGATTTGGATTTCCCTGATGCTGAGTGATGTTGAGCACTTTTTCATGTGTCTGTTGGTCATTTGGATGTCTTCTTTGGAAAAATGTCTGTTCATGTTGTCTGCTCATTTCTTTTTTTTTTTTTTAAGATTTTATTTATTTATTTGACAAAGACACAGCGAGAGAGGGAATACAAGTAGAGGGAGTGGGAGAGGGAGAAGCAGGCTTCCTGTGGAGCAGGGAGCCCGATGCGGGGCTTGATCCCAGGACCCTGGGACCATGACCTGAGCTGAAGGCAGATGCCTAACGACTGAGCCACCCAGGCACCCCTGCCCATTTCTTGATTGGATTATTTGTTCTTTGGGTGTTGAGTTTGATAAGTTCTTTATAGATTTTGGATACTAGCCCTTTATCTGATATGTCATTTGCAAATATTTTCTCCCATTCTGTCTGTTGTCTTTTGGTTTTGTTGACTGTTTCTTTTGCTGTGCAAAAGCTTTTTATCTTGATGAAATCCCAATAGTTCACTTTTGCCCTTGCTTCCCTTACCTTTGGCGATGTTTCTAGGAAGAAGTTGCTGCAGCTGAGTTTGAAGAGTTTGCTGCCTGTGTTCTCCTTTAGGATTTTGATGGACGTCTGTCTCACGTTTAGGTCTTTCAACCATTTGGAGTCTCTTTTTGTGTGTGGTGTAAGGAAATGGTCCAGTTTCATTCTTCTGCATGTGGCTGTCCAATTTTCCCAACACCATTTGTGGAAGACACTGTCTTTTTTCCATTGGAAATGCTTTCCAGTTTGTCGAAGATTAGTTGAGCATAGAGTTGAGGGTCCATTTCTGGGCTCTCTATTCTGTTCCATTGATCTATGTGTCTGTTTTTGTGCCAGTACCACACTGTCTTGATGATGACAGCTTTGTAATAGAGCTGGAAGTCCAGAATTGTGATGCTCCCAGCTTTGCCTTTCTTTTTCAACATTCCTCTGGCTATTTGGGGTCTCTTCTGGTTCCATACAAATTTTAGGATTATTTGTTCCATTTCTTTGAAAAAAGTGGTTGGTATTTTGATGGGGATTGTATTGAATGTGTAGATTGCTCTAGGTAGCATTGACGTCTTCACAATGTTTGTTCTTCCAAACCATGAGCATGGAACGTTTTTCCATTTCTTTGTGTCTTCCTCAATTTCTTTTATGAGTATTTTATAGTTTTCTGAGTACAGATCCTTTGCCTCTTTGATTAAATTTATTCCTAGGTATCTTATGGTTTTGGGTGCAATTGTAAATGGGATTGACTCCTTAATTTCTCTTTCTTCTGTCTTGTTGTTGGTGTATAGGAATGCCACTGATTTATGTGCATTGATTTTATATCCTGCCACTTGACTGAATCCCTGTATGAGTTCTAGCAGTTTTGGGGTGGAGTCTTTTGGGTTTTCCACATAAAGTATCATATTATCTGCAAAGAGTGAGAGTTTGACTTCCTCTTTGCCAATTTGGATGCCTTTGATTTCTTTTTGTTGTGTGATTGCTGTGGCTAGGACTTCTAATACTACGTTGAATAGCAGTGATGATAGTGGACATCCCTGCCTTGTTCCTGACCTTAGGGGGAAAGCTCTCAGCTTTTCCCCATTGAGAATGATATTTGCTGTAGGTTTTTCATAGATGGCTTTTATGATATTGAGGTATGTACCCTCTATCCCTACACTCTGAGGAGTTTTGATGAAGAAAGGATGCTGTACTTTGTCAAATGCTTTTTCTGCATCAATTGAGAGGATCATATGATTCTTGTTCTTTCTTTTGTTAATGTATTGTATCACGTTGATTGATTTGTGGTTGTTGAACCAACCTTGAAGCCCAGGGATAAATCCCACTTGGTCATGGTGAATAATCCTTTTAATGTATTGTTGGATCCTATTGGCTAGTATTTTGGTGAGAATTTTTGCATCCATGTTCATCAGGGATATTGATCTGTAATTCTCCTTTTTGATAGGGTCTTTGATTGGTTTTGGGATCAAGGTAATGCTGGCCTCATAAAATGAGTTTGGAAGTTTTCTTTCCATTTCTATTTTTTGGAACAGTTTCAGGAGAATAGGTATTAATTCTTTTTTAAATGTTTGGTAGAATTCCCCCCGGGAAGCCATCTGGCCCTGGGCTTTTGTTTGTTGGGAGATTTTTGATGACTGCTTCAATTTCCTTAGTGGTTATAGGGCTGTTCAGGTTTTCTATTTCTTCCTCGTTCAATTTTGGTAGGTGATACATCTCTAGGAATGCATCCATTTCTTCCAGGTTATCTAATTTGCTGGCATAGAGTTGCTCATAATATGTTCTTACAACTGTTTGTATTTCTTTGGTGTTGGTTGTGATCTCTCCTCTTTCATTCATGATTTTGTTGATTTGGGTCCTTTCTCCTTTCTTTTTGATAAGTCTGGCCAGGGGTTTATCAATCTTGTAAATTCTTTCAAAGAACCAGCTCCTAATTTCGTTGATCTGTTCTACTGTTCTTTTGGTTTCTATTTCATTGATTTCTGCTCTGATCTTCATTATTTCTCTTCTCCTGCTGGGTTTAGGCTTTATTTGCTGTTTTTTCTCTAGCTCCTTTAGGTGTAGGGTTAGGTTGTATATTTGAGAACTTTCTTGTTTCTTGAGAAAAGCTTGTATTGCTATATACTTTCCTCTTAGGGCTGCCTTTGCTGCATCCCAAAGATTTTGAACAGTTGTGTTTTCATTCTCATTGGTTTCCATGCATTTTTTAAATTCTCCTTTAATTTCCTGGTTGACCCATTCATTCTTTAGTAGGATGCTCTTTAGCCTCCATGTATTTGAGTTCTTTCCGACTTTCCTCTTGTGATTGAGTTCTAGTTCCAAAGCATTTGTGGTCTGAAAATATGCAGGGAATAATCCCAATCTTTTGGTACTGGTTGAGACCTGATTTGTGACCTAGGATGTGATCTATTCTGGAGAATGTTCCATGAGCACTAGAGAAGAATGTATATTCCATTGCTTTGGGCTGGAATGTTCTGAATATGTCTGTAAAGTCCATTTGTTCCAGTGTGTCGTTTAAAGTCTTTATTTCCTTGTTGATCTTTTTCTTAGATGATCTGTCCATTTTAGTCAGGGGGTGTTATTGTATTGTTGTCAATTAGTTTCTTTGCTTTTGTTATTAATTGCCTTATATAATTGGCTGCTCCCTTGTTAGGGGCATAGATATTTACAATTGTTAGATCTTCTTGTTGGATAGACCCTTTAAGTAGGATATAGTGTCCTTCCTCATCTCTTATTTACAGTCTTTGCTTTAAAATCTAATTTGTCTGATATAAGGATTGCCACCCCAGCTTTCTTTTGGTGTCCATTAGCATGGTAAATGGTTTTCCCCCCTCACTTTCAATGTGCAGGTGTCTTTGGGTCTAAAATGAGTCTCTTCCAGACAGCATATTGATGGGTCTTGTTGTTTAATCTAATCTTATAGCCTGTGTCTTTTGATTGGGGCATTTAGCCCATTTACATTCAGGGTAACTATTGAAAGATATGAATTTAGTGCCATTGTATTGCCTGCAAGGTGACTTTTACAGTATATTGTCTGTGTTCCTTTCTGGTCTATGCTGCTTTTAGGCTCTCTCTTTGCTTAGAGGACCCCTTTCAATATTTCTTGGAGGGCTGGTTTCGTGTTTGCAAATTCCTTTAGTTTTTGTTTGTCCTGGAAGCTTTTTATCTCTCCTTCAATTTTCAATGAGAGCCTAGCTGGATATAGTGTTCTTGGCTGCATATTTTTCTCGTTTAGTGCTCTGAAGATATCATGCCAGTCCTTTCTGGCCTGCCAGGTCTCTGTGGATAGGTCTTTTGCCAATCTAATGTTTCTACCTTTATAGGTTACATTTCTCTTCTCCCGAGCTTCTTTCAAAATTTTCTCTTTGTCTCTGAGACTCGTAAGTTTTACCATTAGATGTTGGAGTGTTGACCTATTTTTATTGATTTTGAGAGGGGTTCTCTGAGCCTCCTGGATTTTGATGCCTGTTTCCTTCCCCACATTAAGAAAGTTCTCTGCTATAATTTGCTCCAATATACCTTTTACCCCTCTCTTCCTTTCTTCTTCTTCTGGGACCCCAATTATTCTAATGTTGTTTCGTCTTATCGTATTGCTTATCTCTCGAATTCTGCCCTCGTGATCCTGTAGTTGTTTCTCTCTCTTTTTCTCAGCTTCTTTATTTTCCATCATTTGGTCTTCTATATCACTGATTCTGTCTTCTGCCTCTTTATCCTAGCAGGTAGCACCCCCATTTTTTATTGCACCTCATGAATAGCCTTTTTGATTTCGATTTGGTTAGATTTTAGTTCATTTATTTCTCCAGGAAGGATGTCTCTAATAACTTCCATGCTTTTTTCAAGCCCAGCTAGTATCTTTAAAATCATGATTCTGAACTCTAGGTCCGACATCATACTAATGTCCATATCGAGTAGGTCCCTGGCAGACGGTACTACTTCTTGTTCTTTTTGCGGAGGTGATTTCTTTCATCTTGTCATTTTGTCCAGAGGATGAATGAGAGAACAAAATGCTAACAGGTTAACAACGTCCCCAGAAAATATGCTCTAAAGAAATCAGAAAAGACCTGGAACCAGGGGAAAAGAAAGGGAAAGAAAGAAAAAAGAAAGAGAAAAAAAAAGAAAAAGAAAAAGAAAAAGATAAAAACAAACAAAAACAGAACAAAACCAAAAAAAAACAAAATATGATCAAATATGATCAGACTAGTGCATAGATCAGTGCCACACACTAGATTTTGCGTGTATTTTGGTCTGTTAGAAGATAGTGCCTCCTAAAATTGTAAAGAAAGAAAGACTTATATATGTACAAAATAAGGGTTGATACAATGAAGGGATGGAAGATGAGTGTAAAGATGAAAGTTATAAAAGATTTTTTAAAAGGAATTGATAAGAAGTTGTTTGAAAAAAGAAAGAAGAAGATTTAAAAAAAAGGGAGAGAATGTGATCAGGCAGGAGACTAGAACAAAGCCATACACTAGAGATTTAGGGTATATTTTGATCTGTTAGAAGAAACTGTATCTCAAAATTTTAAAGAGAGAACAACTTACATATATATGCCAAAAATAAGGGTAACTACTATGAAGGGATAGAATATGACTCTAAAAATGAAAAATAATTTTTTTTTAAAAAAGGGATTGATAAGGTGTTGGTTGAAAAGGGAAAAAGAAAAATTCAAAAAAAAAAAAAACAGTTAAAAAAATTAACTTTGAAAAACTAATGAATCATGGTAAAAAAACCATGAATTCTATGTGCGGTATTCCCCTAGCACTGGAATTCTCCTGTTGTCCTTGATCAGTAAACTTGGTCTTGGCTGGCTGTTCGTGCTGATCTTCTGGGGGAGAGGCCTGTTGCTGTGGTTCCCAAATGTCTTTGCTGGAGGCGGAATTGCCCCACCCTTGTGAGTCCGGGCTGAGCAATCTGCTCGGGTTTGCTCTCGGGAGCTTTTTTTCCCTACAAGCTCTCGGTACAGCTTTGGAGGATGAGAGTGAAAATGGTGGCCTCCCAATCTCCGCCTGGAGGAGCTGAGAATTCGGGCCCCGCTCCTCAGTGCACCCCCAGAGAAAAGCAATCAATCACTCCTGTCTCCCCAGTCTCCGGCCGCACTCCGTGCTCACCCGGCCTATGACCAAGCGCTTCTATCTCTGGCATCCGACCCTGTGTGGAGTCTCCAAACCCAGCAGATCCCTGCAGTGCGCTCCCACGCCACTCCTTCCAGGCGAGGAAGGGGAGTCTCCCGAGCTCTCCTCCTTGTTGGGTCCCTGCTGGAGAAGCAGTGGCCAGACTGGGCCACGGATCACAGTTTATGGCCACCCCGAGCTGAGAGTCCGCACCTTGGCTCTGTCTCAGCAGCCGGCTTCCCCGCTCCGATACCTGGGAGCTCTGCCGCACTCAGGCACCTTCGGTCTTTCTGTGACCCTTAGGGTCCTGAGACCACACTGTCCTGTGAGGGTTCCACCCCCCGCTTAGCCACTGGAGTGACGTCCCTAAGCGGAGCCGGTTTCTAAAAGTTCTGATATTGTGCTCCGTGACTCTATCACTTGCCCGAAGTGGCAGAGGCCCCCTTTCCCCGTTGTCTAATCTCCCGAATATCGCCTCGGATTCACTTCTCCACACACCCTACCTTCCAGTACGTGGTCGCTTCTCTATTCAGAGAGTTGTTGCTACTTTCTTCTTCGATCTCCTGTTGAGTTCGTAGGTGTTCAGAATGGTTTGATCCCCATTCAGCTGAATTCCTGAGACCAGACGAAATCCAGGTCTCCTACTCCTCCACCATCTTGCTCCGCCTCAGTGTTGATGTATTTTAAGTAATCACAAATTAATGAACGTGGTCCTTATTATGATATTACAACAAATTATTGTATAAGGTATTTCATAAAGTATTAAAATGAAGTATTGTATGTTGTATATTGAAATAAATTATGAAATAATGTATTGCATAATTGTATAGGTAATGTTAAAACTCTTTATCTTAGAAATAAACTGAGTATCAGTTAGAGGAAACCAAAATTTTATTGGAATTCTAGGGGCATGGAATTACTGACAAAAATAGCAACCAAAATTTTATTAGAACAGCAAATATATGTAAACCTCTAAGAACCATTAGAACTGTGTAATATACACCATTGAATGCTACAATTTGTGATTTTATATAACATATAATCAAGCTATATTGAGCATAGTGAGAAGTCACTTAAATTGCTCCCTTCCTCAGATGTTAAATAAAAACACAACAGTAGCAACATCTTCAGGCAACATCATGGCAGGAACCTTATTTTAAATCTTCATATTATAACAAACATCATGTTAAAATATGTATTAAAGCAGCTTCTACAACCCCATCTGTATACTAATATGGGATGGGAGAATTTCTTCTTTGCCTACAGGAACTGAGATGATTGGCAGGATACCTCTTCTTGCCTGTGCCCAACACTTTAGTCCTTGTACTTCCCAGGGGACCACAGCATCATGAAATTTTAAACGACAGGAATATGAAACCTAAAATGCTTATATGATAAAGAAATAATTCTTAAGAAGATTAAGCTACTCACCTAAGCGTCATACAACAAGTTGACAAGTTCACGTCAAAATTGAGATTCCAACCCAAGACTCTCACTAAAATTGAGACCTTTGAAAAACTGTATTTCTGTACTTTTTAAAAATTGTTACATAGATCAACATGGATTTACCAATAAATCTAAAATGTGGATAAATAATATACTTTTATATTTTAACAAAATGATGTTTAACAGATGATTTACTTGTTTTGTCCCGTTAATCTCTCCATGGCCCTCCTATTACTCATTCACTCAAATGGACTCCAAGACTGAGTCAGTACCTAAAGAGTAAAGTATAACATTGGTATTTAATCTTAGACAATGTATACTTTGAGCTGCATAGATAGTATTTCCTGCAAGCCGTAAACCAAAAAATAAATAAAAGCCTAGAAGGAACCTTCCACCTGCTTTTCAGAAAATGAGTATTTATGTATTGGAAAGGGAGGGCAGAAGTTAAATCAACTGTATGTGTTATTAGGATTGTTCAAATAACAAAAAATTGGTTTGTGAGCCACAGCTCTCGTTCTTGACTACTCTGCCCCCAGAGTGAAGGGGGCGTGCAGGGGAATGAGGAACATCACAAAATAAACAAGCAGTTCCTTTAGATTAATAAACTCAAAGGAAATGAGTGTAAACAGGGTCCGACTCTCTAAAGCAATTGGGGACGAGGACTTCTGCATGTGTGGTTGGAGGAAAGTAGATAAAGGACACGGTAATAGATAAGAAGCAGTGCACATACTGGTTCTCAAAATACTAACTTATTGAAGGGATGCTGCAGATACAGAAGCTACATCTAAGTAGCATGGAGCAAGAGCTCCGGACCTGGAAGGGACAGAGAAGACCCGTTGTCTACCAGTACCTCTAGTGTAGCTTTCCTCACACAATTAAGAACATCATGGATGGATAACTGCATGTGTCTGGGAAAGAGGAGAGAGTGGGAGGGATTTGGCAGATTTTTCTGGTAATCATTGTGTCACTGTGGAGACTTTTGAGACAATCAACTGATTTTGTCTGAGTACAACTCCCAGTACACAAATTTGTAATCTCTCATATTTCATAATATCTTAGATAATAACTTAGCATAACCCATTCTATAATGAAGAGAAAACCATGTACAGAATTTAATAAGAAAATTTGACTTGAAAAAATATCCATTTTCTCAAGGCATGAGACAGACTTGTATTTCTTATTGACATAGAAAATTGTCATTTTATCTAAATCAGATGAGAGAATATTTATTTCTAGGTGATCTATGTTTTATAAAGAATTTATATATTATTTAATGGCAACTCTCATAAAAGATGTAAAAATCTGTCCTTATTTATGGACAGTTATACTGTCATGGGCATTAACTACATATACAATTAATGTTTTATTTATTTTTCCTGCATTTTATAAAGTTTAATATACTTCCATGTATGATCAGGGATGATAGACAAGATTAATTTTTGTGACTATAAGGAGTTGTCCATTTCCTCTAGGCTAACAAAGCCCAGGATCCCTTGATGTTTTGAAATATATATATATATATGTATATATATATATATATAATCAGACAGATGAATGCATATGATGCTAAAGAAAGTACGAAAATGGGTAAAAAGGATGCAGGCCCTATAAATTCAGATAAGCATTTTAATATATTATCACAGGGAAAATTAATGGGAGGTTAACTGATTTTCCCTGAAGTCATATATCTATGACCAAACCAAGGATTAGAGGATGAATTCTAAATTTTGTATGACTCTCTTATGACTCCAGCATTTGCTTTTTCTCAACCACCACCAGCACCACCTTCTTTTTCTAGGGGAAGGAAATTCCCAGAGCATGTTAGAAAGCCACGTTACAAAATCTGATATTTGGTTCTTTCTCCTCTGCAGCATCTTGTCTTCTGTTTGAATTCTAGGTCAAAACAGAATTGTTAAAGGGCTTAATCCTAAATCAGATGGAATCAATAATAAAGTTGCTATACCTTTTGGGGGCATTAAATACCCACAGCACATATTTCTTTTAGGCCTTTCTAGGAGGCAGATATCATAGTAAAATTGACAACTGCAATTTTTCCAGCTAAGTTAAATTCCAAAAACATGATCTTTCCAAAATAAAAAAAAAAATTACATTATTAATTTTCAGAAGCAAATGTGTTACAACTCAAATTTTGAGGGGGCAAAATATGCAACAAAACTTGGTTATGAACATTGTTGTGAAATTACTTTGTGAAAAACAGTAAAGCAAAACAAACTTTTATAAATATTTAAACTTGGCCACTTGTTAGGAAAATGTTTTATAGCAAAATAGTTTATCCATACCAATTTTCTGATAATAAAGAGACTCTTCCTAATATATCTGATTGAAAAAAAAAGTCTTCTATTTCCTTTCAACTTTCGTTAAAGTTGGGTAAATAGACGTAGTAGCAAATGGCATAAGGAATGATAGGAAGGATTAACTCAAGAGTATAATCAATCCCTGGGGGGAAATGCTTTTCAGGCAGCATGAAGATCCTTTCCTTGGCCTATGGTTTCTGGCTTTCACTTCAGAGTGCCATGAGGTTGTTCCTCATATTTTATTCCTTTACAACCATGTGTGTGTCCTGCAAAATGAAAGATCCTCTCATGGGGGGCTTCCTTCAGCCATCTGCTTTCCCAGTATTAATTCTGATGTGTCTCCATATAAGAAACAAATGCACTGTTCAGAAACCTTCCCTCTAACAAGCAGAATTAGAAATGAACATTTTGAGAAAGTATTTCACAGAAGATATGTTTTTGTATGAAGAGAATGCCATCCAGCAATAGATGTTAGAGATGTTGTCGAATGTTTGAGATAAAGGGTCAAACGCATTTTCCAAGGTAGCAATTCTTCAAAAGAAGGCTAAAGAAGATGGCATATTTAGCCTATAAAATGAAGGACCAAACAAAATTATGTTTACTGTTATAACCAGCTATTAGCAAATAGCTTAATTAAAGAAGCACGCGTGAAGATTCTTTGCAGATTTTCTATATGGTTATAGAATGTTGGTTACATGAATAAGCTCTGAAATCAGACAGATTGAAATTTGTGTTGCACCCCAACCACCTGCTAGCTGTATGGCTTGATCAAATTAATAACCTTTTATTTTACCGAAGTTACTTTTGAGCCCTTCCAAATGAGGGGTTACTAATGCAGAATTTTTGTTCAAAAACCCGTGTCTTGACTATCTGTCTTGGTTTATTTTTAGTTGCTCCTACTACGACATGATGAAAGAGGTGAAGAAGACAGAGAGAGGAATTGTTCTTCCTGAAATGGGATGTAAGAAATTAATAGCAGGTGCTCTGGCATATGAACAAACAGCCCCCGGAGGCCCAGTGTGAAGCAGCCTTTTTACAAAAAGACTAACTTATGTGTTACTGAATTCCTCCTAGGGAGTTAACAAATTTTCACTCCATAGGTTTTCTCTTGTTCATGTTGCTGTTATTTTCTTATCTATTTTTAATTTATTTTCTTATGATAGAATTGAGAGAATTGAGCATCCCCTCTCTCAGGAGTAGCTCCTGTAGTGAAGTGAAAAGCTTTCTGCAGTCCAAAATATCTTATTCTCTCTCACTAAGACATAGTTTATTACTAGATAAAAGTCTGCAGATTATCTCTCCCTAACACAATGCAGAGGACCACTGCTTAACCTTATCTCGTCCCATTCTTATCCTATGGCTATACGAAGCGCGTCCTTCTTAAACGGAAATATTGAAGTGTATGTTAACATCCTCCAGTCTTTTGGCAAGTAGTCAGCTTTATAATTCTTTGTATCTTGAAAGCATATTTATCAGTTGTTATTTATAAAGACAGCTATCATTAAACTTCATGAGGAATTATTGAGTAGGATAAATAACGTGTTGAAATACATCATTAGCATTCCTGGGGAGGTTTCTCAATGGAGAAATTTAATTATAATTCCTCCAGTGCCTTAACTGCTGCAGTGAGTGGTGTTGCCAGAATCCTGGAGAAAAATATACATAATGTTTCAATTATTATCATTAATGTTTTAATATCGGTAAATGTCGCAATGCACTTTTATATGCCACCAACTGAAAGATTGCTAATCACCATGGCTTCTTTATTCTCTCTAGAGATAATAGGAGCACAATGTAGTACAACATTTTCCATTATTCAAGATCAGTAGCCAATATATGAATTTAGGGAGAAGCTTAAATCTTAGCAATTTTACTTGTCTAATCAAGTCCAATTAGCTATTCAGTTCTTTGCTTTTAGGAACTTAGCCACTTTCATTACAAAAAAAAAAAAGAGAGAGAGTTCGGTTTTCTGATCCTATTTCATAGACTGGAATTTTTTAACCATTTCAATGTTTCCTCATTTTGCTGTATTTATTCAGTCTGAAAAAAATACATATGAATGAGTATGAAACTTTCAGGAGGTGAGAAATTAAATTGAAATATTGTTTTTGAAACATTATTTTGATAAAATGAGGTTGGTGACTCATTCTAAATTAGATAGCCATATGGCAGTAGGGACTTTTCAGTAGAGAGAGCTTTATTTTAATAAAAGATGATTAATAATAGTGTCAGGACAACTCTCTTTAGATGGTTGGTTTTACAATTTACCTCTTTATTTGATATTTTAATCTGTGGATTTTCTATGTTGCATAATATGATTCTATTATTCTTTTATTATTCTAATCAAAAGGTTTTAAGGCAGTTCTTGTCTGCAAACTTTTTTAGTCTATAACAATATCAATACAAAAATTAAAACTAAATATTTAGAAACAACTATAGAAATTTCACAGAGCAATTTTATGCCTACTGAATCTGAAAAATCTAGACTTGTATTTTGTATGTCTTTTTTTTTTTCAGATTTTTTATTTACTTGAGAGAGAACACAAAGGAGGTGAGGAGCAGAGGGAGATGCAGGCTCCCTGCTGAGCAAGGAGCCCACTGTGAGGCTCGATCCCAGGACTCCGGGATCATGACCTGAGCCAAAAGGCAGCCTCTTAACTGACTGAGCCACTCAGGTGTCCTGTATGTCTTTTTCATTATCATTTTTCTAACAATTCATTTTGTTAAATTTTACTAAAGTATAGCTCCATGATAGGTAGATGATGGTGGAAATAAACTTGGTCTTTTTTCCACAGTTTAAGAAATTCTGTTCTAGGGACACCTGGGTGGCTCAGTTAGTTAAGCGACTGCCTTCGGCTCAGGTCATGATCCTGGAGTCCCAGGATCGAGTCCCGCATCGGGCTCCCTGCTCAGCAGGGAGTCTGCTTCTCCCTCTGCCCCTCTCCCCTCTCATGTGCTCTCTCTCATTCTCTCTCTCAAAAAAATAAATAAAATCTTAAAAAAAAAGAAATTCTGTTCTAGAAGATCCTTGAAATTTGAGCCAACATAGGCTTAATTTCATTATCTTTTTCTCTGCTTGCTCTTCTTACATTATAAGAAAATACCTTAACAGGTCCAGTTCCTCAAGAAGGTAACAGACTCCCGTGTTCTCTGCCTTCAAGCAGGTTACAACTAAAAATGAGATTAAAAAGGCCAGGTCTTGCAGTAGGACAAAAGGCAATTCCCAGATTCCAAGCCCTTGGATAACCCTCAGGCAGCGACAAAAAGTGAATTACCTTGGTGGGTAATTCACCTCTCCTTCCATTTCTCACCATTTGTACACATTTGCATTGAACTTTCAGCTCCAAAGTAAACCATGCCTTCTTAATGGCTGGGTCTTAGTAGCCTACCAATGTTAATTCTTCTGTCATGGGCATGTCCATTGTGGGTAAGCTGTGGTCTTGCTTCATGTACTCTACATTCTGGGATCTAGGCTTAAGGAGTGGCTTTTCTCTAGGACACTGTGTGTCATGTGACAGAAAAAAAATGGTGAGATTGCAGTGGCTTATAAAACTTCTGCTTGTCACTTTCATCTACATTTTATTGCAAAAACAAGTCACATAGCCAAGGCTCAGGAAACTGGCCCTCAGGAAAGGGCCAGTTGAGGAGACAAAGGCCATTTGTAAACAATATTACGGTCTGTCATATCATCCTTCAAGAGTTAATGCTCTACCATCACGCCGTCTGTTGCCACTCTCATACCCTGTGACTCTGTAATCAAAACATCTGTGTCTGTTTCTTTCCTATTAGCTAGGAGATCATTACAAATCTGTACTATGTCCTTTGACAATTGGCATATATTTGGCACTCAAAATATTTGTGCGTGGAAACAGGGTAAAAGGAAGATAGGAAGGAAGGAGGGAAGGAGGGAAGTGGGAAGAGGGAGGGAAGGAAGGAAGGAAGGAAGGAAGGAAGGAAGGAAGGAAGGAAGGAAGGAAAAAAGGGGGAAGGGAGGGAAGGAAAATAGGTAAGGAGTAGAAATAGTTGTAATATACTTGTAGCATTGAATCCATTTAATAGGAAAGAAAAACTTGTACAAGTCAATAGTTTATTGATTATTTGGGCTATCAGAACATATAAATACCTGAAAATACATATTTGACTTAAATGGTAGAATTATGATGTTTTCATTATGTAATTTATAAGAGGCTCAACTCCATTGCGGACTAATGGATTCTTTTATCTTTTATTTTTCCTTTTCTTTTTTTCTTTCTCTCCTCTCTTGCTCCTTTACAAGAAAATTATGCCTGTGAGTGGCTCCATAAGCTATGTGAATCTTTTCCAACTTCCTCAGTTTATCAGCAATCTCCCATCCTATTGACTCTTCCTTTAACTTGGGCAGATGGTTATTAGTTTTATTGTTAATTGATCCCTTATTACTCCAAAGAGTCTTTCGAATACTTCACTATATGGAACTTTCAATCTCTAATATTATGACAATTAGCAGAAAATTCTGCATCTTACTTTCTGAAATTCTGTGGCTATTCTGATGAATTGCTTCATTTTTTCCTCCTCTTTTCTGAACCTGAAGTTGCTTACCAAGTCCAAGCTTTCTCTTTCATCTCCGATTTCAAAGACACATCTTTTGGCTTTGAGAGCTTACTTCTCCACCAGGTCAACTGAAAAAACAGTTCTTCCTCTACACCTTCCTGTCACCAATCATTCTATTTTCCATCTTTAATGTTATCCTTTCTGCCCTTTGATCTACACACACACACACACACACACACACACATTCTCCACTTAAGTAACAAACAAACCAAGCTCTCTCAAACTGTGCATCCCTCAAAACTAAACCTTTCTTTTATCTAATATATTGTGAAAGCAAAATGTATGTGAACCTCCTCCAATCTGCAATACTTATTTATTTGGTTCTTCTCTCAACAACTAGATAATTTTTTTTCTATTTCTTTAGCATACTATCCAAATCATCAAATTTATTAATAATTAAGTGGCTTTACTTCAATCTTTAACCCCCTTAAATATTAAAGCATGACACTAAATTTCTTCTTATCCTCCATTTGTAAAATTTCATACAATGCCAGTAACTATATATAATAATTGTAAATCATAAATATTATTTTTTAAGAATTTGGAGAATCCTTAAAAAATATAATTGGAAAACTAACTCAGTGTCTCTTTTAAGTTTCAGTGTGATCCTCTGTTGACAGTTTTTCTTCTCCAAAAAGAGTATCTAATACAAATACTAGTACCTCAGTATATCCCCATATTTCCTGTACTTCTATGATAGTTCATTTAATGGTAAAATCTAATAGATTTTACTTTGGAGAATCAAGTCATACTTTCTGTGTTTTAGACAGCTTTTGAGTTTTGATTCCATTCTAAGCTCCAAGGGATGGCCCTGATTGGCTTAAGCTAATCTTAGTAATTCTATTGTTGCTGTTGTTCTTGATGTTTGTCAAGGTGATCTTTCCAGACTTGGCAGTGGTTTAAAACAAAGATAAACTAACAGATGCTGTTCATCTGGCCCTAACGATTGGTTTGGGGGACCTGAGTTAGTTCAAATGGAGGGGAAGCCCATATCTTCTCTTAAATAATTGTAAACTTGATGCAATGCTCTTCTCTTAGATGTAAATAAGTAAATAAATAAATAAATAAATTCATACATGTAGCCCGGATGGAATAGCCATCTGACAACCGTGAGGGAAAACAGGGTAAAGGATAAAGCCAACATAGCAAGGAAGACAGAATTGAAAGAATTACAAACCAATGGATATGCAACCTTAAAGATACCAACCTGTGGATCAAGCAGAGTATTCTTCTGCCCTAGACTTTTCAGCATTGGCTCTGATGTGTATTCTTTTTTTTTTTTTTTTTAGTGTTCCATGATTCATATTCTAAATAACATAGATAGAGATAGGTAGGTAGATAGGTAAATAGGGAGAAAACAAGAGAAAGCGCACAAGCATTATGATACAGGATAAAGAAATAAGAAGATGCATTTACTCAGAATAAAATGGGATAGGTTACTAGAATGAATATTTATCTGTGTGATCTATGAAAAATCTGATTCACTCGTTGCTAAAACACTTTAGTTTTCTAAATTATGCAACTAAGCATTTTATATATGACCATCTTGATCAGCAAATCAGTTCATATGGGTGACAGTTGGTGATCAATCTTCCAATGCAATATTCAAAAGAATACAATGACCATATGCTAGTTGATCCTGTTGAGTTGCATGTAAATGGTTGCATTTATTCTGATGCTTTAATATTTATGAAGTAAAGAGACATTTTGTTTTTTATTTTGCAATCTCTAAAAGAAAAGCGAAAGGAAATGTTTAGTGTTTGGAGTATGAACTAATAGAAGTCTCTTAGTACAGTGTGAAGCCAGCAAACATTCATTTGAATCAGAGCATTTTATGAAACAAAATTAAATACCTAAAATTTTTCCAAACAAAATCTGAATAAGATTTCTCATAATAATTTTTTCTCCCAATTTTATAATGGCATTATTTATGATGTAGTAAAATAAATTATACAGATTCAGAAGAATAGGGCTTGAATTTTAGCTCTGCCATTTAACCATTGGTAAGCTGTAACAAGCTAATAAATCTCTGTAAATTCCATATAAATTGTATGTACATTCTATATAAATGAGCGCTATTCTTGCTAACTAGTATTGAATACTGATATATATTGAATACTGATATATGTGTTCGTGTGCATGTGTGTATGTGCGTGGGTGTGAAAGACATTGTTAACCAGCAATGAGTCCTGGTATAAAGATATGTGTGTGTACATATATAATAAAAAATTATATATTACAAGTTAAATTAACAAACTTTCACTGATTACATACATTTGATTTGATTTAATAACTATCTTGCCAAAGTTTTGAGTTCAATACATTTGGGGACCTGTGATTTTATTTCTACGAGCAACATTCCTAAAGTGGGCCAGCAACCTTGAAAACAGAATTCATTGATAAAAAGAAAAACCTTATGAGAGAGAAAAAGAAAATCACTGGACTTGAAATATTTAGTTTAGTCCCAGCTCAATTCACAAATGACCTGTGTTATGCTAGTCAAACTGTGTGACCTTATGGAGTTTCATTTATCTTACCTATAAAAGAAGGATAATAAAACTTAATTCAGAGATGTTTGGAACAAGTTATATTGCATATGGTTTAGAAGCACTTTTGAATTTCAAAGACAGCACATAAAATTTATTACCAGGAGCTAAGGATATCTATGATGGAAGAGCAACTGGCATATTCTATCTAGTAATGGTACATATTAGTTTAAATTTAGATAGTATATTTCTTTTCCCTTTTTTTTTTTTTGGAGAGAGAAAGCACAAGTGGGGAGGGGCAGAGGGAGAGGGAGAGAAAGAATCTTAAGCAGGCTCCACACCCAGTGCAGAATCCAATGCAGGACTCAATCCCAAGATCCTGAGATCATGACCTGAGCCAAAATCCAGAGTTGGACACTCAACCAACTGAGCCACCCAGGCGCCCGATAGTATATTTCTTGTAAATATTTCCTACTATGTTCATCTGGTATTATCTCATAGTAAAGGGATATACTCTAATCTGAATATAACTTCTGACAACCTCTGAAATAAGAGAAAATAAAGCTCATTTGAATACCTGATAACCGGTCTTTAAGAAACCATGTGTACACAAATGTTTTCATCTAAAAAATAAACAACAGACAGTATTATGGACTTCATTTGGAAAGATATAATTAACATTTTTTTAAAGAACCTCCAGTAATTGGTTGCATTTTTAGTGTATCCCATCATCAATATTCCCTCTAAGTATATGAGTGAGGAACATTTTTGTAAAATTAAGTAAGAGATACAAGGTAGGAGATGGAAAATATGAGTGTCACACTGAATAAAAAATATAGGAACATATAACAATAATATTGTCTCCCCCAACAAGTTTATTTGCCAAAAAAAAAAGATGAGGTGGGCAGGATGAAAATCACTGTTATGAATTCTGCAATTTCTAAGTTTTTTTTTTAAACTCCAAACCCAGAACAATTCACCCAGTTCTCCAGTAGACATCGTCACATTGATGTTTCAAAGCTACTGAGAATGAAAGTTCCAAATGTTAATTCACCACTGTTTCTGATCCAATCTTGCTCCCCAGAATTGCCATTCCCTTGATTGCTCTCTTAGTAAACATATCACTCAATTATTTAAGACAGAATTTCTTTCTTCCCTCTCACTCCAAGCTAATCAATCACCAAATTTATTAATTTTATCATGTAAATATTTCTCAAGTTTGCTGTCCTCCTCTCTCACCTCCCCTGCTATGCCCCTAAATCAGAAGCTCTTTCATTCCTTACCTGTTTTCCTTCAATAGTCTTCTCTATATCTCTCATCCTAATCTCATTAAAGTAGTCTTCCTAAAATGTAAATCTTAGCCCATCCTTCACCTGCTCCTCATTAGCTCCTATTGTTGTCAAAAAAAGTGCAAACTTTTTTTTAAAGATTTTATTTATTTATTTGATAGAGAGAGACACAGCGAGAGAGGGAACACAAGCAGGGGGAGTGGGAGAGGGAGAAGCAGGCTTCCCGATGAGCAGGGAGCCCGATGCAGGGCTCGATCCCAGGACCCTGGGATCAGGGCCTGAGCTGAAGGCAGATGCTTAAGGACTGAGCCACCCAGGCACTCCCAAACTCTTTCTTCACATGGTTTATGAAGACCTTCATGATCATGTCTCCGGTCTTTGTCTTCTATCCCTCTCCAGCCATCCTTGGACAAAATTACAGTTTACTTCCTCTCTTATCTCGGGATATTGCCATGCTGCTTTGTATCACTCACCGGACCATAATTCAGCCGACCTGCTCCATTCATCATAAAGGTCACACAGCCTGTGTACTTCAAACTTTCAGCCTTTCTGTAACAGATTTTTGGTCAAGTTGTTTCCACTAAAAAGTATTGATTTTTAAAAACTAAGTAACTTAAAACTGCCACACACACTCACAAAAACAAACGGTCCACAAAACCTCCTCCTTTTCTTCTGAGGTTTTACGATCCATGGTTATCATTAACCCATCTTTTAACTCTTAAGTTTAAATGGCCAATTGGCACAAACAGTCCTGAGACCACTCTTCCACCACTGATTAAGACTGGGGTGGCAGAAATTGGAGATAATATTTATTTAAACTTCGGAGCTTTCTGGGCAGCTCTGGTGACCTTGACAGCTCCAACTGCCTTTTTGTCTATTGCTCTGACGACACTCACAACAACCGTCTGTCTCATGTCATGAAGAGCAAAACAGCCCAGAGGAGAGACGTTCTCAACACACAGGCTTGCCAAGAACCGTATCAACTATGGCAGCATCACGAGATTTTAAGGATGTAGGGCCATCTTCCAGCTTTTTCCCAGGATGACGATCAATCTTCTTCAACTCGGCAAACTTGCAAGCAATGTGAGCTTTGTGACAATCCAGCATAGGTGCATATCCAGCACTGATTTGGATGGTTCAGGATAATCACCTGAGCCACCAAGCCAGCTGCTTCCATTGTTGGGTCATTTTTGCTGTCACCAGCCACACTGTCACAACAAACATCTTTGACAGATATGTTCTTGACTTTGAAGCCCACACTGTCTCCAGGAAGAAACTCACTCAAAGTTTCATGGTGCATCTCAACAGATTTTACTTCAGTTGTAACACAGACTGAAACAAAGGTAACCACCATGCTGCGTTTGAGAACACCAGTCTTCACTGGCCGCACAGGGACAGTACCAGTGCCACCAATTTTGTAGACATCCCAGAGGGGCAGACACAAGGGCTTATCAGTTGGATAAATTGGTGGCAGAATGCAATCCAGAGCTTTAAGCAGTGTGGTTTCACTGGCATCATCATCTTTGTAAGTAGTCACCTTGAACCAAGGCATGTTTGCCCTTGGCTCCAGCATGTTGTCACCATTCCAATCAGAAACTGGCACAAATGTTATGGTGTTGGAGTATAGCCAATTTTCTAAATGCAGGTGCCGACTTCCTTAACAATTTCCTTGTGTCTCTTCTGGCTGTAGGGTGGCCCAGTGGAATCCATTTTGTTAACACCCACAATTAGTTGTTTCACACCCAGTGTGTAAGCCAGAAGGGCATGCTCATGGGTCTGCCCATTCTTGGAGACACCTGCTTAGAATGCATCAACACCAGCAGCCACAATCAGGACAGCATAGTCAGCCTGAGATGTGCCTGTAATCATGTTTTAATGAAGTCTCTCTGTCCTGGGGCATCCATGATGGTCACATAATACTTACTGGTCTTTCACATAATACTCACTTTCATTCTCAGTAGCTTTGAAACATCAATGTGAATTTCCACAGGGAGATATCAACAGTGATACCATGTTCACGTTCGTCTTTCAGTTTACCCAAGACCCCGGCATCCTTGAAGGAGCTCTTTCCCATCTCAGCAGCCTCCTTCTCAAATTTTTTGACAGTTCCTTTGTTGATCCCACCTCATTTGTAGATCAGGTGACCAGTAGCGGTAGACTTGCCTGAATCTATGTGTCAACGATCAAAATGTTGGTATGAGTCTTTTCCTTTCCCATTTTGGTTTAGGTTTAGTGGTGGTTTTCATGTCACCTGTATTTTGGCAGCAAATCTGTTGTGAAAAAGCTATTTTATTATTTTAGAAAATTTAAATAAAGAGATTCCTATGAAAGATGCATAAATAGTATAATTATATTCTGTTCACATTTAAGAAATTTGAAACAATTTTTTCTTTCCCTAAAAAAGGAAAGCTTATTTATTACTTATGTCACTTTATGTTTAATATGTTTCATAAAGATTGACTGACGACTAGAAGAAATTATAAGAAGAGATTTTAGGGGTGCCTGAGTGGCTCAGTCGGTTAAGTGCCCAACTCTTGATTTCAGCTCAGGTCACGATCTCACGGGTCAGGGGCATGCAACATGATTATAGGCACATCTCAGGCTGACTGTGCTGTCCTGCTGGTGTTGTGCTGCTGGTGTTGATGCATTTGAAGCAGGTGTCTCCAAGAATGGGCAGACCCATGAGCATGCCCTTCTGTGTCAGGCTTCAAGCTCAGGGGTGAGAGGAGTCCGCTTGAAGATTCTCTCCCTCTGCCCTGCCCCCCACTCATGCAATTCCTCTCTCATTCTCTCTCTCTTTCAAATAAATAAATAAATATTTATAAGAAGAACTTTTAGGACATAGGTATAAAAGAAAAGATTAGTAATCTAGTATGGACATATCCTCTGTTAAAATTAAATTTTGCATTCAAAATTTTTAAAAAACCTTCAGGATTGGTAGACTGCACCAAAGAGATTTTGAGATCAGAAGAAAATAAAAATCAGAAATATTAATCAGAGCTAATCTGAATCTATGAAAGAAATTTAGTTTGGCCCAGATAAATGAGAAGAAAAATGTCTCAAATTGATTTTTATTTTACCTGCTCAGTTCCCTGAGCTTTGATACTTAACTCTGAAAGGATGGCGGGTGATTGTTCTGCATACTGGATATAATACTATTGACACAGTATCTTTTTCTCTCACCACCCCCCCCTTAAGAAATTACATTTCCACAATACATACAAGGAAAATAATTTACCCTCTCCCTATTTCTTCTTGTATTTTCCAGGTGGTATAGTCTACATAATATAGTGACTGATAGTAACACATGTCACAAAATGGAAGGCTAGTGTTTTTGTCATTTTTTTCTATCTTCTTTACTATAAGCTATAGAAGACTAACTCTGCTAAAAATAATACCTACCTCAATGAAGGGATCATTACATACTGGTAACAGAAGGTAACTCTGTGGCCAACCTGTGCAAAGTGGGTCTTAAAATACATACATCCTCTGAACGGAATGTATTTTGAGTAACTGCAATTGTATTGCTTCAGGCAAAGTACTTGCAGACCCAAGACCAGACTTACTGGCAGAATGTGCTGAACAATTAACTTTTGTATTAAATTAAAACTACTTATTTTTAATTTCAGTTGATCATAAGGCATAAAAGATAAAGAAGTTAAAAAATAGCTGAAGGGCATATGACAAAAAAAAACCTTCACTGTTTCAAATTTACTAGTAATTAAGACAGCTGTGTGAATAATGAAACAAGCACAAGTCAATTTTCCCTATCACCAACTATTCAGTGAATTTTGACCTGAGTTCATAAAAAATCATAAATTCACACAAGGAAGTTTGAATATTTTTTAATTTAAGGAAAATATCGTTATAAATTCTGATTTCTACCATATTTGTTAATTGCAAAGAAGTTAAGGGATATAGTATTTTTAAAGAAGAAAATTAAAGTTGCTCAAACCCAGCAATTACTATTTTAAAGTTTGAGTTTTATTATATACAAATTTATTCAAAATTATATTCCATATAAATGCATTCTAATTAAAAATGGGGTAATGATATATGTACTATAGACTTTTCAAAAAAAATTTTTAAAGATTTATTTATTTGACAGAGAGAGCAAGCACAAGCAGGGGGAGTGGCAGGCAGAGGGAGAGGAAGAAGCAGGCTCCCTGCAGGTTGGAGAGCCTTATGAGGGGCAGGGAGCCCTACTCGGGGCTCGATCCCAGGACTGACCATGACCTGAGCCCAAGGCAGCCGCCTAAATGACTGAACCACCCAGGCTCACCTGTACTATAGTCTTTAAACTGCAAATACAACATGAGCATTTGCATGTTAAAAACAGTCTCAAATCATGAATTTAAGGTTTCTATAGTATTCCATATTATGATTCCTTATTATTGAAACTTTTAATTGCTGTAATTGTTTTATTATTCTAAATAATATTATTTTTCAGGAACCTGTGTGACTCAGTTGGTTAAGCGTCTGCCTTTGGCTCAAGTCATGATCCCGGGGTCCTGGGATGGAGTCCGGCATCAGAACCCGGCTCAGTGGGGAGTCTGCTTCTCCCTCTCCCTCTGCTACTCTCTCTTTCTGTCAAATAAATAAAAAAAATCTTCTTTAAAAATAAACAATATTGTTTTTAATATTCTTATTCATAAATCTGTGATTAGTGCTTTTTTTTAAAGATTTTATTTATTTATTTGAGAGAGAGAATGAGATAGAGAGCATGAGAGGGGGGGAGGGTCAGAGGGAGAAGCAGACTCCCCGCTGAGCAGGGAGCCCGATGTGGGACTCGATCCTGGGACTCCAGGATCATGACCTGAGCCGAAGGCAGTCGCTTAACCAACTGAGCCACCCAGGCGCCCCTGTGATTATTGCTTTTGAATGCATTCCTAAAATACATATATCTAAAACTATGTCATACCTAAAATTATATATATACCTAAAACTATGTACATATCTAAAATTATATATACCTAAAATTGTAAGCAAACCAATGTGAGTGCACTCCTTGGTGAGTCACACATACACAAGGTGGAGTTGTCACACAAAATAAACTTTATTTGCAGCAAATAAGGAGATCACGGGGAATAACTTTCAAAGCCAGGACTCCCCCAGCAGGGGTAAATGGGTTCCTTTCATTTAGGGTTAGGATGGATATTTAGATAGGGAAGCCTTGTCCTCTATGTAAAGGCGGGCATAAGGCTGCGCACGTGCCTTAAGGAAACATGCCTATACATACATTGCATGTTATGTAGATGAGGCTCGTGTTTCTCCTTGGGCAGAAATGTTAGTATTATAATGAGGAAAAGGTAGTTGTTGGTTATTCTAGAGGTCATGTCATGGTCCATCTGCGCAGGCATGAGTTAGGGATTACAATCAAACTGGTTTGGGTGGTCTGGGCTGGTGGGAGGTCTTGTTAGAGCACTTGCTGTCACTTGAGGGTGGTTTTGGTTTCCATTTGTCTGAATTAAGAGATAAGCTGGAAAGGAGCTTAAGGAAAAATGTGGGACAAGGTCAGTTAGTATAAGCAGGTAGGCAGTAGAGGTCAGGTTTTGGGGTCTAACTGGTGACAAAACCATGTATTTTTAAAACTGTATATATAATATTATATAAAAACATTATATATACATGATTACTCACATCTCAAAGAGGCAAAGAAAGAATTTATAATTGCAAGTTTTCTAAAGTAAATGTTCTAAGAAAAGAGAGGTTGAGGCCTATAATCAGGAAGAAATCTGCCTAAAATTTAGGCAAGCTGAGAACACTAAGCCCATCTTGGAATATAAATAAATCAATAAACCAAGACTGTGCCGAGACAACTTACATTTTCAGGTACTGTATCACCATCATCACCAGCTAAGTTTACTTTCTTCCATCCCTCACACTTCAAACTTAGGATTTTAGTATTTTTTAGGAGTTTAGTATTATAACTTAGTAACTAATATTTACATGATCTTCTCATGCAATATTTATTTATAATATACATCATCTGCTCTATCATCAAATTTGCATGATCAAACTTCCATCTTTCTGGCTTCAAATATGCAAAGGAAAAGATCTGTATGTAACTGGTAGCTAATGTGTAGATTTTCATGAACTCTTTGATGTAACTTCTTATAAGAATTTGAAGATAAATATTTTCATATAAAGTAGAAATGCTAAGTCCTTTTGGGGAACTCAGCAACAAACACCTGTTTTCATGAGATTGCATAACAAATAACGGCCCTTAGATAGCTCAAGATAAAGATACAGATCAGTTTTCATGGGAGAAAGATTGACAGCAAATATGAAATTAATACAAAAGCATTTACATGACACTCATGACTGAGTTTAAATTCATTTAGAGTGGCTGGCATCCAGAAGTTACTGTTCTTTACACTGTAGTTATGGTTCTCATCAAGGAAAATTAAGTTGCCAAGTACTTTGTGTAAATTCCTACAAATTCATGTTGCTGGGTACATATCTCTGCTATTGTCTCTGCCACTGTCTTATTAAGGGACCTCAGACAAACTAATTAATCTTTCCTCTTTGCCTTAGTCTTTTCATCCATTAAATGTGCCTACAGGGAGATCTATCAGGCTAGTATATACAGTCGGTTACATCAAAGCATCATATTTCAAGCCAGAAGAAGGATACAAAATAACAGTGGTACCCAAGCAGCTCTGTTTTCAGACCCAGGTTTATTTCTAACACCTGCACTTCACATCAAATTGCAAAGTACATTTGCCTCTGGGAGTATCTGGAGAAGGTAAATGTTAATGCCAACTCTTCAGCATTTTAGGATAATGATGTGAACAAAATAAATCGTAATTATTGTTGTAATGCAACATTAAGTAGGCATGCTCAAACAAGTTGTCATTAGCGGGCAGGGCATGGGGTAATATGGAAAATACCAGAGGGAGGGGTGCAAACATATAAATAAGGAAGACCAGTTCCCAAGTGAGATGGATATGATTTTCTGCTTAAAACGAGAAAGGAAAGAGCAAGAGAAGGAAATAGAGAGAGAAAAGAAATACTCGCATGCATAGAAACACATTGTTATTTGTTTCTCTATACCCTCATTTAATTCTATGAGATGTGACTGCCAGATTTCCAATTATCTTATTGAGACAAACACAAAGACAAGGACGTTTTACAGAGCTGTGATCATCAATAAGATAGCTGTTAACCCCATATATCCACTTTGCACTTGAAATGTGGCTCATCTGAATTGAGCTGCGGTGTAAGTATGAAATACACACCAAATTCAAAGCCTTGAAAAAAAAGTAAAAGTTCTGTCTTAGTCTGTTGGGCTATTTTAACAGAATACCATAGACTTAGGTGACTTGTAAACAACAGAAATTTATTTCTCACAATTCTAGAGGCTGGGAAGTAAAAGATAAGGCACTGACAGAGTGTCTGGTGAGAGCCTGCATTCTGTTCATAGACTGTCTGTCTTCTTGCTCTGTCCTCACATGGCAGCAGGGGTGAGGGAGATTTTTAGGGTCTCTCTTATAAAGGCTCGCATCCTATTCATGAATGCTTCATCCTCATGACGTAATCACCTCCCAAAGGTTCTACCTCCAAATATCATTATAGAAGTTTCAGTATATAAATTTTGGGAAGACACAAACATTCAATCTGTAGCAAGATCTTATTCATAATTTTTTATGTTGATTACATGTTGAAATGCTATTTTAGCTATATTGATTTAAAATACTATTAAAATTATTTTGTTCCATTTTACTTTTTATGTGGCTACTGAAAAATTGAAAAGGATATATGTAGCTATTGTTGCATTTATACTGTGTAGTGGTGTTAAAGAAAGCAGAGGTACCTGTGGGTGCTGCCCAAAGGGTTTAGAAAGGTATTGAAGAAAAGGACCTGTGAAGGGGAAAGTGTTCATGCCACAGAAGGCAAGAGGTCCCTTCTTCCTCTCAACTCTCATTGGTGAAAGTCATCCATAGGCTGAAATATCATGGCCAGGAAAAGGTCAGCTCCACTATTCTTCCTACCAGCTTAACTTTCTGTTTTTTTTTTTTTAATTGAGATATAATTGACATATAACATTGTGTAAGATTAAAGTGTAGAGCATGTTGATTTGATACATTTATATATTGCTATATGATTATCACCTAGCATTAGCTAATTCCTCTATCAGGTCATATAATTATCATTTCCTTTTGTGGTAAGAATATTTAAGATTTAGTTTCTTAACACCTTTGAAATATGTAATACAGTATTGTTGACTATAATCATTATGCTGTGCATTAGATCTCTAGAACTCATTCACCTTGTAACTGCAAGTTTGAATCCTTCAATCAACATCTCTCCAATTGCCCCGCTGCCCAGCCCCTGATATCCACAACTCCACTCTGTTTCCACGAGTTTGGCTTTCTTAGATTCCACATATAAGAGAGAGCATGCACTATTTGTCCATCAGACTTGTCTCACTCAGCATAAGACCTTCAGGTTCCTCCCATGTTCTTGCAAATGGCAGGATTTCCTTCTTTCTTATGGCTGACTGGCTAGAACATTCAGTCTTCATTCTTTCCTCTCATTAACATTTCCTCATACATAATAGTTTTAAAAATGAAACTCTAAGCATGTGCTCTCTCTCCTAAATGTAACTCAATGCTTCTTCATTGCCTACAAGATAACTTCCAACATTCCTGGTCTTATATTCAGTCTTTTTTGGTCTCAGTTGATTTTCCACATATTTATACATTATATTATTTTTCTACATTGGTCAGTTTTCCCTTTAAAGCATGCTACTTTCTTTCTTTTTTTTTTTCTATAAATCTGTTCACATTATCCCCCCAAGAATCCCTCACACCAATTTCTGACTAGCCAGTTAAATAATGGCCAAAAAAACAAAAATTCATGTCCCATCCCATGAAATCAATGAATATGACTTTGCCCGGTCTTTGCTCATGTCTTTAAGTTAAGAATCTTAATATGAGATTATCCTGAATGGACACTATATCCAATGGCAATGTCCTTGGAGACAGAAGAGGAGGAGGTAGCTATAGAGAAGCCACATGAGGACAAAGGCAGAGATTAGCTCTATGCAACCACAAGCCAAGAACGCCTGAAACCACCAAAGGTTGGAAGAGGCAAGAAAGGATTCTTCCTTAAGGGCCTTGAGAAAGAGTGTGGCCCAGCCATAGTCTTGACATTGGACTTCTGGCCTCCACAATCATAAGGGAGCAAATTTCTGTTGTTTTTAAAGCAACCAAATTTGTAGAAGTTTGTTATAGCAGCCATAGAAATCTAATACACTGACCAAATTACCAATTTCTATTCATCTTGCAATGGTTTATTCTCACCTTTAAAATGTAATGTTGCCCCCCTTCCATAGTATTTTTTACACATTCCTTATCTATTACTTTCTATTGTATACAGTAAGTATTCAGTAATCTATTTTACTTACTAGTCTGTACATTGAGGAAAAGTGATAATACTTTATAGACATCTCTATTCCCATAGTACCTACCTACCAGAGTGTCTCATATATATATATGGTACAAAAATGCTAATAAATATTGTGCAAATCAATACTTTGCTTTGAAGTTCCACTTTGAAAAATTATTTGATTCTTCTAAGTCTTTAGTGGTTCAACAGGAAGTTCTGTTGGGTTTTTATTTTCATATTAAGGATACCTTTGAAATGCAGCTTTGAAATACATATATATATATAATTATCCTCAAGATGCAGTACTTTGAAAAATTCATTTGATTCTTTTTTATTTTTTATATATTTTTTGTTTTTTCCACTTTATTTTTTCCATCATGATAAGTGTGCTTATTATTATTATTCTTTTAAATCTTGGTTCTTTATAATACAATAATGACTTCAAACCCAGTAAAGGCTTGGAATTAAAACACTGTATCTTGAAATGTAATCATGAGTTATATACATATTCTATTTGAAATATGATTTGTTGAAACAATCTTTGTCTTAAGAAAGTATTTTGTATAATTTAAGTGAAGTATCTTTTGTAAGACTAAAGGAAAGGTGTAGGTTGTGTATTTTCTCTTAATATGCTGTTACCCTTTTACAAAGCTGCATAAATAAGACTTCTCTTATGTTTGTGGGGAGAATAATTGCTAAAGGGAGATTGGTGACAGTATAATTATATAATGTACCAGACAATATCTTAACAAACAGTTGTTTATACAATGGTTGACTTCTGCAATAAAAAAATAACACAAAATGAAAAATAGGACTGAGTCTCACCCCATTTCAAAAAATAAATGTCAACATATTCGAATGTAATTTCTACAATTTCAGATTATATAACTTAGTATCATTATAGAAAGTGGGAACTGCCATTCTCCATTAATATAGTTTGATATTTTTCCAAAATAAAGTATCTTGATCTTATCCTCAAACTAAATATATTTTCTCATGAAGTCTCTGCACAATTTCCCCACCTCACTGAATTAAATATTATTCAAGAAAAACTAGCACTAGAGTATGAAAAAACATAGAAATAGAATTATCAACCATTTTATCGTTATTCAATTAACATTTAATTGAGTATCTGGCATACAGTAGGGTCCTTCGTAAATACTTATTAAATAAATTGATCTTGCATATGGTAGTTTCTTTTTTTTACAGTTGACTTTAATTTTAGAAGAAAAAGTTCAATCTCCTTTCTTAAGATAATTTTAAGAAGTTTTTATAAAATAAATTTGCAAGCACATTAGTCTTATACTAATTACCTTCAATAACTGTCTGAGTGACTAAACATTTTTAAATATACTTCATTATCACATATATGTTATTGCTCATTATCTTCATTGATAATCTGCCTTTTTGTCACAAAGGAAGGATTGCCTTCTTGTTTTTTGTTTCCCTCTCCTCCTACTCAAAGAGAACTATCACCTCATTATTGAGTCCCAACTCATCTGTATATTTAGCTGTTCCCTATTTATAACACAATTTCTCTGTCTTTATATAGGTTGAAGTCTATTGTATATTCATAAACCTCCCTTGACTTAACATTCTATTCTAGTTACCACCTTTTGTCACAGTCTGTTCCATTTTCTATTCCTTTCATAGTTTCTACAGATAAAAGCCTTAAGGCTACAGAACAGTTTGATAGTACTTCCTCATCTTGAGGATTCACATACAAACAGTTTTTAAGAATTAGCACCCCACTACTACATGTATCTGAGATCCATGGTTTCAGTTTCTCATCAGTTAATTATTTTTGAGTGAGTGTCTTGAAATGTTATCAAGCTCTCTCGATCAGTCTTATGGATAGAATTTTACTAGCTCTTTTTTTTTTGTGATGGCATAACCTCTCAAGACTCCTCATTTTCTTCAGGAAGACCAGCTCCAGCTCCTTAAAAATATGTAGCTTATTGCCTCAACTCTTCTTGAATGACAAAACCCCAGGCCTCCATTCTCCAACCTGTTCTGGGTGCCCTCCCACTCTGTTTCAAATTTGCTATCTTTGGATTTTCATCCTCTATTTCTTTTGAGATATCTATTCACTTATCACTCATGGACCTTCTTCTTTCTTGGTTTACTTTTTTAGTGAAGCACATTCTGCACTAGCTCCCAAAGAAAGGAAGAAAAGATGAATAAAAGGTGAATTTTTGAGGCTGTAGATACCTCACAATATCCTTATTCAATATGAATCCTTGATGGGAGAACTGCCTTGGGATAGAATAGTAGATTGGACAGTTACCTAAAAACACTTAAAGCTTTTCTCCATTTTCTTCTACTTCAGATGTGGCTACAAAAGATTCTTATATCATTCTTATTTATGAACTTTGATCCAAATTTGTCTCTTTCCTTCTGTGTAAGCTTTAAGACTGTTTCTTTATCCACAATATTTTGAATATTTTCTGCTTGGTATGAGGATTTTTTTTATGTACTGGGATGATTATTGATGGGTTGATCCTTTCAATCTAGAAAATAATGTCTTTTGGTTAAGTAACTTATTTGTATTATTTATTTCATTACATAGTTTAAGAAACTACTTTGTTGCAGGGTGTTTAGATACTTAGAACACAAGAGAGAATAAAACAGAAAATCTGTGCCTTTAAGCAGTTTATATTCTAATGGAGGTGGACAGATTTTTAAAAATATATATATTTCAAAGAATGTTAAAAGGTGATCAGTGACCAAGGAAAAAATAAAACAACATAAAGGAAATTGGAAGTCTTAGGTTACAGAGGCAGATTGCAATTTTCAATAGGGTGGTTAGGATGGGCTGTCCTCGGAAAGAGAAATTTGGAAAAAAAAAAAGACATGAAATTAAATGAAGGAAATAGTTCTTTGATTATCTGGTTAACTTTTCCAGGAAAAAGGAACAGTCAACACAAAGATCCCATGCAGCAACATGCTACATTGTTCAAGGGGGTAAGCATGGACGGGTAATGATCAAGAGAGAAATCAAAGGTAAGTTATCAAATAAGTGCATAGTAGGAGATGTAGTCAGAGGTGAAATAATGGAAGTAAGGTAGATTTTATAAGGCCTTAAAGGTAGGCAATAATAATACAGTTAATTGCATAAACTAAGACCCTTTTAAGAATGAAAATATGGAGGCCGCGTCCCGTGGCCTTAGAGTCGCCGCAGCCATGGCCAGCCAGTCGCAGGGCATTCAGCAGCTGCTGCAGGCCGAGAAGCGGGCCGCCGAGAAAGTGTCGGAGGCCCGCAAGCGAAAGAACCGGAGGCTGAAGCAGGCCAAAGAAGAAGCTCAGGCTGAAATTGAACAATACTGTCTGCAAAGAGAGAAGGAGTTCAAGGCCAAGGAAGCTGCGGCTCTGGGATCCCATGGCAGCTGCAGCACCGAAGTGGAGAAGGAGACCCAGGAGAAGATGACCATCCTCCAGGCCTACTTCCAGCAGAACAGGGATGAAGTCCTGGATAACCTGCTGGCCTTTGTCTGTGACATCCGGCCAGAAATCCATGAAAACTACCGCATAAATGGATAGGGGAGGAAGGATCAGCTCTGCGTGCAGATTGGCATGTTAGATGCCTTCATGGAATACGAAGCTTCAGCAAAGCTTGAGTAGTTACATCCTTGTGAAAAGGCATTAAATTATTTCTGTGTATCACGTAGTAGGTCCCTTCACTTCTTGGAGAATAGCAAATCTAGCTTCTTTGTACAAACGTAGAGGGTATCCAAAGATTTTCTCCTTTTACCTCATGTTTCTTAGAAATTTAATGTGTATACGTTGTCTGTTTTCCTATGCCTTTTAGTTCAAGCAACATATGTATCAATACTTTTTCTTTCTTAGATGTAGAAAAAAAAAACTGTTCAAAGAAAGAAAGGGATTAAATATTTTTTTTCCCTAAAGCTTTCTTGAAGGTCAGGGGCTTTCTCTATGGAAAAGTAGTAAATAGTTACTGTAACTTGTGTGAAGCAGCAGCTGGCCTTAAGTCATCTCGGCTAAGGGTGGAACAGCGAATACTAGTATATATTGTTCGGGCTGCTCTTAGTTTCTCTTACCCAAAATTATTAGATGATAGAATTCAAGAACTTCTTGTATACATGTTCTTACTTGGTGTACTGATAATCATTTGAAAGTAAAGACTTTGTCATGCAAAAAAAAAAAGAATGAAAATATGAACTAAGAATAATTATGCAAAGAAAATAGGCATAATCTGAAATTTTCTTGGGCAAACTAAGACATAGGTTCACCTTAATTGTACATAATTTTAATACATTTCCTGGGGTTTTTTTGAGTGAAGTGGGGAGATATTCCTTGTGTGTTTATGTGTGTGTGTGCGTGCACATGCACAGGTGAGTGACAGGATCTTAATTAATTTTTAAAGGGATGACCATCATTGCTGTGTTGAGCCCAGATGGTAGAAAAACCAGGGTGGGAGCAAGGAGACAAGTTAGAAGACTTCTGCAAGCCTTCTACAAAATCTCTGAGAAAAGATGGTGGCTCTGAACAGGGTGATGGCAGTGGAGGTGTTGAAAGTAATTGGACTCTAAATATATTTTAAAGGTGTAAGTGCAGGTTATCATGCTAGATAGGTGAAGGCAATTATAAGCAGTTAACTGGGATTCTGTTTCTTCCATATGAGTTTGAGGAAGCACAGAAAGAACAGAGAGTGAAGAATGCATTCAAGGAAATTATGATTGACCATTGGGTTGGATAAGCAGGGAAGAAAGACATTGAGGCAGAAAGGTGCATTGAAAAGTGAAAGTATACTGGAGTAAGATCCTAAAGGGTCCTAGGAATTGTCAGAGATGGACAAATTGAGGAAGTGAGCCAGAAAAATAAGGTGTTTTTTTGTTTTTGGGTTTTTTTTGCTGTTTTTTAGAAAATGGGAAAAGAAAAAAATGAGGAGTTGACGTTCCTGGTACTGACAAGTTCCGAGAGGGCATTACACTTGAAAATGAATGGTTGAGATTGAATGATAAGAGAGAAGTTGAGGAACTGAGAGCTAGGATTTCAGCAGAATCACCTTGTTACTACTGAAGTAACCAGTCCTTAAATTATGAATGATGTTGGAGATAATTATAAAGAGCCAGGGGATAAATGAGTTTAGAAGTAAAAGGGAATGGCCTGAAAGCCAGTGAATGAACACAAACATGAGATATTAGTAAGTAACATAATTTGATCACGTGATATTCAGTGCTGGGTTTATGGAAAGGGGAATACACATGGACTAGAATCTTCATTGAGACCAGTTGTCTTGAGGGCATTTATCAAACTTGGTGAATTTAAGTATCACTGTTCGTGGTCTTGTGGAGCTTGGGGAACCAAAGGTAGAGGAAGGATCAATTCATAGATGGGAGGCTAATGGATGAACCTGTTTAAGGATGGGCTTTATAGCATCATCACAAAAGCAAATATGAGCTCATAATAAACCCATACACCTATCACCACACCTACACACACCTCTACCTCGTTCCTCCTTCACTATTGCTGAGCACAAGGGAGAAAAAAACTCCTCTGAGGATTTGGAAATTATCAAGCATATTTGCAGATAAAATTCACAAGACTTGTATGGTTTTAAGAAAAAAAAAAGAACAAAAATTTTTGTCTAAGGTGGCTCCTGTCTGGTAGTAAAGCCAGGAACTTCATTGGAACAAAAGTAAAATGTTCTCTGAGGAATCATTTATATCCAGGTCTCAATTTTCTACCAAAAAAAAAATCCATGGAAAATTTGCAACTGAAAAAAAATTCATTGAACCCACAAAAAAACCCCTACCAAATTGCTTGAGAGCCAAATGATTAAAATGGTTAAAAGTCAACACATGACAACAAAATCATATCCTCAAAAGGATCATATACTGGAATCACCAGAGAAAGAAAATGAATGGAACAATCAAGATGTTTGATTATTTGTGTGGAGACAAAGCAAATTGACATTAAAAAAAATAAAAAAAAACAAAAAACTTCAATGATAAGATTTAAAGTCACAATTTGTAAATGAAGAATATGACATCTATAAGAAAGAAGCACAGAAGAGGGAGTATGTGGTGAGGAGACGAGAGGAGAATAGCCAGAAAATCAAACTCATATCTTTTTTAATTCTTTTTATTTTTTTCAGTATATAACTTTACTCTAGAACATCTTCAGTAATTTTGTTTCCTGAAATTTAATCTTCTATTACATTTAAATTATTTTATTTCATAACCTATAACATGCCTTTTTCAAAAAAGGGATGGATTTCTTGCTAAAATATGAAATGTAAGCTATTACATTCAGAATGTATATATACAGAATGTATATATACAGAATGTATATATTCAGAATATATATATACAGAATGTAAGATATTACATTCAAACTTCAGAAACTTTGGTTTGGAAAGTGTTCTCTCACCTTTGAATAGAATCTATTTTATAAAGTAAATATTTTTTTTCTTGTTGTTGTAACACGAGCTTATCTGTTTTATTTACTTAGATATTTCAGTATAGTTGACACCAAATGTTACATTAGTTTCAGGTGTACAACTGAGTGATTCCAAAGAGTCCACCAAAAAATTGCTAGAACTCATACACAAATACAGCAAAGTCTTAGGATATAAAACCAATGTATAGAAATCTGTTGCATTTCTATACACCAATAACAAGGCAGCAGAAAAAGAAAGCAAGGAATTGATCCCATTTGCAATTGCACCAAAAACAATAAGATACCTAGGAATAAATCTAAAGAAGTAAAAGATCTACACTCTGAAAACTGTGAACACTTATGAAAGAAACTGAAGATGACACAAAGAAATGGAAAAGCATTCATGCTCATGGATTGAAAGAACAAACATTGTTAAAATGTCCATACTACCCAAAACAATCTACACATTTAATACAATCCCATAAAATACCACTAGCATTATTCACAGATCTATAACAAACAATCCTAAAATTTTCACAGAACCACAAAAGACCCCAAATAGCCAAAGCAATTTTGAAAAAGAAAATCAAAACTGGCGGCATCATGATTCCAGATTTCAAGCTCTATTACAGAGCTGTAATCATCAAGACAGTATGGTACTGGCACAAAAACAGACATAGGTCAATGGAACAGAATAGAAAACCCAGAAATGGACCCATAACTCTATAGTCAACTAAGCTTCGACAAAGCAAGCAAGAAAGAATATCCAATGGAAAAAAGACAGTCTCTTCAACAAATACTGTTGGGAAACTGGACAGCAACATGCAGAAGAATGAAACTGGACCACTTTCTTACACCATACACAAAAATCAATTCAAAATGGATGAAAGATCTTAATGTGAGACAGGAAACCATCAAAATCCTAGAGCAGAACAGGCAGAAACATCTTTGACCTTGGCCATATCAACTCCTTATAGACACATCACCACAGGCAAGGGAAAAAAAAGAAAAATGATATTGGGACTTCATCAAGATAAAAACCTTCTGCACAGCAAAGGAAACCAAGGAACAAAACCAAAAGGCAGCCTGTGACTTCTCTATGCATTATACTATGCTCACTGCTGGTGTAGCTATCGTATGTCGCACGCAATGCCATTACATTATCATTACCTATACTCCTTATGCCTTTTATTCCATGAATTATTCATTCCATAACTGAAAGCCTGTTTCTCCCACTCTCCTTCACCCATTTTGTGCATCCTCCCACCCCCTCCCTCTGGCAGCCACCAGTTTGTTCTCTGTATTCTGCTTTTTGTTTATTCTTTTTTGTTTTCTGTTTTTTAGATTCCACATATGAGTGAAATCATATGATATCTGTCTTTCTCATTCTGACTTATTTCACTTAGCATAATACCCTCTAGGTTCATCTGTATTGTTACAAATGGCACACTCTCATCCTTTTTTATGGCTGTGTAATATTTCATTGTATACATACCACATTTTCCTTATCCATTCATCTATCAATGGACACAGGTTTCTCTCATATCCTTTCTATTATAAATAATGCTGCAATAAATACAAGGGTGCATATATCTTTTTGATTTTGTTTTCTTTAGGTAAATAGCCAGCAGTAGAATTTGTGTTTTGGCGGGGTTTTTTTGGATAAATACCCAGCAGTGGAATTATTGGATCATATGCTAATTCTATTTTTAATTTTTTGAGGAACCTCCATTTGTTTTCCACTTTGGCTATCCAATTTACATTTCCACCAATAGTGCATGTAGATTCTGTTTTTTCCACATCCTTTTCAACACTTGTTATTTCTTCTTTATTTGAGCTATTCTGACAGGTGTAAGGTAAAGTAAACATACTTTAGGTTGTTATTTCAACACACTGTGATAGGTTTTGCCATCAAGTGTGAATGGGCACCTGAGTAGAATCATAGTATATTACAGTTTTTACATTCATTAGAAATTATCCAATCTAATCCATTATTCTATAGATAAGAATACCAATAAGAATATGAAGAAAAGGAAAACATAGTTATGTAATTTTGAACTGATAGTAACTTCATTGTGGATATTAGTTGTTTAGGCTAAATATTCTTAATTGCAATAAAAAACAGAATTTTGAATTCAAAGTATGCCAACTCAATTTCTAACACACTTGTTTACCATCTTTGTGACTGTATGTAAGTTAATTAACATCTCCAAGCATTAGTTTCTTCATATGAAAAATGAGAATACTACTAGCTAGTACGGGAGTTGTAATTAAGAGAAAATAAAATATGTGAAAGCCAACAAATGTTATTCAGTGCTCATAAATATTACTTTTATCATTAGTATTATTACTAACCAAAATTAAAGCAAAATATTTCAATTTGTAAGCAACTCAAAAATGACTTTCCTTAAAACATTGAATCATTATGTGAATTGAGAAATGAATTTCAGCATTTCCTTTTTTATTTCATTTCTGAGGAGGCTATCTTTGAAGCATATAGCTATAAACTCCCGGAATTAATTTTCGAAAGTCAGCATAGACACAAATAAGAACACATGATATAATTAAAAAGGAAAGCATCATGCTGCTACATCAGAAGCAGAGTATGAAAAAAGAAGTAGGAATGTCATTTCATGGTGGGAAGCAGGAGGATGCAAGTTAAACTTTTTTTTTTAAGAAAAAAAATAAAGACATGTTGAAATAGCACTCAGCCTGCAAAGTCAGAGAAGGTTAAAAATATTTATGTTATTGATGAAACAGCAGAGAGGAGGAGTCACCACAAGGTATCTATAGGCTTTCATGACAATATTTTCCATAGTTCACATTTGAAAAGCATACATTTCTTAATATCTAGAATTTAAATTTATCTCTGCAATAATTAACAGGAGCAGAAATAACCAGAGTAATTTTATGATGCTTAACTCAAGATTTGTACCACTACGTTTGTAAGTGGGAGTATCAATAGTAAATACTCCAATAAACAGTATTTATATCATTTTATGTGCATTTGTAGATAAATACATAGATGCATTAGTTAGCTTTTGCTGCATAACAAACCATCCCAAAATTCAGTGGCTTAAAACAACAATCTGGTATCTCACAGTTTCTGTTGTTCCGGAATTCAGCCACATCTTGGCTAGGTTCTCTGGTTCAACATCTTTTACAAGACTGCAGTCAAGCTAATGGCCAAGAATGTGATCTTAATTGAAGGCTCAACAGGCCGGATGGCTTGGAGGCAGGGAAGGATCTGCTTCCCAGCTCAGTCATTAACATTCACAGGATTCATCTCCTTAGGGGTAGTTGAAGTGAGGGACTCAGTTTCACATTGGCTGTTGGCCAGAGGCCTTGCCCAGTTACTTGTCACATGAGTCTTTCTACAGGGCAGTTCACAATATGAAAACTGGCTTCCATCAAAACAAGTGAGAGAGTAAGAGAAGGTGAGCAAGAAAGAAGCCAAGGTCTTCTTGTTGCCTAATCTTTGAGCTTTTCACCATATGCTATTCATTAGAAGTAAGTTACTAGGTCCAGCCCACACTAAGGAGTATGGATTATGTATAATACTAAAATACTAGAAGGTGAGGATCATTGGGAGCCATCTTCGAAGCTGACTGCCAAGGGGCTCCTGGGTGGCTCAATGTGTTGAATCTCAGACTTCGGCTCAGGTCCTGATCTCATGGTTGTAGGATCGCGTGTAGGGCTCCACGCTCAGTGTGAATGGGCTTCAGATTCTTTTTCCCTCTCCCTCTCCCTCTGTCCCTTCCTGATTGTGCTCTCTCTCTCCCCAAAACAAATAAAATCTTGGGTGCCTGGGTGGCTCAGTTCGTTAAGTGACTGCCTTTGGCTCGGGTCATGATCCTGGAGTCCTGGGATCAAGTCCCACATCGGGCTCCCTGCGTCTGCTTCTTCCTCTGACCCTCTTCCCTCTTGTGCTCTCATTCTCTCTCTCTCAAATAAATAAATAAAATCTTTAAAAATAAATAAATAAAATCTAATTAAAAAAGAAGCTGATTGGCACAACAGACTATATATAGATACATAAATATGTATATTATAATATTGATTATGTATATCTATATATATAATCATACTACATACATATTTGTACATAAACACATATTTACATAAAATATAAAATGCAATATATAAGTAGGATGCATAAATATAATAAACATATAATATACACATTTATATATAAATACACATATGCAAGAATATAAAAATAGAAATATTTGTTTATACTAAATATTTAGTAAACAGTACATTTTAAAATTTAGGTTTATTAATTCTAAATTAATCGTTTTGTTTGCACTTAAAATGTTCAGATATAGATAACTTCAAATATTGCTAGAGTGTTCTTGAAAATGTATAGTTTCAAATTTCCACTTTTAATCAAGAATATCAAGCATAGAATTTGTACAGCAAATGAAGAATAGTGCTTTTTTCAATAATGGTGGCTAGTGTAACCCAATTTTGGTTGGCTATAAATTATCATATCTTTGACATGTTTATTTGTAGTTATTTATGTTTTCCTGAAGAGATTATTTTCATTTTTTTGAAATATTTTTGACAAAGTACAATCTTTTAAGATATTAATTTCTTCACATTTTCTCCAAACATTATTTTCACATTATGAAGCTAGTGACATACTACGTGGCAACTAATTAATGATAACTAGTTAATTTCTAAATAAGTATGTGTAGGATTCTTTGTTTCATATAAGTATAAAAATAGGAAAGAATCAGTAAAAGTTAAAGTTAAATTATTATCAAAGGCAATAGAGAAAGAAAAATATTAATAAAATGGGTATATTGACTATCTTACAGAAAAAACCCTAAGATAAACATTAATGTGATTAATATATTTCAAAAAATCTTATATTTTAATATTAAAAATACCTTGCTGCCAGAAAAATGTTGAATTATCTCATACTCCTCTGGGGGAGTTCTAGTAGCAACGGTATTGTATGTTCTTCTAATAAGGGAATTCACATTTTTTGCCTCATGGCTAATGCTACCTATAATAATAGCAACTTTCAAATGAATGTCAAGCTTGCTCCATTTACAGAGGCACTTTGCAAGAGCAAGCTAGGGAGGCTCAGATCAGTTCATTTTCAGAAATTCTTTTTGGGTTCTGATTAGTTAACTATTAAATAAAGTAATTATTCCAAACCTGAGGTGAAATTCAAAATGCTGTATTTAGCAAGCACTGTTGCACTGTCAGTCAGCAGGGAGAATAGAGCTGGCTCTTAAGTATAACCAGAAGATACTGTTTGAATGACAGCTTAGGAAAATAGCGCAGACGATAGGAGTTATAGGTGTTCTACCAATTACCTGTCAATCAATGGCTGCATGGGCATACTAATTTTTATACTGTAATTCATATGGAAATGTACTGTGGTAGAGAAAGAAGCTTGTAAAAAATAAATGCAACTTAAAGATAGGGATAAAACTTGATGAATGTGAAAAAATGTTTGCTAGCCCTATTTTCTATCTTCTATGATCGATATAACACACACTAGAAAGTAACTTCAAGTTACTATCACTTAGGAAATGGAACGTCAGAAACACAAAATAGCGTTCTTTCACAATGAAGGTCTCTCTCTTTGCTTCTGAATAAGACCACTAAAGTCTTTTTCATTTATTATTGTTTATTCACTAAAATTTTTAGAGCTGTTAAGTCATCATCACAACTAAATCCAGAGTAACAGCACTATTTTTTAGCCTTAATTTACCATCTTTGATCAGATTCCCACATGTGATCTTGCTACCGTAAGGATTACAAAGACATGGGATAAACAGCACTTGATACAAAAAGTGTACAAAATATTACAAAAATGTGCAATAGTAATTCTGTAACAAAAAACTTGTTTATTTTCTGTCATTTGTAATCCTGGGCACCCTCTTTGTAATACAGGGCAAAAGACTTTTAGCTTATGTCTAGGACTAATAGTTCCACTTTTGTAAATCCCATTCTACCTAGAACTTCTATCATGTATTCTCTCCTTTTTAAAATATGTTTTCCATTTCTCTCATTATATTATACCCTTGCCTTCAACAGAATTCTCTTCTCCTTAAAACTAACTAACCAAATTAAAAACCTTAACCTTCCATGACAACTTCCTCAATATTAACTATTCTTTTCTAGGCAAGATTTCTGACATGGTATCCTACACAGGTTATATTCTCCGTTCCCTTACCTCCCATTTATCTGTTTTACCTGCTGAAATTCAGTGTCAATCCTCCCTGCTCTGGGAAATCCTATGGAAATTCCCCAGTCTCTCACACGGAATTGCTTCTCAAAGGGACTACGTGTTTATTCTGAGCAAGGTTCTACTGTCTCTTCCCCTTTCTCTCTGGGTATGCCCTAGTCCCTTAATGATTATAGTGAGAGAGTTAGTGACAGGTGTTGGAAGAGTGGGGAAAAAAAGCAAATTTCCTCAGGAAATAGCACTTGCGCAATTGGAGAGTAATGATGGTGGTAGCTGCTCAGGATTCTAATTAGAATGGCTTTAAATATCAAATGTGGAAACAGAGAGTAGTGGGCTATTTCTTTTTTTGTTTTGTTTTGTTTGTTTGTTTAAAGATTTTATTTATTTATTTATTTGACAGAGAAAGACAGCAAGAGAGAGGGAACACAAGCAGGGGGAGTGGGAGAGGGAGAAGCAGACTCCCCGCTGAGCAGGGAGCCTGATGTGGGACTCGATCCCAGGACCCTGGGATCATGACCTGAGCCGAAGGCAGATGTTTAAGGACTAAGCCACCCAGGCGCCCCATTGGGCTATTTCTTCTGATTTACTTCCTGTTATGGGTTGAATTTTGTCTCTCAAAAAGATGCTGAATTCTAGCCATCAGTGCCTATAAATGTGACTTTATTTGGAATTAGAGTATTTGCAGTTGACAAAGTTCAGCTGAGGTCATTAGGGCAGCCCTAATCCAATACGAATATGTCCTTATAAAAAGGGGAAATTTGGACACAGAGACCATCATGTGAAGTTGAAGGCAGACTAGGGTGATGCACCCTTTGCCAAGAAATGCGAAAGATTGTCCACAAACAACCAAAAAATAGGAGAGAGTCATGGAACAGATTCTCCCTCAAGGCTTCTGATACCAGCCCACTGATACCTTGATCTTGGACTTCCAGCCTGCAGAGCTGTGGGATAATACATTCCTGTTGGTTAAGCCACCCAATTTAGTGGTACTTTGTAACAGCAGCTCTTACAAACTAATTGTGAAAATAAAGGAAACCTCATTAAAAATGGAGTTGGAAAAAAACTGGAGTTGGGCATCCCTGAAGGGGGAGCTCTCATGCACTACCACCCACCCTAAGAAGCATATCTCAAATTCCCCACCTGGAAGAAGTACACACCTCAGTCGTAGGAAGAAAAAACTTCTTGCCCACCTGGAGCCCAGCCCATGAGACGCTGTCACACCCAGCCAGTAAGGAGCTGCAGCAGCCCCTCCAGCTTCCTTCTTGCCTGTGTAAAAGTGAGTCCCTCTCCCATGTTCTCCAGGCTTGGCTATGGTTCACCGTAGCTCACTCTTCCCGAATTGTGATTCTCTGCTGTTCCTGAATAAACTCATTTTTCTAGTAAAATAGCTAGTTCTTTTGAGGTCAACAAATTGGTCATGTATTCCGTTTCAGGAAACGAAGTGTTAAGAGATCATTGTGTTCTGCTTCGGTCAGTTTTATTAGACATGCACTTGTAGGAAAGTTCTTCTTTTTTCGTTTAAAGGGTATATTTTGTTTCCTATGATGAAAAATTTCCTGGAATTATGAACATTCATGAATTTTTAAAATGAGAAATTCAAAGGGACTTTATGAGGTGAGCAAGAATGTTATCATTTTAGACCGCAAATCTAAAAATATCAGATGTTTAAATAGCATTGATTTTAAGTTATTACTATAAAAACAGCACACGTTCTCTGTAAAAACTTGAAATAAAATGAGGATGTGTATGTCACCGCGAAAAGCACTGTGTTCCAGCTCTTGTTATGGATGCAATAAAGAATTAGAGATCCGTGCCCCAACGGAGAGCAGAAAATACTATGATTAAAGCCATCAGTAAACTCTCTAGGGCAGAGCCGGCAGGTTTCCTGAGCTGGAACCTGCCCCTTGGTTGTTTCGGAATTGGATTTTTATTTGGTCTTTCTGGGCTGGGAGGAGCTGTGATGTCTAGTAGGGTGGTCTCTAATGGAGGCTGCTTCCAATCTTTGGGAGACTCCTCCTACAGGTTAGGAGGAGGAGTTTTTGACCCTACAAGATTTGTACCAGACTGGTCATGGCAGGCTTTCCCCCATGCGGGGGGGGGGGGGGGGAAGGGTGGCTGTAACTGCACTGTGGATGCATTATAATGAATCTAGGGGTTACCCTGGGTCACAGGTGCAAGAGGAGAGCGCATGCTCTGCACCTGTGGCTCTTGGTCTCGGAAGCCACGAGGTCAGGATGTCCCGTTCCTGGGCTTCTAAGGTGTAACCAATTTATCACCATCCTTGCCTTCAGCTCATGTCTAACTGCCTACTCTATCTTCCCCCCTCCCTCAAGAACTGCGGACTCTAAAATCTTTCAGGTCAAGGAATGAATGCTCCTCAGGGGTTCCTTCCACTGCTTACATCTATCTTCTACCTAACATATATATGCAGGCACAATAAAAAATATCTCATGGTATCAGTTCCCAGAGATAAATATTCCCATCCAGCCATTTTTTCCCTATTATTAGGTATACTTCTATAATCTTATTTGAAATGCATTATCAATATTTCATTAAATAATAATAGCAAAAAATGTTAACCATTATAAGCAATATTAATTGGGCACCCATACTCTGCCAGAATATTATGGATTCAGCCTAGACTTTGATTGACATAAGCATTATATTTGTTTTCATTTTTAGCTGTTAAAACTGAAAACTTAGAGATTTTTATTATATAAACATTTTTATGCTTCTCTGAATATTGCTTTTGTGTAAAATCCTGGGTCTCTTTATACAACCATTTAAAATGCTTTTGGCAAATATTACAAAATTGCACTTCAACAATATTATATTAAATTATAGTGCATTTAGAAAATTATGAGGGTTCATTTGGCCCAACCCTACCAATACTGGATCCTCTATTAAAAAAACAAAACATAAAACAAAACTAGCAATTTGGCAGTTATATTGTTAGTTAAATCTAGCAATTAATTTACATTTCTTTAAACATTAAATAAATTTATGGGTCATTAATATTTACTCTTTTTTAATTAGCTTTTGCAATATGCATTGAGCTGTTTCTTTCTGAGATTGTTCCCAATGAAGGATCATATCCTGGTTATATTTATATTATATAATTTATCTGTTCCTTTGCTTCAATTGATTAGATAAAATTCAGCTACTAAGACCCAACTGGAGCCATCAAATTACCTTCCTCAGCAATTTAGAATTGGAAAACCATAGAATTCAGTCTCCATTAGTACCTATAACTAGGAACTGCTATAAAGTTTGGTTTGAGGGGCACCTGGGTGGCTCAGTCGTTAAGCATCTCTGCTTTCGGCTCAGGTCATGATCCCAGGGTCCTGGGATGGAGCCCCACATCGGGCTCCTTGCTCAGCGGGAAACCTGCTTCTCTCTCTCCCACTCCCCCTGCTTGTGTTCCCTCTCTCGCTGTGTCTCTCTCTGTCAAATAAATAAATAAAATCTTTAAAAAAATAAAGTTTGGCTTGAGCAGCCACTTTTGGATGCATTCATGATGAAGTAGATGATGGAGTGTTACATATGTAACATATTCAAAATGTGCTACATCTTCATTGTCTAGTATGATAGCTGCTATCCACATGTGGCTCTTGATTATTTGAAATGTGACTAGTGTAACGGAGAAATTGAATATCTAATTACATTTCATTTTAATTAATTCAAATTTAAATAAATAATCACATACTAAAGACTATTGTACTGAACAGTGTGGCTGTAGACAGAAAAGCGTGAAGCTTGTGTGCGGAGAAAAGAGAAATGAAAGAGTCTGTGGCACTGGAGAAATGGAGAGAATAGTGGACAATCTCTGAGAGCTTTTGAGCTTCATGGTTTTTTTGTTGCAATTTCTGATGAGGCTAAGCTGTACGTTTCCTGCTCTGAATTTAGTGATACCAAATGCTGGCATTATAAATAATATCCCAGGTCTTTTCTAAGGTTATTTTTCTATTCCTGTTTTCTACTTGACTCAAATTGTGAAACATACATTTTGCTAGAAGATTATTTATCTAATTGGAAATTTGACAATTGTTAGAAGTCACTGTTAAAAACCTTTTACTTCATATGTGATGTAAGAATTAGTGTGAATTCCTTAAATATTTTTTCTGTTCGCTAGCTAAATGATTTCTGCTATTTTTTTGTCTTTTGCTGCTTGCTTTTTATTTATTGTAATTTGAACAATATCTTAATACCATATAAAGAAATAATTCTTATAAACACCAGGCCAGGTATTTTCTATCAGAAAAATTCTACCTAAATTAAAAAAAAAATTCAAACTTACTTTAACTCTTTCAGGAAACATAGAAACCTAATCAAATCACAATTCCTATTTACATCATAATACTCATCCTTGATATCAAAACTAGAAAAAAAATCGTAGGCCAGTCTCATTCCTAAAAACGTAAAATCTTAAGCAAAATATTCGCAGATCTCAGTAAAGTATAAAGAATATATCATGATATAATTGGATTAATCTCAGATGAACAATTCAAGATTTATTGAAAACATTTTTTTAGATGTTAAATAATTAGAAATATATATCAAAACCACAGAGAAGAGTGTTTTACAGGACAACACTGTCAACAGTCCTAAAGTTGATGAAAAGATACAATGTAATGATAATGAGAAACCTCCAAAAATCCTCATGGCTGTGGATAAAATTTGATTACTTTATCTAAAATTTCTGGGTCAGCAGAAGGCCAATTAAAGCAAAAATACTCTTGAAAAAGACTAATACGCTTATAGGACATATTCTATCAACTGTCAAGAATTATTATAAAGCAATGTTATTTAAACCCCCATAATACTGGTGTTAGAATAGTTGAATTAGCTGTAGGAACAGATTAAGAGCCCAGATGTAGTCCCATGCACATATAAAAACTGTATTCTGAGATATGTGGATAAGTATGATAAATCTTATACATATACATATATATACACACATTTTGTCTATCAAAGACTGTTAAGTAGATCCTTTAAATATAAGTAATAAGGCAAACACAATAAAATTTACGTAAAGGCAAATGACTTAATGTGATTATCTCATATTAACTGAGATTTAGATTTAACATTTTACTAAAGCATGATATATCAGTTTCCTGTGGCTTTTGTAACACATTACCACAACCTTAGTGGCTTAAGCCAACAGAAGTTTATTCTCGCAATTCTCCAGGCTAGATGTCCTAAATCTGTCAGGGCCTCACACTCTCTGCGGAGATAGAGGAGAATCCAATCTTGGCCTCTTCCAGCTTCTGGTTGGTGCAGTGTTCTGGGGTCTTCCTTGGCATTTGGCTGCATCGCTCCAATCTCTGCCTTGGTCTTCATACTGCCTACTGCCCCTCTTCTCTCTATCTCCAGTCTCCCTCTGCCCTATTATAAGGACATTTGTCACTGTATTTAGAGCCCACCCTGATAATCCATGATTATGTCTTCATTTCAAAATCCTTAATCACATCCTCAAAGACCCTTTTTCTAACTAAGATGAACAATCACAGATTCCAAGGATTTGTTTGCATACCTTTTGTGGGGACATTCTTCATCTGATCACAAATAATTATGATATTCAATGATTATTATTTGATTATTAAATCAAGTTAACAAATTGAGACTAAGGCTTTTACAATTCATTAGAATACATTCCTTTTTTTTTTAATATATTTTTTTAAGATTTTATTTATGAGAGAGAGAGAGACAGAAGCAGGCAGAGGGAGAAGCACAGGCTCCTTGCTGGAGCCCGATGTGGGACTCGATCCCAGGACCCTGGGATCATGACCTGATCCAAAGGGAGACGCTTAACCGACTGAGCCACCCAGGCGTCCCATTAGAATACATTCCTTAAGTGTACTATATAAGTTAGGCAATTTTCATAAATTTCTAACTGTGTGAAGGTCCACACTACTCTGAAATCCTGCACACCCATTTCATGAATCATAGAGCTTCGAAGTATCTCCAGAGGTCAGTTACTGTCTTCCCTTGCCTCTAGGCATAGCTACATTTAAACTAACCCAGGAGGAAAGGTGTCTGCTCTGTTCTTAAAGATCTCCAGCAAAAGAGATTATATACCCTCTTCCAGCAACACATTTTGGCATTTCAAGCATTGAATATTTAAAATCTAACTTTTACATTGCAGAGGCATGGGAAATAGTAAAACCTTTACAACTTGCACATTTACTGAGAAGTTCCAACAGTTGTTGCAGGAGACAGTAAATATGATGCAAATAAGAAAAACTAGAACAATGAACAGATTTCATTTTTATATTACTGCTGATATTATGAGACTCAAATGCAGTTTGACATAGGGATAAATTTTGCTTTTGCTTTTTCTAGTCTTTTGAGAGAAAAAAAAATGAGTTTTCCCTTAACCCCCCCCAAAAAAAATTTAGCCTGCGTTGAAAATATGTGAAGAAAGACTTTCAAGTTCATTTCACTCCCCCAAATTTTTCTAATACCAAGTCACACTGAGACAAGGGAAAAAGCCTAACACTAGGGTAAGGGGGAGGCAGGAATCAAAAGTAAATATGCAAATGAAGACTAAATACAAAATAATCTGGCTGTTCTAACTCTTAAACAGAAAGTTTGACTATTTCTCTTGATAAGATATAAAATGGCCATACATACGTTCCAAATCTCTGTTATTTTACAAAAGAGATTTAATACAGATGGAAGTAGCAAAGTAAGCTTTGCTCATGAACTATTTTGATTATCTCCTTTACATTCTCAGATACATTTTTCTAGACAGCATTTCCACTGATACATAGTTCAAACAACATTCCACATTTTACAAATGCAAGGAGAGCATCTGATTCATTGTCCTTGGAAAGCAGTAATTTGGCAAGTAACTGCATTGCTATGTCATTCTAGAGATTATGCAGGATGTGGTGTGGGTATTCTATGCTCAGATAAAAAAGTGAAAAAGTGATGGTTTAGGTGGATCTGGGCCACAACGTAAGTATGGTATAAGTAAAAAACAGCTCTCGTGCATTTCCATACTATTGAGATTCCAAAACCTACTGTGTAAGTAAGAGTAATACAATCTACTTCTCTGTAAAGCAGGGACCTAAGGGTTGATTCTTAAAAGTTTCCCTGAGGGGCACCTGGGTGGTTCAGTTGGGTCCTGAGAGCAAGCCCCACATCAGGCTCTGTGCTCAGCATGGAATCTGCTGGAGATTCTCTCTCTTCCTCTCCCTCTGCCCCTCCCCCCACTCACTCTCCCCGTCTCTAAAAATAAAAACACAATCTTAAAAAAAAGTTCTCTGAGACTTTCTTTTGGGAAAGAATTGTTTTAATCCCAAGTGGTTCTTGATTATTACTATAAATTGTCTAGTATTTTATATATACATCTTGCTTATAATCACTGTATTTAATGCAACAACTCTAGATTTTTTTTCTTTTAATGATAGTAGTTTGGCAATGTGCCTAATCTTTGGTGATACTGCACAATCACTGTACTTTAAAGAATGGTTTATAGGTGACATGCATAATATCCCCCAGGAATTGTTTAGCATCTGATTTAGGTTTTAGTCTAATGTAAGTATAAAGTCTGAGATAATAAATTACCATGTAGAAAAATGATGTCAAACAAAGGGACTGCTGCAATCTAGCAGCTGCTAAAAAAGACTGATCTGCAGGAAAAGGAATCGGGAATAGATAGAGCATTTTAAAAATGTGGGCATTCTGGTAAAGGTCACATTGTATTTTGATCTCCTTTAAAGTATTTAAAGATGAAGAAAAATATCTCAAGAGGGTTGAGTGGTATGTGATTCTTAGGAAACAGTTTCTTCCCTGATACACAATTGTTAGATGATTACAAGTGTTTCTTTCTTCAACTTTGAATTTATAAGAGCAACTGACAATTCATTCTTTGTGAGAGGTTTTGTCTTTTCTACTTATCTCTAGGGATTTCATGAAGTTGTGTTTGCCAGAACTGGGAAATTGTCTCCAATCAGGTAGTGGTGAATAATGTCTTATTGATTAGTATGGATATAGAGGGATAGGAAAGGAGTGAGGAGGGTAACAAACTGAACAATGGAATAGCTTTTTTCATGATAATAATCTTAGGAAAATTGTACCTTTCTACCTTAATGTTAGATAGAGATTAAAATGTTTTGGATTGCCAACATGAAAGAAATGCAGTCAACTCTTCAGTTGCAAAGTCATTGCTTTAAAAGTTCTTCTGTAAATTGTTAGTTTAGGATGATAAAAGAGTACTTTAAATTATGGCAAAATTTCTAGCAACATAGAAAAACTTATTTTAAGTGGAGGAAAATTGTTATTACTTAATAAAGTCTCTGAATACAGAATGTAGTCCAGGACAAATCTTTAGCCATAGTTCACTGTTTAACATCTTTCTTTTTTAATTCTTAATCTTGAGAATCCAAAGGATTAGTCAACCTGTACCTCTTTTAATTTCCTTGTTATGTTTGACTAGGGATATTTTCTTGAGTCAGGTGTGTAGATAGAAGTAAAATAATAAACATAGTCAAGGAGACTTAGACATTTACATTGAGGGGAGCCTGGGTGGCTTAGTCACTTAAGCATCCAACTCTTGATTTTGGCTCAGATCATGATCTCAGGGTCCTGAGGTCAAGCCCCCAGTTGGCCTCTGTGCTGGGTATGGAGCTTGCTTAAGATTCTCTCTCTCCCTCTCCCTCTGCCCCTCCCCCCACTCATGTGCACTCTCTTGAAAAAAAGAAAGAGGAAGGAAAGAAAGAAAGAAAGAAAGAAAGAAAGAAAGAAAGAAAGAAAGAAAGAAAGAAAGAAAAAAAGAAAGAAAGAAAGAAAGAAAAAAAGAAAGAAAGAAAGAAAGAAAAAGAAAGAAAGAAAGAAAGAGAAAAAGAAAGAAAGAAAGAAAAGAAAGAAGAAAGAGAGAAACTTACATTGAGGAGTTGTATTTGGGGAGGAATGACCATGAGTGACTGGGAAGGTTTTCCTGTCTGTCTTCCCTTTATTTCCTTTCCAACACCACTGCTCCAACACCACTGCTGTGCACTGGACAACACAACTTTAGGCCATTTTTTAAATGTTGTTTTGCAAATAGGGGTACCTGTATTAGCAGAAAAAAAGGAAAATTAAAAGAAAATCCCAAATGGTGTTTATGGGGAATAAGCAAAATGCTTGAAGATGTAGATCCTAGCTTAACTAGTCACACCACATAGGAAGTCATGCCTCAGAGCCATTTACATGCAAGGACTATTTGCTTGGAGCAAAATTCCACAAACATAGCATAAGCAGTTCAGGGTCTTGAATGCTAAGTTTTTGGTCCAAAATAAATTACTCTGTGTACAAGATGTTACTATGTAGAGTGATAATAAATTACATGAATATGTGAAGTTTTTATTATTATATGGATTGTGATTTCTTTTTAAAATGAATAGAGCCCTTGTTTGGAGTCACCGTTACAGACCATTAGAGAAAATTATACTATAATGGCATTTAAATGCAGGTAATACTGGATAAAATATCTGTCATTACTGGGAGAATAGAAGTGCTTCACATGTTTGGATCATGTAATTAGGAGCCAGGAATGATTTATATAAAGAATGAGTTCCTTAACTCAGAGGAAAAACTGATTGTACAGGAAGAATGTTTTTCACCTAGGGCAATTTCACAAACTGATGAAAATGGCAAACGGTAGAAGTATTAGAAGGAAATATTTAAGGAACCAAACTACCTCTATTATATTCAGTCTTGGTTCCAGGACTCAAATATACACATTATTGAACACATACCAATTTCATCTGGACAGCTCAAATGTCTCTGTACAGGGTCCAGATTATTGTTATGTTTTGCAGTCATGGTGATTCACATGTTGAAATTATTTTCACTTTGGTGTATTTATTTTATTAAGGTTTATCTTAGGAAATAGGATTCACCCCAAAATGGAGGCAACATGACAGATACGGCAATCACTTTGGTCCCTTCATTCCTAGGTTAGAGGTTAGGATTCAACTAATTGCCTTTTCCTACAACCGATGGAATAGCAAGTATAAAATTCATATAACATACATTAATTTAAGGTTTAAGATTTTATTTTAATGCCTCTTCTACTTGATCACTTTCTGGAGAACTGAGGATGTAGGGATGAATCCAGGACTATAAGGTTGAGTTAGTAGATAGTATTCTAGGGGGCAAAGAAATTAGATTTACTCATGGAGAAAATATTTAAATACATATGCAATGCTTACAAAAAAGCATAGTAAATGAAATGTTAGTCTGTTCTCCCAGACCCCAGGAAGAAACTATTTGTTTGAATGGATCTTTGCTTACCTCTTTTGATCAGCAAGAATGAGGTGTGGGCATGAAGAGAAGGCCTATGTTGAACATAGGCCTATGTCAGATGAATAAAAAGGTATTTTCAAGCAGATATGGGAGTAAATGAATTAGCTCAACATGTCTAGAGTTTTTGCATTGGAGATGGGCTGAAGACTTACGAATATATTGAGGAATCATATGTAGCATTATCTCTCTGCATTTTTCTTATTAAGCAACGGGGGCAGTAAATGCCTGAAAAAGATCTAATATTCTCACAACTGAAGGAAACAAACAAAAAAGAAAGAACTTTGTACATGACATATGATGAGAATACCTCCAATCACAAGGTTGAAATAATACTAAGTCATGAAGCTCCTGACAGTTTTCCTACTTAGATACTGCATTGTGCTAAGTGCTGAGGAAGAGTTCACCTTGCAGAGGGAAAAGAAATAGCACACAAGTTATCAGATTCATCATGGCCAGTTGCACTAATTAAATTCAGATCAAAATGTGAAAGTGAATCCCAAGCAAATTTGTCGTATTCTGAAATATTTTATCTTATTCAGGGAAATCAATGAATTTGAAGGTAAGTAGACAGAGCCATTGAAGTAAGAAGGTTTCAACTCTTTTTTAAAATACCTAACTATAATTTACTTGAACAGTTCTCCAAAAATATTTAAAATTTTGTTTTCTAGATATAACATTTAACGGTTTATCCTGAAGAAAATGCCTAGATGCTCCACCAGGAAAAATAAGGGACAGATATCAATAAAGAAAATATGTTTTCATTTTTGAGATACTTTGGAATATTTTAGTCATGTCTAAAAAATCTTTTGCCAGTATTTTTTTTTTTTTTTGCTCTAAAAAGTAAAGTAAGGACGCAGAATAGTAATTCAGTAAGATCTAAGTTGGTTATAAAATTATATAGTATGGGATGCTAAGACCAGATCATTCAAATGGAAAAAAAAATCACACAGAAGTTTCTTAGCAGGATCCAGAGTGGCCATGCAAGTTGCAATGAAGAAATCATAGCCCTTTGGAACGCAGAAGAAATATGTCAACAACAGAAGAGCAAACTGGTGGTGGGCGCCTGGATGGCTCAGTCGTTAAGTGTCTGCCTTCAGCTCAGGTCATGATCCCAGGGTCCTGGCATCAAGTCCCACATCGGGCTCCCTGCTCAGCAAGAAGCTGCTTCTCCCTCTCCCACTCCCCCTGCTTATGTTCCCTCTCTCGCTGTGTCTCTCTCTGTCAAATAAATAAATAAAATCTTAAAAAAAAAAAAAAGAAGAGCAAACTGGTGGAAAAACCTGGCAAAAATAGTATTTGACATTACCATCACAAAGCCTAATAAGGACTTCCATGATTAAAGCAATAACCATTTATTCCCTAGTGGCATGTTAGAGGTGATATTGTATTATAGGAAAATTGATAAATTTTAGAGATGCAACTCTCTGTAAGTGAAATAAATTCATAAATGTATTTTTTTTTTGTTTTAGTTAAAAATGTTCTTAGAAAGTAATACTGCCCCAAATTCATTGCACTTCAGATCTATCATTTTTAAAAATACCTACTCTGGAGTTCCACCACTGGCCTAAAGACTCAGAGTTTTCCTGGGGGAAGGCCGGTTTTAAAAGTCTGTGATTTAAAACCAAACAACCAGCAAACAAATAAATAAACAATAAAAGAACTCTCTAAGGACCACTGTTTTTAAGCTTCATTTCTTCTGTAGTTCTTTCTCTGTGTTCTCTTAAGTTTTATGTCTGTATATAGTTAGATTACCATAGTTTCTTGAAATGTCTTGTTCTGCATCTGATAAATTTGCTTTCACAATACTAGAAACTTAATATCATCTCAAAGCCTCCCAGAAAACAAAACAAACAAACAAACAAACTAAAGGATAATTTGGTGTTAGAGACACTTTGTTTCAATGTATCTTGTATTTGTGACAAAGGATCAAGAGTGTAGTTGCCATAGAAAGTGGTTTGGAAATATTTCAAGCCCTTCAGGAATGTATTGTTTCAATTAATGTATTCATTTATTTATTTACAAGATATATTAATATTCTGAATGATGACAGGTGCTGTGGTATGTGTCAGGAATAGGGTAATGGACACTCCCTTCTCTTGCAGAGTTTTCAATGTAGCTCAGTGGTGGGGGTATCTTTTGTGTGGAGATATGTTAAGATTTCTTTGCAAATCTTAAGAATGCCAGGGTGTTGGGGTTTTTGTTTTGTTTTGTTTTTCGCTTTTTGTTTTCCTAAACTGGAGGTTCTTGAAGGAGCAATATGTAGCCAGCAGTATCTATAAGCTATATTAGTTATAAGGTCTGGCTGACAGCAAAAGCAGATCACACCAATGTTTGCTGCTCTGTGTCACAGTTAGCAAAATTCAGATTCCAGAAGAAGAAGACAACTCTTCCAACTCTGGGCCAGTGTTACCTATTTAGGCAGTATTTTCTAGCAGTTACGGTATTATGCAGCTCCCAGTGTAAGCATATACATACTATAGCGTGTACAGTAGGTATATGATCTCTTCTGTATATGGTTTGTTTTTTCTTTTTCTGCACCTGGCTGTTCTTTTGTTTGTTTGTTTTATTTTCTTCATGATCAGTTCAGTGGACTGCATGTGATAAATTAGCTTTGGAAATTTGCTCTGATGGAAGACTGCAACATCAAGACCACAGGATATGGTATTTCTGCAATGGAATATTACTCAGCATTGAAAAATAATGAAATCCTGTCATTTGCAATAACAGGGATGGACCTACAGGGTTTAATACTAAGTGAACTAAGTCAGCCAAGAGAGACAAAAACTATATGATTTCACTCATATGTGGAATTTAAAAAACAAAACAAATGAACAAAAGAAAAAAAAAGAGACAAACAACAACAACAAAAAACCCAGACTCAAATAAATACAAAGAACAAAGTTGTGGTTGCCAGAGGGGAGGTCAGTGAGGGGGAATGGATGAAGTAGAGAAAGGGAAATAAGAGCACATTAATCTTGAGGAACACTGAGAAATTTATGGAATTGTTGAATCATTATATCATACACCTGAAACTAACACAACACTTGAAGACACTATATACTCTATACTGTCCTGGGGTCTGGAGCTGACTTACACAGAAATTCTATTGCAGAAGATACTTGGGCTTCCTTTGGTTAGAACAACGTGGCTTGGTGTTGGTTTAGGTTGCTGTTTCAAACTTGGACTGTTTGGCCATAACCTGACCTTGCCTCTGGGAAGGGTGAGATGTGGTGATGTGCACGTAAGCTACACTGTGGGCTACCTCATACCATGGTTTTGGCCCCTGTGTTATTTTCATTTTTTTTTAAAGATTTTGAATTATACTTGAATAATAGATTATACTTGAATAATGAAGAACGCTATTATACTTGAATAATAATACTTGAATAATTATAAAAAGCTATTTAAGACACTACAACATTAGATTGAAATATCTGTCTGTAGTGGTGATGCTAGGCCACTGGAGAAATATAATCAAGGAAGTGACAAGATCAGATTTGGTTGGAGAATCAGTTTGGCAGCAATATAAAAAACTGGAGTAGGGAATTAGGAAACTAAACTCAAGGGGATCACCTAGTCTCCCTTTGATTGTCCAGGTGAGAAATAATGAAAATTTGTGGAGTTGGAGAGAAGGTTATCCAGAATATATTTATGAGACAGATTTAACAGTTGTTAGGAAATAAAAGTATGGGGTAGGTGAAGTTTTACAGAAAGAAATTGTTAATATCAAGGAGGGTTTCAATTGTTTTCCTCTTCAGTAAATAGGCAGGTGGAGAAGCCACTCAATGGGTAGAAGGGAAAGAGTTGGTTTTGGGGAGAAACTGTCAAATTCAATGTTGAGTTTGCAAAGTCTCTGACTTTATATGGCAACAATAGGATATGTTCAGTAAGCAGTTAATTAAAATGAATCTCTGTCTCAGAAGATAAGTCCGAGTAAGACATGCACATTTGGGAATTACCAGTGCACAATAGAAATTAAAATCATAGGTGCAGCAGAAAGCAATGGGGAAAATTATATATGCTAAAAATAAACACAGGCAAGGACAGTACCTTGGAGAATGAGAACATGACAAAGAGGAACCTGTGAGAAGTAATTGTCAGGGATGGAAGCAGAAAACAAGAAAACCAGAAGAAAGAGAAACTTGAGGTCCTAACAAAAATGATTTTTACCTCACACATTTATATGTAATCTCTATGCAAGGATCCCTAAGCAGAGAACTTTGAAGTAACAATCAGATCAGAGGGTACAATTGATAATTTTACAGTTAATCTGTTATGACAGTGTGATTTCTACTGGAGATCTTAAAAAGACATAGGCAATCTCTTAAGAAAAAAGACCAGGAAAAAAAAGTAGGAGAAAAATTTTTCCCCATTTCTCATTCCTTCTTTTCTTGCTCCACGAACATCTGCTTCACTCTTCTGACTGATTTGACTTCCAATTCCCTTAGTGATAAATTGCAACTGGCAGCTCTAGAGTTAATAGCTTTTTTTGCTTAAGGGCATCAAACGGATTGAGAAAATTTTGTCCAAATATAACAATGGATGGGCTCACTAATTCACCTGATAGCAGGTGCCTGCCACAACCTCATCAAAAATGCTAAAGGGAGGTCATCCTTGTGGATGAACACAGATACTCATTCCAAACAGGCCTCCCAATAGAACTGAATTGCAAAGCAATATTCTTGGAGAACTTGAGTGCCTGGGCAGACAAGACTATAGATGACCATGATCTTAAAGTAGTGAAAGGATAATAGGCAATGCAATGTTTTAAAACACAATTACTTTTTTTTTTTTAAGATTTTATTTATTTATTTGACAGAGAGAGACACAGCAAGAGAGGGAACACACGCAGGGGGAGTGGGAGAGGGAGAAGCAGGCTCTCCATGGAGCAGGGAGCCCGATGTGGGGCTCGTCCCCAGGACCCTGGGATCATGACCTGAGCCGAAGGCAGATGCTTAACGACTGAGCCACCCAGGCGCCCCGTGACACAGCTACTTTTAATCACCAAATCTGTTTTGTTCTTTATTTCAGATAGCAAGGATTTGAAGACTGAGTATGGAGAGTTAAGATGACTTTGTCATCCAAATATATCTGAATTTTGAGTTTTAGGTAAGAAATAGGAACAATGTAGATAGCAAGGGATTTGGGAATTTATGCAAATTTAACCAGGTAGCATTTGGAGAGCAAGGGATTCCTATATATAAATATTGACACTAACACGGAAACCAGCACAAATCTATGTCCTTTGAAAAAATAATCTGTCATGGGATATTTTCAAACTTATTGGTCTCAGAATCCAATTAGAACCTCAAAATTGCTGCTTAGCATATAACAGAAGTGTTTTATAGGTGCTATTAGAAGTGTTTTATAGGTGCTATTTCATCACATAGCATTTTGAAAAGACATATACAGAGTGGTGGAGCTTTAATACAATTAATTTTTACTGCTTTGAAGAGCTCTTTTTGTTTTGTTTTTGGGACTCTCTACTTATATTAACCATATTAAATATCAAAACAATAATTTTAAATATATTTCTCATATATGTCTCAAATTAACCTATGATATGGTAACATAAATAATATTTTTATAATACAACTATTTTGGAAAATAGAAACAAATAGTAAAGACACTGGAATTGTTTTGTATTTTTTTCAAATTTCTTTAGTGTTTAGGTTTTATAGGATATCTGGCTTGTCATAGGTGTGTCTACATTCAATATGTGACTCTATGTTGTGTTGGTTGAAGTTAATGAAGAAATATGTAGTTGAAAAAGACTTATATTGTTGGAAAAAGATTGATAGGGTACTTGAATGTCATTGAAAAAGTGAGAAATATATCAATAGCCTTTTCAGATTAAGTGTGAATATTTCTTATTTGATATCATACCAACAAGTTAGAGTCTCGTGTATCATATCAAGGGAGTATTATAATAAATCCTGTGGTCTTTCCTGCACTCTCACGGCATAATTTACTCTGAACTGATTTTGTTACATCATCACTGATCATTTGGAAAGCAAAGGTTCATTGTTATGCATATCTTCCAAATGTTGTCACATTTTACTATGGAATGTGGGAAATTACTTTTGTTGATATCACTACACATTTTACCAGAAAATAATTTAAGTATTAGCAAGTCTCAGAGTGGCAAACTCTAACTTTCACTTAAAAGATCAAATTCTATCCTTCGCCATAAATTCTGTCAGTTGCTTTCCTTAAAATGACAGGCTTACTTTGTTCTTTTGGGAGAAAAGTCTGCCAAATACCCCAGTCTGAATAACCATTGATTGCTGGTCATTCTTTCAAGTAAGAATGATTTACCATTACAAAAGAAGCAGCCAGTTCAGCTAGCAACTCAATTGCCCAGGTGCTTTTCCTCAAGATAACTCTTACATTTTAGTACATGACAGAAACATTTTATGTGTACTTTCCATTTCATTACAAAAAATTTTAAAAAGCACATAGGCAGGGATAGAGATTTAGTATAATTAATGTTTTACTGCTTCATCAGGACATTCCTAAGTAAAACGTGTTTTCATGTGAATGTGTAGAAGTAAAAAATAAAAGGACTACTGTAGTTTAGGAGCATAATTTCAATTCGTGCTTTTTCCTCACCAATTCATTTTCCACCATCAGTACAACCAGTGAAAAAAGGCAATAACGTCTTAGTATTGTGATGAAAACGGTTTGACCTTATGGATCCCTGAATATATCTCAGACACACAGGAATCCACTGACTACGCTATGAAAACCACTGAAATATAATCTCGACAAGATGAGAATATTAAACACAGACAGAAGGAACCAAAGAAACATGTGAATGTCTTTTGCTCTTTATAGACAGAATAAAATAAAGAGATTCTATTTAGGTGAAAACTTATCTGAAGGCACAATAATAGAAAACATGACTTCACTAGGTGCCTTTCAAGACTAAGATTGTTGTTTCAATGTAAAGATAAAAGCTAATAGCTTTTTGAAAATGAAAATAAAACAGTTCAATGATGATATACTCTGTCTGTTCTTTATTCTGTCATCTTGCTTTTATGACACTTAGTAATTCCAAATGTTTCCATGCTTCTCTGACTTCTTCATTCTTTTGAATGTACTGAGCATTCCTTACCTGGAACTGATATCATGTACCATTCATTACTGTCAAAGATACATGGAAAACCTATCTGTGTGTCTTAGCTATGGCTCCCTTATCATCTCTTCAATACCATCATTCTCTCCAGTCCTGTCAAAATGCGTCAGCTATTGATTCTTCTCAACTCTATTCCTTATATTGACCAAAATACTCAGTGACATTAACATGTGTTCAGAGAGCTCACAATGCTTTTTTTCTGGTTACCATATATAATTATTTGACATTTTAAGTAGCTACTTATATGAGTCCTGGTTGAAACACAACCAATATGCGGTTGCACACATACGTATACTCATACATTTACATGTATGTATATGGAGAGAGAAGAAAAGAGAGATTTAAAAAATTGGTTCACATGATTGTGGCGGTCGGCAAGTCTGAAATTTATAGGGCATATCAGGAGATCGGAAATGCTGCCAGTATTTGATACTGCATTGTGGCAGAATTTCTTCTCTGGAAAAAAAAAATCAGCTTTTTGCTTTAAAGGCCTTCAACTGATTGTTTGAGGCCAACCTGTGTTATTGAGGGTAATCTTAACTTAAAATTAACTGACTGCAGATGTTAATTAACCACATCCACAAAATTCTTTCACAGCCACACTTAGATTAGTGTTTAATTAAATAACCAATACTATTGCCTTTTCAAATTGACACATAAGACTAATCATTACATCATGAGTGGGATACACACTACCCAGGAGCTTCTCCTTCACTTCTATTTCCTGATTGTTAGATATACAACACAATTTCACTTTTTTTCCCCTTCAATTTCACTCTTTAATCAAGGACTAAAACTGGACTTTGTGATAATTGCACCTCAAGGGGAATAATACGGAAAACTTTGGTTCATGGATTGTTCGGATTATTTTGAGAAAGAGGGTTTGAGCTGTCAAAATTCTATCTCACATGAGGCTATGGAGACTACTCTAAAGATTAAATCATAAATTGTAGTCCTCACAGTACCTTGCACAGACGATACAGTTATAATGATCCCACCTCCTCCCCCCAGGGTATTGGCATAATTTCGCTGAACAACTGTTTTATTTTGGTAAATAGAGTCCAGCTGGAGACATTCCTGGATAGGAAGCGTGAGGAGCCAAGCAAAATAGAACAACAAAGAGCTTTATGTTGTGTTACTAATAATCATTTACTCTCTATCCTTTTTCACTCTTGTAGGAGTTCTCTGCCTAGTTTCTTTTTATTCTTAATCCCTGAAAGCGTCCCATTTCCGGCTGACACACTTTTCTTCCTCTGGGAAAAAAAATACCTCTTAAAAATCTGTCTGGAAAACTCCCGCTTGCTTTCCTGGCTAGCCTTGGCTTTGTTTTGTGTTCAGCTCTCTCCACTGACACTCAAACCTCATGAAGATCACAACTGCTGTATTTGGAACCACAAAGAGTTTAGGGTTTTTTTGTTATTATTATTAGAAAGTGAATGACTTATGATATGCAATTATTAAAACTTTTTTTTGGTTACCAAGTAACAGAGAAAAACCTTAACGACTCAGTGCAAATTTCACATTAATTTGGACAAATCACTCAGAAGTCATAAATCAGTACTTTGAACACACTATATTATAACGAAGTGTCTGAATAGCACTCCTAACAACACAAATGAAATTATTCCAATTGTATAAATTATTAAATCATGCATACTAAATTGATTTTACCTGTAAAGATATTGAATTTTAATATAATAATATTGCTAAATTATGTTCTAAAAGTAGTAATTGTGGTTCAAGGCCATAAGATACTATAATGTAAACCAATTGCAGTACAACCAGATAGTTTTTATAAAATAGAAAGTGGAACATGTTAGTAACACAAAATTTGCAATAACTTGGGGTTCTGTATTTTTAGGTTGAAAATAATGTCATGATTTTATCTCTTCCAAATGTACTAAGGGACAAGGTTTTCTTTTTTTTTCCTTCTATTTTCACCTTTTTTTGGGAATACAAGGCAAAGTTACAGCTTCAGATCATTAAGTAAACAAATGTGGGGATACCTTACTGACAACAATCATGACCTGAATTCTGTGAGTAAGTAGTTTTCCGGTTCATGGGGTAGGGGAGAACCACATTACTCAGCTACCAGAGGGTTCTGGCTTCAACTCTGGCTAGAAGGAATGCCAGTCCTGGTCAACCCATGATCTTCACCACAGCAAACTGGAATCTCCAATTTTTCAAACTAATTGTAGGAAGAAAGAGTAACTCCAGACTGACATATAAATTCATCTGGATGACTACTAAAGTGTCCTCCACTCCTAAGGTGTCAAAATCCTCAGAGTGACTGTTGGAGTCAGGAGCCTTTCATGTGCTCCCTGTAATTATATGGTGCGTAGAGGCTGGTAAGCATTATTAGTCCTGCTATACCACCTCGTGCTACCCCTCGAAGACCGCCTGGACATTGATACAACATGCCTGTCATGGTTCTAGCTGCTATCCTGTTAAGATCATCTTCTGCACCTCGTGTTTTCTCGGTGATGACACCAAATGCACTACAGAGCAAAGCCAGAGAACCTACAGTATTAGCCCAAAGTGCCCCTTGCCTAGTTACCATGTTCAAAATCTGTACGTTTCTTGGTTTGGACCAGGACATGTACTGGGTTTCCTTCAATCCTAGCCGTAGAGCGTTCATTGCCCCAAATGCCGCCCCTGTCATACAACATCCTCCAATGGTAAAGAAGTCCAGGTCAAATCTGCCCCGAGTTTTATTAGCTCCATCGATAAGATAAACTCATCTGTATCCTGAACGAGAAATCATGTATCCACATTTAAATACGGAGACAGAGGGTTCGTACCAGTCCCCGGGGCGCTGGCCAAATCCCCGGGCGAGAAACCTGCCCGGCCCGCTCCAGAAAAGCTGGCCAACCCCCGGGTGGTTTTGTTCCCGCTTCCCGCCCCTCACCCCATCCCCCCCCCCCCCCCCCCCCGCGGCCCCTGCCGCTCTCCATGGTGTGGCAGCAAACTGCCGGTCCGCTCCTCACCGCCGCCTCAGGCTGGATTCGTCTGCTCCGCCGCTGCTCCCCAGAAACAGCAGGGAGACCCGCGTTACCACTGCCTCTTTAACACGGCGACCTTCTGGGAAGGAACAAGGTTTTCTCAACTCATGTAGATAACCATAAGGATTCTTTTACTTGGTATGACAGTGGTCTTAACTGAAGAAGAATTAAATTGTCAACACAGATGTATTTGGATTTTCACCGGTAGAATGCACAAAAATCAGCCACAGTACTTGATATGAATGCGGACATCACAGCTCCACAAAAGACAGGCAGAATCAGAATCTCTGTTCAAACACCAGATTCATATTTTTTCCCAGGATGACACGTTGAGAAACAATGTGCCTAGATTTCACACCAATAATTATTTGCTGAGGTTTGTTAATATCGCTTAATCTATGCCATCAAACAGTAGTTATTGCTAGCTTGCTTATAGACTAAATGTCATAGTTTTCATCACTTTGTCTAAAATATTTTAGGGGTGCCTGGGTATCTCTGTCCGTTTAGCGTCTGCCTTCAGCTCAGGTCATGATACCAGGGTCCTGGGATCCAGCCCTATGTGGGGCTTCCTGCTCAGCGGGGACTCTGCTTCTCTCTTTGCCTCTGCCCCTTCCCCTTGCTTGTGTGAGCTCTCTCTCTCTCAAGTAAATAAATAAAATCTTTAAAAATAAAATATTTTATGTCTCATTCAATTCCATTCCATATTAAAACTACCTGAATATTTATCAAACCAATTTACATATACAAATTATTTTGTATTTTAAATAAATATAAACCAATAATAAGTATTAAAATAAATTAATATAAATTACATATGATCATTTAAAGCAATATTAGGGAAAATAAAACTAAATGGACAGGTTGGGCATATTTACCCTTATTTTCACTGCTTCTTGCCTAAGTTTCATGTATTTTCCATTGTTGTTTATAACCTCATTATCCTGCATGAAAATCAGAAAGGATATCTACTGCTTTGGAATCTAGGAGTTCATATTGAAGAATTGCAAAAACTTCTTTATGATTTTTTTTCCCATTTTCAAGTTTGAAGGATCATTAATTACATGCTTGGAATTATCAAATTAAGGAACAAATTTAGTTGTTTTAAAACAAAAATTACTTTTTGTCTATATTTGCTAACAATCTTTAAGTTACATTTTTTCAAAAAATATGCTAAATGTTTTGGATAAAGCCTCTTAATTGTTAACTATAGTTAAGAGCTGCAAAGGAATGAATGCTCTGTGGACTTCAATTTCAGTAAGTAAAACAGTAAGGAACTTTTAGAGAGAGCTTCTAAATTCAGTTCATTTTACTGTCTTAGAAGCAGATACTGAGACAAGGATTTGTATATATATATGATTTATTAAAGAAGTATTCTCAGGAGCAAATCTAGAAATGAACAAAAGGAGGCAGGAAAAGGAAGGGGTAAAATCCACGTAAGAACAAGATTTTGGGCAAAGTCCTAGCCACAGACTAATCCCTCAGGAGAGCTCCAGAGTAAAAATTTTGCTTCCACAGTTGTCCCAACTCATGGTGTGGAAGCCTGGCTTTCATTTTTCTGTACCAGTCAGTCATTAGCTAATGGCCTGGCATCTTTCTTTTACAAAAATGCATTCAAGATTCATTCATGTCCTTGAATGAGTAAATAATTATTCCTTTTTATTGCTGAGTATTATTCCAAGGTATGGATGTATCATTGTTTGTTTTTCCATTACCTTCTTTAAGTATTTCTTGGTTGTTTCCGGTTTTTGACAATTATAATTAAAGCAGTTAGGACCATTTGCACATAGGCTTTTTTGTGAACATAAAATTTCAGTTCATTTGAGTAAATACAAGGAATGTGATGGCTGGGTCATACAATCACTGCATGTTTAATTTTAGAGTAACTTACTGTTTCCAAAATGGCTTTACCATTTTGCATTTCTGCCGTTGATGAATGAGAATTTTTATTGCTCTATATCTTCATCAGTAGGACATATTGTCACTTTTCAAATTTTTTTAATGATTTTATCTTTATGGTCTTAATGAGGATTTACCTACTGACATTTACCTAATATTGAGTATCTTTTCATATGTTTTTTTAGTATCTCTGTATTTTTGGTAAAAGATCTTTTAGATTTTGGTACTTTCCTTTTAAAATATATTATTTGTGTTCTTGCTGTTGAGTTTTAAGTGTTATTTTTTATATTTATTCTGGATAAAAAACTCTTTTATAGAATATATGAGTTGTAAATATTTTCTCCCAGTCTGTGCATAATCTTTTCATTTTCTTAACAGTAGTTTTAAACACCAAAAGTCTTACATTTTTATAATGTAATGTTTTATCATTTTTTTTGTCTTTTATGGATCACATGTTTGATGTTATATCTAAAACTCACTGCCAAATCTAACTTCATAGAGATTTTTCTTCCATGTTTTATTCTAAAAATTAAGGAGTTCTACATTTTATATTTAGGTTTATGATCCTTTATGAGTTAATTTTTTGTATAAGGTATATGTTGAAGTTCTGCCCTCTCAAGTGATTGTCCAATTTTTCTACCATCCTTTATGGTAAAGATAATTTTTTCTACATTGAATTGCCTTTACACCTCTGTCAAAATCAGCTGGCTATATTTGTATCAGTGAATTGTGGACTTCAAAGTAACACAAAGAGTATTAAAATTATTTATAATTAGGAGTAAATATAAAACCTAGCTTTTCTTTTCTCTCCCACTATTTTTCAGCAAATTCATGTTGCTCATTAAATACAGTGGCTTTGTTCATCCAGGTAACTGAGTTCTGTGGGACACCATTTCTAAGAATAATAAGTGCTGTACACACATACATGAATTCCATGGTCAAGTAAAATCTTAAAACATCATGTTAAGCAAGGAGAAATAGTTCTCATTAAAGGGAAGTCTCATTAAATATGCAACTTGCAAGATTTCAACAATTTAAAGTAGATAAACAAGAAAGTAAAACAACAACCATAAAAACAAATATAAGAAAAAAGAAGGCATAAATATTGTAGGTGATTCTGCCTACTGATCCTCTCCATTTATCCAAAATAAAATTGAGGTAGGAGATAGGAATTTGCTTTTGGCTGAACTGGTTTAAATTGCTACTCATTTTTCATGGGAGCATCTGGCCATGTTGCATATGAAACTAATGTTTAAAGATACACATTTTCAACACAATTTGGCTTCTAAATTCAAGCCAAACATTTCATGTGATCCTCTACCAACAAAACAATGAAATAGATTTAGACTATATATTTTCCTCCAACATGAGCTATAAATTTAGCCATGTATGTTGTATCCTCTAGAAGATTTAGGGGACTTTTAAGGATCATTTTGAGTATTCTCATTTTTGCTTTTTAAAACTTAACTCCTAAAGAAGATGCTGATTGACATATCAGAAAATATATAAGAGAGGGAGTGAAAGCAATAATTCCGAATTTATTTGATGATGGAACACTATATTTTCAAAATATTTGTCATTAATTTTTCTCAGAATTAGTTCTATGTAGAACACAGGTTTTGAAATGCGCTATTAAACTATAAGCTTCTTACAGATGGGGTGTAGTCTTTTCCATTATTTTATCTCTAGTACCTGGTAGAGTCCTTTTAACATATCTCATTATGTATTTCTTTACATAATGAATAGATAAATGCATTCATAGCCAGATAATTTTCAGCTCCAACTATAACAAAAAACAAATGATATTTCAATATGGAAGGATATTTAGAAATTCTTTATTTCAGATTAAGATTATTATTCCTTCTTGTATTATTTCAGTTTTAGATTTAATTGACTTTAGCCTATCATTTGAATTTATTTAGTTATACGAAAATAAGTTATTCCTTTTTCTTTGATTAAAGAAAATTTATTTCTGTCTTTGTCTTCAGCTTTAATATTGACATTTAATACTCCCTAATTTTGTTCACTCTGGGGTGTGACATTTTTTTGCACATGACTACTGTCTTTTTTTCACTTATTCATTCCAATAGACATATTTATATTTCCCCTCAGAATAGTGTTTTAATTAAGTCTGATTTTCAAGTTACAAATAGTTGGAATGAATTTCTAAATTGTATTGGTTGCCAACACCAGAATTTCTGTTCTTCTTCTGTTTCTTTCCATTAAATACCCATGAAAATATATAAATATTGATTTTATCTGCCCATTATGATATAGTCTCTGGCCACTTTACCGTCTTGTACATACCATGTATTAATTAGGGCAGTAATATTTTGAATATGAGCCTTTAGTTTTCTAAAATAATAACAGTGTCTACACATCTACATCCCTTCTACATTTTCAATGGGTATTGAAAAAATAGTCAGCTGTGATATTTAACAGATTCTAGACATGAAAATTTGTTATCTAAGAAGTGAATATATATAGGTAACAGTAACTTAGCTTTGTCTCTCAAAGTTGGCAAATGAGAATCAACATTTCCTAGTTCACTACTCTTAGATTTATCGGTCATTCTTTCAATTGTTTCTTTTAAGCAATTATTTGAATGAAACAGACTCTCTCCTATGAACAATTATATAGTCAGGAGAAAGACTTCAGTTAACAGTGCCCATATGATTTTTTAATTTTTTTGATGTAGTGTTCCATGATTCATTGATTGTGTATAACACCAAGTGCTCCATTCAATATGTGCCCTCTTTAATACCCATCACCAGGCTAACCCATCTTCCCACCCCCTCCCCTCGAGAACCCTCAGTTTGTTTCTCAGAGTTCACAGTTTCTCATGGTTCATCTCCCCCTCCCATTTCCCCCCCTTCATTTTTCCCTTCCTACTATCTTCTTCTTTTTTTTTTTTTTTTAACAAATAATGTATTATTTGTTTCAGAGGTACAGGTCTATGATTCATCAGTCTTACACAATTCACAGTCTTACACAATTCACATATGATATTTTATTGACAAATATTTTTACTTAAAAGTATGCAACTGTGGTTTTCAGTTTGTGTATCTCCCTGAATTAAAAACTGGGATTATTGACTAGTCCAAGGCTAATTATAGGAGGAAGGAAATTATGCGCCTTAGGGAAGTAATAATATATATATTTTTTATTTGCTCTGTCATTTCTTTTAACAAAACTGCTCTTCTGTTCTGAGATCTAATGTCTTCCATCCATGCTGCTTCTACTAATTAAACATCTCTCTTGTTCCCTGTCTAATATCCAAAATCACATAGCTATCAACCCTGTCTCGTAGGTGACAATTTTCCCTCACTTGTGACTGATATAAAGCCTCCTATCTGTTCTCAGAGCTACAGGTCTTTCTCGTGAGGACAGAGTAACTTACCGTTATTCAATTATCTTCCTGCATTTTCCCTATGTTACCTACTCTTGCTGGGACTTTTTGTATTGGGCAGCAGATAGTAGGGTAACATATGATAGTTAAAGCTTTCAGTCAGCAATAGGACTGATTGGATTTAAATCCAGGATCTATCAGTTAAACATTGGATGATTTGGGGAGTTACTTTTTTTAGCCTTAGTTTCCTCATCTGTACACCACCATCTCTTTAGAGTGGTAACCAAAATGGTATCTTCCCAATGGAGTTGTGAAGATTAAATTTTTAGCACGTATAAAGTTTATTATTGTAATGGATAGGTGCTGCTGGGCGAGGTGGGCTTCACTCAGACTTGTTTCTTGGCTTAGTATCCCAGGTACTCATATCTTAAGAGAATGATGAGAAAGGAAGAGAGGCAATCATAAAATTTTTGCATGGGGTTAAAATGGTGGTTTCCCCGACATGTCCTTAGTTATTAGAGAACAAGATATGCAGCCTTAGAACCACTTTGAAAGAACATCTGAAGGACAAATGGAGAAAGTAACTGATCGCTTTGCCGGAGGACATTCTATCATAAGGGCTCCTCAAGATCAGAGTAGGATTAGCAGTGGTATTCAACAGGATATGGTGACACCTGCTAGAAAGCAAAGATAATTGGATATAGTTCTTGGTAGAAAATCATGAGAGTTGACAGGGAAAGGCAGAAAACAGAAGCAGCTTACAGAAATATGGTGGCAGTAACCTCAAGACAGTGCACTTCTCAGTGTGTGATGAGAGTGTATAAATGGTACAACAACAGGGGACCCAGAAGTGGGAGGAAAAAAAGCCCAAAGTAATACATCATCAGACTTTTTTATGAAGTCATATGAGAATTCTTTAGAAGTGTCTTCAAAATGAGAACTTTGCAGGAGTTTGAGGTCCAGCAATTGTAAAGTAGAGATAAAATTCCAAAAGAGATATAGGCTATATACATATGACATAATAGAGCTTCAGAAAATATCATATTGCTTTAAAAAAGGTAGAAACACAGACCAGGTGTCTTGAGTCATTGGGGCCTTTTCCAATGGTTTGTATGTTTAAGATAATCTGAGTTCTAGCAATGATGTTAAAATTCATAGTAAAATGACTTTCTCAGGTTGCTCATTAATTTGTTAAAAAGTTTCAATTTATAAAGTAAATTTAATGAGCATCAACAGAGGGATATTACCATTACAATAGGAAGCTTGCCACCTGCCTCTTCAAACCCTATCCCAAATTGTAAAAATGATAAAGAAGAGAAGTACAAATATTCAAAGTCAAAGCTAAGGATGTTATTATATCATGATGCTGGGATGTGTTAAGGAACAACCTGGCAGGGTTAAGAGTTAGTTGAGAGTTCGTTTTCAACCATGAAAGAGAAGCTGAAGATTTTCGCATCCATTTGCCAAAGTCTTGGGATTTCTTCAAGACGTTTATTTTTTGAAGTCAGTTCTTTGGACTCCTCTTAAATCAATTTTTCTTTAAGCAGATTGGCTTCAGACTTGAGAGGCCAAACAAGAGGTGGAGGGGAGCCAGCAGGAAAAGAATGCCAGAGACCTAGGCTCATAGTTGATGAAAAAAGAGCTGTTGCAGTTCACACATATACTATTTCAGGTGATCAGAAAGGGCTAATTGAGGAACTCTAATGCAGCTGTTGGTTTTGTCTGATTTGCATGTAACTTTCTTGAGTGTCTGGAATGGGAAATCTATGGCAATAATGGATTCAGAGTTTTTGATCTTGGTTATGCTTGTCATAGCTAGTAAATAACTAATAGGTGACAGTATGCCAAGCACTTTAATGTACATCCAAAGATTGACTCTGACCTGCCCTCATACCAACCAACATGAAGCAGCCTGGATTAGTTTCTTTCTGCTTCAGTTGCAATACATATCTGAACATTTTTAAGACTAGCTCAGAAGATGTTCTGCAATACAATGAAATGAGAATTTAAAGCGTTAATTTAGTCAGTCATTCTATGCAACAAAATACAAATAACATACTCTGGTCTATCAGTTGTCATCTGTTAATAGGGTCTATTTATTGTTTTAACCCTTTCTGTCTCATTTTGAATGTTTTCTACCTCTTAGTATTTTGTCATAAAACTTTTCTTCATGCTAAATTGAAATATATGGTTTATAACTGGCTCCTTCGAAGAGGAAGAATGACATATACTTAATATTACAAAATTATTTCCAAACTGGATATATTCACAAGGGTGCATTAGGCTTTCTGTGTAACTCTGTCTTCAAGTTCCTGTGACTGAAAATCTCTCAGATTTCATTGCTTTGCCATTTTGTGCCCATTGTGGTAGGTTAGTCTCTCATTTTGGAAGAAGTAACAAGAAGGCCATAACAACTTACAGGCTGCTTTATGTTTTTCTTCCAACAGATAATTACTACTGATCATATTAACTGAAATGTACTTCTCAGACTTCGTAAATTTTCTCTACGCCAGTTTGTCTTCCCATATTTCCTGTATCAATTATTAGTTTAACACCTCCTCCAAATCCCTGAGTTAAAATCCTTCTCATCTCTTTTGCTTCAAACTCTACTTTCAAGAAATCACAATACCTCATCAATTTCCATCCTCTTGATTTCAGGATTTCAGTAGTTTTTAACTCGGGTACTGTAGGAAAAGTAATTTTTTAAACCATTATCCACGATTCTAGACTTTTTGCCCTCTTGCCCATTCATCACTTTGTTATCATATGCTCTTGCTAAAGTTAGACCTGAGCATATTATCTCCTACCCAACACTTTCTCAACACTCCATCCACAATCAAAAAACACAAAAGCCTGAATAATGCTATTGTATCACCTGTGGGGCAAATCCAAGCTTCTTGAAAAGGCATTTAAAGCTCTCAACAGATTCTGATCATCTTTTCCATCCTGTGCATCACACTTAACTGATAGAGTTAAACTTCACCTGTTCACTTGAGCATATTTTGCCAGGTATTCTCTGGCATTTTTTTTCTCTTTTTTTTGTGAGAAAATATATACTTTAATATCCATTAAGTAGCCTTGAAAAACAAGAAAATTTTAACAGAAAGAAACAAGTGTTGGATTAGAACAGAGTTTTAATGTGACATATTTCTGAAGTGGTTTGCCAAAGGGCGTGATTTTATGAATAAAAACAACACAAAAACAGGAGTTTGTTGTATAGAACATAGTCTACTTTAAAATTAAATGTGGAGGTATACAAAGAAATTTCATGAAAGGATAATGAGTATATGCATCTCTTCCTGATTTCAATAAATTGCAACTATCCACAAAGTACATTTTAGTTCCACTTAGAGAGATTGAACATTTTGCAATCAAAGCTATTCCTTGGATTTCAATAAACATTCTGGTTGTCCTTGGCGTCTTTGGCTTTGTGAATGAAGAACTTTGTTCTCGCTGGTCTGGGAATACTTTTTACTGGTGATGTTTTCCTTTGGCTGGGAAACAGATTAAGGGCCTCTCTTCCTGGCAGATCCTGCTTTCTATTGGATGTAACTATTAAACTTTCTTAAAAGAATACTTTTATTTATCTGGCTGCTCAAATTCATCTTGTAGATGTCTATAAATCTGAAAATTAGAGGAAATAAAAAATAGAGTTTTTTAATGTACACCTGCAATTGGGTTACCTTAAATATACCCTGGAGAGAATAAGAAAAAAAAAAAAATAATGACAACATTTTAATGGTGAGACCGCACACAGGAGTAGTTTATAACTACAAAAGCTCTATTTTATCAAAGAAATATGTATGTAAACTTATTTTTAGTCATCAGCTTTTCTGGTTTTTCACTCTGAAATGCTTTCATCCTCAGAAGAAACAAAGTCATGTGGTTTACCATAACTGCTGATTTTCTTTGAATGTATGGGCTATCTTTCAACTAGAGCTGTTTGAAAAAATTATGAGAAAAAGTGAAGCGTAGTTTTTTTCTAACCGTGAAGTGTTTTAAATTTGCCTGTTGAGAAGATCAGTTTTTCTGCCCCTGGAAAATGTTTTTAGACACTATAAACTTTTTTATTGTGGTGGATATTTCCTGTTGTCCTGCTGGCAGCCAGGGCTTTGGAGACTGCCATACTATGTAATGCTGATGAGCTGCAAAAGTTTGCCAAAGAAAAATGCAGTAGACCAAAATGGAACGTCTTTGCACAAGAATTTTCTAAGGTTTTCTTAGACTCTATAACTGAAAAGATAGGTAACCTCTTGTGTAAACTAAGAAAAGGAAAATGCATCCCATGCCTACAAAACTTTGAAAGCAGGGTGATAAAAATCTTTTAAAACATATGTCAAGTGCTATACGAAAAAGTTTGGAAGCTGTCTTTTCTGGCTTTATTTCCCATCTGTGCTTCGGTTTTGAAGCATCAATGTTTATTTTGTCTCTAACCCAAAAGCGATTTATCAAATATGCATACAATCAATCACTGTTAATTGGAAGCAAATTCAAAAGCACAATTTCAGGGTATTCCATTTTCCACAGGAATGATAACGGTATATCTCAAGTTTTTCGTCAAAAGACTTTTTGGGAAAGGCCAAGAAAAAGCTGTGTCTCTTTTTTTTTCTCCATAAACGACATAATGAAAAATTATTGGTAACACAGTAGTTCCTTTTGGTCTTTAAAACAACATAAGTCATAGACAGATTATCAGACTGAGAGTTGTGGCTTCTATATTTTTATTTATGTGGCAAAATTTGTGTTTATTTTTAAACTGCTCTTTCTTTTCTTTTTTCCATTTGATATTCTTGATCAGAAGATGTCGAGGGGCGCCTGGGTGGCTCAATTGGTTAAGCGTCTTACTCTTGGTTTCAGTTCAGGTCATGATCTCATGGGTCTTGGGATCTAGCCCCCGAGGGGCCCCCCGGCCCCGTCAGCCCCCATGTCAGTCAGGCTCCATGCTCAGTGGGGAGTCAGCTTGAAGAGTCTCTCTCTCTCTGCCCCTCCCCCCGTGCATACTCCTTCTCTCCCTCTCTCTCTCTCTCAAATAAATAAATAAATCTTAAGAAAAGATGGTTTGTTGATATCATTGTCTAGTAACATAAAATAGATATATATGAATTAGGCACATCCAATATTGTAATGCTTTCTGTGATCATATAATAATCAAATCAAGTTTCTTTCCTTCATAATATCAGATTTCTGCTAAAAATTACTTATTATCAGAAGTCTTTTTCTGAGGGGGGACATCAATCACCCCCTCCCTTAAGTTAAAAAAAATTAGCAGGAATTTTGAACTTCTAAAAGAAAAAAAAAGACTTCATCCCTATTTAAACCAAACTATATCTCACTTCCTGATTTTGTGCACTTTCGTAGGAAATTGTTAGGGCAGGAACTCTGTCTTTTCTAATAGCTTGATTAAGCCAAGTAGCTGTCATCACCTCACAAATAAATAAATGATAATAATGGTGGAAAAATGAAATATTAAAAAACCAAACATTTTCACTAATTCATTCGTCATTTTCCTAATATGTGGTATAATTTTAGTCAGGCTATTTATGACTAAAATAGCAAAGTCTTCATATGGGAGAAATCGCTTTTCTGTTTAGCATGTCCCTGCCCCCATTTATCATTCCTTCAATCTAGTGCCAAAAATGGCTTTCATAATTCTGGCTATAAACGGCTGACTGAGAATATCAAACCCTGCTCCACCCAATACATCACTAAAGAAAGAATATATTTTGCAGTGTCTTATTACATTTTTAGTTTATGGGGGAATTAAGGCAGTTATAAACATTAGTTGAAAATGTTGGCAAGAAAAGTGGGGAGTGAGGAAAGGCAAAAAGATGGAAGCATAAGGAGGTAGATACACTCTTAGCTAGGTTTTGGCATAACATATGGGAAAGCTAGTAAGTTCTTCTAGTATAAGAAATTGATATTTATTTGAGGGCCTGAATTATTCACTTTAGCTACCTTTGTTGCATATAAAGCCAAGTTAATTAACTCCATCTTTTGCTGAGCATTTGCAGCTTCTAGATGAATTGTCTGTTAGAGTTTGTGTTTCAAATAGATACTATTTTGATTCAGGTGGAATTCTCTCCTTCAAAATTTTAGGGGAATTCATCAGAGAGCTCCAATTCAATTGCAATTATAATAGCCTTTGTGCTATTTGAGAGTGCTGCTGATCTGATAGAGTTACATGGTGTTAGGGATCTGATCAATGAGGTGTGAGGAAATTCCTGTGCTACTGTACTCACAAATATCTACTCCCTAACCAACCTCCAAACCAAGATGGCACTGAATGCATCCAAGTTGTTGTAAGTCACACACTCCGTCTCCACAGCCATGTTTATGTCTTATATTTAAGAAAATCTCCCCCTGGGATGCCTGGTTGTCTCAGTCAGTTAAGTGTCTGCTTTTGGCTCAGGTCATGATCCCAGGATCCTGGAATCGAATCCCGCATCCGGATCCCAGCGGGAAGCCTGTTTCTCCCTCTGCCTGCAGCTCCCCCTGCTTGTACTCTCTCTCTCTCCCCCAAATAAATAAATAAAATCTTAAAAAAGAAAAGAAAAGAAAAGAAAATCTCCCTCTGCTGCCTTCATTTTATCCCTTCCCTAAAGAAGGAAGAAGAATTGTTATGTGGGGCTGCATTTTCTGCTCTATTATTAATGTCTTTTTCTGATGCACAGACATGGGATCCCAGTGCCTATGTTTGTGCTAGGTGAGCCTGCTACTTTTCAACACCTGCTTGACTTAAAAGTGGTTATCTCTTAGAAAATCAGAGTATGAGGCTGACAACTTTCAAACTTTAAACAATCAGAGCATCTGTCACTCTAATAGCAAAGCCAAGAGATATAAACCTGTGCAGGCTGTCACATTTCCAATCACACAGAAAAAGTTGGTCTGAGAAAATCAGGCAGAAAGAAGTGATGAAGGATGGAGAGAGCAGAGTATTATAAGTTCCAGTTAGCCATGACACCCAACTAAGCAGTAAAGCAGTTATGGGACATTCCCTAGTCCTACCAGTACACTTTCCCTCATACCCCAACTACTTTACATTGGGTCTCACTTGTTTGAAATACAGTCTTGACTATTTCAACTTCCTTGACTTTATGTGACAAAGATATATCTCCCAGTTACCTGAAAATGTTAGTGCTTTTTCTCAAATTGTATTCTTTTTTCCCCTTAAATAAAGACCTCCTTCAAAACAAGAATCTACTTTGCTAGAATTTAGCTATCTAGATAGTTCATATTCTCTGTATGTGGATAAATATACAGAATCAATATTTTGTTTATGCACCATCAATAGTCCACCTCATGGCAATTCACCCTATCTCTTGGTCAGCAGAAATGCCTTCGTATGTAAAAATGAGGCCTCCCTGCTGGCTCTCTACTACCGCATAAATGCTTCAATGAGAGTGCTTAATATCATGATTATATTTAAACTACTGAGAAATAGTGAAGGAAATAACAGACTCTTAAGTCTGAAGGCCTGGCTTTGTATGTCAGCTGTGTACCCACATGATGCTTTGAGAAAGTCACTTAGCCCCTCTGGGGATGAACTTCCTCCTTTGTATGGAAGGGACAGAAATATGATTCATATGGATATATGGAGATATATAATACTCCATTTGTGTAAGAACTGTTTATAAAGACAGGCCCACTTCTTCTGAGGAGCTGTCATGATCACACTATATCAGGTTCAAGTACAAATGTTTGAGGCTAAGCCATCTTGCATGGAGCCTTCAGAGAGGATATGGACACTGCTGGTAGAGGGGGAAGAGGGATGCTTTGATGTTGGAAATGGAGAGGAAGGGAGCTGAAGAAGACAAATATTATGGATAATAATACCTGGGACAGCCTGGAATGGAAGAAATGTGGACAAGTAAAATGTTGATAGGCAATTTTGGTAACAAAGAATAAAGATAATATTCTTCCTGAGAAATGCCACTACATAATGAGTATGATTGATTTTATCATGTCCCAAAAGGATGCAATAGAAATGGCACCAAGCTGTGTCATCCCCTACCCTACCATTTCTAAGGGGAGAAAAAAAATCCAAGTCAGGACATTTTTCTCTGGCATAAATGAGTTTTAATTAGATGTTGTTATTGATGGCTCAGCCCTGCAGGTCTGTACTTTCTTTATGGGTAGAAACAGGCTCATAGTTTGGGTCTCAAGATATCAATTGACTTAATGTTTCATCAGAATCAGAGACTTATCCCTCACTGGCTGGCTCACCATCAGTGGATATATAACTTCTATTAGCTCGACTACTTTAAAGTGTCAGGAAATAAAAAAAAATGAGGTCATATTTCAAATCTTAATACATTATTATTTCCTTTGATCCATTTTAATGGGAGAATTATAACAATTTGTTTCAAGAGAAGCATCAATGCTTTACCTATTTTATATCAGCTCCCTATTTCCATAATCTCAAACAAAACTTCAAGAAGTATTCTATGCACAAAATATGAGTTCCATGAATTTTTAACTTTTTTTTTTGGTTATTACAATGTTCTGAATTATAGAAATCTTCAGGTTTTGTTAGAGATAAAAATGTGGACCACTCATCCTCACTTGCTGGTTGTACTAGTAATTCTTAGATAAAGATAACATAATAAAACTAGTTCTTAGCTAGACATGACAAGGGTAAATCCCTGGACTCTTTAACATTATAGACTACAAAAATATTTGAATCGATGTTTAACTTCTATTTCATTGTCGATACATTGTGATTAAGAGAATGGATCATGGATCCAGTCTACCTTGGCACAAAATCTGGATTTTGTTCAAGTCACTTAATTTCTATGGGCCTTCGATTTCTCGTCTGTAAAAGGAACTTCTTTAATAGTATCTACTATTATGATTGTTTGGAGCATTACTGACATTATACTCATGGAGCAGTAGAACAGTGTCTGGTACACAGCAACCACCCTATTAACATTAGCAATTATTTTTGCTACTGTTACACCACTACTGAGATATTAAACAATGTTTAACAGATCACACAGCTACCTTGTGTTTTGCCCGGGACTCCTAGAAAATTCTGCATACTGACAGCTGATGAATCTAAAGCTACTCGAAGATTTGCTTAGGAAGAGCTCAGGAATAAGACGATATACTGAAATGAGCAGGAAATAATCAAAACAGAAGCTACCAAAATAAATTTTTTAACTCAGATAAAGTCTGTTCTATAATGAAGAGCGCTTGTTTCCTCTTAGTCATCATTACTCTCTTCCTTTAAGATGGGATCACCTGTGTAATTTCAGTGATCATCTCCATGTGGGTGATGAAACAGACCTTTTCCTGTCCCTCTCTGAGCTCTGTCCCTCAAGCTCCTTGAGGAGTCCTTCAAGGTCTCCATCAGCAACAGTGGCCCAGATACTGTCCCTCATATACCCAGTTGTCATCTGAAGCCTTTTTGTCCAACTCAACATTTTCTTGCCACCAAAACTGCCTCCCACCATTGAATTCAGTGTCACCACCCACTATTCTCTTAGGATGTAAAATATAGATCCATAGTCGACTCTTCCTGGCATTCATATAAAATCAGCCACTGATTTCCCTCATTGCTTTTCCATCCTTCCTTTCCTTTTATAAGCATGATTCTTCCTCTTTCAGGAAGTGCTCATCGCACCGTGAATTTGAGTCACGGTCTCTGCATTCAGACTCTCTTCCCTTAAGTGCAAAGCCAAGACAAAAATGGCTTACGCTTAATCCTCTCACATTGTGTTCACCATGGCTCACCACTGTGCAGAAACTTACAGTTACTTCCTGTTACCACAAAGTAATTGTTCAGCTTTCCTTTCAGAGCCCTCCATATTTGTCATAGACTTACTTTCGTTTCATTCGCTTGTTTACTCGCTTATTCATGCACCATTCACTTAGTTACTCATTTGCTTATGTACAAAATATTTGGAGTTTCTCTCATGTTATGAAAGTCCAATTGTACCTAGCTTCTATCCTACTTAAACTGCTTATGAACTTATCTTGAAAGATGTCTTACATATTTGTTGGTTGGCTCCAGCTGCCATAACCAAATACCGCAGACTAAGTTGCTTGAACAACAGAGATATATTTTCTCACAGTTCTGGAGCCTGGAAGTCCAAAAGCATGGTACTAACAGGGTTGGTTCCTGGTGAAGCCTCTCTTCCTGGCTCACTGTGTTCTTGCATGGCCTTTCCTCTGTGTGCTTGCAGAGAAAGAGAGAGCTCTAGCATCTCTTCCGCTTTTTAGGAGGACACGAGTGCTGTTGGATTAGAGCCCACCCTTTTGAACTCATTTAACCCTGATTACCTCCTTAAAGGCCCTATCTCCAAGTACAGTCACCTTGGAGGGGAAGGCCTCAACACACACATTTCTGGGGGGGACACAATTTGGTCTATAACAACGTTCCTGTCTTTAATTGTTTACACTGTCATATATTTCCAGTTTGCCATACCTTCACCATTCACAGCGATACCTATTCTTTGTATCCATCATGGATAAGTCTTTCTTGAAAGAAGCCTTTTCCTGCTCCCATTTCTTTACAGTGCATTGCCCTGCCTCTACATAGCTTTGGAATTTATGGTTTGTGTCCCAAATTTGACACTAATATGCTATCTCTTCATCTACATTTCAAATGCATATGAAATAGAAAAGTCCCTTCGGGACCAGAACTGTAAGTAGCATAAATATGTATGTATAGGTTTCTGTACACACAAACTTCTAATAAGCATAGTATAAACGTAAAAATAAGTATAGTATGAATGTAAAAATACATGTGGATACATATTTATTTTTTAATCAGAATTTCAGTTTTGCATATAGAAATACCTTACTATATTGACTATGTTGATTAATTTGTTAAACCTTGATTCAGAATTTTATGGACTCATTTAAGTGCTGCACTCATTATCAGACAAGGAAATTTAATTATCCAAGGAGGTGAACATCATTAATTTTTGTTTAAATGTAATTTTTGTTTTAAATGTAAAATCTATTTAAGAATGGATTTTTGGAAAACTAGTAGGCATTATAAAAAGTTACGCACATGTTTCATAAAAATAGCAGCCAATGTACTATGGTATAATTCTACACACAAAAAATTACTGCAACATAAGAACAAGATAGACAGTCTTAATATAAATATTGTTTAAAGTGCCTTCAAAACCTCCTTTTTCTTCTTATATTTTCCCACCTTACCGGGTTTCTTACCACCATCCAGTGCTCCTACTTCTCTTGTTAGGAAGGAAATCATTAGGCTAAATTTACGTCACACTAAAATGTTAGTTACAATGTTTTATCTTTCCCAGAACTATTTGTTTTCCAAAAAGAAGACTTTAGGGATGGCATAATATTTTTCACAAGGGCTAAAATGCAAGGTAGCACTTCAGGTATTAGCTATGAATAAAGGGAGAAATATTTCTGCAGCAGGACCCATTATCTTCTTAAATTGCACTTTAGAGGCAACCACACATTCTACCTTTTCGACAGAAAAGCAATGAAAATATGCAAGACGTTTCTCACATTAAAAGAATGCTGGTTCTTTTTTCTTTGCTTTCTTTTTAATGTTAAAAGGTAAGTCCCTATTGTTCTCTCTTGTTTCCACACATCTTGTGAGGGAGACACCAATTCCCTTTGTTTTGGACTATCTTTTCAAGGATGTTTATATAGCTAACAGCTTAAGAAGACAAGAGATAGTTTCTCATCTGCTGCAAAGGTCAGGTGGGCTTGCATCCAGAGAAGACAGAGAGTCCTCTAGGGCAAAGGGGGAGCATCCTTACTGGCCATTAAAAATGATTTCAATTCCCTAGGCTCGGATTTCTTTTTCTGCACTGTGAACCACTGTGTGTTCATTTGTCGTCTGGCCTTCTTTATGATGCCCTCTAGGAACTAGGGCTCAGGGAACCTGGAAAAAAATTGCTGAGAATCTGGCTACTGCTATTGCTGTGAGTAGCAAAGTATCCCTTTTCTCTGAGCTAGTCAGAATCTCATGTATTCTTTGAGCATCTCCTAAACTGTAACCTGCTTGTTAACCTTGTTAACTTGTAAGTAGGTGAAATATCAGACTCTTCAGGTTTTTTGACATGTAAATGCTCCCATGTATTGACGAAGATTATGCTATTCTCGTTCCTTCTGTCTGAAGACTCATTCTTTATATAATAAATAATCTAGATTTCAAGTTTTCAAATATGCTTATTACTTGTATTAGTCTGCTGGCTACCCTAACAAAATACCACAGCCTGGGTGGCTTCAACAACAGAAATTTTTTCACAGTCTGGAGCCTGGGTGTCCACAACCAAGGCATTTGGCAGGCACTGTGGTTCCTAAGGCCTCTATTCTTGGCTTGAAGATGGCTGTCTTGTTTCTGTGTTCCCACATGGTCTTTTTTTCTGTGCATGTACATACTTGGTGTCTCATCCTCTTCTTACAAGGACACCACTCGTGATGGGTTAGGGTGAACCCACATGGCATTATTCAACTTTAGTTACCTCTTTAAATGCCCTATCTCCAAGTACAGTCACACTGGAGTTTAGGACCTCAACAATTCAGGGGACACAACTCAGTCCATAATCCTATTCCCATATGTTCTAAGACAATTCTCCACAAATTTCTCTCATTTCTGCACGTGTTACATGCAGAGGCACTAACTAATCTTCCATACTATCTTTTAAAGGATGTTTATATGGCCAACAGCCTTGGTTAGTGCAGGTTTGCTTACAGTTCAGCCCTATAATGACAACGTTTTCCACTGGGGCAAAGGTATGGTAGACATGTTTATTGCCATTAGAGGAGATTTGGGTCTCCCTACTTGATGCAGGTCAGGGACCTGATTCGTCTTATCCACAGTTTTGTCGACGGCAATAATTCTCAACAGAGTATCATTTTATCCCCCAGGAGACATTTGGCAATGTCCAGAACCAATCTCGTTTGTCAAACCTGAGAATAGGGTCCTACTGGCACCTAGTTGGTAGAGGCCAGGGATGCTGCTAAATATCCTAAAATGCATAAGACATGCCCCTGAAACAAATAATTATTCACCGCACAATGTCTATAGTGTCAAGGTAGAGAATCTCTGATTTACTGGGTCCCAACAAAGTGTCTGAAAATAAGAAGTGTGTGAAGCTGTGTTGATTAGTTTGAAAGACTACCTCTGTTGCAGTATTTAGTAAATTATAATTTGATTACACTACTCTGGTTTCCACTGTTAGTTGCTTGAGTAAAGGCAATGTCCCCTAAACCTCAATACTCTTAAATTCAAGATAGGATACGATACATGTAAATTTGACTGAGTATAAGACATCTAAAAATAATTTATGGAGAAGTACAAAATGTACTATAGTTACAGTCTAGACATTGCTCTGCAACTGTCATGCTGCATGAATCTCTAGATAAATTTATTTCCCATTTTATTTTGACTCCATCTTATAAAGAAAAAAATTGCTACTCATAGGTTCCTAGAAAGAATGCTGTGGAAATTAATAAGAAAATTAAGATAAGAAACCAAATTATATGCTACTTAATATAACCTATAATTATTACTGTAATATTTATACAATCTTTGTACATATGACTTACATAATGGTGATAGAGATTTCAAACACTTTTTTGGTAACAAATTACTCATTTAAAGAATGTAATGAGGTTAGTGCATTAAATGAGCATTTTAATCAGCATTGGAATTATAAATACAAAACCTGGAAAGCTTAAAGTATGTCTGAATAAGTCAAAGCTTTGAACAAACATGTCTAATAGAAAGCAAATAATCTCTTTTCTTACAATCTGATTGATTCAACACAATTCACCATCAGTTGAAACCTTACAATTTGACTAAAACGTAATGGCCCAAATCGTATAAACTTATTTTGTGACTTTGGTTCAGCTCCTATGTAGAATCATTTCTACTTCTTGTTAGTGTCAAATATTAAATTCACCTCTTTTTTTCTCTTAAAGATTTTATTTATTATTTTGACAGGGAGAGAGAGGGAGAGCACAAGCAGGGGGAGCAGGAGGCAGAGGAGAGGGAGAAGCAGGCTCCCCACTGAGCAGGAAGCTCCATGTGGGGCTCCATCCCCGGACCCCAGGATCATGACCTGAGCTGAAGGCAAACACTTAACCGACTGAGCCACTCAGGCGCCCCTTAAATTCACCTTTTTTTGGCAAAACATTGATATAGAGGTTTGGGGAAAAAGAGATATTGAACAAGAAAGATGTATAACACACAGCCCCTACCCTAATTTCGTGAACAAAATATGATACTAAAATATATCATATTTATTCATGTTTTCCCTATCTCTGATTTAAAATCTAATATATCTTGGCCCTATCATAATTGCATATATATGTTACCTAATTTAATCTGTTTAACAGCTTGAAAAAGTATGACATTAATATAATAGTTTGACTTTTAAAGAAATAATATGTTTAAACAAAATCTCATAGCATATAATTAAAGGCGAATAATCAAACTTACATTTGTTTGCGATCAATACCTGTTGAGACTGTGGCCCAACAGTACACAGACTTTAGTTGAGACCTATTGAGTGCTACAAGTTAAGAGTGAGACTGAACTGAAAATAGAAATGCATTCAAATATATGAAGCTGAACTACAAATCAGTTCAATTCTGAATTGAATTACAGTGATCTGATTCTAGCAATTCTAGTTTAACTACCTTCAGGGGCAAAATTACATGAACTCTGATAGAAAATAATATGATTCAAATCTGCAAATAATGTGTATATTTTTCCATAAAAATGTCCATAATTAAAATTAAAAAGAAAAAAAAAAAACTAGGTATCATAGGGGAGAAGAATGTAAATTAAAAAACAATGGAAAATTATTGAAATAGCCCAAAAGAAAAACTGGATACAACTGGACCATAGAAATGGAAATTTTCAAATGGAAATTCTAACGCTTAAAAGTAAAATCACTGATAGAGGGGGACCCAATATTTAATTCGAGGTGGCAGAAGAAAGAATCCATGAATTTGAACATAGCTCAAGAAAGATTATGCAATCTGGAAAATAGAAAGAAATAAAATAATGAAAAAATATGAACAGAGTCCAAGAGACCTGTGGGTAAACCCTCACGCATGCCAACATATACACAGTAAGAATATCAAAAGAAGAGAATGAAACAGGAAACATACTTGAAGAAATAATTGCCAAAATCTTCCCAAATTTGATGAAAACCATCAATATATACAACTAAGAAGACTAACAGATTCCAAGTAGAATAAACACAAAGATATCCTCATGTAGACACATCATAGTAAAACTCTAAATGACTAAGACAAACAGAAAACCATGAGAGACTAAACTAGTCTTTTCTTCCTTATTTCTAGAGAGTATATGAAAAACTGAGCTCATGTTCACCATATTTGCAAACGTTCTTAGTGGAGAAAGCTGATTATAGCACTCTCATTGCACGTGTGGGTCCTTGTCTTCCCTCAATTTCTTGCCTGATATTTTCCTACATTCCTACCATTCATACTTTTTTAAAATATGTGTTTAATAATGTTCTAAGTTTTTTTGGCAGAATGCTCTCTGTAGCTACTAAGACTTCTCAGTCATAGGTCAGTCTAATGACAACTGTTACTTTTTCCCTCTGAAGATAACAGTTCACCTTTCTATTCTCTAGTGGTTTATAGGATTTGCTCTTTTCTCCATTTACAGATTTCCTCTCTAGACACATTCCTACCTCTACTTTATCTGTGCTTCCACATAACAATTATAGTTTGACAAATAATTTTTTTCTTTCTTTGTTTTCAAGAGCTATGTGGATTACACTTGACTCTTTGGAAGACTCATGGGAAACTTCCTTCTTATACAACCTCTCTCAGGCCACATACAGTCTGCATAGGCAATGGATATATTATATAAAATTGTCTAATATAATTTTTCAAAATAATAGATTTGGAATTCTGGCTATTTCTATTCTACAATTTTTCTATGCTATTCATCAGTTTGAAAAATTTAGGTTTAGCAACTTCCTTAATGCTTTTCTGTAGTTCTTTGAATTTAATAAGCTTCTTCCTATACTATGGTCTTTGCACACACAGCTTCCTCTGCAGGAAACCCTCCTCTATCTCAGTGCTAGGTAACTCTTACCCACTTTAATCTTTTTGTGTGCATATAGATGTGTTTCAGTTCAATGTTTGTGTTGAGAATCTATAACACACTTAAATACTGCATTACTGTTAAAATTGATCAAGTTGAAAAGTTCTCCCCAAAATGTTAATTGCAAAATTATATTTTCTCATACATTTCTTACACTCATATATATGACACTTGCAATATAGTTTCTAAATTTAACTAGAATATTCTTACTCAATATATGTGATTCCATATACTTCAGAAGAGACCTTCATGTGGAGAGTGAAAAACACCAGGTGTGTTCCTGGACCATTTCTTGCAACATATTTGATAGCTTCTTTTATTGAGTAAATTATCTGACTGGAATTTTATTTTGAGTATATCTTGGGATTTTCACTAAATATAAGTCAATGAAAGGAAAAGAAGATGCATGGGAAATAAAGTGAAAATCAAACCTGCTAATTGCTGAAAATCTTTTTTTTATTTTTTTAAAGATTTTATTTATTTATTTGATAGAGAGAGACACAGTGAGAGAGGGAACACAAGCAGGGGGAGTGGGAGAGGGAGAAGCAGGCTCCCCGCGGAGCCGGGAGCCGGATGCCGGGATCGATCCCAGGACCCTGGGATCATGACCCGAGCCGAAGGCAGACGCTTAACGACTGAGCCACCCAGGAGCCCCTAGTTGCTGAAAATCTTAAAGAAAACATTTTTATATGATATGGACTCAATATTTGCTACTTTTCTTACAATGCAGTGTTCAATAAAATGTATTTCATTATTAATTAATATGTCATGTAGAATAAATGACAAGAGCACTATCATTTTCTATCAATGACTGCACTTTAGTTTTACAAATATTTTCTCAATCGCCAAGATGTTTAGTGAATGTTAGCTAGCTTATTTTGTAATATTTTCTATTTCTCTATTGACACATGGCACATTTTCTTGGGGGCTGCGAATATTGAAATTTAAATTTAAAAAAGCATTTGGCTTTGCTTCCTTCTCTTCTGACAAGAGGTGAAAATGCATTTTTAAATAGTTTTTATGCTCTCAAAATGTTCTTATTTTTAGGCTGTAATATACCCTATGTGAACTTAGCTCTTTATAAAGTAGTGCTGTTTGAAAAGAACAATTTTTTTTTAGTCCATAATTGAGATTGGCATTTATTCAAGGTCATTGATAGACTGATAGCTTTCTGGAAGGTGTATTAAATCTTGGAAAGGATAGAAGTGTACAAATAAAGGTTATTACACGATCTATGAAGAGAGAGCTAAGCATTTTGTACCATCTATTTATCATTTTCCTAAAATTGAAGTTGCAGGTATCTCAAGGGTTTCAGTGAATACTGGAGGCGAACTTGAATACATTTCATTACTGTAGACAATATTGATTCCTGCTGGCTCATGTTTAGTAGGATCTGGCAATGCTGGGCAGGAGTTGGACGGGCTCTTCAGAGAAGGAATTGTTCTGCTACATAAGTAGCGCTATTAGTCATATCAGCATATTGGACCCTTAGCTAAGGAAAACATTCTATTTTACTATAATTCTTAATGGTTTTGAACTCTGTAGTTTCTACATAGCATTTCTGTCTTCCCATTGCCCAAGGGGTGACTTAAATTTCTATGAAAATGCTTTTATGTACATAACTATCATAACATTTAGAAAATGTCACTTGACTTACCTCATATAGAAACTTCAGCCAACTTTTGCCTGACATGCGATTTGTGAATCGTTTTTAATAAATTATTGATTAATAGTTATTATATGTGAAAATAAAATACATTTTATTAACATGTTTACATTGGCAAAGATTATTCTTCTGCTAGACAAAGTTATGGTAGAATTGAGAATCAAGCTTATTGCATCAGAACCAGTCCAAGTAACAAATGAAATATTGATATCATGAAATGGCTAAATAAACTGTTTTGGGAAAACAAAACTACCATCCCTACTTTGGGAAAACTTCCTCACTGGACAAATATGTGACCTTTCTGATACTTGTCTATATGGTAAGAAAGTCTATAATGCCCTTAGTCAGGTATTCAATGACTTTACCTGATTTTCTAAATGTAGGCAGCATTTGTAAAATGTAAAATATATATATATAGAGAGAGAGAGGGAAAGAACGTTTCTGTGAGCCATTCCTTTCCTAGAAACATTAACTAAATTAAATTTGTATCAGTTAGGGGTGCCTGGATGGCTCAGTCTTTAAGCGTCTGACTTTGGCTCAGGTCATGATCCCAGGGTCCTGGGATCAAGCCCCCACATGGGGCTCCCTACTCTGCGGGAAGTCTGCTTCTCCCTCTCCCACTCCCCCTGCTTTTGTGTGTGTTCCCTCTCTCCCTGTGTCTCTCTCTGTTAAATAAATAAATAAATAAAATCTTTAAAAAATTAAAAAATAATAAATTTGTATCAATTAGAGAACATAGCCCAAACAACAAGTGTTGTCTATAATTACGAAAGATGCCATATATTTGCACATAGAGTTGCCTTCTAAGTGAATGTGTACTGTGTGAGAGAATTTCAATCTGAAATGGAACTGGAGGATTTAAAATGGAAAATCTCATGCATGTGCCATCAGGAAAACAAAATGTAAGGACAGAGACTGCTTTTCCACAAATGCCTGATTTACAGAAAACTGATAATATTGGAATTTTCTTAAATGATAGACAATTGAGCAGGAGTTGCCTCAGGGCAACTTTGGGAAGTTTTGCTTATGGTTTCCAGAGGCGTGAACAAGAAATGACCCAGCTCAGGATGGTCTCAGAAAATAAGCTGACCTGAGTTTTGTTTGTATGACTAGACTGGTTCTACTCAGGGAATTTTCAAAGCTGGTCTCCATTTGATTTTGATTTCAGTGGATTCTAACTGAACTTTCCCCTCTTTACATTCCTTCCCCATAAATACAGCCTACCCCAAACTCAGTGGACTCACCTGTAGTTTGCCCCAGTTTGCATGTCCTGAATTGTAGTTTCTCTGCTATTCCCAAATAATCTCGTCTTTTTGACAATTTTGAGCTTTTCTTAGTTTATCTTTTTATTTAGATCGACAAGTGTTTGCTGATAATGTGAAAGGTACACTTTGCTTCTTTCAATAAAGCATTTTTTTTTCTTGGAAGTGATGTTACAGTGTGGCTTCTAGGAAAAGGTACAATTGTAATATGATTTTTGTGTTAATCTTGCCTTCCGTGAGTTATATTGCTTCTGTTCCCATCATGGTTGGGACTGAATACAGTCCTATATGGTGTCCAAACCTTGGGGTTTAAAGAAATCATGGGAGATAGGCCTTCTGAGAAAAATGCATCTGTCTCCTTGCTTAGGTAATTGAATATAAAAAGGTTCAATATAGTTGACAAGGAACAGAAACTCATCAGCAATGGGGAAATCAACCCAGGGAATACAGCTGTTTAAAGGCCAAAATATCCCTTTGACCCTTGCAAAAAAACTGGCATATTTGAGAAGTTATTATTTTTTGAGAGGCCTTTGTAGAAGATTCAGGAAGGAAAACACAATCATTCTAAGTGAAAGAAAAATCATCAGGGGCAGAAAAAAAGTTTTAGATGGCATTAAAATGTACTGGAGAAGCAATGATTTAACTATCTATAACCTGATCTAATAGGAATATGTAAATAATCTTGTAGAAAAAGCAATTATTTGCACTGACATTACAATAGTATTATTTCACTTTCTCAGAAAACATTTTATATCACATCAAGAATGCATTCATTGTTCTTTCATCTCATTAAACACTACTTTTATCACAAATAGCATAATAGGTAACATCTAGTGTGTATTCTCTTTAAGTCATGGGTTAAATAGATTTACATAAGATGACACATTTAATCATTGCAAAGCAACCCCGTGAGACAGGTACAAAGTTATTATGCCCATTTTATAGGTATGAAAACTGAGTTGGGGTGAGACTAAATAATTTGCCCATATGGGAGTGGGTTTCAAACCCAGGTAGTCTGGCTCTCTCGACTCTGCTCTTAACCTCCAATGTTGTTAGTTTCCCGAAGTAACAATACCAATATCACTTTGCAGTGTTTAGAAATAAACCCCCAGCAAGACGTGGATTTCTCAAAAAAAAAAAAAAAAAAAACCTAATTGCAGATAATTTGGTGAAGAAAGTTACAGAAATATGTGCAGGGTTAAAGAAATCATGAACTCATGAAAGGCATAGTGAGACAACTGGAAACTAACCAAAAGCAGGAAACTGTCACCACTCAAGTGTGAAGTAGCAAAGATAGTAAGGATGCACTGTGATAAGTCAGTGCTGGAGCCTTTCTCCTAGAGGGACTCAGCACCTTGCAAAAATGGGGTAACATGACAAGAAGGGAATATGCTGATGTCTCTCTGCTCCTATTTAGCAATCTCTGCCAGTGCATCCCATCCTCTGATCACAATTAAGAACCAGAAGTCGAAGGCTTCAGGTTGCCATAGCCCATAGGGTCAGCGCATAACAAAGATAAGAAGGGCAGAGAAAGGTTCTGGAGGTACAGTTATGGTGGTGGCAGATGGAATCAGTAACACATGAAATAAAATCACTGTATGCTTGGGGCGCCTGTGTGGCTCAGTCATTAAGCATCTGCCTTCGGCTCAGGTCATGGTCCCAGGGTCCTGGGATCAAGCCCTACATCGTGCTCCCTGCTCAGCGGGAAGCCTGCTTCTCCTTCTCCCACTCCCCCTACTTGTGTTCCCTCTCTTGCTGTCTCTCTCTCTGTCAAATAAATAATTAAAATCTTAAAAAAAATCAGTGTATGCTTGCTTCCAGTATAACCAGTGGGGTTAATCAATCACTCAATTAATTAATTATTAGATCTTTTTCTAATGTAGGTTGTTTCAATAGATATTTTCTTATTCTGGTTTCTCAAAGTGGATCACTATGGCAAAAATCATTGTAAAATTAATATATCCCTATTATTGTAAGTGGCATGTAAGTCATGAAAAATTAAAACTAGCTTATTAAACAATGTTATTTTAACAGAAATAGTCACAGCACTTTTAAACTAATCAATCATACTACCATAATCCAAATATTAATTTTCAAGGAGCAAGAGCTTTATTAATTTAGAAAACATATGTGTAAGTTACATTTAGTTTATCATACATATTATCAAAAATTGATTTGGGCATTAAAATTTCACGAATAAATTATTTTAAAACCAAAATGTAGGGGCACCTGGGTCGCTCAGATGGTTAGGCATCTGCCCTCGGCTGGGGTCATGATCCCGGGGTTGTGGGATAGGTCCCGCATTGGGCTCCCTGCTAAGCGGGGACCCTGCTTCTTCCTCTCCCTCTACTATTCCCCCTGCTTGTGCTCTCTCGCTCTGTCAAATAAATAAATAAAATCTTAAAAAAAAGGAAAAAAGAAAAAAGAAAATCTGGACTTAAAAAAAATGTAAAGCCAACAACTCTTACAATGTATGTTTGAATAACATAGCTACCAGATTTAATTGTGGCAAGAACACAACATGTTGGTCTTTGGGTCACACTGTGGAGGTTAGAACAGGTTTAATAGTCAGAAACCATAATTCTTTTTCAAACCCATCATAACTGACAATGCCTGGAGCATGCAATGCTTCTGAAGGAAAGATGCAATAATCACTAATTCGTGATAATATCCAGGAAAATGAGCTCAAGAAAGTGAAACAGATCATTGCCACGTTTAATATATTTTAAAAACACAGCAGGGTTTCCTAAGGACTTCATTTTCAGCACCGAAAACATTACCAACAATTGCACATTGTGAAATGTACGAAAATGAATAGAATAAAAGAATAAAAAGTGATTTTTTTCTACTGCTGCTATGGTTTACATAAAAACATTAGGTAATACATGATCCATAGCAGGGAAAATAGCTAACATTTTATTAATAATCAGAATAATATTATATAATTTTTGCCTACTATTTATTTGATATTTTGATAAACATTTTATATGTGTTATTTCATTTATTCTCATAATAATTTTATGAGTTAGGACTATTATTATCCATAGTTTTCAGATAAAGGGGACTGAAATTCAGAGCAGTTAATGAATTGGCCCAAGTCTCACACGTCATAAGAATTTGAGCAAAGAATAATCTCAAGGAGTAAATTAACCCTAAATTTTGTTTTTAGTATATACTAGAATATAAGCTCCCCCAAAGGGCAGGGACTTTAGTATGTAGCCAGATCCCTAGTGCCTGGGACATATTAGACATTGAAATATTAATTGAAGAAATGAATTTGAACCTAAATCTACCTAATTCTGAGTATCATACTGTCAACATCCACACTAGGCTGCATAGTAATAAAAATGGCTTGAAAAGAGGCCATTGGAATGCTTGACATATTTAAATATTTGCCTTGACAAACAAAAACTTATTTAGCTGTATAAACATTATAGGACAGTATGGTTATCTGAAACGAACATTTATCAGAAAACTAGCAAAAACTTTTGATGTGCATAAAATCTTACATATTTTATTTAAAATAATTTTTAAAATCATGAATGTAATATTAATTTTGTACATTCTGAAAAAATAAGCAAATAGGAATCTTAGGAAAGTATAAAAAGGAAAAGCAATGTACAGTAAGATTGAAAGCAAAAAAAACATAAAAACCAAGCTTGGGGAATATAAAGTGATCTCCATTTCATTCTGCTGGAAAGATTTCAAATAGGACCCTACAGAGCAAAAGAAAATAAATTCAGAATTGTAATTTCATTGTGATGACTCACCTGCATGCTTTAAAGAATAATAAATTAAAAATTCATAAACATTTTTCAGCATTCTTCAACACATTCAACTGAAATTTATCAAAAATTCAGTAAGTTGTAGTGTAATAAATCTTTTCTAAAATAGACTGCATTATTTCATGTCAAACCCTCTTTAGAGGCTATTTTTTTTTCTTTTTTAATGTGGTATTTGTCTACAAAATACTCAAAAGATTGAGATAAAACCAGAAATAAACAATTAACAGGTCATGAGGATCATTACTTTTGAACTAGCTAGCTCAGTTATATAAAGCAAATATTTCAGTCCTGAACTTATTAAACAATTCCTATAAAATGAAAATTATTCATATGATATGAATCATATAACAATATGCCTTAATTATTCTTTCAAGTATTTTGTTTGCTGTCATATAGCAGTAGCTTGAAAAAAAATCTTTTATTTTGTGCTTGTGTGTGTACTTACGCCTGCCTCGACCTGCATTTCACTTTAACTTCTAAATGTACAGTGATTTACCATATCTGGAATTCATTTTATTTAAAATGAAATTGTAACCCACATAAAACATTTTTCTTTAACTTGAAAAATCTTTAAAAAATATTTTAAAAATTAATGTTGGCCCTGTCTTTAATATTGCATCTGATTAAAACCATTGCTTTTGCAGAATGTTGATTTGGAAAAGTAAAGTCTACTTAAATGAAGATATACTGTCTCTGAAAGAAAATCTTCACATACGAAAAAGATTAAGCCATAACATGTAATGATGAATGATCAAAAGGAACCTTGAAATTTAATTTTATTTTAAGGTAAAAGAAAAATTAAAGTATGAATCTATTTCCCTTAATCACTCTGAAATATTTTGGGCCTTTAGCATAATCACCATTTGAAGATCCCTGGAGCTTTAAAGGAGTTATATACATACCAAAAAACAAAAACAAAAACAAAAAAACAAAAAACCCAAAACTCAAGGAAAAAAATGAAAGAACTCAGTGTGACTAAATGAAGTAAAATCATTAGTTTAATACTGTGTTTCCAAGAAACACAATGACTACAATCAATGTAGACAGGTGCAAAGGTCTTTTTACCCCAGTTCATGCTGAGCAATTGCATTCTTTGCATCTGAAATCCAGAAGGTGGAAAGACTGCAAGTGACTTATGGAATAGATTACTTCTATCTCTTAAGGTTGACTTGGTTCTTCTTTTTGTGTATGTTTACATAGTTTTGGTTTTGGAATAGGTGAGGAAATGTCAATAGAAGTAACAGAATCTCATTTTCCCCTTTATTTGTAAATGAAATATAGCAGATGCTCAGTAAGTAAATTAAATGCAGGCATTCTGGATGGTCCTGGGGGGCCAGGGGGCAGGTGTGGGGGGAGACACAATCCCTGTCCTTAAGTAGCTATGGAGGGGCAACTGGGTGGCTCAGTCGTTAAGCGTCTGCCTTCGGCTCAGGACATGATCCCAGGGTCCTGGGATCGAGTCCCACATCGGACTCCCTGCTCTGCGGGAGGCCTGCTTCTCCCTCTCCCACTCCCCCTGCTTGTGCTCCCTCTCTTGCTGTGTTTCTCTCTGTCAAATAAATAAATAAAATCTTTAAAAAGAAAAAAAAAAGAAGCTAGGGAAAGACAGAAAAGTAAAGTGAAAGTGTATAACCCTTCTTGTGAGTATGATAATAAAGGATTTGTAAGCATACAGGAGGTTTGCTGGGTAATGGGATATGATGCTGGAGATGGAAAAGTAGGAAGAATAAGAGTCAGCCAAGAGATGAACAGAGAGCAAGTCACTGTCCTCAGAGAGAAATGTTCTAAGATTAGTTTATCGTTAAGTATTATAAGAAAGTAAGATGTGTATGTTTTATATATTTATAAAAAGTTATATACATATTAGGTTATAAGCATATAGTCATAAAATATAGGATATTTATGTTATATATGTTAAGTTATATATTGTTATATAAGTAAATATTATAATATATAAGATACTACTAAGTTTTACGTGTGTGTGTGTGTGCATGTGTGTTAAGGAAAAAAGGAGAGAGACAAAGAATGTTTTTAATGTTTGTATGGCAGTCTAAGGATTTTCAACTGGAATTTTATGGAAGGTACCAAAGAAATTGGGGAAAAAAAAAAGGTAAGAATATGAGATTTGTTTCAGAAGCCCCAGTGGTAACTCTCTCAGAATTGACTGAAGGGGACACAGTATGAAATAAGGAGATGAGAAGGATTTTACTGTAATGCAGATAAGAAGTGATGAAGGAAGAGAAGATCTTTCTTTGTTAAAAAACATAGACAGTGGGGTTAGACTTTTCAGATTCATGCCCTCCAAATGCCCATCCTGTGACCTAGGATAACTACTAAAACTTTCTAAACCTTGATATAGATGTGATAGTAATGTAAGTCTCAGAGACTATATTTAGCCTACTTTGAGCATATTAGCTATTATTTTAATAAGACAAAAATTATATCTCTACTGAAGTATAATTGATATACAATAAATTTCACATACTTTAAGTGTACAAATTGTTCAGGTTTGACAAGTCTATACACCCATGATACCAACACTACAATCACCATAAAGATTTATTTCTTTATTTTAGAGAAAGAGAGAGAGAGAGTATGGGGAGGAGAAAGGGAGAGGGAGAGAGAATGTCAAGCAGACTCTGCACTGAGCCTAGAGCCCTACATGGGGCTTGATCCCATAACCCGGAGATCAGGACCAGAGACAAAACCAAGGGTTGGACGCCCAAGTGACTGAGCCACTCAGGCACCCAACACTCCTCTCACTATAATGAACATATCCATCACTGCTGAGTTTCTTCATGCTTCTCTGTAATCCACCTTATTTAATTTTCCTTAAAGATAACTGCCTTTTATTTTTTAAAATTTTTATTTTAAAGCAATTATAAATTCATACAAGGTTGCGAAGATATTAAAGACACCTACTCAGTAGCCTTTACTCAGTTTCCCTGAATGGATACATCTTATAAAATTATTGCACCATATCAAAACCTAGAGATTGACTTTGGTACAATGTGTGTGTATATTTCATTTTATCACATGTGTAGATTCATGTAACCACAACTGCAATCAAAGTACAGAATCATTCTAACACCACAAAGTTCTCTCTTGTGCTATCCCATTATAGTCCTACCAATTTCTCCCCTTCACCATACCTCACTCTTGGTAACCATTATTTTGTTTTCACCTCTATGGTTTTAGCATTTTAAAATATGCTCTATAAATGGAATCATACAGTATGTGACTTTTGATATTGGCTTTTTTGTTTAGTAGAATAATATTCCTGTTATCCATCTAAGTTACCACATGTATCAATAGTTCATTATTTTATTGTTGAATAATATTCCATGATATAGTTGTGCCACATTGCTATGAACAATTATGTGTAGATTTTTAGGTGGACATTTTTATATCTGTGGGAATATATTCAGGACTGGAATTGATAGAGCATATGTACAATGTACATTGATCTTAGTTTCTTTTTTTTTTTTAAACTGGCAAATCTTTTTCCAGGTTGGCTAGATCATTTGCCGTCCTACCAGCCAATGTGTATGACTGATACATTTTCTCTGCATCATCACCAGCATTTACTATTGTCATTTTTCAAAATTTACATGTTCTAAGATGAGTGTAGTCATATCTCATCATGGTCCTAATTTGACTATTCTTGATGACTAGTGATGTTGAACATCTCTCCATGTGTTTACTTTCCATCTGAATACATACTAGTATCTGTTTCATGTATCTAACCCATTTCTAATTGGATTATCTTTGTTTTTCACTGTTGAATTTTGAGAATTATTTTTTTTTAATTTTATTTATTTATCAGAGAGAGAGAGAGAGCACAAGCAGGGGGAGCAGCAGGCAGAGGGAGAAGCAGACTCCCCACTGATCAAGAATCCCCATGCGGGACTTGATCCCAGGACCCTGGGATCATGACCTGCTGGAAATGGCCAGCAATCCCTGTACCAGTGGATGAAAGATGACTCCAAACTTTGCTGTGAAAGAGAGGAGAAGGCAAGGGGGTCAACACTCAAAGACCCTTAGCTCTTCTTTGCTCCCGCTTTTATTGGTACTTCAGGATAATCACAAATCCTTATCACTGGTTCTCAAGCACGTGATGTGTGAGCCATAATTGATGAGAAGCTCGGGGCTCAGGGTGGACAATGACAAGAGATTCAAAATTCCAAGGGGACCCAGTCACTGAAAAGCCCCCACACATTTGTGAATTCTACCTCCTGAAGCTCCACAAGATTCTCATGGTGAATATATATTTTTAGAAAAATCCCCTCACACTTCCAGCCGTGGGAGAGGAAAAGGAGCCATTAGGAAATATGCCAGAGCACTCTGTTCTTAACCAGCTCTGCCCTCAGCAGAAACTATTTACCCTGAGCCTGGGCTTTTATCACAGCCTGACTGACCTAGAGGAAAGGAAATACCCAATTCCAGTCCACTCTAGCCATCCTGCCCCACCTAAGCGGGAGTTAAAAAAAAAAAAACTGAGAAGCACTTGTGAAGTCTACAATCCAGAGGTGCAGCTTACTAAAAAACCAATTGTAGGACTGTAGAAAGCTTCGGGGAAGGAAACTCTCTGCGGCATTCCAAGGGCAGAGTGGTCACACAGGCCTCGGCATTCCAAAGGCCTATGCCCTTCTCCGAAACCTTCCCTCGCCTTCCCCAGCGGCCTCTGTGTTACATTTCAGCAAGCCAGGTATTATGGCTGATTTCATGCTCTAAATTAACCCCAACAAGACCTGAGCTGAAGGCAGATGCTTAACCAACTGAGCCATCCAGGTGTCCTGAGAGAGTTAAATATTATAGATAAAAGTCTTTTGTAAGATATTTGGTTTAAAATATTTCTTCCCACTCTGTAGCTTCCCTTGTTGTCCTCTTAACAGGGTCTTTTCCAGAGAAAAAATTTAATTTTAATGAGCCCAATTTATCAATTTTTTTCTTCTATGAAACGTATTTGTGTCTGGTCTAAGAACTCTCCATGAAGCCCTCAATTCCACAGATTTTTAAGTATATTTTCTATATTTTTTTCTAAAAGTTTTACAGTTTTATGTCTTACATAAGTCTATAATCCATTTTGAGAAATTTTTATGTGAGGACAGAGTTCATTTTTGCGTTATGTTTTACACAAACACACGCACGTACTCCCATATGCATGCGTGCTTTCATATACTTATTCATGTGTCTATCCAATATCTTTAGCTGTTTTTAATGAGAGGATTGTGGAAAAGTATATTTATTCCACCTTTTCAGAATGGAAGTCCTCCCCAAATTGATCTTTGAAAACATAGTAATGGCAGCGGATTGTGTGGTTTTTAATTATGTAAAGTTAAAATGTATGTCAACACCACCACAGAGGGCAGAACAGAAATGGGGGCACTGTTGTGAAGTTCTTTTATTTAATGTGGTCTCATAAGATTATTTGAATATAAACTGGGATAAGTTAAAAATGTATATTATAAACACAAACAGAACCAATACAAATAAACAAAATAAAAATATATGGTTAATAAGACAAAAAAGATTATAAAACAGAATCACAAAATATACTCAATTCATAAAAATGCATTTATGAAAACAAATAACAAAATGGTAAATTTAAACCAAAACAAATAATAAATATTTATAAAAAAACAACAGAATGGTAAATTTAAGCCAAACATATCACTCATTAAAGTAAATATAACAGGTTAAAATATACTAATCAAAAGTCATCAATTGTTAGAATGGATTCCTAGAAGCATGGTATAACTATAGGCTGTCATTTAAAAAAAAAGACTAAAAATGAAGAAATATATTTTAATATAAATGGATGAAAAATGATATACCATCCCAACACTAATCAAACAGAAGCTGGAGTTACTATATCAATGTCACACAAATTATAGAGTAGGAATAAAGAGAGTCATTTAAGAAGGCCAGTGGAGTCGATTCATCAGGAGGATATAAACATGTATGTGTCTAAGAACACTGATCCATGAATCATTAGCTTATATAATTGAAAGGATGAATAGAACAATCCACAATTATGGTTATAAATTTTAAGGCCACTCTTTTAATAATCAAAAGGAAAATAGAAAATTATTAAGGACATAATAAACTTGAACATTGCCAAACAACTTCATCTAATTGATATTTATAGAACACTCACACCAACAACAGCAGAGTACACATTGTTTTTAAGTGAACACAAATCATTTGTCAAGATAAACCATATTTTGATGGTGATTAAGGAGTGCATGTGTTGTATGGAAGTGTTGAATCACTGTATTGTACATCTGAAACTAGTATTACACTCTATGTAACAAACTGGCATTTAGATAAAAACTTTAAAAAAAGACCATATTTGAGTAATAAAAAATACCTCAATAAATTCAAAGGGTTCGGATAAAACTAATACTTTCTCTGGCCATAATGCATTTGAATTAAAAATAAATAACAGAAAAATACCTGGATTATTTCCAAGTGTTTTCAAAGCTACATAACACTGATCTCAACAATGCATGGATAAAAGAGGAAATCAAAAGAGAAAATAAAAAGTATTTTGGGCGCCTGGGTGGCTCAGATGGTTAAGCGTCTGCCTTCAGCTCAGGTCATGATCCCAGAGTCCTGGGATCGAGTCCCACATCGGGCTCCCTGCTCCTTGGGAGCCTGCTTCTCCCTCTGCTTCTCTCTCTCTCTCTCTCTCTCTGTCTCTCATGAATAAATAAATAAATAAAATCTTAAAAAAAAAAAAGAAAAGAAAAAGTATTTTGAACAAAATGAAATAAAAACATAATGTATCAAAATCTGTCTCATTCAACCAAAGCAGTGCTGGAAGGGAAATTTATAGCGCTAGAATTCCTAAAACAGAAAAAAAGACTGGTATCACATCAATGATTTAAGCTTCTTTCTTAAAAAAATTGTAAAGAAAGAGTAACTTACATGCAGCGTAAGCAGAACAAAGGAAATAGTAGAGATAAAATCAGAAATCAAAGAAATAGAGAATAGAAAAACAATAGAAAAAAATAAAACCAGAAGCTGCTTCCTTAAGATCAATAGAATTGATAAACCTTTAATCATAATAAATAAAAATCAAATAAATTACCAATATCAGGAATAAGAAAGATGACCACTGATGTTATAGAAATTAGGATTACGAGAGAATATTATCAACAACTCTATGTCTATTATTTCAACAACATAAAATGGACATTATTTATGGACAATTTCTAAATTCCTGATGCTCATTAAAAAAGAAATAGGTAAGCTGAATAGCTCAGTCTACTAAAAAATTTTAATTTTTAGCTAAAAACCTACTCATAGAGAATATTTCAGGCTCAGATAACTTCCCTGGTGAATTCTATGAAACATTTAGGGAAGCAATAATAACAACTCTACACAAAATCTTCAGGAAAACTGAAGAGGGAGGATTTCCCAATTCATTCTATGAGGCAAGTATTACATGATAAGAAAACTGGAAAAGTCATTATAAAAAAACTACAGACTCATATTCCTCATTAATAGAGATAAATATTTCTTAAAATTTTAGTGAATTGAATCTGATAATATATAAAAAGGATAATGCATCATGACCAATTGGACTTACCCCAGTTATACAAGAGTAATTTAACATTTAAAAATTAATCAATATTTTTTCACCATATTTTCAAACTTTAAAAAACCACCTGTGATCATCTCAAGATATACAGCAAAAAGCATTTGATAAAATTCAACATTTATACATAATAAAAACTCTCAGTAAACTAGAAATATATGGAAACTCCCTAAACGCAGTAAAGATATTTATGAAAAACCTACAGTTGACATCATTTTTATCTGTGAAAGAAAAGTTTCCCTCCATTCGGAACAAGGCAAGAAGAATCCTCTCAAAATATATTGTAAACACTGTATTGGAGCTTGCTAGCAGTGCAAGTAGGTGAGATAAAGAATTTTCAGGCACACAGATTGAAAAGGAAGTAAAACTCTATTTTTAGATATCATTGTCACCTGTGTAGGAAATCCTTAGAGATCTAAAAGCTCCGGAGACTTAAAAAAAAAAAAAAAAATTAGTAAGGTTGCAGGATAAAATTTCACCATACAAAAATTAATTGTATATCTAAATACTAGGAACAAGGGGCGCCTGGGTGGCTTAGTCAGTTAGGGGTCCCGACTCTTGATTTCAGCTCAGGTCACCATCTTGGGATCGTGAGATCAAGCACCACATGGGCTCTGTGCTCAGTGTGGAGTCTGCTTGTCCCTCTCCCTCTGCTCCTCCCCCGTCCTCTCTCTCAAATAAATGAATACATAAAATCTTAAAAAAATAAATACTAGGAACAAAAAATCAAAATTCAAAATAAAATAATGTCATTGACAATAACAACAAATGTGTAATGCTTAGAAATAAATTTAGCAAAAGATATTTGAGATTTCTGCTCTGAAAACTATTGCAATGTTGAGAGAAATAAAAAAAGACTTTTGAGAAATTTAAAGGACATAAAGAACTTTCTATGAAGCAACTACTATTCCAAGCATCTTATCCTTTAAATCTCCCAATTAACTCCATGTGTCAGGAGACTGAGGCTCAAAAAGTTTATGAAAGTTGCCCAAAGTCAGGCAGTTTTTAGGTGGTAGAATGAGATTAAAATCAAGGTAGGTTGACTCCAGACCTATTTTCTATCTTCTTTTTTTTAAACCTATGTTCTTAAAGTTTTTTTTTAGAAGTTATTTATAAACTAAATGAGAATAAATTTAGTGAATAAGTAGTGCTATCACTTGCATTGAGAAGTTAAAAAATGAATGAGACATTTATTTATTTATCCATTCACTTATTTATTCATTGTATATCCATGTTATAAACTCAATATTAACTATATATATTAAATATTTACTATAAACTTGGTCCTTTGTTAGTATTGGAAATAAAAAAAAAATGTTGAGATCTGTATGCTAGAGAAGACTATAATGTAGTAATGGAGTGCATTTACACTAAAAATTTGGTCTAGGGGCCGCTGAGTGGCTCAGTCGGTTAAGCATCTGCCTTCAGTTCAGGTCATGATCCCAGGGTCCTGGGATCCGGCCCCATGTCTGGCTCCCTGCTCAGCGGGGAGCCTGCTACTTCCTCTCCCTCTGCCACTTCCCCTGCTTCTGCACTATCTCTCTTCTCTCTCTGTGTGTCAAATAAATAAATAAAATCTTTAAAACAAATAAGTAAAAACTTAGCCTAAGAAAAGAGTATCACTTAGCCGTTAGAAAAGAACATATCTTTTTCAAGGTGGTAAAACAGATAAACATTATCACACACTGATGAAAAACAGACCTTTAGAGAAGGAAACACTGAAAATGTAGAGCAGAGATAATGACGAGGGGATGGTCATAGACCAAGGTTTCAGAGACGTGAAGTGTGTTTACAGTTATGGACAAAACAGTTCCTGAAAGTTGTTGAAACGATACCCATGTAACCCCATCTATCACAAACTGAATGTGCCCCTGTCCCAAAGTCATATTTTAAAGCCCTAACCCCCAATGTTATGGTGATTAGAGGTAGGGCCTTTGGGAAGTTTAGATGAGGTCGTGAGGATTGGGTGCCCATAATGGGATTAGTGGTATAAGAAGAGAAAGAAATACCAGAGCTCGCTCACTCTCTGTGTGTGTCTGTCTCTCTCTCTCTCTCGCCCTCTCCCTTCCTCCTCTCTCTCTCACTCTCCCTCTCTCCCCTCCTCCACCATTTAAAGACAGAGCAAAAAGGCAGCAATCCTCAAGCCTGCAAGAGGGCTCTCATCAGAAACCAAATATGCCAGCACCTTGATCTTGGGCTTATCTCATCCTCCAGAACTTTGAGACATAACTGTTTCTTGTTTAAGCCATCCGGTCTACAGTATTTTGCTATAACAGGGCAGAGCTAAGACAACTTCCTTCCTTTCTTCCATTTTGAATTAATGAGAAAAAATATGATAAAAATACTGTACAGTTATAAAAGAAATACAAATATCTGGTTCATTTGAAGAAGGTTATCTCAGCAAGAAATGTTATGAGTTTTAACATTTTGAAATTTATAGTTGCCTTTTCTAAGCATCTATGTTTTGTCCCTGGAGAATTCCTATGTCAAAATTAAGCTTTATTGCAAAAAGAAATGAAAAATTTGAGAAACAAGCTATTTCTTACTCCTCAAAAAAGCTTGTTAGTACGTTCAGAATATCTAGGATAATTGGTATCTCTGGAAAGGGAGATTCTCCAAAAACTCTTTATACTTTGTGTCTCTGTGTCAGAAAATTGTTGATTTTTTTCTAACATAAATCCTTCCTTCTACAAATTGAGTTTATTGGATGCCCTTTTTTCATTTGCTTAAAAGTACTGAAATTAAACAAAGGTTTAAAAACCTTTGTTATTGGGGCACCTGGGTAACTCGGTTAAGAGTCTGCCTTTGGCTCAGGTCATGAGCTCAGGGTTCTGGGAACCAGCCTAGCACTGGGCTCCCTACTCAGCGGGGATCCTTCCTCTAACCTCTGCTCTCCCCCTGCTCAGGCTTTCGTGCTCTCTCTCAATTACTCTCTCTAATAAATAGATAAATTCTTTAAAAAAACCTTTGTTATTAATATATTTAATATGAATACATCAATATTATCTTGGTTTTAAGATACTAAAAATTAGGTTAAATGGAGAAAGATGGGCATCTACTTTTTAAAGTTACAGAAAATAGTCAAATTAAGAACAAATAAAAATAATTTATAGAGAATATTTATAATAAACTAGAAAAGATAGAAAAGGTATTGTTAGTGAATAAAATAATGTATTCACCATTTTCATTTATCTCTGCATACACTACCATTACTGATTATTTCTCAAATAAATTGGAGATAGTTTAGTGTGTCAATTGCCTAGTAATTATTTGCCCAACAAACTGTTTTATAGAAATTTCTGAAGTTAATACATAAGTTATTGATTTCCAGGCTCACCATCTTGGGCAAGAATTTCCTACAGCAAATATTTAAGAAATGTTGACAGTCGGTTTCTGTTTTCAATCTTCATAGTTAATTAAGACAGGGGTGATCTCAATTTTCAAGGGATCATTACAAATAATCAATGAAAAGTCCCAAATCCTGAATGGGCTGGACTTTCCTTGGAAAAGCTCATTGGGAATACAGGCTCTTCTTTCATTTGCAAATAAGTAGTGGGGTGTTTCACCTTAAGTCACTAGACTGTCTATTGGCTTAAGGCTATAGGACATAAGGATAAAATATATATATGCAATTTGTTTATATGTAGGAGTTTGAATTAGGTATAATCGCCATATTTGAAATGTAAGAGCCCAATTTTTTTGGCAATTCATTTTATTCTATTATTTTTTAGCTTTTTTTAAATTAGGTTCAGTTAGCCAACATATTAGTCATCATTAGCCATCATTAGTTGCTTATAACACCCGGTGCTCATCACAACACCTGCCCTCCTTAATACCCCTTTTAAATGGAAAGCTGAACTTCACAAGAAAGCATCATGGTTTCTGAATGCTTGGGTTTGTTCAGTAAATACCTAGACTTTACTTAGTTAAAGCTATTAAAATTCATACCCATTGATCATCTAACATTATTTCAGGAAGCAAGAAATTCATCTAGTTTGTGCTATGGGATCTTCTCTGCTATAATAAAATTCTTGGTAAAATTATTGTTCATCCTTTGAATAGGCAGGGCACGATCCAACCCTGGGGATCTATAAGCTTTCAAAATTAAGCCTAACTCTCTTCCCTATCTTCAGTTCACAAACTGAAGTTCACACCCTTACTTGTGGTGAGAACCTAAAATTTTTGCTGTGATTTGGGTTGGAGTTCTATTATTTTTTCCCTCCACAAGGTCAGAGAAGCAAATCAGGCAGCATTAAAGCTTTCCTGTATTCTATTTATTTATGTAACAGTGAGTTCACTGCCCAAAGCCTGATTATTAATAGGATAAAATAAAACCCACTCTTGGTTCCATTCTTGGAAATCAAAAATTTGTCTTTAAAATAATACATGCTACCAACTCTCTATAGGAAATCCAGTGTGGTATTTAACCCAGAGGTCTGTCAGAACTTTATTCTAATGGCCTTATTCTGGTTCATATTGGTGACAAAGAATACACAGACGTTGGCCCTTACAATTTTTTTCCCCATAACTTCTAACCACATTCTAATGACATCCAGCTTTTTGTGACTTTTTCTTTTAGGTTCCACTGAAGATTTTGTAAGGGATGTTTGCGGAAGTTTATGTCATAGACCACAGAACATGCAACTTCTTAGATCCACTTCCAGTGTCTCTGCTTCCCATAGCTTCCTCTCCGTTCTCTACCACTAATAATTACCTACCCTTCCTTCTTTCCTCACTTAAGATTTTCCTCTAGCCTCTGTAACATAGAGGGATTTAGCTCTGCTCCAAGTTTATATACCACATTCATGTTGTTCCTCAGAAATCCCACGCTGTCATCAATGGAGGTTCTACTTAAGACTTACCATAGTCTATAGAGAAATTTTATTTCTCATTTATTGTTACTTAGGCACATAAAAATCCCTTTGAATTCCATCCGCATTGGGTTAGGAGCTGGACAGTAAAGAGAAGGCTGTCCAGAGCTCCCCCTATGGGTTTAGCATTTTATTCTTATGGCTTAAAAAAAAAAATTGTATTCAATAGACAAGTAGCTGTTCTGAGGGGGCACCCCTGCTTTTCTCAAGTAAGGGAACCAAGTTTTTTTTTTACTCATAGAGGAAAAGAAACAAAGGTATGACAATGACAGATATGCTTTTCTAATCCTATGAAAGATTTTTTTTTTTTTTAATAACACTTTCTGCCTGGGAGGTTGGATACTAGAGATTAAATGGCCCTTTGTGAAGTGGTTGGTATGTAAATATGAATGCAAATGCTGGAGAGGATCAGATAGTTTTCTGAAAAATAAATTGGATCCTATGAGGTTGGATGAAAAGAACTAAAAGGTTTTTAAAAGTCTATGGATGAAATAGAGGTTGGCCCGGACCGTAGAAAGCAAATATATCCAATGCTATAAACTTTTGATCACTTGTTTTCCAACATGTACAGTAAGATATTTGCAGCTTAGAATCCTTTGGATCCACTGAAACCTCTGGGCACACTATATATGTGCTAAAGTCAATTCATAGGTTACATTTGATGTTTTTCATTTTTCATATACATCTACTTTCTCAGCCTCAACTGAAACCTTCAGTTTTCTCTATGAAACTCTCTTATCTAAGGCTACAAAACCCAAAGATCACTTCCTAGTCTATTTCCCATCTTGTATATTATTCAGATGTATGGTTCCACCAAATTCACTAGACAAAGTGGTACATGGTAAAATATATAATTAACCACGTAACACAATGCCAGAAAAATAAGATTCTCAAATTTTACAGGATAGGAAAAATTTGATCACTACAAATTTCTGCCATTACAAAATTCTATACCCCTCAGAACTAAGAAAATTAATTTCTTCTATCATGTTCATACTGAGAATTTAATATTTTATTTTGATTCTCCATTCATGCCAAATGTGGCTTATCCAAAAGTGCCTTTCTAGAGTAGATTTCTTCATCATCAGAAATAGTCTGCAGTATTTTTCCTAGAACCATTCCTTAAGCAATTTCTAACTGGGATATTGCTACTTCATGTTACATGAACATGTTACACATGAACATGTTACACATGTTCAATGTGTTCTTTATTTTAAACCTTTTGGAAGACAAATAGCACACCAAAAAAACAAATAATACAATTGAAAAATGAGCAGAGGACCTGAATAGACATGTTTCCAAAGAAGACATACAGATGGCCAACAGACACATGAAAAGACGCTCATCACTCATCATCAGGGAAACACAAATCAAAACCACAATGACATGCCAGAATGAATAAAATAAAAAAAAAACACAAGAAACATCAAATGTTGGCAAGGATGTGGAGAAAAAACACTTGTGCACTGTTGGTGGGGATGTAAACTGATGCAACCACTGTGGAAAACAAAATAGAGGTGTATCAAATGATTAAAAATAGAATTATCATATGATTCAGTAATTCCACTACTGAATATTTATCTAAAGAAAATGAAAACACTAATTTAAAAATATATATGTATCTCCATATTTATTGCACTATTATTTTCAATAGCCAAGGTAGGGAAGCAACCCAATTATCCATTGGTAAAGCAATGGATAAAGATGTAGTATATTATAGGGGCGCCTGGGTGGCTCAGTTGGTTAAGCGGCTGCCTTTGGCTCAGGTCATGATCCCAAGGTCCTGGGATCGAGCCCTGCATCGGGCTCCCTGTTCTGCAGGAAGCCTGCTTCTCCCTCTCCCACTCCCCATGCTTGTGTTCCCTCTCTCACTGTGTCTCTCTCTCTCGTCAAATAAATAAATAAAATCTTAAAAAAGTAGTATATTATATATATAATATTTTATATAAAATATTTTATATGTAAATATAATATGTAAATATATATTTATAAAATAAAATATGCAATGTATAAAATATAAAATATTTATATATAAATATGCAAATATAATTATAAATAAAAATAAATATATAAAATATATAATATATGAATACATATTTATATAAATACATATGATATATAAATACATAAAAATTATATATAGTATATATTATAAATAACTATAAAATACAAAAATACTTTATATAAAATATATAAAATATATATAAAGGTATATTTATACATGTGTATACACAATGGAATATTACTCAACCATAAAGAGAATGAGATCTTGAGATCTTGCCATTTGCAACAACATGGATGGATCTAGAGAATATTATGGTAACTGAAATAAGTCAGATAGAGAAAGACAAATATCATATGATTTCATTTTTATGTGGAATTTAAGAAACAAACCAAATAAAGAAAAAAAGACAAACAAAAAACAGTCTCTTAAATACAGAGCACAAACAGGTGGTTGGCATGGGCATAGGAGCAGTGGGTGGGGATGGGTGGAATAGATTAAGGGGATTAACAGTACACTTGTGATGAGCATTAAGCAATGTACAGAATTGTTAAATCACTGTATTGTACATCTGAAGCTACTATAACACTCTATGTTAATTACACTTCAATAAAAATAAATGCAAAAAGTGGGGCGCCTGGGTGGCTCAGTCGTTAAGCGTCTGCCTTCTGCTCAGGTCATGATCCCGGGGTCCTGGGATCGGGCCCCCCATCGGGCTCCCTGCTCCGCGGGAAGCCTTCTTCCCCCTCTCCCACTCCCCCTGCTTGTGTTCCTCCTCTCGCTGTGTCTCCTCTGTCAAATAAATAAATAAAATCTTCTAAAAAAATGCAAAAAGTAAAAGAATATAAAGAACTTCTTTCATCAAATTGAGAAAACATAAGCAAGTTCTCAAATCAAACCTGGGCATTGCATAATCATTTCATCTATTGTCTTATTTAACAGTATTACATTAACAAAAGAGGTACTCTCAAAATTAAATGCATAAATTGTATTCTGGGTTCAAATTACTGTTAAAAAGATGGCAGTCAACATCTATTAGGGAGAAATGGATAAAAGAGAATAAAAAGTATAAGACATATAGCAAAAGAGGAGAGAAGGTAAATATCTCACTAGATAGATTGCCATAATCATTTCATCTATTGTCTTATTTAACAGTATTACATTAACAAAAGAGGTACTCTCAAAATTAAATGCATAAATTGTATTCTGGGTTCAAATTACTGTTAAAAAGATGGCAGTCAACATCTATTAGGGAGAAATGGATAAAAGAGAATAAAAAGTATAAGACATATAGCAAAAGAGGAGAGAAGGTAAATATCTCACTAGATAGATTGCCATACCTTAGGCAACAAAAATCTCAAATACAATTGAACTCTTCTCCTTAGAGGTTAATATGAAATAATTTTACTTTATGGTATTTTTTCTAATTATAAACTTGCAAATAGTAGATAAATAAGTTCATGAGGTCTAATGCACAGAATAGTTGTTATAATCAACATTATATTATATATATTTCAAAACTGCTAAGAGACTAGATCTTAACTGTTCTCATTACAAAAAAGGATAGAGGTATTTGCTGAAGCTATAGTGGTAATCACCCTGCAATATATAACTGTATCAAATCAACATTATATACCTTAGACTTACACAATGATGTACGTCAATAATGTCAAAAATTCAGAAATGGCAGAAGTAAAACCACCAGATCGCTGAAACAGTAATTAGTAAGAGTTTATTGTGCACATAAAAACAATTTGCAAACTGGGACCTCTCAAACCAACAGTGAAATGAGGCCCAGAGGTATATTGTTATAAGATAGCTTATAACGTGAGAATGCAGAGGCTGTTTATTCTTTATAGTAAGTGTTTATAACATTTGAGCTTCCCTAGTGATAGAGGACTGGTTAAATGTGGTTACCTCCTGTCAATTCTGGAGAACACTTTGAGTTTTGTTTATAGTTTTGGTGATATTTACAAGAAGCAGTGCAAGTTAAGTTTTGATTGTTTTGCAGAATAAGGTAGATAAAACTTTGCTTATATGACTTAGTTGGTTTTGTTCTCTTAGTAAATTTTCAAGTCCAGTAGCTATTTTGTGCTTGATTTTAACAATTATATCTCTATTTAAAAAATGTTGGTTAATATAATACCTTCTAACTCCATCCATATCTTTGCAAGTGTCAAGATTTCATTCTTTTATATGGCTGAATAATATTTTATATGTATATCCACCACATCTTCTTTTTCCATTCATCAATCTTAAATGGAGCTAGAGAGTATTATGCTAAGTGAAAAAAGTCAGTTAAAGAAGGACAAATACCATGTGATTTCTCTCATATGTGGAATTTAAGAAACAAAACAAATGAGCAAAGAGAAAAACAAAGAGCAAGGGAGGAAAACCAAGAAAGAGACTCTTTTTTTTTCTTTAATTTTTTTTATTGTTATGTTAATCACCATACATTACATCATTAGTTTTTGATGTAGTGTTCCATGATTCATTGTTTGTGCATAACGTCCAGTGCTCCACGCAGGATGTGCCCTCTTTAATACCCATCACCAGGCTAACCCATCCACCCACCCCCCCCCAGAACCCTCAGTTTGTTTTTCAGAGTCCATCGTCTCTCATGGTTCGTCTCCCCCTCCGATTTACCCCCCTTCATTCTTCCCCTCCTGCCATCTTCTTCTTTTGTTTTTTTTTTCTTAACGTATATTGCATTATTTGTTTCAGAGGTACAGATCTGTGATCCAACAGTCTTGCAAAATTCACAGCACTCATCATAACACATACCCTCCCCAATGTCTATCACCCAGCCACCCTATCCCTCCCACTCCCCACCAGTGCAGCAACCCTCAGTTTGTTTCCTGAGATTAAGAATTCCTCATATCAGTGAGGTCATATGATACATGTCTTTCTCTGATTGACTTATTTCACTCAGCATAACACCCTCCAGTTCCATCCACATCATTGCAAATGGCAAGATCTCATTCTTTTTGATGGCTGCATAATATTCCATTGTGTATATATACCACTTCTTCTTTATCCATTCATCTGTCGATGGACATCTCGGCTCTTTCCACAGTTTGGCTATTGTGGATATTGCTGCTATAAACATTGGGGTACAGGAACCCCTTTGGATCCTTACATTTGTATCTTTGTGGTAAATACCCAGTAGTGCAATTGCTGGATCGTATGGTAGCTCTAATTTCAACTTTTTGAAGAATCTCCATACTGTTTTCCAGAGTGGTTGCAACAGGTTGCATTCCCACCAACAGTGTAGGAGGGTTCCCCTTTCTCCACATCCCTGCCAACATCTGTCATTTCCTGACTTGTTAATTTTAGCCATTCTGACTGGTGTGAGGTGGTATCTCACTGAGGTTTTGATTTGGATTTCCCTGATGCCGAGTGATGTTGAGCACTTTTTCATGTGTCTGTTGGTCATTTGGATGTCTTCTTTGGAAAAATGTCTGTTCATGTCTTCTGCCCATTTCTTGATTGGATCATTTGTTCTTTGGCTGTTGAGTTTAAGAAGTTCTTTATAGATTTTGGATACCAGCTCTTTATCTGATATGTCATTTGCAAATATTTTCTCCCATTCTGTCAGTTGTCTTTTGGTTTTGTTGACTGTTTCTTTTGCTGTGCAAAAGCTTTTTATCTTGATGAAATCCCAATAGTTCATTTTTGCCCTTGCTTCCCTTGCCTTTGGCGATGTTTCTAGGAAGAAGTTGCTGCGGCTGAAGTCGAAGAGGTTGCTGCCTGTGTTCTCCTTTAGGATTTTGATGGACTCCTGTCTCACATTTGGTCTTTCAACCATTTGGAGTCTATTTTTGTGTGTGGTATAAGGAAATGGTCCAGTTTCATTCTTCTGCATGTGGCTGTCCAATTTTCCCAACACCATTTGTGGAAGAGATTGTCTTTTTTCCATTGGATATTCTTTCCTGCTTTGTCAAAGATTAGTTGACCATAGAGTTGAGGGTCCATTTCTGGGCTCTCTATTCTGTTCCATTGATCTATGTGTCTGTTTTTGTGCCAGTAGCATACTGTCTTGATGATGACAGCTTTGTAATAGAGCTGCAAGTCCGGAATTGTGATGCCGCCAGCTTTGCTTTTCTTTTTCAACATTCCTCTGGCTATTCGGTGCCTTTTCTGGTTCCATACAAATTTTAGGATTATTTGTTCCATTTCTTTGAAAAAAGTGGATGGTATTTTGATAGGGATTACATTGAATGTGTAGATTGCTCTAGGTAGCATTGACATCTTCACAATGTTTGTTCTTCCAATCCATGATCATGGAACGTTTTTCCATTTCTTTGTGCCTTCCTCAATTTCTTTCATGAGTATTTTATAGTTTTCTGAGTACAGATCCTTTGCCACTTTGGTTAGATTTATTCCTAGGTATCTTATGGTTTTGGGTGCAATTGTAAATGGTATCAACTCCTTAATTTGTCTCTATTCTGTCTTGTTGGTGTATAGGAATGCTACTGATTTCTGTGCATTGATTTTATATCCTGCCACTTGACTGAATTCCTGTATGAGTTCTAGCAGTTTTGGGGTGGAGTCTTTTGGGTTTTCCACATAAAGTATCATATGATCTGCAAAGAGTGAGAGTTTGACTTCCTCTTTGCTAATTTGGATGCCTTTGATATCTTTTTGTTGTCTGAATCCTGTGGCTAGGACTTCTAGTACTATGTTGAATAGCAGTGGTGATAGTGGACATTCCTGCCTTGTTCCTGACCTTAGGGGGAAATCTCTCAGTTTTTCTCCATTGAGAATGATATTTGCTGTAAGTTTTTCATAGATGGTTTTTATGATATTGCGGTATGTACCCTCTATCCCTATACTCTGAAGAGTTTTGATGAAGAAAGGATGCTGTACTTTGTCAAATGCTTTTTCTGCATCAATTGAGAGGATCGTATGTTTCTTGTTCTTTCTTTTGTTAATGTATTATATCACGTTGATTGATTTGCAGATGTTGAACCAACCTTGCAGCCCAGGGATAAATCCCACTTGGTCATGGTGAATAATCCTTTTATTGTACTGTTGGATCCTATTGGCTAGTATTTTGGTGAGAATTTTTGCATCCATGTTCATCAAGGATATTGGTCTGTAATTCTCCTTTTGCATGGGGTCTTTGTCTGGTTTGGGGATCAAGGTAATGGTGGCCTCATAAATCGAGTTTGGAAGTTTTCTTTCCATTTCTATTTTTGGAACAGTTTCAGGAGAATAGGTACTAATTCTTCTTTAAATGTTTGGTAGAATTCCCCTGGGAAGCCATCTGGCCCTGGGCTTTTGTTTGTTGGGAGATTTTTGATGACTGCTTCAATTTCCTTAGTGGTTATAGGGCTGTTCAGGTTTTCTATTTCTTCCTGGTTCAATTTTGATAGTTGATACATCTCTAGGAATGCATCCATTTCTTCCAGGTTATCTAATTTGCTGGCATAAAGTTGCTCATAATATGTTCTTATAATTGTTTGTATTTCTTTGGTGTTGGTTGTGATCTCTCCTCTTTCATTCATGATTTTGTTGATTTGGGTCCTTTCTCTTTTCTTTTTGATGAGTCTGGCCAGGGGTATATCAATCTTGTTAATTCTTTCAAAGAACCAGCTCCTAGTTTCATTGATCCTTTCTACTGTTCTTTTGTTTCTATTTCATTGATTTCTGCTCTGATCTTTATTATTTCTCTTCTCCTGCTGGGTTTAGGCTTTATTTGCTGTTTTTTCTCTAGCTCCTTTAGGTGTAGGGTTAGTTTGTGTATTTGAGACCTTTTTTGTTTCTTGAGAAAGGCTTTTATTGCAAATACTTTCCTCTTAGGACTGCCTTTGCTGCATCCCAAAGATTTTGAACAGTTGTGGTTTCATTTTCATTGGTTCCATGAATTTTTTAAATTCTTCTTTATTTTCCTGGTTGACCAATTCATTCTTTAGTAGGATGCTCTTTAGCCTCCATGTATTTGAGTTCTTTCCAACTTTCCTCTTGTGATCGAGTTCTAGTTCCAAAGCATTTGTGGTCTGAAAATATGCAGGGAATAATCCTCGTCTTTTGGTACCGGTTGAGACCTGATTTGTGACCTAGGATGTGATCTATTCTGGAGAATATTCCGTGGGCACTTGAGAAGAATGTGTATTCCATTGCTTTGGGATGGTATGTTCTGAATATGTCTTTGAAGTCCATTTGGTCCAGTGTGTCATTTAAAGTCTTTATTTCCTTGTTGACCTTTTGCTTAGATGATCTGTCCATTTCAATCAGGGGTTGTTAAGGACCCCTACTATTATTGTATTGTTGTCAATGTGTTTCTTTGCTTTTGTTATTAACTGCCTTATATAATTGGCTGATCCCATGTTAGGGTCATAGATATTTACAATTGTTAGATCTTCTTGTTGGATAGAGCCTTTAAGTAGGATATAGTGTCCTTCCTCATCTCTTATTTACAGTCTTTGTTTTAAAATCTAATTTGTCTGATATAAGGATTGCCACCCCAGCTTTCTTTTGGTGTCCATTAGCATGTTAAATGGTTTTCCACCCCCTCACTTTCAATCTGGGGGTGTCTTTGCGTCTAAAATGAGTCTCTTCCAGACAGCATATTGATGGGGCTTGTTTTTTAATCCAATCTGATAGCCTGTGTCTTTTGATTGGGGCATTTATCTCATTTACATTCAGGGTAACTATTGAAAGATATGAATTTAGTGCCACTGTATTTCCTGTAAGGTGACTGTTACTGTATATTGTCTGTGTTCCTCTCTGGTCTATGATGCTTTTAGGCTCTCTCTTTCCTTAGAGGACCCTTTTCAATATTTCTTGTAGGGCTCGTTTTGTGTTTGCAAATTCCTTTAGTTTTTGTTTGTCCTGGAAGCTTTTTATCTCTCCTTCTATTTTCAATGAGAGTCTAGCTGGATATAGTATTCTTGGCTGCATATTTTTCTTGTTTAGTGCTCTGAATATATCATGCCAGTCCTTTCTGGCTGCCAGGTCCCTGTGGATAGGTCTGTTGCCATTCTAATGTTTCTACCATTATAGGTTGCATATCTCTTCTCCTGAGCTGCTTTCAAGATTTTCTCTTTGTCTCTGAGACTCATAAGTTTTACTATTAGATGTTGGGGTGTTGACCTGTTTTTATTGATTTTGAGAGGGGTTCTCTGTGCCTCCTGCATTTTGATGCCTGTTTCCTTCCCCACATTGGGGAAGTTCTCTGCTACAATTTGCTCCAATATACCTTCTGCCCCTCTCTCTCTTCTTCCTCTGGGATCCCAATTATTCTAATGTTGTTTCGTCTTTTCATATAATTTATCTTTTGAATTCTGCCCTCGTGATCCAGTAGTTGTTTATCTCTGTTTTTCTCAGCTTCTTTATTTTCCATCATTTGGTCTTCTATATCACTGATTCTCTCTTCTGCCTCATTTATCCTAGCAGTTAGTGCCCCCATTTTTGATTGTGCCCCATTAATAGCCTTTTGATTTTGACTTGGTTAGATTTTAGTTCTTTTATTTCTCCAGAAAGGGTTTCTCTCATAACTTCCATGCTTTTTTCAAGCCCAGCTAGTATCGTTAAAATCATGATTCTGAACTCTAGGTCCAACATCATACTAATGTCCGTATTGAGTAGGTCCCCGGCAGACGGTACTACCTCTTTTTCTTTTTGTTGAGGTGATTTTTTTTCATCTTGTCATTTTGTCTAGAGGAGAGTAGATGAATGACAGAACAAAATACTAACAGGTTAACAACGTCCTCAGAAAATATACTCTAAACAAATCAGAAAAGACCTGGAACCAGGGGAAAAGAAAGGGAAAGAAAGAGAAAAAAAAGAAAAAGAAAAAGATAAAAACAAACAAAAACAGAACAAAACAAAAAAAAAACAGATTATGATCAAATATGATCAGGCTGGTGCATAGATCAGTGCCACACACTAGATTTTGGGTGTATTTTGGTCTGTTAGAAGAAAGTGCTTCCTAAAATTTTAAGGAAAGAAAGACTTAAGTATGTACAAAATAAGGGTTGATACGGTGAAGGGATGGAATATGACTGTAAAGATGAAAATTATAAAAAATTTTACAAAAGGAAGTGATAAGAAGGTGTTTAAAAAAGAAAGAAGAGGATTAAAAACAAAAGAAAGAAAAAAAAGGGGAGAGAATGTGATCAGGCAGGAGACTAGAACAAAGCCATACACTAGCGATTTAGGGTATATTTTAATATGTTAGAAGAAACTGTATCTCAAAATTTTAAAGAGAGAACAACTTATATATATATATATATATGTATGCCAAAAATAAGGGTAACTACTATGAAGGGATAGAATATGACTCTAAAAATGAAAAATAATTTTTTTTAAAAGGGATTGATAAGATGTTGTTTGAAAAAGAGAAAAAGAAAAATTCAACAAAAAAATTTAACTTTGAAAGACTAATGAATCATGGTAAAAATGCCATGTATTCTGTGTGCAGTATTCCCCTAGGGCTGGAGTTCTCCCGTTCTCCTTGATCGGTAAACTTGGTCTTGGCTGGCTGTTCGTGCTGGTCTTCTGGGGGAGGGGCCTGTTGCCGTGGTTCCCAAATGTCTTTGCCGGAGGCGGAATTGCCCCGCCCTTGCTGGGCCGGGAAAAGCAATCTGCTGGGGTTTGCTCTCGGGATCTTTTGTTCCCTGCAAGTTTTCCGTACAGCTTTGGAGGACGGGAGTGAATATGGTGGCCTCCCAATCTCCGCCTGGGAGGAGCCAAGAACTGGGGGCCCCGCTACTCAGTGTGCCCCCAGAGAAATGCAGTCAGTCACTCCTGTCTCCCCATCTCTGGCCACACTCCGTGCTCACCCGGCCTGTGACCGAGCGTTTCTATCTCTGGCACCCGACTCCGTGTGGCGTCTCCAAACCCAGCAGATCCCTGCGGTGCACTCCCAGGCCACTCCTCCCACAGGAGGAAGGGGAGTCTCCCCAGATCTGCTGCTTGTTGGGTCCCTGCTGGAGGAGCAGTGGCCCAACTGTCACCAATCACCGTTTATGGCAACCCCAAGCTGAGAGCCCATGCCTTGGCTCCGTCTCTGCATCTGGCTTCCCCGCTCCAATACCTGGGAGTTCTGCGGCACTCAGGCACCCCCAGTCTTTCTGTGACCCCGAGGTTCCTGAGACCACACTGTCCTGTGACGTTTCCACCCCCAGCTTAGCCACTGGAGCGACGTCCCTCAGTGGAGCTGATTTCTAAAAGTTCCAATTTTGTGCTCCGTGTCTCTATCACTTGCCAGAAGTGGCAGACGGAGGCCCCTCCCCTGCCATGTATCCTCCTATTGCCTCGGATTGACTTCTCCGCACGTCCTACCTTCCAGAAAGTGGTCGCTTTTCTGTTCAGAGAGTTGTTGCTATTCTTTTCTTTGATCTCCTGTTGAGTTCGTATGTGTTCAGAATGGTTTGATCCCTATCCAGCTGAATTCCTGAGACCAGACGAAATCCAGGTCTCCTACTCCTCCGCCATCTTGCTCCCTTCCCTCAAGAAAGAGACACCTAACTATAGAGCTCAAACTGATGGCTACCAGAAGGGAAGTGGGTGGGGTGTGGGTTAAATAGGTGATGAGGGTTAAGGAGTGCCCTTGTTGTGATGAGCACAGGGTGATGTATAGAAGTGTTGAATTACTATACAGTACACCTGAAACTAATATAATAGTGTATGTTAACTAACTGGAATTAAAATAAAAAAATTTAAAACGTGATATCTTCAAGCCTTGGATTTTTATAGAGGTCCCTTCTTTTTCATATCCATTCTGTGTATTTACTATGTATTAATTTACCTCTACCATGGGTAAGTCATAGTGCTCTAGGCATCCCAATGGCTAGGCTGAATTCTAGATGTGCTTAGAAGCACAGTCTATATGGTCTCTAAAAATGGCAAATATATTTAAAATAAGGTGTATATATAGAGACATACATATCATATATGATATAAACGTTTCACCCACTATGGTTTTTCCTCTGCCTTTGAGCAAACGTGATACCTAAAGTTTTAAAGTTATAAAAATAGATTGGTTTTATTTTTTAATTAGGCAGTGAATTTGTGATAATGCTGTTAACAGGTGTGTTCTTTATTTCAGGTCAAGAGTTTCAAACATCCTCGTAATACCAAGGCCCCTCATTCCTTTTATCTTTTTCATTTACTTCTTTATTTTAAATAATATCATTTTTTTAAATACTATAATTTTTACTATTTTTCATGTGCTAAAGAATGTGTTTGAACTATGTAAGGTTCAATTCATGACATCAAGTGAGCAAGATGTTCATTAACAGAAATCTAATTATGGATCCTGAATAAGAAACACTTATTATCAGTGATTTTTGTTCTGGGATCACCACTAAAAACATTGAACAAAGTAGTTAGGTCCTTGTATTAATGGTGTGTATATAGGGAGTGAAATGGCTAAAAGAATATAACCCCATTCATTCATTTGTTTTCTTAACAAAAATTGCAAAGTAACTTAAACAACCAAAAATTCATAAAGAGTGGTATAATGAACATCTGTGTTAATTATGATCTAGTATAAGAAAAAGAAATGAAAAATGTATAATCTATGTATGTTTCTCTCCTCAATACAAAATACAGTTTCCTGCTCACCTGAAATAACAACTTGCATGTATCTATTATGTTGAGTTTGGTGTTTTCCATAGATTAAAACTTGTATGTACATTATATATATAATGTAAACCATATGTATTATACAAACTACATATATACATGCATCTATGTGATATACATGTATATATGTATGCATATTTGCAGTCTTCACTTTGCACAATAGCATAGGATCATAATAATAACTACACAGGCTGAAACCATGACTATTGATCTTAATAATCAATGGAAAAAATTACAATTTTCCAAAACTTTTGAAAAATTGTCAAGTGTTAAAAATCTTTCTTACTGTCAGTGACAAATGTATAGGGAAATAAAGAAAGCTAGTAAAACCAATATTTATTTGGTATGCTGTAATCTAAAATTTAGAAATTTTGATAATTAAAGTATCTTATTTCTTTGAAAAAATAGTATGTTTTGAACAGCACTTGCCTTCTCATCATCTGGATTATGATACAGTTTGAGCATATTTTCTGTCTTCAGAATTGTCAAACTTTTTTCTAAGTTTTTGTGAGCTCCCAACATTTATCTTTTGTGCTCTTTCAATGTTGTGAAATATCTCTAACAATTCCTTTAATATGAACATTTTTGCTGATGTCGCTCCCTCTAGGACATCATCTTTCTTTTCCCCACAATCATTTTTTTCTCATTTATTGCAATAAATGCAATAACTAACTAATATCTAAAGATATACCTAGAGCCTCTTGAAAAGCAAGTGTCAACATTCCAATGGTCAAGTTATTTCTTCTGTATTTACATTTAGTTTGAATTTTACTTCCAGCACCATCCCATTTTATTTCTTTCCTGTACTTTTATCTTTGCTGGCCACTTTTCCTTTTCAATTACCCATTTAAAAATATATATAATGTGGGTTTATCACTGGGAGACAAAAAGACAACTCAACTATGTAATTTGCTGTTTGCATGAACAGAATTAACAGATGTACAGTGGCCTACAACAGATAGGCTTTGAAAGAAGTGATGTGGTTTCGTCACTGATCATGATGCACATCTGTTATTTACAGAATGAACTGCAGACAGAAGAGCTGGCAGCCAAGTTGGTACTTTATATAATTATTCACAGATATATCATGGTAACTGAAATTTGAATTGTGTTGTTGTGTGACTGATGTATTTTTAACTATGCTAAGTGAATTTCATGCATATTAAACCATGCAAAGTGAGTAATACTCTATATATTTTTATACTTTTTATAAATGATATCATACTCAGTTTTTGTGTACAAGTTATTTTATCCTTATGAATATGTTTGTATGATTTTTTTGCACTTATATGTGTACTATTAGTTCATTAATTTTCATGGCTCTATTTAATGCAATTAAAAAAAACCACGTTTCTATGCTTAGTCTTATATTGATAACCATTTATATTTCCTCAAATATTTTGTCATTACACACAGTACTACTATGAATATTTTCCTCTGTCATTGGTTCTTTAGATTTTATGTGCATAAGAATCATCTGGGGAGATATCAGGATATAGAAAAAGCCAATTTCCATGCCTAGAAATTCTAGTTCAAATAATTTGATTTGGGGCCCTGAACATTGGTTATTATTAATTTCTAGAAACTTCTCCTTATCATTAGTATACAGTATGGATTGATAACAATCTGAGATGTATTAATTAGAGTGAAATTGCTAAATTGTGGTTTATATGCATCTTTAGTTTTATAGTATTCCCCCCAAAATGGTCATAACAATTTCTACTTTCACCAGAAAAATATTAGTTGTGTTCCCACATTCCTGAAGGAAATTTGAGTTTTTTGACATATAGTGGTTATAAATTTTGCTACTATATGGTTTGATCACAGGTCCATATGGCAGACCATGGAATTTCTTGGCTTCCACAACCATGTAAGCCAATTCCTATAATAAATCTCTGCTTAGGTATATCTATGTATCTCCTATTGTTTCTCTGTGAAACCCTGTCTAATACAGATTAAAAGAGCATTTCAGTAAATAGAGTGTTAATTATTCTCTTAGAAAGATATGGATCCAGGGGCACCTGGGTGGCTCAGTCGGTTAAGCGGCTGCCTTCGGCTCAGGTCATGATCCCAGGGTCCTGGGATGGAGCCCCACATCGGACTCCCTGCTCAGTGGGAAGCCTGCTTCTCCCTCTCCCTCTGCCTGCCGCTCTGCCTACTTGTGCTATCTTTCTGTCAAATAAATAAATAAATAAATATCTTAAAAAAAAAAAAAAGAAAGATATGGAACCAAGGATTAACTGTGAGATTTTATTGGTGTGCTAGCTGTGAGTCATGCCTGGTTATATTTTTATAGACTGTTCAGAAACTTTAATTTTTTTTTCATCATGATATGCGCACTCTTTAATCCCCATCACCTATTTCATCCATCCCCCTACTCACCTTCCATCTGGTAACCATCATGTTTTTAAAATTAAAGTTTGAAGCCTGTCTTTTCTTTTTCTTTTTTTTTTAAGCCTTTTCTTTTCTTGATTTCTCTTCGAAGAGACTAGAATTTACTTCTCTAGGTTTTACAACATAAAAGTATTGGTTTGGAGGATACTTAGAAAAGACTATTCATAGTTTGTACTTTGGACGATAAGACTGGGTTTATTAGAGAAGTCCCTTGCAATATTTGTCATGTCTATTGGCAATAGGGCAGTACCTAAGAAGAAAGTAATACTGGTAGATAAATGGTTTTGTCTGTAAGTATCTTGATAAGGGGAGAGTTGATGAACACCTTCAGGGATCAATTCCATCTTTAGAGCCAGTGGCATATCCCAAGTAATGGAAGCTCAAGTGTCTCAGAGAATATCACTAGTATTAGTTTTAGTATTCTGCCTTTATCACTTTTCCTAAATATTAAAGGAGATATGGTAGCGAAATTTCTTGTTAAGTGGAAAAGTTTTCAAAGCTGTTTAATGAAAGTATCAGCAAAATGTTCCTCCTTATTACTGAGTGAGTTGGAATTCTTAAGATTTGAAGACACCGTATCAAAAATTTATTTTTGTGACCTTCAGAGCTGTAACTCTCTGGCAAGGCAAATCATCAGTCCATTGTGCAAATAAGTAAGTAGAGAGTAGCTCATTTGCAAAACCCATGAAGGAGATGGAGTAGAGTATTAGATCTATTTGGAGATGATCAAGGATCTTAAAGCTTGGGGTCTTGCTCATGTCCAATATTGTCACTTTTACCAGGATTATGCTTGTGATAAGTGAAACACGTACCAAAAGCTACATCAGCAATTCATGTGGTTTCACTACAGAATATTAAATATACAGCAATTTTTCTTGCTGCAATGGATGATTTCATACAACTTTATAAAGTTCCATTTGAGGCCATCCTTTTGGGTGATTTATAATCAGATTTTCCAACCTTTTTTTGCTCTATTTTTGGAACCAATCACCGTCATTCCATATAGGTTTTTTTTTTTTTTTTTTGTACCTTTCCAAAGATTTGGCCTTTGAGTGTTATTATGGATTCAAAAATCTTAGTAAAGTCTATCTGTATGGTATAATTATCATTTAGGGTACTTTTCTTTAGTCTTTTCCTCATCTCTTTTTGCATGGCTTGTACTATTATAGTAGTCAAATCCTCAGAAAACACTAAGAGTTCTTTAATCTCTTTAATTTTTAAAATTGGAGTGCCTGTTGGGGTCAAGACCTCAATTTTTGAAGCATTCCAAAATCATGGGTATATCATCATTACACATATTAAATTATTTATCTCTTGCTAATTGGCAAGCTCTGTTGCGTGCAATGAGTGAAGTATTATCACCCTGGTTGATTTTGCTTCAAGCAAGGTGTATTGTTATAGTGAAGCAAATTAAAATCTGTAAAGGTAGTTCCAGCCTGTTAATTCTCTGTGTTTTCTTTGTTGTTGTTGTTCTTGTTGTTTGGTTTTGTCTTAAAGTATAAACCATCAAAAAACAATAACAAATGTGGAATTTTTATAAGGGTCTTTAAAAGTCTGATTGGGTCATGGGCAATTCTATAACAAAGGCTAGTCAGTAATGAGCTTCTCCCTCTTCTTGTGGTGGAAGAACAACAGCAGATTTTAAGTTTTACAATGTTATATGAAAGTGTGTTTGAGAAGAAGTAATAGAATTTCATAAGTGGTAAGCCTACTTGTCTTGTAAACTTTTGTATATTCAATGAGCAACAAAGTTTGTACAGTGTAGGGAACCATCAAAGTTAAGGGAAAACTAAAAACCAATTTGGTATTAGTTCTTCACTAGTTAAAATGCAGCTGTTATTTCTCTGATATAAAGTGGGTAGAATTGGCCTGGGTAAGAGAAAGATTGTAATTAAACCATAATCTTGTACTATACACATGAAATTAAATCAAAGGATCAATAGCTCCCCGTATTTCTCATGTATAAATAGGTAACAAGGTTTATGACAGTAAGTGTGAGTGATTACTGAAGAGGTAATTTTAAATGCAAAAGTAATTGGATGCAATATATTGGGAAACAGAAACATTAGAGAGAAAGTTGAGGCTCTTTTTTTTTTAAAAAGATTTTATATATTTATTTATTTTGGATAAAGAGAGAGAAGAGAGAGAGTGAGTGTGAGCCAATGGGGAGAGGGGCAGAGGGGGATGGAGAGGGACAACCAGACTCTGCATTGAGCATGGAGCCCAATGCCAGACTTGATCTCAAGATCCTGACATCATGACCCTGAGATCAAGACCTGAGCTAAAATCAAGAGTCAGGCACTTAACCAACTGAGCCACTCAGGTGCTCCAGAAATTTGGGGTTCTTAAGTTCTATTTAAGGACTTGTGATAATTAGGAGGGTGCCTCAGGAATATTCTTTTTTTTTTTTTTTAAGATTTTATTTATTTATCTGACAGAGAGAGACACAGTAAGAGAGGGAACACAAGCCGGGGGAGTGGGAGAGGAAGAAGCAGGCTTCCTGCCAAGCAGGGAGCCCGATGCGGGGCTCCATCCCAGGACCCTGGGATCATGACCTGAGCTGAAGGCAGACGCTTAAAGACTGAGCCACCCAGGCACCCCAACCTCAGGAATATTCTAAAGTAAATTGTTGTACACTGTTGACTTTCCTGGGAAACGTACATGGGTATTGACAACCTCAATCTAAAAGGACACTGAGGAAAGCAGAACACACAGATCAGCTACTGTAAAAGACAAAGAAGACGAGATAATACTTGTGTGTAGAACTATGGAAAGCAGGGAGTTATTATTTTATTTGTGGCTCTGAAGTTATGAATAAATGCACTTCTTTGTTCATTTGGTTTTCTTGACTGGGACGATTAGTTTATTACAAAAGCCTGTACAAGGCATGATTAGTACATTGGACTTTCAAGTATTGGCTTTAGTTTTATTTCTAGTTTCAGAAGTAGTACGTACCTTGGGTCTTGTTTTGGATGGGTTAATCAGAACCTTGATGAGAAGCTTGATAATAATCCCCAAATTCTACACATATAAGTAGAAATTAGTGATAGTCTAAGTACCTCCTGGAGATCTTCAATTTCAGTTTGATTTAGACACAGGATACCAGTAAATAAATGTCCAAATTATCTATGACTAGATTTTGAATAAGAGGGTCCATAGGGATTTCCAGGAAGACACCTTCAGGAAACTATATCATCTGGCATTTTGTTTGCATAGTGATTTATCAACCAGTTTTTGTTTAAAAAAAAAAAAAAAAGCCCTGACTTATATACCGGAATACTCAATTTCAATTTAGCAATAGGATGTCACTGGTTGCAGAATGTGGAAGAGATGTGCAGTCAGCTCCCATAAGACAGTGCAAGTGGATTCCAGCACGCCCACTCTGTTAAACTAGTGGATGCCACAAAGGAGGAAGGAACTTTTTTTTTTTCTTAAATTAGGGGTGAGAATTATAAGATGGGAATATCAGGATTGCCAAGATTTTAGCTCTCTGCCACATGGGCAGTTTGGGGAAAGTTATATGGTGGTTCAAGGCCTTCAAGTAAATATTTTAAAACATATTTTAATTAAAGGTTTTCAGGGTTAGCCTTTTATATTTTGTGATATGTCTCCTTATGAGTTTAAGAGTTAAATGGAAAGATTGGGTACTTTGTTCTCCTTTCATTAGAGACCTTCATTGCTTATTCACTTATTTTTTGCCTTTCATTTTCTTAGCTGATGCACTACAATTGTTTTTTTCCAATTTGTTGTCCCCTTACAATATCTACAGGTGCCTAATAAGAGGTTTCCTCCATTAACAATTTTCACCTGGATGGGAGCATGTACTGGTTTAATTTGTAAAGCCGTTAGTTTATTCTGGGTCTTACTCTGCTTGTGTTTTAAGATTGATTCAAAATCTGTAGCAAAGTGTTACATTTCTAGCAATGGGATCTTCTCATTACAGTCTTTGCTAGTATATAAATCCCCTAATGGGCTGGTTAAGGCCATTCGCACAAAGTGCGAAGAGAGTTGGGGTCATATCAGAATCAGGTGCTATTGGGCGCCTGGGTGGCTCAGTTGGTTAAGCGACTGCCTTCGGCTCAGGTCATGATCCTGGAGTCCTGGGATCGAGTCCCACATCAGGCTCCCTGCTCAGCAGGGAGTCTGCCTCTCCCTCTGACCCTCTTCCCTCTCGTGCTCTCTATTTCTCATTCTCTCTCTCAAATAAATAAATAAATAAAACCTTTAAAAAAAAACTCAGTTTGGTTAAGAATCAGGTACTATTCTTGAATCTTATCAAATGGTGTTGAAGATTTCTCTCTGAAGTCTACAATGGATTTATCTTTTCTTTGCTTACAGAACTGGATTAGGGCCTGACAATTTCTAGGAAAGACTTCAAAAAGATTTTGTCAAAATGCCATCTTTCCTAAACTTTTCTGGTATGTTATTGCATATGCAATTTGAGATTTGTAGGTTACCCTCAGCATCTTCCCTACTTGCCTTTGTCATCTTTAAAACAATGTGTTTTAAGATATATTTATTTATTTGAGAGAGAAAGGGTGGGGGGGGGGAGAGAATCTCAAGCAGACTCCTTGCTGAGTGTGGAGCCCAACACAGGACTCGATCCCACAACCTTGAGGTCATGCCTTGAGCTGAAATCAAGAGGCAGACACTTAACTGACTGAGCCACCCAGGCGCCCCTAAAATTTTTTTAATCCAAGGTTCCTAATAACATGTGAACCAACTGATAAACATTTCACAGTCCTCGACTGCATGTCTTTAAGACTATTTCAAATTATTCTGTATATTTCTGTATCCCCCATCTAAGCTTTGAGAAAAATTGACAATGGCTCCGAGTTTAGACTTGGAAAAAGATCTAAAATCAACTGTGCCTTTCCCTATTTGGAATGGATTTAACTTAAAGTGGCAATTGAATTTTCAGAGTTTCAGGCCTACCAGAATGAAAGGAAAGAAGATCAGCGGGAAAGATTAAAGAGGATCGCTTACGTATGTTATCAGAGGGAAGAGGAAAAGCGGGATAAAAAGCAGTTGGGTTCAAGCTTTGTTTAGAGTGATCCAAATAAAAGTACTTTTTCACTTTTCTAAATTATCCATGTGTCTTTGCAAAGGAAATAAAAAAATGATTTTGGAGTCTGAGCTTCTCCATTCTTTCCATGTTTGACGTCGTTAATGTTTATATCATTCCATTTTCCTTGTCTGTTTCTTGGAAGTACATGTGTGTACATATATTAAAGCAGTATAAGTTTAATGGATACCCCTTTTTGGCTCCAGAACAATATAATAATACATGAGTGTTAATAATTTTACTCAACTCAATTTTTATTATTATTGTTTCAATTCTACCTTTTTAAATCCCCCAATATTAACCCTTTAAAAATACACAGTGATTTTAATTTAAATGTTTACCAAAGTTTTTGCGTATTCTTTTTTTTTAATCTCACACCTTCATCCTAGATTTACTTTCCTTCATAAAAGAAAAAAAACAAAAAACACGTCCAAACACTTTGCAGGTGTTTGATAGGGTAGCCACTAATCATATGTGGCTATGGAAATTTTAAATAATTAAAATGGAAGAAAATTAAAAATTCTGTTAATCTGCCTCATTAGCCACATTTCAAACACTCAATAGACACATGAGGCTATCAGGTACTGTATTGGATTGTGCAGATAAAGAACATCACACAGAAAGTTCTACTGGACAACCCTGATCTATAAAGTAGATCTGTTAATATTACCATGGCTTGGTTTTGTTTATTTGGAATGTATAATTTGACCTAATGATTTTTGATAACACAAAAAGATCAGTAATTGTGAGTGACAAAACTGAATTCATGTAATATTCCAGAAAAGAAGACCTGCATTGGGATGTGGTTTCCTGGGCCATCGCTCATTCAAGTCTTAGATGCACACTCAGTAACAGCAGATTTGATTATTTCTAACAGTACCACGGAAAGATCCTCATTGGCTCCCACACGAAATCAGAGCTGCTTCCATAATTTTCCTCTTTCATTCTTTTCCAGTTCAAAGCTGGTTTATTCTGCTCTTCTAGTCCCTGGTATATTTTTCAGAGAGCAAATTTTCTTTAATCTTATGGTTTTAAAGAGTAAGTTTTCTCAGTAATCTTGTTTTGTATTATAAAATATCCCATTTCATTTCAAAGAGTAAGGTTTCTAAGTATTATGTCCTTGATGCTCATTAGCAGAAACAGCTTTACAGTTTCCCACACTTGAATGAGAGTTTTCCTAGGATACAGAAATTGAAGTTGACAGTTATTTTCTCTCAACTTTGAAGATATTATATCCTGGTTTTCTGGCATACACTCTTACATTTGGGAAGACTGTTGAGAGTCTAATTATGCTTGCTTCATAAGTAATCTGTCTTTTCTCCCCAGCTGCTTTCAGTTAGTTGTCTTTGGCGTTCTCCTGTTTTAGAATCCTGTATCAAGACCTGGATATCTCCTTGTGTGTTTTGTTTGGGATTCACTGTGCTTATCAAATCTGAATATATATCTCTTTCAATAAGTCTAGAAAATTCTTAACTCACTCCATCTTCAAATGTTACTGCTTCCTCCTTTTCCCCAGGACCCTAGTGGGATAATTATTAGTCTTGTCAAATCCTCCAGCTTCCATTACTTCTATTTAACACTTTTGCATCTTGCTGTTTTTATTCTCTGAGCTTCATAGAACTAATTTATTCAGATCTCTCTTACAATTATTAATTTTCCCTAAGCCTTGTCTATAATGCTGCTTAACCCATCCATTGAATATCCCTTGGAAATAGTCAAAAGAGTTTACTGAGTGTCTGTTCAGTGCTATGCTGAGGATATCTGATTCTCTAGAGCTATGTAGCTCATTTGACTTTTTATTTACTATTGATTAAGATATTTTACAACTCTCTGAGGGTAAGGTTAACTTGTGGCAGACTTATTACAATGCAAATTACTCTTGTCTGAGACCAATGCAAATGATTGCTGCCGTGTCAGAAAGATAATCTCAAAGGTTATCCTTTATTGCCCCCAAAGAACATGTACTGTTTTGTATCTCATTTGGCCATCTTAATCTACCACTTATATATAAAGAAATTCCTATTAGAATATATAAACTTTTGCTTACAAATGCTTAGAAAACAGCTTTATCATCTTACTGGTTCCCTCATTTATGAGTTATTTAATACATCTTTGACAAGCATTAATTTTACATGTGTTGGAATATCACATTTTTAGCTTTTGAATATTATACTTTATATACTTTAGGAATTCCCATCAAGATGCCCATGCATGATGACTAACCAGCAAGGGGCAATTGGTATGCTGCCCAAGAAGAAGGACACTTCATGTGCTGTTAAATCCCAGGCATATCTATTCTTGGCTCCTTGAGTGATCCCTTGAGAGAGATTGATAGTTTCGATTTAAGGCTTTGTTTGATTGTAGTTCTTAGTCAAGTCTTATTCTGGTTCTGGTTTGCTTTCAACCTTTTCTCCATTAGTGGCAGCCAGGATTGAAAATTTGGTTTTGTCATCTGACCATTTAGTGATTTTCTTAGTAGAAATGGAGATTTATTCTCTGGTGAGTGAGAGAACAGAGGAAATGAGGAGGTTTATTTATTTATTTATTTATTGTATTTTATTGTGGTTGTTATTGTTTATATTATTTGTTTGCCTGTTTGTTAGCTCAAAATAATTAGGAAAATATATCAAGACCATTGAAAAGAACAGAACTTTAGAACTGGAACATCTTACTATCAAACTGGTAATTCTTCCTTTCCTCTGACTATTGTCTGAAAATTCTGCTATCAACTACAAGCTAGAAATTGGATTTTCTGGAAAAAATAGTGAAAGGACTATTAATAATTAATGTTTCAAGTAATAGTTTTGTATACAGGCATGTGCTGTGAATTTTCTTTGAAAATTATCAGATTGTACTAAAAAACTAAATCATGACTTCTTTGTTTCTTTTTTGTCCAGACATAGACAACTTCATAAGCTGATTGCTGACCCAACCCCAACAAAACAGGAATTATTTACACAGCACTATATAAACTGATTAGAAAACTATATATCTAATTAATTGTTTTGCAAAACTTATCATTTTTAACAATCTGTTCTCTGAGGAGTAAATGAGGAAGTGATTTACTTTTCTCCTTTATCTTTAACCTGCATAGTAGTAGACTATGTTTTTGCAAACTGAAATAAAACACTTAAAACTGTTACATGACTTTCAAAATTCAAAAATAAAATGTTTTTACTGAGCCTCCTTCATTTTCATGGCTATATAATTATTCCAATTGGTCCAATGAGGATATGTCCTTTTTTAACAGGATATAATCGGACAATAAATTAGGTAACCAAGGCCATGAGTGTCATATTTGAGAATACAACTCATGTAATCTTGTGTGATAAACCCACCACTAAGGATGAATTGCTGTACTTTCTATGTAGAACAAATGCCAACAGAACCCTCAGAGGAAGCTGGCATGTTATCTGTTGTTAATCAAACCTCAGAGTAAAAATGCTAATTTCCTTGCTGGCTGGGAACCTTAGAAAATTTGGGGGACCTCCATCCAAAGTGGAGGTGAATTTCTTGAGCTTGGCTGCCAGCCTCACATAGAAGAGCAAATTCTAAATCCTATAGAAAAAAACAATCCCAGATTCCTGACAACAACTCAAGACAGACATTAATTTTCTGGACTAATGGTTGCTTGACGCTAAATGGTTCTACATTGGCTGACCAATATAAGGAGATTTATACGTGTTAATTAACCCTTCCTGTGCCTATATAAGCAAATCAGGCCAACATATAATGAGACCATATTTTCATGGTAAATAATAATTTTTGAGAATTATTTATGTGTGAACACTGTTAAGAAAGTATCTAAAACTTGGTAATTGGCAAAATGAAGTAGTGGGGTCTTTTCATTATAGTGTTGGGCATTGTCTAGCAGGAATTATCTGGCTCTCTGGGGGTATGTATATGTATTGGGCATTCTATTTATTATTGATTAAAATATTTTACAAGTCTGTAGGGATAGAGGTTAACTTATAGAAAATCTAAAGCAATAAAGAGAATTCTTCTCAGATAGCAATGAAAATAATTTCTGTTCAGTAGAATAGACAACCCCAAAGGCTATAATTTATTATCATATAGTACTTTAATTTCATATGTGATGCTTGTATTGCTACTCTAATGTTTAAAAAAATCTTTTTTGTTGGAATATATAAATCTTTTTCTTCAAATGTTCTTAGAGCCATTACCATTTTACTGCATCCCTCAATCTGTTATTTAATAAATTGTTGATGTGTATTAATTTTATATATTTATGAGACTTTTACTTTTAATTTGGGAAAATAATATTTTAAGAGAAAGGATTTGTCCTTATTCAGCATTTTGATATATCTTTTTCAATGTGTGGTTCTCATGTGATCAAATTTTTCATATTTCCAGGAATAGAAGTTTTCCATCTATCTTTGGACTCCATTAACTTTTCTGTACAGCATATTGATGGGCTTGAGACCAGCATGCATTTTCAAACCTCTGATTAATTTTGGAGTTCCTTCAGAAGTGCTTTTCTTAGAGACTGGGGGGATAGAGAGTAGAGGGATTCTTAGGCCAGTAAGACACTTGGATAGTTTACTTGATTTTCTGAGGTTCTCACTTGGGATAAAGGATGAGAAATTTCCTGGAGACTAAGAAAAACAACAGATCTCTGACCAAGCTTAGAGGAAACTTTCTAAACTTCCTTAACTCCAAATATGTTCCCACAAAACCTCATGGATTCCAGAAACTGTAATGACCATATTATTCCTTTGCAAAAGGCATTCTTGTTTGTTACCACTGGGATGTAGGCAGCTGCTTCTGGGCAGTGCGCTTCTAAGTTCAGAATTCAGCTGCTGTTGTCTTTCCTACAGGCTTTAATCAGCAGTGTGTGGCCCCAAATGCACAACAGAATACAATGCTCTTAAAAAAAAAAAGCATCTGTGTTTCACCTCAGACCTACTAAATCAAAATCTTCGGGATGTAGCCTCCGAGATTCTTTTTTAAAGAAAAGTTTCACAAGATTATTCTGAACCTTGAAAAGTAGAAACTGATTGATCCAGTGTTTCCTGAATTGTGACTATACAAATCACCTGTGGTACTTTTTTAAAAATACAAATTTTAGGCCTCAGACCCAAAGCTTTCAAATGTGATCAAATGAAATTTTTATTTTTTTTTATTTTTGGAACCAGTGACCTAGCCTATTCTTTGGGTGGAAAGAACAATTGAATATTAGATCGATTTTGCAATTATTTTTAGAGCTCTTTCTCTCAAACTTATTCATTGCCTAAACCATAAAAGCACGAATAAATACCTCCTGTCAAAGGATAACATTCAATCAATGATCAAAGATAGAGGTCCTCCTTATTACCAGCTCTTTTGCATTTTTTTTTTCAAATTAGGGGGAAAAAAAGGTTGTTAAGACATTGCATCATTGCATTATTCTAGGCTGATAATGAAAGAGCACTTTTCAGTTGACCATCAAATAAAAGGCTCCCAGATGTATTGCTGGTTATTAGGAGTTAATCACCTTATTAGCTTCCTTGACCTGGCAAACAAAGTCTCAGTACTACCCACATTTTCCAATCCCATTGCTGCCCACATTTCCTAGTGTCACTGAGAGATCTGATCTCTGTTGCAATCTTTTAGGCGAAGAAAAATCTGACACTGTTGGTCCAGAGGAGAGAGGACTCCCCTTAATTCCTAAGCATGAGACAACTCTGATAAGAAGAGGGCAAATATGGGATAAACATTTACCAAAAAGTAAAAGTACTATGCTTCTTTCCCAAGCAGAGAGTATTAATGAGGGGCTGGGTAGGGAAGAGGTAACTCTATGAGAACCAAGGAGGAAGGGACCATGCCTTAAAATAAAAGAGAATTGTGTAGTATATGAGAGATCTAAGGAGATAAAAGCCAAAATAAAATCTATTTCCCAAAAATAACTTCTAGAATTTGAAACTTGGAGATATATAGACAAGTCAATAAAAAAATAAAATAATTCTAAATATTATGAAAGCAGCAAATGTAGGAAGTAGTTCCCACAAAAGGTGATAAAAAGAAAAACTTAGAGCTTAAAGGAAGAGGCTGCATGGAGCTTAAGATCAGACCTCTGATGAGGAGGCACCGCTTGGTTAATGTTGCCATCTTTGGGCTTTGGAAAAAGGCCTGTGGACCTAGAACACAGACCTGTGAAAGGAAGGTGCTGTTTGGCTCATTCCAGTGACTCTGAGATGGGGCACATAGACATATCAAAACTATTCAACATCATATGACATTGAGACACCATTACATTTGTAAAAAAAAAAAAATCACATTTTTCTTATTTCTTATGTTGTTATATTACAAATCAATTATAAAATCCCTGCAGGTAATGAATATTGTCTTATGTTTTTATTAGTTTGTTCCTTCTACAGTTATATCTATATATTTAATCAATTACATATTTATACTTCTAATAAAATAAATATTCAATTAAATATTGTTAGGTGGAACAAAATGATGTCTTAGGTGTCTGAACTCATAAAAAGAATTTGTTTCATTAAATAATTCTATTCTATAGAGTTCCAGAAACCAAAAAAATCTGGAAATAATGAAAAAACAAAATCAAGCTTAGATATGCTAATAAAGCTTCCAAATCCACAAAGAAAAATAAAGAATTTTGATGTGTATTTTTGTGTTTGGTTAATGTATTTCCTTGATGATTAGTGATTCTGAGCACCTTTTAAAGTATGTATTGGCTATTTGAATGCCTTCTTTGGAAAAAATTTGCATTTGGATCCTTTGCCCATTTTTAAATTGAGTTATTTATAAAACTCCCAGGAGAAGATATAGGTAAAAGGCTCCTTGACAGTGGTCTTGGCAATATATATATATATATTTTTTTGGATGTGACACCAAAAGCAAAGACAAGGAAAGCTAAAATAAGCAAGTGAGGCTACATCAAACTAAAAAGCTTCTGCATAGCAAAGGAAATCATCAACAAAATGAAAAGGTATCATACAGAATGGGGGAACATGTTTGCAAACTACATATGTGACACAGGGTTAATGTCCAAAATATATAAGGAACTCATACAACTTAATAGCAACAAACATATGCATACATACATGCATACATACATAGAATGACCCAATTAAAAATGAGCAAAGGACCCGAATCACTAGTAATCAGAGAAATACAAATCAAACCCACTATGAAATATCACCTCACACCCGTTAAGATGATTATTATAAAAAATGACAATAGATAACAAATGCTGGAGAAGATATGGAGAAAAAGGAGCCCCTGTGAACTGTTGGTGGGAATGTAAACTGATACAGCTGCTACAAAAACAATATGGAGTTTCTTTAAGAAATTTAAAACAGAACTACCATATGATCCAGCAAGCCCACTTCTGAGTATATATCCAATGGAAATGAAATCATTATCATAAAGACATGTCTGCATACTCATGTTTAGTGCAGCATTTTTCATGATAGCCAAGGTATGGAAACAAACGGTCAACAGATGAATGGATAAAGAAGTGTGGTATATTATATTCTATATAATATGTAATATATAATAATAAAGGAATATTATTCAGCCTTAAAAAAGAAGGAAATCCCACCATTTGCAACAACATGGATGAAACTAGGGGGTATTATGCTAAATGAAATAAGCCAGACAGAGAAAAACAAATAATGCATGGTATTTCTTATATATGGAATCTATAAAAATGTAAAAGTTGAATTCTTAGAAACAGAATAGAATAGTGGTTGTAGGAGTTGGGGAGTAAGGGAAATGGGGAGTGGTTGGATGAAGGTCTAAGGATGTAATATATGACATGGTGACTATAGTTGATATACTGTATTGTATAATGGAAATTTGATAAGAGAGTAGATCTTAAGTGTTCATCAAGAAAAAAAAAGGTAAGTATGTGAGGTGATAAATAGATGGGTTATTCAACTCTGTTGTGAGAATCCTTTCACAATATATATGTATATCAAATCTTCACATTGTATATTTTAAATATATATTACAATTTTATTTCTCAATTATATTTCAATAAACCAAATAATTTAGGGGTGTCTGGGTGGCTCAGTAGGTTAAGTGTCTGCCTTCGGCTCAGGTAATGATCTTGGAGTCCTGGGTGAGCCCCATTTCCGGCCCCCTCCTTGGCAGGGAGGCTGCTTCTCCCTCTTCCTCTGCCCCTCTCCCTGCTCCTTCTTTCTCTCTCTCACTCTCTCTCTCAAATAAATAAATGCAATCTTTAAAAAAAAAGAATTTATACATTTTTTGGTTGTGCTAGAAATTTTCCATTTTGCAGCAGTCCCAAACACCATTCTATTATTTTTTTAAAATTTTTACAGGTTTTTTGAGATATAATCAATAAGCAATAAACCACACATATTTAACACTATTCTTTTAAATATTTGCTTGGTATATAGAAAGTGATATATTATTGATTTCATTCACATTTCTTTAATTACAAGTGAAACTGGGCTTTAAATGAAAGTCATTGTTATTGTATACTAATTAAAAGAAAAGAAGAAAAAAATAAAAAATAAACACAAACTTCTAAGTGTAGTAAGTATTTTAACAGTTAAGCAAACATCCAGTGCTGCAAATTTATCTCCAAACTTATTCCTCCAAATATTTAATATATCATAAATATGCTTACTCAAGTCAAAGTAGTTTTTTATAAAAGCAGAGAAGATATATATTTATTAATTCACTCAAACCACTTTTATTAAAAACTTATATGGCTCCAGGCAATGCAAGAGGTCCTGAAAATTCAGTATTGAATAATGTAGATAGATTCTCAAGTATAAGGATATATATGTAGAGGAACAATAACAACACAAATGTTATCCAAGAAAAGGGCAAAAGGGGAAGGGGTTATCATGGGTTATGGAGTGCACAGGATGATGGCAAACCCCAAATTTTGGGATCAAGAAAGAATCCCTGGGGAAGCAATATGTATATTAAAGAATCATACAAGAGAAGGGTATAATAAAACATATATCTTTAGAAATAGACAAAGTGAAGATTGCATAAAGCTTTGTACACTATGACAGATATTTTAGATTTTACCCTAATTATAATTTTATCCTAAAGTGTTTTAAGGAGGAGAGTGACATAATACAATCTAGGTTTTGCAAAGATTTTTCTGACAATAGTTTGAAAAACATCTTTGAGATAGTAGGAGTAGACTAAGAACAAATATTGTTACCATTGAGAGATTATAGTTGACAGTGGTGAAGTGAAAGTTGGAGATAAATAAAATAGTTGAATTAGATATGTCTGATGTGGACTCTATAGGAATTAGTGATTAGATGAGAAAAATCAGAGAAACTTGGAGAAATGTTAAATCCTTTGACTGTATAGCTAGGCAGAAAGCCTGTCATTCATAAAAATGATACCCCCATGGTTGGAAAAATGGCCCTGAGGATCATGAGAAATATCTGTGTTAAAAATATCAAGAATATCAAGAGGATACTGATTGGAAGGAGCACATGCACCCCAATGTTTATATGTTTGTAGCAGCATTATCAACAATAGCCAAATTATGGAATAAGCCCAAATGTGCACTGACTGATAATGGATAAAGAAGATGTGGGGCTATAATGGAATATTACTCAGCCATCAAAAAGAATGAAATGTTGCCATTTGCAATAACATGGATGGAGCTAGAGAGTATAATGCTAAGCAAAATAAGTCAGTCAGAGAAAGACAAACACCATACAATTTCATTCATATGTGGAATTTAAGAAATGAAACAGATGAACATAGGGGAAGAGGAAAAAAAGAGAGGGAAGGAAACCATATGAGACTCTTAACTATAGAGAACAAACTGAGGGTTGACGGAGGGGAGGTGGGGGGGGATGGGCCAAATGGGGCATTTGTGATGAGCACTGGGTATTATACAGAAATGAGGAATCACTAAGTTCTACTCTTGAAACCAATATCACACTATATATTAACTAACTAGACTTTAAATAAAAATTTGAAAAAAAAATCAAGGGAATTCTTTTTTTTTTTTTTAAAGATTTATTTATTTGACAGAGAGAGAGAGAGAAAGAGAGAGCATGAGCAGGGGCAGCGGCAGAGGGAGAGGGAGAAGCAGGCTCCCTGCTGAGCAAGGAGCCCCATGTAGGGTTTGGTCCCAGGACCCTAGGATCATGACCTGAGCCAAAGGCAGATGCTTAACTGAGCCACCCAGGCACCTATCAGGGGAATTCTTAACAATAAATCAACTATGCTGCATATTAACCCAATATATTTATTTAATTACACCATCTTGCATTTTCTTTAGAGAAATTTTTTGTTCTTTGAAGCCCTTTATACCTGATTTTATTTACAAATAATAGATATGGAGCTAAGAAAATCATTCTTTGGTATTTTATTTAGTTTTATGATATTGGGAAAGTGGCCTTATTAATAAAATATCTGAATCATCAATTATGCATTGCACAAAATGTTGCAAAAGCTATATGTAATGAAGTCTATTCAATAAAAAAAAAATAGAAGTTGAAATATATGCATGTGTCATGAGAACTGGAGGTAGCATTTAGGAAGAAAAAGAAAATCCACACTCTGTTCTCTAATGGGCCTCATGATCTCTTACTTCAGTCACTCTCCTGCAGTTTTCTCTTCCATTCTCTCAAATGACTTCTACATGTTCTTGCCCCAACACTGATGTTATCTCTGAGACCAACTACCATTACAATTATAGTATTATGAGCGACCAACTTCACTAGTGTCTTGTTAGTATGATTGACACAGATTCTGAAGAGACACATGTCTGGTTTCTGAATGGTCTTGGATCAGGTGTAAAATTTAGTAATCTCTGGCCAGAGAGGTAGAATAATATACTATGTCATCAAATCTATGACACTGTTCGTTTTAAACTCCATCACTCTACGTGTACTTTTTTTTTTAAGATTTTATTTATTTATTTGAGGGAGAGAGAGAGAGAATGAGAGACAGAGAGCATTAGACGGAGGAGGGTCAGAGGGAGAAGCAGACTCCCTGCTGAGCAGGGAGCCCGATGTGGGACTCGATCCCGGGACTCCAGGATCATGACCTGAGCCGAAGGCAGTCGCTTAACCAACTGAGCCACCCAGGCGCCCCACTCTATGTGTACTTCCAAGAAAGAAGAATAATACTATTTACCTGTAAATCCCAATTTCAGAAATAATAAATGTGATAAAATATACACTTTAGAACTAGCACATAACGGTAATACACATTTCACTCTTTTAACAAAGGCCAAGAGAAGAAGCAATTTCTAGAAAAAGAAAACACAGTGTCTTTAGGTCTCTCAATATTAACTATTTAGACTCATCCTTTCCCAGTCCCACTTTTACAACCTAGTTGCTTTTGTAAGACTTAAAAAATTTTCTTCAATTAGTAGAATCTGATCAGAAATGCAATAGACCTTCCATATTTGTGTATTACCTAATGCTTATTTGTTCACCTGTTATCACAAGGGTGACATTACAGTGTGGTGGGGAATGGATGATCTTTTCATTAAATGATGTTGGGCCAATTAGATGTCTATATAGGAGAAAAAAAAGTTCACCTTTACATGACGTCCCAAAGAATAGAAAAACGAATTTTAGATATTTTACAAAGCTAAATGTGAAGGTAAATATTTTAGAAGAGAACACAGGGGAACTTCTTTGTAGTTTTGACATAAACAAAGATTTATTAAACAGACCAAAAAACACATTATCCATAACAAAAATATCTGTAAAAAGTTTTTATTAAAATTAAAAACATGTGTTTATCCAAACGCCGTTAAGAGAATGGTTACCTTTTGAACTTACCTGAGAAGTATTTGTGCATTATTTTATAACATTAAATGTTTTAATTAGCCAACATAGACACTAAATGATAAGGAGTGGCAGATAATACAATCCACTTGTTTCTTTACTCCCAGAATCCATATTCTATCTACAACAAAATATAATTCTACAGTAAATCTCTAATTTATTTTGGGCACATTTTCAACATTAGTAATCTCCTGTATAGATCAGTTCTGTTTCATAATTGTTCCTTGAACATCTACTATATTCCCTTTTCTACTTAACACCTTTGTAATGGTGGAGTAAACACTAATAAGGAAGCCAGATAAATGTGATAGGTTAGGATAGGTTTTCAACACATGAGGACAAAGGGATGTTTTTTTCCCCTGTTCTTAAATGGATTAGATGCCACAGAAGTGAGTATTGAGATGTCTTAAATTGAGGTTTGGGCATAAATTTAGGAAATACCTCTGTACTTATTCAAAGTCTGTAAAGTGGGGCTCCTGGGTGACTCAGTTAAGCATCTGCCTTGGCTCAGGTCATGATCCCAGGGTCCTGGGATACAGCACCGTATCGGGCTCCCTGCTCAGTGGGGAATCTGCTTCTCCCTCTCCTTCTGCCCCTACACCCTACTCCCTGCTCATGCTTTCTCACACTCTGCTCTCTCTCTCTCTCTCTCTCTCTCTCTCAAATAAATAAATAAATAAATCTTTTAAAAAAGTCAGTAAAGCATTATATATTGAGGAAAAGGATGCATTAGTTAAAGCATAATGTAAGCAAAACATAAATTGTATCAGGATAATATATCAGAGACCCAATTATTCAGAGGAATGAACAAACTTTGATTTATATAGTTCACTTACAGTATGTAAACCAGGGACATAGTTCCATAAATCCTTCTCTGATCAATTGGAAAAATAAATCTAAATTAAATTTTTAGATATAATTTTCTTGATTGAGCGTACAATGAAAATTTATTAAACCGATTTTTAGAAAACATGTGGTGTGTCATTTGAGAGAAAGTTCAAGGAAACCTAACAAAATGATCAAAATGATCCATATCAAAATCAGTTTTCAATCAAAAACACTGGCATATAAAAAAAAACATGGGTAAGATTAAAGGCAGATGTTATTATGGAAAGATGTCTATATACTGAATGATGTCTATGAGCTGAAATAGAAGCTCTAGGTTCATTTAATTCCTGGGAGGTGGTGGCCCCACAAAGGGAATGAATTTAAACACTTAAAATGTAAAGCAAACTTATTGAATTGGTAGCTGCAGTGCATCCTTACTGTCACTAGAGGGGAATCTGAGAGGGGTTTAGGAGAAAGTTTATTGTTAAGGCTGTAGGTTGAAGAAAGATCCCGTGTGAATAAATTTTCTTAACAGCATGTTTACTTCAGCGGGAAAATGAAGCATAGAATGTCTGAGAAAAAGCCATTTTGTCAAGCTATATTGAAATAATTGTTTCTCAGCAAGGAAGAAGATCTGTCAGATGCCCATGTTTAGACTCAAGTTCTCTGTTGCCGTATGTTTCAATAAAATGCATAATATTTTATCAAATAGTTAGAAGAAAACTATCAACTGAAATAAATGCTTTAAGGCACACATCACATGAGTTTGTTTTGTTTTTTTTTTTTAAAAGCAACCAACCAACTGAACAAACAGTAGCAACAACAGAAATGACAATTGGTTGAATGTGAACCTTCAGCTCCAGAGGCAGGACACACTGTGACTCAGGTTGCTAAAAAGGCACTGTTTTCCCTCATGATCATTAGAACAAATATATCAAGAAGTTGTTAGAATAATTATGAACATTATTAATTTGAATGGCAAACTGTTCTGTTCAGCAGAAAAGAGCATGCAGGAATGATAGTGGAAAGTTTTGATTTTCCTTCAATTATGATATTCTCCTTCCTTTAGCAGATGCTAAATATTAGTGATCTCACACAGGTAAAGTGTCACTGTCCAGCTCTACTCCCTTATGCAAATTTTAAAATATTTGCGACTCATTTCATTTAGAAGTTTTACAATATTTATTCCTTTATGCCTTTGTTCCTTCCTTTCACATTATGGCAAACCACCAAAGAATGTATGGACCTGCTGTATGTTTTAAGCCAAAGGAATAAGTAAGTCATATATCTAACCATAAAGAGTTTACAGTCTAACTGGAGAGTAACTTGTATATTTAAAACAGTCCAACCGGAGAATATCTCACATATTTAAAAATAATTATATGAATTCAGAAATGTGTGAGATTTGTGTGAGTTTACTATCTTTTTTCCTAAGATCATCCTTTTCTAATTTTTCCCATCTCAATGAAGTGCCATACAATTAATTCACTCAGACATTTTAGAAATCTGGAAATTAACCAAAATTATTTCATCTCTTTCACAGTCTATCACTAAGTCTAGTGACTGCTATCTCTCTAATGCCCATCAAATCCATTTTCTTCTCTTTTAAGTCTACACTAAAAGGCTGGTGTAAGCCACCCTCATATTTCACTTCGAATAATCTAGTGGCCCCTGGCTGGATGACTTGCTTTTACTCTCCCTGAATTATAATCTCTTCTCCTTGATGCAGTCAGATCTTGTAAACTGCAAACTGCAGATCTATGTTCCTTCCCAGTTTATAATCCTTTAAAAGTTTTTCATTCTTTGGAAATTAAACCGAATTCCTTATCAGGGACTTTAAGACCCTATAAGCTGGATTCTCCCTATATCTCTAAATTATTTTGTACCATACTCATCTGCTTTTCTTGTCCTGTAGTTATGCTGGCCTTTGACTCTCTCACACTCACCATTATCCCTTTACCAGTGCTCTTTCTTCTCTCTTTTGTTAGTGCTCATCATTCATTCATGTCTCAAATTCGTCTTTAATTCTTATAGGAAATAGTCCCTGATCTCCTTGACAAGGAGGCAAATCTTTCATAGTTTCTGTATGTTCCATCTTTATTCTTCATTTGGTGTTTACTAGTATGGCCACTTACATGAGATGTTTTGCCCATTCTATCCACACCTAGTTAATTACTATTGGGTAAATAAATAAAATTGTGAAGAGACAAATAAATAAATTATCACTTAAAAAATGTAGTTTAAAGCATCCGCCACAGGTTCCAGACTCAGTAGAGAAAGATATATAGCCAAAAGGCTGAAGAGAAAGTTACTTGGGAATGAGCTAGTTGGTAAAATCAAAGTGTGTATCAATCACAATGATCTGGGTTATGTGGAAATAGTAATTAATTACAAAATCTTAGTGGTTAAAACATTAATATTTTCTCCCACTCATGCTATATATTGATAATGAAAGTAAGATTCAGTTTCACATTTTCTCCTTGGGACCTAAGCTGACAGGCAGCCACTGTCTGGGATATTTCTTGTTGCTGTGGCAAATAAAATGAGATGGTGTGGCAGATCAAGAACTGGCTTATAGAAGTTTCCAATTATAAATGACATGCAACACTTCCTTCTTGAAAAGAATACACTTAAGTCTCCATTCTCCCTGGTTCTGGTTAAGTGAGGGACCACCTTGATGTTGCAAGAGTCTTGTATTTGCAGCTTCCAGAATTGTGCAATGATCCCTTTCTGATTCCCTCAATCTTACACAGTTATAATCTTACGCTACTGGACATACAAGGGCCTTTACAAGCTGAAATGTGTGTCTGAAACTCTGTTGGAAATAACTCGATAAATAGAGTAAAACAAAATAAATCTTTGAATTGAGCCTACTTATCAGGGTTGATTTGATTTAAAGTCTAAAATTAAAATTAGAAAAAACAAACCTACTCTTTCTTTCCTTTCTTTCTTTCTTTCTTTCTTTCTTTCTTTCTTTCTTTCTTTCTTTCTTTCTTTCTTTCGAAGAACATTAAAAACTATTGGCATATTAGCAGTTAGAGTAACTTCATCTTTTTTCTTATTTTGTATTATGGACAGATTAAATGCCTGGCCATATTTATACCATTGTTGTGTGTAGAAGGAATTGAGGTAGAGGGAGATTATACTGTCCCATTTAAACTTAACAAAACAATTTCCTGATTGTTTTCCTGAGCTGGTAAATCTCATATAAGCAGATTTCACATTACTAATCCAATGTAACTTATCCCCTCAAAATAATAAAAAGTTTATCATTACCAATTAAAGAGGCATATGGTAGACCTCATAATCTAATCCAGTTTTTTAATTAAACAATTTTTATCTAGGGTATTTAAAAAGATATAAAGTGAATGTCTAAATATAACCAAATATTGAGACATTTTATTCCTTTTCATTATCAAGAACAGAATTAGTTCCACAGAAATATTTCCATCCATACATTTGTGAAAAATTATCTAATCACAAGACCAAAATTGCTAATCACAGGACCAAAGTCAAAGTTTCATCAGAGTTGAGTTACTTGCTGGAGACTCTGGGAAAGTTTCTGCTTCTAATGTCATCCAGTTGTCAGAATTATTTCCATGCAGTGTAGGATGGAAGACCCTGTTTCTTTGCTGGCTGTCAGAAGGTTATGGCATTCCTTCTCATACTTTCCATATAGCCTCCTCCATCTTCAGGTTTACAAAATCAGGTCAAAGAGACTTTCTCATGATTTGCATCTCTCTGACTTCTTTCTGCTATCTCTTTTCCACTTCACCCTCTGATTTTTTCTCCCATTTTTAAGGGCATATACAATTACATTGGGCCCACCCAGATAATCAAGGATAATATATTTTAAGGTCAACTTGATGACAAATTATATTTGCATATATTTTTAGCTATGTAAATTAACTTACTCAAAGGCACGGTATATCACCTTTTCTATAGTTCTGCAAATTAAGGCATGGAATCTTGCTAGGGTAGATAATTCTACCTACCATGGATATTTTTTGAGTTTGTAAAAATTGAAGGGCAGTTATTCAACTTTCTAAAATCTGGTATCCTACTACAAATGCATTAAAATATGCAGCTTCTTATATAGCCTGGGTGTCAATTTGGGGCTGGTTATTCACACATCCACATATACGCGCTCGTTCATAAAATTCAAGCAGGTTAGAAGAAAATGTGGCTTCTATTTCCTGCTCTCTCTCTTTCATTCCGTCTCTCTCTCATCTATCATCTATGTTTCCCTATCTTCTATCTTTTTATCAATCACTTATCATTTCTGTGTGTTGACCTACATTAGGTGACCAAATATGCAATGCTAATATTTTAATTTATATCTATGATATGGTCTTATAATTAGCTTGTAAATAAGAAAATCAATCATACCACCTCCCTCCCAAAGAAACCCATTGAAATGCCCAATCATTAATGAAAGTAGTTGTATCTTTTGCAAGGGAAGGCTGCAATGAGAAAAAGTAAGAGGATTGTTTTAATAAAAAATCTTTATATGGCATCAGATGAGATCAGGCATGTTCAGGGTGGTATGGTTGAAAAAGAAAACTAAAGCTGATGGCATCACAATTCCAGACTTCAAGCTCTATTACAAAGCTGTAATCAAGACAGTATGGTACTGGCACAAAAACAGACACATAGATCAATAGAACAGAATACAAAACCCAGAAATGCACCCTCAACTCTATGGTCAACTAATCTTCAACAAAGTAGGAAAGAATATCCTTTGGAAAAAAGACAGTCTCTTCCACAAATGGTGTTGGGAAAATTGGACAGCCACATGCAGAAAAATGAAACTGGACCATTTCCTTATACCATACACAGACATAGGGTCAAAATGGATGAAAGACCTAAATGTGAGACAGGAATCCATCAAAATCCTTGAGGAGAACACAGGCAGCAACCTTTTCGACCTCAGCCACTGCAACTTCTTCCTAGACACATCTCCAAAGGCAAGGGAAGCAAGGGCAAAAATGAACTACTGGGACTTCATCAAGATAAAAAGTTTTTGCACAGCAAAGGAAACAGTCAACAAAGCCAAAAGAAAATCAACAGAACTGGAGAAGATATTTGCAAATGACATATCAGATAAAGGACTAGTATCCAAAAATCTATAAAGAACTTATCAAACTCAACTCAACACCCAAAGAACAAATAATCCAATCAAGATATGGGCAGAAGACAGGAACAGATATTTCTCCAAAAAAGACATAAACGAATAGCCAACAGACACATGAAAAAATGCTCCACATTACTTAGCATCAGTGAAATACATATCAAAACCATAATGAGATACCACCTCACACCAGTCAGAATGGCTAAAATTAACAAGTCAGGAAAAGACAAATGTTGGCGAGGAGGTGAGAAAGGGAAACCCTCCTACACTGTTGGTGGGAATGCAAGCTGGTGCAGCCACTCTGGAAAACAGTATGGATGTTCCTCAAAATGTTGAAAATAGAGCTACTCTATGACCCAGCCAATTGCACTACTGGGTATATACCCCAAAGATACAAATGTAGTGATCCAAAGGGGCACCTGCACCACAATGTTTATAGCAGTAATGTCCACAATAGCCAAACTATGGAAAGGGCCCAGATGTTCACTGACAGATAAATGGATAAAGAAGATATGGTATAAATATAAATGGAATATTATACAGCCATCAAAATAGAAATCTTGTTATTTGCAACAACATGGTTGGAACTAGATGGTATTATGTTAAGCAAAATAAGTCAATCAAAGAAAGACAATTATCATATGATTTCGCTGATACGTGGAATTTGAGAGCCAAGGTAGAGGATCATAGGGGGAGAGAGGAAAAAATGAAACAAGATGAAACCAGAGAGGGAGACAAATCATAAAAGACTCTCAATCTCAGGAAACAAACTGAGGGTTGCTGGAATGGAGGGGGGGTGGGAGGGATGGGGTGGCTGGGTGATGGACATTGGGGAAGGTATGTGTTGTGGTGAGTTATGTGTATTGTGTAAGACTGATGAATCACAGACCTGTACTCCTGAAACAAATAATACATTATATGTTAATAAAAGAAAATAGAAAATAAAAAAAATCTTTATATGGCAGATAGGTGGATAGATATAGTTAATACTTTATGTAAGTTAAGTAAATTAAAAGATTTCAAAATCTCACTTTTCCATTCAAATTCTTTCAATAACCCTCACTCCAGACACACTATGTATTTTGTGGAAACTTTTTTTGATATCATATAATTATAATAAGGAGTTAAAATCATTGTTTTTTTATAAGATAGGATTGCCTTTCAACAAAATAATTAAGAAATGAAGACCCCTTCAACTCCTTAGACGGATGATATTAGCTCAGTTTTTAGTTTCTGGTGACTTAAAGAAATTCAAAGTGACAAAACTTATTCTCATTTTGATTTTTTGATAAATGTACATTTTATTAATTGTAATAGTGAATAGCAGTAGTGCACATATGGATGCAGTATATTTACCACTTATTAGAGTTTTTGTAGTTTCACAAACTCTTGTGACAATTTGTATCCAAAATAGATTAAAAATGTCCTATAAATCAATAGTCAATTAACAAACTAGTATTTTTAATGGTAAAAATAGTCCTAATGAAGTAAATAAGATTGAATTTAATCTTAAACCACAAATAACTAGAACACTGAGCAAAATATGAGAAAGCTGTTTTCAGACACTGGATAGAAGTAGCATAGGGCTATTATCCCTGAAAACAAAAACAAAAACAAAAGAATCCTACAATCATCCTGGCTTCTGCCTGGAAGGAATGTCTGGACTCCAGGTGCAGGATAGGGAACCTAAAAGATAACAATGGACTCCCTCATGTGAGCATACTGAGATTGGATTTTTCAGAGGCTGAGATGGCTTTAAGTTGCAAGAGTAGAGTACATCCATGTGGAGAAGATGCTAATTTTTGGAAAGATATTCTATTTAATTATAGGTAACACGTTTAGATTAAAAAGTCGAATTTTCCTTAAATAAATGTTTTGCATGAGTGAATTCAGTAAATCAAAGCTGACAATCTAGAATGTCAGAATATGTACTGCAGATCAATTTTCTCAAGTAAAAAGGCAGAAAATATTTAAAACAAACTTCTAAAACATTTGAAAGCTAAAAATAAAGATAAGGCTCACTAGGTTAATCTGAGCTAAAACTAAAATGCATAGATATGAGTTTGTCCTTGAGAGCTCATTATGTCTTGGCACTTCACCAATTTTGAACAAGGACCTTGGAGTATACGCAGTTCTTGTGACAGGTTTTTAGGATAAGGAGAAAAAAATGGAGTCCAGGGCACACCAATACAAGAATTCACCCTCAGAGTAAGACAATCAAGGAGTAAACCGATCCTCATGTGAACTGCTGTCCAGTTTCAAGTCTTCTCAGTGGCCCTTCCCAAAATTTCCTACACTGAAACTGGATTAAAATGATCTTAGAGTACAAGCACTCCTTGCACCTGGCAGCAGCAAACATCTTGAAAAAGATTAACATCATCCTAGGTCTGAAATTATTTCTATAAATAGCACTTAAATCTCAAGTCCATCACATAATTAAAGATAATCAGTCCCATAAGGAGATAATAAGAAGTGAAAACATACAGAAACAACAAACAACAGAAACAGATGCACAGAACCTCAGATAGTGAAATTATCATAGACAGATGGTAAAATCTATGTTTAACATGTTCAAAGAGATAAATGAAAGCTTGAAAGTTTTGGCCGAGAATCGGGAAAATGAAAAGTGACTTAGTATAGGAGAGCAAAAATTAAATAGAAATGAAATTCTAGAACTAGAATATATGGTAACCATATTATCATTTCAAAAGATGTATTTAACGGCAGAACAGACACCTCCAAAGTCATAATTAGTAAATTAATTAAGTCAAAATATTCAAAAGCAGAATAGAAAAACAAAATAATGAAAATAGATATGAGGTAGTAAGGGGATACAGTGAGAGGGCGTGTGGTAGGTTGCATTTTTTTACAGTTAATTTATAGGTCTCCTTTTGATAGGATTTCATCTCGTTGAGGTAAACTTTGTTACATGACTAGTTTCAGACAATAGAATGTGATCAGAATTAACCTTTCTTATTTCTGAGCAGAAGATTTAAGAGACAGGACATGGTTCTGCAATTCCTTTTTTCAATCAGATGCAAGAAAAGCATTCCCCAGAGAGAGGGGCTGCTCCATTAGTCTGGGCATCAAAATGAAGAAGATCTATAAGAGAAGTGCTATAGCTGGACAGTTGCCGATGTTAACAGGAAAAAAAAAAATCATTTTTTTAAACCATTGAGGTTTGGGGTCATTTGTTACCACCCTAGAGCCTAACACAATTTGACTTAAGCAATGTCTGCAAGGTTGAATTCAAGTGGCTAAATAATGAGAAAGAGATAAATAAGTAAAGCAAAAACAATATTTTAAGATACAGGGCTCAGAAATTTCCAAAACTGATGAAAGCCATCACTATATTAAGTTTATTCTAATGAAACCAATAAGTATAAAAAGATCTTTTTAAAAAGATCACACTTAGACCCATCAGAGTAAATCTGATTTAGAAAGAAAGGCAAAGAGCAAGTCTATAAAGCAACTACAATGAAGACCAAAAGGTTAATCTGAGAGGAGCAAAAAGTAGACTGAGTCTGACAGCTAACTTCTCACCAGACATATTGGAAGGTAGCTTAAGATGAAGTAACGTTTGGAAATGTTGATAAAACATCTCCTAATAGAATTCAAACCCATTAAAGTTATCCTTCAAGAATAAAGACTAAGCTTGTTTGCAACCAGAAGAACCCTGCAAAAGGGAATTCAAAAAATTTTTTTCAGGCATACGAAAATAATGCTAGATGGAAAGTAAGAGATACAGGAAGAGTTGAAGAATGACAATTGAAATTCTTCCTGAATCTAAAACTTATGATTGATCTATTTATGGAGAAAACATTTTTTGATCTCAAAGCTTCTGGAAAAGTGGAAAACCAACAGGAATGAACAATGTGGAAAATAAATGTAACAACTGAAACATTCTGAATACCACAGCCAATCTATGATTCTATTATAAGAAATATATAAATTTGTTAAGAGCTATGGAAAGAAAAATATATTTTTGAGATATTTGTTGATTCATATAGTGTTACAAAAATTAATATAGATAGATCCCATGTTTCCTTCACCGAGTTTCCCCAAAGAGTAACATCTCGTATAATCATAGTACAATATCACAACCAGTTAACTTACATTGATATATTCTATTGATCTTGTTCAGATTTCACCAATTTTTCATGCACTCATTTGTGTCTGTTTAGAACTGTGCAATATTATTGCATGTGTAGATTTGTCTGACCACCACTACAGCCAAGATACAGAACAGTTCTATCATAAGGATGCTTTGTGCTCCATTTTATAAATACATCCTTCTCCTTCCACCACCCCCATACATATCTGACAACTACTAATCTGTTCTTTATATCTGTAATTTTGTCATTTCAAAATGCTATATAAATGAAATAATACAAAATGCATCTTTAAGATTGGCTTTTTTCACCCAGCGTAATTCCCTTGAGTAGGTCTATCCAAGTTGTTGCTTGTATCAAGATTTCTTTTATTGCTGAGTAGTATTCCAGGGTCTGAGGAGACTACAGTTAGTGTGAACATTTACAAACTAAAAGACATTTGGGTATTTCTGTCTTGAAGCTATAATGAACAAAGTTGCTATGAATATTTGTATACAAATTTCTGTGTGGACATGTTTTTATTTCTCCGGGTTAAAAGCCTAAGCATATGCTATGTCCCATGGGGACTGTATATTTAGTTTTCGTAGGAAACTGTCATAATCTTCTTGAATGGCTGTACCATTTTACATTCCTGCAAGCGATATATGAGTGCTTCAGTTACTTCATATCCTTGACAGCATTTGGTATTAAGAACCAAACTTCAAAAAAAAAAAAATAACATTATAGCAACAACAAACCTGAGAGGATGTTCAAAAGAAAAATGAGAATGTATATCACAATGTTCCTTGAAGAGGTCCTAATTGCTAAAATATATGGCTTATGTTTTTAATTAATAAACTTAATTTTTAAGAGAAGTTTTAAGTTCACAGCAAAATTGGGGAGAAAGTACAGAGAGTTTCCATATACCCCCTGTCCCCACACAGGCACAGCCTCTCATACTTTCTACATCCCCCACCACAGTGGTACATTTGTTATAATTGATAAACCTATATTGACACATCATTATCCCCAAAAGTCTGTGGTTTACATTAGGGTTCATCCTTGGCATTGTATGTTCTATGGGTTTGGACAAATGTATAATGACATGTATTCATTACAGGGTATCATAGAAAGTAGAGTCACTGCCCTCAGGATCTTCTGTGATCTGCCTATTCATCCCTTCCTCCCTTCCAATCTCTGGCAACCACTAATCTTTTTACTGTCTTCACTGTCTCGTCTTTTCCAGAATATTATATAGATGGAATCATACAGTATACAACTTCTTCAGATTGGCATTTTTTTTCTTTTTCTTAGAAATACACATTTAAGTTTCTTCTATGTTTTTTTATGGCTTGATAGCTATTTTAGTCCTGAATAATATCGCATCGTCCAGATGTACCACAATTTCTTTATCCATTCACCTACAGAAGAGGATCTTAGTTTCTTAAAAGTTTTGGCAATAATGAAGAAAGCTGCTATAACCATCCATGTGCGGGGTTTTCTGTGGACATAAGTTATCAACTTCTTTGGGTCAATCCCAAGAAGCATGATTGCTGGATCACATGGTAAGAATATGTTTTGTTTTATAACAAACTGCCAAAATGTATGTCAAAGTATCTGCGCCATTTTGCACTCTAACCAGCAATGTTGTTCAACATCTTCACCAGTATTTGGTGTTGTCAGTGTTCTGGTTGGTAATTCTAGTAGGTGTGTAGTGGTATCTCATTGCTATTTTAATTTATAATTCTCTAATAACAAATGAGTTGAACATCTTTTCACACGCTATCCGTATATCTTCTTTGATGAGGTTGCTGTGCAGGTCTTCTACCCATGTATTAACAGGGTTGTTTATGGTTGTGTTTTAAGACTTATTTTTATATTTTGGATAACAGTCCATATTGTATATGTCTTTTGCAAATATATTCCCCCCAAATGGCTTGTATTTATTCCTGATCTTATTCCACTTTACTGGTGAGTTTTTCAAAGTTTTACTCCATCCTGTTAAAACATTCAGAACCAGCTGATTACCAAGAAATGACAATTTTTTCCCCCTAGGGACATACCATTTTCTCTCAGTATTAAATTAGTTCATTTGTTTCTGCCTATTTTCTAAATGTGGTAATCATTTGTTCTATGAATATTGTAGATATATGGATCCTAAATTTGTGTGAGGCATCAGGGTAGAAGCCAGAAGTATAAAAATAGAAAGTACAGAATATTGGCCTATAGCTTCCCAAGAAATTCATTCTCTTTTCTTTTAGGAAGATACATCCTAAGTTGATTTCATTTACCCTTTTGATGTTAAATACTACATAAATGCTAATGACTTTTACCATCTCTATCTGCATTCCTATAATTCCCACAGTATACTGGACTTTTTTGCTGGGTTTCCTAATTGATTGAATTATAATTCATACTATAGTTTATGTTAGTGAACCTTAGTGTGAATTCATTCCTTTGACATATATCTTCTGTCAACATAACTGGTAAGTGCATTTCTCAACTACATTTTGAATATGTCCCTTTTCTTTATCTCACAATTGTCTTTATCTCACAACTTTATAATCTCTTGAGGTTTTAAGAATGGTCTCCTGTCTGATCTTTTCCCCCTTTAGCTGGGACCACACCTTACAGAATCTTGGATACATGTTAATCGCTTGCTGTTTAAAGAGTAATTTTAAACCTATTTTTAAATACATGTATATATTTGTGCATATGTATGATGTTGGATAGATTCATGTAAACTAAATCTATCTATTTACCTATCTAGTTTCTTTGTATTTAAATCTGGGGATGAAAAGGAATAGTTATGGGCTCAGAACCTGCTAAATTAAATGGCACAATAGCTTGCAGATACTAAAGAAGCTTGCAAGTCATCACATTCTGTTTGAGATGATTTTATGAGTGAGACATGAACAGCCTGCTCTGACTAGTATTTACTCTTCATTTTTAACGGCTTTGTACTTTATTCTTCAGCAAGAATGTATTTCATTTCCTCTGACACCTGTAATATATTCATATATTAGCAGTGACTCCCAGCTTTTGCTATGAAAAACATAAATCACCAAAAGAAGCATCATGCATAAACAAAGGGCTGCAGGCCATAACATTGTCACTCTCCTCCTCTGTCTCGATTAAGAGAGAACTCTCATCTTTCCCCTACGCTTTGTGAATACTGACAAACGACTCACACTGCAGAACTGTCTTCTCAATTATAAAAATAATGTCCATCTGTTTTTCAAAGTTACTTTTTTCAAAATCACTTTTATTTGAATGGTTTATGCTAACATTAATTGCATATAAGTGATATTCTATAAAATATTTTTCATATCTTTGTATTTCTCTTCCCTACACTTTTTCCCTCCTTCTCTTTCATCATATTCAGAGAGTGTTCGAATAAGGAATAGCAAGAGGCTTTTTTCACATTAAGGCAACATATCTAAATGATTATAAAGATCACCTTGAGAAATTCCAGGTGGTCATTACTTAGAAATTTCCAAGGCAATCTGACTTTGTGAAAAAATATTCATATAGATAATGAAAAATAGAAAACTGTGAGTATTAAATAAATAAGTACACAAAAAATAGTGTCAAATAAGGAGGTGTTACTGAATTTTTACTTGAGAGACATGGATTCAAATTCAACCTATACTATCAGGCACAAAAGTCCCCATGGAAAAATTATATTGTGTAATTTATTTGACCCAGATAAACTTTTTTGCAAAATGGGTAATATAGCTTAGCTGAAATCTGATTATTTTCTAGTTTGATAATTAGTAACTCTAAAGTAATATTGACAACTTAAAAAAACATTCTTAGCATATAATAGGCATTGAATATATATCATCTCATTCCATACTTAAAATAACTCCGTAAGTAAGCATTATTTTGTTTAAATTAAAAATAAAGAAATTGATGTTGAAGGGAATAAGAGTTGTGCTCAAAATCACCATGCGGGAAATATCACCTGAATCTAAGGTTCCCTGCTCCTTACGCCAGGTAATAAAAATGGCTTTATATTTTAAGGAGTAATAGATTTAACAGTTAAGAACCTTCCTCCTCCAGTTTTCTTTGTAATTAATAAAATCTCAGCTGAGATTAGCTGATGTACCAGGGAGACATGATTGGTTCACATAGCTGGACAGGGGCAAATTTGGTTTTACATGTGGTTTGATGCAGGGTTTAATTTATATCTCTAGAAACTACTTCATGTATTTCCTAGTTTCTTTTTTTTTTCCAACTGATTCTTTTCTTACCACTCACAACCTCATCCTCTGAAATATAAATTCTTTAAAAAAGGGTAAATTTCCCAAGGATATTCCTGATATTCATTACGATTACAATGCTTATATTACAAGCTAGCCTTGAACCAATCAACGTAGATGAGAAAAAGTAATGATTGGTTGACTTAGGCTGGGTTATGTGTTCTACATCTGCACCAGGTCTAATAGAGGGTTATAACATATCCTCATAAGAAAATTGGGGTTGTTATCAAAGGAAGACAGAATTGATTCCAGAAAACAAATAAAATTCCCTTAAGTGGACATTTTTTTAATTATTGGTCACTTGAATTCTATTCTATTTATTAAGGAAACCCACATTTCCCACAGAAAATTTTATTATTTCTCACATATTTCATGCTATTGGGTGGAAGGAAAAGAGATAATGTAGCCCCTACATCCAAGAAGACAATAAATCTAGCCCTTGACAAGCATGCCTCAGATGCCATGATTGAATTATGAATGTGTGACCTGAGATCTGACCAAAACATATAAGACACAATAAAACTAGTATGTCAAGAACTAGAAATAATGAAATATTTTGAAATAAAATTTAAAAATAACATTTAATATAATTAAGAAATAGGAATGGAAACAATAAAAGGTCATCAAAGACATTGAATGGAATTAAAACAATAAAGTGTCAATGAATTAAAAAAGGTTTGATTAAACAGCTGATCAAATGCAGCTGAAAAGAGAATTGGTGAGTGGGAAGACATCATCAAAATGCATCATAGATAGATAAAATATGTAAAATATTAAAAAAAGTAGTTTAAGAGATTTGGAATACAGAATAAAAATATCTCATATTGAATAAGAATTCTACAAAGAAAGAATAAAAATAATGGAGAAGGTTGATAATCAAGAGATAATGGCTGAGAAATATCTTAAATAAAAGATATATTTTTAGATTAAATAAGCATGTTATATATAATATATGTATATAATAGTAAAGGAAAATATTTTCAAATGGACTTCAAAATAATAAAAAACTATTCAGATGAAAGCTCATGTAGGCATATCATTAGATGGGGAGAATTTAAAGCAAATTAGGAATAAATGGTTAATGAAAATAGATATAATTCACCACAAAAGCAAACTAATCTACATTTGGTGTTCATGTTGTCTTGTGATTTAAGAAAAATTTGAAGATGCTATCCATGAACCCCCCAGTTTCTACTTAGAGCACCCTTGCACTCACACACATATAATGAGATGTGCTAAAGATGTTCAACACTCTCTTGCCTGTAATAACAAAATATCAGAATCAGGCATTGGTAGAGAAGTAAAAACACTTAGTGCTGTATTTACTGTGCTCCTCTATAGAGTATTTAAAATGAATTAGTTAGGTCAGAAATGTAGAAACATAATCAATAAAATTAATTATATGTCATAAAAGATAATTTATAGAACTACTCAAAACATTCAAGACGCTATATAAGGTATGGTTAATATTTAAGTAAAAACACATGATTAGGTCCACATGGTTAATCATAGGCTAAAATAATGGTCACTTATGGAAAAAGAAAGAGGAAAAGAGGAGAATATGATTGGGGTAGTCTAAAATGACTTTATATCTAACATTTTTTAGTGTAAATATATAGGAAATACAACTTTCTGTTAAATTGGAGCAAAATCAGATGAATACTTATATCAATTTTTGTAATCTTCTGTAAGCACTACATGGTCAACAATTCTACTCTGCAGTCTAAGCATGAAGTATTATTTCTGCACATATTTAACTTGTACTCCTCTGGGGGAAGCATATTGAGCTAATAACATTTTATGTCTTCTGTATTATGTAGGGTAGAGCCTCCCACACATCAAGAGTTTATTAAAGATGTTCTTAGTGAAGACATAAATTGAAAAAACCTTTAAAATGCGTGCTTTTCAATTGCAGCCTCCATCAAATGTGCATTTTATAACAATGTTTTGAGATTATTCTGAAATTATTCACAGCCCAAACCAAGATTACTGGTTCTATCTTGAAAGCAGATGATTCTAAATTTCACTAAAGTGACTAATTTTGATGAAAGGTGGAGGCTTTTTACTAATTAATGAACCAAAATATTTTGCTACTTTCTGAGTAATAAGAAACTTCACTAACTCTGAAAGTGATTTTTCTCCATTCTGCTAGAATAGTTCAAAATCCTGCGAAAAGATTTAAGCCATACTTGCATATATGAATATAAATCTGAAATGAAACTGCTTTAAATGTTTCTCTATGCTAATATATGATTTTCAGCTTTAAAGAGGTTTTAAGGAGTCAAATACTTAAATGTTTTAAAAGAAAATTTAAATATTTCTGTAATATCACACAAAATCATGAAGAATATAATTTTCTTTAAAAAGTTATGCTACCTTTTTATCAACTAGGTGGAAAGAAGTAACTTATTCTTTAAAAAAGTAAAAAACTTCATCCTTTATTAAATCTCCCTTTTCCATTAGAGCTGGAGTGCTATGATTTGAAGGAAGGAATGAAGGAAGGAAGGGAGAGAAGGAGGGAGGGAGGGAGGGAGGAAGGAAGGAAGGGAGAAATAAGAAAGAAAGGAAGAAAGGTTGTCTGGTCTAGATTTCTAGCTTTGTATATTAAGAAACTAATGATACTTTAGGAAAGAGAATGATATAAGATAGTTGATTCTTTTTTTAAAATTAATTTTTTATTTAAATTCGAGTTAGTTAACATACAGTGTAATAGTTTCAGGTGTAAAATTTAGTCATTCAGCAGTTACATACAACACCCAGTGCTCATCACAAGTGCTCTCTTTAATCCCCATCACCTATTCAACCCATCTACCCACTCACTTCCTCTCTGGTAACCATCAGTTTGTTCTCTATAGTAAAGAGTCTATTTCTTGGGTTTCCTCTTTCCTTTCCCCCCGTGTTTGTTTGTGTTGTTTCTTAAATTCCACATATGAGTGAAATCATATGGGATTTGTATTTCTCTGATTGACTTATTTTGCTTAGCAAAATATTCTCTAGCTCCATCCACGTCATTACAAGTGTCAGGATTTCATTCATTTTTATGGCTGGATAATATTCCAAAGTATTCCATTCTTTATCCATACATCAGTTGATGGACATTTGGGCTCTTTCCATAATTTCACAAGCAACAAAACTAAAAGGCAACCTATGGAATGGGAGAAGATATTTGTAAATGACAGATGTGATAAAAGGTTAGTATCCAAAATATACCACACAGAATGTGTAAAACTCAACACCCAAGCAACAAATAATTCAGTTAAAAAATGGCGGGAGACATAAATAGACATTTTTCCAAAGAAGACATACAGACATACAGATGGCCAACAGACACTTAGGAAGATGCTCAACATCCCTCATCACCAGAGAAATACAAAACAAAACTACAATGAGATATCACCTCACACCAGTCAAAATGGCTAAAACTAGAAAACAACAGGTGTGGAGAGGATGCAGGGAAAGGGGAACCCTCTTACACTGTTGGTGAGAATGCAAACTGATGCAGCCACTCTGGAGGTTTCTCAAAAAGTTAAATATAGAACTACCCTACAATCCAGCAATGCACTGCAAGGTATTTACCCAAAGGATACAAAAATACTAATTCAAAGGGATACATGTACCATGATGTTTATAGCAGCATTATCAACAATAGCCAAATTATGGAGATAGTTGATTCTTGTTAGGGAGATGTCTTTAATTCTTCAGGGACCTGGGAAAGAATCTTCTCAGAGAAACTTTACATCTAGCACAACTCTATACAATCTGATCCAAATCTAAAATGCAAGGCCATATAGCCCACGGTCTCATTTGTTGATTCTCCCCAGTTATTTCTAAATCTCAGGGTATGTGAATGTCTCATCTCTGAATCCTGTCGGAAATTTCTATATGTCCAAATTTGCTTAGTACCTACACCTTAATTTCTGGGAAGTGTTTCTGCCAGTTACCCAGCAACTGGGAGAATGTCCATACTGTGCCCTGGAAAACAGGAGAGTGGTGACATCCTTCTCCAAACACTTCTCTACAGGTTACCTTTGCTATAGTATTTTCCAGAAAGGAAACCCCACAAATTGACATACCGAGTCCCTGTCCAGAAACCACTGAAGTCCACTCCAATTTTTTTATTATTCCCTTTTCAGTACCTTTTTCCTTTTGTTAGATTCAAACTTCGTTCTGCTCTAGACCTAATTATGTTGAATTGCCACGGGCCCTTTTTTTTTTTAACAGGAAGGGAATTTTTCGCCCTTAAGTTGTTTTCTTAGCTGCTCTTGTCTTGCAATGGCAGCCAATCAAATCTGAAATCACCTCAAGTCTTAAAAAGACTGCTTTTAGACACTCTTTTTCTTTCATGTGTTTCCAGCTTTTTTTTCTTCCAGTAAATGCTTGCAATGACACATTTTACTCATAAATTAAGTGGGGACACTTGGGATTAGATTTAAATGAGACCTCCTTTCTGATTACATGAGAATTTACATTCATAGGGAAGGTTGCTTTTTTGAGGTATTAATGTACATTTTGTGTTCACTGCTTTAGAAGAATTAGAGATAATGAACTATTTTGTGTGCGTTATTTTGTTTTGTTTTTTAGTTTTTATCCATACTCAGTGAGTTTGTCACATTAGGGCATTTGCAGAAAGTTCATAATTATAAACAAGAGAGATCCACTATATGTAGTTTTAGCAATATATATATATGTGTATATATATATATATATATATATATATGAAAGAATATTTGATAACTCTTAGAGTCTTCCTAAACCCAATGGTCAGAACTGAAAGTTACACAGCCAAGAGAAGTGTCTAGTTCAGAGCACATAACCCCTTCAGCAAAGACACTTGGACAACCATCACTGGGTGTGGGGTTAATGTACAGCATGAAATCAGCCGTAGTACCTGGCTTGCTAAAATGTAACACAGAGGCCGCTGAGGGCAGGGAGGGTTTTGGAGAAGGGCGTGGGCCTTTGGAACGCCGAGGCCAGAGTGACCACTCTGCCGTGGGAATGCCGCAGGGAGTTGCCTTCCCCGAAGCTCTCTTAGCCCAAACAGCCGCCCTGAGATCTAAGAGATGTGTGCATTGTCCCTTGGGCTGTGTTTAGTAGCACACGCAGATTAGCATATCTTATCTTTCCCGTAAATCCTCCCAGTTCCAGTAAGACCCTTTGTCACACATCATGTGCTTGAGAACCAGTGATAAGGATTTGTGATTACCCTGAAGGACCACTAAAAGCGGGAGCAAAGAAGAGCAAAGGGTCTTCGTCTCTGAGCGTTGACCGCCCCCCCCTTGCCTTCTCTCTTTCACAGCAAAGTTTGGAGTCATCTTTCCTCCCTCGGTACAGGGATTGCTGGCCATTCCCGGCAGTTGGTCACAGATACCACAGTTAACACTGTCAAGTCTCTGATCATTCTTTCTAAAACCTCTGACATGGTTACTTCTCAACAGCGGGATCTGACATTACATTTGCCAGAGGAGATTCAAGGAGAAGCCTACTTCTTTGAATTCTTGTATCTCTTTTGAAGTTGGTATAAACAATTTGCATTGATGGAGTTCACATCAATGCCTGCAGGAAAGGCAAGGAAACTATGTTTCTGACATCAAACAAAAGGAGATACAGTAATAAGATCGACATTCTCACATTAGCACCGAACGTTTCAAGATTACAGACTGCCAAAAACTGAAAAAAACATGCTATAGTCCACCATTTCGACTGCTTAACATCAAAATACACCTCTACCCATACTCAAATATCCAAGCCACAAGAAACATTAACATAGCAATAGCAATGCCTCTGCCTAACATCATATAAAAATCTCTTCTGTAATTAAAAACATTTTTATTCTGTCCCCAAATGAGGACCAGATTCATGAAACCTCCTACTGAGCTAAAAGCCTACAATCTCTATATGACACCATTGTTTCCTAAAATTCCCTCAGGTTCTGCCTCAATATCCCATGTGGTATTTAGTAATCTATGGAATAAATTGCAAAATAAGTTAACATATATAAATGGATGTCTAGCACAGCATAGAAGAAAATGAATAAACACTGCATTCCTCATTTTTGCAATTGATTTTGAGATTTTATATGTATTTCTGTTTTCTCCACGCTTTCTATATTCTCTTTACCTTTGGTAACACCTCAATTGATTTCTGATTTTTTTTTTTTTGGTCTTTTTTTACATTGTAGATTGATCCAACTTTCCCTGAGAAATACAGTCTTTGGCAATCTTACACAGGTAGTAGTTTAGTTCCACTGTTTCCTTACGTATTTCTTGCTCTATTTTTTAGAATCTATTCTATTTCCTCATGAAGTTCAGGATCATACACCTACCAACATTCTAGCTCCTCTCCCTTTTTTTTTTTCTCCTTTGCTGTTCTTCCAATGGCCCAATAAGCATATAATGGAGAGGGGTGATCTCAACTTCTAATCTACTGGTAACATTCTAGGGTCCCTTGTTGGAAATATTCATTCTTTGAGTACTGAGACCTCAAACCCAGCAGAGGCCAGAACTATGATAGAAAGAACATTTTCTAGTGGCTCATTAGATGTAATAGCGAGAGAAGCCACTCTCATTTCAACTCCATGTTTGCTGAGAGGAGCTATTCTTATTTCCACAACCCCCTGAGCATGGAGAATCAGTGTCACAGTCACTGATTCAGACTGTCTGGTGCTAAACATAGGACAGGGCTAAAGAAATGAAAACTATATAATAATCTACTTTAGTCACTTAGATGCCATGCTATAAAATGTCCCATTCTTTACCTTTAACCAAAACTGAATTTGTGAACTAGTTGTTTGAATAAAGAAAATTGGATTAATTAATTTGGCCTCAAGCAAAATTAAAAATTTTATTATGCTTTGATCTCCATCATAATTGTTTTTGCTTTTTTGTCATTTAATGTACAATAATAAGAACGTTTTTTTCCTGTGAAATTATTTTTACCTCTGGGATTGCTTTTACTCAACTTTATTATAAGCCTTCAAAAATAGGTGAGTTGGTGAAGCATGCCTTAGATAATTGTGGGAATTCATGAAACATGAGTATGTAGCAACTAGTAATAACTCAGTGGTGGTACTTACTGTTAACCTCTTTACTTGTACCTGAACTTACTGTGAACTCCCTGAGTTCTCAGTCCTAGAGCTATGTTTGCTTTTCACCTTTGCTATAAAAACCTCAGTGTAATTTCTGGTTTTGAAGAGCAGCCTACTTTATAATCTCTTTTTGATGTTTAATAAAAGTGCTCTGACAGTTTCAAAATCTAAAACATTAGGAAGATTTCTGTTTAGTTTTCCATCTCTTTCTATACATGTTCGCCTATTATCACATATTTGCATTGTTTTAAAAATGTTTCTTTTTTACACATTTAGCAGGGATTGTGTTGGGAGAGGAATATCCTCCCTCTTCTTCACATGTGCATGCACATAATTTTTAATTGTGTTTGCAAAAGGCTTTTGCTTGATATCATTTGGGGCTGACAGAGGATAAAGATTCATGGACAGGAACTTTGAGCTCAGATACAAGGAGAGATAGGAAAATGTGGCTCCTTTTTTATGCCAATGGAGAGAAAATATACATCTGGAAGCAAAGGATTCTTATTTATTGAAGAACCTTATGCCTACTGTGCTGTATCGAGGTCAAAACAACAAGATTCAACACTAACTGAGAAAAAGTGTAGTAGCCTCATTTTGCCATAGAGCTCACTGGCGACCCACGGTAGAGTGTGTTACCCAGAAGGAAAGCAAAGACTTATGACCATGGCAGAAAGTCAACATCTATGGAAGCACCTACCACAGATATGGAGGCATGAAGTGAGCAGGGTGTGTTCACATAAGGAAGTTGGAGCAGAAGAATATGTGTGACACTCTGAGTAGCTAAGGCCAGGATAGCTTGGAGACACTCTGAGGATGCCCTGATACTTTCTGTTACCATGGAAGGCCTAATCGGGCAGTAGAATTCGGATATTAGGGTAAAGGGGACATGACTTGTAACACAGAGCAATATGGCCTCAAGGCATCCCAGGTACATTTGGACCTTTTTCTCTACTAGAGTGTTAAATATTAGGAATAGGGGAATTTGAACTTTTTCCTTTTTTTCTTTTTCTAATTACATAGCCTACATGTTTAACCAAATCAATGTATTAGTCACTTTTACTATAGATGGGAAAAGTGTAAGCAGCATTTTTTTCTCCTTGCTGTTTCCGTTGTATTCGCTTGTTCCAAATTTTGTATAATGAACATACATCAATATTAAAATCAGAACAAAACCTTTATGTTCAGAAACTTAACATGCAATCCTTTTGATCCAATACTCTATGAGCTGTTTGACATATAGAACCAAGAGAAGCAGAGGTTTGGGGATCAAATATGCAATTCATCTGAAAGCCTTTGTTAAAGGGGTTTGATTCAAGTAAAGGAAGCAGATTTTGTATGTTAGATTTTATATCATGTATTTGCTTTCAAATACCTACTTCAGTGGCTACATACATCATCTATGTTGTATTTACAAGGAAATGCTCTACAGTCATCTACAAATTATCAAAGAAACTCTTACTCAAAAAACATAGAGCCTTTTAGTAAGAAAGTCTTTTGGTACATTCTTCATATCTCAGCTCAAAGGTGCCCTCCTCTGGGAAGGTTTCTTTGATTGCTTGTATCTGGTTATAATGCCCCTCCTATGTGTTCTAGAGTTTCTACCAAACTCTCACTACATTATAGCTGTTGCTTTATTTCTTTGCTTCCCCTGAAAATTGTAAAGTCTGGGCTGGGTCTTAAGCATGTTGATGTCCACAATACCTAGATCTATGTTCATTACATATGGCAAACAATCCACAAATATATAATGCATGAAAGGAGTGAATGCTTTCTGAGTTCTCTTATTTGATTACTAGATACGAATGAGTTTCTGCATCTAACTTCGTACAAAATAATTATGCTTGAAGAATACCTTAGCCTTTATGTTTGAATTTTACATCTATTTTTGGAAACAGAAAATTAAAGTGTCCCTTATTGCTCAGCATAAGAAAAAAAATCTCATGAAAAGTAAAATTAGAAGTTGGGTAGTATAGAGAGTACTTGTTACTTATTTTATATACTATATACATGTCCAGAAATATTGTTGTAATACTATGTCTCAGAAGTAGCTTCTGGAAAGAAGATCATGGTGGGGTCAATTGGATTGCATGTATAATTGAGAAACTTGTCTCAATGCTTCCCTTCATGTAAACATGGCTGGTGAGTTTGTTGAGTTTGCCCATCTGACATATATAAACAAAATTTAAAATGTTGTACAAATTATACATAGGAATGGCATTTCCTGATGAGACTGAGTTTTAAATTCAGTTTTGTGAAAGTCTTAATTTAATTTACTATGTTCAAAGCAACAGATGGAAAATCCAAATTTTTTAATTCCCATAGCAAACATTTCTCATACTATGATACTTTTAGATTTTATAGTTTGTATTTGCCTGCATTTAAAAATAGAATTAACTCAAATTGCATCCAATAAAAGTCAATTCACTTTGCCTTTTGTAAAGAAGTCAAATAATTGTCTAATAAATCCATAATTTTCTCATCACCTGACTCCAATTTCCACTATAATATTTTCAGGGACCAATTTCCTCTATTACTACCTATTTCCTGTGATTTTATTAAAATCTATTATTACTGGAAAAACCTCTGTTAATCAATCTTATATTTTCTGATCCTCTAATTAACTTTGTAACCTATATGCAAGGTATAAATCTTCTCATATTATCCTTTTATGAATTTTCAATACAGTAATGACAATGGAGATGGTAATTCAACAACAGCAAATATTTATTTGGCACCCATTACATGTCAAATGTTATGCTACGTTTTGAATGTAATCTGTGAGCCTATGTGAAGTCAGTGTCTTACATCACAATTTTTGTACAGATCCATTTATGGTAAATAGATCCATTGTAAGTATATAGGATGATTTCCAAATGTGTCATGGATGGATAGTCCTGCTTTTTCTGAGTTTATGAGAGATTATTTAAGATGCTTATTATGGTGTAATTATTTTATGCTTCTCTTATTAAGAGGTAGGAACTATGTACTCTCCCCCTTGAATCTGTCACTGCTCTAACCAATGAAGTACAGTAGAAGTGACAAGAGGTGATTTTTGAGGCTAGGTAAGAAAAAGGCTGCAGCTTATCCAGTTATCGCTTATGTAAGCTGTCTGTAAGAAGTCTTTGATGGTAAGAAGTCTGAATACGCTGAAGTCAATATGTTGTGAGGAAGCACAGGTCACAGAGAGAGACTATAAGTCCTCTGTTCAACAACCTTGGTGGAAGTTCCAGCCAACCTCTGGCATCAACCACCAGAAGCGAGTAAAGACACCTCCAGATCCTATCAGCTCCTGGCTATAAAATTATCTTCATGCATTGATGTCAGCCAACTTCCTTCAACAGTTTCCCATGGGCCTGCACAATGGACTTAAGAACAATGTGTGCGTGGTGGCAGAGACAGAGTTTATGAAGAAAGCATGAACTAAGCAATGTGGGCATTAAACCAACTGCACAGAAGCCCGCCTTGACCACACACTATTTACAGTGTCAATACATTATACTCATTGACTGTGTGGCTACAGGATCCACATGACTAAGCTTTAATTCTATTTTATTAAATTTTTAGCTGTTTGACCTTAGACATATTACTTAGTAGATCTTTGCCTCAGTGCTTTTGTCTGCATAAAACAATGATAATAGTATCTAATTTATGGAATTATTTTGAAGAATGAATACATTAATGCATGTAAAAATCATACAATTATGTCTGACTTTAGTAAGTCTCCAAAAAATTAACTACTATTAATTTTACATGAAGCAACTATTTTCTGTTTGAAAAACACAATTAGTGAGTCAAATCCTGTGAACAATCCCTTATCACACCATTTCCATAAAGTAGCATCTTATATTTGACACTAGCCATTTTTATTTATTTATTTATTTATTTATTTATTTATTTATTTATTGAGAACCACTGACACGAGGGAAGATCAGAGCAGGCAGAGCGGCTGCCATGTTTACAATATTATGGGTTTCTACTAGTTTGGCATTGAATTTTGGAGACCAAAATAAGATCATTCCAATCATTATTTGCGAATGATACAACATTATATATGGAAAACCTTAAAGATCTCATCAAAAACTGTTAAAGCTAATAAACAAATTCAGAAAAGTTGCAGGATACAAAATCAATATTGCAAAACTCTGTTGCATTTCTGTACACTAATGATGAGCTAATGATGAACAGAAATAGAAACTTGGAAAACAATTCCATTTACAAGTGCATAAAAAAGAATAAAATATGTACGTATAAATTTAGCCAAGGTGATGAAAGGCCTGTATATTCAAAACTACAAGATATTATGAAGAAATTGAAGAAGACACAAATAAATGGAAAGATAGTTCATGCTCATGGATTGGAAGAATGAATATTGTTAAAATGTCCATCCTACCAAAAGCAATGTACAGATCAGTGCAATCCCTCTTAAAATTCCAATGGCTTTTTTCACAGAAAAAAAAATCCTAAAATTTGTATCATACCACAAACCCCCAAAATACAAAGCAATCTGGAGAAAGAAGAACAAAGCTGGAACCATCACACTCCCTGATATCAAACTATATTACAAAGCTACAGTAACTAAAATAGTATGATTCTGTCATAAAAACAGACATAGAAATCAATGGTACAATATAGAGACCCCAAAATAAACATATATATATATATATCTCCAATTAATTTATGACAAAGGAGCCAAGAATACACATTAGGAAAAGAATAATCTTTTTTTTTTTTTAGATTTTATTTATTTATTTGAGAGAGAGAGTGAGAGAGAGCATGGGTAGGATGGGGAGGGGCAAAGGCAGAGGGAGAAGCAGACTCCCTGCTGAGCAAGGAGCCTAATGTGGGGCCTTGATCCCAGGACTCTGGGATCATGACCTGAGCCAAGGGCAGACAGTTAACTGACTGAGCCACCCAGGCGCCCCAAGAACAGTCTTTTCAATAAATGGTGTTGGGAAAACTGAACAGCTATGTGCCAAAAAATGAAACTGGACAACTGCCTTACACCATATAAAGAAATTCACCAAAATGGATTAAAGACCTAAACATAAGACATGAAACCATAAAATTCCTAGAAAAAAAACTTAGGCAGTAAATTCTTTGATACAGGTCTTGGTGAAGACTTTATGAATCCTACACCAAAAGGAAAAGCAACAAAAGCAAAAATAAATAGGTGGGACTACATCAAAATAAAAAGCTTCTGCACAGCAAAGGAAACAGTTAACAAAATGAAAAAGGTAACCTACTGAATGGGAGAGATACTTGTAAACCATATATCTGGTAAGGGGCTAATATCCAAAATATATAAAGAACTCATACAACCCACTAGTAAAAAACAAACAATCCAATTAAAAATTAGGCAGAAGATCTGAGTAGACGTTTTGCCAAAGAAGACATACAGATGGCCAGTAAGTACATGAAAAGATGCTTAACATCATTAATCATTAGGGAAATGCAAATCAAAACCACAAGGAGACATTATCTCACACCTGTTAAAATGGCTGTGATCGAGAAGACAAGAAATAAGCATTGGCAAAGATATAAAGAAAAGGAAACACTTGCGCACTGTTGGTGGGAATGTAAATTGTTGCAGTCACTATGGAAAACAGTAGGGAGGTTCCTCAAAAAATTGAAATATAACTATCATATGATCCACCAGTTCCACTTCTGGGTACTTATCCAAAGGAAACAAAAGCACTAACTCAAAATGATATATGCATTCCCATGTTCAGTGCAGCATATTTACAATAGTCATGATATAGAAAGAACCTAAGTGTCCATCCATGGATGAATGGATAAAGAAACAATGGGATATTACTCAGCCATAAAAAAAACAATGAAATCTTGCATTTGTGGCATGAGGCTTTTATGTTAAGTGAAATAAGTCAGAAAGAGAAAGATAAATATTGTATGATCTCTCTTGTATATGGAATCTAAAACAAGCAAACAACAACAGCAAAAAAATAAGCTCAAAGATACAAAGAACAGATTAGGGGTTGCCAGAGGCAAGAGGGTGGGGAGTGGGAGAAATGGGTGAAGGGGGGTCAATGACAACTAACTAACTAAGTAAATAAATAAATCTCATTAAGAAAAAAATAGTGATTATTATATGAAAATATTTTCATGAGTATAGAATAGAGAAATATTTATTAAATGAAACAAAATACAAAACATAGTGAAGATACAGATGAATTCAACTATAATATAAGTTGTGTTTGTGAAGGCACAAAACAGTGGAAAAAAGCTGAAGGAATATATTTAAAGATTTTATTTATTTGAGAGAGAGAGAGCATGTGATCATGCATGCACACGAGTTGGGGAGGGGCAGAGCGAGAAAGAATCTGAAGTGGATTCCACACTCAGCGTGGAGCTAGTGGGGGGGACTGATCCCACTCCCCCGAGATCACAACCTGAGCCAAAACCAAGAGTCAGACACTTAACCAACTGAGCCACCCAGAAACCGCGGAAAGAATATATTTAAAATACCTATAACTAATGACTGATTTTATAGCTAAATAATGAAAGAACTCTTACAAATAAAAGCAAATAAGAAAAAACATAAGAAAAAAATAGGCAAAAGATATGAAAAGGCATTTCACAGACTAGGATTATAAAGGGCATAATTATATGAAAAAAGACACAACCTCATGTTTTAGGGTAATCCAAAGTAAAACTAAATCAGTACATGCTACTTCTTGGACTGGCATGGGTTTTTTTGATTGTTTTTTTTAAATAAAGTCTTATAATAATATACATAAACAAGGATGGGGAGCTAAGCAAATTATCATTCAATGCTGTTGAGAATATATATTGGTATTATTATTTGGAAAGCACGTGGGTATTAACTAGTATTGCAGAACATATGTATGGGCTATCCCTTAGTAATTTTATCACCCAGTATAAAGAAACTGAAATATACATACACCAGAAGAAATATACAGTGAAAATCATTGGAACATTGTTGGTAATAGTCACATACTAAAATAATATAAAAGTTCAACATGAGTACACTAAATGGATAACATATATTAATATAATGGGCTACAGTAAAAACAGTAAAAAGGAAAGAACTACATGTATATGTATGGATATGGATAAATCCATATCATAATGTTGATTAGAAAGAAAAAGCAAGTCAAAAGTATACTGTCACCCATTTTATATGTTTTTAAAATAGACAAAATTTAACAACACAACATTTAGAGGTGCAGAAATCACGCTTCTTTAATTTTTTAGATGAGTTTGAGGAGTATTGGTATTAATTCTTCTTTGAATGTTTTGTAGAATTTATCAGGGAAGCCCTCTGGTCTAAGACTTTGTGTGTTGGGAGGTTTTTGATTACTGATTCAATCTCCTTACTAGTAATCAGTCTATTCAGATTTACTATTTCTTCATGATTCAGTCTTGGAAAATTGTATGTTTCTGGGAATGTATCCATTTCATTCACATATATCTCATATAATATACATTATATAGCATATATAAACATTAGTTTGAGGGAATTTCTCAGTCTTTATTGTTTCAAATATCTCTTTTCCTTTCTCTCTTCCTGATATCCCCATTACATGTAGGTTATACATTTAGTGATTATCCCACAGTTCTTGAATATTCTGATTTTATTTTGCAGTCTTTTCTCTTTCCTTTTTGGTGTTGGAGGATTCTATTGATATATCTGCAAGCTCAAAGATTATTTTCTCAGCAATGCCAGTCTACTAATAAGTTCATCTAAGACACATTCTTCATTTTTATCACAATGTTTTTGATTCCTAGCATTTCTTTCGGCTCTTCTTAAAATTTCGACATATGAACTTACATTGCCCACCTGCTCTTGAATGTTGTCTCCTTTAACTATTAACAGCCCTTAGCATATTAATCATCTGATAATTCCAACATCCGTGACGTATCTGAGTCTGGTTTTGATGTTGCACTGTCTCTTCAAATTATGTTTTCTTGTTTTTGTTTTTGCCTTTTGGTATGCCCTGAAACTTTTTCTTGATAGCCAGAAATAATGTACTGGGCAAAAGGACTGCTATAAAGAGGTTTTAGGGATGTGGTGGTGTCGGGGGAAGGAAGCGTTCTACAGTCCTACAGTTAGTTTTTTTAGTAAGCCTGTACCTCTGGATTGTAGACTTCACATGGCATATTTCCTAATGGCTCCTTTTCCTCTCTCACTGCTGGAAGTGTGAGGAGATTTTTCTAAAAATATATATTCACCGTGAGAATCTTGTAGAGCTTCAGGAGGTAGAATTCACAAAAGTGTGGGGGCTCTTCAGTGACTGGGTCCCCTTGGAGTTTTGCATCTCTCGTCATTGTCCACCCTGAGCCCCTAGCTTGTCATCAATTAATGGCTCAGTTTCCTTTGCCCTGGCACTGGCTCCCACAGACATCTCTGCTTGAGGGTTTCTGCTCTGGTAAATCATAATCTTCTGTATCCCTTACAGGTCTTTCTAATCTCAGGGGCAGCCATTTACTCTGGGATCTCACTTTATTTATTGATGCAAGAAGAGCTGTTCATTTCTCTGCTCAGCTTTTTACTTGTTAGGATGAAGTAGTGACTTCTGAGTTCTTTACCTGCCAGATTGGACACTGTGATTTTTCACTTCATTTCTTTTTATTGTCAAATAATGTTTTGTTGTATGAATATACCAAACTTTATTTAACTATTAATCTGTTAATGGACATTTGGATTGTTTCCACAGTTTGGCTAACAAGCATAATGCTGCTAAGAACATTTGTGTACATTGTGTGTGTGTGTGTATGTGTGTGTATAGCGCATATATTTTCATTTCTCTAAGAGTGGACTTGCTTGGTAATATGGTAACTCTATGATTGTTTTTCAGGAACTGCCAGACTGTTTTCAAAGTGGCCACACCATTTTGTATTTCCACTAGCAGGGAATAAGGGATCCAATTTCTTTACATCTTCGCTAACACTTGTTCTTTTCCTTTAATTTCTTTTAAGATTTTATTTATTTTGAGAGAGAGAAAGAGTGAGAGAGAGAGCATGAGTAGGAAGGGGGGATTGGCACGCAGAGGGAGAGGGAGAAGCAGGCTCTCCACTGAGTGGGGAGCCCGACTCGGGACTCGATCCCAGGACCCTGAGATCATGACCTGAGCTGAAGGCAGATGCTTAACCAACTGAGCCACCTAGGCACCCTAATTTATTATTATTATTATTATTATAGACATCAAAGTTTGTGTAAAGGAGTATTTCATTGTGGTTTTGATTTGCATTTTATTCTGACGGCTAATGATGTTGAACACTTTTTTCATGTGCTTAATGGCCATTTTATATCTATCTTCAGAGGACCATCTGTTCTGATTCTTTGTTTTTTATTTTTTTTTAACATGGTTATATCTCTTTTATTATTGAGTTGTAAGAGTTTTAAAAATATTCTATATGCATGTTCCTTATTGTCAAGCAGAATGATGTGCACTGGTTACCAATTCCAGGGGAGGACTCTAAACACTTCTGGCCATTGCATCTTGATGTCAGAGTCCCAAGGAAGACACAACACGGTCAAGCACCGGAAAGAAAATGCTGTACTTTCATAGAGAAGAGACTGCAAGATCAGCCTCAGTAGTGTATATTGGTCCTCCATAACCACTGGGTCTCTTCCTACAGCTAATGCAAGGCAGTCTGCATGTGGACACCCTTCTCTCACCACTGGGAAGGACTCTGTATCCTCCTGGCAGAGGACAGATATAACAGCAGGGCTGGCTGGATGCTATATGATGTACATGTTTTGAGCAGAGACAAAAGAGCATTCATTGAGCCCGAAGCAGGGAAAGATGTGCCCACACAACACGGTAAGTCCAGCACAGGCTGTGTGAACTCTTTATCTCTTGGTAAGGAAGTGTTCCAAAACCAGGGCTCATTTTTATGTGGATAAGTGGAGATCTGAAGACTAATGAGACTGCCTTTCCTAATATTTTCTCCCACTCTGTGAGTTTCCTTATCACCTTCTTGATAATTTCTTTTGAAACACAAGAGTTTTTAATTTTGGTGTGTGATTTTTCTATTTTTTTCTTTTGTTGCCTTTGCTTTTGGTGTCCTAGCTAAGAAACTAGTACCTAATCAAAAAGTAGAGATCATTTATTATCTATGCAGTTTTACCTTTTCCTGAATGTCCTATAAATGTGATCATATGCTCTAAAACATTTTCAGACTGACCTCTTCCACTTCATACTATGCATTTGAAATTCATCCATATCTTTGTGTGATCTGGTAGATCATTCCATTTTATCACTGAATATGTTCTAGTGTATGAATGTACTGCCGTTTTGTACCCATTCACTTGTAGACGGACATCTTGAATTATTTCCAGTTTTCCATGATTATGAATAAAGCTGAAATAAACATTAGTATGCAGGCTTTTGCATGAACATATGTTTTCGGATCAGTTGGGTAAATACCTAGGAGCACAATTGCTTGATTGTTTGGTGAGACTACGTTTAGCTTTGTAAGGCACCGCCAAACTATTGTCCAGGGCATTTTGGCTTATTTACATTCCTTCCAGAGATGCCCTTTTCCTCCTTGCCAGGAAGTGATATTGTTGGGGTTTTGCTGCCGTTATTTTAATTTTTCTTTTGCCATTCTCATAGGGCTGTAGTGTTTTCCATATTTAATATTTATTTATTTTTTACTGTTGTTAATAAGGGCAGAGCAAGAGCCATGCTCACCCTCTAATCAGAGGTTTTCCAAATTGTGCTTAGCTGCAAGGGGCCAAGTGTATGTAGGAGCTACCTTACAGTGGTGAGCTTCTATAGAGAAGAAAGTGTTCACCGTAATAATTTTTAAAAACCCATTCAGTATAGAAAAGCATTCTATGAATTCTGTAGCTCAGAGGCAGAGATTCTGCTCTTTCTCCTCTTAGTATATTTCTATTCTCACCAAACCCTTAACCTTGGTCATGATTCTTGCTTTTCTTCACACATTCATTTTCTATGCAGGTTATATTCATCCTTTCTAAGATCTTCATACAACACACTGTTAACCAGTGTTAATAATAGCATTCTTTTATCTCTTTCACTCTCTTATCTGAGACGGAGTACCACTTTCACTAAGCACACACATACTTTGTGCACCTCTAGCTTCATTCTGAACACATTGATCTTCCCCAAACTCTACAGTTTTCATTTATTCTTTCTTGAAATTGCTTTCGTCCTTTTTTTCCCCCCTTCTCATAGTCATTACCCACTCCTCGGAGAGAATGAAATATTAGCCAGACTCAGTAGGTCACTGGCCTAGTTCTCATGATGACCTCCTGTCCTGGATATCAAGTTGTATTGAATACGCTTTGTGACTTCTTGTAGCTTAAGTATTGAGTCCAAACCTGCCACAGCATGCTGTTTGTTTGTTACAGGTTTCCTGATCACCTGGGGGAGGGAGAGCCTTTCAGCTGGCCTGGCTTCCTCATTCCCTATATACTCCGCTGATTCTCATAAAACTTAGCACTGACTTAATGGTTTGTGCCAGCGGTGTATGTGGCCCAGTCCCCTCCGTGAGGCAGAACAATTGCAAAAGAGCAAAAGCAGAGATACTTGACACATATTCCAAATTATCTCTTCCTTCTTCTCCCTCTCCCTCCCCGTGCCAGCCTTTGGCCTGCCAGTCACCCAGAAACAGCCCTGACATTAACCAATGTGCAAAATCATAATAAATAAGATTACTCTACCATTCTGTCTGTTAAAGCTAATTGTATTCATATTCAAATTTCAAGTCAGTTATTACCCTGCAGTAGCAATTTATAGACATTTGCTCGGTGGTCTAGGAAACATAACAAAAAAAAATGCCTGTTTTTTTCATGACCAAGAAATAACCTTTAGGGTTAGGGTTATAATTTCTGGGTGGAGTATTTAACATAATTACATTCATATTCAATAGGGAATCTTTTAAGAAAATCCCTGCTTGGAATGCAGTTCTATAAATGTTATATCTTGAGCCAAATTAAGCATGTAAAATGCCAAGTTCTCAATCTAAGGAAAAGCGTTCCCATCTGCTGTAATTATATAGAATGAGAAAGATAGTGAATGTATTCCCATTTACTGAACACAAGAGACATTTATTTTAAGACAAATTGTTGGACTTTGTTGGTTCAGTTAGTGGTGTTTTTCACTTAATCAGAGTAATGTGTACATTTACTCAGTGTTATGTATTAGGTCGTTAACTATACTCACATTTTACTAAAATCTATAAATGTTCTTGGCCAGAGGGAGAGTGCAATGGGACATGATTCTCTCTGTAATCAGTTAGAAATATACAAACTGACAGTTTGCTTTGGTGACAGTTTCCTTGGGATTTAAACATTTCTCTAATGAGGTAAAAAAGTAGTTCTACTCAACTCTAAATTTCTACTTAAGGGAATTTATACTTAAGGAATTTATACTTAACTCAAAAATACTGACACATTTTCTCCAACATTTCTTAAATTCTGAAGTAGTGCATGTGTACATTTTTGTAAATTCGTTCTAAATTTCTTGGATAAACAATCTGTATTCCCATAAAAGAGGAAGAAATGAAGTATGATCAAATTCAAATACTACTTACCCATGAAAAAAGAGTTGTGTTCTGACTTTACTAAAAAAAAATAAGAAAAAAGAAAAGCATTGCTTATCATCCCTGAAGTAGGTCTCATAGTTACACATTTTCTGTGTCAAAATGAAGTATGGATCCCAGCAAATACACTCTATTTTATTCTCAATGCCACTGGGCATTTCTCATAGAAATCTTAGCTACCTTCAGTACATTGTTTTTTTCCGACAACATATATTTCTCTCTTTCATACTATAAAATACATTATTCATGTGTATGCCTAATTCTATTATTTGAAAAGGTAAGTTAATTCTTAGAATTATTGATTTTACCATGTCAGACATTATGTTGTTCTTTTTTTCTTTAGTGACTAAAACAAAAAGATACATGAAAGAAACAAAAAAGTCAATATTTCTCTTTAACTGTGTTACTAAAAAATACATTTTTGTTCATAGAAGTGCAGGAAATGAAGTAGAATTATATGGAAGCCAAATGTTCTAGGCTCCTTTCTACAAGCAGCTTTCCCTAACCACCAACACTTTGCTTCTCCCTATAAGTATCATACCTGTTTCCTTCAAGTCCTCACTCACTGCATTATACTTAATTCTTTTATTATAATTATTAGTGAGCATGTTGTTTCCACCATATTGTTTGCTATTAGGAACATTAGATCTTATTTTTATGTTAGAATATGCAGTCCCAAGTATAAAAAAAAAAGGATATAATGCTCATGTTATTTGAGGTGAACTTTTACATCAAGGAGCAAAGGACCAGATTGTTCTAGTTTCTTCTTTAGATGACTCACACTGTTTTTCTGCATGAAGCTGGTTTAGTGGGTGTTCTTCCTCTCACCTCAATGTGGATGCTTTGAAAGACCAGAAAAGATTACAAGGAAAAAAAGTGGGGAAAACACAATACATATAGGTTTGGTCTAAGCAAAGGAATAAATACAAAAGGCTAATAGTAATATTAAAAATAAAAGTTCCTATTTATTGGGTGCCTACCGTGAAGCAAACACCTGTGACACCTGGCATAAGTAATACTAATAATGACCTTCTCACATAAGTACTTTTAGACTGAGAGCACGTCCTCACTACTTTCTCCTTTGTTTAATGTCCTGCAGCAGACACAGGGGCTTACTTGCTTCATTGTCTTTGAGACTTGTTACATTTCTCCAGGAAGAAGACCGAAGTTTCCACTACTCTGTGCAAGATCTATAGTTTGGGGCAGAAAGGAGTAGGTTTAATTTAGGGGAAATGTTAGCAACCAGCATATTAGGCTCAAAACTCTGAAAAACCTCCAAGGAAAGAGATTTGGTACAAAGTAAGAATGGGAACTTCTGGTGGGTACTTAATCAAGTGAGTTTAAGTTTCAGTGATGAGTTAGTGAAATTAAACAGTGTAGATTTTTCACTTTGGTGGTTTGTAAAGCCAGTCCTGTACATCCTGCCCATTTTTAGAATTGGCGCCTAAGTGTTACTGACTTGACAGGTGACTCTAACAGATGAGACCTCATCCACAGGTGAGAGGTTATTTTTATACAGGTGAATGGCTATTTTTATAAGGTATTGGGTTTCATAAGGACACATGAACTCATCAAAAGTATAGTTTGTGACTTATTATGACTTTGAACTGTTTAAGCACAGTCATTAAAATGTATACGTGGGTGCTGAGATGTTTTTTAGTAAGCAGCCAATTCTGAGGAAAAATTTAGGATACCATGAAAAAAAGGAAATGAAACAAGAAAATAAACAATTATTTGCTACCTTGTGTTTTTGTTTTTGTTTTTCTGTCCAATATGCAGGCATGTAGAGTAAATGGTTGTGTGTCCCAGGGCATTAGTGTGTGAGGCTCTGGATTTTAGGTAGTAGACAGTGCTGGAGTTGCTGAGTGAAATTCCATTTATTATCTGTGACCAAACAGGGGCAATTTGAAGGGCTGTCTTTGTGTTCAAGTAGCTCGTCCATAGGCTCAAGAGACATTCATCTTCTCACTATAAGTTCAAGTTGGACTTGGGTTGTTTGGTTGCATACATTTGGACCCCTGACTATGGCTATGGAATTTGGAGACCTAAATTTGGAAAACTAGTCTTTGAAAACTAGTCTTCATTGGCTCCTAAGGGACTCATTGCAAAATATCAATGACAACTTCATTTCAGAAATCTGCTGACGATTATTCTCCAGCTGACACATTCTTTGGTGGATAAGGAAGAAACCTACTCTAAAAGGCAGGTTTCATATACCCAAGCAATTCTATACCCGAATAAAGGACATAGGAAAAGATCTGTTCAAAAGAGAGTGGATGCTATGTCAATAGACCAATCTGTGCTCAATTCAGCTTCTGGAATTTCAGAAACATGGAAAGTAGAGAAGAAATGAACATTCAAACTAAGTAGTTTCAATAAGCCATATGAAAAGGAATGACATCTCAGGTAAAACCTGCTATTTGGGGGCTGCTACCACTTCTGATTTATAAAATTCACCAGAAGGCAGCTATGCCTCAGTTGATACTGTCCAAATATTCTATATATGATAATTAAATAATGACAAAATTGGCATTTTAATGGAAGTCTCTCTCAATTATATTGAAGCATATTGGTTATGGGCCCCAGATGACTGGTCAAAGGGCACCTATTTTTTTTTTTTTTAATCTTCTACCTATAGGAAAGAGTGTTACTTCAGCTTTCTTATTGGGTGAAAAGTGAGCCCAAAGAGAAATAGTCATACATTTTAGGAGTACCTCTAAAAAAGAAGCTCCTTGTTTTTATTTTTTTCTCCAAACTTGGACATCTGCTTATCCATCAGCCTGCCCCTGTATTACTGAAGCAAAGAAAGGGGGCTTTGCTTGAAGCAAAGCTTTGCTAGAGCAACACCTCTAGATTCCAATGTATGAAGCTATTTTCCTATTTTTTCCTGTCTCCATTTTAACCAAACTTGGAGGGACATGTACAGACCAAAGGAAAGGGAATGAAAAAAGTTATGTGAAATTCAGCCCAAGACTGTCTACTTCTCTTTAAGTGACCCATGCTGAAGAAATAGAACATTGGGAGAAAGAGAAAAGAAAATGGCCATACTACTCAAAGCATCTACAGAAATTAGCCATCTAATTTTTTTTCCCCAAAACTCTGATGGCATTCTTCACAGAAATAGAAAAATCACCTTAAAATTTGTATGGAACCACAAAGGACTCCAAATAGCCAAACCAATTCTGACAAACAAGAACAAAGCTATAAACATCACACTTCTTGATTCCAAGCTATACTATAAAGCCATAGTAATTAAAACAGTATGGGACTGGCATTAACAATAGACACATGGACCAATGGAAGAGAATAGAGATATGCAAAATAAGCACCCACACGTACAGTCAACTAATGTTCAACAAGAGAGCCAAGAACACCAAATGCAACAAATGGTGCTGGGGAAACTGATAAACACATGCAGAAAAATAAAATCTGATACCACTCAGAAAATTTAACTGGAAATGGATTAAAGAGTTAAACATAAAACCTGATACCATAAAATATCAAGAAGAAAACATAAGGAAGCTCCTCAGCAGTGGTTGTTGCAATGATATTTTGGATATGACACTCAAAGCACAAACGACTGAAGCAAAAATCAACATGTGGGACTACACCACATGTTGAAAAAGCTTTTGCACAGAAAAATAAAACTCAACAAAATAAAAAGGCAACCTAAAGAATGGGAGAAAAATTTTATAAACCATACATCAGATAAGGATTAACACCCAATATATATAAAGAATTCAAATACTCAGTAACAAACAATCTGATTTAAAAATGGGCAGAGGAACTAAATATATATATTTTTTTCAAAGAAGACATTCAAAGGGCAACAGGTACATGAAAAGATGCTCAACGTCATTAATTATTAGGGAAATGCCAATCAAAACCACAGTGAGGTATTACACACTGGTTAGAATGGTTATTGTCAAAATGACAAAACATAACAACTATTGGTGAGGATGTGGAGAAAAGGAACCCCTTATACAATGTTGGTGGAAATGTAATTTGGTTCAGCCACTATGGAAAACAATATAATGATTTCTAAAAAAATTAAAAATAGAAATACCATATGATCCAGTAATTTCAGTTCTGGGTATACACCTATAGGAAATGAAAAGAGGATATTGAATAGATATCTGCATTCCCTGTTCATTGCAGCACTATTCACAGTAGTCACAATATGGAAACAACCAACGTGTCCATCAAGGGATGAATGGATAAAGAAAAAATATATATATTCAACCATAAAAAAGACATCCTGCCACTTGAGACATGAAAGAAACTTGAGGACATGCTAAGTGAAATAAGTCAGATAGAGAAAGACAAATACTGTATGATATCACTTATACGTTGAATCTAAAAAAGCCTAACTTGTATAAACAGAGAGTAAAATCATGGTTACCAGGGGATGATGGGGAGGAGAGAAGATATATGTTGTTTAAGGGTACACACTTGAAACTAGTAGTAAGTCCTAGAAATCTAATGCAAAGTCGAGTGAATGTAGACAACATTGTTTTATTATAATCATCAAACTTGTTAAGAGGCTAGATGTTAATTACTCACCAAACTAAAAAGGAATGATAATTATGTGAAATGACGGATATGCTAATTATCACTACAATGGCAATAATATTACAATATATAAATCTATCAAATGAACAATGTTGTACACTTTGAATTTATACAGTGTCATATGTCAAATACATTCTGACATTTTTTAAAAATGTAAACCTTAAATAAATGTTTTAACATAAACACCTCTCAGATTGAAAAAAAATAATGAAAGTGCACCTATAACCAAGGCAACTGCAAATTATGATTTAAGAAAGTCATTATCTAGCAGTAAATTTTGATACGGCATAATGGGGGTATAACTTGAAAAATAAGCCATTTGTGTGCATATCTCAATGAGTTGAGAGATCTTAATTACCAAAATACTCTGGTGGAAATTTATAATGGGTCCGATTTTGCATTAAAGTAGTCCGTTCTGTACAGAATTCAGAAAGGACTCAAAAAAGAGGAATTACTTATTTGAACTTGGAAAAGGATGGAGATATTTGTTCTTTACAAAAGAAATAGCAAAACATAAAGAATGGGAGAACAGAAAAACATTGAGAAAATTGGAGGGCAGCAGTGAAATAAGGGGGACCTAGTTCATAATGTTCTCATTGGCCGTACTAAGGAAATTTGACTTTATTTTGAAGACCATGGAGAGTTACCAAAGGGGTTAAAGTAGGAGGATTATATATCAGCATCGAATGTCTCTGATAGCAGTGTAAAGGATTGATGAGGATAAAACCTAGAAGCAGAACCCTAGAGGAGTGGCGGAGGAGGTGTTGTGTGGTGCTAGGACTCAAAGTGGCAGTAGAAAAAATGGAAGAGGAGGAGTATCTGAGGTTATAGATGGGCAATATTAATAGTAATAATATCTTATGCATTGTGCATGAGATATTAAGGGAAAGTAAATATTGAGGATGGGTTAGTATTCAGGAGATTCTAAGTCAAACTCTTCTACTCATTTGTCTGAAAAGGAAGATTCAAAATATAGAACTGATGGTAGCAGATTTTGAACAGAAAGAAAATTAAGTTGGGATTCAGGAAGATAAAGGAACCAAAATAAATTATTTTGCATTAGCTGTGTGCTAAGGGTCACACTGGGGACCTTACATAGGTAATAATCCAGAAATCCTCACATTAGCACTAATAAGTAGGTAGGCATCATGTCACCTGTGCAGATGAGAAAACTATAACTCAGTTGTTTTAAAGGTTCACCAAGTCTCATAGATCATAAGTGTATAGTAAAGCTTCTAATTGTTTATACATTTACCAGCATAAAACACTGTGGTCCTACATTAGAAAAGCATTCTTAAAAACAAAAATGACTCTATTCAGAATAACAGATTATAGACAAATTCTATGATTAGATAGCCAAGTAAAGTGAATATGCAATGCTTTTCTGAGAACTTGAAAATCTGTTAATGAGGTTCCATTTTTTCCTGCTGGATCTTTTGAAATCGATTCCAAGATTCTGAGAGAAACTAGGCAAATTTTAAATGGCACACTCAAATCAGAGACCACCTTCCCAACTCTGTGACTCATGTGACAACAAGCAATACTTAATCTTTGCTATAGAAATTTCCTCATCTTTAAAATGGGAATAATCACCATACATAACTCATAGTCTAGTTATATTTAGTTTACAAAGTTTATTTAAAGTTCTGATACTGAGTTTGCTCTCTAGAAATATTAGGTAACATTATTGCAGACTAACAGACAAATGTCCCATTTCTTTAAAAAAAAGATTTATTTATTTTAGAGAGAGAGAGAGAGAATGGGGGAGGGGGTGGAGGGAGAGGGAGAGAGAGAATCTCCAGCAGACTCTCCACTGAGCCTAGAGCCTGACTTGGGGCTCGATCCCAGGACCCTGAGATCATGACCTGAGCTGAAATCAAGAGTCGGCTGCTTAACCGACTGAGCCAATCAGGCCTAAAATAACACATTCAGGCCCTAAATGTCTTATTTCCTATAAAGTACTCAGTTTCAGGACTTTTGGAAATACAATCACCTTTTCTTTTCCTAAATTTTGGATTATATAAATTGTATACATTCTGAAATAACATTCTATAGTAACAAGTAGAAGAAAAAGACCGATTTTGAAGTTTAAAGGTAAACATACTTTTCAGGTGAAAACACACAAACAAAAAAAGGAAAACTTATGGCAAGAATATCTCATTTCTAAAAAAATATTGGATTGGATATTTTTCTTACAAAAATTAATGTATTCTTTTTTAACAAAGCAGACAGACCTGCCTTCTTCCATTTTCTCTTCCTTTATACAAAATTTCTTTTATGATATATATACATAGATCACAGGAATTAATCAATATTAAAAAAATCTTGACACTGCACATCATTTATTTGTAATTGATAATAGCTTTGTTCTTACGAATTTCATTTTTACCAATGGCAATAAAACATGCTGTTTATAATTCATCCAATCACTTTCATTCTTAGGATAACTTCTTTTTTTTTAAGATTTTATTTATTTATTTGAGAGAAAGAGAGAGAGAGTGAGAGAGAGACTGGGGGGAGGGGCAGAGGTAGGAGAGAGAATCTGAAGCCAACTCTGTTCTGAGTGCAGGACCCAACACTGGGCTGGATCCCAAGACCCTGGGAGCAGAAACCAAGAATCGGTCGCTTAGCCGACTGAGCCACTTAGGCAACCCCTTAGGATAACTTCTTAATTTAACTTCTAGCAAACGTCAATGTTTTAGTATCCAGAAACTTGGATATTTTTCTTAAAGTTTATCTCACGGCAGCTGGTGTATTCATCCAACAGTCTCAGCCCAATAACATGACAGCTATCATTAGGAGAGGTTCCAAGCATCCTTGTAAAACAACATTTTAGTGAATTTATATGTTACTTGCTTTGAAGAAAATTGTAGGAGATATTTCTTCCAGGGTTATGCATTTGTAGGACCCATAAAACATTTCAGGTGAATGTTCTTAAAATCTTTGGAAGAGAAAGCAAACATTTCCTTAGTGGAAGCTGTCAGGAGTAGTTAAATTGACTGAACAAATTTTTAAAGTGATTATTTATTACACACAATAGAAAGAGGGAAAAATAAAAAAAATATATGAGCTTATATATTTGCAAACTAATTTGGGATATTAGGATAATTTAACTACCTTATTTATTTATGTATTTATTTACATAATTGACACCTCACATAACCTTGAACACTATATTTTACTATTGAGAACTCTGTTTGAAATTTCCTATCAATTGGGAAGAAATGTTCAAAGAAGTAGATCTAACTCAAATACATGCAGATATGGATGATTTCATTATGAATCAGTGAGTGGCTAATTTGCTCTCTTTTTTTATTAATTAATTCAACAATTATTGAGCATCTTCAGTGTCCTAAGCATTGTTTTCTATAGACATTCAGATGGATTATGCAACTATTATTTCGAGAAACTCACAGCCAGTGGTACAGAGGACTAAATAATACAACATATTGATTATCTAGTTCTCACTGCTCTTTGAAAATCTGTATTATTTTGCTTGTGAAATAGTGGCTATAGAGACCATATATAGCTTCCTAACCACTTTGGTTCTGGTTTGTGTTGTTGATCCAGTTTCAGATTGTTCACTTTACCCTACGCTTGTTGAGGAAGTGCCTTCCCTCCACTCTATCCTGCGGGGACTTGCAGACATTTTCTTGACCGAAAATCAGGTATGCTCTAGCCTCACTATGATAAAGAAAGATGGGCAAACATCAAAGATGTTGGACAAATCCCTAAAAGGAAAAAAAAGTCCCTAGGACTCTAATGTCCAAACATGGGACTTGGCAAAGTGGCGCTGGGAGTGGTGAAGAAATCCTGTGAAAGGGTGAATTTATGTGGAATCTTAGGGCAGGAGTAACGGTTCTCCAACCAGAAGAGGAGCCTCTGTAAAAAGTTCTGGGTAAAGAGTGCATTTGGAGAGCTCAGAATATGACTGGAATTTGGGGTGCCCAGAGGTCACAGGAAAATAAATCAGAGGTCATAGGAAAATAAACAGCAAAATAATGATTTAATTTGTCTTAGGACTGGTTTATACATCCAAGGGAAGCATTCAAGACAATATGTTTGAAAAAAAGGAAAACAATTTATAGAGCAATTCCAATGAAACATAGGGACATCATTAGTGATCAAATTCAATATATAAAACAAACAAAAATGTAAGGCAACTATTTTTATTTTAAGTCAATGTTTGATTCTTATGAAAAGTCTAAAAATAGTGTGCAAATATGTTTTCTAGGCAACAATAAAACACATTCTATACGGAGTAAAGTTGGAATGTGTCACTTTCATTAGCATATATGAAAGTATTTAGGCCTGTGTCAGGAAGACTCCATTTCTGACAGTTATGAGGAAGACAGAATAATTAAAAATTTACCTTCTGAGCATTTGATAGTAAATTTTTCAGGGCACAGCATCTGTACATCCAAGGACAGAAAGAAATTACTTGTGTAAGGATTATTATATTGCTCTGTATAGGTTTGTCTAGAAAATAAAAGATGGAAAAGATCAATAGAAGAGAAAAAGACTATTCATTAACAAAGAAAAAAAAACACAAGGGCAACAACAACAAGAATGAATGAAAAGAGCTATTTGATAATGAAAGAAAACAGAGTCAGACATAATAGGAAATCAAGAAAGAGACCACCTCTTCCATGTAATATGCAATGACCAAATTGTTTACTAAAATACCCTCTTAAATGAAACTACACAGAGGTACATAACATGACAAAATTACTTGCAGCTTTTTAAAAGGTCCACGTTGAAGCAAATAAGCATTAACAACAACAAAACAACAGCAAAACTTGCTTCATGGGTATCTTGTTTCGTGGTTTTCTCAAGACAGCCTGACAATATATTCAGTTCCCCTCTTGTTTTCTTAAAAAACCTTTTAGTCTACCACAGATCACAAAGTATATCGTTCAAGGAAAAGGGGTGAGGGCAGCTAAAATATCCCCATCTGTTTCAAAATTTCATCAAAATGCATCTAGACTATTTCACTGAGTATTTTATAACAAAATTATATCAAAGCATATTTTACATTAGATGGGGGGGTTAGAGAGAGTGATGCGCTGTGGAAATGTCTGATTTTTGTTTGTTGGTTGGTTTAAACTAGTAGAGGCACTGGGGCACTGCATTTAATAGAGCTAATGCAGGAAGGTGGAAAAATCATTCAACAAATACCAGCATACAATGCATTTTGTATGTCTGGATTTTTTGCTCCCTGGATTCTTCTGCTTTGAGTGGAGGGCTTTCTCTTTATACTGGTATTCACCCAGGTTAGTTGTTAGAATTTACCTGCAATTAGGAAAGTTTGTATCAAACCATTTGTGTTTTTATTTATTTACTTTTTTACTTGAAGTGTAGTTAACATACATCATATCTGCTTCAGGTGTACAACATAGTGATTCAACATTTTATATGCATTACTAAGTGATTAATCACTGCCATAAATCCAGCCACCATTTGTTGCCATGCCAAGTTTTTATCTATTATTAACTATATTCCCTATGCTGTACACTGTATCCCATGTCTTATTTATTTAATGACTAGAAGTTTGTACTTTTTAATCATCTTCCCATATTTTACCTATCCCTCTACCCTCCTCACCTTCTGGCAACCATCAGATTGTTCTCTGCATCTATGAGTATGTTTGTTTTTCAACTGATCATTTTTTAAGAAATAGTAGTGTCTCTTTTTATTATTTTAAGGAGTTTGTTCATTTACTAGTATGATGGTTTAGAGTTGTATGTATGGTAGGTGTCCAGGAAGTCAGGGTATCTGATTTTGATCTAATCTAATCAGCATACGTTCCAGTGGTACCAGGTTAATTTCTCTATTAATAAGTTTTAAACAATAGCTTCTAACCCAGATGGGGCAAATGTTGCCTGTTGGACTTAAGAAAAACAGAAATAAAGGCATATAATTAAAAGGAGTAATCTTAGAATCTGATGTGCAGTTTGGCAAATTAATATAAGTAAATATTTAGTCTGAATTTAGCATATCCAATGTAAGATTCAAAAGTGTTCAAATATTGTCAATGGTCACACTGCTAGTTTGTATTTGTGTATGTGTGTATAAGAAGTGAATTATCAATATAATTTTATAAATATTTCACAATGATTACTGAAAACTAACATAGATAGCCTAGTATAGATAGTCACAGGAATTCTCTCTTTTTTGAAATTAATGGATCTTATACGATTATCAAGTGGGATTTATTCCAGGGATGCAAAGATGTCTCGACATCTGAAAGTCAATCAGTGTGATATACCACATTAACAAAATGAAGGATAAAAAATCATATGATCATCTCAACAGATGCAGAAAAAGCATTTGACAAAATTCAATATCAATTTATAATAAAAACCCTCAACAAAGAAGGTATAAAGGGAATATACCACAACATAATGAAGGTCATATATGACAAGCTTTAGCTAACATCATACTCAATGGTAAAAAGCTGAAAACATTTCTCTAAGATCAAGAACCAGACAAGGATGTCCACTCTCTCCACTTTTATTCAACATAGTATTAGAAGTCCTGGCCAGAGCTATCAGACAAAAACAAACAAACAAACAAACAAACAAACAAAATATCCAAATTAGAAAGGAAGAAGTAAAACTGTCATTGTTTGCTGATGACATCATTTTTTTGTATAGAAAATCTTAAATATCTTATCAAAGCACTATTAGAACTAATAAATGAATTCAGTAAGGTTACAGGATACAAAATTAATATACAAAAAACCGTTGTAATTTTATACACGAACAATGAACTATCTGAAAAGAAAATTAAGAAAACAATTCCATTTATAATTGTATCAAAAAGAATAAAATATCTAGGAATAAATTTAACCAAGGAAGTAAAAGACCTGTACACTGAAAACTATAAGACAAAAGAAAATGAAGATAATATAAATAAATGGAAAGATATTCCATGTTTATGGACTTGGAAGAATTCACATTGTTAAAATGCCCATACTACCCAAAGCAATTTATAGATTCAATGCAATGCTTAATAAAAAAAATCCGATGGCAAAACAAACAAACAAACAAAAACAATGTAAAATTTGTATGGAACCATAAAAGACCTCAAATAGCCAAAGCAATCTTGAGAAAGAATAACAAAGATGGATGCATTACATCTTATGATTTCAAATTATATTAAAAAGCTATAGTAATCAAAACTGTATGGTATTGGCATGAAGACAGACACATAGATCAATGGAACAGAATAAAGAGCACAGTGTGAACCCACACATACATAGTCAATTAAATTATGACAAAGGAGCCAGGGATATACAGTGGAGAAAAACACAGTTTCTTTCAATAAATGATGCTGGGAAAACTGGACAGCCACATGCAAAAGAATGCAACTGGATCACTATCTTATACCATACACAAAAATTAACTCAAAATGGATTAAAGACTTGTAAGTAGGACCTGACACCATAAGACTCTTAGAAGGAAATAGAGGCAGTAAGTTCCTTGACACTGGTCTTGGTGGTAAACTTTTGGAATTGACACCAAGAGTAAAGGCAACCAAAACAAAAAATGAAAAAGTTGGACTACATCAAAATAAAAAGCTTCTGCACACCAAAGGAAACCATCAAAAAAATGAAAGGTGACCTACCAAATGGGAGAAAATATTTGCAAATGATGTAACCGAAAGAGGTTAATACCCAAAATATATAAAAACTCACACAACTCAATAGCAAAAATCCAAATAATCTAATTTGAAAAAATGGGCAGAGGATATGATTAGACATTTTCCCAAATAAGACATACAGACAGCCAACAGGTACATGACAGATCAACATCACTGATCATCAGGGAAATGTGAATTCAAGCCACTATCACCAAAACATTTTGGGATGATTATCATAAAAAAGATAAAAAATAAAAAGTGTTGGCAAGGATGTAGAGGGAAGGGAACCCTCATGTAGTATTGATGGGAATACAAATTGGTGCAGTCACTATGGAAAATGGTATGAAGTGTCCTCAAAAAATTTAGAATAGAACCACCATATGATCTAGCAATTCCACTTCTGTGTATTTACCCGAAAGAAACAATTACACTAACTTAAAAAGATATATGCATCTCTCTTTATTGCAGAATTATTTACAATAGCCAGGATAGAGAAATAACTTAAGTGCACATTGATGGATGAATGGATAAAAAAGATGTACTATAGATAGACATAGATGTAGACATATAAAATGGAAATACTAATTAGCCATAAAAAAGAATGAAGTATTGCCACTTGTGATAACATGGATGGACCTTGAGGGAATTATGCTAAATCAAATAAGTCCGACAGAGAGAGAAACAAATACAGTATGATCTTATTTATATGTGGAATCTAAAATAAAAAAATAAATTAAGAGCTCATAGGTATAGAGAACAGATTGGTGATTTTGAGCTGGGGGGGTTTGTGGATGTGGGTGCAATGGATGAAGGGGGTCAAAAATTACAAACTTCCATTTATAAAATAAATAAGTCATGGGGATATCAGCATTGTGACTGTATTTAATAACACTATATCTCATATTTGAAAATTGCTGAGAGGAAATTTTAAAAGTTCTCATCAAAAGAAAAATATTTTAACAATGTATGGTGATGGAAGCTAGCTAGACTAACTATGGTGATCATTTCTCAATATATACAAACAACAAATCATTCGTTATGTTGTATACCTGGAAATAATATAATGTTATATGTCAATATAACTCAATGATTTAAAAAAAATAATAGATTTTCAGTAAAAAAAGGAATACTTAGAAATGATCTCAGATTGGAGGAGAGTAAGAAGACAAAAAGACTAAATAGCAGTGTAGTATTCCGGAATGGATCTTGACACATAGAATGGAAACATTAGTGGAAAAGGTGAAATTCAAATAAGGTGTGCATTTTGTTAACAGTATTGTACCAGTGTTAGTATCTTAATATTGATAAATGTGCCATGGTTATCTAAGTAAGATGGCAATATTAGGCGAAACTAGGAGAACGGTGTACAGGAACTTTCTATACCATCTTCAGAACCCTTAAATTGTTTCAAAATGAAAAGTTTTTTAAATAATCACTTTCAATATTTGAGTTATCTATAATCATATGAAAGATTAAAGTTATTAGGAAAAAAAGCACAAATAGGGAAAAATGACCTGTGACACATTTAGCAACTCCTAATTACCCTTTCCCCACAACACACAAAATACACAAGAGCAGTTGAGAATATTATTGTTACACCAAAGCATTAAAAATTGAGTTGCACAAGCAGTCCAGATGTATTGATATAATTTGATTGTGAAATATTCCTGGTTACAAATTGCAAAGGAAAAAGATAAAAAATCTGAGGGGTCAAATAAATGAAATAAACTTTTTTTTTTCGGTAGAAATCTTCATTTTGCTTTCCTGGGCAAGATGAATATTTTTAAATAGTATTTTAGTAAACACTATTTAAAGTAAAAACACTATTTATTAGTAAAAACACTATTTAAAAACCACTATCATTGGGCATAGATACACTCACTTCTCATTAAGTATACAGACATTGTTGCTCATATAGATGATCTTAATTAAAAAGATGCATGTGGGGCGCCTGGGTGGCTCAGTTGGTTAAGCGACTGCCTTCGGCTCAGGTCATGATCCTGGAATCCCGGGATTGAGTCCCACATCGGGCTCCCTGCTCAGCGGGGAGTCTGCTTCTCCCTCTACCTTCCTCCCTCTCATGTACTCTCTCTCTCTCATTCTCTCTCTCAAATAAATAAATAAAATCTTAAAAAAAAAAAGATGCATGCGGACTATAATACAAACAGTTAAAACCTAATCAAGAGATTTCAGATTAATAAAATATAGAAATTATAAATATCATACTATATATTTGAAAATATAGAGATAATGAATATCTGGTCAATCAATTGACAGCTATAGCATGTCTAACACTTTAAACTCTAATTGGTATTCTTTTTGTTTGTGGAAAATATTTTTTTAAAGATTTAATTTATTTATTTAGAGATGGAGAGAAAGTGTGAGTGGTGAAGAGGGGCAGAGAGAGAGGGAGATAGAGAATTTTAAGCAGATGCTGTGAGGAGCTCAGAGCCTGACATGGGGCTCCATCTCATGAACCTAAGATCAAGACCTGAGCTGAAATCAAGAGTCAGATGCTTAACAAACTGAGCCACCCAAGCACCCCTATTTGTGGAAAATATTGATCATCCTCATAAAAATGGAAAAGAGAAGAATGGAAAATGTTGATAATTTTTCCCCTTTAAAGAACCATCATGAAAATTATCTGAAACTCTGGATTGGTTTTAAAAGATGTTCAAATAAATGTGAATAACTGCTATTTTTTTTTTGAATAATCATTGTTTTTATTATGTCATTAATTCATAGCCACTGAAGATCTTTAATTAATAACAAATGTTAAAGATGGAAAAAATTATAGAAAATCCTTTTTCTGGGGCACCTGGGTGGCTCAGTGGGTTAAGTGTCTGCCTTCTGTTCAGGTTGTGATCCCAGGGTCCTGGGATCAAGCCCCACATCAGGGTCCCTGCTCCACAGGGATCCTGCTTCTCCTTCTCCCTCTGCCTTCTGCTCTCCCTGCTTGTGCTCTCTCTCTGTCAAATAAATAAATAAAATATTAAAAAAAGAAAGAAAATCCTTTGCTTGAAGAAAACTATTGGCAATATTTTATTGTTTAGTTTTTCTCAGTAATTTTTTCTTTGCAACAAGAATGTTGGTGTTCAGAGAAGGAGCAAGAGTAGGAGACCTAAATTTCGTCTGGTCCCAGGAATTTGGCCAGATAGCTATCAAACCATTCTGAACACCTACAAACTCAACAGGGTCAAAGAAAAGAATAGCAGCAAGTCTCTGAACTGAATTGTGACCACTTTCTGGAAGGTCTCTTCTGATTTGTTTAGTGTATATTTTTCTGGGATCATTGTTACAACGTTAGCATTTTCTTCTTTCATTAACCTATTCTCCTCTGGATAAAATGACAAGATGGAAAAACTCACCTCAAAAAAAAAGAACAAGAGGCAGTACCAACTGCCAGGGACCTAAACAGTACAGACATTAGTAAGATGACGGAACTAGATTTCAGAATGATGACCTTAAAGATACTAGCTGGGCTTGAAAAAAGCATGGAAGATACTAGAGAAACCCTTTCTGGGGAAATAAAAGAACTAAAATCTAACCAAGTCAAAATCAAAAAGGCTATTAATGAAGTGCAATAAAAAATGGAGGCTCTAACTGCTAGCATAAATGAGGCAGAAGAGAGAATTAGTGATATAGAAGACCAAATGACGGAGAATAAAGAAGCTGAGAAAAATATAAACAACTACAGGATCATGAGGGCAGAATTTGAGAGATAAGTGATACCATAAGATGAAACAATATTAGAATAATTAGGATCCCAGAAGAAGAAAGAGAGGGAGAGGCAGAAGGTATATTAGAGCAAATTATAGTAGAGAACTTCTATAATTTGGGGAAGGAAACAGGCATCAAAATTCAGGAGGCATAGAGAAACCCCCTCAAAATCAATAAAAATAGGTCAACACCCTGACATCTAATTCTAAAATTTATGAGTCTCAGAGCCAAAGAGAAAATCCTGAAAGCAACTCGGGATAAGACATCTGTAAAATACAATGGTGGAAACATTAGATTGGCAACAGACCTATCCACAGAGACCTGGTAGGCCAGAAAGGACTGGCATGATATATTCAGAGCACTAAATGAGAAAAAAATGCAGCCAAGAATACTATATCCAGGTAGGCTGTCACTGAAAATAGAAGGAGAGATAAAAAGCTTCCAGAACAAACAAAAACTAAAGGAAATTGCAAACATGAAACCAGAGCTACAAGAAATATTGAAAGGGGTCCTCTAAGCAAAGAGAGAGCCTAAAAGTAACATAGACCAGAAAGGAACACAGACAATATACAGTCACAGTCACCTTACAGGCAATACAATGGCACTAAATTCATACCTTTCAATAGTTACCCTGAATGTAAATGGGCTAAATGCCCAAATCAAAAGACACAGAGTATCAGATTGGATAAAAAAAAACAAGACCCATCAACATGATGTCTGCAAGAGACTCACTTTAGACCCAAAGACACCTCCAGATTGAAAGTGAGGGGGTGGAAAACAATTTACCATGCTAATGGACATCAAAAGAGAGCTGGAGTGGCAATCCTTATATCAGAAAATTTAGATTTTAAACCAAAGACTATAATAAGACATGAGGAAGGACACTATATCATACTAAAAGGCTCATTCTAACAAGAAGATCTAACAATTGTAAATATCTATGCCCCTAACATGGGAGCAGCCAATTATATAAGCCAATTAAGAACAAAATCATGAAACACAATGACAACTATACAATAATAGTAGGGGACTTTAATGCCCCCCTCACTGAAATGGACAGATCATCTAAAGGAAAGATCAGCAAGGAAATAAAGACTTTAAATGACACACTGGACCAAATGGACTTCACAGATATATTCAGAACATTCCATCCCAAAGCAAGAGAATACACTTTCTTCTCTAGTACCCATGGAACATTATCCAGAAAAGATCACAGGTCACAAATCAGGTCTCAACTGGTACCAAAAGATTGGGATCATTCCCTGCATATTTTCGGACCACAATGCTTTGAAACTCGAACTCAATCACAAGAGGAAAGTTGAAAAGAACTCAAATACATGGAGGCTAAAGAGTATCCTACTAAAGAATGAATGGATCAACCAGGAAATTAAAGAAGAATTAAAAAAATTCATGGAAACAAAAGAAAAAGAAAACACAACTGTTCAAAATGTTTGGGATGCAGCAAAGGCGGTCCTAAGAGGAAAGTATATAGCAATACAAGCCTTTCTCAAGAAACAAGAAAGGTCTCAAATACACAACCCAACTCTACACCTAGGGGAGCTGGAGAAAGAAAGCAAATAAAGCATAAACCCAGTAGGAGGAGAGAAATGATAAAGATCAGAGCAGAAATCAATGAAATAGAAATCAAAAGAACAGTAGAACAGATCAACGAAACTAGGAGCTGGTTCTTTGAAAGAATTAATTAGATTGATAAACCCCTGGCCAGATTTATCAAAGGGAAAGGGAAATGACCCAAATAAATAAAATCATGAATTAAAGAAGAGAGATCACAACCAACACCAAAGAAATACAAACAATTATAAGAACCTAATATGAGCAACTATGTGCCAGCAAATTAGATAATCTGGAAGAAATGGATGCATTCCTAGAGATGTATACACTACCAAAACTGCACCAGGAAGAAATAGAAAACCCGAACAGACCTATAACCACTAAGGAAATTGAAGCAGTCATCAAAAATCTCCCAAAAAACAAGAGCCCAGGGCCAGATGGCTTCCCAGGGGAATTCTACCAAACATTTCAAGAAGAATTAATACCTACTCTTCTGAAACTCTTCCAAAAAATAGAAATGGAAAAAAACTTCCAAACTCATTTTATGAGGCCACCATTACCTTGATCCCTAAACCAGGCAAAGACCCCATCAAAAAGGAGAATTACAGACCAATATCCTGGATGAACATGGATGCAAAAATTCTCACCAAAATACTAGCCAATAGGATCCAACAGTACATTAAAGGGATTATTCACCACGACCAAGTGGGATTTATCCCTGGGCTGCACATTGGTTCAACATCCACAAATCAATCAATGTGATACAATACATTAATAAGAGAAAGAACAAGAACCATATGCTCCTCTCAATAGATGCAGAAAAAGCATTTGACAAAGTACAGCATCCTTTCTTGATCAAAACTCTTCATAGTATAGGGATAGAGGGTACATACCTCAATATCGTAAAAGCCATCTATGTAAAACCCACAGCAAATATCATTCTCAATGGGGAAAAACTGAGAGGTGATGTCCACTATCACCACTACTATTCAACATTGTACCAGAAGTCCTAGCCACTGCAATCAGTCAACAAAAAGAAATAAAAGACATCCAAATTGACAAAGAAGAAGTCAAACTCTCACTCTTTGCAGATGATATGATACTTAATTGGAAAACCCAAAAGACTCCACCCCAAAACTGCTAGAACCCATACAGGAATTCAGTCAAGTGGCAGGATATAAAATCAATGCACAGAAATCAGTGGCATTTCTATACACCAACAGAAGACAGAAGAAAGAGAAATTAAGGAGTCAATCCCATTTACTCTTGCACCCCAAACCATAAGATACCTAGGATTAAATCTAACCAAAGAGACAAAGAATCTGTACTCAGAAAACTATAAAATACTCATGAAAGAAATTGAGGAAGACACAAAGAAATGGAAAAACGTTCCATGCTCATGGATGGGAAGAACAAATATTGTGAAGATGCCAATGCCACCTAGAGCAATCTATACATTTAATGCAATCCCTATCAAAATACCATCAGCTTTTTTCAAAAAAATGGAACAAATAATCCTAAAATTTGTATGGAACCAGAAAAGACCCCGTATAGGCAGACGAATGTTGAAAAAGAAAAGCAAAGCTGGTGGCATCACAATTCCAGACTTCAAGCTCTATTACAAAGCTGTCATCATCAAGACAGTATGGTACTGGCACAAAATCAGACACATAGATCAATGGACAGAATCGAGAGCCCAGAAATGGACCCTCAACTCTATGGTCAACTTATCTTTGACAAAGCAGGAAAGAACGTCCAATGGCAAAAAGACAGTCTCTTCCACAAATGGTGTTGGGAAAATTGGACAGCCACATGCAGATGAATGAAACTGGACCATTTCCTTACACCACAGACAAAAATAGACTCAAAATGGTTGAAAGACTTAAATGTGAGACAGGAGTCCATCAAAATCCTAGAGGAGAACACAGGCAGCAACTTCTTCTTAGAAACATCACAAAAGGCAAGGGAAGCAAGGGCAAAAATGAACTATTGGGACTTCATCAAGACAAAAAGCTTTTGCACAGCAAACAGTCAATAAAACCAAAAGACAACCGACAGAATGGGAGAAGATATTTGCAAATGACATATCAGATAAAGGGCTAGTATCCAAAATCTATAAAGAACTTACCAAACTCAACATCCAAAGAACAAATAATACAATCAAGAAATGGGCAGAAGACATGAACAGACATTTTTCCAAAGAAGACATCCAAATGGCCAACAGACACATGAAAAAGTGCTCAATACTGCTCGGCATCAGGGAAATCCATATCAAAACCTCGATGAGATACCACCTCACACCAGTCAGAATGGTTAAAATGAACAAGTCAAGAAAAGACAGATGTTGGTGAGGATGCAGAGAAAGGGGAACATGCCTACACTGTTGGTGGGAATGCAAGCTGGTGCAGCCACTCTGGAAAACATATGAATGTCCTATGGACATTCCTCAAAAAGTTGAAAATAAAGCTACCGTATGACCCAGAATTGCACTACTGGGTATTTACCCCACAGATACAAATGTAGTGATCTGAAGGGGTACTTCACCCCAATGTTTATAGCAGCTATGTTCACAATAGCCAAACTGTGGAAGGCGCCAAGATGTCCATCAACAGATAAAGGATAAAGAAGATGTGGTATATATACACAATGGAATATTATGCAGCCATCAAAAAACAAAAAAAAAAAACACCAAAAAACAAAATCTTGCCATTTGCAGTGATGTGTATGGAACTAAAGGGTATTATGCTAAGCGAAATAAGTCAATCAGAGAAAGACGTGTATCATATGATCTCACTGATATGAGGAATTTTTAATTTCAGGAAACAAACTGAGGGTTGCTGGAGTGGTGAGGGGTTGGAGGGATGGGGTGCCTGGGTGATAGACACTGGGTAGGGTATGTGCTACGGTGAGCACTGTGAATTGTGCAAGGCTACTGAATCACAGATCTGTACCTCTGAAACAAATAATGCAATATATGTTAAGAAAAAAAAGAAGAAGACGATAGCAGGAGGGGAAGAATGAAGGGGAGTAGGTCGGAGGGGGAGACGAACCATGAGAGACGACGGACTCTGAGAAACAACCTGAGGGTTCTAGAGGGGAGGGGGGTGGGGGGATGGGTTAGCCTGGTGATGGGTATTAAAGAGGGCACATTCTGCATGGAGCACTGGGTGTTATGCACAGACAATGAATCGTGGAACACTACATCAAAAACTAATGATGCAATGTACGGTGATTACCATAATAAAATGAAATTTTAAAAAAAGTAAAAAAAAAAAACAGAATGTTGGTTGTTGGTGTTCATCCATGTGTATATTAAAGACTATATTTCCATTCATTTTTTAAAAATAAGACCATATTTCTGGATTGTCCTTTTTCTTATAGAACATTTCATAGTTCTTTTAACACAGTTCTTTTTATATATATATAACAACATATATATATGTGTGTATATATATATATATATACACATATATATGGCATGTACATATATGTTTCTTATACTTTAAATGTTTTATCTGGTTGGCAATCTTTTGAAGGTTTTTTTTTTACCTTTGTTGTTTAGAAGTATTTTCAAAATATGTCCACATATGAATTTATTTTGTATTATTCTGCTTGCTATTCATTGACCTTCCTGGATAGATGGTAGAAACTTTATAATCATTACATCTTTGAATATATTCTCATTCATTCTCTTTCTTCCTGTTAGCTTCCCATTAGATAAATTTTAAAACCCTCATTCTCTCCTCATTGTCTTTCATATTTTCCAATTCCCAGGAGATGCCAGTGCTGCTGGTCCACAGATTATTTTGAGTAATGAAATCGAATATTATCTCCTGTCTTTTACTTTTATACTTCTTTATGGAATTTTTTATTTTTTTAAGATTTTATTTATTTATTTGAGAGAGAGAGAATGAGAGATAGAGAGCACGAGAGGGAAGAGGGTCAGAGGGAGAAGCAGACTCCCTGCTGAGCAGGGAGCCTGATGTGGGACTCGATCCCAGGACTCCAGGATTATGACCTGAGATGAAGGCAGTCACTTAACTGACTGAGCCACCCAGGCGCCCCTTTATGGAATTTTTTAAAGGCAAGTAACATACTAATTATGTTTCCACAAGAGCTGCATCACCTCCTGTAATGGTATTAATGGTGGTATTACATAAGCTAGCCTTTAACTTATTTGGCCCATATAATCAACAAGTTATATTGATAATATCTCCCAAATTGAAAATATTTTCCTATTTTCTTTTATTTAAAGGTTTATTTACTTATTCACCTTAGAGAAAGAGAACACAAGTGGGAGGGGTAGAGGGAGAGGGAGAATCTCAAGCAGACTCCGCACTGGGTGCAGAGCTTCATGTGGGGCTCCATCTCACAACCCTGAGATCATGACCTGAGCTGAAACCAAGAGTCAGACACTTAATCTACTGCACAACCCAGGTACCCCATTTTCTTATTTTCATAATTCCTATTAATGCCACATTGTTCCGTCCTTTATCCTTTCATGCTTCTTTCATTGAAATGGCCTCTTAAATTATCCCTATAATTTTAATCTAACCCGTCTATTTCAGATTTGTCAATACTGTGATCTCCCAGAATTCCAAATATGATTTCAATCAGGCTTAAAACCATTCCATATCTTCTCATTATTTATCATATCAACAACAACATCAACAAAATAATATATATTGCTTTCTACCTTTTCTGTTTGCTTAAGCTTCCCAAATCATCTTTGTAATAACTGCTATCCAAAAAAAAAAACAAAAAACAAAAAACTCAAAATAATCAAATTAACAAATTGTCATTTCACTTGAAGTTGTTCTCCCATGCCAAATACAAATAACTTCAGGTGGTTCTAACAGGATATAGTAATTGAGAAATATTGTGGAAATAGAGTATGGAAAAAGCATGTCATTAAAGGTTAAGAATTTACTTTTTGGTTTTCATATATGACTGTGTTATAGAATAAGTTACAGAATATCCTCATTTCTGTCATTTACTTGGTTTATTACAGGCTTGCCACATTAGAAATCCAGTTAACTATAGAATTATCTTAATGAATCATGGTTAAAGAATCTATGTAAGTGTGGATAATTTTATCATCTTATCTATAATGTAATTAATAAATTGATGCCTTAGTGTCAAAAAATCTAGCTGACTATAATCTCAGAATTGAGATCTACTCTGTCCATCTTCATTAAACCAATTCAACTTGGAAAATTTCCCATCCTGAACTAATTTCTTATTAGTATGAAAGGAAATTCATACGTTGATCCAATTTAAGATTGCATAGATTAAAACTCATTATACAATGGCTTTTTTTCTAAAAATAACTTCATACTTGAATTATGTCTTATACGGTTATATTTTTTACTTCTATTGGCTAATTGTACTAGAATGTTTATTCTGCTTTGTTTTCTTTTGATACCTTGAATTTTACTAAAAAATAACCTGAGGTGGTCGCTATTTCAATGCCCACTGTAATTAGCACACTGAAATGGAGTTTGAAAAGAGCCAAGAGACATAGAGATATAATACATGGATAGAATTTAGCCCATAAAAATAAAGGATACTGAGGCACCTGGCTGGCTCATTCAGTACAGCATGTGACGATCTTAGGGCTGTGAGTCCAAGCCCCACCTTGGGTGTAGAGTTTACTTAAAAAAAAAAAGGAAGGAAACAATAAACACATAGAAGATAATGTGCTGTTCATCATGGAAGACAAATGAGAAGACAGAATTATTGCATATTATCCCAGGCAATAGAGAGGTACAAGTGGATAAGGAATGAAAAATAGTGCTTGTCTTGCTATTTTAGAGGAGATTTTATATTGGGTAGATAGTTGAACAAAGTACTTTTTACATTTCTTCTTAAAATATGATTCTAAGAATCCATAAACATATCAGTTATTATGAATAAGCTTGTTTTTAAAGCACCATTAGAGAATTGTTTTATAGGAGGTCCCTGTCACTCAAACCCCAGTGGATAACTTTTCCCCTTCACTGCTGTCACTCTTTAGATTAATCCATCTTAATTTCTTCACCAGGAATGTTGCTATAAGCCTGTTAACTGTTCTTGCCAACCTGAATCCATCATTTTCATTGTTGTCAACATCATATTTCTCAAAGAGAGAGCTATCTGTACTCCATCTGTATCCACAAACCTCTGACATAATCTCTTATACAGAAGATGATATCTAAACTCCTTCACTTGGTATTTAAGGCTCCTTAGTATTTGGCCTAACCTCTACTTTGATCTTTATATCCTGCCACTTCTCCATTCTGTCCTAATAGTGGTGAACTTCTCACCATTCTCTGATGATGATATGCAGGTCCTTGCCTTTTCTTCAATGCACTTGTTTTCTCTGCTTAAGATATCGTCTCCATTCCTGTATCTTTCATCATTCAAAATCCAGTTCAAATGTCATTTACTCTCCAATGCATTTTATTACTATGCAAGAAAGTAAAAGAGAACATGTCTATCTTGTATGTTTTCATGACATTTTAATGTCTCTCTGTGTCTCTGTCTCTCCCGTCCCTCTCCCTCTTTACATGTTGAACTAAAAATCTAGATTCTAATGCTATCTAAAATATTACTAACTTGTGTAAAATGTAGCTTTACTTTAAAAATATTATGCAAGCTTCCTTGTGTTTTATTTCTACTAAAGCAAATGGGAAAATATGCTCTATGCTCTTCAGTTTCAAACAAAAATATAAATTGATTAAAATTAATTAATCTTGTTAAATATCATGACTTGCATAATTTTACAGCTTTTCTTAGATTCAATTATGTAACATCACATATATTTATTGGATGTAGAAAATTTATAGCATTTACATCCTTCTGACATTAATATGTCATGGAAACCTGAATTTTTCCCTTTTTATGCATGAGTTTCTTAAGATTATATTTATTTCTTAATCATATCTGATCTAGGTTTTTAAGTATTAAAGCTATTAAAGTAACTGGTACATAGTAGGAAATCAGTAAATACATACTGAATTTACTTGAATTGATCTCTCTTAGAGGAAGCAAAAATTTGCAGATTAATATAAATATAGCAGAAAGTTATCATCCCCTTCAAAAAGCATGATTTAAGAAGATTTGCTGCCATTTTAAATATATTTATATTTACATATAAGGAACTTTTGGCTTATCAGAGCATATCATAATTGCATAATCAAAGTCTAAAGTTGATAGAAAATTAGATTCACTTACAGAAAATTGTACCATTTAGAATATATTAAAGAAACCACCTATTTGTTAAGAGATAAGCAATTCACACGTTAGCATTTTCACCTGACTTACACATTCATACTTTTCACCATTCTTGTAGCAAAGTAATAACAATAGATTTGTAGCACAAGATACAGGAAAACATTCTATTCAATCATTTCTTTTACAGCTCCTCCAAACTCTTTAATAATTAAGTGTAATCTTACATCAAATTTTTTTTCCCTGTATTTCCCAACCTTTTATGATGGGGAAAGGGAAATGAGACGTCTGTTTATTGGGTACCTACTACATGAGAGTCTCTATGTTTGGAGCTCAGTGAATTCTTACAGGAAACTTTTGCTGTAAGTGGTATAGTCCCTATTCCATAGATGAGAAAATTGAGGGTTGGAAAAGTCAATTTTAGTTCAACCATTGTGATACACAGTATTTCCCAACTTTGGTTTTTCCCTTCCCCGAAATCCTTTCAGCCATTCAAAACTTCTGAATCAAATGCAGAGAATCATTTTGTTGTGTATTTAAAAATGTGCATTTACATGAGTTTGGTAGTATGTTCTTCTTCTCTCTTCTCTACCTGGTAAAAAGTTATTTACTTCAAAATTTATCTCAGATGTTACTTCTTTATGAAACCTTCCTTTATTTAACAGGGCAAAAGCAATTTATTCTCTCCTTTTTTGACTTTCCCGTTAAAAAAATTACACTTATTTCTAGTGAACACTTTAAAATGTTCAATACAGTCTTGTTTTTGTAACTTATCTTCTCTACTAGAATGTAAGTTCCTTGAGGACAATGCCTTTATATTTGTTTTCTTTCCTTTACTCCAATCTGCCAACAAAGACTCCAGGACTAAAGAATCAAAGTAAGAGTCTAAAATGAAGGCACCATCTTCTAGCTCTTAAATGTCTTTTGATAAACCAGCAATATTTTGGTGATTCTTAATTTGAATGTTCATTGAAATCATCTGAGATTTTTTTTGAGAATAGAGAAACTCCCTCCTTCATCACCATCTACTATGCAGTGGCCATATTGCGTGGAACTATTCCAATAGGCTGCATCACATAGTATTGGCCAGATTAAAGATGGGCTGCCCTGAAAAGGCCAATACCAGGTCCAGTCTCTTATGATTGCAATTTTACAGATCCTTCTATCTATGTATAAGAACATATCCTAAGGGGCTCTTGTACAGGGCAGACCCCGTAAGGCATCATAGAAGCTATGTACCAGACTGTTATCTGACATGTCTTATTTATATTATTTGAATTATCAACATAATACTCTACTTCTTCATTCTTTTAAATGTCAGTAATCATATTATCATAAAAATATTTCTAAATGGATCTGGATTGTCTTACTTGGTGAACAAAATCATATTTGGTGACACATGTATTATTTTTAACCTCTTTTTAGGGTAAACATAAATGATTGTGCGTTGCTTTTTTCAGCAGGTTTTCTGTCCTTGTTTTTATTTCATCCTAGAAGTCTTTTTAAGCCTTGAGGGCTCAAGTGCTGACTTTACCTAATCTTTGAAACTTGTTTAATAGAGTTGATAATGGCATTGGGATTTATATGTTTTTTGGACAGTGAATGGGATTCACAAATCACCTTTAGGTTCCTTCAATAACAGGCAAACTTTCATTGCATTTTCTCTCTTGACATCAACAATTGGCTGATGCCAATATTCTATTGCCTCCTTTCAAATTAAACTCTGTATTTTGTGCTGCCACGTGGGAACCACTTTAGCCAAAAAAAGAGAGGCTGAGTGAGATGCTGTGTGAGACTGCCATTTGATGAAAAAGTTGGAGGATGGTTTGAATATAGATGAAAGAAATCGTTTGCTTTGGTGAGGTTTTTACCAAGTAAATATAGAACAACTTAAAAACAGGAAGAAAAACCTTGATAATGCTACTTTTATTTTATTTTTTCTGCAAGCACTAAAAAGCAAGAGAAATATTGGCAACCTAAGCAATATTTTAATGTGGTTTTAAAAGCTGCATAATGACATATTACCTTTCTGGAATCTAAATTTCAAAGGGCTGTAATGACTCAAAATTGTGATCAGGTGTTCAGAGTCAGTTTCCTTGGGATTTTAGCCCAATAAAAACAAAATCATTGGAACACAGTAGAAAAAAATGCTTAAAATTTTTTTAAAGGACTCTGCTTTTTTTTTTCTTTTTTCAAAATAATGTTTTTACTACCCATGAACGCAAGAAGAGGATGGTGATGGTTAATCTTCCTAGTTAGAAGAGAAATCTGTAATCGAATGACCATGATAGAATTAAAAATTTTTATGCACAGACAGAAGTGAGGACAGATCATTCTCCTCTCATTCAATTGAGCATTTTGTTTAAAAGTACCATTTTCAAATAAATAATTTTGTAACAGATAGATAGCTTTACGAACAGCTAGAATTAAAACCTTCATTTCACAGGGGGTGTATCACAGTTAATACTGGCTTCATTCACCTAAATGACTGGTTGGACCCAGAACCCCAGCTTCTCTATGTATACAGACCCAAACTAGATGAATCCCAAAGGGATGAGAAGGTGATGGGTGAGTGTTCAAGGCTGATTTGGTGCCCATAGCACTATACAACGTGGGGGAAAGAAACAAAATGCCAAAGGAAGAAAGGTAAACCATCAGAACTAGTTGGGCAGAAATCATTAGGGAAGTCCAACAGAGAGAAGAGGGCTCGGACATGCAGACTCTTGATATAAAGGGGGTTTTCCAGAAACTGGCTAGAGCAAACTCAGACCACACTCCAATAATTAACAACAGCAACAGAAAACAAAGGTGATTTTAATAATGCTCCTGTGAGATAGGCATGATTTGTCCAACCACACAGCTTGTAATCAGTGAAGCCGGTCTTCCACTGAATTTCATTAATTCCATGAGAAGTGAGAGGCAGAAAATCCACCAAGAGCATTTTTAAGTGTATTAGATCACAAGTTGTGATTAAACCTTGGGAATGATATCTATGTATCTCTATGTCTATCTAAAATATAATGGGGAATTTGTACTGTTAATTTTAACCCAACTAAGTCAGTGGCTTTCAAGATTATTTTTAGCAGCACAAATCATATTTTTAGTTGAGGTAATAAATATTTAGACTCTCTAGTCTCTGAGCAACCCCACTTTTGTCCCTATGCCTACAGCCCAGGGATCCTGTAAGCTTTTATTTATTTTTTTCCCTGAAATCAGTGAAAAATACCCAACTACCATTTAGAACTCAGTAGGGAAAATGCATTCAGGTTTCACTAAGATTGAGGCACAGGACTATTTGCCTTGTCAATGGATTCTCTGGCCTCTAGTATGCATATCCTGAATTCTCCTTTCTCTCTTTTTTAACCCAAACAGGAGCTGGATTTGCAGCTATGCTTTGACAGGGGCATGGGTATAGTAGATATTCTGAATATATTATACAGGATTTCAAATGCATTATCAGCACTATCTTTTAGTAAAAAAAAAATTGTAATATTTATCAATGAATTTATATTACTCAAATATCCTATTTCTTTTTCAAATTTCACATTCCAAACATGATTTTCTTTGCATCCGCATGTAGTTTGGGTCCTTTGGAAAGATGGGCTTAGATGTACATGGAAGAAGAACCAAATTCTGTATTTATTGACAAGGCAGAACTATTTTGTATATTGTAGGGTTGGTTTGTTTGTTTATTTACTTATTTATTTATTGCTGTTTATTAAGAATCCCAGTTTATTCAGAGACATTAGAAAATACGTTAGTTCTTTTTATGGTGATACAACTGATCTTACTGGTAGAACTGATGGTATACACTAAGTGGTATAAAGAATTGTTTAATTTCCAAAAGAAAAAAAAATACATACATACACACACACACACACACACACACACACACACATAAAGAATTGTTTGATTCATTCTACTTTTATGAAACCAAGTCCTCCCTTATATTTTAGTTCCTGGCATGCTTCTGTTCTACCAATTTGTCCCCTAATCTTCCATCTACTTTGACTTATTCATCTCCATTTTGACATTCTTATTATGTCAAATCTTTATCTTTAACTTAAAATGTTTAACTTTAACTTAAGATGGACAGTTTTTGAATCTCCAAATTTAAAAAATGGTTAAATATGATTTCTCTATATCACTCTTTTCTATGTTAACAGTTTCTTACAGTTTTATTTGTATATTTTTGAATCTTATACTTGTAATGTTTACTTGTTTTTTGCCACTTACCTCTCCTTATATTTCCATTTTTTATCCCCCATAGCACAAGATCATTTATAAAAGTCATTTATTCTTCTATAATATGAACTATATTAAATATTTATCATGATTTTAATTAATATTTTAATAAATATCGATTCATAATATATTAATAATTAAATATAATTATATTTAAAATATAATAAATAATATTTAACTAATATTTCAATGTAAATATTATATCTTTCCAGTTGGTTAAGCATCCAACTCTTGGTTAAACCTCAGGTCATGATCTCAGGGGGCTCTGCTCAGCACAGAGTCTGCTTAAGACTCTCTCTCCCTCTCCCTCTGTCCCTACCCCAGTGCTCGCTTGCTCTCTCTAAAATAAATAAATAAATCTTTAAAAATTAATAGATTCTATTAGGAATATAGCTCTTTTATTTGTGGATGCTATCTGAATTAGCATTGTCATTTAACATTAAATTTTTTCTATCCACTCCAATTATTGTTTTGCATTCAAATTGACTTCCCACTTGTTCTTAGCTAGAGATTTTAGCTATTGTTGCTTTTAAAATTGTGATCTGTGTACAAATGAATATGTACTTATAGTAGTCAAAGGTATGATAGCGCATAGTTCAAGTAGGAAAACAGAGATGGTCTAAATGATTCCCTTTCTATTTCATACAATTTCCACATGTTCTTATGTGTGAGTTTGAAGGTGGGCCATGGTTTTACTTATTGTTTCTATTATTGGATAGAATTAAAACATTTGAATATCATTATTAGAGTTGAAGGAAACCATGAAAAGAATGGGAATAAATTAAGATAACATCAGCCCTCCTCCTCCTTCCAGTTATAAATTTTTTCTTTGGTTCTCATGTGTACGTGTGTGTGTGTGTGTGTGTGTGTGTGTGTGTTTTCTTTTTCATTTTGACAACTATAAGCTCTTCCTATCATGTAATGGATACTTACTCTGTGATTATAGAATTCTTCCCAGATTTATAGCACATGTGACTTAGCAAAAGTAACTGCAATACTCCAAGTCTGAAAACACTATCATTTCCAACATAGTAATGTTTTATTCCCAAATGACAGCTTACTACCATAAAGAGAATGGTAAAGAAATAGATAATTTTGAAAAAAATATCAGTCAAGTGTGAACATCAAGTTTATCAAATCCTCAAAGAATTATAGGCTCACCTACCAACTTTAAAAGAAAGATTAAACAGCTGTTTATTAAAACATATACTCTGTGGGACCTTTCTCTACACTATTTTTATGTTAGAAAATATCACTAGAGGGTAAATGGTATTCTCTTCCTCATACAGATAAGAAAAAAAATGAGGTTAGTTTGAATAAATTCCAGTTTATATAACATAAAAAATGCAAATGCTCTCCTCGTGACAGGCTTTGAATAGAAGAATTAATAGTTTACATTTTTTTGAAATAAAACAAAAACTATAAAAGTTTAAGACATAATGAATCACTTTAATATGGATGACTGCCCAAAGAAAAATATGTAATCCAAACATTTAAAAATCTTGAAGTTGAATATAACATCGTTTTGAATTTTATTCTGTGAGATCAGAAATGCAAAGAATATTTTGTTCTTCTTTTTTCCCCATGAAGATTCCTAATTTCTCTTATAAATCTTATTCTGCTGAGGTTGCAGAAACTACTCTGTTATTGCATCAAAATTCTGAGAAGTTAAATGTTGAGTCAAGTGGGAGAGGGTTTCATATGGTGCCTGGCATCATTTAGAGACACTGGCATTGACGGAGATGTACTTTGTCTTGTTGGTTTTGTGTGTTTTCTCTTTTGAGTTTTACTATTCCATTCTTTGTTCCTATCTAGAGTAGAGTAGCCTTGGCTACTCTAGAACCAAAGAAAATCCTATGATGCATGCTCATGCTGCTAAGTTAGACCTTTCCCTACCTCTGTGTAAGTGAAAATTGCCCTACTGCTCTTTTATCTCCTGTGATTTTAGAGAATTATTCCTGAAACTTCTAACTGAATATACTAGGCAGTAATTTCTGTCTTATTTCTTATTAAGATTTAAAGAGTGAGTGGGGTGAGGGGCAGAGGGAGAGGGAGAGGGAGAGAGCATCCCAAGCAGACTCCCTGCTGAGCACAGAGCCCATGTGGGGCTCAATCTCAGGACCCTGAGACCATGACCTGAGCTGCAGCCAGGAGACTGGGCCACCCAGGCGTCCCTCACCTGTTTCTTTTTTATTCCCCCATATTCTGATTCTTCATGGAAAGCGGCTGCACATTATTATGCTCTCATATCCAAATTTGTCTGATTTGATCTGAAAAGTCCTATTGATTTTTGTTTTTTCCTTTTCTGCTCAAGACTTATCCTTTCCATCTCCACCTTTTCACATTTGGCAAGTTTTCTAGTCTCAGTAAGATACGTTGCCATTACTCACAGTGATTGTTTTCTATACTGAATCTCCATAATGCCAAACTATTTGAGAGCCATAAAAGTTCTTTGCTTTCTACTTCATCACCTCTTTCCTGAGGCGACAAGCACAGGAAGCTTTGTTCACCAAATAGTGGAAGTACCAACTGTACAAAGAATTATGGGTTTGGAAGAAACATAGGATTAATATTTTAAAGTATTATCTTCCCTGACAGGGAATAGGAAAAAAATAAAACTGGGTGTGAACACGGAAAATTAGGTCTTCTATATATATATCATTAAAATATGCCAACTTGCATAATAACTTGCATAACACCTTGCATAACTTGCATAACAACTCTAAATTTCCACATCTCTGAAATAGACATAATCATTACTTTGCTCCATCCATATGTATTTATTATTCTTTTTCCTCAGGTACTTCTTTCCTGCAGAGCATTTATTAAGATTATAATCATTTTATGTATTTGTCTACCATTTTCTTTATTCTTTTCATTCCAATCTAAGTTTCATGAGGATAGGAAGTTTGTCTTTCTTATTACGATGACCTCAGTGTCTAAAAAAGCGCCAGGAGACTAATCAGTACTTTTTCCATGCAAGAAAAATACTTTTTTTCCCTCATATGTATGATCTTAAGAGTCAGAAAAATTTATATCTTCTATGCATATTTCATCCAGATGCTTGTTCTCATGATTTTTATTTTGCTACTCCAAATCTACTCTACTTCTTCAGAGTGCTCCATCGATCAGGACTTTACCAATATAGACTACATCAACAGATTCCCTGGTTGTCTGGCTTAGGGACAGAATCCTAAGTGGATTCAGCCAATGGGAGGAGTCATAAGAGTTTCAAAATTGTATAAAGAGTGAAGTCGGAATTTTAATTCTGTGAACTTCCTTTTAGTCATATTGTTGGGATTTGTCTGCATCCTTCAATCAAGGGCCACAATTTCTTCAGGTGGTTAAGTCCACAGAGCTATCTTTTCCAGATTCTGGTAATCTGAGCTTCTCCTTTGATTTCTTTGGTCTAGGATAGAAACCGTTTCTTTCTGTAGTAAGTCTTAAGGGTCCTTACTATTTCTTGTAGTTTCTATCTTTATTTTTGAAAATGAACCCTTTACTAAATTCCCCTCAAATTACCTGATTTGAGCGCATCACATATTCTTTGACAGATCTTACATATGTTACTGAACATCAGTTTTCTCATCTAAGAGAAAGCCTCAGTCAGGTAATCTAGGAAGACATTTTTTGCTCAGAATTCTCCTTGAGTCTAATGATGAGTACCTTCTAAGTTAAGGGGTGCAGAAAGTGTCAACCAACCTAAGGACACATAAGTATAAACCAGAAAAAAAATGAGGTTTCAATATTAGCTTATGAAAAATAAAATCACAAAAGCCACATCCTCATCGTTAACCTGCACCCAAAAAGCAAGATCAGGAGCAAACCTGGTCAAATGATCAGCCATACTGAATCTATAAATCATTCTAGATAAACAAGATCTTGGGGGTTTATCTGAGTCATTCACTGGAGTATTATTTCAATGATCCATTTAATTCTATTATATTTATCTACCAGTAATTTATTTCATGTCAGTATTGATATCAAGAAGAAATTTAGTTTTTTATAACTCTTAAGTAATCTTTCATAATTTTGTGCCTTTGGGGTTTCCTTGGTGCTCTAATAATTGTCTAATTTAATTTTCACATAGCATCTAAAGAAATTAACTGTGGACTCAAATGTGTATATATTTCAAAGACATATAAAAATATATTCTACACATTTAAAAAATAAATTCCTGGGTCTTTAAAAAAAACAGATTTAAGAGGCATTTTATTAGCAACATTAAATCTTATTATGTGTAGAAATTATTTCTTAGTGTCAAAAATACAATGTTGGAAAAATTTTAAAAAAATTTTATAAACAATGATCTTCTTAAATGTTTAGTAAAAGTTTAGAAATTTACACTGGATGGAGGTATTTGACCTTAGGCAGGGTGTTTAAAACCTCCATTCCTCATTTGCCATAAGTAAAATAATAATAATAATAATAATAATAGTGCACATATCGCAAGTGTATTATGAGGATTGATTACAATAATACATGGACAACACCTGGCATATAGTAAGTACTGTTTAAATATTAGCTGTTATTATTGCTTCTGTTACTGTTTATTTACATTTTCTAAAGTCTCTAGAAGAAGAATATGTTGTTTTAGTAAGAAACAATATATTTAGGAGCTAGTCTCTATCTTAGGATCCTTGAAATTCTTTTTTTTTAATTGAAGTACAATTAACATACAATATCCTATTAGTTGTAGCTATACATCATAGTGATTTGATATTTTTGTCCATTGTGAAACAACCCCCATGATAAGTCTAGTCAATATTCTTTAATTCAAGGTGACACTGAAAATTTAGAATTTTTGAATTTGCTTTAGACCAAATAGATCTGTCCCTTATTCCTGAAGAAACAAAAATTATGAATTCCCTCTTACTCACATAGTTTTCTCCCTGTGAATTTTTTGAGAAACATACTCTATAATTCAGAACTGGAGGACTGAGAAGTATATCATGTATGTTACAGTACATCCTCAAGTCTTAAAATACAATAGAATCATAAACATTATACAAGTGGTAATTACAAAACCAAGACGACTCAACCATCACATGCTCAAAATCTTCTTGAGCCAGTTTAATGCCTTGAATACATGATTCATATTTCAATTAACTGTTTTTTTTTTTTCCTATAGGCATCTTCATTCATCTTCAGAACTGGTAACATCAATTATATATTTTGATCTTCATTGACTTATTCAACAAATACGAGTGCATATTTATATGCCGATCACACATAAAGTCCTACCTTACAGGCAATATTCTGCAAGCATGGAAAACTAGATCACCCTCAGTAAGTGACAATTCATACTATTGGGCCCTATCCATGCACAGCCTTCTGTCACAGGGCCACTTGATTCATGCGCCTGCTATGCCAGCCTTAGCATTGCTGATCACTATAATGAGATATCACCTCACACCTGTCGGGATGGATAAAATCGAAAACACAAGAAGCAAGTGTTGGCAAGGGTGTGGAGAAAAAGAACCCTCATGCACTGTTGGTGGGAATGCACACTGGTGCAGCTACTGTGGAAAACGGTGTGAAGGTTTCTCAAAAACTTAAAAACAGAACTACCATATGATTCAGTAATCACACTACTGGGTATTTACCCAATGAATACAAAAACACTAATTCAAAGGAACATATGCACTCTTATCTTTATTACAACATTATTTACAATAGCCAATTATGGAAGCAGCCTAAGTGCCTGTCGATAGATGAATGGATAAAGAAGATGTGATATGTATAATGGTATATATAATGGAATGTTATTCAGCCATGAAAAAAGAATGAAAACTTGCCATTTTCAACAACATGGATGGATCTAGAGAGTATAATACTAAGCAAAATAAGCCAGTCAAAGAAAGACAAATACCATAGGATTTTATTCATATGTGGAATTTAAGAAACAAAACAAATGAACAAAGGAAAAAAAGACAAAACCAAAAAATAGACTCTTAAGTATAGAGAACAAACAGAGGGTTACCAGAGGGGGCAGGTGCATGGGTGAACTAGGTGTAAGGGATTAAGAGTATACTTATCTTGATGAGCACTGAGTAATATATGGAATTGTTGAATTGCTACACTGTACACCTGAAACTAATATAACACTGTATGGTAAATATACCAGAAATAAATTAAAAATATATTCATGTAATTCATAACATAACATATAGAAATGTTGAATCACAAGTTGCATACCTGAAATGAATGTAACATCATGTGTCAACTATACTCAAAAAATTTTCTTTGAAGTCTTAAAAGAAATTATGTCTATCAAAGATATTTAAACTCAGTTTCAAAAATCACCACTCATCTCTATAAGAAATGCACATCCAATACAATTTTGTATTTTTCTTTAGTAAATATTTATAAACATTTATGATATAATTATGCTGTCATGATCAAGTGTGTGCTCTTATTTTTAATTACAGATTAAACTTTAACAAAATAACATTTAAACCTATAAATAAAAAAAGCAATTTTGATCTATTTATAATAAGTTAGGACACATGTGGAGATTTTCTTTTTCACAGGAAACAGAAAAAACAACCAAAGTCCAAGGAATACAGATTAATTTAATTTGCACTTTTAATAACGAGAAAATAAATGTATCACACCTCTACTTTTAAAATTATAATCCAAGGACATAACAAGCTGCTTATAGAAAAAGAAAAATCCCAAAAAACTTTATCAAGTTTCTACAGTAACCATACAAGTATGGAGGGCGATGAGAACAAAGGCGAATGTAGGACAAACAGATACCATACTTGTTTTCTGAAAATCTAAATATAAAACATAGGACTAATTTTAATTTTTCTTTAAAAACAATGCTTTACTTTCACAAACATAAGTTTCTATTAAGTATTGAAAATATAATCATTTACAAAATAGTTGGGGAATAAGAAAAAATGAATTTAATTCCAGAAAGTAAGAATTATCTATCTTATTTTTAAGAAAAAAAAATAGTTACATGGAGTAATTCTCATTTTATGCTCTTCTGAGTATTGTACCTAAAATCTTGGAAACAGTTTCTATGTTGACAGCTGTGGGCATACATGGAGTCTCTGTTTCAGCGTAGAAGGATACAACATGGATAAGTCTGGCATTTGTGTGTAAGTTCTCTATTCTTGTTCTGAGGAGAGCTGAATATATGCAAAATTACAACAGACATATAATAAAAATGATGCAGATAGTTGCTGAAGGGAGACTGAATGAAGGCATAATGAGAGACTATCGGGAAGCCTAGAACGGAATGGAACGATGCTGTGGTGCAAAAACTGGCCTGTGTGGCACAGAGTTCATGTAATTCACTTGAGCAGAACTAAATATCAACAAAATAATGCAGTATGAACTGCATTATAAGTGCTAAGGGGAAACTCAGTAGTAGAAGTACGATTTTAGTTGGGTTAATTAGGTGAGAATGCTGAACAGACAGGTTTTTAGAATAATTTTAGAGGAGGACAAAGAAAACAATCAGAAGGTTAAAAAATAAAATAGGTTCTTTCTGTTGGTTCCTTGAAGCAAGGGCAAAGAAGCTGAAGGTCGTTAGTACTGATGCATACAACAATATTAACCAATACTGAGACCAAACATACTTTCTTTTCCTTATGCTACATATTTCTAGAAACAGGTCAGATTTTCTCACCCCATGCTGAAATAGTACTGACAGCAGGCAAATATGGCTGAGTAATATTTGCTCCTGTAAGATAAGACAATAGACCAACTTAGTTTATTTATCAAAAATAACAGATTGTTTATCAAGACTTTTTCAAGAATCACACTTTACCGGGTACAGCCATCCAAAATTTTATGCACTAAACTATGCCCAAATTCAATCATCTCTCTCTTTTGCAAATTTCGCCAGAAAATCTCAATCTTAGACACAAAATCCTGGGACATTCCCAAGGTGGTGATCTCCTTTACACCCACATTTTAATAAGCTCAGCTTTATTTGTTTCTGGACCATTTTGGGGCATGGATAGGTGGTAATCTGAGGCTAGGCAAATCATCTTGTTAATAACTTTGTTGACAAACCCACCATATTCTAAGAAGGAAAACAAAACAAGACAAAAACTAATGAAAAAGGAAATGAAATAATTTTCCATATAATCTTTTTGGTTACTTAATCGTTCACCAAGACACAAACATTTGCTTGGGGCTACAAATAATTCAGACAAAAATGGTTCCTTTTCCTATTTGTATCATCTACTCTCAGAAATGAGGAGAAAATTAGTAGAAGAGGAGAAAGAAAGAATATAGAAACAATGAAAGGAAAAACACAAAACTTTACAGAGATGGCTATCTAGAAGGCTGACCAACTGCTAAGACTATTGCCATATTTTATATTCTTAATATGTTAATACACAAAGAGATGCCATATGTTGTTTAAAAGATAGTGTATTTTAAATTTTACACTTATGCCATGATAGACAAGGAAGGACTCCACATGGAAATTACATGTTTGGTGAGATAACAAGAACCAGTCATTGAGTGGCAGTACTTACTATGCACAGTTGTGGCTCACAGTTCCACAAATTTTACTACCCTAGTCATTTAGTGTCTCAAGTATGAGGAAATAAACACCTGAATTGAAAGGAACTAATACTAGCATTCTAGTGATAGTTGCCCAAATTGATTCACAACATAAATACTCCCTATATTTTATATTTCTACTTTTACAAATTGCTGGTATTATATACTTTTCAACATATTACATATATTTAATAAGACCGTTTGCTCTGTATTTAAAAACAAGAATAGCCAGACCAAATTGAACTATAACCTTCATGCTAGTACAAGACAAGAAAACCAGTTGAGGAACTAGAACTTCACTCAGACACCTTTCTATTTTTTTATTATTTATAAATATTATAATATTTATTATTATTTTTCCACACCTTTTATTATCTTCTAAGCAGCAGAAGCTGGTTAATTTCTACTTTACCACTCCATTATTAAAGGGCCCCCGGTAATTCCTTCTGGGTCCACTTCCCTCCATATGACTTTATGATTCTGTTCATGTAATAATAGATTCTGTTCGAGTCAAATCCCTGTGTTCAAGTATCTGATTTAAGTGTCATATTTCTTGGAAAATTCATTAAAACTCATAAACTGTGTGTCATCCTACAGATGCTTGATGCTGAAGAGGAAAACAAAACAAAAAAATCTCCCTTGAGGATTTAGTGTCAAAAGCCTGTTCCACAGACATATACTATCCAGTTTAGAAATATCTCTGCTCTGAAAAGTCTGTTTTCGAGGGATCACAATTTGTTAGTGCTTAAAGATAATATGGAATACATTAATATAAATGCTATTTTGACAAAAAGCTTATACAGATTTCTACAGATAACATTCCAATAACTTAAATAAAAATATGCTTAGAAAGAACTAACAGGAACAATATACAGCCAAGTGAGATCCGTAATTATCCTTATCATGGGATGTAGGGCTCACTAAGGAGAGCAGAACTCTAAGGAAATAAATCCTAAGAATAACAGTAAACATTAAATAGACCAGTACTGTCAGGGACTTAAATACGTGGTTCAGATCAGTTTCTGACTGGATTAAGGTGATCTAGAATTGCCACTGCATAACGCCTAGGTGACCAACATATGCAAATGTGAATTCTTTCTGGAGAAACAATATCAGATGGATGTTACGCTTGCTTCATTTGTTTTGTACACAGTCTGCGTGGCTGAGGAGGCAAAAGAAGCTCTGTACCTGTTTAGCTTTTGGATCTCCTGATGAGATGAAGATTATGTTCCTGCTGTAAACCCTGCCTTGTAGCCATCTGTAAAGCTACATAAACATAGCATCAGATCAAAACCTAAGTGTGTCTCATGAGTCTGATGGCAACCTTAAACCCCAAATTTAGGTTGTGTTGCTGCAGTTTTTAGAGCAGATTAGACAGAGGTGAAGCTCAAATTAGTGATAGTTGTGGAAAAAAATAGAAGAGAGCACACAGAGAAAAGAGAAAGAAAATATAGAAGTCACAAGATATAGGAAATACAGAGAGGGTCTAATATTTCTCTAAATGAAATTTCAAGAGAAGATGAAGAGAAAAATAGTATTATGGCTGTATTTCTTCAGCTGTTGGGCATATGGTATTCATCTTGTTCTTTAAAATATGAATATTACTTATCCATATTAGTTATTCCATATCTAAAACTAATAATTAAAATTTAAGATCCTTTCACTCTGGCAAATCCCACAGTCTAGGACAGAGGTTCTTAATTCAACTTTATGATTGTTTTTATCATATTTTTGAGAATGTATATCATCTGTGAAGAAAAAAATACATACTCTCATGTACCGAACATTTTGAATATAATTTAGGGAGTCATGTTCTAAACACCTCGTGGAACAATAGTAGCAGTATACACAAAATGGAGCTGTTGGTTTTAATCAGGTGTGTTGGAGAAAACTGAAAATTGGAGGTAGGAATTCATTGCATGACAGGCTCTTGATGAATCAGACTTTGAAAAGTAGATAGTACTTGCCAGGTACTGAAAAGCTATAAGCTGTATATTTGTATCTATTTATAAATTGCATCAAATAAATTGGCATTTGATATACACCAAAAGTACATATAAGTACTATATTAAATCATTTCCAAATCAAAAGAAAATGTATTAAGAATTCATATAGTTTGAGTTTATTTGCATAGTTTGGCAAAATTGCAATATTCCTAATACATTACATTTAAATTTTTTATCATATGTAATTTCTTATTAGTTACAATCTTAAATGTGCCTTTTTCCAATATACTTGCGTTAGTGCTTTGAAACATAATTACCCTGGAGCTACTAATCAAGTCTGTATTAAGGCACAAAAAGGAAGGCACTTAGGATTTCCACTTCACATGAGAACTCATTAAGTATTTTTGCAACAAATTATCTAATTAACATTCTCTAAAAATTAGTTGAAAGGTAAGAGCAGGTTTATCATTCTGATCAGCAATGATATATATTCTTTATTTTTAGCTATGCCAAGTGCCCTGGGCATTAAAGTAAATGTAACAAAAGTTAGAATTACTTTCTGCAACATAAAAGCAAAATTAATTAGTTTAAAAAGTTGTTTATTTTATTCATCAATATAATTAAGGACTTGTCAACCCATGTAGTTCTTCATCTTCTCAGTGATGAGCATCAGCATTACATATCTTCTGGCAAATTTCTACTTAGGTTCATTATATTTGGAAAAGTAAAATTGAAAACCAGAGGGCAATTATATATACCAAGGTTCATAAAAATAAAAATATATTCTTCAACAAACTTGAATTAGGAGCATGATATCACTGAATTAACTGCAGAATGGAGAATTATTAATCAATTAGATTTTTGGCACAGGCAGATTTCCATTTTGTTCAAATGATAAACTCTAGTAAATATTTGCTATATTAGTTTATGAAAATTATTTGCTTGCTTATCTGTTTATTCTACTAAAATGTTAAACTCTAGATTGGTTCATTTGCAGCTTGTTCCCTACCCCTGGGATATCTCTTTTCACAGAGTATCAGCCACAGATATCAGGAAAGAAAACTTCTATAATTCATCAACTTGGCAATAATATGGCCAGGTGGTGATTGATCTTTGAAGAGAGCAGACACTCTGGTGAAAGAGGATGATTTTTTTGAAAGCCAGAATTTAGACGGACATCATTAATTCACCTTCTAATGAGACAATTCTCCTGGGAAGTCTTTTCAAAACACACCGGAATTTTCTTAATTGTGTTGTAGTAATTGTTATTGTTTATAGACAGTGGACTCATACATTTTGTCTCCTTGTCCCAAGTCCTCACTTTGACAACAGGATTGCTCCTTCCGGAATAGCTTCTCTTCCTGCTCTGTAAAGTTGTGCACAGGAAAGGGGATTCCTATTAAATCCACTGCTCACAGAAGGGAAGCTTAAACATACAACTACCTTCTAAAATCAGTAAAATGTGTCAAATGAAGACTTATGCTTTCTGCAATAAAGTAATAGAGATATACTATAGGCTTCCTTGATATTTATTCTACCCACAAGTTTACTTTTAAATGTTTTATTTGGATTACTTATTTGAAACCTATTATTTGGTTTGCTATGCTAAATCTATACTGTATATTCACCGTGACTTCAATACAAAAGAAAGTAGAGCAAGTAAAATTTAATAAAAAGGACCTTATTTGGTTTCCTAATGAATGAACATTCTAATAATAACAAATCCATATTGCTAATTTCCTTGAATTAATTTGATTCTTTGGGACAGTGCTTTAATTTTTAAAGTATTTATAAATCAGAAAATTTTTCTTTTTTTTTCTGTATCCTGATATAAAACAGTGGGATTCTATGTGTTGTTGTAATAAACATGAATGACTTTACTACTCCATTAAATTGAATATTGGACCATTCAGATAGTTAAATTGGCCATATAATATAGAAAGACCAAGGATTTTGCCACTGCTCAAAACTATCTTTCACTCCTATTTTATAGTTTGTTTTTGGCCCAGTTTATAGCCAGACTGGTATGTCATGTATGTGTGTGCATGTGCGTGCGTGTGCGTGTGTGTATGAAAGACAATCTTAGGGCGCCTGGGTGGCTCAGTTGGTTAAGCGACTGCCTTCGGCTCAGGTCATGATCCTGGAGTCCCGGGATCGAGTCCCGCATTGGGCTCCCTGTTCAGCAGGGAGTCTGCTTCTCCCTCTGACCCTCTTCCCTCTCGTGCTCTCTCTCTATCTCATTCTCTCTCTCAAATAAACAAATAAAATCTATAAAAAAAAATTAAAAAAAAAAAAAAAGACAATCTTACTCTACTGATGGAATATCTTTACCACCAAATGAATAGGGATTTTTCTCACAACAACCAATGCTCTACTCTTCTGGGGACCCAACTGGGTGTCTTATAGTTCAATTCTAAATTGAATCATAACTACCTGGAGCTAGCACAGACTCCACAAGTTAAGGGCTCAGTCCCACAGGATTGTCCCCCACCTCAGACAGCAAATGCATGTAGTTAAGGTGTCCAGGCTAACCTCACTTCTGCCTGACTTGGCTGAAAACCACAGGTTACCATGCCCCCCTCCTCCAGTTTGATAACTTGTGGTTAATGGAACTGAGGAACACAATTTTACTTATTACTGGTTTATTATTATTAACAAATAGGTAAACAATCTGAATAAGTATTCTTTGGGAAAGATACACAAATAGCTAATAAATATATGAAAAGCTACTCATTCCCCTCAGTGTTTACTGAAATGCAAATCAAGCATGAGATGCCACTTCACAGCAGCTAGGATAGCAATAATGTTAATGATGGGAGATGATGATACCCTACCACCAGTATTACTACCACCTCTACTAATGAGGATAGCAAGGGTTGATGAGGATTTGAAGAAATTGGAACCTTGATTCACTACTAATGGGATATAAAATGGTGCTGCTGGTGTGGAAATACCTAATATGGAGTTCAAAGGGCTAAACATAGGTTTCCCATATGAAACAGCAATTTCAAACAGGATGGAACAGAGAATTGAAAACATATGCCCACACAAAGACATGTAACATGAATGTTTTGGAAGCATTATTCATAATAGCCTAAAAGTAGACACAACCCAAATTTCCATCACTCACTGAATGGATAGACAAATATAGTATCTCTGCCTACATAATGGAATGTTATTCAGCTATGGAAAGGAATGAAAAACTAATATACTTAACACAGATGAACATTAAAAACAGTAGGCCAAGTAAAAGAAGTGAAATATAATAAGCCACACATTGCATGATCCCATTTATATGAAATGTCCAGGACAGGCAAGTCTACAAAGACAGAAACTAAATCAGTGGCTGCCAGGCGCTGGGAGTAGTGAGTAATAAAGAGGGATTGCTAATGAGTACAGGATTTGTCACTGCTGCTAAAAATATTCTCCAATTAGATAGTGGTAATTGTTGCACAACTTTGGGAACATGTTAAACATCACTGAAGTAGGGGTGTCTGGGTGGCTCAGTCAGTTGTGTGTCTGACACTTCAGGTCATGATCTCAGGTCATGAGATGGAGGCCCACTTCGGGCTCCAGGCTGAGCATGGAGCCTGCTTGGGATTTTCTCTCTCTCTCCCTCCCTCTGTCCCTCTGCCCACCCCAAACTCTCTCTCAATAGATAGATAGATAAATAAATAAATAAATAAATAAATAAAATAAATAAATAAAATCTTTTAAAAAATCACTGAAGTACACATTTTAAAATAGTAAGTTTTATATGTGATATATATAGGTTTCAAATAAACATGTCAATTGGGTAACTAAATTTATGAGTTTGACTCTCTGAGGAGTTGTAGGGGGTCTCCATCTTGATTGACATGCTTTGCTGTCAGCATCTGCTGTTACCTTAGAGTTCACTTTGGCCGGCTCTTTCTAACACCTTCCTTCAGGCTGGGTTTCTTCTGTCACATATCCCAAGCTACAGAGGGCAGTAGTAAACTGAATTATTTCCTGAAGCCTCAGTGGTCACCTCCAAACCTATCTGACTTCGAAAATTATGTATTATTTTTGCTTCCTATTTTTGATTGCTTCAAATCTGATTCAGTGTTAATGATTTTAAATTAAGCCTGAATTGGACTCACATAGTTTCATTCTATACATTTAACTCACCTATATTTTCCAACTTTAAGTCTAGAACTAAATTTCTTTCACTAACTTAAGGCACCTGATTTACCTATCGCTAGCCTTTCACACAATGTCATCATAAAACACCCTTGGGGCCAAGCCTTCCCACATTTTGAAAAATCACACATATTTTTGCCATGCATAGTATTAAAATGCTGCAGGCCATTTCTAGTCTTTTGTTAAGTTTAGTTAGGTTCCCTAGGATTAAAAATACACAATATTATAATTCAGAGAACTATGAATTAAGTTGCCACCATTGCAGGTAACCAATAGGATATAATACACAGTCTGACAGTAGCTTTAGTAGAGGGTTTAAAAATACTCTGAGCATTGGCAGAATCAGATGGGGCCAACAATTAGTTAAAACACTCTATATATTCTAATAGAAATCTGGACAAACCACTATTCTAGTTCTTTAAGTAGCATGACTTATATAGACACTGTTATTTAAAGCAGGTTAATTAAATCAATTAGTATGTTTTAAAGTTTAAACGATTGTTTATCTTTTTCTAGAGAACAGAGATTCTCCACATAATAGTGACCATCCTGTTCCATTAGAGTTTTTTTAAATGTAGAGATTTTTCTGAATCTCAATGCATAAGGTCTTATGTGACCTTCAGAGTATTGTGTGAAAATGTTCTGGTCCTATTTCTTTTTTTTTTTAAATGTCTTTTTTTCATTTTTATTGGAATATAATTGACATAAACACTAAGTTTAAGGTGTACAACCTGTTGATTTGATACACATATATACTGTGAAATGTTTACTGGTCCTTTCTCTTTGGATGTTGAAAGACAAAATCAAAAACCAATTAGTAACTATAAATGTATTATTCACCTGAGTAGCTCACAATTACCATGTTGAATTCTTTAATGATTTGTAAATTTATATAGGGCTTGCTAAACCTAAGGATGATTCAGTGCGTGTATAGCAGCTGTGAAATCTCTAAAGATAACTTATTACAAGCAGGCCATTCTGTCAACATTGCTATATACAAATTGTGCCATTAAAACTGGTGACAGTGATATAAGAGATTTGATGGTTTCATTCATTTAACAATTATTTCCTGAAGTTTCCGTATGCCAAGAATTTTGCTAGGTGCCAGGAATTTAGGGTGGAATAAGAAATAAGCATTGCTTTAATGGGATCATTATTTAATGGGAGAGACAAATGCAAGCAAATAATTATAGCACAGTGAGGTAAGTGCTAAAATGAAGGATTATAGAAGGTACTATGGAAGAACAGAGGAGGGACAACCCCACACTCTGCTTGCTTTTTGAAGGGAAGAAAATCATAAATTTAGCTTAATAGTGTTCATCAGACCTTTTTGCAACTTAGGGAGGGATTAATCAATTGAAGACAGAAGCATAACTCATGTTTTAAGATAATTACAGCCTAGAAACTTCAACTGTTTAAGCAAAATGTTATGAGACTTAAATGAAGACACATTATTTAAAAAAGCATTGCCTACAGGCCTGTAGGTTACACATAATTTATACATGAACCGTATTCCTTGTTCAATGTAGAAAATGGTTTGAAGAAAAAGGTAGGAGTGTGATGGCACGAACAATGCTCAATTTGAATGATGGAACGACTGGATGATCTGTGCCTTTTAGGCATTTCTCTTTTTTATTTTTCTTTTAGGCATTTCTATCATCAAAGTGAATTGTTTCCTATATTATCATCTTTTGCTCTCAATACATTTAAACCCAATTTAGTCTATATAAATCTTCAGAAGAAACTGGTTTTATTCTTTGCTCATGAGTTTCTATAATCAAAAAGTAATCATCAGTGTATTTGTTGTATGCTCACACATATACACATACACAGAAATGCAGCACACTAGCAGGAAGAGAAAGAATGATACATACCAAAATGTTAATAAAATATTTCTGATTTGGATTACACATAAATTTTTTCTTTGTGTTTTTTTCTTTCTTATTTTTCATAATCAATATAAATTGCTTTTATGATTGAGAAAGAATAAAAGTTTTAATAAGAAAAAATGTGGTCTCCTTAAAATCTAAACCGGGTTGTTTGTCAAAAATGTTATCCTCTTCTGTATGGAGTTACTAAATGGATATGAGAAATAACTAAAATCTAAGGAAATTCTCAGGGAATGATTATATTACTATATATTAAACCATCCTCACTTTTTAGAACTTTTGGTTGCTCAGTCTTAGGAACCCTTCTCACCAACCCCCCAAAACAAGGTTAGGTGATGGGAGAGTCAGTTTCACTCTAAGATTATTGGGGACTGAATATTTGTGTGCCCACAGTTTTCACACCCTGAAGTCCTAACCCCCAATATGATGGTGCAGCGAGGTCAGACCTTAGGGAGGTGATTAGGTCATGAAAGTGGAGCCCTCATCAATGTGGTTAGAGCCCTCATGAGAAAAGGCACAGAAGCTTGCTTCCTTGCTCTGCCCTCCACCTAAGGAGATGGCATCTGTGAACCAGGAAGCAGGCTCTCACCAGACACTGGGTATGCAGTCCCCTTAATCTTGGATTTCCCAGACTCCCAAACTGTGAGAAATAAATGTTTGTTATTTAAGCCATCTATCTATGGCAGTTTGTTATAACAGCCCAAATTAACTAGGACAAACTCCATAGAGGTTTTATTGACCACATAAACCTTTCTGAGACAGTGAGACTATATACCCAGTCAAGCTTCACTTAGGAGAAACATATTTTTAGAAATCGATTGTAAGGCTTACAAAATAATATAAGATTTTCTTTGGGATCAATAGCATTCCTCTCCCATCATTTTGTTATCCCACATTACAAAATCACAGGAAGGAAGTTTTTAATTTATAGTTCCATATTCTAAGACTTATTATTCCATCAAGAAATGCAACATTGGAGGGGTGGGGGTGGACATAAAGGACAAATCCAACACTGCAATTTGAAGAAGAGAATTACCATCATTAAAGGCTAGTTTTAGTTGGTGGATGGCAGTTTCAGAGTCCTCAGTTGAGAAACACAGAAACGAATAAAAAGAGGTTGCTGATAATTCCTGGTCATTAAGACTTATGCTTCTTCAGGTGTCTTTGTAGTGAATGGCAAATAGTGGCGGTTCAAAAGTCCTGTTATTTTTACTTTCAACCTCATTTATTATAATTAATGATAAAAATTTTTTTAAAGAAATAATGTTGGATGCGTGGGTGGCGCATCCGGTTAAAGGCCTGCCTTCAGCTCAGGTCATGATCCTAGGGTCCTGGGATCCAGTCCTGCATTAGGTTCCCTGCTTGGCGGGGAACCCGCTTCTCCCTCTGCCCCTCCACCCCCCCACTTGTGCTAATGCGCTCTCTTTCTCTCTATCACAAAAATAAATAAATAAAATCTTTAAAAAATAATAAAGAATTAATGTTTCCATTTTAGTGCTTTGCATGTATTGTAGCTTTTTACCTTTTCAACATTTTATGACTTCACCTTTTTATATTTCCATTTTAATGTAATTGATTCTTTTTATTTTTTAAGATCAATCTGAAAAAAGTTTTAAATTTTTTTTATATTCAAAACTAACAAAATATTTGATTTCGTTGATTCTATTTTTCCTCTTTGCCATTTCAATAAAATGTATCTTATTTTTAATACTTTTAAAGAGATACTTTTTTTTAATGTATTTGTCTTGTTATTCTTTGAGTAACTCCTTATGTTGAATGTTTAGCTCAGTATTTTCCAGCCACTTTTCTTCTCTAATATTGTGTTTAAGGTGATAAATTTTGCTATAAACATTATTTTACTCTTTCACTAGTATTATGTTGTAGTGTTTTTGTTATGCAGCTTTAAATATTTCTAATTTCTATTTTGATTTCTTCGCGGATCCAGACGTCATTTAAGAAGTAAAACATTAAAGGGGCGCCTGGGTGGCTCAGTTGGTTAAGCGACTGCCTTCGGCTCAGGTCATGATCCTGGAGTCCCAGGATCGAGTCCCACATCGGGCTCCCTGCTCAGCGGGAAGTCTGCTTCTCCCTCTGACCCTCTTCCCTCTTGTGCTGTCTCTCATTCTCTCCCTCTCAAATAAATAAATAAAATCTTTAAAAAAAAAAAGAAGTAAAACATTAAAAAGGTTATGAAGTTTTCCTTAACTTTTGTTATTTCTTTATTTAGTTTAACAATTATAGAAAATATAGCCTTAATTATAAAAATGACTGAAAATCTGTAAAATTTGTTGAATTTAGCTTAATGTCTTATACATGGTCAATTTTATAAACATCCTGTGATGCTGGAAATCAATTCACATTATCCTATTTTCCAAATATTGGTGATACTATGTATACAGAAATTAGATCATATTTATTGACTGTCTAAATTTTTCTATTTGCTTACTGCATCTTTGTCAGCCTGAGTTATCACAGTTATAGGGTTTTTAAAAACTACTATTGTAAATTTTTTCCTGGCTGTACTATCAAAGTTTACTTTACATATGTTAAATCTCTGCATTCCCTAAATATAATTATTAAATTACTATTATTTCCAACTTTGTTGAAACTTTTCTCCATATATAATGAAACTTATGTACCTGAATCAAGCTTTTTTACCTTAAATCCATGTTTTTATGCTCCTACTTGAATACTCCACCTTTTCTCACTCTGTTTTTTTCAAATTTCTTTTTCATTTATTCATTCATATATTCACTATTCATTTATTTATATTCATTCATTTATTCACTTGCTCTTATGAATACCATATATTCAAATTTCTACTTATCTCATTTGAATGCCTCTTTCTGCAAATTCTAGTCTATTTACATTTGTTGGGTTTTCATATATTTATATTTATGGCAAACAAGTTACTATTATTGAATTAAGAAATAAATGGGGGAGAATAAACAAAACTTCATGCAGAAGAATTCCAAATAACTTATGTATTATCCTCAAGAAGGTGAAGCATAACTCCCCATCAACTAAGTGTGGCTGTGCACACTGACCTTTTCCCAAATTAGTTAGAAAACACATGACATTATAGTGGAAGTAGACAGTGCCTCAGCCAGGTGGTCTAGCTTAACATCCATCAGTGTTAAGTCATGTTAGCATGCACCTTGACCTGATGAGTGGCAAATGATACTTCATTTCTATGATCTTTTCCCAAACACTTGTAACACCAGTCTAAACATGAGAAAAATATCATGAGGACTCAAACACCTGATTAGTAATCCTCAATATCATTCAGGTCATGAAAAACAAGAAAAACCTGAATCATTCCTAAGTCTAGAAGAGCCTAAGAGAAAAATGACTAAATGAAATGTATTCTAGATAGAATGCTGAAAAACAAATTAGGACAATCTCAAAAAATCTAAATATATTGTAGATTTTAGTTAACATTAATAATTAGTTGGTGACAAATGCACCATAGTGGTTTTGGATATGTGATGCATAAAAAATGAATATTTGGTTATTTGGATGACCAAAATATATTTCTTTTTTTTTTTTAAGATTTTATTTATTTATTTGGGAGCAAGTGAGAGAGAGAGCGAGAACGCACGCACACAAGCAGGGGGGAGGGGCAAAGCTAGAGGGAGAAGCAGACTCCCTGCTGAGCAGGGAGCCCAATGCAGGACTCTATCCCAGGACACTGGGATCATGACCTGAGCAGAAGGCAGACGCTTAACTGGCTGAGCCAGCCAGGCGCCCCAAAATATATTTCTCATATATATTTGATCTTTGTCCAAGGTTCCTGGATCACAACTCCCAACGCCCTTGGAATTTGTTGAGTTATAAGAGAAATGGGAACATCTTTTGTCATAATATTTCATCTTTTGTTCTCAATTCCTGAAATCTCTTCAGAGCCATAAAGGTGAAATGGGTGTCTTGTTATTCATTCATCACAACGAGGCAACTTTTGGGAAGCATCTAAAGATGGGGGCTGGTTTTTAGGGTAATCAACTATAAATAGAGGGTTGGAATGTTTAGTTCTACCTCATTTAACTCCTGGGTACGGAGAGGGGCTGGAGATTGAATCAATTGCCAATGGCCAATGATTTAATTAATCATGCCTATGTAATGAAGCCTCTATTAAAAACCCAAAAGGATCAGATTTGGAGAGCTTCAGGGTTGTTGAGCACATGGAAATTTGGGAAAGAGGGGCACTCCCAGAGAGGGAATAAAAGCTTGATTCCCCTCTCCCCATACCTTGTCTATGCATCTCTTCCATCTGATTGTTCTGAGTTATATCCTTTTATAATCAACAGACCATCCAGTAAGTAAAATGTTTCTCTGAGTTCTGTGACCTAGTCTAGCAATTAATGGAACCCAGGGAAGGAGTGGTGGAACCTCTCATTCGTAGCCAATCTGTCAGAAGTACAGGTAATAATGTGGACTTGAAATTGGCACCTAAAGTGAAGGGGGAGCAGTCTTATGGGACTGACCCCTTCTTCTGTGGGATATGATTCTATCTCCAGGTGGATAGTGTCAGAACTGAGTAAATTGTTGGACACCCAGTTGGTGTTGGAGAATTGCTTATTGGTGTGGGATTGCATCCACCACACACACACACACACACACACACACACACACACACACACACACATATTGAAATTGGTGAGTATAATCTTTAGTAATATAAGATGTTAATAATAGGGAAAACTCGGTGTGAATTATAGGAGTAGTTTCTTGAGACTTTTCTGTAAATATAAAAGTATTATGAAATTTAAAACTTTATTAAAAAGTAAATAAGATTAAAAATAAAAACAGTACAGACACACAGATTCAGCTTGAAGATGAGCCAGTTTGAATTTGGATTGTGATTTCAAGGAATCTGTAGTTCAATTTGGGGAGAAGTGCTATCTTTACAGTATTAAATCTGCCAATCATGGTGTATCTCTTCATTCATTTAGATCCTGTGAAAAGTTTTCTCGGCAATGTTTCGTAACTTCTATTCTACATAGAGATGTTGGACATTTTGTACTAAACTTGTGGCTAAGCAGGGCGCCTGGGTGGCTCAGTCATTGGGCGTCTGCCTTTGGCTCAGGTCATGACCCCAGGGTCCTGGAATCGCGCCCCACATCGGGCTCCCTGCTCTGTGGGAAGTCTGTTTCTCCCTCTCCCACTCCTCCTGCTGGTGTTCCCTCTCTTGCTGTGTCTCTCCAAATAAATAAAATCTTTAAAAAAAAAGAACATAATTCAATTCAATCTTTTATTGCTAAGTGTACAGTAGTTGTAGTATTTTTTTAGATATCTTCAAAATGTTTGAGAACACATACACCTTTTATGAATTGTTGGATTCAATATGTTAATATCTTAAGGGTTTTTATGTCTATGTTTATGAAAGGTATTATATATTTTTTTCATTATACTTTGTGCTATATTCCCTTTAAAGATTTTATTTATTTATTTGAGAGAGAGAGAGAATGAGAGATAGAAAGCACGAGAGGGAAGAGGGTCAGAGGGAGAAGCAGACTCCCTGCTGAGCAGGAAGCCCGATGTGGGACTCGATCCCGGGACTCCAGGATCATGACCTGAGCCGAAGGCAGTCGCTTAACCAACTGAGCCACCCAGGCGCCCTGTGCTATATTCCCTTTAGTTACACTGGCCTCATAAAATAAATTTTATCTCCCTCTTTTATCTGAAATATTTGTTTCAACAACTTTCCTTTGTTTTTAGAACGTTTTTCATTTTTATTTTGTTGGGTTTTTCTCCTGTACACCTAATATTTTGTATAAAAAAGAACCATAGAGTCTCCTAGTAGCATTTTCCAAAACACTATATATTCCAGAAAGGGGAAGTTTTTCTCACTCTGAAATTTTGATTAATCTGGACTTTTTTTCTTTTCCTAGCAGGAGCACCATGTCATTGCATGTTATCCAGAGGCAGAAGTTCTATCTACCTGCACTCTCAACCTTCATTTTTTGCTTTCACATTTTTATTTTATCCTTTTTCTGCACTAAGTTTAAATTAACTATTTCAAAACTATTCTACAGTTTCTGAATCTTCTGTGGTTGTATATAGCCTAATATTTAATTCCTCTAATACATTTTCTATTCACTTAGTTAACTTTTTTTTTTTTTTTTTTTTTTTTTTGTCCTATGCATCAACTGTGGCTTCCTTTCAGGTTAAACACAATGAAATGTGTTTCTTATATTATGCAATTTTCTACTGTAAAGTATAACACTAATACCACCTCAAAATTTGTCTCCTCTTGTTCACCACATAGAACCCTCAGATTATATTTAAAAAAGAAAAAAAAATTGTCCAGAGTTTATAGTTATCATCTAGGGGTGGGATAGGTCTGTTAGGAGGTATTCAGGCACAACAAAAACAGCACTATATTTATATAAAATACCTTAAAAACTACTTGTTAATAATATTTCATCCCATGAAACATATTTCTAGGACTGTATATCCTAGAATGTTCTTGAAAGGTTAAATTATTCTACTCTCTCTATACTGATTTTCATAGAATCTCATTATTGAGCACATTAACTGTATCATTTAAGATCTCAGAGACCCCATTAGCAAAATGAGTTGATAATCTGGTAGTATTTCAAGGTAGTCCAGAGTTTATGAATGTCATTGTTGTCTAAGTTTTGGCTAAATTTCTACATAAGAACTGTAAATAAGAGTATCCCTGGGGATAAGAAATATCAATATATCTGTGCTAAATAATGAAAATAAATGTGTGTAGAGAAAATCCAGCTATACACATAAAGTTTTGTTAAGAATGAAATGACTTTACATTTTAGGACTTATTTTAAGGAAAATCTAATTTATGGAAATACAGATTCCCAGATATCAAATCATTAACTTTATTAGGAAGACTGTTTCTATACCAAGGATTTAAAAAAAAAAACAATATCACAATATCTCTTAGATTATATGTGGATAATTTCAAAAACAGAAACAAAAACAAAAGAAAGAAAGAAATATGTTGGAACAATTTTTTAATGAAACTTGCATTGGGTTATAAAGATAATAAATAAATTGACCTATGAAAGGGCTGATATAATCAGAAATAATAATCAAAAAATGAGAAAATTCTGAGATATATATTGGGATATAAAGCTTTAATAAAGAGACAGTACCTACCAAAGGGTAGTGTAAACTATAATACTCCTGTGATGTTGCCTCCCTAAGAAAGGAAGTAACTTGATCATATCTTTAATGTCTTATACTTTTTAAAAAAAAGATTTATCCATTTATTTGAGAGAGGGAGAGAAGGTGAGAGAGTGTGGGTGTTTGTGCTCCAGTGGGGGAGAGGGGCAGAGGGAGAGAAATCTCAAGCAGACTCCCTGCTCTGCAGGGAGCTCGTGGGGCTTGATCTTTTGACCCATGAGATCATGACCTGAGCCAATATGAAGAGTTGGATGCTCACCCGACTAAGACACTGAGGCCCTTGCCCCAACTTCTTATACTGTTTTAAAAGAAAAAGATATAGTGTTTGAATCTGAAATATTTTGAATTTATATATTGTTAGGGTAAGAATTTTGTATTTTGCATATTATCATATTTTATCATTTGTCTATACAAGAATACATCAGAACGATAATTTTTACATCCAAAGACTTCTTAAGCCAAAATAATACTTTCATTGCTTTTGTACATTCAAACATGCGTCAGCATTGTTCTATATAAAACATATTTAGAAATATCTAAATGAGGGGTGCCTGGGTGGCTCAGTCAGTTAACTATCTGACTCTTGGTTTCAGCTCAGGTTATGATCTCAGGTCCCAGGATCAAGCTCGGCATCAGGCTCTGGCTCATCGGGGAGTCTACTTGAGATTCTCTCTCTTCCTCTCCCTTTGCCCTTCCCCCCATTTGCTCTCTCTCTAAAAGATAAATAAATCTTTAAAAAAATATTTAAATGAGAAAATTATGCTTTGTTAATGGAAAATACTGAATAAAGGAAGATTAATTTTGTGAAAACTTTATGAAAGCTCTTTATTTATATCACTGGCAAACCCCAGTATTTTTTTCATCATTCTAACAAAGTATGAGCCAAGTAAAATATTCAAATGTAAGGGAATCATCTTCAAAAAAAATCCCCCCCCAAATAAAAACCTTCCAAGCTACACAAGCAGATTCACTTTCTTATACACTACTTAATGTCACAGTTCTTTCAAGCTGATGGCTTATAAACGAGAGAAATCTATTTCTCCTAGTTCTGGAGTCTGGGAACTCCAAGGTCAAAGTGCCAGTATGGTGAAGGCCCTCTTCCTAGTTCATGACTAATGCTTTCTCACACATTGGAAGGGGGTAGGGATCTCCCTGGGTCCTCTTTTATAAGGCACTAATTCATGAGGGCTCCACCCTCATGGCTTAAGCACTTCCCAAAATCTCCACCTACTAATATCATAACATTAGGCATTAGTATTTCAAAATACGAATTGGGGTGGAGAAGAACACAAACATTCAGACCCTAACACTTATGGATTAACATTTCTTTGTAATTTAAAGTTTATTTAAGACACACTTATACAGTGCTTAGTATGTTTGGTGAATGGTTTCAAGATCTTTTACAGATAATAACCCATTTAAACTTCATAGCATCTCAGTGAAATAAGTATTGTTCCTACTCTGATTTTGGAGACAAGGAAATTGGGGCTCAAAAAAGTTAATTGCTGAGATTTTATAGTTACTAACTGGGAGAATTAAGATTTAACCCAAATGATCTATCAGATCAGTTTTTTTTTTTTAAGATTTTATTTATTTATTTGACAGAGAGATAGAGTGAGAACACAAGTAGGCAGAGTGGCAGGCAGCGAGAGAGGGAGAAGCAGGCTCTCTGTGGACCCTGGGATTGTGACCTGAGCCGAAGGCAAAGGCTTAACCGACTGAGCCACCCAGGTGCCCCTCAGATCAGTTTTTAACCACAGTGCCATACTGCAATTTTTTTTTTTTTTTTTGGTCTGTGAATAGTGACTATATCATCAGTCTACAGAAATGCTATCAACATTTGTGCTAGTTGTTTGCATTCATTGTCACTACTGCCAAAGAAAAACAAGAGCTGGACAGTAGTTAAAGCAGTATAAACAGATTTCATTTAGAAAAAAAAAAATGGCGATAGGTGAAAGACCTCAGGGTTCAAGTCCAAAAACAGCATGGGCAAGTGGGAATTTATAGCCAACGAGTACGGTGAGGTTAAGTAGATGGATATTTAAAAAGAGGTAAGTTGGGGGATGCCTGGGTGACTCGGGTAGGCGACTGCCTTCAGCTCGGGTCATGGTCTCAGGGTGCTGGGATTGAGCCCTGCCTTGGGCTCCCTGCTTGGCGGGAAGCCTGCCTCTCCCTTTCCCACCCCCCTTGCTTGTTTTCCCCTCTCTCACTGTCTCTCTGTCAAATATATAAATAAAATCTTAAAAAAAAAAAAAAGAGGTAAGTGGGGATTCTGGCTACACCGACCTAACAATTTTTGGTGAAGGCAGACCAGAGTGATGAGGAACCCAATTAAATATTGAGAGTAATCAAATGGAGGAGGATTATGGATTCTGACTAAACTCAGTTAGCAAGATTCTTGTTAAAACTGGACAATGCAGAGATAAACAGAGAAGTCCAAAAGTCAAAGCCTAATTGAAAAAGAGCTCAGAAGAGCCTAAGTAGAGTTCAGTAAAAGAATATTTGCCACTCTACAGCAGAACAAAGTAAAAGAAGGAAATATGTTTGAAAAGTAAATGGGAGTGGGGCACCACTGAGGTGGCTCAGTGAATTAAGCAGTGACTCTTGGTTTCAGCTCAGGTCATGATCTCAGCGTCCTGGCATTGAGCTCACTTCAGGGCTCCGCGCTCAGTGGAGTCTCCTCCAGGATTCTCTCTCCCTCTGCCTCTCCCACTGCCCGCTCAAACTCTCACTCTAAAATTAATGAATGAATAAATAAATAAATCTTAAAAAAAAAAGTAAAGGAAAGTAAATGGGAGTTACTTTGGTGAAATTTTATTACTGATTTGGAAACAGGGTGTTGAGAATTCAAGCTACCAGATATGAATGCTGGGAGGAATGGAGAAAAGAGTACTGACACACCTTAAAATGGAAAATAAATAGGAGTTGAGTGTTCTGGGAAAACCAAACAAAGCTATAGTTTAAGTGGTTTTAAGAAATGATCTTTCATAATAAATATATCACTCAATATCCTAATATGGAATATGAACTTCAGAAAACTAGATTTACATATGAAGGACTTTTTTTCTTTTCTTTTTCTATTTTGATAAAAATAAGCTATAACTTTTCTTTAAGATTTTATTTATTTATTTGAGAAAGAGAGAAAGAGCACGTGATGGGGAGGAGCAGAGGGAGAGTGACAAGCAGATTCTGTGCTGAGCACGGAGCCTGCCGCAGGGCTCAATCACTCATAACTCTGAGATCCTGACCTGAGCCGAAATCACAAGTCAGATGTTTAACTAACTGAGCCACCCAGGAGCCCCCAAAATAAGCTATAACATTTAAAGTTTTTTGTTGCCAGAAGTAGCAGTGCATAAATCAATTTAAAGAAGTGTATATATATATATATATATATATATGCTCATATCATCAACATAGTCATTAATCACCTTGCAGAGGGTTCCCCTCTCAAGGAATCAGAGTGGGCTAACCCCTGGGGATTCTGAAATAGCTATCAGAAGGGGGCAGAATCAGATGAAAGGTAAACAGAGTTAAAGTGTGCTCAATTCCTGGTATTTTCTGGGAATGACAAAAGTGTAAAATTGTAAGATGTTAGTCTTTGCTAAATCAAGAAGGAAAGTTTCAACTTCTAGAAAATTATCAAGCATACACAAGTAAAAATGGAAAGCTGAAAATAATGAAAAAAATTCAAGACATGAGAAAGTGGGTACATAGAGTAGGTGGAATAAATTAAAAGCAAATCATAAATGAGAAATTATATTAAGTAAATGTACTAAATGCACTAAATATAATTAGATTGCTAAATAGATAACACCCAAATGTATTTTATGTGAAATAATCATATCTAAAGATTTGTTATGAAGAAAGTTTGAAAGTAAAATAATTAAAATGATGTTTATAAATAACCACTATTCAATGTATCTATTTTATAACACATAAGAGATATCAAGGAAATTTAATTCTTAGAGATAAAGAGGATAATTTATAATGTTAAAAGATTCAGTCTATGTATTCTAAACATACTATACTTAATAGCATGGTTTTAAAATCCCTAATGAAAAAAACACAACAGAAATGAAAGAGAGAAAGAAAGAAAGAAAGAAAGAAAAGAAGGAAGAAAAGGTAGAAGGAAGAAAAAAGAGAGAGAGAAAGAAGAGAAAGAAAGCAGAGAAAGAAAGGGGAAAAATGTAATAGTGAAAGGAAACCACCATATAAAGAGATTTAAACACACTTATTAGAGGTATTAGAGGTACACAGAACAGGCAGACAAAATATCAGTAAAAATATAAGTGCTTTGGCAACATTATTAATAAAATTCTCCTTATTATATATGCAAAACTTTGTACCCTGAATATGCAGTAAACACTCTTTTCAAGCACATGAGACACAAAATTCAGCATAAACTGGATCAAGAAGTAAAAGAAAATAAAAAATTAAAATCATGAATATATTCTCTGATCACATTGCAATTATACTAAAAGCAACCCCAAAATTACTAGAAAATGTACTTAAGATTGAATTTGAATAGACTTATAGTCTATGGAAGAAGAAGAAATCATAATATAAATAGAATTTTATCTTAATAATTATAAAATTATAGCATATTAAAATTAGGAGAGAGAGAGTGATAGAAAGTAGCCTCAAATATATAGTATAAGGGGAAAGTGAATAGTTCTTATGAGTTAATGATCTATATAAAGAAATAGAAATAGAAAATAGAAATAGAATAATTTAGAAATAGAAATATAGAAATAGAATTAGAATAGAAATAGAAATTAGAAATATATAAAATAGAAAATAGAAAAATAAGATTTCCAGTTCAGATGTAGAAACATTGCAGGAGATCATTACCCTATCCTAAAGGCCAAATGAGCCAGTTAATCTACAAAACCATAAAATACTTCAGCTCATCAGAGAAATGAGGACTCTAAGAAAGGTAACTAAAGTAAATTCCAGAAAGGACCTCAGTTTAGCAATTCTAAAGTTACTTGACATACTAGCATTGTTTATACTACAGATGAACAAATATGTAAATTAATGGTAAATAATGAGTCAGGTTTCTCACAGAGTAGAGTAAGCAAGGGGGAAAAGGTAAACAAACCCTGTAGTGCGAGAATGGAGTCAGGGGCCCCTGGGTGGCTCAGTCGTTAGGCGTCTGCCTTCGGCTCAGTTCATGATCCCAGGGTCCAGGGATCGAGTCCCACATCGGGCTCCCTGCTCAGCGGAAAGCCTGCTTCTCCCTCTCCCACTCCCCTTGCTTGTGTTCTTGCTCTCACTATCTCTCTGTGAAATAAATAAATAAAATCTTAAAAAAAAAAGGAATGGAGTCAAAGATGCCAGTGTAAACTCATGTTTACTTTAATATACATACATGTTCACACACACACCCATACGCATGTATAAATAAATATACATGGGTTAGCATATATACTTATATTTCCTGGCTTCATCTTACAGGTACTATAAGCAGTGACACACCAGTAGCTATCAGCACAACCCAGATCCTGGTTTCTAAATACCCTTTTCCAATTAAGAAAGAAATACAGAGATCCTTGAGAAAACAGCTGATTCTAGGCCAGGATGGGAAAAATAAAATATGATACTACAACCCTGTATACGGTGCCAGAAAGAAAGGGAATGTTAGGTTAATAATGGAAACATATCAAAAGGACAGAGAAGTCAAACTAAAAGAACTCCAAAACTGGAGAAATTTTAGACAAAATTAGTAATGATTGTATTTGATGACAATCTGAAGAAGAAAATAGATATTGATGACTATATAGTGATATAAATGATTGAATGAATAAATAAATAAATGAGGGAGAAGAGAAAAGTCTGATGGAAGAATTTCAAATAATATATTCAAATGATATATATTTAGCTTAATTCCCCCCCCCCCCCTTGAACGTGGGCTGGACTTAGTGGACGTTTAAAAATAGAGTACAGAATGGGAAAAAAAAGCTGACTGCATTGGTACAGTCTGGCAAACACCTATACTTCATGCCTCAGTTTCCCCATCTGTGATATGAGGATAATGATAATATTTACCTCAATAGATAGCTATGGGTGTTATTAGTGAAGGCATAAATGATATAAGAAAGGATATGTGAAAAGTTGCTTAGAGTAGATCTTAAACGTTTCCATTACAAGAAAAAAATATAATTAGGTGACAGATATTATTTAGACTTAGTGTGGTGGTCATTTTGCAATATATACAAATATCAAATCATTATGTTGTACACCTGAAACTAATATAATGTTGTATGCCAGCTATACATCATTTAGAAAAAATAAAAATAAAAAACAAATAGAAAGTTTAAAAAAAGAAAGAAGGAAAAGGAGATGGAGCCATGGGAATTGAAGAGGCAGAACCTAGAAAGCAGACACCTTGGGCTGGAGTGGGAAAGGCCCAGCAATCAATAAATTAAAATAATTTTAAGAAACAAAAGATCTTCCCCACTGCAAAAAAACACCCCCCCTCCCCCAAAACAACGAAGTACATCAGAATAACTTGGCAAACATCATCTAAAGCAGTGATCAAGGTTAACTTCACCAGTTAGGTCAGGTTTTCAGTTGTGAACCGCTGTCAGGATGCAAGGGGAAGGACAGCTCACCTCTATGACATTTTGGCAAAGACTCATTACCACAGCCTGATTGGGAGAAAACATCAGTCAATGCTAAGCTGAGGGCTATTTTACAAAATATCTTACCAATATTCTTCAAAAATATCAAGACCATGAAAAATTAGGAAAAAACTGAAACAGACTAGAGTGTAATAAGGTAACATGGCAACTAAATTCAATCTGAAATCTTGAAGCCCATCTTGTAAAAGGATGGCTTTCATTTTCTTAACTTCACTTAAATTAAAAATCTCTTTTTTATCATTGGAAAGATAAGGAATAGGGGCGCCTGGGTGGCTCTGTCTGTTAAGCATCTGACTCTTAATTTTGGCTCAGGTCATGATCTCAGGGTTGGGGGAATTGAGCCTCACTCTTTTTCCATGTTCAGCGGGGAGTCTGCTCCATATTCCCACTCTCTCTCTCCCTCTGCCTCTTCCCCTGCTCTCTCTCTCTCTCTCTAAAATAAATAAATAAAATATTAAAAAAAGATAAGGAATAGAGTGGGAAAATTATATATATCTATGTGTATAAACACATCCATCCATTATTACCCAAAAGCATGTATAGAGAATAGAAAAATAACTCTACAATTAAATTAATAAAACTAAACCTATAGAAAAATAGGCAAGAGTCTCAATAAAAGCACTTCACCAAAGAAAGTATCCAAATGGCATATGAACATATGAAAAGGTGCAGAAATATTTAGTCAACAAGAGAATACAGATTCAAACTATAATGAAGTACCACTACACACTCACTTGAATGGCCATAAATAAACATGGTATTTTCTGATGGCCTGCATGTGAATTAATTGGAACTTGCATACACTGCATGAGTTGATAAAGATTCTTTGGAAAACTATTTGATAGTTTCTACTACTGGTGAGTATTTACATGCCTTACGATCTAGCATTTCTATTTATAGGCATATCCTAATAGAAATATATTCAAACTTTACCCCAAAATACATAAAAGAATGTTCATGGCTGCCCTGTCATCAATAGCCAGAAGACAAAAAAAAACTTAAATATCAATCAAAAGAAGCATGCATAATAATTTTTGATATATTTATACAATGAATTACTATCATCATGGATTTAAAATAAATAAATTATTACTGTACATGAAGACATTGATGGATCTCAGCATAATGGTGTGTAAAATAAGCTAGACAAAAGAAAGTCTTTACTGAATAATTAATTTATACGAAGTTGTAAAAAAATAAACATAATTTAAATATAATCCATGGCAGGGGAACACTCCCGTGTTGAAGACGATACTTTGTTTCTTCATTTGGATGATGGAGACCCCCATATATTCACTTTTTGTAAATTAATTGTGCTGTAAAGTTATGATTTCTGATTTTTATAAATATATATTATACATCAATAAAACTTTAACAATACAATAAATATTTGAAGCAACATAAGGCAATCATTGTTCTATTTCCTTAGTCCATGAAGAGTTCTTTTAAAATAGTGGGAAAGAAAATAAAATGTTACCTTTAACATAAAAGCAAGAGAAGATGATTTTAAAATGACTATGTGTGTTCATTTTAAGTGACTAGGTTATACAAAGCATCTCAAGAGAATGATGTATTAAAGTGACAATAAGACCAGAAAAATACTTGGAAATGTGTAGTTAAAGGGACAAGAATTAATGCTATCTGAATAATAATGAGTTCGGGAAAAACTTTCTTGTATATACATTCACTTTTCAATTATGTTCTCTAAATTCTCTTTAAGAACTTCAGTCGACTAACCTGGAGCAAGAGAGTGAATAAAATATAATAGCACTATGCATTTTATATTGACTTTGGAATACATATAAGACAATAATATTAGAATATTGGAATGAGTTTTAAAATATCTCACTTCTAAAGTTGTGCATATATTTCATTCTTCTTAAAATAGAAAGTCATTCTATTACCTCTTTTTATTCCCCAGTTGCTGAAATAAAATGTCTTTGTAGAGCTCCATTTAAATATGTTTGAGTTATCAAGTAAAATACAGGTTCTAAGACATAGTAATCTTGAGCCTCTGCCTGCAATTGGCTGGGTTTTAAGAAAGATTATGATAAAATTAAATCTTCATATTTTAATATTTCCAAAACAGTAAAATCGAATGAACTTAATGTGTGCATATTTGAGGACTGAGTTACAGTCATGAACAGAAATGTGTGTTCCAGCAAACCTTATTTTATAATAAAAGCATGGGGGCGCCTGGGTGGCTCAGTCAGTTAAGCAGCTGCCTTAGGCTCATATCATGATCATTCTCCCTCTCTCTCTGCTGCTCCCCCAGCTTGTGCTCTTTCTCTCTCTTTCTCTGCCAAATAAATAAAATCTTAAAAAAAAAAGCAGGTTTTTCACTATGGTCTTTAGAATGTGTTCATGTAACAGTGGGGAGATTAGTGAAAACTAATGTGTTGACAGTCTAGATTAGCTTCCTAGACCTGAGATAGATCTGAGTTTTCTTTATAACTTATTTTCAATATATGTTTAAAACCATGGTAAAAAAAAGAACTATAAACATAACTGTCATAGGTGTCTTGTCAAAGAAAATAAGGCATGTTATTTCTCATGTCAAACAATTCAAATTCATTTTCAGTGAAAATAAAAGAATTTTAGTAAGAGGAGATAGGCTTTGAATGGGTATGCCAAAAGTCTATATTCTAGTTTCTTTGGCATGATATAGGTTTCTTCAAATGACGTATTTGTTTTGTCATTCATTCAGCAAATAATCATGGAGCTTCAATATGCAAGGCTCTGTTTTGGGTGGTCACACAAATGGGGAAAACAGGCCAAGAACCCTGGCTCTCTTGAATTGTACACTCTAGTGGAAAAACGTCGACCAGAAAAGCAGCATATTTACCAAGAATTTATTTATTATATTAGAAGATAATAATTGATAAGTAAAAATATGTAGCAAAACTTCACGAGGAAGGGCTGGATATGGGTAGCTGAAAGGCAACACTCTTCGGAGACAAGAAAATTATAAAGGATGTTGTATAATTCCTAAAATGGCAACCAATGTAAGGTGCTTTTTTTTTTTTTTTTTTCCATAGCCAGGATACAAGGATTCAGGAACCAAGATTCCAGCCAAGGTTGGAAATAGAAGTGGGATACCTGTGAGAAAATGAAAGGAGAGCAGACTGACTGAAGTTTTATACAAGATGAAGAGTAGAGGTAGATGTGGGTAGAAGCCAAATTGTGTTGGACCATTCAAGGTTTGAGTTTTATTCTATGTAAAACCAGAAGCTATGGAAAGACTTTGAGTAGGTAAGTGAAATAATAATATTTGATTTTTTAAGATTTTATTTATTTATTCAACAGAGAAAGAGAGAGAGAGAGACAGCACGAGTGAGGGGAGGGTCAGAAGGGGAGAGGAGGAGGGAAAATCTTAAGTAGACTCCAAGCAGAGCATGAAGCCAGAGGCGGGGCTTGATCTCAAGACCCTGAGATCATGAACTGAGCCGAAACCAAGAGTCAGGCACTTAACTGACTGAGCTACCCAAGCGTCCCAGTAATATTTGAATATTAAGAAGGTCTTTGCAAGTGTAGAATTAGGCTAAACTAGAACAAGTGAGAGAATTAAGAGGCAGTTGTAGTAGTGATGGAAATTGATGTCAGTGGTCTGGGCTAGGCTGTTGGAGGGGGAGTTGGAGAAAAGCAATGAGACAAAAAAAAAAAAAAAAAAATCCTGATGGATGGGATGTTGCAGATGAGGGGAAAGCAGGTGGAAATAAAGCTTGGTTCCAAGGTTTCCAGCTGAAAGAGCCAGGCAGATAAACATGGCAATTCTTGAGATCAGATAGAGTGTGGGGTAATAGGTAGAGATAAAGACATTGTGATTTAGTGTGGAAAACCAAGATAAATATTTAAGATATTTAGCTTTAGATGAATTTGAGATTTTGAAATGGAGATGCCAATTACTTAGATAGATTAGAGATCTCATAGAGACCAAATTTGGCTGTAATGTGGATAAATGCATTTTTACTTTTTAATCTATAAGAGTGAACACAGAGCCAAAAATGAGGCTAAAAAAATTCCTTCATCCAGAATTCCACTAGAGGATTTGAGTCTACAAAATGAACCAAAAGCTTTACTGAGATGAAGATGAACACTAAGAGAGAAAGGAGAGGAAAGAGGAGGAAGACGAAGGAGAAGTAAGAAACTTGGAAGAACAATGTAAATGGCACTTAAAGGAGGGACATTCCTGAAAAGGAAGGAGTGGTCTTTTGGGTTTAATACTCTTGAAGGTTTGGGGATGCCTGGGTGGCTCAGTCGGTGGTTGGGCGTCTGCCTTTGGCTCAGGTCATGATCCCTAGGTGCTGGGATCAAGCCCCGTTTCAGGCTCCTGGCTCAGCAGAGGAGTCTGTTTCTCCCTCTCCCTCTGCCACTCCCCTGGCTTGTGCTCTCTCTCTGTCTCAAATGAATAAACAAAAATCTTTAAAAAAATACTCTTGAGGGTTTAAATAAGGATCTTTGGAAATCTACATATATATCATTGCTGTTTCATGATACCTGACACAGGTCATCAGTAACCTTAACAAAAGTATTTTCAGTGGACTGAAACAGAGGCAGAAGTCAGACTGAAGTAGACTGAATTATGACAGGGAAGTGAAGAAGTGGCATTATCTCATTAGATACTTTTTAAAGAAGCATGGTAATATATAACAGAGAAATGCAATGACAATTAGAGAAAAATATGGGACAAAAGAATGATAACATTTGGGCTCTTGCTGCAATTCTTTGTTACCAAAGAAATTTTATTCATAGTATGTTTGACAGAGAAGAATAGATAGTTGTTAACTGTAAGGGCTTTGGGGTGAGACAGCTGGGCCAGTTCTCAAATATTTTACTGGCTAGCTCTGTGATCTTGAACAAGGCACTTAACTACCCTAAAACTTGGGCTCTTTATCACATACATGTCATGTCTACCTCAGTTTCTTGTGAGAATTAAATGAAAGAATATATGTGGAGCATTTAACACAGCCCCTGATACATGGTAAATTCTCAATAAATTTCTCTCTTTTATTCCTTTTTACTCATATTCTATTATTATTATTATTATTATTATTATTATTATTTCCCTCTAGTTTAACATGGCAACCAACTAGTCAAACCAACATAAAACCCAGGATAAATTTAGAAGGACGTATCTGTGGTGCATGTCACTTTTTATGATATTTTTAGAGAACATGAAATTATTTTCTATGCAATTCTTTTGTCTACAGAATGTTTTCCACTTTCTTATTCCTGGCATGCAGGATTTGGGACAATTTTTTGAACATAGGATGGTTCAATCTTGAAATAAAGGTGAAGTAATTCTACAGATTGCCACTTGAGGACAGAAGAGAGTCAAGCAACATCTGAGAGGAACTATTCAGGGTCCAGTTGTACTTGATGCTAGGACAGGTTTCTCTAGTGTGGGAAACTCAGCAGAACCAGAGAATTGTTTTGATTAGGCTCATTGTTTTAGGGTTAAATAATGTAGCAGAAATCTATCCCAGATACACAGTTTATTTGCACTTCAAAGGTATTAAGGGGTCAATTTTTATTTTATCATTCTGTTCTTTTGCCTCTAGTATAGCTTTCACATTAATTCTGCATATTATTATTTTTTTTCCAAATCAGTATAGCTTTTATTGCATCTTTAAAATATCACAAATAAGTCTGAAAAATCATCTGGCATTATATTATTTTTGTTTCCATGCTTGTCACCAACCACCATTATATGTAAAATCTGTGAAGGCTGGGGCCATGTCTCACTTGGACAGTTCTTTAGCTTCGCAGACTCTCCAGGGATTCAATTTCAAAATTCATTATCATCAGTGTAGACAGAGGCAACAGCAAGATAGTCCTAGATTAATGATTAGAGAAGCAGAGATACACATAAGGGTCATTCACATTCCTCTCTATATTTGATAGGCTTAGGTGTGTTATAAGCCAAGATCAGTGCCAGAAAATTCAGTGAGTGTGCCTTAAAGTGTACTCTCTTGATGAAGAAGTTACAAGGAAATATTTATTCAATGTGTAATATGTGTCAGTGTTACATGCTTTGACATATGTTATTTCATTTATTATCTCAAGAATTTGATTAGTTAGTGAGGAAACTGACACACAAAATGCAACCCACCTAATATAACAGAGCTAGTATATTTTGGAGCTGTTAAAGAAAAATTACACCAGAAAAGATGAGAAAAAAGAAACTGTTTTATTCTGATACTATTGCTAGCAGTAGGGGAGAAAGCACAGATCAAGTTCCATCTCACAAAGGTGAGGCAAGAGTTTATGGATCATGAAATTAAGAAAATTACTTTTTTTTAAAAAGATTTTATTTGTTTATTTGAGAGAGAGAATGAGAGACAGAGAGCATGAGAGGGAGGAGGGGGAGAAGGAGAAGCAGACTCTCTGCCGAGCAGGGAGCCCGATGTGGGACTCGATCCCGGGACTCCAGGATCACGACCTGAGCCGAAGGCAGTCGCTTAACCAACTGAGCCACCCAGGCGCCCCAAGAAAATTACTTTTTAAAGGTCACAGGTTTTTTTTTTTAATAAGCTAGACAATATGAGGCTTCATTTTTTAATATAATTGATTGATAAGAGAATCGCAAAATTACCAGTATGAAAAAATGAGCAAAGAATAAAGCAGAAAACATATTAATAATATTCAAAACAACATCTCCAAACATATGCACACAATTTTATAAACCATATTTCTCCCTTTCTGAAATTAGTCCCAATATCCAACATCTTCATGCACCAAGATACACATTTCAACATTATTTAGAAGATGGAAATTTAGAAACAGCTTAAGTATTCAACAATAAAGATATTCTACAAGACACTTGAGGATACTCTATATTATAGAGCTATTAAATTCATGCTTAAATATGAATATAACCAGGTAAAAGCATACCCAATAATGGAGAACCAGTACGAAATGACAACTGAAGTGCAAGCAGAGATGTCTCCCTACCACCCAGGAAAAATATTTTCTTTTCTTCCTTTTTTTTTTCATTTTTATTTTCCCATCTTCCATGATCATGAAAATCTTTCTGAATAAAAGAAATCCATGATTTTGAAAATAAATTAATACTTTACAGCTGTTGGGGTGGGGCACCTGGGTGGTTCAGTTGGTTAAGCATCAGACTCTTGATTTCTGCTGAGGTCATGATCTCAGGGTCATGAGACAAAGCCCCACGTTGGCTCTGCACTGGGCATGGAGCCTGCTTAAGATTCTCTCTCTTCTCCCTCTGCCTATTCCCCTCCCACCACCTACTTGTGCACATGTGTGCTTGCGTGCTTGCGTGCTCTCTCTCTCTCTCTCAAAACAACAACAAAAACAACAAAAACTTCACAGCTATTATATAGATGCCATGCGGTTTAAGGAATGACTGCCCTGTTCCTGTTTCCAATACAAAACTTTTCCATGCCTCATAGTATAGATGTTGGGGTTTTCTACTATGTCCTAATTAAGTTCCTAGGGTGAATTTAAAGTCTTATGTTGAGAAAAATTCTGGATTTGGCTGTAAGCAATCTTATGATTTACCTTCAGGCGTGAATAGCTTGTCACAATGTTAACACGCAGGTAACCCCTCAGATTTTATAATGTTATCATCTACTTTCTGAGGGTACATATCTGACATCTAAAAAATATAAACCATCATTTTTATTATAGAAGACCCTTGCCTGAACTGACTTAAATCAGTACTAATCAAATATGTTTTGATTTGTTTCAAATATTGAAAAACCTGCTAGCACAGAATGCTTTGATAACCATGACAGAGGAGATGATGGTGGAGGGTAGTTTGAAGAGAGAAGAAAGTGTCTAATGTGTTACTCAAAGTCTTATATGAAAATATCATTGGTGACTTATATTTATAGGATATGCAGTCTGAAACCACTTTCATAATATGACTGTATACTTCCATGAGTTTAGTAGTATAGATGAGTAATGGACAGATGGCCCTTGGAATAGAGTGTTAACTCTCTTACAAGACAGTTATGGATGTAATAGTCTGGACCCAAACTACCTTTATACTTTTGCTTCAGAGTTTGTAAAGGTCAGCTATAAAATTAGTTCTTAATTGCATTTCCTTACCTATTTTGCCTAAAAAACTATTTCTGTTCTTATTAGCAATTTTACTAATGTGAATAATTACTATATGTAATACACTATATAATTATACATAATTGTATGTCTTACATACTGAAATAATCAAGAAAGTGAAAACTAAGGAACAAGAAGATGTTCCCAATCTAATAAGGAATATATAATATATAAAAGAATATTACTGAATTTATTTATTTATTTATTTTTAATATTTTATTTTTTTATTTGACAGAGAGACACTGCGGGAGAGGGAACACAAGCAGAGGGAGTGGGAGAGGGAGAAGCAGGCTTCCCGCCAAGCAGGGAGCCTGATGTGGGGCTCAATCCCAGGACCCTGGGATCATGACCCGAGCCGAAGGCAGCCGCTCAACTGACTGAACCACCCAGGTGCCCCAGAATATTACTGAATTTAGTAAATAAACACTAAGATATGTAGAGCCAATATAAATGTCAAATTCTTTATTTTTTACCTATTATTTCTGCAAAGAACGACTGATAGTCATTTATTTGCATTCTTATTTTATGTCTATCCAGAGAAAGCATATGCAAATATTAATACTTTAAGCTTCTCCAAATCACCTTTTCCTGGTGTAGTAATTTTATCAGAAATAATTTTGATCAGAATAGTAAAACTAGTACTAATTGGCTAAATTTCCTTATCAGCCATCACTCCAGTATGACTCTAGTTCTCCTGCAGAGATTTTTCTTTCCAAACCTCAGGAGGGAGATAAGAATTGTGGGTACCTGCTACCTCTGCTTATTATGGGTTTCTATTCCTGAGTGTTCAACTCCACCTCTAGTCTGTCTGGGATACAATCAGGCTTGATTACCAAACAATGGATACTCATTAAATGTTCTTAGTTTCCAGGCAACCACAGCTGTCAATCAGTGAAGCCTAACAGAAGCTTTTTCCAAATAATCTTTAATTTTTTTTTTTAAATACATCCTCTTCTCTCCACAACCATCATTTTTCAGCAACTCTAGAGTGCAGCACCAGATTTAGTTAGAATTGTCTCGTAAGTGATGTTCTTGCCTTTAATCTTTTCCTTCTCATCCCTCTCTTCTTTAAATACCTTTTTGGTTACTGATTTTAGTATTCTACATGTATGTGTATATACGAAATAGCCCTTATTCATATATTTTAATAATTTGTTCGCTATTTCTACCACCAACTATAATCTTGATCCAATTTGCCTGAAATATCTGGAGTATAAGATGTGCTCAATAATGACTGTCGCATGAGATGAATGAGGATGGGATGGATAAATAATAAACTGAAATGCAAATTCTCTTACAGAGAATTTATGTTTCTTAATACTCTGATTCACACTGGGGGCAATTCTCCAGGCATTTTTCATGTTGCTGTATGGGCTTTCTGAACAAAGGCACTGACTGTATCTTTTCAAGGAAGTTTGCATAGCAAACATTCTTGCAAGTTAGAAATAGTATCTCTCTTTAGGTCAGTGGAAAGACTTATTTCCTGAACATTGTAATAAAGACAGAATTTTTCCCTCTCCAAAGTCATTTTGGGGGAATAAAGATACCTTTCTCTCCTCAAAGATGAGTTGTTTATATTCAGGAGTAGACATAAGGTTCTACTCTTCTTTCAGAGGGAAGAATGGACAGATTAGCATCAGTTCTAATACAGGATCAGAATCAGATTCTAATTTTAGAATTCCTCTTCTATACCTGCATGTGCAGGTCACATTTGGCCCTTCCCAAAACACCTCAAGAGGATTGGGGCTTGGGGATCTGTGGCTAGGAGTTTATTCTGGTTGCTACTTTTGCCATAAGTAATGAATTGTCTACGTCTCTAGTCCAGTAATTTTATGTCTTACAAGAAAGGCAAAAGATCAGACCTTTCAGGTTCTGAATCAAAAGACCCACTTTAGCATTCTAATCCTATCTGCAACTATTATTTTATTTTAATTATTTAAGCATTATAGACACTACTCATGTAGACAAGTTCCCTTTAGAGTAGCATATTTAAAATATATATTACTAAGACATTTTTAGGTTCACAGTAAAATTAGGAGGATGATACAAAGATTTCCCAATCACCACTGGTCCCACATATGCATAGCCTTCCCCATTATTTGCTTCACTCAACAGAATGGTACATTGTTTACCAAGAATGAACCCACGTTGACAAATCATAATCACTGAAAGCCCATAGTTTATCTTAGGATTCATTCTGGTATTTTATCAAGAATGGGTTTGAACAAATGTATATCTGTCATTATGGTGTCTTACAGAGTAGTCTCACTGCCCTAAAAATCCTCTGTGCTCTGCCTGTTCACCACTCCACCTCCCTACATAACTAGCAACTTCTGATACCTTCACTGCATCCACAGTTTTGCCTTTTCCAGAATGATCCAGTTTACCTATATCCTTGTAAGCATTTGACATTTGTCATTGTTCCTATTTTTTATTTTAGTCATTTGGATAGATTTATCATGATATCTCATTTACTTTTAATTTTCAGTTACCTAATGAATAATGAAATCGGTATATTTTTCTGTGAAAACTCTGTCATATATCCTGCCCATTTTTATTTGAATTGTTTGCTTTTTACTGTTGAGTTTGAGACTTTATGTATTGTAAATAGTAGACACTGGTTTCATATGTGATTTGCCAATATTTTCTTCTAGTCTCTGCTTACCTGGAAAAATCTTGCTCAATCATGCTATACAATTATTTTTACATATTACTGGATCCAATTTGCCAATATTATGTTGAGAAAATTTGCATGTACACTCTGAAAGATGTAGGTCTATTTTTCCTTTGGTGTATATGTGCTTTCTTTGTTTGCTTTTGGCATCAGCGTAATACTGGTCTCGAAAAATAGGCTGGTAACTATTTCTTCCTCTTCTATTTCCTGTAAGAGGTTGCTTAATATCAATGTTAATTCTTCCTTAAATTTTTGGTGCTATTCTCCAATGAGGCAGTTTAGGTCTGGAGATTCCTTTATCAGGAGCTTTTTAATTAAAAATTTGATTCCTGTTATGCTTATAAGACTATTCAGGTTGTCTATTGCACCTTATAAGGTTTTGATAGTTTGTGGATTTTATGGAAGTAGTCTGTGCTTTCTAAGTTTTTGAATGTGTGAGCATAAAGTTGTTCATAGCATTATCTAATCCTTTTAATGGTTAAACTATATGTAATATCCCTTTTTACTTATTTTTTAAGTGAGTCCATGCCATGTTTTCCTCAATGGGAAACCACATCTGCCACATCTTTGAGATGCACTACCTTCAGTTATCTCCACATTCTTAATCCCCAAAACACTTTAAAGATGCCACTAAAATGTCACTTTTTATGTGACTTCCTTTCCTAGTTGTCAGATTTCTTCCTCCATTTTTCACTCTTTTGATGTATTTTACTGTCAAATTTCAACTCACCAGAGGAATATCAGAAAAATCTATTAGTCAGACAAAGCCAAGTTTATTAGACTTATTGCAGTAAAGGAGAATACCATCTTGACTGAGTGATACCAGTGTCTGTAAAAGGATTAAAAATAGTTCCCAATTTCCCTGGCTGCAAGCTGTGCCTCCTTATAATTTTCTGTCTTCTCTTTTCCCGCTTGCCTTTCTCTGAATTTCAACCCTTCCTCTGGACCTTGAAAAATTTTAAGTCTTGCAAAAACAGTTCTCAAAAGATTGTTCTGACAGTTACTTGATGGTACTGCACCCACAATCCCTAACAGGAGGCAGGGAATCCCACAACAATTTCCATATTTTTCTAACATAGGTTTTATACCAGTTAGAGATGAGGAGAAGTTCTGCCTCAGCTAAAACACAAGGACACTTCCTCCCTCCTCTCCTCACCCTATAAAACTCCGGTACTGCTTGGCTCAGGGAGCTATTTGATCTTTAGCTGCTTCCTGATGCACATCAGCTGAGTAAAGTTTTTATTTTATTTTATTTTTTTTATTTTTTTTTAAAGATTTTATTTATTTATTTGAGAGAGAGAGAATGAGAGATAGAGAGCACGAGAGGGAAGAGGGCCAGAGGGAGAAGCAGACTCCCCGCTGAGCAGGGAGCCCGACGCGGGACTCGATCCCGGGACTCCAGGATCATGACCTGAGCCGAAGGCAGTCGCTTAACCAACTGAGCCACCCAGGCGCCCTGAGTAAAGTTTTTAAATTGAAGGGGAGCAAAACATGCTACCCCCAAAAATGCCTTTAGGCATATTGATTATTGTGAATTAAAATTATTTAAGAAATAGCCAGTGCAGGGGCACCTGGGTAGCTCAGCCTGTTGAGTATCTGATTCTTGGTTTCTGCTCAGGTCATGATCTCAGATCCTGAGATCAAGCCCCATGTCAGACTCCTCCACACTGGGCATGGAGCCTGCTTAACATTCTTTCTCTCCCTTTGCCCCTCCTGCCCCAGGGAAAGAAGGAAGGAAGGAAAGAAGGAAGGAAGGAAGGGAGGAAAGAAAAGAAAAGGAAAGAAAGAGAGAAAAGAAAAGAAAAGAAAAGAAAAGAAAAGAAAAAAGAAAAGGAAAGGAAAGGAAAGAAAAGGAAAGAAAAGGAAAGAAAAGAAAAGGAAAGAAAAGAAAAAAGGAAAGGAAAGAAAAGAAAAGGAAAGGAAAGGAAAGAAAAGAAAAGAAAAAAGAAAAGAAAAGAAAAGAAAAAAAAAAGAGTCAGTACAAGACGGACACTCTGACCCTCCTTGGTCCCATGAAAGCATGTAATAAATCTCCCATGTGAATCTACCAATATTTTTTCACTGTGTTTTGTTTTTAAACAGACAATATTTTTTCATAAAATATTATTAATCATTACTGATGTATTCATTGACTCCACATATGCATTTTGAATGTGTCAGTTACATTTTGTATTCTGTGTTAAACAAAAGAAATATAATGCACAGCTTGTGAACTCTAGACACATGCAATGAATGTTAGTTTATTTTTGTAAACGCTTTTTGAGTACCTATATTTGTCAAGTCATGTCAGGTCTTGAGACAGGTACTATAGGTGAAATAGGGACCTACTTTTAAGAAGAGAATGATAGCAACATAAATAAGTAATTTCTTTAAAATATGACTCTTGGTGTGAAGCTTGTGCTACAGAAATTCCAAGCAGAGTCAAGGCAGATGGAGAAAATTTTGACTGCTGTAACTAAATAAGCATTTTTATTTATTTTATTTTATTTATTTATTTTTAAGATTTTTATTTATTTCAGAGAGAGAGAGTGTGTGTGCATGTACAAGTGCGGGGGAGCAGCAGAGGGATAGGGAGATGTATTTATTTATTTGAGAGAGCGAGAAAGCATAGGAGCGGGGAGAGGGGCAGAGAGAGAGAATCCTCAAGCAGACTCCCTGCTGAGTGTGGAGCTGGGCTCAATCCCACAACCCTCAGATTGTGACCTGAGCTGAAAGCAAGAGTCTGCTGCTTAACCCACTGAGCCACCCAGGCGCCCCAAAATCAGAATTTTTAGAATGTTTTCTATAAGTGGAAAGAATGTTTCTTAGAATGTTTTCTGTTAAGTGGAAAGTCCCCAGAATAAGTCAAAGCAATATACTATGCTCCTCATCCCATGTTCTCCAATAAGAAAATTTGTGGCTTATTCCAGGGAAAACTTTGGGTGAGAAATTGGAAGAAAGATAGTAATACTGATGGTGAAAATCACCAATTCTTCTCCCCAATATCCTTCATATATTTTTCTACATTTTCCATACTGTGAATATAATCACTGAGTCTGTATTAATCAGAGCTGTTCCTATCCTGATTAAGAGCCAAGCAAGACAGTCCATTAAGCTCTTCATGAGATTCTTGTGCTATTACGTCATACCAATCACTGCTATTTCAAATGTCCTTTTGGGATCACCCTTGAGCAGTTTAAAATTTGTTATTAAAAGTTTCCAAAGTGGGTTCAAATAGTTCAACCAAAAATATAGTCCTGAATCTATTTTTCTTCCAAATTACCTACATCCACTTTGATTATAGCCTACCAGAGGTTCTGAAATGGGATCGGAGGAAACAATGAATACATTCAATGATAAAATTCCAACAAGTTTGAATATAAATATTCCCATTATTAATTTTCCAGGGGTAAATTAAGTCACCAAAATTAAATCCGTGTAAGTTAAAATCCAAAGGATTTAAAGGAAAAAATGAATTTCTCCCATACTAATTCTATTCAGTCTCTATTAGAGGAATTTTCATTCAAAAACCTGTTTACAGGTGGGATTCTTGCAATAGGTGAAGTTGGATCATTTTCACTCTATTTAAGGGTGAGGTTACTTCAGGACCTTAGGAACTGAATTAGTCAATGGTTCTGTATTTCTTTTTTTTTTTTTTAAAGATTTTATTTATTTATTCATGAGAGACAGAGGGAGAGAGAGAGAGAAAGAAGCAGAGGGAGAAGCAGGCTCCAAAGGAGCAGGGAGCCCGATGCGGGACTCGATCCCAGGACCCTGGGATCATGACCTGAGCCAAAGGCAGACGCTTAACCATCTGAGCCACCCAGGTGCCCAATGGTTCTGTATTTCTGCCCCACATTTAAAGGGTTCTATGAATTAATAAGCTATATGAAGTTATCATGATACCAGCCCACTACAAAGTTTAGAAATCAAGCCAAACTCTAAGGTGTAGGATAGTTATGTCAAATAAATTTATTTTCTCAGGATGCAATATTGAGTCTAATAGAAAGACATTTGCCAAAGACCATAAAACTAATCATTTATATGAGAAGATGAGATAGGCTGAGACAATTAGCTTGGTTTCAGTCTACCATTAAAAAATTAATCTATGACAGCTATCCAGGGAGTAAGACCTTTTAACTTAAATTAGGGGACATCTCTCAGCATGAACTTAAAATAAATTAGGGGACATCTCTCAGCAAGAGATTAATCGGGGACACCTTGCTTTTACCAAATTGGGGCAAGTCGTCACTTTTTTGTTTTTTTACTATCTTCTCACAGGGAACGGAAAGTAAGACATTCCTGTCTACTTGCCAAATTATGAAATTTAAAACATTTGTAGCCTCAATCTTACAAGAGGAGTCTTTTTTTTTATTTTTCTGATAATTCAAAACCTCTTAATTTCTATTTTACCTTTGAGACCCATGTTTCTTAAAACCCCACGGGAAACTGTATGTGCACAATGTGCCCTTTACTTTGTTATGAGGAAATGTTTTTAATCCAGAACGAATGTAATTGCTACAGTGGATCCTTAACACTTCCAAGGGAAAATTATCCTTTAGTTTCCCCATAGGTTCTTATGAAGAATCACCCTCAGAAGACTACTGACCCACTGGCTATGAAGAACAAAAAGCACTGACATACGATCCTCAGTATACCTCAGTTATTAACACCTCTAGTCTTGAGTAGCAGGTTGTTTTTTGTTTTATTTTTTCCTGCTAAAGCTTACAGCAATGGGTTACATCTCTTGGATCCCATGGGCTTCTATATTTCCTTTTGTTTATCAGTATGCCTGAGCTGAGAATCGAATAGTTCAGCCTAATTCTTCAATTAATCCTGCTCTTAAATTGGTCCCTTGTCCTATCTACTTGACAGGAAAATTCAGTTCAAGCAAGAAAAAAATACATCCTAGCATCTAATGTCCTAAAAAGCCAGTATAAGTAGATGAGCAAATTAAATTGTCCATGGAAAAGAGATGAAGCCCAGCATTTCAGCTAGTCCTTCTTTGATTCCCAATGACATTTTTTTAAGGGTTTAATCTCCTAGGGAAAAATGACAGGTGTAACAAATATAACAAACATGAAGGAAGTATTTAGAATGAAAAGATGATAATCCTTGAATATCATAGTTTTGCCTTAGCAAAACTAGTAAGTAAAAAGAGGCAATTGTGTATGCTATTTGACACATGATACATATTAAAAAATATTGAGGAAAGAGAGAATGCTGATTGCTACAAGTAGTTTTGAAAATGCAAAGCCTACACTGTATTTTACACTATAGAAAAAAGTGAATTTAAAAAATAATATGAGCTTGAGTACTACTAAGATATCAAAATACAGCATTAGTTAAAGGTCGCTTATGTTGTCTTCAATGTATTCTGCAGTTTGTCAACTTAAAAGTGAGTTTCTGGCTTGCTTGTTTTGCCTTTCCTATGATATTCTGCTTTTTAAAGTTTATGGTGATAGCCTAAAATACACAACTCTTTAGCTCAAGATTATACTTACAAGAAAGCTATTTTACATGCTTTTGAGGAAAATGAACTTATTAAAAAATACCACTGGAATCTTATGGGATATTTCATAAAATCTGAAACATAAGGCACTGTATATTATAAGTAGTTTTATTAGATTCATTTATGTATATTTTCATATGCATATATATAAATATATATGTATGCACACACACATATAGACAAACATGTATTTTGTAGACTATCCAATCAGTCCAGAAAAAGATTTGCCATTTTCTTTTTTTATTGAATGTCTGGATCACTGGCAATACATGAAATCTTTCACCCATTGGATTATACTACATATATTATTCTACATGTATGTTATATATATATATAATATATATTATAGACCATTTTACTATGTACAATTTATAGAATAGTACAAACTATATATAATTTCTAAGATCTTATTTTTATATAGTTAATATTGAAATTAATATTAATATCATTAATCCTTGAATTAGTTATAATTTTTCTTTCATTACCTTTTTTGAATCCACACTGTTTCTTTTTTTTTTTTTTAAAGATTTATTTATTTATTTGAGAGAGAGAGAATGAGAGCGATAGAGAGCATGAGAGGGAAGAGGGTCAGAGGGAGAGGCAGACTCCCTGCCGAGCAGGGAGCCCGATGTGGGACTCGATCCCGGGACTCCAGGATCATGACCTGAGCCGAAGGCAGTCGCTTAACCAACTGAGCCACCCAGGCGCCCTTGAATCCACACTGTTTCTTATCTAGGATCTCTACTAATTAAAAAGCACGCTTCATAGTAGTAATAATCAAATACAACTATTGAGCACATACTGCATCTGGCAGTCTTTTTAGTGCTTTGTATGAATTATCTCATTTGTCCTCCTCACTGTGCCAGGAGGTAGGCACAGTTATTTCCATTTTGCAAGTGAGAACCCTGAGCACTGAGAGATTAAGTAAGTGAATGTATGAAGTCCCTCAGTAAGTGAAATCCAGAATTTGAATTTGGATGATCCACCTGGAGGACGCTCATAGATATACCCATTGTATGAGGTTAGTGTGCAAGGGTCCGGAGAATACACAGGATATTGCATAACCATTTACAATTTGCTTTCACGTTCAGGAAATTGTGTTCTAGGGCCCAGACTGACAGTAATTCTCTATACCTGCTGAGTCCTTTCTAGAGATGGGCAGAGTTCAAGCAAGTTAATTGCATCTCAAGATTCAGTGAGTTCTCTAAAATGGGGGATATTCTCCCAATATAGTTTATTTACGAGATTTGAAAATAAGCTTTGTAAAACACTTGATACAATTTCAAGCTCTATATAATTATGAGTTGTCATTAATAACAATGATATACCTAAAAATAAAAAATAATAGTTTTCTTTGGTATATGACCTCTTCTGTTTCTTCTAATTAGCTTAATAATACACCTGCTATTTTCTTCTTAAATATATTTACTTTTAAGATCTAGGAAAATAAATGTGAAGACAAAAACTTAAAAACTGTATGTATTTATCAAAAATAATAAAATACTTTGGCATAAACTTAACCAAGGAAGTAAAAAACCTGGACTCTGAAAACATTGATGAAAGAAATTGAGGATGGCACAAAAAAAAAAAGAAAAAAAGAAAGGAAAGATACTCCATGCTCATGGATTGTTAAAATGTCCTACCCAGAGCAATCTACAAATTTAATGTAATCCCTATAAAAGTATCAACAGCATTTTTCACAGTATTATGACAAATAATCCTAAAATTTGTATGAAACCACTAAAGACCCTTAATAGCCTAAGTGATATTGAAAAAGAAGAGCAAAACTGGAGGTATCACAATCCCAGACTTCAAGACATACTACAAACCTGTAATAATCAAAATAGTATGGTACCGGCATAAAATAGACACATAGATCAATAGAACAGAATATATAGCCCAGAAATAAACCCATGATTATATGGTCAATTAATCTTCTACAAAGGAGGCAAGAATATGCAATGGGAAAAAGATAGTTACTTCCACAAATGGTGCTGGGAAAACGAGACAGCTACATGCAAAAGAATGAAACTGGACCACTTTCTTACACTTTACACAAAAGTAAACTCAAAAAGATTAAGGACATAAATGTGAGACCTGAAACCATGAAAATCCTAGAAGAGAGCAGAGGCAGGAATCTGTCATTGGCCATAGTTAACATTTTTCTAGATAATGTCTCTTGAGGCAAGGGAAACAAAAGCAAAAATAAACAAGTAGGACTACATCAAAACAAAAAGCTTCTGCACAGTAAAGAAAACAATTAACAAAACTAAAAAACAACCTATTGAATAGGAAAAGATATCTGCAAGTGAAATATTTGATAACGGGTTAGTATCCAAAATATATAAAGAACATCAAAAACATAAATAATTCAAATAAATATGCGCAGAAGACATGAAAAGACATTTCTCCAAAGAAGACATATAGATGGTCAACAGACATATGAAAAGATGTGTCTCAAATCACTCATCATCAGGGAAATGCAAATGAAAACCAATGAGATATCACCACATACCTATCAGAATGGTTAAAATTAACAAAACAAGAAACAACAGGTGTTGGTGAGGATGTGGAGTAAAAGTAACCCTAGTGCACTGTTGGTGGGAATGAAAACTGATGCAGCCACTGTGGAAGACAGTATGGAGGTTCCTCAAAAAATTAAAAAATAGGATTCCCATATGATCTGGTAATTCCACTACTGGGTATTTACCCAAAGGATATGAAAACACTAATTCAAAAAGATGTCTGCACCTCTACGATTATTACAGCATTATTTACAATAGCAAACTATGGAAACAGCCCAACTGCCTATCAACACATGAATGGATGTAGAAGAGGTGGTATACAATGGACTATTATTCAGCCATAAAAACGAATGAAATCTTGCTTTTTACAACACGGATAGATCTAGAGAATATAATGCTAAGTGAAATAAGTCATTCACAGAAAGACAACTACCATATGATTTCACACATATGTGGAATTTAAGAAACAAGACAAATGAATAACAACAAAAAGACACAAACCAAAAAAAACAGACACTTATCTGTAGAGAACCAGCAGATGCTTACCAGAGGGAAGGTGGGTAGGGGGATGGGTGAAGGAGGAGAGGATTAAGAGTTCACTTATCTTGATGAGCACAGAGTAATGTGTAGAATTGTTGAATCACTATATTTTACACCTGAAATTAATATAACACTGTATGTTAACTATACTGGAATTAAAATAAAAAATATATTCATATAATTCATAACATAGCATATAGAAATGTTGAATCACAAGTTGTATACCTGAAATGAATGTAACATTGTGTGTCAACTATATTCAAAAAAATTTCAACAGTTGGCCAAAAGTCAAAGAGACTTTATTGTTTTTGTTGGGCCCTAATTAAATAATTGATCATATTTATAAGATGATAAGTAAGACATTCAGAACTTTGAAAGCAGACTTTCTTCAAAATAAAGGTTTTCCAACAAAGCTCAAATAGTTTTCTAGTCCTGATGAAACTAAATAGGGCTCACATACTAGCTCCTTTGATTTTTTGTCTCTTTTCTGATGAGCTATCCTTGAATTCATTGAATTAAGAAAAATTTTGCCTTAAATTAGCTCTGCAGATGTGATCTGGCCTGCTTGTGGAAAAGTGACCTTCCTTTATTCCCTCTTTTTTTTCTTCTCCCTTCTTTTTTTTTTTTTTTTTTTTTGAGAGAAGGATGGTGGGGGGAAGGGGCAGAGGGAGAGGGAGATAGAGAATCTTAAGTAGGCTCCACACTAGTGCAGAGGCCTACATGGGGCTCAATCTCACAACCCTGAGATCATTACCTGAGGCAAAATCAAGAGTCAGACCCTTAACCGATTGACGCCCCTTTTCTTACCTCTTTTAAACTCCAAATGATTGCCAGTGTTGGCCTCCAATCATTCATTATATTTATTTATTTATTCATTCATTCATTCATTCATTCACTCAGACTGAGATATGAGTTTCTTTTAGTTCCTAAATGAAATAATACCAGCCAAGAATGAGAAGTTTGTAATGACAGAACTACGTATAAAGTTTTGAAGAATATATTATGCATTCATCTCATTATCTAATTTATAATGACTGATGCAAATTAACTGAGGTAGAAAATAATCTGCTTCATGTTGTCATGCTGTAGGAGTGACAGTTTAAGTCCATTTTTTTCCTCCAAATTAAGAAAAAAACAAATATAGGGAAAATGGTGAATAGTTTTAGACTATTGTTTGGCCACAGATATTTCAGGGCACTTTGATACAGATGTGTGCTCTGTGCTAGAAATTGTACACCATATTCACAGATTAATACTTCATTATAGTTCTAGATCTTAACGATTTCATCTCAACTGAAATATCTTGCTTGTCTAAACCAAGTTTAGCAGTATAACCTGAGCTAAATTACTTGAAATCACTTGACTACTTGATAGATTGTCTTCAGAAATGAGAAATCCTTTGTGCTATAAATGTGAGTTAATTTTTAATGTCATTACACTTATATTCCTTTTGCTAAAACAGTTAAGAATGAATATCCTTTAGGTAAGGCATTCCAGTAACTTTAAAGAAGGTTAACGCAAGATGAATTTAAAACTTAGAATAGACTGAGAATATATTGACACTTAGAGGAAAAAAAGAACCATAAAAAATGTGAACATTTAATTTGACTATCACTGCCTGTCAACTAATCATCTTCTCTGATCTGTATAGTCTTTTATCCACAAATAAAATACAAAGTAGTATTTATCAAACTAGGATATGCATTGGATTTACCTGGAGAGCTTTCAAAGAAAAACAACAACAGCAACAACAATAACTAATGCTTGAGTCCCAACAGTAAACATTCTAATTTAGTTCTTGTGATGTGTCATTTTAATTATCATGAAGTTTATAATCTAAATGATTCTAATTCATAATACTTTAAAGGAACCCTTGACATACATATGCTATTATACACAATATATATATAATTGTACAGCATTTTTATAATATTTTTAATAGGAGAGTAAAATATATCAGGAAAATATACTAAGAGCAAGGATTCAAGATCAAAGCTGCCGAAGACCAAAACTTGTAATTGGTTTTGGTGACTTTATCTATGTTTTTTTTCCCCCAATTCTTTACTCAAATTTATCAATCAACTCTGAAATCCCAAAACTATTATACTTCCCACATCACATATTACATTCTATCTTACGTTTTAGCTATTTGTGTCCTTGTGTAATCTCCTACTATACTACAGAAGACTTAAGGACAGGTGAGGGTTTTCATTGTTTTGGTGTTGTTATTTTGTTTTATTTTTTCATATTTTCTTATCTTTAGCACCTAGTGCAATTACATGCCATGTAGTAGCTTCTGAATAAAATGTGTTGAATTAATCCTTATTAGATTCTCTGAAGTCCTTGTCATTAATACTAACCCCACACATTGTTGTATGTGTTATGTCTCAGGCACCCTGCAGTTAATTGAGGACATGTTACTCTGCTATTGACTGTGAGCTCCCCAAAAGTGAATACTTTAAAAAAAATCTTATAAAAATTATCCACTATGGCCAATATATGTCTGTAGCAAATAGATATGATTTATATTTAGAAGTGACTTATAGTGGGGAAGGGTGAATTCAAGGCATTTATTAGATCATCGCCATCTGTCAATGTAGTCAGTTTTGAAGAAACTGGTAAAGATGCAGAGATCAAGTTAGATGTAATTGCAAGATATTTTTTTTTAAAATTTATTTATTCATGAAAGACAGAGCGAGAGAGAGAGGCAGAGGGAGAAGCAGGCTCCCAAGGAGCGGGGAGCCCAATGCGGGACTCGATCCCAGGACCCTGGGATCATGACCTGAGCCGAAGGCAGATGCTTAACCATCTGAGCCACCCAGGTGCCCTGCAAGATATTTTTAATTACATTTATAAACTTTATCATTTAATTAATGCATCTGTAAAATTCCATAAATAATATTTAGTTAAATCCCAAATAAATATTGAATTACATTGTGAAACTTCCATCTGCTCTCAAAAAATGTATATTCTTCATTACTGAATGATAAGTAACTATGGAATCACAGCAATTTTTTATCTCCAAATTCTACTAAGGCAAGACAATTTACATCTTGAGTGTATAAAAGCGAATATTCATATATATTGAGATAAAAGAGGAAATGCCCAGTGGACTGAAATAACACAATATGCTCATGAACAAGCTTGAGAACAATTTATCAAATAATCATTTCTTATGGTTTGAATTCTTTATTCACATTGAATTTATTTCATTTCATGGTCTAATGACAAAACCTTTGCATTTCTTGCTGTTGTCTGCTGATTTCAACCTCAATAAGTTTTCTGTTTAAACACACTATGAATTGATAAATACTCTCTTTTCTGATCATGCTAAACATATCAAGTCATCAAAATGAATGCTTTTTAATCATGATTGTGCTTACAAAACAAACACCAAAAGTATCTTGAACATCCATTTTTCACACGTTTTGCTGAATTGTCTTAACCTTTTGTTTAACAATATATTCTTAAAAACACAAAAATAATCCTTATTCTTGTCTTTCTACATCTATAGTTCTTCCTTATTGTCTTTACCTATTAGAAGATAAAATAGAAATGTTTGAGTTGATCTTAAATATATAGAAGGGTTGGGCGCCTGGGTGGCTCAGTTGGTTAAGCGACTGCTTTCAGCTCAGGTCATGATCCTGGAGTCCCTGGATCGAGTCCTGCATCGGGCTCCCTGATCAGCAGGGAGTCTGCTTCGCCCTCTGACCCTCCCCCTCTCATGTGCTCTCTCATTCTCTCTCTCAAATAAATAAAATCTTAAAAAAAATATATATATATAAGGGTTATTATGACATACATAATACACTCCTGCTTAAAATAAAGTATGTTTTTTATAATTTCTTTCTTTGACATAATGTCTTCTCTGTTAACGTAATTTATATACAAAATGTCCATTCACTTTACACATGAAGTACTATAAACAGACTTCATTTTTGCAGGGTGTGGTATATATGGATTTCAGCTCTCATAATTTAGTTAATTAATATCAGTCAGCTAACACACAGCTTGAATTCCACCCTTTATCTAGACTTCCTTCTTTTTCCTAGTTTGCTAACATCATCATCATCATCATCAATGGGTATTGAATTGTAGCAAACACACTTTTGCCATCTTTGAGAAGATTATATGCCTTTCATCTTTAGTCTGTTAATGATGGGAATTTTATTTATTGATATTTAAATGTTAAACCCAGCTTGCTTTCTTGGAATAAACTTAATTTCCTGGTGATGTATTATCCTTGTTTCTACATCACTGCATTTGATCACTAATATTTTAAAAATTTTCATCTGTGTTCACAAAATAGCCTTTACTATACCTTTCTTTTAATCTATAAAGGATATGCTATTCCCATAAAATGAGCAGGGAATTCATTCCTTCTCCATTATTTGGTATATATAATAAATAGAAGGTTATAATACTCTAGGGGGTTTGTCAATTTTATCTAAGTATAATATTGTTCAAATATCCATTATATCTATTATTATTTATTTGTAATGTATCTAGGATCCATAGTGATGACACTTTATTCCCAGTACTATTAATGGGTGTTTTCTTTCTTCTGTATTTCTCAATCATTCTGGAAGATCAAGCATTTTATTAATCTTTTAAGTACAAATTTTTAATTTTTTTGCTTTGCTCTAGTGTATGTTAATTTTCTAATTAATTAATATTTATCTTTTCACTTTCTATCACTTATATAGCATTAATTTGTAAGATGTTTTTATCTTTTTGAAATAGATAAATAATTGATTTTGGCTTTTCTTTTTATAATAGAAACATTTAGGTTCAAAAAAATGTCTGCAAGTATCGCTTTAGCTGAATCCCAGAAGTTTTAATATGTCATTTTATTGTTAAAATATTTATAAATTTCAATTGTGATTTCCATTTTGACCCAGTGGTGACTTTAAAGTGTATAGCTGAATTTCCAAAGATCTTAGCATTTCCTAATATTTATTATGTTATTTATTTCTGACTTAATTCTACTGAGATTGGACAATATAGTCAATAACTTTTTAAACTTTTAAAAACTGTTGAGCTTATATTATTATGAGTCTGTTTCTCTCTCTTTTTTTGTTGTTTTTTGATTCATTTATTTTGTTTTTTAGATTTCACATGTCAGTAAAATCATATGGTGTTTGTCCTTCTCTGGTGAGTATTTTGTAATGTATATAATTGTTGAATCACTATGCTGTATGCCTGAAACTAATTTAAACCATTTATTTCAATTAAAAAATTTTTTTTAAATCTAAAAATGCTGTCGTGATCAAAGAACTAAATAGAACCATCCTATGACCCAACAATTGCACTACTAAGTATTTACCTAAAGGATACAAAAATATTAATTTGAAGAGCTACACACACCACAATGCTTATAGAAACATTATCAACAATAGCCAAATTATGGAAAGAGCCCAGATGTCCACTGACTGATGAATGGATAAAGAAGATGTGATATATATATGTATGTGTAAAAATAGGAATAATATTCAGCCATCAAAAAGAATGAGATCTTCCCATTTGCAACAACATGGATGGAGCTAGAGAGTAAAATGCTAAGCAAAATAAGTCAGTCCGAGAAAGACAAATACCATACGATTTCACTCATAAGCAGAACTTAAGGAACAGTACAGATGAACATAGGGGAAAGAAAAAAAAAAGGAGGCAAACCAGAAAGCCGACTCTTAACCATAGAGAACAAACTGAGGGCTGCTGGAGGGGAGGTGGGCAGGGGGATGGGTTAAATAGGTGATGGGTCCTAAGGAGAGCACTTACTGTGACGAGCACTGGGTGTTGTATTTAAGTGTTGAATCACTAAATTCTACACCTGAAACTAATTACACTACGTGTTAACTAACTGGAATTTAAATAAAAATTTAAAAAAGAAAAAAACAGTTGAAATGTGCTTTCAGAATTAGTAATAGGAGAATTTTCAGTAACTAGCAGTACCATTTTAATAGCAACACCATGTACTGTGGAATTAAGTTCATTAAGTGTGGAGATGGCATGTGCAAAAATACTGTTTTGAAATGTCTTGGTAAAAGAGAATGAGTGGGAACCTGAAGGATATTAGAAGTCATAGTTCTGGTAAAATTGTGTATTTTGGTGTTTAAATCAGCTAGGATTGGTCAGGTGGGATATCTGCAGTAAGTTAAGAAGATGTCAGAAATCAAGGGGCTAAGAGAGTAGTGCCGCCAGATATCGAACTTAATTGAGAAATGGTTTTACAGGTGAACAAGTAATGATCTGTATGCGCCACAGGACTGGAGCAAAAAGGGCATTGATCTGAACTCCAACCTGTGATGTGCTGGTTGTGAGGAAAATAAACAACCTCCCCTTGTGAAGGAAGCGAGGGAATGAATATCTTCAGGAGTTTTTCTTTTTCTTTCTTTTTTCCTCATGAGTTTCAGTCAACTACATTGGATACAAAATGGTGATAGGTATTAAAGCGGGCACTTGTGATGAGCACTAGGTGTTACATGTAACTGATGAATCACTAAATTCTACTCCAGAAACTAATATTGCACTATGTGTTAACTAACTGGAACTTAAATAAAAACTTGAAACAAACAAAAAAATCACAGTTAAGAGCAGAGGTATGATGCCCAAATTCCCATAATTATGAACTTTCCCAATTTTGCCCCTTTCACATCCCAAATTCCCTGAGGGATAAATGGAAAAGATAAAAGCAGTCAATTTCTTGGTTGTGGAGTTTCATACCTATATAGTGTTTGAACAGCTCCTGGCCCGTAGGAAGTGTTATATACATGTTAGCTATTATTGAATATGTTTGTTTGGGACATTTAGCAAATTACCATGAAACACATGGTGATTGGAAAGAAGCATCCATTGTCTCTTTACCAGGAAGACACATATTATTTTATGCAACAAATATGAGAAGACATGTATTAGAAAGAAATATTAATTGAGACACTAATTTTTTTTCCAAGTTTCTTTTATTAACAATTAGAAGTTTGGAAACAGATTGAAACAAGTATTAATTGGATATGACTATTCAACTCTAACCAGTAGAAAGAAATTTCCCATTTGATGCAGAATTACAACAAAAGTGTTGCCATTAACAGAAAATTAAAATTTAAGATTATGGAAAGTGAGGGTTAGGGTTTCAACATATGAATTTGGGGGGGGTATCACAAATATATGGTCCATAATAGAATGGGAATACAAAATGAATAAGAGAGGTTTACGTATTTGTGAAGCACCCATTGTAGGACTTGGCTAATTAGCTATCAAGAAAGATAATACACAGAGGTAATAATAGCAATAATTTAACCAAGTAAAGATCATCAGTACTAATAATGAAATGACAAATAAGTGAATTTTCACAAAATGAATGATTAAAATTCACCTGTACATGTGAGTAACATGGTATTTTAAATATCTGGAATTTTTTTTTTTTAATATCTGGCATTCTTTAAGAGAATATAGACTTTAAATAATAATAGAAATTATACCTGAAAGTTTCTTAGCATTAAACACTTCTGTATTAATAAATGAACTTAACTGCATAGTTAAAATTTTTCCCTAAATGACTTTCCCAAATAACTAAGTGACCTTGTGTGACTTTGCAATACTTTCCTGTGCCTCAGAGTAAATGGAAGCCTGAGAGAGCAGATGGTGTAAACGTATCAGCTGTTAACCAGGCATATCCTTGTCTCACCTGGACTATTTCCCCTCCCCCACAGTACAATGCTTTCTGGTGTCAAGACTTGCTGTCACACATCTCCGTTCTGAGTGCTTTGTCCTCTACTTATAACAATAGTATATTTATAAAACACTTTCTTGGTTAGAAGTTTATTTCTGTATATAATATTCAGCAGTCTTCCAAAAAGCTGAGACCTTTGTGCAAATAGTATAACATTAGTAAAATATAAAAAAATATTTTATGTATAATTGCATGTGTGTAAAATTTCCAAGGATTAACAGAAGGTATTTTCATGGTCAGAAAATAGACACAGATAGTAATGTGACATTTTAGTGCAATCACAGAAAGATGGAAAACTATTTAAATTTAGCCATCTTTATGTTTCTTATGCATATCTACAAGTATTTGTAAGAAGTAATAAAAGTATTGTAGTAATTATGAGAATAAATTAAAAATGATGTTATGCACAAACTAGAAAGAAAAAGTGCTAGCCCACTTCCACTGAAGAAAACAAAATAAAAATACTATCTGTGTTTTTGGAAAGTTAGGACAATGTCTCCACTAAGAAATAAAAATGGATTATTAGTTTGGGCTTATCAATTAAATGATCCACTAGGTCAAAATAACCATGGTCTCTCACCAAACATTAATGAATTTACTCAAAGAATATTCATTGGATATACCGCAAGTGCTAGATATTAAGGTAAATGCTAGAGATACAATAATGAAATAGAACCATAGCACCAGAATAAGCAACAGCAATAGACCATAATTAGAGAACAAACTTAGTAATCATAATTTTTATATTTATTTAAAAAAGAAGTATTGATTGTTATATAATTTTAGCACAAGAGATCTGTTTTGGTTTATATTGGTCAAAGACAGGTTATCTTTGTAAGAAACATATAGTTATAAAATTGAAGGAATGGAAAGAATAATCAGTAAGAAAGTCAATAAATGAATGTTTTCTAGGCAGACATGACAACATATATGAGGGTAATACATTAGGGGCCTGAGTGTACATTCTGAAAAAAAAAATCACAAAAATATCTGATCATGGTGAAGGAAGAGTGAAGGGACTTAAGGCTGGAACAGTTAACCTGAGTCAAATGCTGTTAAGACATTATAAATAAAATGGAGTTTATTCTAAGAATAGTGGAGCATTGAAAAGATTTGAGACAGAAAAGTGATGTGCTTAGATTCTTCTAGTTACTTAATTTTGTTTTCTATGAAAACTTTTTATTATACACAATGGCAAACAAGCAAAATTGCAACTCTCCATCAATAGATAATAGATACATAGTTCTTCAGAAGAAAAATAATATAGGTCAGAAATTGCGATCTACCTCAAAAAGAAAAACACAGGAAAAGGAATACATTAAGGTAAAATAAAATATTTTATTATTCTTATTGACTTAAAAGATAACTGTAAAGTAGTTAACTTGAAGGGTGCTTGGGTGGCTCATTGGGTTAAGTGTCTGCCTCTTGGTTTCAGCTTGGGTCATGATCTCATGTTCCTGGGATCAAGCCCTGTAACAGGCTCTGCACTCAGCACCATCTGCTTCAGATTCTCTTTCTCTCTCTCTCCCACTCTCTTTCTTTCAAATAAATAAATAAAACCTTTTTTTTAAAAAATTTTATTTATGTGTTAGAGAGAGCACAAGCAAGAGGAGCTGTAGGCAAAGGAAAAAGCAGGCTCCCCACTGAGCAAGGAGCCCAATGCAGGGCTCCATCCCAGGGCCCTGAGATCATGACCTGAGCCGGAGGCAGACGCTTAACCGACTAAGCCACCCAGGCATCCCAATAAATAAAATCTTAAAAAAAAATTAACTTGATAACTAAATTAGTAAAATTTTAAAGTAATAAAAGTACTGGGTGATTAGAGTATACGGATAAGTGAAGTGAATGAGAGTAATGTCATTAGGGATAGAAAGGAAGAATTGGAAATACGTTGTTATAATGGATCTGCCCTACCCATGAAGTGGTACAGTATTATTTGGAGGTGGACTTAGATTAGTTGTAGATGTAAATGGAAAACTATAGGGTAACCAAAAAAACAAAAAAAGAAGCATACTTCTTATGCTAATAGGGGAGATAAAGTTGAATCATATAAAATGCTCAGTCAAAACCAAAGGAGAAAGAAAAAAGAAACCAAGGAGTCCAATCAATAGAAAGCTGTTACAAACATGGTAAATAATATAACAAATCAGTAATCACTTAATTTGTGAATGGTCTAAACACACCGGTTAAGATGGATATTGTCAAACTGAGTAAGCAAATAAGATAAAACTATATTTTATCTAGAACAAACACACTTTAAGTATAAAAACTCTAAAAGTAAATGGACAGAGAAAGATACCCCATGCTAACATTAATAAAAGGAAGCTAGAATATCTATGCTAATTACAGAGCAAGAAGACTTCAGAACAGGGAAAGTTATTGGATATAAAGAACATTACATAATGATAAATGGCAAGTCTCCAAGAATTCCTGACAATCATTAACATGGATGCACCTAACAACTGAGTGTCAAAATAGGCAAAAATTGAAAGACCTGCACGTGAATAATAGACAAATCCATTATGATAGTTGGAGACTTCCAGACTTGTTCTTCATTAATTTGTAAGTGAGGAGGCAAAAATCAAAAAGGATTTAGTTTCCTACATAGTAATATCAACTAATTAGATCAGAAAGACTTTCTTGAATACTTATTAAACAACAACATAACACAGTCTTTTTTAGCTCACATGAGACTTCCTCTAACAATATATTCTGGGAGATAAAACACACCTCATCAAAACTTTATCAAATTTAAAATAATAGAATTCTTACAAAGTGTTCTCTGACCACTATAAAATTAAACTGGAAATCAAATAAATGTAGGCTGAAATATCCCCAAATATTTGGAAATTGAACAACACACTTTTAAATAACGTATGAACCAAAGAAGTCTCAAGAGAAATTAAACACTTTGAACTAAATTAAGATGAAAATATAACATCAAAATTTGTGAAATGAAGAGAAAGTGGTGCTTAGAGGAAAATTTATACCATTACATGCATATATTAGAAAAGATGAAACACCTGAATTCAATAACCTAAACTCCCAACATAGGTGACAAAAGATAGAAGAGAAATTTAAGTCTAAAACAAACAGAAGCAAAGAAATAATAAAAATTAGAGCAGAAATCAATAAAATTGAAAACAGGAAAACCACTGTAAATTCATCAAAAACAGAAGCTTGTGTTTTAAGATACATAATGAATTGATAAACCTCCAGTGAGGGTAACCATGAAAATAATAGAGAAAATGCAAAATAATAATATCAGAAATGGGAGATGCCATCAATACTTATTGCATGGATATTAAAAGTGAAATCAAAGAAAATTATGAACAATTCCTTGAAAGACACAAACAACCAGATATCATACAAGTTGAAAAAATAATCTGAATAGGCCTATATCTGATAAATAAGAGTCAATACATAATATCCTTCCTATAATAAAAAAGGGGATATCTGAACAGGCACTTATCTAAAAAATAGAAAACACAAGAAGCCAATAGTTTTGTATATAAATGTTCATATTATTTTATTTGTAATAGCCAAAAAATGAAATTACCCAAAATGTCCATCAATAGGGAATAAACTGTCAATGCAAATGGTGGGTATTTTGGCATGAATGGAACTGGAGGGAATTATGCTAAGTGAAATAAGTCAAGCAGAGAAAGACAGTTATCATATGGTTTCACTCATATATGGACCATAAGCTATAGCACAGAGGACCCATGAGAGACTCTGGACTCTGGAAAACAAACTGAGGGTTTCAGAAGGGAGGGGGAATGGGGTAGCTGGGTGATGGGTATTGAGGCAGGCATGTGTTGTGATGAGCACTGGGTGTTATATGCAACTAATGAATTGTTGAACACTACATCAAAAACTAATGATGCACTATATGTTGGTTAACTGAACATAATAAAAAAAATAAAATTACATATCCTAAAAAATAGGTGAATAAATTGTAATAGACACATACAATGGAATATCACTCAATAAAACTACCAAAGTACCTATTCATTAAAAACCATATTTATGCTGAATGAAGAACTCAGACAATAGGAACCCCTATGTTCACTGCTGTATTATTTACAATAGCCAAGATATGGAAACAACCTAAATGTCCATCTATGGATAAATGGACAAAAAAGATGTGGTATACACATACACTATGGAATACTACTCAAAAAATGAAATCCTGCATTTTTAGCAACATGGTTGGACCTTGAGAGCACTATGCCAATGTAGTAAACCAGACAGAGAAAGACAAATACTATGATTTCACTTAAATCCTGAATCTAAAAAAACAAAAGAAGTAAACAGACAAAACAAAACATAACTCATAGATACAGAGAACAGATTGGTAATTGCTGGAGGGGAGGGGTTGGGGGTGGGCAAATGGGTGAAGGAGATCAAGAGGTACAAACTTCCAGTTATAAAATAAGTCATGGGGATGTGATGTGCATCAAGGGAACTATAATCAATAATCCTGTATTGAGAATTTGCAAGTTTCTAAGAAAATCTTAAAAGTTCTCCTCAAAAGAAAATGAAATGTAACTTTGTATGGTGACAGATGGTAAACAGACTTAATGTGATCTTTCCACAATGTATACCGATGTTGAATCATTACAGTGTACACTTGAAATTAATGTACTGTAGTTTCTCAATTGTACTTCAATAAAAAAGTACTCCAACAAAAGCACATATTTCATTATTCTATGTATATAAAGCTTATGACAGAAAGATCAGTAATTGCTTTAACATAAGGCAACTGGATGAGATGTGAGAGAAGATTACAAAGGGGCAAAAGGAAACTTCTTGGAGATGGATATATTCATTATTTTGATTGTGGAGATGGTGTCATGAATGCGTATTTATGTCAAAATCCATCGTAGTATTCACTTGAAATATGTGCTATTTATTTTTCAATAATTATACCTCAATAAAGTTGAAAAATACCAAAATAAAAAGCTAACTCCTTCACCATTTACTCATGATGTAACATTTTTAAAGGACAGCACACAAAAAATTTTTTAAAAATACAGTAATACTAAGGTTTATGAAACCACAGAATAAATCAAAACCAGCAAATGCAACTTCTCTCTCAATAAAAATTATGCTTGACTTTTTTTTGTTGGGGGGAGCATAATAATGGGTAATGTATCAAGTGTTTGGTGAAAATTGTCCTTCAATGAGTTCCATCTACATGATTCAATAAGTCTTTCAGTCACTCAATAAGGTCAACTACAAAAGGCACTTCACCAATAGAGTAAGTGACATGAATGTGACTAAGGCAACATCCCTGCTTTCAAGGAGGTCCACAATTAACAGACATGGAGATAAACCTTAACACACTGCAGTAGGTGCCATGGCAGAGGTATGACCAAGTAAGAGCCATGATGAAGTACTTTGGAAACACAGAGGAGAGTACCATTAGCTTCTTGATATGTTTGAATGATGGTTGCTGGAAAAGATAGCACTGATGTTGGAACATGGAAAATTGGGATTAGAGTTCCCTGTAGTGGGGTAATTGGTAGTGATTCTAAACACATGCAATACAATATGAAAATAAACACTAAAACGTGAAATATGTTGTTTAATGGAAGCTTTGCTTAGATGCTGCCACAATCAATATCTTCTTTGTTAGGGAAAGTATAATTCCATTTGTAGAATAACAAGCACACCAGACATATATTATGTTTTCAATTAAATGTAAGGATACTTTTAAGTAGGATACACATTAAAAACTTTGGATATGACTTGAACTTATAGCGTACACTATTCTATTTACTAATCATTGAAGTATGATAAGAAAGTAAAGATGCTTAATTAGTTGCAAGGAAAAGTAGAGTGGGGATACACTTTCTAATGAACATAGTTCTATGTACATAAGATTTTATTACTATAACTAAATTCCCTTGTTTACATCTAGCTGCCATTATATGGTAGTCTGAACTACAGTGTAGTAAATACCCTGGTGTACACAGAAATCTAGATATTACTAAGAGAGAAAATTTTTGTCAATTAGTGCTGTTAAAGTACACGCTGCTCTGATCCCTGCTGTTTTATGATTTTTATAGCTTTACTTATGCATAAAATTTCAGAGAATTACTTCATTGTATGAAAATAAGCAATATTAAATTTTTCTTGATAAAACTCCATTTCATTCTAGTCAGTATTTAATATTATCAAGTATAACCCAATAGCATGTACGGTAAAAAATGTTTTGGTATGTGAAAGCAAAAAGGATATTATTTGAACTTCCATTTAAACTGTGTTAAAAATGATCTCTTAATATTTGTCTCTAAAATATTTATTTTTAATACTAATCTTTATCCTTAGCGTGTAACTCTATCAACACTTCTGTGTAATTAAAGAGCAGCATCTTCCATTATATACATAATGGTTTTGACTCAAAACCTCTGTAAGATATCTGGTGATGTTGTTTTTGTTGCTATTTTTATTATTATTGGCATTAGTATTTATGAGAGCAATGCCTTATATATTGGGTATATTAAAGATAACTATATATTTAGGCATAGTAAGTATTAAGCAATTCAATGAGGTTATTTATACAAGGATGTACAATGTACAATGCTTTCAGGTAAGCATATCTTGAATTAAGAATATCTTTGTGGTGATCACAGTTTGATACTTTGTTATGCATGAATATGCAGCACTGTTTCTTCACACATTAAAAAATTAATGGAGAGCCATTGTAAAAGAATTGTAATATTAATGTCTCAGTATAACATCTGGCATCAATATTACGCTTATGTTGCTAAAGAAGTATTAGTGTTAAAAAACACAATAGTGTAGTCTCTCTCATAGGAACTTTTGGTCTTACATTTTGGACACTGCATACAAAATAATTAAGAAAAAAATAAATAACCAAGCAGAGAAATAATGAAAAGGAATCAGGCTTTTTACTGACAAAAAAAAATGTTATTTATATATGATGTGTTAATGTATGTCGAATCTCTGCCTTAATAAAAGGCAGATTGTATGTTTAAGCCACAATATGAGACTAAATTTTGCTTATTAGATTTAAAAATACATTTTACTGTTTACCTAGTTTAGGGAGACTATTTGTAAACAGTCACCCATTTATATTATTGATAGGAATGAATGTTTGTTTAACCAATTAAGAAGACAAATCTTGCATTATCTATCAAATTTTTTTAATCTGTTTTATGAGAAATTTCATTTCCAAGAATTTATCTTTCAGATCAATATACACACAAAGACTCATTATTAGGGAAATGGCAAATTAATATATTCAATATTAATATACTGAAATCAATGTGGTAGGTATTCCTATGTATTGTCTCTCCATATTTTTCCACCTATTTCAATGCAAATCATTTAAAAATTTTACAGTTTTTTTAAATATTCACTAGTTGAAACAAATATATATATACCTCTTGTAAAAGGTCAGTATTAGTCAACACAATCTTTAATAAAAGACACAGAATTTTAAAACTCATTCTTCCCATTAAAATAGGCATAGAGAAAGAAAATTAGTAATAAAGAATGTTAACAGTAGCCAGAGGTAAATGACACATTACTTACAGATAAATTAGTAAAAAGTGATAGTTTTTTGGCAAAAGCTGTGCAAGTCAAGGATCGATGTAGTGCTATCTTTGAGGTAGTCAGGGATATCTTAGTTGGCTAGGATTCAATAAGTTTTCAAATGTCATTCAAAAATGAAGATGAAATGGAGACTTTATCAGCAAAAAAAAAAAAAAAGAAAAAGCTGAGAATATTCACTGTCAGCAAAACTCTACAAAAAATGGTACTGACAGTTCCTTTAGACAGGACTAAAATGATAAAGAAGAACATGAATGCAAGTGGAAAATTTAACCTACGCACATGAGTAAAGATTTCTGGTAATGGCAACTATATGAGTAAGCACAAAAGACTTTTTATTATTTTGTTAAATGTCTTTAAATTATAATGGTTTAAAGGTACGCAATTACAATGTGAAGTCTGTAATGTATGTCTAAAGAAAATCTATAACAAAAACAGCACAAGGGACAGGAGGAGAAAAATACTCCACATTTCCTAGATAATGCATAATTTGTATGTTATTTGAAATAGACATCGAAAAGTTAAATATGTATATTGTAAACCCTGGGTGAACAAACAGAGAGAACTATAGCTACTAAACTCATAGTGAAGATAAAAAGGGAATTATTAAAAATAATGAATCCAAAAGAAGGCAGGAAAATTATAAAAAGGAATCAAGAACAAATGAGACAGGATAAAACTTATCATAAAATGGTACCTTATTCATAATAAAGTAGTTGATATAAACACTCTAAGGGTAAAAAAGCAATGTCCAACTATGTAATTCTATAAAAAAGCCATTTAGACATAAAGACATGTTAAAATAAATTTGGAAAAAGGAATCCCACTCTGAGGTAACTACATATTTTCAGACAAAGTATATTGAAAATCAAGGAATATTATGAGGAATAAAAAGGGATATTTCTCAAAAATTATCCAGAGTTTATAAAAATATAAATATATATGCACATAAAATACTTTAAAGAAAATCCGTAAGAATTAAAGTAAGAGACAACTCCACCATTTTGGTTGAGAATTTAAGCAGTCTGAATAAATGATAGGACAATTTGACACACACAAAATCAGTAAAAATATAGAAGACTTGACCCCATTGACTTGTATAGAACACTCCACCCAAAATTGTAGGATGCAAATAGGACATTCACCAAATTATACTATATGATTTTCAATGAAGTAAGTCTCAGTAAATTCAATAGGATTGATAACTTACAAATTATGTTCTCTGCCCAACCTGAATAAAACTAGAAATTATTTTCAGAATGACATTTGGAAAATCCTCAAATATGTGGAATCAAAAACAATACATCTGAGGACTATATAGACCAAGAAAAAAATCACTAGAGCATTCAACATTATGTTGAATTGAATGAAAATTATAACACAACCTGTTGTGGATGCAACAAAAATACTAGGCAAGCAAAAATTCTTTTTGTTTGTTTTAAAGATTTATTTATTTGAGAGAGAGAGAGCAGAGAGAAAATCTCAAACTGACTCCCCACTGACCACAGAGCTGGATATGGGGCTAGATCCCACAACCTGGAGATATTGACCTGAGCTGAAATCAAGAGCCAGACGCTTAACTGAATGAGCCACCCAGGCACTCCACAAGGAAAAAAATCTAACAATAAGTGCTTATAGTAGAAAATAAGATATTGCAAATAAATTTTTTAAATTCTATTTTAAGAAGCTATAAAAGGGTATAGATTAAATATAAAGCAGACAAGATCATGGCAATACTAAAGAGTAGAAATCAACTTGTTAGTTTTTTATAAAATGAACTATTATTTCTCCCCACAATTCTTCTCCTTTTTTTTCTCCAAAGAAATGAATATATGTATCTTCATAAAGTCTGTTATGTGAATATCCTTACTTAAGGAAACTAAATCATGCAGTAACAAAGTGATACAATTGGACTCCACATTCTTTCTGTAGGATCTTGAACCGTATATTAAAAAACAAAAATTTCTTAGTTGAAAAATATGGACTATTCTTTCTAAAACTATTCTTTTTTTTAAGGAGCATTCTGGTGTATCTAAATAATTCTCTAGAAGTAGGTGAAACATAGTTCACATTTAACTAAATCGTCTTAACATACTTAGAAGAACGATACCATAAACTTTACATATTTACAGATTATAATATGGGTGGAAATCAAATTTTGCCTTGATAACAAAAATCCATAAAAATTAAACCACAACATTGATTATTATTATTCTTTTTTATCTTGTACTAAGGAATAATAGTTCCATGCCTCCTGAAACTATCAGAATATTGCTTCCTATATGTACTCTTAAGGATCATTAACTTCCAAATGCTTCAGGATAAAATTAGCTTACATTGTAATGAAAACACAAATCATTAATAAACTAAACAATTTTTACTTCTTTTTGAATATGACTTTATAGAAATTGTGTATATAAATAATAAATTCATGCTTGGCAAAACAATCTATTTTTTTTTACTTTTATTGAAATTGTCTTAGTGAAATAGAAACTGCATCAAATGTTGCTATAATCAAAGAAGTAATTAACTTCAGTTGAAAGTCCGGGTACAAGAAACTATTTCATGATAGAAAACCACAAAATAGACAAAAATATGATTTTATTTATTCCATTATAACTTAGATCTAAAATTAAACCAATTGAAAACCTATTCACATTCTCTTTGTCTATTATCTAGAATTGAATTTACTGAGTAGATACACATAAATTAGGTCATATTATTTTATATATGAAAGGAATGAAATACATACTTTTGTTTTCATATTTGTCTGAAATAATAGATATTCAAAAGTGTTAAATCTCTTCTTTTTTTCTAGTCATTTAAGGTTATGGGCATTTGGCTCAAAATAAGATATTTATAAAGCACTTAAAATAACATAGTATTTGGGAAAAGTAAAAAAATAAGTAAGCATCGGGGCGCCTGGGTAGCTCAGTTGGTTAAGCTGCCTTTGGCTCAGGTCATGATCCCAGGGTCCTAGGATTGAAGCCCGCACTGGAGTCGGCTTGTCCCTCTCCCTACCCCCTGCTGGTGCTCTCTCTCAAATAAATAAAATCTTTAAAAAAAAAAAGTAAGCATCAAATGAAATTACATTAACATTAATATAACAATAACATAAATTTATTAGGGACATGTTAAGTTTGTTTTGATTTTGTTTCCTTTTTTTTCTTAAGCCCTAATATTTGTCATTCCATCCTAGATGATGTGTTCAGGCTTTTGTTATACACCATCCAGAAACGGGGCAAATTTATTCACTACTAGTCATTCAATAATTGTTGAGTTTCTAATATGTTTGTCCCTATACTAGTGACTGAAGATATACAAATGAATAACCTATGTGCACAAGGAGTGAGAGGGACAGACTGCACTACCGTTCTGCAGAGAAACAGACCTCATAGAATATATACCATATATAAAGAGGTTTTGATATGGGTTTGGAATATAGGTGAAGTTCAGTGGGGTGGAGTCTGGAGCCGAGGACCAAGAGAGAATTCTTGAGAGGTCTTTGGTGCAAATGGCAGTTTATTAAAGCACCGGGGACGGGACCCGTGGGCAGAAGTTGTGAGGGGTGGCTGATTATGTATTATGGGGTTGGGAGAGTAAGGAAAAAGGGAGGTTTTGAAAGAACTTTCATATGCTAAAGAGGACCTATAAGTTAAGGTTGTTTACCCCTTGAGTAAGGCATTAACATTAAGATAGTTGGGAGCTTCCAGGAGGAACATTACACTCTGCCCTCTTTAAGTATCTGTCAATGGGCTGCAGGTTATAAGGACGTTTAATTGTATCTACATTTCCTTCTGGGAGCTAGGTTATTGATGACAGGAATGTGTTGTTCTTGTAGATTGCAAAGACATTTGTAAACTGATGGAGACTCAGGTCTGGCAGGATTGTGATGTCTGTAAGTTAACTGTTTTTCCTTTAGGGCAGCAAGGAGTGCCTGAGGAATGTGACATATATCTCATTGTGGGGGAGGGTTGTGGGTTGTCAGCTTCTGCTTTGTCCTCAGCTTGCCTTCTGTACCCTCATCAGTTTAACTTAACAGTTCATGTGATTATGGAGGCTGAGAAGTTCTACTAACTGCTGCATGTAAGCTGGGGACCCAGGAAAGCCAGTGCGATCATTCAAAAGGCCTAAAACTATAGAGCTATAGGTGCAGATTCCAGTCCCACAGTAAAGGCATAAGAACCAAGAGCACTGAGGGCAGGGAAGATAGATGTCAAGAATCAAGAGTCAGACAGAAAGCAAATTTAGTCTTCCTCTGCCTTTTTGTTCTTTTCAGGACCTCAGAGGATTGGATAAAGCCCACACACTGGGGAAGGCCATCTGCTTTACTCAATCCACCGATTCAAATGCTAATCTCATTCTCAAACACCCTCAAAACACACCTGGAAATAATGTTTAATCAGCTGTCAGAGTATCCTGTGCCCCAATCAATTGACACATTAAAATTAATCATGCCCCCCAAAAGGATCATAGACTAAAAACTAAAAAAATTATATCATATGTTCATTTCAGTGACAGATTTATAAAAATCATCATCAAAGAATAATCTTGCAGAAGGAGTATAAGTGAAAAAAGGTTAATTCTTTAAACCTCACTTCAGGTTTAAAAGGTAAATGGAGAGTAAAGGAAGAAGTGAAGATAGTGTACATAAAGTACACTCATGAGCAAAGAACCCTTCCTTATGAAGGATAAAAACTTGGTGTTTTAAAAATGCAATGGTTGGTTTGAAAATAAGATTTAAGGCAGGAAAGTCATGCATGTTTATGGCGATAGAAGGTTTAAGAGGCCAGACTATGGATGGCATCTATTTGACATTAGGGAACATGACTTTTCTTCTGTAGGCATTGATTATATCAGCATAATTAGATTAGATTATATCTGCGTATTAGTATTAGAAAGTTCAGCGGTAATTTGGAGAATGTGTTAACTGAAGACAAGACTGGAACATGGATTATCAATTAAGAAAGTGCTAGAATAATCTTGGATAGAATAATCCTTGCTTGATGAGGATCTGAACAAAGGCACTGGTGGCAAAGATGGAAAGGAAAGGATAGATTTAGTACATATTCAGGAAATAAATCTAGCACAAATTGGTGAGTGTTTGCTTGGATGTAAGAGTAAACAATATGTAAAGAGTAAAACTGACTTCCACTTGGTGATTATTTTCACCCCTAACACATCACAAAACTGCTCTGACCTATGTGCACATGATTTCCATCTTACCACATACAGTGAAAACTTCTTTTTTGTCTCTTCCTAAACCTGCCAGCATCCATTGACATGGTTAGCCTTTCTTTCCTTTTAAAGGATGCCTTCAGATACATCATGGGTTTTTCTGGCTATTCTTCAGAACCTCATTTATCTGTGGTGCAAGATCATGCTCTAACTGCTTCTAAATATTGGTGTTTAATCATCTTTTCTTTGTATACATTCCCTTTCTAGGTGATTCTTCCCATTTACATGGCTTAAATACAGAAGGCCCCTGACTTATGATGGTTCAACTCTACAAGGTGCAAAAGTGATATGCATTTAGTAGAAAATGTACTTCAAATTTTAATTTTGCTTTTTTCCCAGGCTAGTGATAGGTGGGTGGTATGATACGATCTTGTGATGCTGGGCAGTGGCAGCAAGGCTCAGCTCCCAGGCAGCCGTGGAATCATGGGCATAAACAATGCATACACTCACAACCATTCTGTATCTATATAACCATTCTATTTTTCACTTTCAGTACAGTATTCAACACTTTATTATAAAACAAGCTTTGTGTTAGATGATTTGCCCAATTTTAGGCTAATAAAAGTGTTCTGAGCCTGTTTAGGGTAGGTTAGGCTAAACTGTAATTTTCAGTAGGTTAGGTGTATTAAATGCATTTTTGACTTAAAATATTTTCAATGAACGATGGATTTATCAGCATGTCAACCCATCATAAGTCAAGGAAGATCTGTCTATATATACTGGGAAAATTCCAGAATTAGAGACATTTGCTCTGCATTCCAAGCTTTCCTTTAAATTTTCTAATTGATATTCCAATTAGATTAACCTCTTCAAAATGGAATTTATTTGTGCCCCATGTTAAATTTGGGGATTTGATTTAGTCCGCATATGGATGATCAGAAATTAAGGGTTATTCTGACTGTGGAAGGCAGCACAACTCTTACCATAAGTCTAACCTGATATTAATGATCTACTTGAGCTAGAAATACATAAACATTTTTGGTTCTATATGTTATCTCTATACTTCCCTGCATTTCCCTTGGTGATTTTTGTTTTTAATGAGTGAATCCTAAATTTCACAGTTACTTTGAGCATAAAATAAATGTCAATCATTTAATGAAGCAAGGTAATAAAATAAAAAAAACACACACATATATATTTTGTTGTGTCTTTTTACTAATGTTGGCCCAGGTAGATTTAAGTTTCTTCTGCCTTCTTTGATATGAATTTTTCAGAACAGAAATTGTTGGGTTGGACAGAGTGGATATTTTACCTTTCTTGCTCTGTCATCTTCATTGCATAATGTATTTTTGATAATGGTTACTCTACCCACTGAACCAGGAGAAAATTTTTGGCTATACACAGTGATGTCTGGTTCTCAAGCAGATGTCAAAGGTATTTTATCACTCTGTTGCCCTGTTAACCATCTAGAGAATATTAATCTACACAATAGAAGGTATTTCATGAATTAGGAAGTTTGAAAAATTTAAAATACAAAGATTTCTATAGCATCAGTACCACTACCCGCTTGATAAAAACTTCAGTTTCTTACGAAAGAATCTTAAGAGGAAACAAAGATCTTACTTTTTAAGATTTTCTGATTTTCCCTTTTTAAAAACTTATATTTTGATGGCAGAATGATACAGTTGGAAACAATAGTAATGATTAATTCACTTCAGCAGGAACACTCTGAATTAAATTGTCTTATTTTATAAATCACAAACTAAATTTGAGTCTTTTACAGTTCTAAGTTTTATCTATGATAACTTTCTTTTTAGGCTGACTAAACTTAATTCATTTTTCTAATTAATGAAAACATTTTATTTGTTTGGTCAGCTATCTGCAATATGATGGCTCCTTCTGATACAAAACTGAATATTTTGGTCATGTGAGAGCAACAGAATCATTCAATATTTTGCCCTCCTTTTCCTTGGATGTAATAATGTCTTAGATTTTCATGGATTTAATATTATGATACTTGATTATGAATAATAGATTATAAATACAGCTCTTTATGAAGAAAAATAAATCATAAAGGAAGGAGGGACTCATGAAAGTACAGAAAACCTTATAATTAAGGAAACAGGATTGTTGCAAGAGCCAAAGAAATTTAACAAGAAGTGATGAGGCAAATAAACAATTACAAAAAGAGCTGGTAAGCTGAGAAATAAAAATGTTTACTAGATTTTTCAACATAAGGTCATTGTTGTCTGAGTAAAAGCAATTTCACCGGTTTGAGAAAGGCCTTAAATTGCAATCTGTTGAATAGTGAATACAGAGTTAGGTAATTATGACAGTGAGTGTAGAAGGATGTCATGACAGTGGATTCCCCTTCCTCATTCACCCTAAACATCACAGGCCTGGTGAGACCCAGAAAAGAGATGGGTGATGTTTCATGGTTGAAAGGTAGTATGTACACTTTGGATTTCCTTCTATTTTATTTTTTATGATTTGGAAATATAAAAAATATATTGGATACAAAACAAGATTTACTGAATAGATTCTTCTGTGAGTCACACAGAAAGTTCCAAAAGATAATTAAAGTATTAAATTTTCAGTGTCCCTCCATGTAATTACACTTAAAACAGGATAATAAATTATATTTAATGTTCTCAGGTCCACAAAACACATTTACAAGAACATTATACCAATTAAAATGTTATTTTGTTTGCATTTGTGATTTTTTATGAGTAAGGTAGCTTTTCTTTTTTGTGTTTGTGGATCATTTGGACCCATTTCTGAATTTTATCTTTGTATTATTTTCCCACTTTCTCTTTTGAATTTTAAGTTTTCTTTTCCCCTTAAAAGTGTGTGTGGTGTGTGTGTGTGTGTGTGTGTGTGTGTGTGTGTGTGTGTGTTTGTTTATATACAAAACTGGTCACATGAAATTAACATAATGTTAAATGCAGATGTTAAATCATATTTGGTTGTACTTATATAAAAGTTTTGTTACTTGGACTGTAGGAATAAATTTTAGATTAAAATAAAATAAAATGTATCAGGCATTAAATTTACACTTTCACATTTTTTTTGCATAGAGGATTATTTCATATTTTGTAACTAGATAAACATATATCAATATTTTCCTCATTATTCTGGTTTTTCTCCCTCCCCGTTAAACAATTTTCTTATATTTTAACCTGTTTGACAACATGAAGTAGAAGTATAATTTCATTTTTCCTAGACAATATATTACAAAATCCTCTCATCCCCCAATGATTTTAAATATCACAGGTATCTTGTTAAAACTTACATACATTTTTGCATATCATACATATGATGCTACATATATGTAAAACACATGCACACAGACAAAGTCATGGTTTTAGATTTATCCTTTATCACTGTGCTGCCACAGTATCCTTGTTCAGTTTAAATTATCAGAGTTTAAAATGTTTTAATATTTTTCTGTGTATGTATTCAATAATTATATGAGTATTTTCCATAGAAATTCTGAACTATTGCTTCTAAATTTATCTTTTTTGAATTTTTATTGGTATTATAATAAATATATAAATACGTTCATCTCTTTTACTTCTTTCTTTACTTTTTCTCCTTAAAAAATCATAAACTTTTGGGGCACCTGGGTGGCTCAGTCGTTAAGCATCTGCCTTCAGCTCAGGTCATGGTCCCAGGGTCCTGGGATTGAGCCCCAGCCCCACATTGGGCTCCCTGCTCCGCGGAGAGCCTGCTTCTCCCTCTCCCACTCCCCCTGCTTGTGTTCCTTCTCTCTCTGTGTCTCTTTCTCTCAAATAAATAAAATCTTTTAAAAAATCATAAACTTAAAGAAATGTGCGTAAATATTAATATACAACCACTGCTATAGCTTACCTTCTGTTCTACAACATTTCCTTATATATATCTTAGGTAATTTTCTCTCTTCCATTTTTTCAGTTCACTCTCTATAACTGCTACTTATCAGACATTTGACATTCATGATTGGATGGTTAGTATCTCACAGCTTCTCCTCATATCTTTGTCTATTTCTTTGCAAAGATAAAGACTGGGCAAGTCTTCACACTATTTTCCAGACTATATGTTTTGGGTAATATTTATCTATTAATCTAGCTATAATTTGGCTATCCATGGATCATTTGTCATGTACCTATCTCTAATTATATTCAGCAACATATGTTTTCTCTTTGATATTTTTTGCTGCTCTATTCTTTTAATTGAAAAAAACTATCTCTGAATTTTTCTAAGAATTTTATATTTATTTATTTTTATTTTTTAATAAAGATTATTTCTCAGGTAGAGAGAGAGAGAGAGGGAGCACAAGCAGGGGGAGGGGCAGGCCAAGGGAAAAGCAGGCTCCCTGCTGAGCAAGGAGCCTGATGCAGGACTCAGTGCAGGACTCAATGTAGGACTTGATCCCAGGACCCTGGGATCATGACCTGAGCCAAAGGCAGATGCTTAACTGACTGAGCAACCCAGGCGCTGCTGAAGTTTTCTAAGATTTTTAATAGGAGTTTTTAATTTCTGTTTAACAGGTTTTATTCTAGGAATTATCCCTTTTTTTTTTTTTGACTACGTTTTGTTGTCTTTTTTTACATGGTCTTATTTTGGTTTAAATTTTGGTTTACCCTTTAATGCTACTGGTTGCCATAGCATTTTTGGTGATGTTTGGTTGCCCATTTTCTTTAATAGTGAAGTAAGCACTTTCTAAATGTTCTAGGTGGCTGTGTGAGATAGTCCTGTGACTAGAATGGTTAAGACTGATTGTGAAATTTTTGTCTTTTGGCAAGTTTTATTATTTTTCTTTTTTATTTTATTTATTTACTTTTAAAGATTTTATTTATTTATTTGACAGAGAGACAGCACAAGCAGGGGGCGCTGCAGTCAGAGGGAGAGGGAGAAGCAGGCTTTCCCCCAGCAGGGAGCCTGACCCTCTGGCTCAATCCCAGGAGCCTGGATCATGACCTGAGCTGAAGGCAGACGCTTAATGGGCTGAACCACCCAGGCACCCCTCTTGTTTATTTTAATACACTTTATTTATCTATTTATTTACCTTTTTGTGGTAAGCAGGATGATAATTCAGCACCCAACTAATCCGGATTGGGATGACAGAATGATTTATAGGGAAGGAATTTCTGTCAACACTCATACTTAATAGGGAATAGTCTATCAAAAACAATTATTCTAGGATTTTTACGTATTAGAGATCCAGAATATTCATTTGTACTTAAGCAGCATACCTGTTACCATCCCCTTTCCATTTAATAATATTCTGCATTTCCAAAAAAAGCTTTCAATTGTATGTTTTAGGAATTTAGAAAGGCAAGAAAATGTTCGATTTTCATAAAAGGTAGTTATTTTGTAAAAATATTCTGACAAAACATAAGTGTGTAGTCAATTCATTCTGTACATTTAAATTGGCAGGTAACAATTCCATTTTCAAATGGGATCTTACCAAAACACGTGGTGATTAGAATAATGTTCTAAAGCTTCTTCCTATAAATGAAAAGCTTAAAATACCCTATTAAATGAATTGTCATTTAATGAAAAATCTTAGAATGCTTTAAGAAATGGGGAAGAAAAACAATTTAGAATGCATAATTAAGAATTAATTTAAATCACTATGAAACACCAGGCAGTAAGATAAAATAGGGAGATATTGGGCTGCAGCTGAAGAAGAATCACCTATACAAGTTTGACACAGAAGAAAAATAAATATTGAAAAAAGATAAAATGATTGTTTAAAAAGTTATTTTCTCCTGAATGTTCTGTGTCAGATTTCCCAGCTTTAATCATTCTTGCACTGGAAATGCAGCTTTCTTTTCTTTTCAAGATTTCATTTATTTATTTGCCAGAGAGAGAAAGAGAGCACACGCACGCACAAGCAGGGGTAGCGGCAGGCAAAGGGAGAAGCAGGCTCCTCATTGAGCAAGGAGCCTGATGCGGGACTCGGTCCCAGGACCATGTAATCATGACCTGAGCTAAGTCAGATGCTTAACTGACCGAGCCACTCAGGCATCCAAAATGCAGCTTTCCTCATACCTTTCTCTTCCCCTCTTTGGTCATATCTTCACCTTAACTGCACTGTAATCTAAAACATTATTTCCTTAACTGACATACTTTTTTTTTTAAATTTTTTTATTGTTATGTTAATCACCATATATTAGATAATTTGTTTTGGTGTACTGTTCCATGATTCATTGTTTGTTCATAACACCCAGTGCTCCATGTAGAATGTGCCCTCCTCAATACCCATGACCAGGCTAACCCATCCCCCCAGCCCCTCCCCTCTAGAACCCTCAGATTGTTTTTCAGAGTCCATCATCTCTCCTGTGACATACCTTTTTTTTAAATGTAATGGTATGGTGGGGTGCTTGGGTGGCTCAGTCAGTTAAGCATCTGACTTGGGCTCAGGTTATGATGTCAGGGTCCTGGGATGGAGCCCTGCATTGGTCTCCCTTCACAGAAGAGAGTCCGCTTGCCCCTCTCCCTTTGCCTCTCTCCCCACTCACTCTCTCTCCTTCTCTCTCAAATAAATAAATAAAATCTTAAAAAAAATAAATGTAATGATATGGTAAACTTTATCATTAGCATCAGGGGTGTCTGGGTGGCTCAGTTGGTTAAGCACCTGACTCCTGATTTATGCTCAGCTCATGATCTCAGGGTTGTGAAATGAGCTCTGCATGGGGCTCTGTGCTCAACCAGGAGTCTCCCTCTGCACCGCCCCCCCACATGCACATGCTCTCTTTCTCTAAAATAAATAAATAAATCTTTAAAAAAATTAAAAAAGCATCATATCTCATAATAAAGACCAAAAAATGAAAATGAAGTGGTAAAATTTGATTTTTAAAAAAAATTACTACCAAAAATACAAATATTGAGAAATAATATTAAATCTAATCCATTTCCAGAAATTTATAATTGATGACATATAATTCAGTAAAATAATGGAGTATTTTTATTATAGTTAGTAAGATGGAGCTCTTTGGCTTGATATTGATTATGTGAAATGAAACAAAAGGTTGGTGCTATGAAAGTGATTTTATTTCTTAGGTTTGACGTTGGAAAACATCTAGTATTCTTACGTATTTGGGAATGTATCTATAAAATGCAAAACGTATTTAAGAGTTTTATTTGATTATATTGGACAATGAACTTAATTTTCTAATCCAAATGATTTAAAAGACTTTTGATCAAGAAATCTCTAAACTAGAGTCTTCTGAAAGTGTTAGCTTATTTGGTAATATCTCCAATGTGATGGAAAATATAAAAATAATTTTTATTTATAAGCCATTGTTATGTGGCTTGAAAAATGTTTACAAATTCCTTTTGTGATTTATTTCAAACAATTCTAAACAAGCATGTTGGTCTTTTAAGAAAACAATTACATTTGGCCTGGATATACAAGACATGCTAATCTACAAAGCCAGCCCCAATCGTGTTTATGATCAAAGTAACTGAAGTGTCCTAGAAATTGCTTAAGGTCATCTCACAATCCAATTAAAAGAATGAGTCATGTTAATTGAAAACCAAAGACTAGATTAAAAAATATGTTAATTGTAGATAATGCCTTCAGAGTATAGAAAATTGTTCAGAATTCAGTGACCACTCTGTTCTGTGTGACAATTTTAACAAATCTACCATACACTTCTCCTAAATTTTCATGCATTTCTATGGTAGCAATGTGTACTGTAATTACAAGTTTGTAAAATTTACTGTTGATGCAATGGCTTGAGTTTATTGAAGGAGCTCTTACTGAAGCAGTATATCTATGACTATTACTTCCAGATAACATATTTGGCATCTCAAAAACTTGTTATCTTAAATGAATGACTTAGAAAAATGAGATGAAGTAATGCTTTCTTAAACAGTATCAGAAGATTTGCAAAGTTGACAATATTTGCAAATACATCAATATTTGTAAATAAAACCAGTGATTTTGCCATACTTTAGTCAATAATTTTTGCTTACATATTCAACAAATATTTATGATACTAGGATAACCTATGTTATGTAAGAGAAATCCCTTATTATTCATTTTGTTTCCTTTATCTTTGGTTATTATTTTATTCTTTCTTTGGTAGCAGTCATGGTAAATCTCTTGCCTTCATTTTAACATTTTGGTGTTTGAAGACTAAACTTTATTGGACTTCTGGTTTCCAATGCTGCATGTGAAGAGTTTGGAAGATGCTACTCCATTCTGAAAGAAAGTAAAAAGTTGAACAGACTGAAACATCAAGAACTCTTCTTGGATGCATAAGAGGAAGTGACAGGGGAGCCTGGGTGGTTCAGTTCACTGGGCATCTGACTCTTGATTTGGGCTCACGTCCTGATCTCAGGGTCCTGAGATTGAGCCCTGCATTGGGCTCCATGCTCAGCAGAGTCTGTTTGAAATTCTTTCCTCTCCCTCTCCTTCCCCTCTGCTCCTCCCCCTGAACTCTCTCATAAATAAATAAGTAAATAAATAAATAAATAAATAAAATCTTTTAAAAAAGCAGGGGTGGGGCGAAGGACACAGGGCAAGTTGCTGCTCCCAAGACTGTGGAGGCAGACAGGCAAATATAGGGAGTTGTGGCTAATTGAAGCAGAGATTCAGAAGGTGAAATTATCACAGGAACCAGTGCTAGGTAGGAAAAGCTGAACTGTAATTGACAAATTGCTGGAGGCTCAGTGCAGATAATTCTGCAGAGTTAAAAACTCCAGGGGAATTCAGTCATACCAATTCTCTACAATCTTTATCAGAGCATAGAGGCAGAGGGCAGACTTTGAAACTCATTCTATGAGGCCAGTATTACCCTAATATCAAAACCATACAAAAAACGTTACAGGAAAAGAAAACTAGACACCAATACCTGTCATAACATACATTTAAAATCCTCAACAAAATATTAGCAAATCAAATCCAAAAACGTATACAAAGAATTATTATACACTATATCCAAGTAGTATTTATTCTTGTGTGGTGTGGAAGGTTGGTTCAACCTTCAAAAATTGGTAAATATAATCTATTACATCAACAGATTAAAAAAGAAAAATTACAGGATCATATCAATAGATGCAGAAAAAAATATTCAACAAAATCCAACACCCATTTATGATAAAAATTCTCGGTAAGCTAGGAGTAGAAGGAGACTTCCTGAACTTGATAAAGTCTATCTACAAAAAATCTTACTTAAATGGTAAGAAATTAAAAAACTTTCCCAATAAGATCAGGTGCAAGGCAAGGATGTTCTCTCTCATGACTCCTTTTCAACTTAAGACTGAAATTCCTTAGTAATGCTATAAGACAAGGTAAGGAAACAAAAGGTATACTGATTATGAAGGAAGAAATAAAGAGTTTATTTGTTAGTTTGAAGATGACATGATTGTCTCTGATGAAATCAAAAAGAATTGACAAAGAAACTCCAGGAATAAGCAATTATAGCAAGGTTTCAGGATATAAAATTAATGTACAAAAAACAATTGCTTTCCTATATACTAACAATGAACAAGTGGAACTTGAAATTAAAAACATAGTATCTTTACATTAGCACCCCCAAAATGAAATACTTAGGTATAAATCTAACAAAACATACATGACTTTTATATAAGGAAAACTATAAAACTCTGATAAACAATACCCAAAAACTAAATAAATGGAGAGATGTTCCAAGTTAATTGATAGAAAGACTCAAAATTGTCCAGATGTTGGTTCTTCCCAACCTTGATCTACAGATTTAATAAAATCCCAATAAAAATCCCAGCAAGTTATTTTATGGATATCAACATATTGATTCTAGTTTGTGTGGAGAGGCAAAAGACCCAGAATAACCAATGCAATAATGAAGAGGAAGAACAGAATGGAAGGACTGATGCTATCCAACTTTTCGAGTTATTATAAAACTGTAGTAATCAAGACAGTGTGGTATTGGTGAAAGAATAGACCAAGATCAATGGAACAGAACTGAGAGCCCAGAAATAACCCCCATATATATAGTCAACTCATCTTTGACAAAGAAGCAGAGGCAATACAATGGAACAAAGTATTTTTAACAAATGGTTCTGGAACAAACTGGACATCCACATGCCAAAAAATGAATCTCAACAGAGACTTTATGCTATTCACTAAAAATAATTCTAATTGGATCATAGATGGAAAGGTAAGATGCAAAACTTAGCTCCTAAGAGATCACAGAAGAAAACCTAGAGGATCCAAAGACTTGATACATGAAAGGAATAACTGATAAGCTGGAGTTCATTAAAATTAAAAACTTCCGTTTTATGACAGACAATATCAAAAAAAAAAATGAGAAGCAATATCAAGAGAATGCAGACTGGGAGAAAATATTTGCAAAAGGATCAATGAAAGACTGTTACCCAAAATATGCAAAGTACTCTCAAAACTCAACAATTAGAAAACAATCTACTAAAAAAAAATGGGCCCAAACCTTTGACACTTCACTAAAGAAAATACACAGATGACATATACACTTATGAAAATATGCTTCACATATCTCATCAGGGAGATGAAAATTAAAACAACAATGATATACTACTATATATCTATTAAAATGGCCTAAATCTTGAACACTGATAACCCTAAGTGCTGGTGTGGATGGAGCTAGAGGAGTTCTTACATTGCTGGTCAGAATGTGAAATGATATAACCACTTTGGGAGACAGTTTAGTGGTTTCTTACAAAACTCAACATACTATTACCATATCCAGTTAGCTTACTCCTTGATATTTACCTAAAGGAGTTGAAAACTTAAGTCTACAAAAATACCTGCACACAGATATTTATAGCAGCTTTCTTTAAAATTGTCAAAAATTGGAAGCAACGAAAATGCCCTTCAGTTGGTGAATGGATAAATGAATTTTGGTACATCCAGGTAGTGGAATATTATTCAGCACTGAAAAGAAGTGAGTTATCAGACTATAGAAGATATGGAAGAAACTTACATGCATATTACATATGAGGCAATAGCCCCAGGAGCCATAACCTTCCTTTAAGTATTCCACCAAGCCTCTTTGTACTTCTAGTCTAGTAACTGGACATGCCTACCTTCCTGCCAGGTCTGACATGTCAATAATACCAAGCAGGCTTAGTTATTTTTTCTGATCCTTTTTGGACTTCTTCCTCATCTCCTCCCACAACTGTGTAAGGACTAATTCACATAATACAACTCATGTCTCACAATATTCATGTGGTTTTCCTTTCCAGTTTGAAACCTTACAGATACAGCAGACATATATAATTTAAAACTATTGCCCTGCCTCAGGCTCCCTGCTCTGCGGGAAGACTTCTTCTCCCTCCCACACCCCTCCTGCTTGTGTTCCCTCTCTCACTGTGTGTCTCTCTGTCAAATAAATAAATAAAATCTTAAAAAAAAAACTATGTAGAAAGGGAAGGATATGATTAATAAAATTTGCAGTTGTCCCAGAGAAAGGACTGAAGGGTGCTATTATGAGAGGCACATGGAAGGCTTTGGACATAGTATTAATATTCTATGTCTTGATCTGAAAGGTGGATATTTTGTATCATTTTGTTTTATCATCATTTTATTTTATTTTATTTTTTAAATATATTTTATTTTATTTTTTTATTTTTCTTTTTTTTTACAATAAATAGTGGTTTTTATTATCATTATTACCATTTACTATTATTAGAAGACACACAAAAGAATCCCTATTTTTTAAGTTCCTGTTCAGGCCACTAGGTGCATTTAGTAATGAATAAGATAATTACTGGATTTGGAGTTTGGCCAGGCGATTGCCAAACAGATTTCATTTTTTTTATATATATTTTTTCATTTTATTATGTTATGGTAATCACCACACATTACATCATTAGTTTTTGATGTAGTGTCCAATGATTCATTGTTTGCATATAACACCCAGTGCTCCGTTCAGTATGTGCCCTCTTTAAAGCATACATATTTTATGATATTTTTATGATATACTTTACAATTTGCTGTTCAATATACTGACAAATGGACTGTTATTGCTCACTATCTGGAAAAGATGTTTTTAAAATGACTTGGTATAAAAGAATGAAGTGTAACAAAAAGCAATGGAAGCAAACTAAATAATATTGAAGTAAATTGAAATGACTATGCTTTTATGATGAAAAATACTGATTTTAATTGGCTCTTCTCAATATGAAGATTTGAAATATAAATTCATTATATGAACAATCAATAATTAGTAACTGTAAACTAAATATAAAACAAAAAGAAACTTTATGAGAATTATAAATTAAAAATATTTTATTAGTTGATAAAAATCTTTGAGTCACATGTAAGAGTTTTATGGAAGGTTAAAATTTGGGCATATATAAATGCCTTTTTATCATTTGATGAATCATAGCCATTTGGACAAGGAGTGATGAGTTCATCTTACATATAAGTAAACAAAGAATTTTGCTTTTGATGTATTAATTTCTATTTGCTCTGGCCATTTGTTTTGTCTATTTCCAATGATCTGGCTTTGAGAGTTAAGATGAATTGTCCTTTAAAAGGGCTTCTGTATTGAACTATAAATTAAAGCTGATGATTAAACTAATTATTTTGCCAAAAAAGTAAAACTATCCCAATGTACTTTCTCAAGGACTAATTTTGGAGAATTGCAAGGCAAGTAATATTGCTCTCAGCATTCCCTCAAGCACATGGATTTAATGGAAAGATACTTTAGAAGTTTTCATTCAGCTTATAAAGATAATTAAAATTGTCATTCTACAACTCATTCATAAGGCAAATTTGAGCAAAAAAATTAGGAAGTGTTTCTGAAAGTTCAGTTTTATTCTTTGCAAAATCAGGTGAAGTGTCAGGCCCTCTGTACAAATCTGCTAGGACTGTTGAATAGCAAATTCATCAATTAGTTGTTTCATTACTGAGGTTTCCAAATGTGTCACAGATCTGTGCCCACTGTTCTCCATTATTTTATACATCACAATCTAATAAGGTATAATATTTGACTGCTTGCAAATATGTCTTATTTCCAAAGTTCTATATCAGCTGGCATTTTGTCTTTGACATTTCACCCTGAACTATAACCTTATTTTTTTTCCAGAAATTTGTCAATATTCACCATGGCCATTTCTCTTTGTCTCTTTTCTCATCAACACATATTTTTATTTTTTTGGATATCAAACATTCTACTGAAACTCAGCTTTCCAGAAACAACAATTTTTTTTTTTTTTTTTTTTGCCAAACCCAAATGTCAGTTCTTTTCCCTCACCTTACTCTCAACCATTTGCAGAGAAGACATCTCCAGACTTCATGAACATGTTCATATCGGTCTTCTAGGAATCATTCTCTATTCTGCCTCTATATCAAGTGACCTTGGATTAGAATCACTCAGCCAACCAACCAAACAACTCTTCTGACTTCTTTCATCTTGGCCCCACAATCATAGTTTATACACAATTGCTCAAATCATCCTATAAAAACATAAAGCAGCTTCCTGAAAATCTTTGACTTGAATTGGAACTGAACCATTGGCTCTCCTACATCTGCAGCTTTGAAGAACTCTAAATAATACACCAACTTTTCCATTTGCTTCTTCAGCTTCCTTATGTGTGATTACCCAGAGAAGCTCCCCCAGGAAACTTCCTTCATATGCATTTGTCTCAGCATTGCTTTCTGAGAAACCCAGTCTCTGACAGTGCCTAACACCTGACCATACACTAAACATCATGTATAATTTTTTTTTTGCTATTATACTGTAATTCATTGAATAATAATTTTCTAGTCTACTTATTTCAAAGCAAATTCCTTGAATTAGACCTTTGAGTCTTCATGGCTATTCTAACCTACTAATCCTTCTGGCTTATAAACACATATCCATTTAATACTTAACTCATTTGAAACATCATTTTATTCTCCTTTTTATCATCTCCTACATGATTTTCTTTTCTTCATATTTATCTCCTTATTTTACTAATTTGTTATTTCCAGTCATCCCCACAATGTATTATACTCCCAAGAATAAGTATAATATCTAAAACAAATTTAACTCTCGCATTAAAATTATGTTTTTAAAACAATGAATGAACATAGGGTGAAGCATGGGTCTCACTATAAAATTGTTCTTACATCAGTCTGTAGAGGGTTCTGGATTATTGGGAGGGGGGAGGGAGTTGGACAGGGGACATAGGAGAAGATATATGAAAGAGAAATATAAAATGTTGCTTGCTTTCCTATTTTAACTAAGTATCCATAACAGCTCTCATGTTGAAAATATGTCTCCAGTATTTATATTAGAGGCATCTGGGGCTAATCAACTGCCTATTTCAGTAGGCTTGGTTTTGTTCATCCTTTACTCTTTCTAGCATCTCTAGTTCCCATCTGATCTCCTAAGTTCTTCAGTTCTTCCCATCTAATTTCCCTGGTTACACTGCAAAAAGCAGAGATGATATGAAATAAAGAAGATAAAACAAATATGAGGCAAAAGGAAAAATAGATCTTGCCCTTGGCTAACCTGGTTTCTTAATATTCATTAGGGATACTCAGAACAAGTCTCTAGGACTTTTAAAACAAACTCCTTTCAAACTTCGGCATTTTCCAGTCTGGTTTTGACACTCATCTTTAGGTCACTATTGCCTTTTATGGAAATCTTAAGATAAGTACAGCATTCTCAAGTTGCTACAATTACCAATACAGTTTCCATTACAAGGATGTTAGAAATGAAAAGTCACATAATAAATCTCAAGAAACAGATTTGAAAGTTGGCATGTATAGAATATTTGTAATTTTGATAAAAACCAAACCAGACAAAAGTTTTGTTTAAAACAAAACTTTTAGTTTTAATTCCAATGGCATTTACCTAATATCTACCTGTTCTTTATTATTCTGGGATTAGGAACTGTGTTTTTTATCTATAGAATTGTAAAGTGTATGTGTGAATGTGTGTGCGTGTATGTGTGTGTGTGTATTTTCCTACAAAAGTATATTTTACAAATAGAAAATAAAATAAATAGAATATATTAGAGTAAAATATATATACATATATTGTCAGCAGAGTTTCCTTGACTAAGTGTAGTTACCTCTGGCCTTATTACAAGGCATAAAATACCAGCAGTAACATCAAATAGAAAGCTGAACGTTTCTTTCAATTGCCTACACTAACCATTTCAAGCACGATGACTGCATTCTACCTAGATTGTTCCAAATTTGAAGCACTCTGAATCAAATGAAATGCAAGAGAAATGAGCAATAAATGTTCAAAGACTTTTAAAAGTTATTGCTATTATAGTATCTGACTTGGATTGTCATATTGATTACGGCTGAACAATGAAACATACCCAAAAGCAATCATATATATTTTAGTTGATGATTCACTTTATAAGATTCTGTTCTCTTTCATAAGGTATTCATTTTAGGACTTTGATTTGACTTTCTATATTTTCCCTCTTTTTTTAATGACAGTCTAGGATATTAAACCTTCATTTCAAACCCCTTGATCAATAAGGCTCTACTTTAAGCAGTGGCTTATAACAAATGTTACACGGCACCTTTGCATTTACTACAAACAATTCAAAATATATTGTAATAAAAAGCACATAAGCATTAAATAATGCCATACAAAGTTTAGCAGAATTGCAAACTTACCCTCTAGATGCTTATACCCATTTTTAAAATTTAGCTTGAACTAAAAATACCACATATCATACAATAACTTGAATATATTTGTTATTCCCCATGTTACAAAATAAATGTATTTAACCCATACTTTTCTCATTTTTACCTGCATATCACTGTGCTTATTTCTCTCGCTAGATATAATATAAAATAAACATGTATTGTATAAACACTACATCAGCAATTAAGAACAAATTAACATTTAAGTAGCTGAATAAAAGTTTATGAAAAAAGTAGAGGTTTTATGGGGGATTTTATAAGCAATATAGGAAATTAGCTTTTCGGAAATACTAGAAACAATCTTGCTATGTTCTGGGGACTATGGAAAACGAACATACAGAGGTAGTCCAGAGTGGAATGAAAAGATGTCTACAGGCTCTCTGACAGTAGAGACTTGATTTTCTATATTTGTATATATTAAATGTGTTTTATAGGCCCTGGCATTGTGACACATTACGTTTTATACATTCTGGATAATACAGCAGTTAGAAAGGGAGAAGGGATACATACATTATTAGTGTATATGCAGAAATTTCCTCATTTAGATCAGCATATTTATTAATCAAATTACTCATGGAAGAAAATAGTCACACTAACAGCGTAATATTCATTAAAGAGCTGCCTCCTCATAAAATTAGTCCTACTCCAATACCTCTCTCCCCTCTAGCCAGAATTGATCTACCTCGTTAACATGTCAATTCTTCATAGGCCTCTCTGTTTCTGAAAGTCCAGCATTGCGAGACCTCAGTATAAAGAAAATACATTAAAAAAGTTAAAAATAAAAACCTTATAATAATTTTTAATATAATGAAGTTTATGAAACTGACTTGGGAGAACTTTCCCAATCTACAGAAAGCCAGATGAATGAGGTCCTGACAGAGTTAGTACTGTACATATTGAAGTATGAAAAAATGAACAAAAATGATGTAGTCACAAGAACTCCAATAGGATTTATTTTGGATATCAAGAAATTAAAGAAGATCCTTGGAAAAAGAAGGAATCCTCAAATATTGTTGCAAAATGAACTTCATATCCATTCTAAGAGAGAATCCTATATAAGCTGAAATAAATTTTATCTCACTATCATATTTTTCAAAAACTCTATTCAAGAGTACATCAACTTAAGATTATTTGTCCTGTCTATAATTTCTAAAACATGATGCTTTGTTAAAGCAAAACTAATAAACTAATTTAAAAATATTTTCTAGTGTTATTTTGTAAGAAAATGTCTACAACAAACTTTCAGGATAACTATTCAGTAAAATATTTTGATATCTGTTATGCTCCAGATGCATTTATTTTACATAGCCTGATTTATTTATTACTAAATATTCTCCAACAGGAATACTTCCTTACATTCTGTTGATGCCAGTCTTGCCTCTGAGGACTTTTAGAGACCTATCACGTGATTTAAACTCTAATTAGAAGAGAGTCCCCAGGCTAAAAACCTATTTCTTTATTTTTGGACTTGTTTGTTCAGTTTAACATACATCTGTAGAGGGGTGCCTCGGTGGCTCAGTCAGTTAAGCGTCTGCCTTCAGCTCATGATCCTGGGGTCCTGGGATCGAGCCCCGCATCAGACTCCTTGCCCAGTGGGGAACCTGCTTCTCCCTCTCCCTCTGTCTGCTGCTCCACTTGCTTGTGCTAGCTCTCTCTCTGTCAAATATATAAATAAAATCTTAAAAAACAAAACAAAACAAAAAAATGAAAAACCGAAACATACATCTGTAGAAAGTCTGCGTGTCAGGCAATATATAAGACTCTTATAAATAAAATGATCAAAATAGTCTGTTGCTCTCAAGAAATCAAGAATTTAGCAGATCAAAATCAGTACATTATGTTAAGTACCTAGGCAGTAATACTTCAATCCCATGTGCTATGGAAACACATTAAAAGGTGAAAATCTACAAGAAATTCCAATATTTCTAGAGGCTAGAAAAAACAATTATGCTAACAGATGATGATATTAATATCTCTATTTGGATATACTGTTGGCCCCTCTATAAAAACATATCTTACAATGTACTGAACATCTTCTATCTTTAAATATTCAAATTAGGTCTACTGACTTCCCTACATCATCACTGATACCAAATTTGATCAGTTTTTGTTGTAAAACAATCACCTTTGTCTCTCTGCTTCTCTCCACACTCCACACTCTACAACATGTATCAAGTCAGTTTATATATATATATATATATATATATATATATACACACACACACACATACTGACATTTTTCCCCTTAGGTGTGCCGTTGGCTAATCATTCCAATGAGAGGATGTTATTCTAGTTCTACCTAATGGTCTGATTAATCATTCATACAACAAATAACTATTGAGTACCTATTGATTCATTCATGTACAAAGTATCCAGTGATGTTACATGGCAAAGACAAAGAATCACATTTCTTAATGTTTCTTCTACAGCCAAATTGTGATAATTTGGAAAAGAGATGGCTCAGAAAGGAATTCGCTATTCATGAAAACCCAAAAACATAAGTTGGAGAGTAATGTTATAGACAGACTCATAGATGCACACAAAGAAAATAAACAGGTAAGCTGTATGCATTCTGTATGTAATCTGTATACACATATAATATACATACATATATTCTTAAAAATATTTACTACTCAGTTTAATCACTGTCATCCATCTCTCATTTCTTTTTTCATCTTACCTATTTCTTAAAATATGACACACTCCTTTACAGATATTCTTCTGGAGCCTACTCTCTTCCTACTCGTGTTTCAAGTGATTGCTTTATGGGATTGATATGGAAATATTATGAATGAGTCATTAATTTACTTTCATGGAAATTCTAAGTTATAACATTTACCTTATAAAATATTTTATATTCATTGTGTCTTCCTTTTTGTCATTTGCTAGAGGTGATTTCCTAAGAAATGATGGATGGGAGAGAAACCTTGTTTGATTTCTCATATATCAGAAAATGTGTCTTATTTTACATAGCTTCTTAAAAGACAGATTTTAAAGGTATACAATTGGTGAATCAAAATTATCTCTCTAATTTACAACTTAGAAACCATTTTTTCAGTGCCCTCTGGTGTACAGTTTTACTGATGAGAAATCAGATGCCAGATAATTTCTATTCCTTTTCTAGAATTTTTGGAATTGTCTCTTTATCTTTAGGAGTTTTGATATATAATTATGATCTGCTTGTGACTTGCTGTACTGCTCTGGCAAACTAATTGATTTTATTATTAGATTTTCATACATACATACATACATACATGAGATATTGTGGGTGATATGTATCATTACATAGATTTTAATTTCATGAAAAATTTTATCAAAGAATAATTTATAAAAATATTTTTATGAAATAAATATCCCTTAATGTGTCCCACTGTGTATTTCTATGCATTTCTATATGTGTGTGTGTGTGTGTGTGTGCGTATATACACACACACACATTTATATGTTATTTGTATATAATATATTTTCTATGGGTTTTTGCTTCATATTTAAATTATAATTAATATATAAATAATTAAAAATAATTATTAATGTATACTATACACTAAATGGATGTATTTGTGTTGATTTGAGTTAAAATGTAGCAGAGGGGAGTACAACTATTTCTTTATAAATCGACCTGTGGGGTGCCTGGGTGGTTCACTCAGTCAAGTGTGTGCCTTCAGCTCACGTCATGATCCTAGGATCCTGGGATCAAGCCTCATATTGGGCTCCCTTCTCAGGGGGGAGTCTGTTTCTCCCTCTGCCCCTTCCCCCTGCTCATGCACACTCTCTCTCTCTCAAATAAATAAATATATAAATAAATAAAATCTTTAAAAATATGAACTGTTCTGTAGTTTATACAATTTAATTGGTTGTATAATCAATAGTATTGAAACTATTTTCCATTGTGAGGTCAGGACTCTGTATACACATATTCCCTATGTTTTATACCGAAGATATGAAAATCATGTATAATCTAGCATATTTGCAATGCCTTTTAGAAACTCAGAATTCTTCATTCAGAAATAAAGATTCATATATCAAATCATGCTCTTTTTTTGCATTCATTCTATACATGAGGTTAACTCAAGGTATTTTTTGCAAGCTCATTTTGTAAATTTGTTTTCTTGATCTATAAGATCAGTATGCAAGGCTATGTTACTTTTCCACTGCACATTAAGAATCAAATAGTAGTTTTTCCTGCAGGAGGTGTGTCAGGGCAATTTGACAAACAGTGTTTTGAAGGATCATGACCTTGAAGGTCTCTAGCAAGCCAATTTCTGAATTTGAAGAGGCTGTCAGATTGAATTTCAAAGAACAGTATATTAATGTCCATGATTAAGATTGGAGATACTCTATGCAATGGTTTTTATTTTTTAAAATTAGATTGTAATTAGATAATAAGGTCCATACACAACTAATTAGAATCAAAATTATCTAATGAAAGGGGCATGGTGTACAGAAGAGTATACATTTGTGCCTTTACTTACATGTGTGTGTTTATGTGAGTGTTTGAAAAACCACAGATATGGTTCAATTTTTACCCAGCTCAATTCTACAAAATGATTAAAATATGTAATTGATGTGTTATTCAAATCACAAACTTTGCCATTGGAGAAGATGTGTGACAGAAAAGTTAAAGCTGAGAGTGTTAGCTTAATCTGTTAGGATCAGATCCAAGCAATTTTAATTTCCTGCAAGAGAGGCGATAAGACGAGTGGATGGCAAGAACACTGTGTTAGACCTTCTCTACAATTAACATGGAACAATATTATGATTTATCAATTTAAGCTAACTACCAAAAAATTTCCTGGATTCTTCCGAAAATTATTGAATGTGTTTTCAGAAAGATGGGAGAAGTATTTAGGGAAGCATGAGAAGACTTCCAAAACTGGAAGCTTCAGAAAGAGTATGTTCCTAGAGCATTTACAATTATGTTGATGACCAGTCAAATAAATTTTGTCTTGATGGTGAAGGCCATATCCCCACTGAAATATACCTACACACATAAATGCATAAATATATATAGTTTATATTCACCAAACTAATCATTGTTCCTATGGGGCTAATATCACAAAGATTAACATTTTGGGAGATAGCTATCGTTGCACAACCCCATATTTCACAAAATATATTAGGGATAATAACACATGGAAATTATATTTAGGAAAGTATTTTTCCTTATATAGAGAGTCATAAAGTTCATACATAATCGAACTCTTATTCAGGTTTTTCAAACTGTTGTCCAGGTCCATAAAATTATAAAATAGAGGTTACTTTCATCCAATTCTTAGTTCAATATTGATATATAAAACATCAAAGTTACATGAGTAAATTTAGCAATGACATTGAGAATTATAGGTATTCTTCAACTGGTCATACCACAGGAGCAAAAATATTCCCCATTCTACCAAGACAGTAAAAGAATTTATGTGTTATATAACAGTCTTGAAAAGAAAATACTACTCACACATCTTAAAATGCTACCCCTCCTTTTTGCTCAAAGTCTTTACTATAATGGCATTTCCGGTTCAGTCACTAAACTAGGTCTTCATTTGTCTGTTTGATTTTTTTTAAGATTTCTTTATTTTAGGGCGCCTGGGTGACTCAGTTGGTTAAGCGACTGCCTTCGGCTCAGGTCATGATCCTTAAGTCCCGGGATCGAGTCCCGCATCGGGCTCCCTGCTCAGCAGGGAGTCTGCTTCTCCCTCTGACCCTCTTCCCTCTCATGCTGTCTCTCATTCTCTCTTTCTCAAATAAATAAATAAAGTCTTTAAAAAAAAGATTTCTTTATTTTAGAGAAAGTGAGAAAGAGCGGGGCGGGGGAGAGGCAGAGGAAGGGAAAGAATCTCGAGCAGACTCCCTGCTGAACGCAGAGCCTGACTTGGAGTTCATTCTCAGGACCCTGAGATTATGACCCGAGCTGAAACCAAGAGTCAGACGCTTAACCCACTGAGCAACCCAGGCACCCCTTGTTTGATATTCTTATCTGATTGCTCACTATACCGGGATTTCCACTTCAAAAATGTAGCCATAGAATGGAGTTTATTCAAACACTTACTCAGTTATTTCTTAGGTTTATACCATGTGGCAGGATCTTTTGCAATGACATGGGATAGAGCCCTATATAGTTGAATCAGTGTCTTGGCTTCTTGGAGCTCATAATGTACTAGAGGAGACATGTATTATGCAATTTTAATTTCAGTATGATGCATGACACAAAAGGGGGAAAAAAGCAGAATTCTAGGATAGAAATGGAGAGACAGGATATAAATATAGGGAGAATTTCTGTAAGGAATGGTTATTGTTGCTGAGATATGAAGGCATGAATATATGTTAGATAGATGTTTCTAGGCAGAAGGAATGACATATATTCCGTGGAAAAAAGAAATTTGGGAAGTTGGATAAAGTCAAGCATGACACTTTGGTTGGGTTGTTCTGAATGAGAATGAAGAACAGCAGGAAAACCTGGAAAAATAACCAGAATGGCTTATGCAGGGTATGATAGGCCACAGGAAAACTTTTGAATTTTATTTCAAGGGCAATGGGAAGCAACTCAAAGCTTTTAAAGTCGGGAGACAGAACTATATTCTATATCTTAATTCTTGGAAAGTGAGTTTGATAATCTGTAGTTACTATCTGGTACCATGACTTTAAAAGTGGGATTGCATAAATACTTAGGTGTCTCAAATTATTGTAGGAAAGTTAAAAGATGCATGGTAGAATAAAAATCCATACATCTTTAGAACATTATACAATGTAAAGACTCAGAATTGAAATATGCTGAAAGCCATGTTCAAAGAATGCATAGAACAATGCATTCTATGAATGCATAGAACAATGTTAGGAAAGATACATTGATGATGGCAATGAGCTGGTTATGTTTTTGGGTGAGAATGGTAAGGGGAGTTGTAGTATTCACTTTGTGGTGTTTGAATCTTTTACAATACTAGCTAATATTTCAAGAAAACTATGAAGCTGTTCCTTTTTAGTTCTCTTGTCCCTTAAATGGGTCTATTCGTGACAAAATGCAAGATTTTGTAGCATAAAACTATTGCTTCCGGGAATTGGGAGAAGTGTGGTAAGACCTTCAACTAAACTAGAAACTTTTTGTTTTATTTATTTTTTTAATTTTTAATTTTTAAAAAGTATTTTATTTATTTGTCAGAGAGAGAGAGCACAAGCAGGGGCAGCAGCAGGTTGAGGGAGAAGCAGGCTCCCTACTGAGCAAGGAGCCCAATGCAGGACTCGATTCCAGGACCCTGGGATCATAACCTGAACCAAAGGCAGACGCCTAACCAATTGAGTCACTGGGCATCCCTAAACTAGAAACTTTTTAAATATTTTACTGGCCACTTCCTTCTAAAGTTCATGGTATGATAATGTGTTTCTCTCCTGATTTTTTAGCAGTTTGAAAATTTTTCCTCTGGATTTTATTTTTTATTTTTTTATTTTTTAAAGATTTTATTTATATATTCATGAAAGACAGAGAGAGAGAGAGAGAGAGAGAGAGAGGCAGAGGGAGAAGCAGGCTCCCAAGGAGCGGGGAGCCCGACACGGGACTCGATCCCAGGACCCTGGGATCATGACCTGAGCCGAAGGCAGACGCTTAACCATCTGAGCCACCCAGGTGCCCTGGATTTTATTTTTGATTGAGATTGTGTAGTCACCTCCAGGTCCTCAAATAGTTCAATGAATTTTCTCATGCATGCATTTAATGATGATATTTATCAACATTATACAAGTCTTCCATTATATATATATATATATATATATACTCATTTCTTTATGATGTACTATAGAATTTCCAATGGTTTTCTATCATAAATGATTTTAAAATGAATGTCTTTAAAAAAACACATTTGAATTTGGTTACACACTTTGATCAGGTTCTAAGAAGTAATCAAATGCACTTTGGAATTATTATATCAATTTATACCTCTAAAAATAACTTATGCAAAATTCTGTGTCATTACAATATACTGAGGTGAATACATAGTTAAGGAGGGACAGAAAGAGAGAAGGAAAGGGAGAGGAAGAGGGAAATACATATATACTTACAATACTGTAATGAAAATATTTCATTAACTATATTTAGATTTTCATGTAATAACTGTGAGTGAACATTGCTCATACTTATTAGTCTTTAGTACCTTATTGTTTACAAATTGTCAGATCATTCCTATTGTCCAAATGTTTAGTATTTGTACAATAATTTCTTTTTTTGGTCTGTGTGAGTGACTTATACGCATTGTATTTATTATAAAAACATAACAGCAAACACCGAACTGAATTTTCATTACTCCCCTGTTTTCTTACATTTATAAAGGCTCAATTTCTGAAATAATTATTGCTCTTTTTCCCCCTCATTCTCAAACTTTGGCCATTCTTCTTTACTTTTGCACCCTCAGCTGATGACCTTACTTCACACTTAAGGATTAAATAGTTAGCCAACAAATGATAGTTTCCTCCAATTTCAAACACCACAGTAATCAACATAAATAATATCTGTATCTATCCTTACTTCAGGCTTCTCTTCTGTTATACAGAAAATGCATTTTTCCTCCTTTCAAAGATCAATTCTCTTGCATTCTGGATCCCTTCCAGAATCTTTATTTTTTGGTTTTCTGGAATATTATAATTTACCCACTTTACTAAATCATTCTCATCAGTATTCTAATACGCGCCAACAAATCCACTTTTTACACTTGATCAGTTTTTTTAAAAAAGGAATAGATTATACAAAGTTAAACACGTATAGTAACTGTTACCATGTATTACAAATATCCAGAGTATACAGTGTATTTGTAATTTAATTTATAATGAAATTTGCTTATCATTAATAAGAATAAAGATGTTTTTTTAAAACCTTAAAAAAATAAACTTGTTCAGTTTGTAATACTTACTACACATCCAAGTAGAAATGAAAGAAAGAGAAAGACACTTTTGGGTAAAAAAGAGTCACTCTGGAGAAAATCTGAGTTAGAAATTTCAAAGTAAACGAGTACTTTGACTTTTAAAGTCATAATCCTGGATGAGTCATTGAAGGAGTAAATATACGTAAGTAAAAAGGAATAATGTATGATTCCTAAGATGTTCAAATACTTATAGTTTAAGAAGAAAAAGTGATGCCAGTAAATGAGACAAATTCAATAAATGATACAATAATGGAAAGCCAAGAGTAAGATATACTGGAGATAAAGTGTTTCCAGAGTGAGAGAGACGCCATAGTAAAGGCTATTGAGAAATCAATTAAGAAGATTAAAATGGACTAATGGATTTGTAAAGTTGATGATAAAGCATCTATAAGAGTAAACCTGTTGGTTATCACAATAAATCTGCAAAACAAATACAACTTAAAATTCTGAAAATAGACTCTCTAAACTTTTTTTGTTATGCAGTAATATTAAAAATAAAGTTCAGCAAAAATATACAAATATTTAATAAAAATTAGGGTAGCAATATCAACTTCAATTAAAATTTAAACATTATTAGTGTTCTGAAAATCATTTTAAATTAATAGATTGTACAAATTAATAAAATAATGTATCAATGTGCATATCATTGGCTCAAAATTGAATTTTGACATTTTTAGAAATATAAAGAAATAAATATAATTGGCAAAGAATAGAATGATAATTAATGGAAGTTCACAGAATCCTGAAAGCATCGTAGTCTGTATTGGTGCTTGATACATATGAATTTCAAATATAAATTCAGTTTGGAAGTAATAGGCAAATTAAGTGATTACATTGACACTGCTTGGGGGAAAAAGAAAAGATAATAAAGAAATACATTTGTTTATTCATTAACAGTTATTTTAAAATTTTAAAAGACATACTTGCCATGTTTTATAAAGTGTTTCAGATCATAGGAAAGGAAGGAATGGTTCACAATTCCTTTGCTTAAACCATTATTAACCATTACAAAGGTATCTCCCCAAATTCAGAAATTTCACATTGGAACGATAGTGGTCTAAAACAAAAGCCGAGACCTGGATTAGGTGAGGTTATCTAAAAAGTAAAAAGATGGGGTAGCACAAAAATTCCAAAAGGATGCTGTTAAAAGAGGTTTCTCTCTGTGGTAGATGCTTTTCTGAGGTATCCATTCAATGTAAGGGACATAAAAATAGGAAATATTATACATCTGTGCTGCTTTGTATGAAACTCTTATCAGAAAAATACCAATTCACATAATGATTCTATTATTTACACAGACCTGGTTTCTTAAATTGCAAAATTTCCCAGGATGCTTGAGAAGATTCAATACGCAAATTGCCAAAGACGTTTGACAGAAAACAGACGGTCAATATATTTCTTTGCTTTATATTATTTTTCCGAGAAAAATGCACAGTGCTTCCAGATATTTAATAGTATACAATAATTGCATACATCTTTAAAGGATTTTCTTTATCAGTTCCTTCCAGTCAAAAACCACCTGCAACACACCTAGAGTAGAATAAAGCTGGGTTTCTTGGCTCACTGCAACAAATCAGACAGACAACAATATGGATCTGTGAGGTGTCTCAGTTAAAGGGCATTAGTAAGGGACTTGCTAGAGGATTTTGGCTAGTGTTATATAATTTTGGAGAGGGCTTAAAGGCGTACAGGGTATGGGATACCATAATCCTCTAGTTGAGTATCTTACCAATTTTTATCTAAAAGGCAGAAGAAAGGAAGGGCAGTTATATCACCATGAATGGGGTGGGGGGAATCTTAGGTCATTTGTGTGATTTGGATGGTGCTTCAGTTTTTGTTTGTGCTCAGTCATTGTTATGGAATGGTCTTGTTTCTGTCCCACTCCATCAAGGTCACAGAATGACCTTGTATGCTTTTGGTATTTTGTAAAATTGTTTATTGTCATTAAGAGTACACTATCACTTAGCTATTCAAGCTGGGACAGCTCAGCTGACTGTGGTCAGAGGCTGCTTGTTGTATTTGTCATATATGATGCTGATGTAAGATTATGTCATATGAGAGCAAAAGTAAATTACCGATATCCTTTATCTAAAGGTTATACATAAAGATTCAATTATTGCCTGGTGTAAGGGGAAAAATAAAACAAGATCAAATTATTTTAAGTATAAGTATAAATATACCAATACATATAATTATATATATTTACATAACTACAACTTATATAATATGCACCTATTTTTAATTCCATTATGTATTAAAACCACAGTTACAAAATATTTTGTTAAAGATAGCCACTGAAACTTAGAAATACACAAATGATGTAAATTCAAATATAACCTTACTTTTCAGTCTTTTGTGTTATCTATAAACTGAGTATCTATAAAAGCTCTCTGACTTTTGAGAAAAGTCAATAAACATTTTATATTTTTTTGTGCATTAAAACCTGAATTTTTCCATAGGCAATCAACATCTGAAGTCTGTCTTATTCAGTTGTTACCTGACTTTCTGGCCCTGTTTCCATAGAAATATAGATCAGATGGATTAATATAAGGGAATGAATCTTTTTTAAAGATGGCAGTATTGCAAATTTTTGCTTTCTGATACTGAACAAGCCAGTAACTACTTTCTTTGAAAAAAAATAAAAATCAAACTGAAAAATGCCCCCAATGCTTCTGTAATACTTATAAAGAGCTCTATGATTGTCAGCCTTTTGGGGGGCATAAAGATGTCTTTTGAGTATGATATGTTCCGATATTTGGAATTTTAGGATGCTTGTAACATAAAAGCAAAAAGGAGAGTAGTAGGTTCTATACTAGTGGGTATAAAACTTTCAGTCTTTCCATTAAGGGGAGGAAAGAGTATTATTGTGTGAATATCTGTTATCATTGATTTGTTCACTGTAAACGTGATTTTTTTCCCTTCAAACCAGAAGTAACTGGTTAAACCATTACCTATTTCATAATTATCATATTTCATAATCATTTACTTCGATGATTGTGAATGTGAATGCATTATTATTATTATTATTATTATTGGAGAATTAGCAGTGCAGAAAAATTCATTCTTAATACTAAATGATTTTCAGTGGGACACAGAATAATCAGTGGAGATATTGTAAATAGTAAAGTAAAAGCCACAGGGGAAGAATATAGGATATACATACAAAGTAATCCACTCCTTCCTGAAGATTTCCCCTTAAAGGCTGTAGATAATATTAGTTATAAGAAATTTTTCTGGGGCGCCTGGGTGGCTCAGTTGGTTAAGCGACTGCCTTCGGCTCAGGTCATGATCCTGGAGTCCCGGAATCGAGTCCCACATCGGGCTTCCTGCTCAGCGGGGAGTCTGCTTCTCCCTCTGACCCTCTTCCCTCTCGTGCTATCTCTCATTCTCTCTCTCTCTCTCAAATAAATAAATAAAATCTTAAAAAAAAAGACATGTGTCTTAAAAGAAAAAGAAATTTTTCCTTGTTTTAAAAATACTTTAAAACAATTTTTTCTGCATGTATCTTCTTAGTCTATCATTCTCTTCTTTAGAATTACTTATTTAGACACTTCTTGGAAATGATTTTGATGAACAAGTCCCAAAGATATTATATAACTATTATGTAACTATTGATACTGGGTTCTTACATTATCATTTTCTATAAAGTTGCTTTAAGAAAAAAAAGATTTTTTTTCAAGATGTCCTGAGAAAAGAAAATCCTTACTTCAAAGGAATATATCTTTGATGGTAGAGAAAAAAATATGGGATAAGAAATATTGTTTGATCAAATATGAATAATTTAAGGAATATTGAGCCAGATAGAACTGGCTTTAAATACTCCACCACAAAAATAAGTGATAACAGAAAGTTCTTAATCTCTTTACATCCAAGTCCTCATTTTTAATATTGATATAAAATAGTCAATTGTGTCTTATTGAATTCTCATTTATATATATTAAAAATCAAATATGGACACTTTTATAGGCCACAAACTACTATTTATCTTTTGAGAATGATTGTTGTTAAGGTTAATAAGGAATATTATACAGATTTTGGCTATAATAGGAACACATTAAATGTGCTAGACTATAAAATATCTAAAAATGATTTTAGGTTTTCAATTCATCTGATGTTGGCAACTGTTTTCTGCAATGCAGAAACAATTGCTTGTTCATGGACAAGAAATTTTATAAACATAAATGATATATCATCAAGATACTATGCTACATAGATATCAAATGAAAAACAAATGACTAGGATTTAGATAGAAGGTAAATAAAACTTATTGTAACTAATATTTCAAAGAACCATTAATATATCAGAACAGGAAAGGGCTTAGAATTTCAACTTTTGAAAAGACCCAATAGGTCACTCAGGACAGTCACAATTCAAATACATGCTTTAACCAATCCCCTTTAATTTACCACTGTTTACAGAAATTGTACAAAATATTCTTATTAATAATATAATTATTTCTTAAGATTTTATTTATTCATCTATTTATTTGAGAGAAAGAGAATGCACACAAGAGTTGGGGAAGAGGCTGAAGGAGAGGGAGAGGGACAGGGAGAGAGAATTTTGAACGCACACTTCACTGAACGTGGAGCCCAACCTGGGGCTTGACCTCACGACCCTGAGACCATGACCTGAGCTGAAACAAAGAGCTGACTAAGCTAGCCAGCCTCCTCAATAATAATATAATTATTGTAAAAAAAAAAAAAGGTATTTATTAGAAATCTTGTATCTGGCAATATAGCTGGATTATTTATAATCTATTTTGCAGTATGATACAGAAAGTCTTCTAGGTTTTTTCCTAATTCTCTTATTTTTATGATTAATGAGATCTATGAAGTTTAAATCATTGAAGACAATTAAAGTAACTAGCAAAGAGGTGACTAGAAAAATTAACAGACTGATCCTTTTTTTTTTTTTGTCTTTGTCTCTCTCTTACAAAGATATAATCAGTCACTTCATAAAGTGCGTTGTACCTATGAGTCATATGTGCAAGAGATGAGGAGCTAGGTATAATTGGAAACCTGAAATCACTCATTTGAGATTTTGCTTAAAATTATACATGTTACATAGAATTTATTAATCCATACAACAGATCTCAAATAAATATTATTTGTAAGCCAGAACACTTTTAGATACTGGAAAGTCAGTGATGAACAATGCAGACAAAGGCCCTGGTTATTATAGACATTCCATTTTAGAATACTGATATGCATGCTCAATTAACTGATATCATTTAATGGTAAATGTTTTTAAGGGAGGAGGTCAGGACTGACAAAAAGTAATAGCAACAATAATAAAAACAAATTCATTGAATATCTGCATTGTAATAGGCATGGAGTTAAATCAAAACTGCATTGCATTGTCTCATCTAAATCCAAAAAACCCCATATTAATTACATAGCACATCTCCCTCAGTTTATAGAGGAGAAAAGAGAAACAAAAAAATTAACTAACTTAGATTATGTCTCTCAGAAAGGAGATTGTCAATAAATGAATATGAGGTAAAATTGCTTTTTGGGATTAGAGATTAAAAAAGGCATTTAGAACATTAATAAAATATATTGCCATTGTATGCACTATAAATTGACAAATAGTTCGTAGACTAAGAATGACTTGTACTTTAAAACAGTTTCAGACACAGCAAATTGTTTAATTGACTTTTTTTCTAATCTATTCTTCTGTGCTGTGTATTCATAGTATCTGGGCAGACTGACAAGAGCAATATGTATTTTATGAATAAACATCTGAAGAAACTAAGATACACAGCTGCTGCAAATGTCAGTTTCCATCATTTATGATACTCACATATTGCCCATTATATGCGGTCCTCAGAAGGCGCAGGATGCAATCATTGCTCTCATAGCAATAATACAGGGACATTGTATAGGCTCCAGAGGAGGCGTTCTGCTGATCATGGTGGTATCCTCTACTTTAATTATGCACTATATTTGCATTATTGAGAGCACAATTGCTGCCAAGGAACTGTTATGATGTCAATGCAATTACACTGATATTATGCTGTTTCAGCATTGTTCAAATGTGAGATCCTTACTATGCAAAATTGGATTAAAAAAAGGCAATAGGATATTTATATTACCCCCATCAAAAGGATATTTGACATAAATCAGATGTCATAAATCAGATGTGCACACTTAAAGGTTGCTAAAGAATTTAAATAGTTTTGTAAGCTTGGTAAAGATTTATTGTACTTGCAGATTTTTTTTGTATACTGAGAGATATTTAGTTTGAAATGTATAAAAGTGCTAATAGTCAACCATTTTTATTTTTATTTTTTTTAAAGATTTTATTTATTTATTTGACAGAGACACAGCGAGAGAGGGAACACAAGCAGGGGGTGTGGGAGAGGGAGAGGCAGGCTTCCTGCTGAGCAGGGAGCCCGATGTGGGGCTTGATCCCAGGACCCTGGGATCATGACCTGACCGAAGGCGGATGCTTAATGACTGAGCCACCCAGGCGCCTCTAGTCAAACATTTTTATCCATGAAAAGGGCAATTTCAATGATTCCACCTTGTAAAAAAAATGGCTGCTTAATTGCTAATGTCCCTATAAATACTGTATTTGAGAGCTGACATATTTGTTTATCGAATGTGATAACACTTGTTGAAAAATAAAAACAAAACATGTTTTTAAAAGACCTCAAATTTACTTGACTTAAGCCTTTCAAGTTTATATATACCATGATATTATGCTGCCCATATAAGACATTTGCCATAAAGCTAAATGATCATTTATCTCATTCACATACTCAGCAATCATTTTAGTAAGCAGTTACTATATTTCAGGAACTATATTAAGCGATATAAAAACAAACAAAATGACAAAAAAGTCTTTCATTGATAAAATTGCAAGCTAGACACAAACACCAATCTGTAAATCAATATGTCATGACGATTTCAAAAGCAGGAATATTAACACATTTTTACGTACACATAAAGAAATTAAAATAGAGTAATGGGAGTAAACTTAATTGATGAGATGACATTTGAACTGGATCTTACAAAACGGTAGAAATTGGTCAGGTAATGAAATGAAGTAATGATTTAGGAAGGAAAAGTATGTCTAAAAGGAAGGAGACATAAGTCAGGCTCGTGAATTAGCAGTTAGATCAATGTAGAAAGATTTTCACCACACTGGGAATCAGAAGAATGGAAGAGAAGGGGTATAAGGGTTACAGGTGACAAAAATAGGATGGACATTGATAATCATGTAATTTGTATGTCCTTTTGAGGAGTTTTGATCTTAAGTTGTCGTCAGCAGGGTTCCATGAGAGCTTTGAATGCCAAGAAGTGCTCTGATCCTTCCATGTAGGAAACATTTCATGTCAGGAATGCAGGGAACAGGAATGCATTCATGCAATGCTGCTCCTTCCATTAAATGCTCCCCTCTTGCTTTCTCCAGTTCCTTCCTGCAATGCTAATTTGTATATGAGGGGTCAGGAAGTGGAACAACTGAAGATAACTACTGAGTATCTCAGAGGCCAGCACCACAAAGCCAAGGGACTTTCAGGCAGCAGTCTTGAGGCTCATATGCTGGAGACTGGCAAAATTTCACACCTGATCCACAAAAGTCAGGGTACACCCCTCCTATAAGTGCATAAGTTATATCTCCTTCTCTTCCACCTTCTAATCTCAGTCTTCATTTGTGAAGATGTCAAAATTCACATAGACAATCTTTCTAGCATTCTGAGCTTTCATGTTTAATATCCTCAATTCCAATGATCTCTTTCTTCACCTTGTCTCTCCCAGTGACACCCACAGTAATACGATTGTTGCTGTCATTGTCAATCATGTACCATTCTCCCCAAATCTCTATTTTGGGAGTTCTACTCTTTGCTTACTCTTGTTTGCAGAGTTCACTTGCTCTAAAGTTGCCACTCTGTATGTTATTCAGTCACATTTGTACCCCAACATATTTCCTTTTCCACACTGCCCTCACATCCTTTTTTACCTACTTAAATCAATTTAGAATGGGAAGTTCTATTTGTTTTTACATCTACATACTCAACTCTTACTTTTCTCTCCTCCCACCACACTTTGCCAGCCGACTTTCAACCCAAGTTACAACTAATCCTTGATTAACTCTTTGTCTATAGCAAAAATAGTTGAAGATGGCTGTTGAAAACACACAACTATCTGGTTCAACTTTGAGAAATCTGAAGTGGACCCTCAGCGATACTCAGAAAACCTATTATATTTCTCTAGTAATTTATTACTCCACTCTCTCAGATAAATATTTTGCATCTACTTCTCTCTTCAGATCTAATGCTCTTGCCCCTATGTCTCTCATAGAATAAGTCCACCTGTGAAATTAGCAGTCACCAGAGCTCTCATTTTCACACCACCCATTATACTGTTTTACATCTGTTGCCACATAGCCTCCTGCTTCCTGCTGAAATGCATAAACTATCTTTGCTCCACATGGGGTAAAAGACCCCATGTTCTCTGGGCAATACCCCCTCTTGCTTTCTCCAGTTCCTTCCTTCAATACCCCCTTACCTCTTAAATCATCAAACTTTTCCTTTCTTTTAGATCATTAACACTTGTCATATGAGCATGCTGTTATTTAGTCTATTAAAAACATGCTCTGATCCTCGACCCAATCCAATTATTGTCCTGTTCTTTGCTCCTTTTTTTTTTTTTAAAGATTTTATTTATTTGTTTGAAAGAGAGAGAGAATGAGAGATAGAGAGCATGAGAAGGAAGAGGGTCAGAGGGAGAAGCAGACTCCCCGCTGAGCAGGGAGCCTGATGCGGGACTCGATCCTGGGACTCCAGGATCATGACCTGAGCCGAAGGCACCCAGGCACCCTTCTTTGCTCCTCTTAAAGGTAAATCACTTTTAAAGATGTTGTTCACTGGCCCAGTCTTTGATTTCTCACCTATCATTCTCTCTTCAGTCCATCCATTCCTACAGTTATTGTCCAGATCATCAGTGACATCTTTCTCACCTACGTTAATGCTCTTTTTTAAATTTACAGATTCCTATGTCTCTTAGCAACATTCAACTCAGTCGATCATTTCTCCTTCTAGACTTTTTTCTTCTCTTAGTTTCCAGGATACCACAGTCTTCCTGTGTTTCTTCCACCTTAGTTTTCTCTCAACAGTTTTCCCTTTTTCCCTATTTCCTCTTCCTCCTTCCAACATTTAGGTGTTGATATTTCCAAGGTTCCTGTGCTAGGTCTTCTTCCCTTCTCCGTCCCTAGTCTCGCTAGGTTACTGTTTTTTGTTGTTGTTGTTGTTTATTGAGGTTTAAAAACAAAGAGCCATGAAATCAGTTTAATGAATCATGACCAGATTTTGCTTGTAGTGAAATAAAATGAGAATTGCTTTGGAAATGTCAGTGAATATCAAACATAGTAAGAGCATGAGAAAAAAGTTGTATTACAGCTGGACTGGGACGACATCTCTATGCTTAATTCTGAGTATGCCTGGAATCTTGTATCAACTCATGGTCAAGATCAGGATGAGTTTTATAACTAATAATGTATACTGGGTGAAAAAATTACCTGAAAGTACTCCAGACAAGCTTATTTTACATTATTTACCAATTTATGTTAATAGTTTACACTTGGCTTAACTCCTTATATAATCTGTTTTGGGAATATATCAGTAAAGTATAAGAAATGCCTGGGAAGGAAACTTTCCTGGACTCCCTTGAAAAAAAGATACCATGTGTATGTCTTGGTGGTTCATAAACTAAAGATGAAGTGCAACTTGTGCAGCTTCTAAAGGATCCTGGGGAGCTGTGCCTAGAAATCTGTCAGGCCACCAATAATTGCCTGTATGTTCGTTCTCCCATTGTACTGCATTTTTTAACTATATTAAAGCTTTAATAAGTATTCAGCCTGTGAAGTCTTGTGAGTCCTTTCAAATACTCAATCCTGTGTAATCAATGCAAGCAATTTTGTGAAAATTTTATTTCAGTATTTATACATGAATATGGGTTAAGAAGTCAAATGCTTTTTATTATAGATTAAGAAAGCTGCAGAGACATTGCCTTAGGTCATTTTATCCAGTCCCATGATTTTTTAAATACTATTTGTATGTGGTGACTCGCACATTTTCTTCTCTAGCTGCTTCCCTAAGTTCTAAATTTGCATAATGCATGGCACATTTGATATTGGATTCATAATGGGCATCTCAACTACAACATATCCTACAGCAAACTTTTGATTTACTCTTGTTTTCTGCCATTTTCCCCCATATTACTACATCATATTGCCATTTATTCAATTGTTCAGGAACAAGAAAAGGAAAAAGAAAAAAATTGCAGTCACCATTATCTCTTTTCTTTCCTTACTACTCTCCAAAATCTATTAGCAAGTTATTTAGAATTTGGTTTAAAATATATCTCAAATCTAACAGTTGTCTCCACCAATGCTTAAACTGCCCCTGGCCAGTTAATCATCTACCTGGGCTACTACTAGTCTTCTACCTCCATTCTTTTTATGTATAGAACACGCTCTGGTGAACCATTGGGATTTCCCTTTTAACCATGGCATATGTTTTCCCCAGCTAGTGGGAATATTGACTATTGAAGGCTTACAGATGTGTTCTTTAGCTAAAGGTAGGTGCCTTTCCTATGGCACCATTGCTTCACTTTGGGACAACTCAGGAAGGCCTGTTGCCAAGTTCCATGTGGGATTGTCTAAAGCCTTTGTTGCAACTGTATCATTGTTTAAATTCTCCCTTTGCTCAATCCTGCTTCTCTTATTTTTGTTTCTAGGGAACCAAACCTAAGTCACCAATTTGGAACCATTTACTCACAGAATGTTTAGAATACCTTTCCATTAAAATCAGATTAAATCACTTCTCTGTTCAAATATTCATTGTTTTTCTACCACCCTCACAAAAAAAAAAAAAAAAAAAAAAAAAAAAAACTGGTATGACTAGTAGGGTCCTAATTAATAATGACTCAGATTGTCTTTTACTCATTTTTTTAAATTGCCTTTATTTTTTTTTAATTATCCTATTCTAAATGCTCTGGCCACTTTTAATTTTGTTCTGGCAAATCTCCCTTCTGTGTTTGGGCCATTGTACCAGCTGTCCCTTCTGGCTGGAATGTTTATTACTGATCTTCAGATGTTTAAAATCATCCTGTCATTTTAGATCTCAACTTCAATGTAACCTAACACCTTATTTAAAGAGTCCTTCTGCTTAATAAATTAGAAGCATCCTTCCATCTCCTTTCTATGACATTGTACTTTAATTTTCTGCATAGCTTTCATCACTAGGGTAATTTTCTGTCTCATTTATATATTTATGTATTTATTTACTGAAGCATGTACATATGCATGAATGTATATATGTATTTACTTATTTTTGTCTTTCCCAATTGGAATGGAAAATCTATGAAAGTGGAATCTCCATCTATTGTCTTTACTATTATATTCCACTTCATAGAATATAACCAGGACCCTAGAAGTCTGAAAATAACTATGCTTGATAACAAGTGACATAATGGCAATCATAACTTTTGTTAATATAAAACTCTTACTTGTCTGTTAGCTGTATCACCACAACTGGATTTCTTAAATATGTCTTAAGTTGGGCCACCTGGAAGCCAACCCAGGAAGGGTGATTTGTGCAGAAGTAATTTATTAGTTCCCAGGAAAACTTAGTGCTGGGGTTAATGTAGAGCATGAAATCAGCCATAATATCTGGCTTGCTAAAATGTAACACAGAAGCTGTGGGGGTGATGAAAGGCTTTGGAATGCTGAGGCCTACGTGACCACTCTGCCTGAGGAATGCTGCGGGGAGTTGCCTTCCCCTAGGCTTTCTTAGTCCAAACAGCCGCCCTGTGATCTAAGAGATGTATGCATTGTCCCTTAGGCTATGTTTAGCAGAAGTCCTAGAACACACAGATTAGCATATTGTATCTTTCCCGTAAACAGATCCTCCTGGTTCTAGTGAGACCCCCGTATCACACACCACATGCTTGAGACACAGTGATAAGGATTTGTGATTATCCTGAAGGACTAATAAAAGCAGGAGCAAAGAAGAGCAAAGGGTCTTTGCTTCTGAGTGTTGACCTCCTTACCTTCTCCTCTCTTTCACAGCAAAGTTTGGAGTCCTGTTTTCATCCGCCGGTACAGGGACTGCTAGCCATTCCTGGCAACTTAGCAGAGGAGAAAAGCAAAAATGGGAAAGAGCCAAGCAAGGAAATATCAGCTAAAGTCCCAAGAGAGTATCCATGGTTCACTTGTGGATGAATACTCTGGAAACAGTGCAAGTCACACCTTGGGATTGTTCTAATCAGCAGTAAGGGATCTGGAGTATCAATACTCCCCCAACCTGTCAGGTTTTAGTTACAACCTATCACTTGTGACATAAATTCCTGGTCACTTGCACAAAACATACAAACACAGCAGACATTGGTAAACTGAAGGATGCTCTTCAGTCTAAGAACAGGGACATACCTAAAGAACTGAAAGGATGCCCTTGGCAAAAAAATTTGACAATATGTGGATGGAGCCGTGACAGCACCTGCTATTATTGGGCCTTTGAATAGAAGATTAAAATGACTGAAAACTAAATTATCAAACTGAGTTAAAAGCCTATCAACAAACTATAGTGTGGAACCAATATAGGTAGTTTTAAAATGAAACAGAATACTGATAAACATGGTCCTGCTACCTACAGCAATTTTATTCATGGTGAAGATGATTCATTGAAAGGAAAGGTTTTCTTTAACAAATGTAGTTGGAAACAATAAATAGCCACATAAACAAAGCAGAACTTGATCCCCAATCCACAATATCTATTTCTAAGCTAGAGCAAAGATAAAATATCAAAATATAATGATAACATCGATGTACTAGTAGAACGTGTAGGTGAATGATCATCTGAAATTGTTGTTCCTTTACTAAACATACCACAGAAACTAGAAACAATACATATTGGAAACTTGACTACATTAAATCATAAATAATCTATATAAAATTAAAACCAAAACAAAAATAATTACATGACAACAAATTAAAGTAGTTGAAGGTATCACATTGAGACCTTTAAAGTCCCATTAATCCAATACAAATTACTACTATTTTATAGTACTTTATCTCCCCTTCTTTTTTTTTTTTAAAGATTTTATTTATTTATTTGACAGAGAGAGAGACAGAGAGAGAGGGAACACAAGCAGGGGAAGAGGGAGAGGGAGAAGCAGGCTTCCCGCTGAGCAGGGAGCCCAATGCAGGGCTCGATCCCAGAACCCTGGGATCATGACCTGAGCCGAAGGCAGACACCTAACGACTGAGCCACCCAGGTGCCCCTACTTTGTGAAAAATAGGCTATGAGACAAAATTTACTATAATTCATTTCATTCCCTCAGAAGGTTTCAAAAATCCTCAAATTCAGTTTTCATTGGTGTTCATTATTAAAAGGAAGCAAAATCCTATGGCCTATTCTAAAGATGCTACAAATGGCATCTTTTTCCCTTTCTAAAAAATATCTTTTTTCCCTAAAGTTTTCCTATTTTCTAGATCACACATGAATACATAAGGATGTGCACATTTTAATTTATACACATACATATGCTTCACTGTAAATTAAAAATTAAGGATGCCATAGAGGAATAGTTAAAGGCAATGAGGAAGTGTTGATTAAAAAGGAGGAGCCCCTGGGGAAAAAACAATTATATGCAAATATCTGAAGGTGAGAAATTTTGAAAAGGCAATTGTCTTGCTTTGGCACAAAGAAGAGAATTGTGCTAATTGATAAAAAAAAATAACAAGTGAATTTTTCCTAAATTTTTCCATTAAAAAGTAGAGGCTATTCCATTTCTTTACATTATATCACCTACCTTCTTTTTACAACAGCTATAGATTATTATTCCACTTCTACTGTCAAAATAATATTAATAAAAGATAAAAATTATATCAATAACTACATAGGAATAGTTCATTTTCCTTATATTCACTGTAACCATGCAACTTGTATTAATAAAAACTTTTAGTCTTCTGAAATATGCACCAAAATACTTTTTCCTTACTTTATGCCAAATTAGATTAGACTGGTTAGTAAATTCTAAGTAATTATTACATTCTGTTCACAATATCATATTCAGAGTCATACCCAGAGAAAATAATCCTCAGCAATTGTGCAGTGAGTAGTCTAAATAAAATCTGAGATCCCACCAGTTTAAAATAATAGTATTCCAATCCGTGACTCCTTATACATTTGCTGATACCAAATATCTTAATTTGTGAATGAAGGAAGGCAACAAAATTGGGTACAGAACAAGGCAAAGCAAAACTCTGAAGAAAATTAAAAAAAAAAGTTTTTAACATAAAAGAGGTTATGTACAGATTATAAAGTAATAACCAAAAAAGAATGATTCTAAATGTAATTTTGTTAGTAAGAAATGTTAAAAAGAAGAAAAATTAAAAGGGAGGTTTTATTAACCATAAAGTAAGATACAAGATAAAAACTACAACATTTGAACCACCAGTTCAGTATTAGTCAAAAGACTATCATCATCATCATTATCATCATCACTCATTCATACAGGTACATTTGAGGAACCTTTGTTTTCTAACTAGTGAAAATATTTCAGTGAACAAAACAGATTTAAAACTCCTGTCTCCATGAAGCTTATTTTCAGCAAGGAGAGCTTACATATTCGAGTTATCTTATAATAAACCAGTCAGTCTATACTGAGTGCTTCTTTAAAAGGAACTGTATTATCTCTCTTTGACTTCCAAAAACCTACATTGTTGTACATTACACCTCTAGTACTTATTTATCTTATAACTTAAAGTTTGTACCTTTTGACTCCTTTCCCCCAATGGCACTCTACCCACCCACTACCTCTGGTAACCACAGTCTGATCTCTTTTTCTAAAAGTTTGTTTTAGTTTTTGTCTGTTTGTTTTTAGATTCCACATATAAGTGAGATCACATAGTATTTTTCTTTCTCTTATTTCATTTAGACAACACCTTCAAGGTCCATTGACATTATCACAAATGGTAAGGTTTTCTTGTTTTTTATGTCTGAATAATATCCCATTGCATATATATATATACCACAACTTCTTTATCTATTGATGGACATGTAGGTTGTTTTCATGTCTTGGCTATTGTAAATAATGCTGCTATGAACATGAGGGTGCAGATTTCAAGTTAGCATTCTTGTTACCTTCGGGTATATTCCCAGAAGTGGAATTGCTGGATCATATGGTTGATCTATTTTTATTTTTTAAGGATCCTCTACACTATTTTCCATAGTGGTTGTACCAATTTCCAATTCCACTAACAGTACACAAGGGTTCCCTTTTCTCCACATGCCTGCCAGCATTTGTTATCTCTATAATGATGGCCATTATAACAAGCATGAGGTTATATTTCACTGTGGTTTTGAATTGCATTGCACTAATATCTGGTGATATTGAGCATCTTTTCATGTGTCTGTTGCCTTTCAATGAATCTTCTTTGGAGAAATGTCTATTCAGGTCCTTTGCCCATTTTTAAATTGGGCTATTGGTATTATTATTATTGTCATTGAGTTGTGTAAGTTCTTTATATGTTTTGGATATTAGCCCCTTATCAGATATATGGTTTCCAAATATTTTTTCCCATTCCGTAGGTTATCTTTTCACTTTGTTGATAGGTTTCTTTGTGCAGAAGCTTTCGCATTTCATATAGTCCCACTTGTGTTTTATTTTGTGGCTTCTGCTTTAGCTTTCATATCCAAAAAATTATTACCAAGATGCATGCTCAGGGGCTTTGTTTAACCTAGGAGTTTCCAGGCTTCAGATCTTACATTTAAGTCTTTAATCCATTTTGAGTTAATCTTTGTGCATTGTATAAGTTATTGGTCCAGTTTCATTCTTTTACATGTGAATATTCAATTATACCAACACAATTTAGTGAAGAGACTGTCTTTTCTCCGTTGAGTGTTCTTTCTCCCTTGTCAAATATTAGTTGCCCATATATACTTGGATTTATTTCTGGACTCTTGATTCTGTTCCATTGGTCTCTTTGTCTATTTTTATGCCAGTACCATACTGTTCTGATGTATAACTTGAAATGAGGAAATGTGATGACTCCTGCTTTGTTCTTCTTTCTCAGAATTTCTTTTTGCTTAATTTAGTGACATTTAAAATAATAAGAGTGATTCTTCCTAAGCCAGCTGTATTATTTTGGAATCACTAAAAGAGGAGAATATCATTAACATGCTAAAAATCAGATTGGTAATGGATCTATAAAATACATCACTTAGTTTGATTTAGCTGTACTTAGAAGAAAATCCATACCTTCAAATATTAATATTAATAAAGACAATAAGAAAATAATACATTAATACAAAATCCAATATGCTTAAAGATAAAACAAGCGGAATGAATGATAGAAGTAAAAGAATACAAGAAAAGAATAGCATAAGTAATAAAAAGTAAATTCTTTGAAAAATGATTTATATAATAAAACCTAATGTACATAAGGAGGGCAAACTTGCCTGTGCACAAAATAGAGGATTCTAAATGCAAAATCCTTACAGAACAAAGAGAATTTAAAGATCATAAATGACTATGCAAACAAATATATTCATAATTTGAAATAATCTATACAGGTAAATACGAAGATCAGATAAAATGATTGATTTTCCCAAAAAATATATTTTTTCAGTAGAAGCAGAAGCTAAGACAACACATTTACATTGTAATAAAATGTCTGATTCCATTTTTTTTATGTTTGACTGATGACAACTTTTAAGCCTCATAGCCCTTTGCACCCCAGCACCCCACTCTCCCCTTCTATCCCACAACTAGATATGCTGGTAAGAAAGTTTGAGTGCTACTTCTGGCATGGCAGGTGGTTCAAAACACACAAGCCCTTTTTTGTATGCAAGGGAACCCTTATCAGGACTCAACCCTGAATCACATGTAAACATACTACATACATGCATTTGAATGTGTATATGTGTATGGCATATATCATATAGCTCCCAAACCAAAATCTTTCTGAATGCGAAGACATCAAAGAATTATTGTTAATTTCAGTAGCAAAAATGTATACCTTTTATTGCCACCATTATTAATCATTAGTAGAGGTTTTCAGCAGATCATTTAGTAAGAAAACTATAGGTACTGGATAATTTTTTATTATAATCTGGGAGTGGGGGAAATATTAACTATGGCATAAGCAAATGTGTACTTCAAATTCAGTTTATCTACTATTGATGACTTTGTACTCATGCAGCTAAAATTTCATACATTCTTTATATTACGACCAAAGCTAAATGTTAATTGGCTGTCTGGGCATGATTGTGTTGCTGTTGATCTCAGAATCCACTCATTGTCTATTCCAAACAAACTTATAACAGTCCCTATAATACAAGGAGCTAACATGATGGAAGAAGAGATGACATAAGCAAAAGTTCAAATATAATGAAGTAAAGAGTATCACTGAGTAAAAACAAACAAACAAAAAAACAGAGAAAGAAAATACTTATTTTTAAAGGAAGAATCTGGAAAATATTTATGGAGATAATGGAATTAAGCTTGGTCCTTGAAGTTTGGTTAATATTTCAATAGGTAGAAATAGAGTATTGATCCAGGAATTCTTGGCAAGGGGAACAGAAAAAGCATAAGTGGAGAGAGAGGTCAAGTGAATGTCATCTTTTGCACACAATGAGAAGTCTTGTATTCAAATGTGAAATTCTAGGTGTTTTTAAGAGCAACATTTAAATATTTAAATGATATCTAGAATGAAAAATCCTCTGATTCTTTTCTGATATCTATCTGATTATGTATAGTTATAATTTCTAACACCACTATCTCTAATGACTGCAGTGTGATTGATTTAGTATAACAAATCTTGAGAAAATATAGTAATCATATTGTGAGTCTTTAATGAACTAGTAGAAACAAGACTAATGAAGTGTACACAATTTTTCTAGGAACTTTGACCATCAATGAGAAAGGGTTTATAGCATAGTAATTATACCATAAGGTTAGCAGATTAAATAAAAGATATATTTAGATTTCAAGATACTCATGAATGTATTTCAGAAATAGTGGCTCATTTTGAAAAGAGGAAAATGAAAATGAAGTAATAAATTGTGACAATTATTAATTGTGACAAAAAGAAAGGAATAAAAGAGAACAATTGACATTAATGGAATGAGGTTTGAATAAGAATGAAGTCATGATCACACAAGTATGGACCACCAGTTTTGAGGGAAAAGAGCACATTTAGTCATATGTAATAAACAATAAGTGATAAAAGTCACAAACTATAAGGGATAAAAGATGCACACATATTGGGAAGTCATTATCGAGACATTTTTCTAGGTTTCCATACCAACACTTACATTGCTCACTTCTTTCCTCCTTTGTTGTAATAAAAGTTTATATTTTATTCAATGCCTATCACATATTTTTTGCTTTGCTTTTTAATTTATTCATGAAGTTTAATATTATCTCAACAGCAATACAGGCATTTCTTTTTTTTTCCCCCTGGTCTTTTTAATTTTACTAGAGTACTATGCATATGATTAGTGCTTAATATAAACTTTGTTATATTGTTCATTATCCAGCAATAGAAGTTAATTTTCTACTGTTCTCAATTTTCCTTAAAGAATAACACATTTTCTCCATTAGAGTATTATTTACATTAAGAATAATTCATAGCTAAAACATCAAACAGAGTCTTAAAAAGATTATGGGTATTCTACCAAAATTAATGAGACTTGAACACCTCTAAGGGATTTGGCATCTATACCAGTTTAATTATTTTAATATTTTTTGAGTTATGCATTAAGAATTACAATGTGAGTATCATTAAAGAAGCTCTTAGAATTTAATAAGATGTATTTCAGTGATTTATATCTACTACCATTTCATGCTGTTGATGAACAGAATTTAGCTTGGTTGAACTGTATATCCTCAAAAATGTATTTCATCCTTCATTACTTTTCCATGTCAGCAGATGACAACTTTTGATACCAGTTAAAGTTTCAAAAGATAAAAAGTGATCTTAAATATTTATGGGGAATTTGGTCTATTCTATAAAATTTTGTACAAGAATTTTGGATTCAACTGTAAAGAATGACTGAGATGATTTAGTTAGAATAATTGCATATGCCAAATAGATATTCTATATGCTGAGGATGTCATCATTGAAAGTTATTTCTTACTTGGATAATTGGAACTCAATATAATATAAGGTGAATTACATTAAAAGAAAAAAATCTAATTTATCATGTATAAATATATCGTATAAGTTAAATTAAATTCTAATAAACACAAGATGACACAAAGGAAATTTATGTAAATAAATTATCCATAAAATCTGCATTAGGTTGTTGTAAAGGAAGTATATTTATTCAAAATGACACTATTGCTAAGCTACATGGCTTTAATGAGAGAAATGAAATACAGAAACTGTTCTAAAAATGCTGTGCAAAGCTCTTCAGAGGGCGTGAAAATTACATTTACGTCTCTGTGCTATTTTTTTCTCTTTCTCTTAAATGTGTTCTGAAATCTATCACTGTTTTACCAAGAATTGCATTTTGCTCATTTTTTTGCTCAACAAAGAGGAAACGTTTATGATTTTGAATAATACTGTTTCTAATTTCAGACAGTTCTTTATTTCTAAAATTTTTAAGCCACTTTTTAGTGAAGATTTCATTTGCTTCATGCATACATGAAAAGCTAGGTTTTATAATGTTACTTCAATCCTTTTGATATGATAATGTAAAGTTAATTGTATCTCTTTTCAGCTACTGAAAACATTAATATCATTTCCTGTTAATGTGAACAGGTGGGGAGAAGAATTAGCATATTCACTAATTAGATTTTGTTTGCAATTTTATTGTCAAGCACCATGTCTTTATCTTCTAAGTTTTTAATGAGAGACTCTCACTCTTCTAATAACATTTTTGGCTTACAGAAATGTGTTTGAAATTCCAGATATATTTGAATTTCTTGAAACTTCCCTTTCATGGTAAGCATGAAGAATAATTAACATATTCTTGTGCTTGTATTCATAAGAAAAGCATGAGATAAGTTAATTCCCTTATGTTTATTTGTTTTTAATAACAGTTCATTCTTTGCTACAAACCTAGGATGATTAATCTCTTGTTTACTAATGGATTCATTTTTCTCCACCAGTTTGAACTACATGTTCTGATAACTGTAACCGAGAGGGGCTTCCTCAGATTATCTCTACATATCAATCAGCAATGATGTCTTTTCATGCTTACAATGGTCACACGCAGGGCCAGTAACATAATTTGCTAAATGAAAATGTGGGGTCCCTTTTTCACAAATTATTAAGAACTCCAAAATGGCAAGAACAGTGTTAAAGAGCAGTGCTCTTCTAAGCATTAGACCCTGTGTGGCTGTAGAGATCATAGGTCCATGAAACCGGCCCTGGCCACACACTATGACAGAATCAATATATCATAATGGTTGAGCTATGGCCTCATGCCAAGATTTTAATTCTATTTTATCAATTCTTTAGCTATCTGACTTGGACAAGTTACTCTGCCTCAGTGGTTTCTCCCCACATACCCAATGATAATATCTAATTTATGTGTGTGTGTATTTAAGAATGAATAAATTAATACATGTAAAAGATCAAAGAATGGTATCTGATATAAGTAAGCTTTCAACAATATTAGCTAATATTACTTTTATATGATGCAGCTATTTTTGAAAAATATAACCGGTGGGTCAATTCCAGTAGAAAACACCTTCCCACAATAATTCCATAAAATGGCAGCTTATATTTGGCACCAACCCCACTCTGAGAGCCACTGATAAGAGTGAAGATCAAAACAGATACCTCAGATTCCCAGATTTATCTTATCCTAGTTTTGTATTAGTCTGGCATTTAAATTCAGAGGTAGAATTAAGATCAATCAATTCTTTGTAAATTCTGCGTGTCTAATGGACATACAATCTGAATTTTCTAAGCCAGGTTTGATTATCTATTTTTACTATTTTCAAAACATGATTAAAGAAATATATAATTGTATAATATCTATACTTACATTAAGAGATTTCCAAATTGACCATGTATATAATAAATGTGTGTGCATTTGTTTTAATTGGTAGTCTTGGAGCATTCAGTTAGACTAATCAAGAATTCATTCGTCCAGTATGGGTATGGTCAGCTAGGATTTAATCAGAATGTCTACACTCAGAGGTGTTTTCCCCAAACATTTTTACAATCCATATCTTGACTCAACAACAGAAGCTTTACCAATTATAGTAATGGATGTTAGAAGTGGATTCCCGTTGGTAAAACTATTAGTTTTAAAGTTAAATGTTTTGTTTAAAATAGTTTCTAGGCTTTCCACAGTCTTGCATGTTTGAGGCATAAGAATCAAGTGAACCTTCACTCTTTATACTGACAAAGACTATCTCCTTGACCAAACATCACTCAGGCCCTTAGAGTCCTTTTATCTACTAAGCCTCAACCTTGGTCCCTATTCTTGCTGGGCTTCCATAGTCCAGTTGTAGCAAGAATTCTGTTAAGTTCATTTAGCAAGAATCCTTACCCTTGATATCTGATCATTCTTGGTATCAGATCAAATGCCTTATCCCCTAATATCCCCCAGGTGATACTTGATCACCTTGGCCCGACTTCAGCAAGAATCCTGTTTACTTAATTTGCAAGAATTCCCCCTTCCCTAGATGTTTCCTGTCAGTAATTTTCCATTCACTGACCTTCTGTCACCCAATGTGCTCCTTGGCTATAAAATCCTACTTCTTTTTATAATAGAAGTTGAACACAATCTAAATCCCCCTATTGCAATAGTCCTGATACCTGTTGAGATGCTGCTGAATAAAATCTTCATTATCATTTTAACAAGGGTCAAAATAATTGTTTTTTGTTTAATAGTACTAAGAGATAGTATCCTGGACTTGATCCCTAAAAGGTTCTGAGTTCAACTACAGTATAGACAGTTCACCTGAGAACGCAGAGTTGGCTAGCCTAATCCTACCTCTAGAGTCTTTTATCATGCACCTCGGCTGAGTTTTTCAAGGAGGGTGCTTTTAGATATCCATAAAGAAAAAAATAGGTGAGATTTTATTCTAGATGACAGAATGGGTATAAGAAAATTTCTGCCTATCTGTTTATGAATGACTGAAATACGGCAGAATAGAGTCTGAGATTTCTTTCCTTTTAGACTGGTAATGAAGTTAGTTGGGAGTGATTAACCCTCCTGTACCTCTAATAATTAACAGTTATCAATATCTTAAAAAAAACTTACTCACTTTGTAGCAATACCTTACAAAGCAACATTTCAACTTTCTTTTAGGATTTTTATATCAATACAATAACAATTCAGAGTAAAAGTTTTCAGAACACATGTTCTAAGTTTTGGTAAAGAAAACATGATTGTCATATATTTATTACTAGAAAGGGTAGAAAATTAATAATTACCAAAAATTCAGTAGGCTTTTAATTATATTAGTTTTGTAAGTATTATTTTTCCTATTATTTTAATGAGGAGAATACAGGTAAGGTATGTTTAATATCCTAGATATTATCATATAATTATTAAATAACTAGATGGGAATTCAAATCAGGTATAAATAACAACAAAATCAATGGGATTGTTTTTCTATTGTTATTGTGTGTGTGTGTGCACGTGTGTGTATTGCTTTGTTTGCTTATTGCTTTTATCTACTATGAGGCTTCCTTAAAGAAATATGGGAATAATTATAGAAAAAATCCTTGAAGAATTATAAACTTTGAGATAATTCCTATGAAAAGTACACAAGTTACCTATTTTAAATAATTATGCAGAAGCTATGAATGTTTGGTTGATTATCAGGCTCAACACATAAATCAACGTATTTACCAATAGTTATCAAGCCTTTTTGCCTTTTTATTTATTTTTTTTGGCCATTACATTCAAGGAATTTTATTTTCTAAAAATTTTACCAGTTTTAGAAAAACAATTCTCACCAACAAATTTCTCCTAAGGTGTAGCATTATGAACCTACTTCTTATATTTTTTTCTTACTGTAAAATTTTTCACTTAGAAGATTCATATTTGCTGAATAACATATGACATGTATTATAGTTAAGGTCTCAGGCAAATAATCGATAATTGATAAAATAGTTATTTGACCAAAATATTCATAGTAAATTGAATACCTGCAGTCTCAAAAGCATCCTAATCCTGTACCCAAACTAATTAAAAAGGAAAATAACTTTTTGATCTAAGAGAATTTGCATATTGGATTATTAGATGGAATTAGAAGTAAATCAATCACCATAAGTGGTAAACTGAATATAAAAGTGGAATCTAGAAATAAGAGTCAAAATCCATATGTGTATTGTAACTGAAGTTCAGTTTATTTATAAACATTACTATTAAGTAATACCATAGTTAATTTATTAATTAGCTCTTTATTCACTGATACTTTCATATTTGATTCACTGATACTTTCTAAGATAAGAGTTCAAGATCATAAAACATCATTTATTTTTTTCACTATCTAAACTAAGTGTTGCTTGGTTGGACCATTAATTGTATAATCTTGAAAACCTTGCATGGGTTATTATTTAGAAAAATGTGTTGAGTATGCTTTCTATTCTAAAGTAGTTTTAGTGGCACCTGGGTGGCTCAGTTGGTTAAGCACCTGCCTTCAGCTCGGCTCAGGTCATGATCTCAGGGTCCTGGGATCCAGTCCTGTGTTGGGCTCCCTGTTCAGCTGGCGGCGGGGGAGGCAGTCTGCTTCTCCTTCTCCCTCTCCTCCCACCCCCTGCTCATGCTCTGTCTCTCTCTGAAATAAATAAATAAAATCTTTAAAAATCTATAAAGTAGTTTTAAGCAGTGAGACTATGAGAATGAGGTGATTGGACAATTTAAGTTTATGATTAGGATGGAAATGGATAGAGCTTGTTACATCTGGTATTTCAGACATGTAGAGTAGCAAAGTTTAATGAGGATGAGCAAGATTTGCAAGCAAGGGTTATGTCACAAAGTGCCTTGTACATCATGTTATGTTGTCAAGCTTTACCTTGTAGTACAAAAATGATTTTAAGAGACAGTCACCTTATCAAGAAGCATACTTACAAATACATGTGTATTTGTGAGAATTTAAATTAAATTGCTGACGAACCAAAATAAAGTTCTTTTCTCAAATTCATAAAGTGAGCAGTCACATTGTAGGCTGGTTCTCCCACCCTCAAAACGTGACTTCAAAAGTTGTTTCCATCCAACTAAAAGGTAAGAAAAAGTAGTTCAGGGCAAGTGGCTTCGGACAAATCACCTATTATCACAATCTATTGATCAAACCTAATCATTTGTGAAAACATATAGACAGCTGTTTCTAACAATGTTGCTTCAAAAAGTTAAGTGGTGGTTCTGTTATTAGAAGCACAAAGGAAGAAATAACACTTGGGAACAATTAAAATCTTTTCATAATATCTCATTAATAATCCCAATTTATCAAAGAGTAGACAGAAGAGGTGCCCTGGTTAAATTATTGAGACATCTCCACAGAACTCTAGAGGCTCTAGAAAATACAATTTTAGACCATTTAACAAAGATGAACAACAACAATAAAATTACATTTCACAAGGAACATTCTAGCAAAGTTTCTCAACCTCAGCACTATTGACATTTAGTGCCAGATAATGCTTCAAGCCATTCAAAGTCAGGTGTGAATTTTTTTTTTATTTTTTATTTAAATTCAATTAGCCAACACATAGTACATCATTAATTTTTGATGTAATGTTCAATGATGAATTAGTTGTGTATAACACCTAGTGCTCATCACATCACATATGAATTTTAAATGCATATGACTAAGTGCAAAAAGCCATTCCATAAAGGCTATGTACTGCATGATTCCAATTATAGGACCGTCTGGAAAAGGTAAAACTATAGAGATTATAAGTAGATTGATTTTTGTCAGGGGTTCAACAGGCGGTTGAATACATGAAGCATAGAAAAATTTTAAATTGTTTTGAGGGTACTGAAACTATTTTGTATGATTCAGTATTGGTGCATATGTGGCAGTGTGTATCTGTCAAAACTTATGGCCCTTCATAGCAATAAAGTGCAAAAGTTGATGTATGAAATGAAAAAAATAAATAAGAGGTCAAGAAATTTCAGGCTGGAATTCAGAGTGTGACTAAAGAATCTACCTGTATTTACCAACGTATAGTGCAGCCTACCTGAAGAGAGTGGAGAAACTGGTGCTAATTACTTTGGAAATGAATATTATCTGTAAGACTAAAGGCAAAATAAGCTGTATATAAGCACTGTACAAAAGTTAATAAAGTTGTCCCCAAAGGGTCTGGGCTATCAGTTCTGGAGCCACTATATATTTACACTTGAATTCAACAGTTAAGTACATGGATGGAGGGAGGGAGCCAGAATTCTCACTGTTAGAGTGAGAGGTTACAGACAAGCAACACGAGAACACTAGAATGATCCGTGTGGTGATAGCATTGGAAACATAAGTATCAACTAATACCAATAAACAAGTACAAAGACTCCATGGAGAAGTGTGTGAATTAAGGACTGAAGCAATAAATATATAAGAGGATCCCAGAGATATGTGTAGTTCCACATAGTTAAAAAGTGCTGAACAAACAAACAAATGAACCCACAGTTTTGATGGGGTTATGTCCAAGGCACACAGGAGTGAAATGAAAGAGCTTCCAATGACCAAAGCTATAACAATTTAAGAAACAAAATAAATAATGTAGCAATGAATTCTAATCAAATTATAAAATAAATACCCATGGGTCCATACTAATATAAATAATTAAGTAAATATATTTGGAGAAGAGTCAAATCTCTCATGCAGAATTATCTCAATAATTTGTGCAGATGCTTTCATTCATGAGCATAATGAGTTTATAATTCCACTCCTTAAGTTGGGCTGCACATAGTGACTTCCTTTCATAGGGTCAAGAATGATAAGGCGGGAAATTAATAACTTCCCAGTGGAGAAACTTGGAAAGCACTATCTCAGCCAGTTGATCAAAGTTAAGATTATCCGTGATAAGCCATATTAATAGTATATACCTGATACCATGTGATGAAAATTATGTTGCCTCTATGAACTTCCACTGAAAAAAACATAAAATAAGTCTAAACATGAGGAAACATCAGAAAAAGTCTAAAAGATGTATATCTACAAATACATGACCGGTCCTCCATAAAACTGTCAAGGTCATCAAAAATGAGAAATGTCTGAGAAGGTGTCATAGCCAAGAGGACCCTACGGAGATATGACAACTAAATGTAATGCGGTAATCCTCAGTAGGAATCTGGAACATAACAATGAGATTAGGTAAAAACTAAGGAAATATGAATATATTATAAACTTATTTAGTAATCATTTATCAATGTTATTTCATTAATTGTAATGTACCATACTAATTTAAGATGCTAATAATAGGGAAAGTGGGGTGTGGAGAACATGGGGAGCCTATGTCTGTAACTTTTCTGTAAATCTAAAACCATTCTAAAATTTCAAATAGTAAATATTTAAACATTATCAGAGGAAAACCTGTATGGTAGGTAAATAAACAACCTAGATCTCAGAGATATTAACTGATTCCTTTCAACTCAAGAGTAAGCCATAGCACTAGAAGTTTCATTTAATTTTTATGATTCTTAATATTTTATTTTTGGTTAAACAAAACAATATGATAGAGGATTTTTCATGTGAAAAGATACTCTATTTTGAAATATTATTGAGGATCAAGTCCCTACTCCTCCCCAAAAATGTAACATGAAAATAGTAATTGAAATTTGCTTCGATGCTTATGAGGTTACTATCCTCAAAAGGGGAACAGAAAGCTATATCTTGTGTGTTTTTCCCACGGTGCCCTTTGGCATTCTATAAAAAGATGTCCTTGACGAAAGATCTTAAAACTTTCAGTGACTTTTTCAAAGTGGGATATCTTGAAGTAGCCACTCTGAGTGACAGCTGAACACAAATTTCTGACTACCAGAAGACGAGTCATGCTCACAGTACATAAATATTCACAGAGATGGTATCTTTAAATAAATTTGCAAATAATCTGACAGTAAAATGTATTTTTATGTTACCCAGTGGAATTAAAGTGAACTTTTTTCTTTTCCATTTTCTTTCAGTGAGTTTTTAAAAAAGTTGTTTCCAACTTCAGCATCTGCTACATTGATGTATATTTTCAAAAAAAACTGTTTGGTAGTTTTAATTGTTTTTATACTGGTCTTGAACAGGTGATTGAATTCTGATATATTTTTGAGTCACAGTTATCTTTATTTGCCCTTTATATCTTACATATCCATATTTCTGTAAAATCCAATGCCATTGGTTAAACAGTAATATATAAAAATAATTAATATGCCACTATATGTGGGATACTAGTACATGATTGATATGGTAAGCATCAGACATTATCAACAGTTTTACTCTATTACATTTCTTGAATATACACAGAATCTGAAACAGCTTGCACCTCTAACTTTAATTCTTGAGCTTACAAATAAAAGAGGATTTCTACTTCAGGTCAGTGTAGAATAAGACGGTTAGGATTAACTCTCCTGCTTGGAACTCCTACTATCCAGGCAAAGTATCAAAAATAAAATACCTTTGGTTTTCATACATTAGGTAGTAAGCAATGCAGGAAACTGAATTTGGGAGAAGAGGAAACAAATGATACTAGTGCTGTAATTGGGCATATGCCTTGGAAATTGCTGCCAGGCTGCAGAATGAAGAAAGAAAATCAAAATGGAGCTCAGAAATCTTACTAGTTCAGGAGATAAATCTGAGTCTGGAAAATCCAAGGCATATAGAATTTGTAGGGAAGTATACTGGAAAAGAAAATGTTACAGAAAGACAAAGCGAGGGAGAGAGAGGCCTCTCTCAAAATTTTTAGCTAAGGATTGATCAGCATCTGAGTGTGAAGAAGCTATACAAGGCCATGAAACTAACCAAGAGGAGCAAAGGAAAAAATCCCAGGTGCTCACATAAAGTGGAGATGGTTTCCTGTTCCTATGGTTTGGAGAAAAAAAAAAGAAAAACAACAACTATAAATCACAGAAGTAATTGACTCAGTAGTGGCAAAAATGAGTAACAGGCTGATAGCTGCTTGGGTCCTATAAAATGAAGCCTAAAAACAAGACTTGAAGGAAAGAAACTGTCTCCAAGAAATTTAGTGTCTCTCAGAACAAAACTCAAACAGACTTTTGGAAATACAGAAACATCTAGCAGCCAGTAGGGTAAAATTCAAAAATTCACAATATCCAATGCCTAATTCAAATTAACCAGGCATTCAAAAAGCAGAGAAACAAACTGAAGAGAAAAATCAAGGGAATCATACCCAAAATTAGCAGTATAGATTTCCTAGACAGAGACATTCAAAGATTTATTGTAATTAAAATTCATATCTTCAATAAGGTAAATGGCAAATTGAGCATTTGTGAGTATTGAAAAAATAAAAAGTCAATAAAATTAATTTTTAGATATGGGAAGTACAAGATCTATGTAATATATACTGTATGAAATAAACAAGATTAAAAACTGCAGGAAACAAAAAACATGGCAAGACTAGTGAACTTGAAGTTAACCAACAAAAACTATTGAAAATGAAATAGAAAAGAAGCTAAGAATGAGTAAACAGACTATCAAAGAGCTGTGGGACCACTTTAAACTATCAAATATATGTAATTTGGATTTCCAAAAGAAAATAAAAATATTTGAAGAATGGTTGTCATCTTTTCATATTTTATTAAAACCATAATTCAATTACATTCAGTAAAGCCCAAGTATAAGAAACACAAACTGCACCATGTTATATAAAATTAAATTATTTAGGGGCGCCTGGGTGGCTCAGTTGGTTAAGCGACTGCCTTCTGCTCAGGTCATGATCCTGGAGTCCCGGGATCGAGTCCCACATCGGGCTTCCTGCTCAGCAGGGAGTCTGCTTCTCCCTCTGACCCTCTTCCCTCTCGTGCTTTCTATCTCTCGTTCTCTCTCTCTCTCAAATAAATAAATAAAATCTTTAAAAAAAATAAAAAAAATAAAATTAAATTATTTAAAACCAGCGATAAACAGAGAATGTTAAAAGCAAATAGAAGGAAAAGAAATCTTGCAGACAGAGACAAAGAAAATAATTATTGCAGATTTCTTTTAAAATCAAATCAAGATAGAGAATTGTGGAATGATGTTTTGATTGCTAAAGAATAAAACTTAAACTACATCACTAGTAATCTATAACCAGCAAACATATCTTTTTCTCTTTTAAAAGTAGCAGACTGAGGGTAACAGAAAGGAGGAGGGTGAGGGGATGGGGTAACTGGTGATGTGATGAGCACTGGGTGTTGTAAGCAACTAATGAATCACTGAACACTACATCAAGAACTAATGATGTACTATATGTTGCCTAACTGAACATAAAAAAAAAATACGCTTTGACATGTACTAAAAATAAAAAATAAAAGTAGCAGAAGTAAAATTTTTGATAGCAATTGCCCAAAGGTTAAAAAGGCAGTTTAGGAGAATTAAATTGGGAGATTCTTACACTCCAAAAGAAAAGGCATAATGTTATTTTAATTTGATTTATTTCACATTTAATGTGATGAATTAAAATGCACTTACTGACCCTTAAAGCAAACATTTAAAAAAGAAATTAAAGCCATAGCTAAAATGACAACATAGTTATTAAAAATGATCAAAGAAATCCAAAAGAAGATAGAAAAGGAAAAGAATGGAACAGAAAGTAGAATGTTGGTTGCCAAGGGCTGGGGATGAAAGAGAGAGGGAGATGCTGGTCACAGGGTGCAAACTTCTAGTTATGAGTAAATTCTACTTACTACTACTGTACAGCATGGTGACTATAGTTAATTATACTGTATTATATAGTTGAAAATTGCTGAGAAAGTATGTCTTCAGTGTTCTCAACACACACAGAAAGATAATTATGTGAAGATATGAAGGTGTTAACTAATCTCATTGTGGTGATCATTTTGCAATATACACATGTATCAAATCTACACATTTTATGCCTGAAACTTGTATGATGTTATATATTAATTATATCTCAAAAAACTAGGAAAAGGTAAAATAAATGCCTATAAAACAAGAAAAATGAAAAATTACAGGTTGAACAAATAGAAAACAACACAGCACAAGACAGTACATTACTTTTAAACACAACCAAATTGATAATACGTGACTTGAACCACATCAACCAACACTACCTAACTGACATTTGTAGAATACTTCTCTCAACAACAGCAGAATACACCTATTTTTCCCAAATGCATAGAGATTATATAGCAAGAAAGATCGTATTCTGGGCGTAAAGTCAGTCTCAGTAAATTTAATGATATTTAAATATTTCAAAACAGATGATGATTAAAATAGAATTGAATTATATTAGCATTAATTTGATTGAATTAAATTGGAAATAAGGAATAGATATTTCCAAAAGATTCCCACATAAATATTAGGAAATTAAATAATACACTTCTAAATAAACCATCAGTCTAAAAGAATACATAGCTAAATATAAAAAATTGAACTGAAAGAAAATGGAAACACAGCATATCAAAATTTATGAGATTCATCTAAGTCAGTAAGCAGACAAAAATTTTTAGAACTAAACAAAAAATCTCTAGTAGGAAAGAAGAAATGTCTCAAATAATGTCCTCACTTTACATGTTTAAAAAGCTAGAGAAGAAGAGGAGAGAATATTCAAAGAAAAGAGAAAAAAAATAAAGATAAGAAACAGGAATACTAAAACAGAATAATAAAAACAGAAAAACAATAAAATGAATGAATCTAAAAGCTGGCCCTTTGAGAAAATCAGGCATTAATATACCATAATAAAGTGGGTTTATTCCAGGAAAAGAAGGTTCTTGTAACCTTTTATTTTTTATTTATTTATGTTTTTAAACAAAGCTCTATGCCCAACGTGGGGCTTAAATTCATGATCTTGAGATCAAGAGCGACATGCTCTAAGAGCTGGCCAGCCACCCCACCTTTTAAGGTCAATGTAAGTCAATTTATTTAATAGACTCAAAGGGAAAACACACACACACACACACACACACACACGTGCAAATCACTGGCAAATCTAATAACCACCCTTGATTAAAAAATCTCAGCAAGCTAGAAATAGTGGGAATTTTCTCAATCTGAGAAATGGGATTTTAGAGCAACATCTGACTTATGTCAGAGTTAATATTAAACTTAAATATTTCTCCTTTAACAGCAGTAAGTCAAGGTTGTCTGCTCCACCACTTCTATTCAACATTATAATCATTATAATAGAGGCTGTAGTTAGTGAAATATGCCAAAAAAAGTTACTGAGATTAGAAAGGAAGAAGTAAAACTTTATCACAGATGGCATTACCATGTACGTGCAAAATCCTATGATTCTACAGAAAAGGGACCAGAACTAATAATTTATTTAACTTGGTTTTAGGACACAAAAAATCAAGCAACAAATCAATCATATTTTTTATATTCAAAGTAAATGCTAAGAATTGAAGTAAAACTACCATTTACAATAGTGATAGAAGTATGATTTTCTCAGGAATAAAAATGTCAAAAAATATACAAGACCAGAAACTACAAAATATAGCTGACAAAAATTAAGAGGCAAAATAATTGGAATAAAATAATAAGATGTAAGCTACCCAGGAGGTACAATGACAGATTTCTCAGGTCACTTGTCCGATGACTTTGCATCACTGGTTATTCTACCACTCTAGCTTCTCCTTTGCTTTCTATGATGAACGCTTTCTTATTTTCAGTCATTATGGACTCTGTGCTATTTGTTCAAAATCCGGGCCATGGGGGTGCCTGGGTGGCTCAGTTGGTTAAGCCACTGCCTTTGGCTCAGGTCATGATCCTGGAGTCCCAGGATCGAGTCCCGCATCGGGGTCCCTGCTTGGCGAGGGGCCTGCTTCTCCCTCTAGCCCTCCCCGCTCTCATGTACTCTCTCTCTCTCTCTCTCACTCTCTCAAAATAAATAAATAAATCTTAAAAAAAAAAAAAATCCGGGCCATGAACAAGCCTTCCTCTTGGCTTTTGCTCCCTTTGTCTTCATTTATTACATTCTTTCTTCATATACCTACATGGATCATTTGCTCACTCCTTTTAGTTCTCTGCTCAAATGTCACCATATGGAGGGATCACTCCCAGATCTCATTAAAATAGCAGCTCCCTAACCTGACATTCAGTATCTACTTCACCCTCGTTTACTTTGGTAAAACCATTATTTTAACAGTAGGGACCGTTTTTGACCACCATTTATTATGTGTTTCATTGTTTAGCTAGAATGTAAGTCCATGAAGGCAAGACAAGAAATTTATCTGTCTTAATTCTTGCTGTATTTCCAACATCTAGATAATGCCAAGCATATCCCCAGTGCTTAATAAATATCTGTTGAAATTATTTGGAAAAAGGAAAATAATAATGTTTATATATTCATATATCTTATCTTCCTAAAACTGAATGTCTCTAATAAGCAATATTCATTTTCATATTCCTTTAAAATACTCCCATGAGAAATATTTTTTTCAGATAAAAAATAATGAATTAATGACGTGCCTGTATGTACACCAAACAAGCAGAAATTTGATTCAAGGACTCTGTTTCTGAGCTGATTTAAGTACAACACTGCTCCAAAAGGCAGAGGAAGCTGCCTTAGATCTGCTAACCTTTGCGCAAAAAGGGTCTTCAACTTACAGGTGACTCAAATATGTTAAGTTCAACAGCCAAGTATGAAGGAAGATTAGGTATAACCTGAGTTTCTCTTAGAGATGCAAATTGTACCATGAGTTTATATGTCTTGTGGAGGAGAAGATTTGATATTTATGATACAAAGTCTAAAGGAACAACTAATTTTCCACTGTGATTCAGCCTGGTTCATCTGCATTCCTGTTTTGTTTTCTTTCATTAAGTTCCATGAGGACAGAAATGTTGTCTTAGAAATATTGCCAATTACGTAAAAGGACTTGGCAAAACATAGTGGCCAAGAGTCTGAAAGCTAGAAGTAAAAAGGTATATTCTATATTATAGTAATCACTTACCTTTTTATAAGCACTTTATAGTTTATGTGTATATAACATATACATATTCTGTTGTGTGTAAAAATTCTACAAAATATATATACCCATTTCTTTTTATCCTTATAAAATCCTATGATGCCAAAAGAGACTGTGTTCATACACTCATTTCCAGACTGAGAGAGAAAACTGCCTCAGTGAGAATGAGCAGTTTACCATGGGGTAGAACTGGAAAATGGGAAAGCAGGAGAAAATCTTTAAACTCCTAATGAAATTCTCTTTTCCTCAGCCCATTTGCCAGTGGAATATCTATTTTTAATTTTGAGTGGACTTTCATTCTTCATCAAGATCATAAATGGGTGTTGGTTGAATCACTCAGTCTGTGATATTTTGTTAAATAACAGTACAAAACTAATATAAGCAGGATCTTAAGTGCCAAATCCCCAAGCTCCATGATACAGGTAGGACACATTGTATTTATTTGTAACTCAGAGTGTTGTGAAATATCTAGAACAGCGCTGTCCAAAAGAAATAAAATATAAACTACAAATTCAAGACAAATATGTAATTTTTACTTTTATAATAATAACATTAGAAATAGTGAAAAGAAACGGGTATTATTAATTATAACAATGTATTTTATTTAATCTAATATATCCAAAATATTATCACCCAAATGCAATAAACATAAAACATTAATGAGTTTAAACATTCTATCTGTTTTTGTATTGTCCTCAAAAATACAATGTGTGCACTGCACTTATGGCACATTGTAGTTTGACTAGCTGCATCTCCAGTGTTCTCTAATAGTCTCAAGTGGCCAGTAGCTGCCATATTGCACACTGCCAATCTAGAACCTAGGGGATTCTCTGTGAAGTTCCTTCTCTTCTCTCCACTCCCTTCCTTTCCATCAACTATAGTACATAAGAAGAAAGGACAACCTTACCCGTGTCAAACAGGTGTTTTGATTTTTATGAACATAAACTGAAATAAAAGAACTCATTACCATACAGGTACATTTTGGAGCTGTGAGAAAGTTTCAATAGCTCACATTAGTAAGCAGTCACACTAGAGAAGAAAGGAGGTTTGTGTGTGTTTTAAATTACATTTTAAAAAATCTAGTAGGATATATGGAAAAGGCTAGAGAAATGCCTTAATTTTAATGGCAAGACAGCTTTTTGGGACATTTGGGAATGTTCAATGTTACTTTTTTCAGAGACTAATTATATGATTCATTTGGTAACAAAACTCATGGAATTATGGAGTGGAGCTGATTGCATATGCCAACTTTCTTTTTCCTTGTAATTTTGAAAAGAATGATATGGGAAGTTGAGAAATAATATTTTGTTGCCAGTATTATATTATGACCAATGATAAGGGTTTTTTTAAGTCAGATAGAGATAGATGATAGAGAGATAGATGATAGATGATGACAGATAGATAGATAGATAGATAGATAGATAGATAGATAGATAGATAATAGATAGATAGATGATAGATAGATTGGATGCTGTGCTAACACAAAGGGTTGAATTGTCAAGTCAAAACACATATCACAAAGGCATTAAATTTCCCTAAAGACTCAAAGGTTACAAGTAAGCACAAGGCATAGAGGACATACTGTTTTCTAGAAGGGCTTAAATCCATCAGGTGAAATTTCCAGCTGAACATCTCTTTTTGTTCCCTTCATTAGGACAGTTTGGCTTACATTTAATAGAACTTATTGAAATACTCAGTTTTCTTTTTTGAGAATCTACTATATAACGGATATTTCACTGTAGTTTTGAATACTCAAGGCAAACTTCAAGGTCTAAGAGAAATTTATTAATATGCTCAAGGCCACTGAGAAAACAGTGATAGAGGATCTGGATCCAGGTCATCTTCCAACAAAAATTTATTAAATGGAACAATTTTGGTTTGAGTACTATTCCATTTTATACACCATTAATTACCCAAAAGAACATTTTTATGTGTGTGTATGTGTGGCCACCTTCCACTCTTCAACCATCATGCCCCTCAAATAAATAAATTGTAGTTTATTTGTCAATAATCTATTTAATCTGAGCAGGAAGATCCTGTGAAAATATTTTATAGATAGAAACCCCATTTTTCCACTAGCAGATGGCATTAACATGTTTATAAATAAGTTCATTTAAAGACAACCGCATGGAGGTCTGATTGAGGTCATTTACTCAGGTAGCCATTCCCCACATAGAGCTAGAGTGAGTTACTTGTTAATATTTCCCTCTCTCCACTCCCCCTTTCTTAGATTTTATAGTCCAATTTTTGGCAATAGGTAATATATTTTTGTGGAGATTTAAATACATGTTTATGAGTTACAGATCTACTGAACAAAAATATGTTTGCACTATTGAAATAAATACCATCCAAAAAGGTTAATAATCTGGAAGCTCTGATCACATACAGTAGTTTTTACATAATTTATACAACTTTACCTAATATGATATGAACCTAAATACTGTGTACTTCTTTATATCTCTCCATTAGATACTCACAGCGACTCATAAGTTGAGTATTTTTATCCCAATTCACAGATGAGGAAAATGAATCTGAGTTCTTAAATAACATAGCCACAGTCTCAAAGACAATCAGTGGAAGAACTGATATCTAAATGGACTTTTATCTCACTCTAGCATTATTTACACTGCATGTGTGCATGTGAGAGAGGAAGAGCAGAGTTACAGGGAAAGAAAATTTATAAATAATAAGCAAAAATTAATAAGTTTACCAGGTATAAATAACTGCTGGAAATACCAGCTATATCACTGTGTAGGGAAACTGCATGCCACTATTAGCTTCTGTAAAACATATTGTAATTAGTTCACCTCACAGACAAGCAATTCAAAATGAAGCCATCCATTCTCATACTAAAGGAATGTTAATATGTGTGTATTACAGAATTGCATAAGAAGAGGCAGGTGGCAGAAACAAACGAGTAGAAGACTTTAATGGCAAGAGAGAAAACCAAAATGGCTCAGGGCCATCTTTTGCTTTACTTATTTATATGATCAAAATAAGATTTCTTAAAAAGATTTTATTTATTTATTTGTCAGAGAGATTGAGGGAGCAGCAGGCAGAGGGAGAAGCAGGCTCCCCACTGAGCAGGGAGCCCGACACGGGACTCGATCCCAGAATCCTGGGATCATGACCCGAGCTGAAGGCAGATGCTTAACCGACTGAGCCACCCAGGCATCCCCAAATTAAGATTAAAAAACAAACAAACAAACAAACAAACAAACAAACAAACAAAAAATAACCAAAACCGGAAACAGCCAGAGCCTATGTTCTATTCTTATGACATGCTTAAGATGTGGGCAGTATAATGTTTTGGCTCAAAAAATTCCTCACTGATTAAGTTTGATAACCTCAAAATAGATTTTTATAAGATTTTACAGTGGTAGATACTGTAAAAAATGAGCCTAAATGCTGAATAAGGATTTAACTATTAGTTTAGTGACTCTGTGTACCTAAACATCTGAAGTCTACATGTTGTCCTAAAGGTTTGTTAAATTCGATCTATAAAGAGACAGAAAGGAAGGAGTATCAAATTATCTAGCATCAGACCAAGAAAAAATGTGCATATTATCGACTAAAAATTACTTATTACTTACACTCTGAAGATTGCTTGAGCACATAGCTGAATATTCTCCAGGTGCCCATCTGATTTATTTTAAAGAAAGTAAATGTGCAGGTATATTACTGATGGGGAGATTTTTATATGAAAAGTAGAAAAAAATCACACTGTAATAATTTTAAATTTGTAATAAGTAAGTCACATCAGAAATATTCAGTTGTTCAATATAAAAATACTTTACATTTATAGGACAACCAAAGAGAGAAATTCTTGTCTCAAGAATATTCAACCAACACAAAATGAATTTATGACAGTATATGGATTGCTTTGGTTATACACTGATGTGATGAACATGGGGACTTTAAGGATATGAAAAATCCAGCCAAAATACACCCCCCAGATATATTAATGTTTATATTTGTAAGAAATTCAAGCATATCTACTTTGACTCACTATATTAAAAAATATATAGCTTAGAAAGGTCACAGGTAAAATAGTATGCCTAAGATTTTTATAGGTATTTCATTTTCTTTTTAAAAAAATATTAATTCACATAAGCATTAAGCACAAAAAGTCAGCATAAATCCCAGCACTGCATGCTTAAAATTAACCTCAACATATAATACCTGGTAAGAGTTTTAAAAAAAACAAACACAGTGTTAGAATTATATTTCTATGCTGACTGAGCACCTGGTGTTTAAAAGCTTATGATGGGACCGTGTAAGATCAGAATCCATGTCTGCATTTAATAGCTACATAGTCATAGACAACGTGCTTCACCTCGCTCTAGCTCAATGGGTTTGTTGTTAGGATTGAATGAACACATGTAAGACACTTAGAAAACTACTTGGCATATCACCAAGATTTAATACTTATCAGTTGTTACTACTTTTTATGGTCTTTCTACATAGTGACACAACATTTCTTACAATTCACACCACTTCCAGACAGCCATGCTAAATTAAATTGGTCAAATTCAAATACAGTGAGAGAAGAAAAGTAATGGAAAATAAATGCCAGACATTGTGATGGAAACTGTATAAATACTGAACTGCATTTAGTTTTTTTAGGAAACTTCTGAGACAGAATTTTTTATTCTAATTTCCACATTTAATTCTATGATTTAGTCAGTTCAAATGAATTAGCCAAGGTCACACAGTTAATGCATGTTGGGGACAAAATTTCACCTTCAGGCATAGGGGGAGGTAATGAGGTGATGATAAAAGGATGAGGATTAATAAGTTTATGAACGTTTATTTATCTTAATATATAAAGTATGTAACAGCACATGGTATATATTCAGTGCCCAGTAAATGTTAGTGCATTTTTCACTGGTCCTATGCCAGTTTCTTTAGCAATTTCTTCCATCACCCTCCACCCATTCATTTACTTCATATTTTCAGCTTTACACAAGAAATTCCACACATTCATTTAAGGAGCTACCATGTCAGATGTCATGAATACTACAATGGAGTAATAAATAGAATGAAATAATGTAGATAGTGGCCCATATTGTCACTTTGGTATTTTAGAAGTTACCATCTTGTGAATACATAGATGTCTCATTGTTATATGGATGACACTCAAATAAAGTGGTGGAGGATGTAGATGATGATGACAACGATGATGATGATGATGAAAACCTCTGCCACTGGGGAGTGGAGGATGTAAAATTGATATCTATATGTTTTAGTTCTAACCCTAGATAGAACTTAGAATTATTTAACTTAATTCTGACTATTGTTTACTCACAGACTGATTGAAATGCTTTGTCTTCAAGGAAAAACAGAATACTTTTATTTTAAGACATAGAAGATTATGGTTCAAATAAAATAGGCATAAAGTGGAAAATCAATAATACTCTAGGGGCCAAGGGAATGTTTAATCCTCTTACAGAATAAGTATAATGGAATTAAACAATAGAGGAATCTATTTGCCTACTGGACTCTAATAGCAACTACAATAATATTAACAGTTAACTTTGATTAAGCACTCTTCATGCTACGTAGTACAATGATTTACATGTATTATCTCACTAATATTTTTTCCTATTTTACATGAGTAAAATGAGCCTTAGGAAAGTTAAGATATTTGCATAATATCAAATAGCTGTTAAATGATTGCATAGAAGTAACAATGGCATGAGATTGCCTCCATTGGTGAAAAACATTACAGTGACATAGAATTAACAACATAAGAAACAACAGATGCTGGGGAGAATATGGAGAAAGGGGAAAGCTCCTTACATTGTTGGTGGGTATGCAAACTGGTGCAGCCACTCTGGAAAACAGCATGGAGGTCCCTCAGAAGTTAAAAATAGAACTACCCTATGGTCCAGCAATTGCACTACTAAGTATCCACTCAAAGAATACAAAAATATGAGTTCAAAGGGTTACATGAACCCTGATATTTATAGCAGCATTATCTACAATGTCCAACTTATGGAAAGAGCCCAAATGTCCATTGACTGATGAATGGATAAAGATGAGCATTTATTTGTATATATATGTGTGCGTGTGTACACACATATATTTGTGATGGAATATTACTCAGCCATAAAAAAATAATGAAATCTTGCCATTTGCACTGATGTGGATGGAACTAGAGAGTATCATGCTAAGTGAAATAAATCAGTCAGAGAAAGACAAATACCATCTGATTTTGTTTATATGTGGAATTTAAGAAACAAAATGAATGATCGGGGAAAAAAAGAGAGGCAAACCAAGAAAGAGACTCTTACCTAGAGAGAACAAACTGATGGTTACCAGAGGGGAGGTTGATGGGAGGATGGGTGAAATAGGTGATGGGGATTAAGGAGTGCACTTGTGGTGATGAGCACCAGGTGATGTATGGATGTGCTGAATCACAATATCGTACACTTGAAACTAATATTACACTGTAGGTTAACTGGAATTTAAATAAAAACTTAAAAGAATATAGGGGCGCCTGCGTGGCTCAGTCATTAAACATGTGCCTTCAGTCAGGTCATGATCACAAGGTCCTGGGATAGAGCCCCACATCGGGCTCCCTGCTCGGCGGGAAGCCTGCTTCTCTTTCTCTCCCACTCCCCGTGCTTGTGTTCCCTCTCTCACTGTGTCTGTCAGGTGAATGAATAAAATCTTAAAAAAAAAAAAAAAAACTCAAAAGAATGTGGCACACAGACAGAACTCAGATTAACTAGAATATGCAGGTAGAGTGAGAGTCTTAAGAAGTGGTAATCCAGGTCCTTGATTCACAAGGTAAATCAGTAGTCAGAAGTTTTTCCAATTATTAGATGAAAAACTCTTGTGGTATGCAGAATAGTGATGCCACAAAGATGTTCACATTCTAATCCCTGGAATCTATGAATATATCACTTGCGGTGGCACAACGGAATTTACAAATGTGATCAAGAATTTTGAGATGGGGTAATTATCCCAGATTATGCAGGTGGGCCTAATGTAATCACAAGGGTCCTTATAACTGAAAGAGGGTATTAAAAGGGTCAGAGTCAGAGAGAAATGTGAAGATGATGCAGTACTGCTTTGAAGATAGAGGACTAGAGCCACAAGTCAAGGAATATGTGGTCTCCAGAAGTTAGAAAAGGCAAGGAAATGGATTCCTCCTGAGAACCTCTTGTAGTCACATTGATATTAGCCCGATAAAGACAGTTTTGGACGTCTGACCTCCAGAGTTGTAAGATAATAAATTTCTTTGTCTTAAGCCACTAAATTTGTGGCAGTTTGTTATAAGAGCAACAGAGAACTAACAAAACCAGTATCTGTAAAGATTAAAATATAAAAGCATATTGAGCATTTGTTCGAGTAAAGCTTAAGGAAAAATGCTGATTAGCAATAATAATTATTAGAATTCATTGAGTACATACTATGTGCAAGTTAGTTATGCTCATATCAACTCATTAATGAGGGCACCAGAAATAACTCCATTTTACAGAGGATGGAAGTTTCAAGAACTTAAATATATGTCCAAGTGACAGAAGGTGGGTGAAATATCAGTGAGAAAGATATGGGATGACCAGAGGAGAAACTCAGAACTGTGGTAAGTCACTGAGTTAAAGAATATCTATCTCAATAAAAATGACCTTTAGTTATTGCTATAATAATAAACTTGGGCTATCTGCACAGTCATAATTCCATGGCTCACAGTTGGCAAGAAATATGTACAGAATGTTCTCATATGAGCTTGTCTATGTGTAATACATAATAAATTATCTTAGAATATAAATACAAAGTCAAAAATTTAAATTAATCAAGAATGCTTAATTAAATTTATTGAAGTTTCAGGGAAAGTGCTCTCCTTTGTAGCATTTCAAAATTTATGTTGCCTTTGAACTTAAAAGAAATAATACTTACTATTCTTAACTTACTTTTCTTATATCACAGCAGAATTTTTATCTAGGTTAGCATGAAGCCAAAAATCTGATATCAGGGAGGGTTTCATTTTTTCAGGGCTGGGGATGGAAATAGTTCCATAGCTATGTTAGTGTAGAGATCGATCACTTTCAAAAACTAATGAGTAGAACTCCAGGTATTCTGAGTGTTGAATCACTAAACTGTACACTTGAAACTAATATTACACTGTATGTTAACCAATTGGAATTTAAATAAAAACTTAATAAAAAAACTGAGTACAGTTATTTCCCAACAAAATTCAAAGAAATTAGAACTAGAATTATAATCAAGAAATTATTTTTTTCACATATATTTAAGATTAAGTCTAGAAACATGACTAAAAGTCACAGAAGGATGTGGTATAAAAGGCTTAATTATTTCTTAGTGGAATACTCATAAGAGAAATTAAGGGTTTGGATCCCCACAGTTAAATAACTGATACCGTGTTTAGCAGATAGAATTGCTGCAGTATACATTGGAGGGAAGGAAGTGAATTACCAAGGTTCATCATAGGGAAAGCAAGCTATAATGACAAATGTAACAGGAAGAAAAGAAGATGCATGGAAGAAAAGAACACCCTGAAATGTATGAGATGTGTGAAAGAAAGCTATCCTCTACATAATTTTGAACTTGAGGGAGGGAGTAATGAATGTGGGATTTGAGGGAGAACTAGAAAATGAAGGCTATGATAAAAACGTGTGATTATGTGACTGGGAGAATTGTGTTACCAATAAAAAATAGAAAAGACAGGACACCTGGGTGACTCAGTCAGTTAAGCATCAGCCTTCGGCTCAGGTCATGATCCCAGGGTCCTGGGATCAAGTCCCACATCGGGCTCCCTGCTCAGCGGGAAGCCTGCTTCTTCATCTGCCTGCAGCTCCCCCTGCTTGTGCTCTCTCTCTCTCTCTCTCTCTCTCTGACAAATAAATAAATAAATAAAATCTTTTAAAAAAAATACAAATGTCAGCAATCATTTCAAAATTGTCAAATTCACTGAATTCCAGCCTGACCCTTTACCTTGATTCTGACACAGTCTTGCTCATATTCTTGAAACCTCTTCCTCCCTCAGCTTACATTTTGTTATGTTTATTTCTCTGTAAAGTGGTGGATTTTTAATTTTTATATTAATTTATTACATTTACTATATTACATTTAATATATGCTACATAAATACATTATATTGAATACATATATTAGGCAAACATAAGCATATACAACAACTGACAATAGTATAATGGAAGTCCATGTATCCAACATCGGCATCTACAGTCATTAACTCACAGCGAATCTTATCTCATTATATCCCCAACATTCCTTGCCCATGTTATTAAAGCAAATCCCATATGTCATATCTCAGATAATATTTCATCAGCATGTTTCACTAAAAGATAAATGTTCTTTAAAAATGAAATGATAAACGATTTAGACACCTATAAAATAAGCAATATTTAAGATCAGTATCTCCAGTCAGTATTCAAATTTCCAACTGCTTTAAAATGTCATTTAAAAAATTACAAATATTTGCTTGAAGCTAGATCCAGATAAAGTTCATAGTTTGTGATTGGTTACTGTCTTTCTGGTTCTTTGAATCTATAGTCTTTCTTTTCTGTATCTCTCTCTTGCAATTCCAACCCTGGCAATTAACTTGGAGAAGTAATTGGGGAATTTGCACTGCTTGAGATTCTCTCTCTCCCTTTCCCTGGCCCCTCCCCCTGTTTCCACTCTCTAAATAAATAAATAAATAAATAAATAAATAAATAAATAAAATCTTAAAAAATGTTTTCTGAATATATGAATAAATAGCATGGGTAAAACCTTAAATAGTGTCCAACACAAAATAACTATATGTTGACTGATATTAATATTTTAATTATTAAATTTGAGGTTTTTTAGTAAGGCATGTAAGATCTTTTATGAACTGGCCTTTTAATTTCTTCCCAGCCTCATCTTTATCTGCATTAGTCTTGCTCAGCTCTGCTATAATTTCTTGATGATAACTTGTGGTTTTTGTTTTAGTACTCTAGAATGCCACTCTGATTACTCTTGTCACCTTTTTTTTTTTAAAGATTTATTTATTTGAGAGAGAGAGAGGTAGGGGAGGGGCAGAGGGAGAAGGAGAGAGAGAGAATCTTAATCAGGCTCCACATCCAGTGGGGAGCCTGACTCAGGGCTCCATCTCAGGACCTTGACTGAGATCATGACCTGAGCCAAAACCAAGAGTCAGACACTTAAGTGACTGCACCACCCAGGTGCCCCAACTCTCATCATCTTGAAAATCTGGTATATTCTTTAACACTCAGTTCATGTGCTCCTCTTTAGGAAAGGCAAGGCACAGGCTAAATTTGGTGTTCCTTTCTGATGTTTTTATTTATATTTATATCAAAGACAACCTAAAGCCAAACTTCCTAGAAGAGTAAATCTATTCTGTCTTCATATCTCCCCATTCATTTACTTCATAGCTTCACAAATTCTAATTCCATACTTCCAGGCCTCTTTTAGAAGCCTTCCTCAGGATCACATATAATTCTCTATTTGTTAAAGCTACTGGAAACCTTTCTTGATTGTAAAATTATGGTTAGATGATAGATTAAATAGATAAAAGACAGGTAGATAGATTTGCTCTTGCTGGTAACCTTCTTCTCCCTTACTTTTTCTGACATGACATCTCAGGTTTGCCATATTACTCTACATTAGTTTATTTTTAGCTCCTTTAAAGTTATCATTTTCCCTATATGGAAATGTTGATAATCCCCAGAATTGTGCCTTCAGCCCTTTTCTATTCATGTTCTACATATTCTCCATCATTGTGTCTGATATTTTTTACCATTTGATTTTGACACAATAGCATTTCATGGAGGTAAAAATGTCTTCTGACAATTTTGAAACTCAGGACTGAAGCTTTAAAATGAGATCAGACATTTATATTAAAAACTCATACCTCAAAATTGGCAGTTGGAATAGTAGATATAGATGGGAAGAAACAAAAGAGATGGATTCTTTTAAAGTACAGAACAAGAGACAGACATATTTACACAAAACAGTAAACACAGCCCGAATATGTCCAGAGATGTCCCCATTTGAAAAATCTTGATCAGAAGAAATGCCAAAGATAAAGACATAGAAGAAATAGTTAGAAAAACAGGAGAAAACACTAACATCATGATATTCAGGGCAGACAAATCTCAGAAGGAAATAGTCTCTAAAATTAAGTGTTGTGATGACTCCATTTAATTCTAGAGGTCTTTAGAGTTATGTTAAACACTTATTGTTTAATAGTTCCCAAACTGTGTGTAGAAGATCCTTGGCAAGACAAGACAAAGAAATAATAGAAGAGATTCCTAAGCATTATTTATAGATTATATAAATAATATGTCCTATGCACATACATTATTTTTACATATATCCACATGCTTAGGCCCATACACATAGAACATACACACATACAGATGCAGTGATTGAGAAATTACTGAATGTATAGTAGTTTTCTCAGCCTAAAATTCCTTTCTCTATATTTCAATAATGTCTTCACAGCTAATCCCTACTCATACTTCAAGTCTCAGTTTGTGATTTCCTATTGGTCCAATTATTCTCATTGTCTACAACCATTCTTTATAACACTCAATATTTTTATAATTACTTAACAGATGTATTAATTTAATAAATACTTTTATCTGTGGTCTGTATTTTGACACTGGCTTACTCTAGGATAAAGCAATGATCCAGATGGGTGATGTCCTTATTTTTATTAAGTTTAGTGTCTGATGGAGAAACTCTCATTAAGCTTTCTGTGAAAAGTACTAGGAGGTCAAGAGTTTTATGTAGGGTCATATATTGAGAACTTATCTGGTCTGTAAAGAGGGCAAAAATACAATAGAAAGTAATTTTATAATGTAAAATTTCTTCAATAATTCAAATACTTATAAGCAAGAAGAGAAAAATATCTAAGGACTTGACATTCAGATATGTAACTTAGGACCCAAGATAAGATGTTAACTTGTAATTTTAAGCCTTTTGAAAATCCCCTTTATAAGTCCCTTCATATGCTATCTACATTTTCTATAAAATTTGCTTCTGTACAATAGATGCACTAAATGAAAGTGGGGGGATTACATGAAGGTTCTCTCTCTCAATCTCATCCTTATTTAGTTTTTACATTTTGCTCCGAGTAATCACACTTCACCAACTTCGTAATATGGTTTAAAATGGCCCTCAGATCAATTGTTTGGAGATTGATAAAAAACAGAAGAAAACAGAAAACCAATAGAGTACACTCATTCAAATCAATGTGCTAGCCAATTTTGAACTAAGGTTTGCTATGGTTCAAGCCTGCTTTATGATGTTCAGATGCAGATGTCCTCAGCATGAGGTCTGGGCTTGTTATGATTTTCACCAAAAAACTAATGATTTGAAAAAATGAGAATGGTTATATTTTAGAGATTTCTGATGCCTATCCCAGCTGGGAAAGCAGAAACATTTAAAAATACAGTACCAGAAAGACTTTTTGGAGAGCTGTCAGATTTTAACATTATAGAGTTACATAATCATTCCATTCCCTAGTGCACGCCAGAAAAGAATGGTTGGGAATTAATGAGTGAATCCAATTGCATTGTTTCTCTGCCAAGTCTAGGCTGCGCCCTCCCCATTCATTCATCAGAAAAAGAAGACTTCTATACATTTTTTCTATAGTATGATTATTTGAACATCTTTTTTGTGTGTCTATTATAGTGTTATAAACAGAAGTACTTCTGCCATTTTATCTTTTAGTTGTCTTAAATTCATCCAAATCTATGTAATCACTGTTTCCCAGGCATGCCACACACACACCTGCTTCCTTTATTTGTCACACTGTTTTATTCTTTGGAATGCTTTTATACTTATTCTCTGAATGTTTTATTTCAGTGGCACCCAATCTCTGTGGCCAAGTGCAAGCTCCTCTACCAAACAGTTATGACTCTTTCCGATGTTTTTCTATCACTGTCATCACCACTGAGCATTTGTATAGCAAACGTTATACAGAGTATATCAATGCCAAGTATTTGGGAGGAGGTGCTAAAATAGAATTTGATACACACATGCACGTTTTGAACATAAGGCTTAGATACAAAACATATATAAACAGGGTGAAAAAAAAGGACTACAGTCATTCCAAGACAGCAGAATTTACTTTAGTCTAAGTCATATAGCATAATAGCAAAGACTAGCCTACATAAGTAATCAATTTAAATTTATACATATCTTTTGCCTTGTTAATTAAGTTGTCTTCTTGACAGAGGAGAACAAGGGCTATCTATATTTTATCCCTAATTTCTAGGCAACGTTTGCTACAGATTCAATCAAAGTTTGTTATATACCTACTATGGACAAAGCATTATTCCAGACAATTTCACAGACATCGTTTTATTTTTTTTCATTACAAATCACTCAATAATTATTGATTACAATAAAGATCAGCAAAATCACATCTTTTAACACTGCTTTTCAGATTCCAATGCAGATTCCCCATTTGATGTTGCAGTTTCATATGCTATTTCATTTGGATTAATAATATTTTATAAGGAGATATATAACATTAAACATATCCTCAGTATGATAAAGTTCAAGATTATTATTATATTAAAACTTTTATTTTCAAATAAATAGTATTTTGTTTACTTATCCAGGTATATATTGATTGAACCGAGAATGATGCATAGTTCACAACAGTAATAAAATTCTGAGGTAAAGACAAATTCACAGAATGTATATAAAAGACTTCTGGGAAGGGAATATTGTGAAAACAGATCAGCATGACAATAGATCCAAAATAGACTCCAGACATTTGTTTCTTATACACTATAATTTGCTTTCAATTGGAATAAAAACATATAGTCAACTTTTAAAATAGAATAAGGAATTTTAAAAGAAAATAGTATAAAGAGTTTCATGCTATGCCAGCATTTTGTGATTGACTGTGCATTTTCAGTTATTTTGCAAAATCATATATAATCTGACTAAAATATTGTGCTCTTAATATTTTCATAAATAACTCCCAATACTTTCATTTTCTTCAGCCTTGGCATAGAAATTGATAAACTAATTTTCTATACAACAGGTAGTTTTTACACCTTGAAAAATACACTCATAGTCATTATCTACCATAAAAAAGAATGAAATCTTGCCATTTGCAAGTACGTGAATGGAGGTAGAGTATATTATGCTAAACGAAATAAGTCAGTGAGAGAAAGACAAATACCATATGATTTCACTCTATGCGGAATTTATGAAACGAAACAGGTGAACATAGGGGAAACAAAAAAAGAGAGATGCAAACCATAAAACAGATTCTTAAGAGAACAAACTGAGTTGCTGGAGGGGAGGTGGGCAGAGGGATGGGTTAAATGAGAAGTGAGCATTAAGGAGAGCACTTGCTGTGATGAGCACTGGGTTTTGTATGCAAGTGATGAATCACTAAATCTTACACCTGAACCTAATATTACACTCTGTTAACTAACTGTAATTTAAATAAAGTCTTAGAAGAAAATAAAACTTAAAAAAAGGAATTAATAGTATTACTAAAAAATGGGTGTGAAACGAGAGATTAAAAATAAGATTGACTGAATATTGATTTAAAGAGTATTTAGAACCCCATATCTCCTCTTGCCTCAGATTCGTGGATGGTGGCCATGTCTTAGCACCCAAGCGAAAGTCTGGGCTTTATTCTCTGGTGAGATCTCTCAAAAGTAGGATACCAGGCACAAACCCTAAACCTAATGCTAATCATAACCTTAACACTAAACCTAACCCTAAACTTGAACACTAACCCTACCTTAATGATACACCTAACCCTTCCCCAAATTATAACCCCTAATCCTAAACCTAACCATCTTGAGAGATCTCTGAACTGTAGAATACCAGGTACATAGACTCATACTAATGTTAAACAAATTCAAACCTTAATCTTAACCCTAAACCTACAGTTAACCTAACCCTAACCCAACACCTAACTCCTAAAGCTAACTACTAACCCTAATTCTGACCCTAAACCTAACACTCTAGAGAGGTCTCTGAATACTTCAGAATAATAGGAACAAACACTAGCCCTAATAGTAATGATAACCTTAACCCTAAACCTGACCATAACACTTAACACTAAACCTAACTCTAAACATAACCATACCCTACTCCAAATTGTAACTGTTAACCCTAACCCTAACCCTAAAACTGACCCTCTAGAGAGGATAGCAGACACATACCCTCACCCTAACTCTAACCCTAAACCTAATGCTCGGGAGAGGCTCTGAGCTGCAGGATACCAGCACATATTCTTTTTCCTTTCTTTTCTTTTCTCTTTTTGAAGATTTTATTTATTTATTTATTTGACAGAGAAAGAGAGAAAGGGAGAGTGCACAAGTAGGGAGAGCGGCAGGCAGAGGGAGAGGGAGAAGCTGGCTCCCTGCTGAGCAGAGTGCCTCACATAGCGGCTCTATCCCAAGACCCTGGAATCATGACCTGAGCCAAAGGCAAATGCTTAATTGACTGAGCCACCCAGGTGCCCCCCAGACACATATTCTCACTCTAACCCTCACCAAACCCTAACCTAGATGTGAGAAAATGGGTTTCTGAACACATAATAAGGAAGCTTAGAAGCAGCCTATTATTCTGGAGAAGATCCTAAATATTTAAGAAATGGCATTATTTCTGAAAATGGTTTTGAACATAGCGATAAATACAGAAAGAACAACTGAATATCAATTTAAAAAGTATTTAAGAGCCATAAATCCACTCTTTGCCTCAGCTGGGTAAATGGCTGCCATTTCTTTTCTCACCCCAGCAGAAGACTTGGGTTTTATTCTCTGGAGAGGTCTTTGAACGGCAGGATGCCGGGCATATAACCTAACCTGAACTCTAACCCTAGCCATATCCCTAACCTTTACCCTAACTCCTAACCATTATCCCATAACCCTAACCCTAAACTTAACACTCTAGAGTGACCTCTGAACTGACCTCTGAACTATATAAGCAGGCACATACCCTCACCCTGTCCCAAACCTTAACTCGAGCCCTAACCCTGGCCCAAAACCTACCCCTGACTCTAGATCTGAGGAAAAAAAAAAGAGGTGGTATGTATATATACATATACACATAGACCCTAGTGTGCATGCATATATATATGCATATATATCACACTTAATGCTCAATATAACCAATGATTATTGCAGAACCGTGTTATAGATGGCATATATATATATATATAATGGAATATTATTCAGCCATAAAAAGAATGAAATCTTGCCATTTGCAACAACGAGGATGAAACTGGAGGGTATTATGCTAAGCGAAATAAGTCTGTCAAAGAAAAATACTATACGACTTCACTCCTATGTGGAATTTAAGAAAAAAATAAACTAGCAAAAGGAAAGAAAAAAGAGAGAGAGAGGCAAACCAAGGAACAGACTTTTTTTTTTTTCAAGATTTTATTTATTTATCTGAGAGAGAGTGAGGGAGAGAGAAGGAGCAGGGAGAGGAGCAGAGGGAGAAGCAGGACCCTGGGATCATGGCCTGAGCCAAAGGCAGATGCTTAACCGACTGAGCCACCCTGCCCCAGGAACAGACTCTTAACTATAGGGAACAAACTGATGGTTACCAGAAGGGATGAGGGCAGAGGGATGGGTGAAATAGTTGATGGGGATTAAGGAGTGCACTTGTGATGAGCACCAGGTGTTGTATGGAAGTGTTGAATCACTACATTGTATACCTGAAACTAATTATACACTGTATATTAACTAGAATTTAAATAACAACTCTAAAAAGATCAAATTTTTTTTCTGAGCCACCCAATAACTAAAGATAAATGTATTTGTGTATTCTTATTTATTTATTTAATTTTTTATGTCAGAAAAGCAATGGTAGTGAACATTTAACACTCCTGTATATCAGAGCCTCTAGTAATATGGCCATTTAGCCAAGATGATTGATATTTGTTAAATCTGAAGACCCTAGTGCATCAACTAGCTATCATCCTCTTATATTTCTACAGAGAATATTAGCTCATTGATTATTAACATTCTCATTGGGTTAGTTGAGAATTCTTACATCTCCAAAAATGTAATCAAAACCCTGAGAATTATCTAAAGTTGATATACATTTATATAAGCTTAAGAACCATATTTGGGTATATTTATGTTTTCTTTAATCCTTGGGAATTTTCCAAATACTTAATGTTCACTATAACTAATGGTTATTGCAGAACCTTGTTATATATGGCATTAATTTTAACTTTCATTCAATTCATCCATGGAAAGCTGTGTATTATACAGCTTGCAGAAAAATCTGATACTAGTAAGACACTTCTTACACGAGTAAGACAGTTCTTCCAACATTTAAAAAATACTGGCATTTACAGGATGTGGTAATATTTATATGGTAGAGTGGGGAAAACAGATTATGTTTAAGTAGAGACACCTTGACTAGGGATTCTGGCCTGCTAGGGATGACATAACAAATATCTCTGTGGACTGTAACACAATTGTGATACAGCAGTAAACTGCCAAATACCAATTGGGAAGCTATAGGTTAAGATACTGAATATTCTTGACATTTAATATAAACTTGTGGCATATTTATCTATTGATCATGTTGGAAAGCTTTTATTTTGTTTTGTTTCTTTTTGATTTTGTATATACAAGCACTATTTAATGGAGCTCTATTTATTTGTTTAGGGTCCAACAAAAGCAGATCATTGAAACAGGGATAAAGTGAAAATTTGGGAGTAATTTCAGAAAATACTCATGGAGAGTGGGAAGGTAAAACTAGAAAGAAAAGGAAGCCAATGAAGGATGATTTCAAACAAGTTTCCACTCTGAGCAAGTGGGGCCTTATCCCAACAAAGCAGCATAGACAATGGTATAGAACACACACCTGAGTCAAGGGAGCTGTTATCTCCTCTGTCATTGGGTGAGCACAGCTCTGGGGGATGGGAATGCTCATTTGCAGTCCTGCAATTTAGGGGCAATATTGGCCCCAGCAGCCAGGTAAAAAGTCTCAGGTAAAGAGAGGTGCAGTAAGAAATCCAGTAGCATACATTAAAAGACTAAGCATTTAGGGGATATGGACAGAGCACTTCCAGGATGTACTAATATTTGTCTTCGTCAGAGTGAAAACTACCATTGCTTACAAGTTTAATAATAAGTTAATCAATTTTATGTTCTTAAATCAAGAGTGAGAAAACTAGTGTCCACAGGCCAGATTCAAATTTGAAAAAATAAAGCTATAAAAATATAGGAAAGTAATATCCACAAAAAGGAATATTCTAATTAGTTAACCTTTAAAAAAAATCACTAATTTTATTACCTGGGCTTTCATGTAATCTGTGCAAGTTTTCTATGTCATCTTTCCTTAAAAAGTTATTTTCCCTAAAAAAATTATTTTCATAGGAGGATTTTTCATTTTTTTTTTTTTTTGGTAGGAGTATCTATCAAAATAATGGTCTTCTGGCAAAAGTGCATTATTCATCTTCTATATTCCCATTAGAATAATCAAGTAAATAAAAACAAAAGAATATATCTAAGCTTTTAAAACTAAGTGAAATAAGTCAGTCAGAGAAAGACAAATCATATGATTTCACTCATATGTGGAATTTAAGAAAAAAACAAATGAACATAGAGGGAAAAGCAGAGAGGAAAACCAAGAAATAGACTCTTAACTATAGAGAACAAACTGATGGTTACCAGAGGGGAGGAGGTGGGGGATGGGTGAAACAGGTGATTGGGTTAAGGAGTGCACTGGTCCTGATGAGCACTGGGTGTTGTATGGAAGTGTTGAATCACTATATTGTACACCTGAAACTAATATTACACTGTATGTTAACTAATTGGAATTTAAATAAAGACTTGAAACTCCAAAAAAATGGAGAATGCCATACATATGCCAGAAAACTTGAGCAACTTAATTTTTGTTCACTACAAGGAGAACCAGATGGAGGAATATATTAAAGATCGAGTTGTCACAATCTCTTCGGGTACAACAACATTCTGTTTCATTTCCAGAAGTGGAGTAGATCTGAAAGATCCCCACACATTCCCCTGACTTAGAAGGTGACAGACTAGAAGCTAGGAAGGCGGGGAGACTGGTAGAGAGCAATCCAAATTTTATGGCTAAAAGTTAAATATTAAAATCCGCTATGGGTGATGATAAATTCCAGTGGCTATATCAAATTGAAAACTAGTGATGAGGTGAAATTTTTTCATGATGTGCAAAGTTTGCCCCTGTTGTAAAAGAAAGCCACATCTGAAACAGAGACTGACATAATCTGATTCACAAGTTTCAAAGAAAAAAAAAAAAGACTACACAGAAATTAAGTTCTACAAGTGAAATGGCTCATAGTTCTAGATTTCTCCCCATTCCCCTCAGGAACACTTAGCAGTGATATTCATTGGGATTTCAATCCCATTCAAATGATTATATAAGAGGGCAACAAGAAATCAGTCAAAAACAGATTAAGTAATTTAGTAAAATCTATTTTATAGCCTCAATAAAATTTAAGAGGACACAAACTTGAAAAATAATCAGAAGGTAAAATAAAATTTTAAAAATGATAGGAGAGCTTCTTGGAGAATTAGTAGATAGAGAAATGATGGAAGTAGACAAGTACTCAGTAGAATATAATCTCTCACAGAAGCAAGGTAAAGCAGAAGTAATGACGCAGAAAACAGAATTGGCGATATGGAGTGTGAAGTTCATTTTATACCTTTTTATTAGACTGGAACCTGTCATTTGGTGTTGGCTTTGCCCTTGACCTTTGCAAGGTCATATAGAAGGATGTTCATTTCACCATTGAAATAATGGCTGCCCTCAATTAATAAATCATTAGTGACCATATGAATCTTTAAATTGCTATTATCTAATTAGCAGTATCAGTAATGTTAGTAAAAAATAAGACATGCTATTTATATTGTATGCGTGTATGCACATATGTATTCACTTTCAATTACAAGAAGGATTCTAGATATAACTTGAGATAAAAATGACCTTATTGATTATTATATAGAAATTCTGTCAATCAGTTGATGTATAAATGTGCATCTATTACTGCAAGAAAAAATATGTAATCATTAATGATGTTTCTGAAAGCAGTTACCTTTGTGTTTGGTCATGCTTAAGATCTTTCAAATAATTGGGGCACCTGGGTGGCTCAGTCGTTAAGTGTCTGCCTTCGGCTCGGGACATGATCCCAGTGTTGGGATTGAACCCCGCATCCGGCTCCCTGCTCAGTGGGAAGCCTGCTTCTCCCTCTCTCACTCCCACTGCTTGTGTTCCCTCTCTTGCTGTGTTTCTCTCTATCAAATAAATAAATAAAATCTTAAAAAAAAAAGATCTTTCAAATAATTGCTTTGAAAAGGGAAATGGATTTACACTCATGGCAATGTAAGGGAAAGTGAGTGTAACAACTTTAGTTAATCTGTCATTTTCATAAATGTTTACAAAAATACAGCATGGATGAAGCTATAGACTATTATGCTAAACAAAATAAGTCAGTCAGAGAAAGACAAATACCATATGATTTCACTCATACATGGACTTTAAGAAACAAAACAAATGAACATAGAGTGGGGAGAAAGAGAGAAGGGAAACCATAAAATAGACTCTCAGTTATAGAGAACAAACTGATGGTTCCTGGAGGGGAGGTGAGCAGGGGGATGGGTTAAATGGGTGATGGGTATTAAGGAGGGCACCTACTGTGATGAGCACTGGGTATTGTATGCAAGTGATGAATCACCAAATACTACTTCTGAACCTAATATTACACTCTATGTTAACTAACTGGAATTTAAATAAAAAGTTGGAAGAAAATAAAACTTAAAAAAAAGAATTGGTAGTATTTCTAAAAATGGGTATGAAAGATCTTAAGGTAACTTTTCACAAATGTCATTAATGATAACATATTTCTTCTTGCAGTAATAGACCTACATTTGTACATCAACTGATTGATGGAATTTCCATATAATAATCAACATGGTCATTTTTATCCCAAGTTAAATAGGTGATAGCTATTAAGGAGGGCACCTGCTGTGATGAGCACTGGGTGCAGTATGTAAGTGACAGATCACTAAATTCTACACCTGAACTAATATTGCATGTATGTTAACTAACTGGAATTTAAATAAAAACTTGAAATAAATAAATAAACAAACAAACAAACAAATAAATAGCAAAAACTAAATGCTAGTAAGAATATGGCGCTATAGGAACTCTCATATATTGCTGATGGAAATGCAAAATGGTACAGCTGCTTTGGAAGAGTTTGGTAGTTTCTTAAAAAGTTAAAAACACACACTTAACATATGATCCAGCATGTGCTTCTTGCTAGCATTTGTGGTGTCAGTGTTCCATATTTTGGCCATTCTAATAGATGCGTAGTGGCATCACATTTTTTTTAAATTTGCATTTCTTTTCCTAGAATGTCTTTGTCTGGCTTTAATATTAGGGTAATGCTGGCTTCATAGAATGAGTTAGGATGTATTTCTTTTGCTTCTATCCTCTGAAAGAGATAGTAGAGAATTGGAATAATTTCTTCCTTAAATGGCAATATATTTCCTTTCACTTTTTTTTTTTAAGATTTTGTTTATTTATTTGACAGAGAGGGAGAGAACACAAGCAGGGGGAGCTGCAGAGGGAGAGGGAGAAACAGACTCCCCACTGAGGAGGGAGCCTGATGAGGGGCTTGATCCCAGGACCCTGGGATCATGACCTGAGCCAAAGGCAAACGCTCAACTGACTGAGCCACACAGGTGCCCTCCTTTTATTTTTCAAAAATATTTTAAAACTATTTTTCATGACTTCTTCATTTTCTTTATTTTCATGGGTAACTTTAAGAAACTAAATTTAATAATAAAGTTAACATGATAAAACTGGAATCTATAGGCATATTTACAAATATAAAAAATATATATTTTGGGTGGTTGAGAGAGAGAGAACATGAGTGGGGGGTAGGGGAGGGAGAGAGAGAGAGGGAGAGAGAGAATCTCAAGCAGGATCCATGCCCAGTGCAGAGCCCAACACAGGGCTCCACCTCTCGACCCTGAGATCATGACTTGAGCTGAAATCAAGAGTCAGACACTTAACCAACTGAGCCACCCAGGTGTCCCTCTATAGGCAATATTTTTATTTTCATAATGCACCATAAAAATGCTACCTACTATGGTCTTACATGTTAAATATGGCAGTTACAGCAACAAAATGGAACTTACAAGTTAATGAAAATGACTTTCTGTGCTCCACCTAGGGGTTTGTCTAATAGAAAGTGCCATTTAAAGGATATAAGTCCATCAGAGGTCTGGGCCATTATTTTTGTTGTTGTTGTTTCAAGTTTTTATTTAAATTCTAGTTAGTTAACGTATACTGTAACATTGTTTCAGGAGTAGAATTTAGTTATTCATCACTTACGTGTAACACCCAGTGCTCATCACAACAAGTAGGTTTGGGCCATTATTAAATGCAGCATTATCATGGAAGATCAGCAAACAATGCCTCTTGTCTTCACACACCTACATGCATACACATGAGTTTGTTCTTAAGGATTCAAGCATAAACCACAAATGCCACCTGGTTACTGTAGTTCTGTAGCATGAGGGTTCACTCTTATCCAGATTTCCATTCTACCTCAGTGAGTTACAACTTCCGCTTGTAAAATAAAAAAACCCAAAACAAAACAAAAAAACAAAAAAAACGAACTCTGGAAAGAGATCATCCAGGAATTAATTCCAATTTTAAAATTGTTCTTGCTAAGAAGCATCATACTAGCCGAATAGCCAGGCACCCTCCAGGGATTTCCTTATTTAAAGTAGGAATATGAATTTTTCTTTGTATCTTGTATTTCATATTTGTTTTTTTAATATACTTGAAGTAAAAATAAAAATAAGCTAAATTTGCAAAATAAAAATGAATGTGTCAATGAAAAGGATAAATTCATTAAACAAATGAACACTTTTCTATGTATTTGGCACTTCTTTTATAGTTTCAACCAGATTCGATTTAAGCTTAATTGAGAGAGCTATATTGGGTAATCTAAGCCCCTTGTTTAATATTATTTAAAATCATATATATATAGTGGGATAAGACTATATAACATGTAGGTTCATTATATCAAATTTTATGAATAAAATGAAAAATATTGTATAGACTGTGCCATCTATCTTACTTTAATTTTATTCATTTTTATAATAGCACCTCTTTTTCACATAGTACTGTTTGGAAATTATTGTGTGTCAGTTGCATTTCCTACAAATTATCTACTGGTAGGCACATGTAGAGTTAATTCAAATTTTAGTTTTATTTCAGTTAAAAAAGAGTATTTTGTTAGAATGTAATGAGAAACACATGGTTAAGATAAGTTTGATAGCTTGATGAAATAATTCTCTTTCTTAGTGACCTTGAGGGTTTCCTAAATTACTCTTCTTGATGGTCCATGTCAATAGGAATAAGAGTAATAATTGTGCCTGATGGCCCATTTCTAGTGTAGCTTCAACAAGAATATCCCACAAGGTTTGAAGGTCTTTTTATTACTTTAAATGAAATCAATAAACAAATTAATCCTTTTTCTTTGTATCTTCACTCACTTTCAGAAGCAGTTTGCGCTTGCTGAATAAAGATTTCACCATGCAAAATGTATGCTAATAAAATAGCATTTGAAAAGTGTTGAGCATAGTGCCTAATATATTTAGGTCCCCCTGCCTCCCATCCAAAAGTGGAGCATTCCTATGAAAACTTTTGTAAGCCAGAATAGCATAAAACAGAGAAGCAATTGCCATTAATTTATATAGAAAAAACTTTGAGCATTCCCAGACACCAAAAATAAGCTTTCTTAGGCTTTTCTGATACTTTAGGACATATCTTGCTAACACATGCACAACATAAAGTGAGGTAAAGCACAGGTGCTTGCTCACAGACACAGTTCAGAGGTTTGGTGGCTTGATGCTGAGATGCTGAGTGTTGTTCCCCACGAAGGGGCTTGGAGGCACCACTCTTGCTGCTCGGGGTGTGGTGCTGCTTCTATATTGGCTCACTGCAAAACAAGTGAGTATTTTCACTTTTGCCTTCTTTTGTAAAAGTGAATATCCTCTTCAGATTTCTTTTGGTTTGCAAAAATAGCTACTAATGTAGGTCTTTTTAAAAAGTGAAGTGGTATAAGAAGAACTTTCAAAAAGTGAGGGATATTTACAACAATACTTCATAAACATCTATTCCTTCTAATTTCTCCTTTTTTACCCTCCAATAAGCAGCAAAGAGATTACAGTGAATAATATTTATAGCATTTCTGTGAGAAAGAAGTACATGGTTATCCACAGAATGAGTAATATAAAATGCGTGTAGACAGTCACTACCAAAATTAGATTTTCATATACTCTATTTGGAACCTGTTAGCAAACGTTGCTGGAATTGGAATAAAGGTTAGAAATAAAGAAGATAGTAGATTTTCAGTAAGAGCCTCTGTTTTTCTTCTTTTATAATCATGTATGGCTGTTAAAAAAAAAAAGTTATGCACCATTCAATTGTGAATAAATATGTTATTGAGGATCCTGGCCGGAAACAGAAGTCACAGTCAAAAGTGGTGATTGAGGAAAATTTAATTAAGTATAATCTTGCAAGTGTGCGGGCAGGGGTAATGAAAATACTAACTTGAGATCATGGAGGACCCCCAAGGCTGGTCATAGTTGGGAGCTATTACCACCACTGTGCTAATATTTGCCAGAAGACAGAAAGAGCTGATTGGAAAAGGTAACCTGATAAGAGCCTCTGGTAGGAAAGACAGCCACTCTACAGGAGCACAACAGGAAGGACCTCAGCAGAAAATAATCTAACTTTATTCTCTTCGAACTATTTGTTTCCTAAAAGTGCTTCCCACTGGCTGGACCAAACTGGAAGTTAGAAGACAACAGAACCCACTGATATAGTTCTTCCTAGTCAGGCTGCTGGGTTGAATAGCAGGTTGAAGAGGAATAGATCTGTAGCTGCAAATAGAACCTATTCAGCACCATGCTTTTTTGGTGATAATGAATTTGATTTTTATTATAAAATCTTTCCATACTCAGAAGAATTTATAGAAGAGCATTATGAAGATATCAGATGCTCTAATTAAATTTAAATGTTTAAACAGAATTAAATACATAACTGGATATCCACTATACATGTATTTTGGGATAAACAAAACATACATACACAAACATATGGTGTTTGTCTTTCTTATCTCATACATAGAGAAAACAACTGGGAGGATGTGAAAAAAGAAATATAACCTAAAGAATGGGAGAAAATATTTGCAAATCATGTATCTGATAGTGGTTAATATTCAAAATATATAAAGAACGCTATAACTCAATAACCACAAAAAAACAATCTAATTAAAAAAGGGGCAGAGGAACTAAATAGACATTTTTCCAAAGAAGACATCCAAAGGGCCAACAGGTATGTGAAAAGATGCACAACTTCTCTAATCATCAGGGAGATACAAATCAAAACACAATGAAATATCATGTTATGCCTGTTCAAACAGCTGTCATTATGAAGATAAGACATAAGTGTTGTTGGGGATGCAGAGAAAAGGGAACATTTGTACACCATTGGTGGGAATGCAAATTGCTTCAGCCACTATGGAAAACAATATGGAGGTTCCTCAAAAAATTAATACAGATATACCATATGATCTAGAAATTCCACTTCTGGGTATATACCCAAAGGAACTGAAAACAGGATATTAAAGAGATATATGCTTTCTATGTTTATTGAAGCATTATTCACAATAGCCAAAATAGAGAAACAACTTAAGATGCTATCAACTGATGAGTGAACAAGGAAGATATGGTAGTCTCCCCTTATCCACAATTTTGCTTTCCGTGATTTCTGTGACTCACAGTCAGCCATGGTCTGGAAGTAGATGGTCCTCCTTATGACACATTATCAGAAGGTTAGTAGTAGCCTAACCCTATGTCACGATGCCTACCTACATCATTTACCTCACTTCATCTCATCATGTAAGCATTTTATTATCTCTCATCATCACAAGAAGAAGAAGGGTGAGTACAGTACACTAAGATATTTTGAGAGAGAAAGAAACACAGAGAGAAGCTCTACATTCACATGACTTTAATTAGAGTAATTGTTATAATTGTTCTATTTTATTATAGTTATTGCTGTGAATCTCTTCTAGTGTCTAATTTATAAATTAAACTTTATCATAGGTAGGTATGTATAAAGAAAATCATAGTGTATATGGGGTTTGGTACTATCCATAAGTTCAGATATCCACTGTGGGTTTCAGAATGTATCCTACATGGATAAGAGGGGACTACTGTATAGGAATACAATGGAATATAATTTAGACATGACAAAAAAGGGAATTTTGGCATTTGTGACAACATGGTTGGACCTTGAGGATGGTATGCTAAGTGAGATAAGTCAGATAAGAAAGACAAACACCATATGAATTCACTCATATGTGGAATATAAGAAACAAAACAAATGAATATAGGGGAGCAAAAGAGAGGCAAATCATATAAAGACTCTTATCTATAGAGAACACACCGAGGGTTGCTAAGGAGAGGTGGGCAGGGAGATGGGTTAAATGGGTGATGGGTATTAAGGAGGGCAATTGTGATAAGCACTGGGTATTATATGTAAGTGACGAATCACTAAATTCTACACCTGAAAGTAATTTTACACTGCAAGTTACTAGGTGGACTTTAAATAAAAACTTGAAACTAAAAGAAAAATCATATTGAACATTCACACAGCTATCAGTATATGGCAAGCACCGTTCACAGAACTTCACACACATTACCTCATTTCATCCTTACTATAATGGTATTAGGTAGGTTCTCTTGCTTTTCCTATATTACAAGTCAGGAACCTGAGCTATTAGTAGGCTAAATACTTGTCTAAAGTCATACAGATAGTAAATGGAAAAGTTGAGGTTTGAACACTGGCAGTCTGGTTTCAGAACTGGTGCTTTCATTTGCTAATCAGACACCACAGAAGAAAATACTGTAAGGATTAAGACTTTTCTCATGTTGAATGCCTAACTTTAATAAAGGCATGCTGAATTTAATAAACAAACAAACAAACAAACAAATAAATAAATAAATAAAAGGAGGCAAACTTGTAAAAACAGAGTAATGTGGTAGTTACCTGGGGCTGAGGGTGGGGGAATAGGAGAGATGTTTAAGGGTACAAACTTGCAACTAGGAGGCAAGTGAGTTCTGGAGATATAATGCAGAGAATAGTGAATATAGACAAATTTATTACATTATAATCATCAACCATGCCAGAGAACTAGATCTTTATTCCCCACTGCAAAAAAGAAATTATAGTTATGTGACATGATAGAGGTGCTAACTATTGTTTCAATGGCAATCATATGACAATATATAAGTCAACCTGCTGTACACCTTAAATTTACACATTGTTATATGTTAAATATAATTCAAAAAACAACAAACCAATTGCCAAGTTAAATATCAAAATGATAATGAAACATTTCTAAAGTTATAACTGTCATTTATTATATATTATTTTATTTATATTTTTAAAAGTTTTTTCATATGCATCTTTGGTATTGAGAATAACTTTGTAATTTGAGATTCTTAAAAATGTAATAATTTTCAATATTTTATATTTTCAACTTTAATAACTAAGAAGACAGTATGGTTTATTTTAAAAAATCTTTTGGCTTAGTATATTAATGAAATGCTAGGGTTAATTAATGTGTATATTTAAGACACAAAGGACAATTATTCATTTTTTTAATTTGATACAATTTTTAGTCATGGATTTTATTGTTTTTACATATTGACTGTGCATTCCCATAAGAGTACTTTTCTTCTATGCCCCACTGAGATCAGCCTTCACCATGTCATAGTTATGACCAATAAAACATGAGCTGAAATGATATTCATCACTTCTGAGCAAAAGCTTAAGAGCACCCACATGTTTATGCAGTTTTGCTTTTCCTCTTGTGTGAAAACCTTTGCCTCCTTTTCAGATTTGAGAAGACATATAAAAAATCAGATCTGCAGCCAACATGTAAAGTCAATGAGAAGTAAGCTCTGTGAATATAATTCACCAAGTTTTTAGGTTGGCTTGTTACTATAGCATAAGGTAGTGAAAGCTGAGTAATACAACTTATTTAACTTTAGTAATTTTCATACTGTGACTTGGAAGCCATTCAGATGGTAAAGAACAATAAGACTGGATAACTCCTTCTGTATTTTTAGCAAGTTCTCCAAACTTAATGACAAGGAAGAGTGACATTGATTTTTTGACATTGTAGCTGGATGGTTAGAAGCTTGTTAATGGAAGGCACTTCGTTTTCTATCTGTGGAATTAGATGGCAATTTCCAAGTGGCCATGTTTTTTGATTTACTAAGACTATCTCCTGAACTATTAAAATTTGTGGCCGTAGTGTCAGAGATGGGTGATGCAAGTTGAAATATTGTTAGAATTATTATCATAAAACTTTTTGTTCCAAGATTTTCATGTTGTATTATGTGAATTATTATTACATGATCTTTATAGCAAAGGTGGTTTAAATGTGACTAAAGGGCTTTATGTTAATAAATTACCATAAACAGTGTATTTGTTTTAAGGGAAAAAAATCTAGAGGTTTATAGAAATAATTAATGAGAAATAACTGATTAGATATTATTTAGTTTTATATCAGATATGAAAGAAATTATAATAACATATAAATTGGGCTGCCTGGGTGTCACAGTCAGTTAAGGGTCTGACTCTTAGTTTTGGCTCAGGTCGTGATTTCAAGGTTGTGAGATCAAGCATGTGTGAGGCTCCAAGCTCAGCGTGGAGTCTGCCTAAGACTCTCCCTCTCCCTCTGACCCTGCTCCTGGTACTCTCTCTCTCTAATAATAAATAAATAAATCTTTAAAAAATAATTATAACATATAAACTAATATTAGTATATTAATTAAGAGTAGATATGTAGTATGCACACATGCATATATATATGAACATAGTATTTACATATGTATTACAATCATGACTTTTAATTATTTGAACCCATTCTTAGTATTAAAATCAAATAAAAGGAACTTAAATGAAGCCTAGAGTAAGGAGAAAAATGACAGCAATCCAAAATTGCTGGTAAGCTTAAATGGGGGAGCCAAAATAGTATAAAAAGAAATGTTCTAAGGACCCATGGAAATTGAAAATTATGTAGTTTACTTTAGCTGTGGTCAAATTATTTATGCACACAATAGTAATGTGCTCAAATCCAGTATAAAAAATATTTAAGTGTTCAGAGAAGCATATCTTGAATTCAGTACATAAAACTAAAAAAAAAATCTGAAGTAAGAACAGGTTATTATGGTATAAATTGCATCACCAAACTGACAAAAATGTGGATATTGCTGTTCATATTTAGGCTGACACATGAAATTTATAGTTCACAATGTATTTTGCATAGTAGAGTGGTTAGGTAGGTTGTCTAATGGGTGACATTGGAGCAGAGATCTGTATGACATGATGAATCCATGCCTATAACGGGGGGAAAGAGCATTCCAGAAAGATGAAACATTAACTGCAAAGATCCTAAGTCAAAAAAGTCTTATAATTTGCTTTATATAAATAAGTCAGAGAGTGTCTGATTAAGGTAAAATATCTAGTAAGGGAACAATTTTATGTTGGTATTCTTTTCTGCATGACAGTCTCTATGTTAGTTATGTTGTTTAAAATAGTATCTAGTGTAATGTCATTTCTTTTTTTTTTAAAGATTTTATTTATTTATTTCAGAGAAAGAGAGAATGAGAGATAGAGAGCACGAGAGGGAAGAGGGTCAGAGAGAGAAGCAGACTCCCCGCTGAGCAGGGAGCCCGATGTGGGACTTGATCCCGGGACTCCAGGATCATGACCTGAGCCGAAGGCAGTCGCTTAACCAACTGAGCCACCCAGGCACCCTAGTGTAATGTCATTTCATGTTAATCATTAATATATCATTCCTACCATAATTCTCCTTTTCTGATGTAGATGCCTTTGATCTTGACCATACCTCCAACCTAGCCTTTAATGAACATACCTCTAACACAGCCCTTATCTGCACTTTACCATAATCACTGGTGAAAACATTTGGTGATAAAGACAATTAAAATTTCAAATATTTTGAATCATGTATTGCTTGTCAAAATCATGTTTCACTTTGACAGCTTGCAAAATGAAAATGCTTACTGATCTACAGTATTATTTTCAGAAAAAAAAAATCAATGAAAATGTTAGTTTGCTTTTGATATCCACTTCTATTCTTTTGCCAGGAGTGAATTTCACAAGAGAGCTGCTGGGGAACCAGGTAATTGATTTAATTAACATAACAAGAAATCTATACTTAATCAAGCAGTTCATTTCTGTGTGGACAGCTACTCCTTAGTGAGCCATGTGGCAGGTGTCTCAATTGGAGTGGTTGGAAGAAGAGAGTTCCAGAACTAATAGTCCTTTCCCTTGACAGTCACTTTAAACAGAAGCTGCTTTGGCTATTAAAAACAAAACAAAACAAACAAAATAAAACAAAACAAACTTATTTTCTTCCCCTGGGTTTCTGAATTCTTTCCCTGTTGCCTCTTTTCCCAATTTCGTATTCCTAAATGATCCTTTGTTCAGAGATTATTTTTAGATCTAATGACATAGAAATACTTGAACATAAAAAAGAAAAAAAAATGTGTCACACTCCTTCCTTTCTCATAGAATTTGATCTTTCAAGATAATACCAAAGAAAGATTTAAAAAAAAAACCCAAATCCCCCCTTAGCATTGCATCCTCCCTTCTCTTTCTATAAAGTCGGCTAGTGGCTCTTTCATTCCCATATTTTCAATCTAAAAGAAAACATAAAGTTGGTTGTCTTCCTTCCACCGAGAAAAATAAACTGTAGGCCAAAGACCAGATTTAGTTGATCATTTCATCATACCTTAGTATTTTACAAATATAAGATGCTATATTATCTTTAGTATTTTTACACAAGATATTTGAGTTTACTCTTCTAGACATTCATGTTATCTATTAATTTATTCATACAGCAAATACATATTCAGTGCCTGCCCCATGTCCAATACAGGCCAAATTCTGTGGTTACCAATAATAAGATGCTGTGTATGTCATAATAAAGATGGAAAGAGTGTAAGGTGACATATCAGTGGAAAGTTAAAATGCCAAGTAGGAAAAATAATGATACAGATAAGCAAATATTATTATGAGAGCTCAAAGTAAAAGAAACATTTGAGAAATTTTCCATAAACTGTATTTTAAAAAACTAATAGAACTTAGAAAATGATGGTAGCAGAGAATCACGACAGGCACTGACAGAATGAAATTTAGTAACGTGATTTTTGTTGCTAAAATGTAAGATACGAGGCTAAAGCTGACATATATAAATAATGAATAAATAATTAAACAAACAAAGTAAGCAAGTTTTAGACTTCCAGATTAAGAAAAGTATGAGACGTGGAGTACTGCTTGTATATTTATAAAAGAAACAACAACTTAGGATTCAATGTGTAAAGAATTAATAGACATCCAAAGGTTTTGAAATGGGAGTTATATGGATTTCTTTTTTTAAGGAGATCGCTTTGACAGTTGTTTGGAAGATGGAATTCAAGTGATGCCAGACCCATATTAAGAGCTCAATTCTGACATTTAAACTGTATACTTCAACTTCATCTTTCCTGAAATCAAGACATTGGACAAATTATTATCTTCCAACTCAATCACCTAGTGTTTTGGTTCTGTCTTTAAAGAACTCAACTTTCATTTCTTCATTTGTAGCCAAACACAGTCACATGGGGTTACTAAAATTCTAGTAATTATAAACTAGTGACTGACTAAGATTACAGTTATTGTAGAGATAGTTATAGTTTCATATTACTAGTTTGCCACTTAACAATACTTTTGCATATATGAGTAACTTAACTAGTGTCATGATGGTAAATTTTTTAACAACTGGATCTTCAGAGTAGGGTGAGATAGGGGTTGAATCATTCACAAATTTCCCATATGTAAATACTTTCTCTATTGCTGATTTCAGTCCACCAGTGGTTTACAATTGGTTCTTGCCCTCCGTGGGTGAACAGTATCACTGATTTGACACTTAAGTCAGTTTCTTTATTTCTATAATTATGACAAAGTGTCCACACTTACAGAGTTGTGAAAGGTAAGAAAATATATTACTTATTTGTTTATGGTGATTTTATGGTAAATTTTTAGGAAGAGGTAATTAGAGGTTTCTTTAGATTGTATATATTGATATAATTTGTTAAATACGTAAATATTTAACCTCTTAAAATAGCTATTTAATTTTTTTCTCCATTTTGTCTCCTTAAGATAGAAGCGAAATGGTCAAACATTGGGAATATTCAATGTCCCATTGAAGAATTTGTTCTCTCAGGTGCATGCCATATCCTACATAGGCACATATAGGCACTCAACTTTATCTTAGTATAGATTTTTGAATGATTTTCTGGCCTGTCTTTGGAAGAATAAATCTTTAGCATGAGGACACAGGATCCTAGAATTTCAGAGTAACCAGGTTAACTTTAAAACAAACTATCTCAGGTGAGGAACTAAGTAAGGCAAGGACTAACAGACCAAAAATGACTTTATTATCATAGCAGGATTTGATACACTGTTTAAGTGTTACTGGTCATTGTTACATACTTTGTAAAGCAAATCAATTGGTTTTTATTCAAGTTGTTGGTAGAATCTCTAATTGCTAATTTGATACTTCACCAAATAATGAAGGACTTGGCAGAATTCATGAAGTCTATCATAAAATTCATTTAATAAGGCAAAAGACCATCATAGTTTATCATGTCTTAGTATTTTACAAGCATAAAATACTTCATGTTATTTTTACGGTATTTCTTCAGAATATTCCTTGGGTTTATTCTTTCAATTGATTCATGTTATTCATAAATTTATGTATCTGGCAAATAAATATTCAGCACCTCCCATGTGCCCAGTACTGGCCTAATGTTGGAGCTACAAATATTAAGATACTGTCATACCATGAATAAGAGTGAGAGGAACATGGAGATATAGCTAAATATATAATTAGAATTCAAGACAGTAATAGTGCTCATGATATGAAAATATTATCTGGGCACACAGTAAAAACACATCTTTTAGAGTGATTCCCAGGTACATTTATACCTGACAAGTCTATCTTCCAAGGTATGTGTGTGTGTGTTTACAGATTTTAGTTTGCCAGAAAATTTGTATTCAACATATTTTAGTTCTTTTCTAAAATATATAAGAAAAAAGCTTGGTTAAGTAATAGTTATTTTCTGTAATGCCATAAAGCACATTCACTTTCATAATAGAAAACATGGAGACAGATATGTAGGTAGGTAGATGGATAATATTGGAAGTTATGAAAAAGTCTTTTTCTATAATATTTTAAGTATGGGGATCTCCTATGTGATACATATTATCTATACATTTTGTCTATATGGCTACTTAGCTAGCTATTTAACTATCTACCTATCTTCCCATCTATCATCTATCTGATGATATCTTATACAAAGACTGACTTAGTAGAAGAAATATAAGAAATGTTATATTTCATTTATTTATTTATTTATTATTTATTTATTTATTTTAAATTTTAAGTTTTTTTTTAATTCCAGGTGGGCTCCACACCAGTGTGGAGCCCAACATGGAGCTTGAACTCATGACCCTGAGATCAAGACCTGAACTGAGATCAAGAGTCAAATGCTTAACCAACTGAGCCCCCCAGTTGCCCCAAGAATGTTATGTTTTGAGGGGAGCCTGGGTGGCTCAGTTGGTTAAGCGGCTGCCTTCAGCTCAGGTCATGATCCTGGGGTCTTGGGATCGAGCCCCACGTCTGGCTCCCTGCTCAGCGGAGAGCCTGCTTCTCTCTCTCCCTCTGCGTGCCACTCTGCCTACTTGTGCTCTCTCTCTATCTCTCTGTCAGATAAATAAATAAAATCTTAAAAAACAACAAAAAAATGTTATGTTTTGAAAAAGAATTGGTATTTTAAACTAGATCTAATTGCAATTGATTCTACATTCCTGGGCAGTGGCTTAGATCATTTGATTGGGAAAATTAAACTATAAATAAAACTCAATGCCATGAAAATTTCCCTACTTCTATGATTCCAATTACCACAAACCTTTGAGTTTAATGGTATTTAAAATACACTTATATCACCATTGATCACTCTCTTCACTGTCCCCAAACCCTTCCATGTTTTCACTTCTCATCTTCCAAACTTAAATTTTGTAATAAGCTATTATAATTACCTACTAGCATTTACCCACAAAAATTTGAATCCTCTCTTATTTTATTGTGCTCCTTTATTTTATTTTTTTTTATTATTGTGCTCCTTTAAACAAACAAACGAACAAACCCCAAACTCCTGCCAAACCCAGATTTCTATTTAGTCCATGGCTGCACTAGGATAACAGGATGTAGCTGAAATAAACCCCTCAACAATAATAACCATTCTCACTCTTCTTCCTTTAGCTAGCCCAGCTTCCAATTTATATTGCATCTTATTCAAGAAATTGTTCTAATTCTGCCCTTTATCATATTAGTTTTCCCTCTCTCCTAGATGGTTATCATCAGTATTGGACCATGCTATGTATCTTCTGTGCTATAATAAAAGATAGAAAAAAAAAAAAGAAACATCTTAAATCCATGTATCTTTCCAGCTACTGATCTGTAACTCTTTCTTTACACAAAATTTTCTTGAAATAATCATGTGTGCTATTTTCGATTCCTCTTCTCCTTTTCTCTGTTGAACTTACTCTAATTATCTGTCAACTCTATTATTCCACCAACACTTCTCTTAGTAAAGGCACCAATAATCTCCACATTGCTAAATAAAATTATCAAACCTATGTTCTCACCTGTTTTGGCACAAAAATGGCAGTTGATAAAGTTTATCATTTTCTTATCCCTTAAACACTTTATTCACAAAAGTTGGTCTGATTACGCTATTGGATGGGACAACCAAATGTATAAGTTGTTATTTCACAGCTAAATTATAAGATGTTAATTGTCCTCAAATTAATGTATTAACCTATGAATTCAACATAATCCCAAATAAAAGCCCAGCATTTTATTTTATATTGTTTAAAAATTTGAAGCTAATTTTAGACTTACAGAAAAGGTGCAACAATAGTACAAAGAGTTTCCTTATATTCCTTACCTCAATTTCCCAATGTTAGCATTCTAAGTAATTATGAAACAATTATCAAGAACAGGAAATTATCATCATTAGGCAAATTTCACAGTAAAAATGTTATTATAAGATTCACTGCCAGATGCTAAAATTAGTGGCTGGAATTTTGAGGAAAAACAGGAATTGCATCATCTCAAATTATGTCCCACAAGGTAGTTACCAGTTATAAAGAGAAAGATAATGAACTTATAGTGGAGAAATTTGGCATACAGTAACTTAACCAAATGATCAAGGTAAATATCACCAGTAATAACAAGACTCAATATCTTAGCCTGTTAGTAAAACACACTGAATGTACATCACCCATGTGAAATTTTTGCCAAAAATGCAAAACCTAACCCCAATAATGAGAAAACAAGACAAAGCTAATTAAAGTACATTTTTCAAAATAAATAATCAGTGCTCTTTGAAGAGTGTCAAGGTTATGAAAGATAAGCAAACAGAGAGTAACTCATTTTATAATTTTTGAGAAATTCTATAAATTCACTGTAAAATACATATGAAGAATTTAATGTTCCCAAATAGCCAAGTCAACCTTATGAAATTGAATGAATACAATAAGTATGCTCTACTAGACAATAAGATATAGAACAAATTATTGTATTACAAATATGGAACTAGTGCAAGAAAAACAATTGAACTGTGAAAAAGTATAATGGGCTAAAACAATCCATAAAAATTCAGCAACCAGATTGATATATAATAAAATACAAAACAACTGAAGAATGGTTGCTTTTGTAATGGTTAGGATGAGTGACATACTATATGGAGGATAATATGGATTTTCCCCTAAAATATCACATGTATTTATATTCTAGGGACATTAAAGAAACAGACATTTAAGGGAATATCAAAAAGCTAATGAAAGTGTAAAATAATATTTCTGTGATGTAGGCATGGAGAAAGATTTTATATAAAAACCTGAAAAGAACACATCAAGACAAATATATTATCTGTGTTTCATTACAGCAAAGTTAAGAATGTCTGTGCACTACAGACACCTGGGACAAAATTAGTGAATAAGAAACAGAAGGGGAAAACATACTTTCTATTTCTAAAATTGCCAGTGTCTAGAAGAGGAACTACAAATTTGTAACAATGAATAAAATAACTCCAATAGAAAAGGAAATGGGCAAACATTGTAACAGATAATTTACAGAAAACATAAGAAACTAACACACATAACAAAAGATGCTAATAATCATTAGCATTTAGACAAATGCAAAAAATAAGGTATCACTTTTTACATATTAGAAAAGTAAAATAGCAAATCTAGTAATGGAAAGTGTTAGGAATGTGAAGTTGAAGGACGTCTCATGCACTGCTGGTGGGTGTGCATAGGAATAAAGTATTTTTTCACACCATTATTTGTGGTAGTAGAAAGATGGGAATAACCTTCTTGTTTATCTCTGAAAAATGGAGAGCTAAAATGTGATGGATGCTGATCAATATAACCTTAGTTTTCTTCTTAGTTTGGCTAAACTTTAGGGAGATTTCCTCATGACTATAGGCCCCTTACCTCCCTTTTCCTAGGTTATTTACTTTAGAAAACTTGTGATTGTAAATTCTCTGCTCCCTTGAGATGTAAATCTTCTCCCCTGCTCTGGCCAGTTTTACAATCTAGAAGTGTCTTTCTCAGGAATCTGGGATGCCATCTTTCTGAAATGTAATCAGTCAAAGAAGATAGTGCCCCTATCTCCCAGTCTCTATGGGAGGATAGGCGCCTAATTTGGAATAAGAGACAATTAACAAACACAGATGACCTAATCACTTTGATCAATCTCCCCTCTAATGGCCTCCAGTACTTTTCCACTAGCTCACTTGAGGGGGCTTAAAAACTCTCCTGCCCTTATTTCCAGGGGAGTTCCGCTTGATCCCTCTATTGCATTAGTCTTGAATAAAATCTTCCTTGCCTTTTAAATTCTGTCAAGTGCAATTTTTTAAATTCTGTCAAGTGCAATTTTTCTTTGACAATGCACACCATGGAGTGTGATGCAGCAGTTAGGAACAATGAGTAAGATTTCCATTTAAGGTAGTAAGGTCTTCAAAGCATAAAGCTTATTGAAAAAAAAATTAAGAGACTGAATGAGCTATAGAACTGCTCATTTACATAATGTTCATGTTAAAAATGCAATGAACACAGATAATTAATACACACTTTATAATACCTAGTAACAGCAACATTGAAAGTATACACACACTGTTGGAGCAGGGTAATGAGAGTAAGATAATGAAATAAAAGTAATAAACAAATGAATTAATTAAACAATAGGACTTTGCAGAAACTAATCATGATAATGTGCTATAATGCACTGATGAATGTTATTAACTCAAACCTCTGTACCTAAGGTGAGAAGAAGCATATCAGATAAATCAACTTATTTTTCAATTGGCTTTAGTGACATCAACATCTTGATTTTCTTCCTACCTTTCTTGCCATTTGCTCCTCATCTTCCCTACCTTTAAATACTGGAGAGGTCCAGAGATTAGTCCATAGGCCTCTTGTCTAAAGGACATATACTTCTTGGTAATTTTTCCAGCCCCATGGCATTAAACACAATCTGTGGGCTAATGGATCACAAATGTACATTCCCTGTCCAGACCTTCCAAATCCAGACTCAATATCCATCTGCTTACCAGAAATCTTCCTTTGAGTCTCTAAGGGATATCAAAAATTTAACACGTTCACAAAGAATTGCTGACTTTCTATGCTCACACAGAGTATAAAAACAACAACAACAAAACTACCATATCAGTATTCTACCTCTCAGTAATTTGCACCTGATTGCTTCCAGTTTGTAGGCCAATCCTTGAAGTTTTATTGATTTCTTCTTTGACAACTTCATTCATTTAGATAGCCTATAATGTTTGCTATGTACAACCTCTGACTACCTCTACCCATATCATCCAATTCCAGCCACCATCACCCCTTGCCTGAATTACTGCGAGAGACTCCTGCTTGGTCTTCCTGCTTCCATTCTTGCCCCTAGGAAAAGTACTCCGAGCTGCCAGAGGATTTTTTTTAAAACATAAAATAGATTGCCATTTTTTTTTCTCAAAGCTCTAATGTTTACTACTTATCTCAGAATGAAAGTAAAATTTAATTCATTTACTGAAAAGTTTCCATATGGCTTGAAAATCCTAACTTTTAAGCAGGGTCATCTACTCAATTTGAGAAGGCCCAGTACAAAATGAAAATATGGACCCCTTTGTTCAAAATCAGGAAAAAGTGATTTCTGAAAAGATACCTAAATATAAAACTTTTATCTTTCTTCCTCTGCCAGTCTCTCAACTTGTTACAGTTTGTTAATTAATGTCATTTTAGGGAAACAATAATTAAAAATTTTATTGAATATGTTTTACTATCCATTTTTATATTGTGAATGTCAGTTTTAATGCAAATATCAGAGCATTTAAATCATGTGCAGAAACACTGAAATTATATGATTCATATTTTATAGCTTGTTACAGGAATATATATTTCATTCTTACCAGATAATGGAAGTACTGGAGAAAACTAACTCAGTAAGGAAAGACTAAAAGTTTAAGGACCTATCTATTGCTCTATTTTTCTCTTTCCTTTCTATGTCATCCTTGTCAGGTAAATGGTTGGCTAATACAGGGAAATAAAATGAGTAAGATATACAGTTGTATGGTTGCTTATGTTTTTTTTTTTTTTTTTTTTTTTTAGAACACCACTATCTTCTTTCTATATTCAAAGCAAGTTCTAGTTTAAGAAGAAAGTTTGGCTTCTCAAGATTGTCAGTGCCTCACTTACTGAGTTATAGATATTTCACTTGTACCTTATATTTGCTTCGAGTCTTGCTGAATTCTCAAGGTTCATAAGTCCACTAGAAACCTGTGTTCATGGGACATGGTGAATGCTGAATTGAATGTTGCTGCAAACAACTGTGAACATGCATATTACATCTATCTCCTCTGCCCACATGCTGTTCTATCTCCCCATCAGACATCACTTACAAAACACAAGTTCAACAATAAAATTGGTAAGAATTCCAAGATGGCAACAGCAGGATATTAAAATAAGTATGACTTCCTTCTGAGTATGGGATCCTGTGTGACTGTACAGATTGCATGTTCCAAGAAGCAGACTTCTCAGACTTTGTCCTCTAGTGCTGCTTCCCTCATACACTGTTGTAATAGCTTGGCTTTCTCACTATTCCCTGAATATGGCAAGCTTATCTTTGCCTGAGGCTCTTTGCATTTGCTCTCCTACAGGCATCTGCATGGCTTCCTCAGTCTTTACTGTAGTATCACCTCAGCAAGGTCCTTCCTGACTGTCCTTCTTAAAACTGGATTTAAGAACTTTTCATCCGGGGCGCCTGGGTGGCTCAGTCGTTAAGCATCTGCTTTCGGCTCAGGTCATGATCCCAGGGTCCTGGGATCGAGCCCCACATCGGGCTCCCTGCTCAGTGGGAGGCTTGCTTCTCTCCCACTCCCCCTGCTTGTGTTCCCTCTCTCACTGTGTCTCTCTCTGTCAAATAAATAAATAAAATCTTAAAAAAAAAACTTCTCATCCCATGGTTATCTTTATTTTTGTCTTATAAAGAGGCCTTATTCACGTCTAGTGTACTACACATTTCATCCTTTTATGTTGTTACATATCCCTCCCACTAGGATGTAAAGTGAGGGAGTATTATTTCTTTGGGTATTTGCTATTTCTCCGGGGTCTAGAATTGTTAATGACAAATATAAGGTTACCAATAAATATTTTATCAATGAAGTAATTAATGTCTTATATTTGGGTCAATGGTAAAATGGAATTAAATCAAATAAATAACAATGAAAACAATAGCCAGAAACAAAATAGGAGTGAGGATCAAATATTCAGTAACATCAGAAAATTTTTTTAAGATTTTATTTATTTATTTGAAAGAGAGACAGAGCATGATCGTAGGGGAGGAGGCAGAGGGAGAAGCAGACTCCCCGCTGAGCAGGGAGCCCAATATGTGGCTGGATCCCAGGACACTGAGATCATGACCTGAGACAAAGGCAGACCCTTAACCAACTGAGCCACCCAGGTGCCCTGCAACAGCAGAAATTTTAAGCAGAGAGTGAGGAAGGTAGGACGAATATAAGTTCCTGGGTAGTATTGTCTTCAGACACTAGCGAGTGGAATTCTCACCTTGGACTCCACGTCTCAGGGGAATCCCTGCAGCATTTACCACATCTTTGTCAAAACTTTTAAGTCCTGTAGTTTTCTTAGTCCTAACTCTCCCTTTCAAGAGTGTGAACCCCAGTTCTGGGGAATAGTCTATGAAGTGGAGATTCCCTGCTGGTTGTGTGATATGTTTTTCATGAGACTGTGTGAGAAAGGGCCACCAGGATGGTGCTTATGCACTCTTTTGGGTGTCTCTCACTCATGTTAAACATAAGAAAAATTCAGGGCTGTGGGCTACCAATGGTCCAATGCTGATCTTTGGATTTGAGTTCCATGCACAAGTTCCCACCAGACAGTATTTTGATTGTAGTGCGAACTCCAGCCTACTGAACTCCAAAGTGGTTGGGGTGCTGGCATACACACTTTACCCTGAAGCATCTCAGCCAGAACTTAGGATGGCCACCTCACCCTTTTATATAATCCATACCATATCTCAGGCAGGAGTCTAGAGGTGACCACATCTGCAATGTCGATGGACTATTCCAGTCAATGTTCTGTCTTTTCTATAACTGATTTTATTATTCTGTTCTCCCAGGTTGATTGTATGCCATACCTGGTGTGAAACAAATAGGATACAACTGCTTCTCTTGCCTTTCCTTTGGCTTGTCACCTAACTTTTCTTTCTTTTTTTAATTTTTTGTCACCTAACATTTTGCTGGTAGAGTATGCGGAAGGCTGGCATATCATCAACATTAAAAGGTATTAAATTCTAGAAACAATTATAGCCTAAAGATTTCAAGATAAATCATGGTTGGATGATGTGTCATTCTGTGTTTATGTTATGAAAGTTAAAATAATATTTCAACATGATTTGAGTTGATGTAAATCAACATTTATAAGAGCATGATAGATGATGCAGCATTATAAGTAATTACATAACTGCCATTAAATAAACGGTATTAAGGAACTACAGAAGCAGAAATATCTACTTTGTTTTAATACAAACAGGTTCTAAAGAGCCATGGCATTGTGAGTGGAAAGATCATTGTTCCTTTTAATAGTGGAATAAATTAAGTTAACTAGAAAGGACACATTTAACAATAAACATGTTTCCTGGACTCATATGAATAGGCAAAGATGGTGCCTGAACAGTATGAAGAATCTTCACATGCACTGATTGGACAATAAACAACCAAGTAAGCACCTCTTCTCTATTCACTATTCCAAGCTTCAATAAATCACTATACCTCAGATAGTCTCCTGGTTTTTGTAATAGATTTTTAATCAAATTGCTTGTATAAATACATGAAAAAATATTTCTTTCGAGATGCACACACTCTGGGAGTAGCTTTACCTTTGGGAATTTGCAGACTTTATGGAGAAAGCAATGAATTTCCCATATAAAATAGATTCAGGGCACTAAGTTTCAAGGCACAGGGCATCCCACTGATATCTAGGATACACAATTTTAAGTTTTGAGCAAGAAGGTAAGGCAGAAACCTAACCCTAGCAATCTACTCACTCCCTGTGTAACCTCTGTCAAGTGATTTTAATTCTCCTCACTTACGTGTTTTCACTTACAAAACTGGTTAACTGGATCAGATTAATAGTAAGACCCTGTTTAAGATTCAATTTTATTGTTTTAACTCTTCCTTGAGGTGAACTTTTGCCTTCATTTCTCAACTGTATACTGGGAACGTATGTCAACTGTGCTTCCTTAGGACATTGAAGAAACCAATTAACTAATAATTTTGACATAGGAGGTACCTTTAGGCACAGAGATAATTAGAACAATTTTTTCTTTTTATTACAAACAAGTATTTTTTTTCAATATATGGTTATTTCAAGTTGTTACTAAAAGAGGAGTTAATTCAGCTTGGCTTTAAATATCCATATGAGTGTGCAAAGTCAATATCTAAAAAAGGAACCTATTAAAAACACATATAAAGGAAAATTGCAGTCAAGCAGCTACACCATCTGGGTCATATGAAAATGAGAAGTAGTGATGAGTGTCTGCATGCTGATGGTGCTGTGGACCTAATCAACTCACTGTCTCTCCAAGCAGTCATGTGTACAGATTAATGAAGAGAGGTGACAGAATAAAACTTCCTGCTGACTACTGTGGATAAGCTATTTTGCTCCATCATTGCCTCAGCTTTGCTTACAGGATAGTAGATGCACTCTAGCATGTGGTTTTCTACTAATCGTTTTGACTAAATGAACCAAATCTCATGGTAAAAGGTGCCAACAACATCTGGTAGCTCTAAATCAGAATCAGTGTGGATAAACACATCCATGTTGTCTTTTACTCAGTGATGATCATAAATCAGCATGCTGCTACTGAAACCACCTAATATGACTGGGAGTTACTACTTTATCAGGCAAAAGACAGATTTCTCATCACTCTCAGTGCTGATTTCTCTTGTCCTGTTTTCAGAATAGGTTTCTAAAGTCATTGGAACCATTTTTATTGCATTCCTTTCCAATAGGATGTTCTGTAGTCTTAGCCACCGAGGTATCTCAAACTTGGCCTGAGAATTTTTTCTTACTTTCTGACAGTCATCTCTTACATATAAGGTACATTAAAATAACACCCATTCAATACATTTTGGAGCACTGGAACATGTTTTGCTTACAAATTTCTGCATTTATTTGAAAATCAGTGAAACTTATCACCCTTAAATTTCAAAATCAAGTAAATATTTAAAAGGCTCAGGCACGGGGTATTGAGACCCTAGCCTCTTTGTGGAATCAGGTTTTTAAAGCTTAACAATTAGATATTTTTATACAGAGTGGTTTCTATATAAAGTATGAACTTAGAAAAGGCAGTAACTTACTGGGAATGGATCGTTAATATTTTAATAAATGGTCTGCTACTCTAAGCTAGGTCTGGAATGTAATAGAACTTTGGTGTCTTGATATTCAATATAGTCTAGGTGATTCATACCTCTGTATGTAAGCTACCATACTGTAGTTTACACAATTCACTCAGATGCAAGTCACCATTACTGTCAGATTTGGCTGGTTATCGATTCCTGAATATACCAAGGCACTTTTGTGTCAATTGCAAACACAATAATTATAAACCTCACATTTTCCTCCGGGCTAAATTGTATCAAGGACAGGGCATAGTATTTAGCAAATTAAACCCAGACAAGAAATCAGTTGCCTCCCACCTCCCCTCCCTGCCCCACCACCACCCTGCCCCCCTCCTCCCACACCCAGAGCCCTCTGAACCTTTGTATAGTGCATATACTGAAAAAGTGTAGGTAAGAGGTTCCCTGGTGCAAACTGATAAAATTCATGGGGATCTGGAGAAATACAGAAATTAGAGGCTTATAGACAATATCTAAAACTTTAAAGTATTGATTGATAGATAGAGATACGATAGAGATATATAGTATTTAAATCCACAAAGAAAAAAATCTTTAAATATTTTTCTCTACCTTCACCACTGGAGGAGCATCATAAAGTCATGAAGATTTTCTGATGGAATGGTGCTGTAGAATGAAAGAGAAAATTGATCTTTATAAGAAATTAGTAAGAAAACACAAAAAAATATTGAGATTCAAACTACAACATATATTTCAATATTTATATCCTTGTAAAATAGCTACAATTATTATTTTCCCCTTAGTAAACTTTTTGCAATACAAATTTTACTATACTGAAAATGTCATTTTAAAAATATAGTACCTATAACATACTTATTTCAATCACATCTATACTTTAATTTTTCCAGAACAGAATTTCTCATATTACTGGACCTTGCAAATCATTCAGAGTAGTGGGGAGGGAATATAGTAAATTGATCTATGATTGAATTTTGAAGAACTTACTGATACAAATGTTTCATAGTAAGCAAAACCATTTTTCTAATTCTATAAAGCAAAATACTTTGGTTGTCCTTCTTGAGCTTCAGTTTGTTAAATCTATCTTATTAAGTTTTTCCCTATTGTTATCAAGTCAGGGAAAACAAAGAAGAAAAGGAAAAGAGAGAGAGAGAGAGATTGAAATCAAAAACCAAGAAACAGACTCTTCACTACAGAGAACAAACTGATGGCTACCAGAGGGGAGGTGGGTAGGGGTTGGGTGAAATAGGTGACAGGGATTAAGGAGTGCACTTGTGATGAGCACTGGGTATTGTATGGATGTGTTGAATCACTATATTGTACACCTGAAACTAATATAACACTGTATGTTAACTAACTGGAATTAAAAACTTTAAAAAAAGAAAGAAGAAAACAAACAAGGGAAGTTTATCAGTACATCCTTGACCCTCCCAGTTCCCAATGCTTACTAATTTAGATGCAACAATGCCCATTTTTGAAAATGAATGACCCCTGATCCTAGTCAGAATGCCTCTGCTCACAACAAAACTTTTTGTTGTTGTTTTTGACCACCTTGAAAGTTTTATCAAAAGAAATGGAAGATACCATTTCAAATTTCCTAAACCAACTTTTAGAAATAGAATTAATCCAAATGTTTTCTCTAACACTTTTTTTTATTATTATTATGTTCAATTAGCCAACATATAGTACATCATTAGTTTTTGATGTAGCGTTCAACGATGCATTAGTTGCTTATAACACCCAGGGCTCATTAAAACACATGCCCTCCTTAATACCCACCACCTGGTTAGCCCATCCTCCCACCCCCTCCCTTCTGTAACCCTCAGTTTGTTTCCCAGATTCCAGAGTCTCTCATGGTTTGTCTCCCTCTCTGATTCCTTCCCATTCAGTTTTCCCTCCCTTCCCCTATGGTCCTCTGTGCTATTCCTTATATTCAATATATGAGTGAAACCGCATGATAATTGTCTTTCTCTACTTGACTTATTTCACTTAGCATAATACCATTTTATGTGCTAATATGAAAGGTGGTAATTAACTCTTTTTCTGAGATGCTCTTGAAATTGTCTATATCACTTAATGCCCACCCTCATTTCATTTTCTTTATTTCATCCCAATAGGTGACCAACAATTATGTTGAAGTTCATATGCATTGCCCAAAGATTTTTTTATTTATTAAAATGTAAACATCCAAAACCAATAAATATTATTACCTTAGTGTTTTATGCTTTTATTTTATTTTAATTTAATTTAATTTTATTTTATTGTGTTGTTAATCACCATACATTACATCATTAGTTTTTGATGTAGAGTTCCATGATCCATTGTTTGCATTTAACACCCAGTGTTCCATTCAGCACGTGTCCTCTTTAACAGCCATCACCAGGATAACCCATCTCCCCACCCCCCATCCCCTCCAGAACCCTCAGTTTGTTGCTCAGAGTCCATAATCTCTCATGGTTCGTCTCCCCCTCCGATTTCCCCCCCTTCAATTTTCCCTTCCTACTATCTTCTTCTTTTATTTTTTGTAATATATAATGTATTTTTTGTTTCAGAGGCACGGGTCTGGTATTCAACAGTGTTACACAATTCACAGCACTCATCACAACACATACCCTCTGCAATGTCTATCACCCAGCCACCCCATCCCTCCCACCCCCCACCACTCCAGCAAACCTCAGGTGGTTTCCTGAGATTAAGAATTCCTCATATGAGTGAGAGCATATGATACATGTCTTTCTCTGATTGACTTATTTTGCTCACCATAATACCCTCCAGTTCCATCCACATCATTGCAAATGGCAAGATTTCGGGTTTGTTTGTTTGTTTGTTTGTTTTGATGTCTGCATAACATTCCATTGTATATATATACCACTTCTTTATCCATTCATCTGTCGATGGACATCTTGGCTCTGTCGATGGACAACTTGGCTCTTTCCATAGTTTGGCTATTGTGAACATTACTGCTATAAACATCGGGGTGCACGTACACCTTTGGATCACTACATTTGTATCTTTGGGATAAATACCCAGTAGTGCAATTGCTGGGTCGTAGGGTAGCTCACTTTCGACTTTTTGAGGAACCGCCATACTGTTCTCCAGAGGGGCTGCACCAGCTTGCATTCCCACCAACAGTGTAGGAGGGTTCCCCTTTCTCCACATCCCCGCCAACATCTGTCCTTTCATGACTTGTTAATTTGAGCCATTCTGACTGCTGTGAGGTGGTATCTCACTGAGGTTTGATTTGGATTTCCCTGATGCCGAGCGATGATGAGCACTTTATCCTGTGTCTGTTGGCCATTTGGATGTCTTCTTTGGAAAAATGTCTGTTCATGTCTTCTGCCCATTTCTTGATTGTATTATTTGTTCTTTGGGTGTTGAGTTTGATAAGTTCTTTATAGATTTTGGACACTAGCCCTTAATCTGATAGTCATTTGCAAATATCTTCTCCCATTCTGTCGGTTGTCTTTTGGTTTTGTTGACTGTTTCCTTTGCTGAGCAAAAGTTTTTATCTTGATGAAGTCCCAATAGTTCGTTTTTGCCCTTGCTTCCCTTGCCTTTGGCGATGTTTCTAGGAAGAAGTTGTGGCTGAGGTCGAAGAGGTTGCTGCCTGTGTTCTCCTCTAGGATTTTGATGGACTCCTGTCTCACATTTAGGTCTTTCAACCATTTTGTGTCTATATTTGTATGTGGTGTAAGGAAATGGTCCAGTTTCATTCATCTGCATGTGGCTGTCCAATTTTCCCAACACCATTTGTGGAAGAGACGGTCTTTTTTCCATTGGACATTCTTTCCTGCTTTGTCAAAGATTAGTTGACCATAGCGTTGAGGGTCAATTTCTGGCCTCTCTATTCTGTTCCATTGATCTATGTGTCCGTTTTTGTGCCAGTACCATACTGTCTTGATGATGACAGCTTTGTAATAGAGCTTGAAGTCCGGAATTGTGATGGCACCAGCTTTGCTTTTCTTTTTCAACATTCCTCTGGCTATTCGGGGTCCTTTCTGGTTCCATGCAAATTTTAGGATTATTTTTTCCATTTCTTTGAAAAAAGTGGATGGTATTTTGATAGGGATTGCATTAAATGTGTAGATTGCTCTAGGTGGCATTGGCATCTTCACAATATTTGCTCTTCCAATCCATGAGCATGGAACGTTTTTCCATTTCTTTGTGTCTTCCTCAATTTCTTTCATCAGTATTTTATAGTTTTCTGAGTAGAGATTCTTTGCCTCTTTGGTTACATTTATTCCTAGGTATCTTATGGTTTGGGGTGCAATTGTAAATGGGATTGACTCCTTAATTTCTCTTTCTTCTGTCTTGTTGTTGGTGTATAGAAATGCCACTGATTTCTGTGCATTGATTTTATATCCTGCCACTTTACTGAATTCCTGTATGAGTTCTAGCAGTTTTGGGGTGGAGTCTTTTGGGTTTTCCACATAAAGTATCATATCGTCTGCAAAGAGTGAGAGTTTGACTTCTTCTTTGCCGATTAGAATGCTTTTTATATCATTTTGTTGTCTGATTGCTGTGGCTAGGACTTCTAGTACTATGTTGAATAGCAGTGGTGATAGTGGACATCCCTGCCTTGTTCCTGACCTTAGGGGGAAAGCTCTCAGTTTTTCCCCATTGAGAATGACATTCTCTGTGGGTTTTTCATAGATGGCTTTTATGATATTGAGGTATGTACCCTCTATCCCTATACTCCGAAGAGTTTTGATCAAGAAAGGATGCTGTACTTTGTCAAATGCTTTTTCTGCATCTATTGAGAGGATCATATGGTTCTTGTTCTTTCTTTTATTGATGTATTGTATCACACTGATTGATTTGCAGATGTTGAACCAACCTTGCAGCTCAGGGATAAATCCCACTTGGTCGTGGTGAAGAATCGTTTTAATGTACTGTTGGATCCTATTGGCTAGTATTTTGGTGAGAATTTTTGCATCCGTGTTCATCAGGGATATTGGTCTGTAATTCTCCTTTTTGATGGGATCTTTGTCTGGTTTTGGGATCAAGGTAATGCTGGCCTCATAAAATGAATTTGGAATTTTTCCTTCCATTTCTATTTTTTGGAACAGTTTCAGAAGACTAGGTATTCTTCTTTAAATGTTTGGTAGAATTCCCCTGGGAAGCCATCTGGCCCTGGGCTCTTGTTTGTTGGGAGATTTTTGATGACTGCTTCAATTTCCTTAGTGGTTATAGGTCTGTTCAGGTTTTCTATTTCTTCCTGGTTCAGTTTTGGTAGTTTATACATCTCTAGGAATGCATCCATTTCTTCCAGATTATCTAATTTGCTGGCATATAGTTGCTCGTAATATGTTCTTATAATTGTTTGTATTTCTTTGGTGTTGGTTGTGATCTCTCCTCTTCATTCATGATTTTATTTATTTGGGTCATTTCTCTTTTCTTTTTGATAAGTCTGGCCAGGGGTTTATCAATCTAATTAATTCTTTCAAAGAACCAGCTCCTAGTTTCGTTGATCTGTTCTACTGTTCTTTTGGTTTCTATTTCATTGATTTCTGCTCTGATCGTCATTATTTCTCTTCTCCTGCTGGGTTTAGGCTTTATTTGCTGTTCTTTCTCCAGCTCCTTTAGGTGGAGGGTTAGGTTGTGTATTTGAGACCTTTCTTGTTTCTTGAGAAAGGCTTGTATTGCTATACACCTTCCTCTTAGGACTGCCTTTGCTGCATCCCAAAGATTTTGAACAGTTGTGTTTTCATTTTCATTTGTTAACATGAAAATTTTAATTCTTTAATTTACTGGTTGACCCATTCATTCTTTAGTAGAATGCTCTTTAGCCTCCATGTATTTGAGTTCTTTCCCACTTTCCTCTTGTGTTGAGTTCTAGTTTCAAAGCATTGTGGTGTGAAAATATTCAGGGAATGATCCCAGTCTTTTGGTACTGGTTGAGACCTGATTTGTGACCTAGGATGTGATCTGTTCTGGAGAATGTTCCATGGGCACTAGAGAAGAATGTGTATTCTTTTCTTTGGAATGGGATGTTCTGAATATATCTGTGAAGCCCCCTTGGTCCTGTGTGTCATTTAAAGTCTTTATTTCCTTGCTGATTCTTTGCTCCAATGATCTGTCCATTTCAGTGAGGGGGGTGTTAAAGTCCCCTACTGTGATTGTATTGTTGTCGATGTGTTTCTTTGCTTTTGTTATTAATTGCCTTATATATGCTCCTATGTTAGGGGCATAGATATTTACAATTGATAGATCTTGTTGGATAGACACTTTAAGTAAGATAGGGTGTCCTTCCTCATCTCTTATTATAGTCTTTGGTTTAAAATCTAATTTGTCTGATAGAAGGATTGCCACTCCAGCTTTCTTTTGTTGTCCATTAGCATGGTAAATGGTTTTCCACCCCCTCACTTTCAATCTGGAGGTGTCTTTGGGTCTAAAATGAGTTTCTTGCAGACAGCACATCATTGGGTCTTTTTTTTTTTTTTTTCTTTATCCAATCCTATTCCCTGTGTCTTTTGACTGGGGCATTTAGCCCATTTACATTCAGGGTAACTATTGAAAGATATGAATTTAGTGCCATTGTATTGCCTGTAAGGTGACTGTTCCTGTATATTGTCTGTGTTCCTTTCTGGTCTATGTTAGTTTTAGCCTCTCTCTTTGCTTAGAGGGCCCCTTTCAATATTTCTTGTAGGGCTATTTTCATGTTTGCAAATTCCTTTAGTTTGTGTTTGTCATGGAAACTTTTTATCTCCCCTTCTATTTTCAATGACAGCCTAGCTGGAGCACTAAATGAGAAAAAAATACAGCCAAGAGTATGAAAATTATTTTTTGTTAAGATTTATTTATTTCTAGAGAGAGAGAGAGCCAGCAGAAGTGGAGGGGTAGAGGAAGAGGGAGAGCGAATCCCAAGGAGACTCCTCATTGAGTACAGAGCTGGATTCGGGGACTCAGTCTCACAACCCTGGGGTCATCATGACGAGAGCCAAAATGCAGAGTTAGGCTCTTAACCAACTGCACCACCCAGGCACCCCTGTTAAAATTACATTTAAAAGATAAAAACATACTGCAACATATTTGAGGAAATAAATAGAAGATAACCTTCATCAGACAAAATATGGAGTATGTATGGAAGAGATCATACATTTTAAAAAGATAAAGGGCATGGACTCTGGATTTAGCACATTTTTGTATATTTCAACATTGTCACTGTCCAACTTTGGGACTTTGGCAACTTATTTAAACTCAGGTTATTTAACCTAATTGTTTCATATATTTCTGAATTGTTGTTATGCCATAAATCATAGCAATATTATGAAGATAATAGTGTTTTCATTTCCTTTGGATATATTCTCAGAATTGGAATTCCTGGATACTATGGTAGTTTTATTTTCAATTTTTTGAGGATTCTCAATAGTGTTTTCCATAGTGGCATATCAATTTACAGTTCTACCCAAAGTACACAATAGTTCCCCTTTCTTCACATTCATGCCACTATTTGTGATATTTCATCCTTTTGATGATGGACATTCTAATAGCATGAGGTAGTATTTTGCTGGGGTTTTAATTTTTGTTTACCTAATGACTAGTAATGTTCACTATTTTTTCATGTACCCATTGGCCTTTGATATCTCTTCTTCGGAGAAATATCTATGCAGATGCTTTGCCCATTTTTCTGTTAGGTTATTTGTGGTTTTGCTATTGGGTTATAGTTCTTTATGTGTTTTATATATTAAGCCCTTTTCACATATATGGTTTCCAAATATTTTTCCCATTCCATCACTCGTCATTTCACTTTGTTAATGGTTTCTTTTGCTACATAGAAGCGTTTTAGTTTGATGTAGTTCCACTTGTTTAATTTTAATTTTGTTGGTTGTGCCTTAGGTGTCCCATCTAAAAGATCATTATCAAGACCTATGTCCACAGGCTTTATTCCTATGATTTCTTCTAGGAGTTTCATGGTTTTTAGGTCTTACATTTCAGTCTTTAATCCATTTTGAGTTCATTTTTCAGGTCTTACATTTCAGTCTTTAATCCATTTTGAGTTCATTTTTGTGAGTGATGTAAGTTGTGGGTCCAGTTATATTCTCTTACATGTGAATGGTCAATTATCTCAGCATCATTTACTGAAAAGACTATCATTTCTTCATTGAATATTCTTGGCTTCCTTGTCAAATATTAGTTGACTATATGTGCTCGTATTTATTATAGGGCTCCTGATTCTGTGCCATTGCTCTATTTGTCTTCTTGTCAGTAACATCCTGTTTTGATGACTATGCCTTTCTAGTATAGCCTGAAATGAGGAAGTGTGATGCCTCCTGCTTTGTTTTTCTTTCTCAGGATTTCTGTGGCTATTCAGGGTCTTTTTTGGTTCCATATAAATGTTAAAATGTTTTTTCTACATCTGTGAAAAATGTCATTGAAATCTTGATAGGCATCGTATTTAATCTATGCTTTTGGTACTACTGACATTTTAACAGTATTAATTCTTTCAACTATGAACACGGATACCTTTCCATTTACTTGCATCTTCTTTGATTTCTTTAAAGAGAATCTTCTGATTTTCAGAGTATATATCTCATCTCCATAGTTACATTTATTCCTAAATATTTTATTGTTTGGATGTTGTAAATGGTATCAATTTCTTTATTTCTTTTCATAAAATTTATTTTTAGTGTATAGAAGCGTAGATTTTTGTATGTTAATTTTGTATTTTGCAACCTTACTGAATTCATTGATTAGATCTAATGGTTTTTTGTTTGAGTTTTTAAGATTGTCTCTCTATAAAATTATGTCATCTGCAAATAAAAACAATTTAATTCCTCCTTTCCAACTCCGATGTTTTTTATTTCTTTTTCTCATTGATTGCTCTGACTATGATTTCCAGTACTATGATGAGTAGCAGTGGTGAGAGTGGGCAGCCTTGTCTTATTTCAGTCTTAGAGGGAAAGCTTTCAACCATCCAGCATTAAATATGTTGTTAGCTGTGGACTTGTCATATATGGTTTATTATGTTGAGTTATGTTCCTTCTATGCCTAATTTGTTAACATTTGTTATCATGAATAATTTTTGAGAAATGTCAAATGTTTTTTCTGTGCCTATTAAGATGATCATATGATTCTTTTCTTTCATTCTATTAATGTGATGTCTCATGTTAATTTATTTGCACATGTTGAACTATCTTGCAGCCCAGAGATAAATCCCACTTGATCGTGGTGAATGATCCTGTCAATGTGCTGCTGAGTTCAGTTTGCCAGTATTTTGTTGAAAATAAATATTCATCTTCTATTCATCAGGAATATAAGCCCATAGTTTCCTTTTCTAATGGTATGTTTTTCTAGTTTGGTATCAGAGTAATCATTTAACGGCCTCATTAAATGAGTTTGTGATTGTTCCCTCCTTTTTGATTTTTGGGAAGAGTTTGAGAAGCACTGGTGTTAATTCTTCTTTAAATGTTTGGTAAAATTCACCAGTGAAGCCATATGGTCATTGAGAGATTTTTGGCTACTAATTCAATCTCTTTAGTAATAATTGGTCTATTCATATTTTCTATTTCTTCCTGATTCAGCCCTAGGTAAGTTGTATGTTTCTAAGAATTTTTCCATTTCTTCTAGGTTGTCCAGTTGCTTGGCATTTAGTTGTTCATAATATCCTCTTATGATCTTTTGAATTTCTGAGACATCAGTTGTAATATCCTTTATTATTTATAATTTTATTCATTTTGGTCCTTTCTTTTTAAGGTTTTTAATTCCATACTTAGATTTTATTAATTCAATTTATTAATTACTCAGAATTTATTTATTCAATAGTATTTGCTGTCAATTTACTTAAGGATATCAATAGCAACAAAAGTTAGTACAATATTTATACATGGAAATCAAGTGTAGTATTTTTTAATTTAATAAAATATTATTATAGTATAATTTTTAATCTTCCAAGAAGACATTTCATATTTTTATTTAAAATATCTGTTTTATTCACAACTCGAGGTTATTCTTCTAGGAAGGTAATTTTTAAAATTTTCTTTTTCTTAAATTACTTTATTTTTACATTTTGAATAAAGCAATAAACATATCTCAAAGACAAGTTTTCTTTTTTTTTTCTTTTAAGCTGCATGTATTGAATATATACAACTCAATGTGTTGGAAATATCCACACACCCATAAAACCATCACTACTGCCAACAAGGCTATACGCATACCTGTCACCTGCCAAAGTTTCTTCCATCCCTTTATTGGTATTATTATTTTTTGTGGTGAAAACATGTAACATAAGATTTATACTCTTAACAAGTTTTAAGTGTACAATATACTATTGTTACCTACAGGTTCTATGCTGCATGGCAGATCTTCAGAATTTATCCTATAAAACTGAAACTTTGCACACTTTAACCCCTTTAACCAGCACCTCCTCATTTCCCCCTCCCCTTCAAGCCTTCCTGGTAACCAGTCTTCTACTTTGCTTCTATGAAGGAAACTTACTTTTTTCAATTCCACATATAAATTAGGGTACATAGTATTTGTCTTTTTGTGTCTGTTTTACTTCACTTAGAGTGCTCTTTGGATGCCCACGAGGTCCATTTATTTTGTCACAAAAATAAAAAGATATTCTGTGTTCATGGATTGGAAGAATTGATATTGATAAAATGTCCATAATACCCAAAATGTTCTAAATTCAATATAAGTTTTATCAAAATCCCAATGGCATTTTTCACAGAAATAGAAAAAGCAATCCTAAAACCCAAATGGAATCACAAAAGATCCAAAGAGGTAATGCAATCTTGAAAAAGAACAAAGCTTAATGCGTCACACTTCCTGATATCAAATTATATTACAAAGTTACAGTAATTAAAGCAGCCTGGTACTGGCACAAATATAAACATAAAGACCAAGGGAACAGAATAGAGAACCCAGAAATAAATCCATGTATCTAGGTCAATTATCTCCAATAAGGGCACCAAGAATGAAAAGAATAGTTCCAGGTTTTCTTAAAACACACATTATTCAAGCAACACATTTGCCGTGGAAAAGCAGTTCTTTTTTTTAGGAACTACTTTCCAAAGCACAGTACTAGTGGATAAGAGACTGAGTTTTAGTTCCAGCTATAATATTAAATGGTTATTTCGCTTTGGACAAATCAATCAATTTTAATGAAATCACTTAATCTTGCATTGCCACATATTAACAGTGCTCTGAATTATGTTAACTCTAAATTTTCTCTGAATTATTACAATTAAGATGTATTTCTTTCTTTGATTGAAGTAGATTCAAATAATAAAATTCCATGTAGACTGGCTCAGCTTGTACACATTTGCAGAGAAATGCTGATAGAGATGGTAGCTTAGGTGGCTCACAAAGTATCAACTGCATTTTGAATTTCCTGTAAACTTGAGCTACTTTGAGGCTTTACAATTCCAAAGGTAAGGCACACTCAGATAAATAATTTTAATGTAGTAGTCTGTAAACAAACTATCTTATTATATAAGAATTTCACATATACCTATAGAGTTAGGAACAACTTAGTTTATTAAAAAAAGAAACAAAAGAAGGAAGAAAGTAATATGTAAAAATTCATGGCTAAAAATTTCTTTTACTCTAGAAATTTAAAAAAACCTATCTCTACATGTATTAGGTCAGGTAGAAACTTTTCCTGTGTTCATAACACCCTGAACATTTCACTATAACATACCATTATATTTGTTCTTACTTCATAACTTTGTAGTCATATGTTGCTCACATTCACAAGTTTGTGAACTCTTTTGAAGGCAAACTATTTATTCTCAAGAATCAGACCAGTATCTGGGACACAAATAATATTAAATGGTAACTGTTTGACTAAATAGATAGGTGAATAGATGAATTGATTAATACCACACTATTAAACTGTAATAATTACAACTGTTTCTGAATTTCTTCACTGATGCTATGTCCTGCATTGAACTGACATGTTAAGAATAACATGAATTTAAAACATTAAGGTATGGGGGAGGAGAAAGATGGTGAAGGAGTAGGAGACCTAAATTTCGTCTGGTCCCAGAAATTCAGCTAGATAGGGATCAAACCATTCTGAACACCTATGAACTCAAGAGGAGATCTAAGAAAAGAATAGCAGCAACTCTCTGAACAGAAAAGCGTCCACTTTCTGGAAGGTAGGACGTGCGGAGAAGTGAATCCAAGGCGATATTCGGGAAGATAGACAGTGGGGGAGGGGACCTCCGTCGGCTGCTTCTGGCAAGTAATAGAGCAGCAGAGCACAAAATCAGAACTATTAGAAGTCTTCTCCACTGTGCTCGCTTCGACAGCACATATACTAAAATTGGAAAGAAGTCTTCTCCACTGAGGGACGTCACTCCAGTGGCTAAATGGGGGGTGGAACCCTCGCTGGGACAGTGTGGTCTCAGGACTCTCAGGGTCACAGAAAGACCGGGGGTGCCTGAGTGAGCAGAGCTCCCAGGAATTGGAGTGGGGAAGTTGGCTGCAGAGACGGAGCCAAGGAGTGGGCTCTCAGCTCAGGGTTGCCATAAACCGTGATCCACGGCATAGTCTGGCCTCTGCTCTTCCAGCAGGGACCCAACGAGCAGCAGATCCAGGGAAACTCCCCTTCCTCCCCTGGGAAGAGCAGCACGCGAATGCACCACAGGGATCTGCTGGGTTTGGAGACTCCAAACGGTGTCATGTGACAGAGATAGAAGTGCTTGGGCACAGGCCAGGTGAGCACGGAGTGCAGCCAGAGATCGGGGAGATGGGAGTGATTGACTGCTTTTTTCTGGGGGGCGCACTGAGGAGTGGGGCCCCGAGTTCTCGTCTCCTTAGGAGCAGAGATTGGGAGGCCATCATTTTCACTCTCATCCTCCAAAGCTGTACGGAAAGCTTGCAGGGAACAAAAGCTCCTGAGGGCAAACCCGAGCAGATTACTTTGCTGGGACCTGTCAGGGAATTCCATCTCCAGCAAAGACATTTGAGAACCACTGCAACAGGCCCCTCCCCCACAGGATCAGCAAGAACAGCAAGCCAAGACCAAGTTTACCCATCAGTGAGAATGGCAGAACTCCAGTACTAGGGGAATACAGCACATAGAATTCATGCTTTTCCCCCCTGATTCTTTAGTCATTTGAAATTATTTTTTTAATTTTCTTTTTTTTTCTTTTTTCTATTTCTTTTGAATATTTCTTTTTCCCTTTTTCAACCATCATCTTATCAATCTCTTTTTAAAAACCTTTTTTATTTTTCATTTTTAGAGTCATATTCTATCCTTTCATTGTAGTTAACCTTATTTCTGGTATGTATATAAGTTGTTCTCTCTTTAAATTTTGGGATACAGTTGATTCTAACAGACCAAAATATACCCTAAATCTCTAGTGTATGGCTTTGTTCCAGTCTCCTGCCTGATCACATTCTCTCCCTTTTTATTTTAAATTACTCTTCTTTCTTTTCTCAACCAACTTCTTATAAATTCCTTTTATAAAATCTTTTATAATTTTCATCTTTAGTCATTCCATCCCTGCATTGTATTTACGCTTATTTTTGTACATATATAAGCTTTTCTTTCTTTAAAATTTTGAAGGCAGTTTCTACTAACAGACCAAAATATGCCCAAAATCTAGTGTGTGGCACTTATCTATTCACCAGCCTGATCATATTCTTTTTTCTTTCTTTCCCTTTCTTTTTGCCTGGTTTCAGGTCTCTTCTGATTTGCTTAATGTATATTTTTCTGGAGTTGTTGTTATTCTGTTAGCATTTTGTTCTCCCATTCATCTATTCTTCTCTGGACAAAATGACAAGATGGAAAAAATCACCTCAAAAAAAAGAACAAGATGCAGTACTGACTGCCAGGGACCTAATCAATACGGACATTAGTAAGATTTCAGGACAAAGTTCGGAATGGCGATTATAAAGATATTAGCTGGGCCTGAAAAAAGCATGGAAGATACTAGAGAAACCCTCTCTGGAGAAATAAAAGAACTAAAATCTAACCAAGTTGAAATCAAAAAGGCTATTAATGATGTGCAATCAAAAATGGAGGCTCTAACTGCTAGGATAAATGAGGCAGAAGAGAGAATTAGTGATATAGAAGATCAAATGATGGAAAATGAAGAAGCTGAGAAAAAGAGAAATCAACAACTACTGGATCACTAGGGCAGAATTCGAGATTTAAGTGATACCATAGACGAAACAATATTAGAATAACTGGGATCCCGGAAGAAGAGAAAGAGGGAGAGGGGCAGAAGGTATATTGGAGCAAATGATAGCAGAAAACATCCCTAAGCTGGGGAAGGAAACAGGCATCAAAATCCAGGAGGCACAGAGAACCCCCCTCAAATTCAATAAAAATAGGTCAACACCCTGACATCTAATTGTAAACTTATGAGTCTCAGAGCCAAAGAGAAAATCCTAAAAGCAGCTCAGGACAAGAGGTCTGTGACCTAAATGTTAGAAACATTAGACTGGCAACAGACCTATCCACAGAGACCTAGCAGGCCAGAAAGGACTGGCATGATATATTTAGAGCAGTAAATGAGAAAAATATGCAGCCAAAAATACTATATCCAGATAGGCTGTCACTGAAAATAGAAGGAGAGATAAAAAGTTTCCAGGACACACAAAAACTAAAGGAATTTGAAAACACAAAACCAGCCCTACAAGAAATATTGAAAAGGGTCATCTAAGCAAAGAGAGAGCCTAAAAGTAACATAGACCAGAAAGGAACACAAACATTATACAGTAACAGTCACCTTACAGGCAATACAGTGGCACTAAATTCGTATATTTCAATGGTTACCCTGAGTGTAAATGGGCTAAATGCTCCAATCAAAAGACACAGGGTATCGGAATGGATAAAAAAAAAAAAAAACAAGACACATCAATATGCTGTCTGCAAGAGACTCATTTTAGACACAAAGACACCTCCAGATTGAAAGTGAGGGGGTGGAAAACCATTTACCATGCTAATGGACAACAAAAAAATGCTGGAGTGGCAATCCTTCTATCAGACAAATTAGATTTTAAACCAAAGACTATAATAAGAGATGAGGAAGGACACCCTATCTTACTTAAAGTGTCTATCCAACAAGATCTATCAATTATAAATATCTATGCCCCTAACATAGGAGCATATATAAGGCAATTAATAACAAAAGCAAAGAAACACATCGACAACAATACAATCACAGTAGGGGACTTTAACACCCCCCTCACTGAAATGGACAGATCATTGGAGCAAAGAATCAGCAAGGAAATAAAGACTTTAAATGACACACAGGACCAAGGGGGCTTCACAGATATATTCAGAACATCCCATTCCAAAGAAAAGAATACACATTCTTCTCTAGTGCCCATGGAACATTCTCCAGAACAGATCACATCCTAGGTCACAAATCAGGTCTCAACCAGTACCAAAAGACTGGGATCATTCCCTGAATATTTTCACACCACAATGCTTTGAAACTAGAACTCAACACAAGAGGAAAGTGGGAAAGAACTCAAATACATGGAGGCTAAAGAGCATTCTACTAAAGAATGAATGGGTCAACCAGTAAATTAAAGAATTAAAATTTTCATGTTAACAAATGAAAATGAAAACACAACTGTTCAAAATCTTTGGGATGCAGCAAAGGCAGTCCTAAGAGGAAGGTGTATAGCAATACAAGCCTTTCTCAAGAAACAAGAAAGGTCTCAAATACACAACCTAACCCTCCACCTAAAGGAGCTGGAGAAAGAACAGCAAATAAAGCCTAAACCCAGCAGGAGAAGAGAAATAATGACGATCAGAGCAGAAATCAATGAAATAGAAACCAAAAGAACAGTAGAACAGATCAACGAAACTAGGAGCTGGTTCTTTGAAAGAATTAATTAGATTGATAAACCCCTGGCCAGACTTATCAAAAAGAAAAGAGAAATGACCCAAATAAATAAAATCATGAATGAAGAGGAGAGATCACAACCAACACCAAAGAAATACAAACAATTATAAGAACATATTACGAGCAACTATATGCCAGCAAATTAGATAATCTGGAAGAAATGGATGCATTCCTAGAGATGTATAAACTACCAAAACTGAACCAGGAAGAAATAGAAAACCTGAACAGACCTATAACCACTAAGGAAATTGAAGCAGTCATCAAAAATCTCCCAACAAACAAGAGCCCAGGGCCAGATGGCTTCCCAGGGGAATTCTACCAAACATTTAAAGAAGAATACCTAGTCTTCTGAAACTGTTCCAAAAAATAGAAATGGAAGGAAAAATTCCAAATTCATTTTATGAGGCCAGCATTACCTTGATCCCAAAACCAGACAAAGATCCCATCAAAAAGGAGAATTACAGACCAATATCCCTGATGAACACGGATGCAAAAATTCTCACCAAAATACTAGCCAATAGGATCCAACAGTACATTAAAACGATTCTTCACCACGACCAAGTGGGATTTATCCCTGAGCTGCAAGGTTGGTTCAACATCTGCAAATCAATCAGTGTGATACAATACATCAATAAAAGAAAGAACAAGAACCATATGATCCTCTCAATAGATGCAGAAAAAGCATTTGACAAAGTACAGCATCCTTTCTTGATCAAAACTCTTCGGAGTATAGGGATAGAGGGTACATACCTCAATATCATAAAAGCCATCTATGAAAAACCCACAGAGAATGTCATTCTCAATGGGGAAAAACTGAGAGCTTTCCCCCTAAGGTCAGGAACAAGGCAGGGATGTCCACTATCACCACTGCTATTCAACATAGTACTAGAAGTCCTAGCCACAGCAATCAGACAACAAAATGATATAAAAAGCATTCTAATCGGCAAAGAAGAAGTCAAACTCTCACTCTTTGCAGACGATATGATACTTTATGTGGAAAACCCAAAAGACTCCACCCCAAAACTGCTAGAACTCATACAGGAATTCAGTAAAGTGGCAGGATATAAAATCAATGCACAGAAATCAGTGGCATTTCTATACACCAACAACAAGACAGAAGAAAGAGAAATTAAGGAGTCAATCCCATTTACAATTGCACCCCAAACCATAAGATACCTAGGAATAAATGTAACCAAAGAGGCAAAGAATCTCTACTCAGAAAACTATAAAATACTGATGAAAGAAATTGAGGAAGACACAAAGAAATGGAAAAACGTTCCATGCTCATGGATTGGAAGAGCAAATATTGTGAAGATGCCAATGCCACCTAGAGCAATCTACACATTTAATGCAATCCCTATCAAAATACCATCCACTTTTTTCAAAGAAATGGAAAAAATAATCCTAAAATTTGCATGGAACCAGAAAGGACCCCGAATAGCCAGAGGAATGTTGAAAAAGAAAAGCAAAGCTGGTGCCATCACAATTCCGGACTTTAAGCTCTATTACAAAGCTGTCATCATCAAGACAGTATGGTACTGGCACAAAAACGGACACATAGATCAATGGAACAGAATAGAGAGGCCAGAAATTGACCCTCAACGCTATGGTCAACTAATCTTTGACAAAGCAGGAAAGAATGTCCAATGGAAAAAAGACCGTCTCTTCCACAAATGGTGTTGGGAAAATTGGACAGCCACATGCAGATGAATGAAACTGGACCATTTCCTTACACCACATACAAATATAGACACAAAATGGTTGAAAGACCTAAATGTGAGACAGGAGTCCATCAAAATCCTAGAGGAGAACACAGGCAGCAACCTCTTCGACCTCAGCCACAACTTCTTCCTAGAAACATCGCCAAAGGCAAGGGAAGCAAGGGCAAAAACGAACTATTGGGACTTCATCAAGATAAAAACTTTTGCTCAGCAAAGGAAACAGTCAACAAAACCAAAAGACAACCGACAGAATGGGAGAAGATATTTGCAAATGACTATCAGATTAAGGGCTAGTGTCCAAAATCTATAAAGAACTTATCAAACTCAACACCCAAAGAACAAATAATACAATCAAGAAATGGGCAGAAGACATGAACAGACATTTTTCCAAAGAAGACATCCAAATGGCCAACAGACACAGGATAAAGTGCTCATCATCGCTCGGCATCAGGGAAATCCAAATCAAACCTCAGTGAGATACCACCTCACAGCAGTCAGAATGGCTCAAATTAACAAGTCATGAAAGGACAGATGTTGGCGGGGATGTGGAGAAAGGGGAACCCTCCTACACTGTTGGTGGGAATGCAAGCTGGTGCAGCCCCTCTGGAGAACAGTATGGCGGTTCCTCAAAAAGTCGAAAGTGAGCTACCCTACGACCCAGCAATTGCACTACTGGGTATTTATCCCAAAGATACAAATGTAGTGATCCAAAGGTGTACGTGCACCCCGATGTTTATAGCAGCAATGTTCACAATAACCAAACTATTGAAAGAGCCAAGATGTCCAGTGACAGATGAATGGATAAAGAAGAAGTGGTACATATATACAATGAAATATTATTTAGCCATCAAACTCCCCCCCCCCCAAAAAATCTTGCCATTTGCAATGATGTGAATGGACCTGGAGAGTATTATGCTGAGTGAAATAAGTCAATCACGGAAAGACATGTATCATATGATCTCACTCATATGAGGAATTCTTTTTTTTTCTTTTAAAGATTTTATTTATTTATTCATGAGAGACAGAGAGAGAGAGAGAGGCAGAGGGAGAAGCAGGCTCCCAAGGAACAGGGAACCCAATGCGGGACTCGATCCCAGGACCCTGGGACTATGACCTGAGCCGAAGGCCGATGCTTAACCATCTGATCCACCCCGGCGCCCATGAGGAATTCTTAATCTCAGGAAACAAACTGAGGGTTGCTGGAGTGTTGGGCAGTGGGAGGGATGGGGTGGCTGGGTGATAGACTTTGGGAGGGTATGTGCTATGGTGAGCACTGTGTATTGTGTAAGACTGTTGAATCACAGACCTGTACCTCTGAAACAAATAATACATGCTAAAAAGAAAAAGAAGATAGTAGGAAGGGAAAAATGAAGGGTGGGAATTGGAGGGGGAGACAAACAAGGAGAGACTACGGACTCTGAGAAACACAGTGTTCTAGAGGGGAGTGGGTGGGGGTATGGTTTAGCCTGGTGATGGGTATTAAAGAGGGCACGTACTGAATGGAGCACTGGGTTTTATACACAAACAATGAATCATGGAACACTACATCAAAAACTAATGATGTAATGTATGGTGATTAACATAACATAATAAAATTAAAAAAATAATTTTAAAAAATTTTTAATGTTTTACCCCCTTTGTGAATAGAATGGTTATGCGATTCTGAATATGATGCCTGTTGGGTCCACTTTAAACAATCTTCACTTTTCAGATTTAAAATATGTATATTAAATGTTATCTTTGTGCTTATGGTGACTGAGCTTGTTATTTCTGATAGCCTGTCCAGTTTTGCTGGGATCACGTGTCTGTAATTCATGATGGTTGGCCACTAGGTGGTGATCTCGTCATTACTGCCAAAGGATAATTTCCAGACACTTTAAAATAAAGGTTAAAATTCCTCATTAAAATCTTTGTTGCAAAACATAGCAACATACTTTATATAAAAAATAAAAAATCTGTCATTATTTTATATACTTATCTCAAAGTACTGAAAGTAAGAAACAGAATATTCTTTTATGGAATGCTTATTTTATTACAATTATTACCATTCCACTTTGCTAAATTCATTGAATGTGTTTTCTCGTTAATCCTCACAAATAAATATTAGATGAGTGATTCTATCATCAAGTAACATATGTAGGGTCAACTGTAAGTTATAGAGCCAGTATAATAATATAAAAATTGTAATCAAAGTCCAGATGTAAATCTTCTCCCTCTTCTCCTTTGTTTTAACATTTTTTATAGAGGATATAAAGATATTATTCGGCAATACATTTAAATTTCTTCTGTAAATGTCCTCCACACATCATAATTTTTCATGAACAATAAATTATATTTTAATCATTCCTTTGACAATAAATTCCTGAAACCCAGTTGGAGTTTCATGATAATTTTAATATATTCCTCTAGGACACAGAACTTGAAAACATTCAAATATTTGGAATATTCATATTTATACATTCTCTATACTTAATAGTAATGCACTGTATACTTGAAATTTTCTAAGAGAGTAAATTTCAAGTGTTTTCATAACATGGACAAAAAAAGTGGTATGTGAGGTGATGGGTATGGTAATTAATTTGATTGGGGTAATCAATTCACATGGTATACTTATACCAAAACATTGTGTTGTACACCTTATTTATATACAATTTTTATTTTTCAATTCCTTAATAAAGCTGGGTAAAAAATGTGGGTAGAAATTACTTGGGTATTTGAACCTTGTCTTTACTCAGTGTATTGGGTCTCAAATTTACTTGATATCTATTATAGTCCTATATTCAATGGCTGTTTCCAACCTTTATGCGGGAAATTGTATAGTTGGGAAAAACTCATATTAAAGATTTCAGGTAAGTGCATTTATATTTCATTTCAATATCTAATAATGGGAAATGTGAAAAATATTTATTTAGCCAATTCTAAGGAACCTCTTTCAAAATATATAAATAAAATATCTAAGCAATATCATTGCGTTGTAATATAAATTGTCAACAATCTTTTCTTTCTCAATGTTTTATCAAATAACAGTGTTTCTTACTATTATTGACATCATGGGTCAGTGAAATACGTCATACTGTGACGAAAATAAACCCAGGTGGCAAGTTAAATAGTGACTATTTCTTTGACTGGAGGGAGCAGGAAAAATCTCTATGAGTAGATAATTGTTTTCAAAAGATCTATATAAAAAGAAACAGTTGGCTATGCAAAAGCTGAGTGGGAGAGCACTTGCAGATATGTATAATAAATGCAAAGTCCCTATACTGGAAGAAATATTGTCATAGTGGAGGAATAGAAAACAGTTTAAAATATGGAATATAATGGAGCTTTTTATGGTAGGGGGAGGGATGTATGAATTGAGATCTAAGAAACAGGCAGAGGCCAGATCAAATTGAGTGCTAAAAGCTATGCTGAGAACTTTGGATTTTTTTCTATGTGATATGAAAAATACCTGAAAATTTAAAAAAAATGTGAACATCATAGAACTAAGGATACCATTTTTCAGAGTTTACTTCCATTAGGAAGCTTAAGTTTTCCATGTTCAAGAAACTTTGCATCAAAGGAGATGAAAATGAATAATGAAAAAGACAATCTTTATAATCATCCTTTCTGAGCAAAATTGTTACCATATTTTGCTTTCATTTATATCCAGTAATAATCCATCTTGTTCTCTTCAGTTTTAAAGCATTTTTTGCAAAATTATGATAACATAATTTTAAAAAACATTATGGCAAAACAAGTAGAACTGTATTTAACATCAAGATTTTCATTGTTTTAAAGATAAATTACAGGCAGTTAATGTACAAATTTGTTAAAAGATGTTTTAAACATTTTCCTTTTTGGTTAAAGTGTCACCAATGGTTTTATTTATTTCATTTTTAGGTTTCCACAACATTAGATCCACTCTATCTATCTGATGTACATTCATTTTGGGTGGGTGAAAAATACTGGCCTCTTCACCCCCAACATAAAAATCAAACAAAATTCTTGTTTACTTTGTACTGAGTTGCAAAGACTGCTTCAGAGTTTTACACAGATTTGTAACCTTGAGAAAAAAATAGTTTGCCTTGAAGTAAAGCTCATGGAAGTATCTGCTTTGGAGGCTATGAAACAGAAGGAAATGAGGTACATCTTTTTCTATATTTTTGTCATTGTTGTTCTCTACATGTGGAACAGTGAACTTTCTGCAAAGACTTTAGGGGAAAACTTTTAAGATATCATCAGATTGAAACAAAACATTTAAATGTCTGGTAGTATGAAACATAGAAACTGCAATATTATGATGGGATTCAAAATTTTACATACAAAAACACTTTGGAGAGTAATTTGGAAATTTCTAGTAAACTTGAAGACATGCATATATAAGCATAATATATACCTCTTTTTTAAAAAAAGATTTTATTTATTTGACAGACAGAGAGAAGGAGCACAAGTAGGCAGAGCGACAGGCAGGCAGAGGGAGAAGCAGGCTCCCTGCTGAGCAGAGAGCCTGATGCAGGGCTAGATACCAGGACACTGGGATCATGACCTGAGCCACAAGCAGCTGCTTAACCAACTGAGCCACCCAGGTGCCCCAATATATACCTCTTTTACTTGGATAACAAGAGAAATATTTAAGAGAGTTTATCACAAATAGTTTATAATAGCCATAGAAATACTTTAAATATTCATCAGGAGGGGGCTGGGTAAGAAAGTTGCAATATAGTGAAAAGGAATACTGTATTTCTTTTAAAAGTTAGTCAGATCCATGAATCAACATCTATAATTTTTTTTAAAGGAGAAGAAATGCTGAACAATAAAGGCAAGTTATAGACCAAGCATATATAAACCGAGCATATATATATATATAGAGAGAGAGAGAGAGAGAGCCAGCATATCATCTATATATTGAATATAGTTCTGAAATAATGATTGATAGATGATAGATATTTAGCAAAGTATAAGCGTCTAGTAATGCACACAGTAGTATAAATATTCCTATTTTATTTATTTCATAAGGTGATTGGTTTGTAAGTGTTTAACAGATTAACCTTGTTACATTTTATCTCAAAAAGTTATAATAATGCAAAACAAACCATTTGTAGTAAAAAGAATACATGATAAAATATTGCCATCTATTCATGATGTACATCCAATGACTTAAAAACTGCCATTTGGCTGTGACTGAATTTTCAAAAAATTTAAAAACAATTTTTGTATATCCAATTTGATATAAAAATGAATACCAAAATAGGATTTCCCTTTTTAACCTTAGTCCAACAAAATTACTTTCAACATAGGCATTTGTTAGTACTCATTATAATTATATATTTTATAAGTGACTAATTAAATTTAATAAACATACCAATAGTTAATATTATTGAGTATCATAAGTCTTTCTTATGGGTCAAAAATTTTATTTCACACTATATCTCAAATGCACAGAGTATATTGATTTTTTTTTCTATAGCTATCTTGCTTTCCCTCTAGTCCTCTGCTTTTTGTAAAAAGATTAACAACTCAATGTTGACTGGAATTTTTAATATAGCTTAATTTGATAACATAAATAGATCATTTAGGTAGTTACTTTGGTGTCCTATGAACCAAAGACTCAGTTTTTCAGGAGAAAATGTGTGTGTGTGTGTGTGTGTGTGTGTGTGTGCATATGTGTGGGTGTGTGATATGGATAATGCAATTCCATTGTGGGAGGGAAAAATTATGTCCTTGAACAAGGTATCCATGACCTCAGTTAGTTTCCAGAATCTTGCCTTTTACCAACATGGGAATGCCGGTCCTGCTGACATCAATGGGAGGACTCTGAATCTGGCTAATGAGATCTGTGGTCTGGTCTCAGGTTTGCTCAGAGCCTGTTAGCAATCCCTGGACGACTCTGTCTCACCTTCTCTCCCACTGAGGACTGCTGTGACTCACAGGGGGTCTGTTTCTCAGTGCTCAGTGAAGATACTCCTTTTCTGTAAAGGTCATTCTAGTCTAGTAAACTTTTTAGCAAGGTATCAGTGACATCAAAGGGTATAACAAGGTGAGAAATGCCAGGACCCTGATCTGAATGTGCCAGCTCTCCTAGTAAGATTGTAAATTTAGGAAGGACACATCTGATTTGTCTCACCTCTGGCCTGTTGTCTTTCTCTTTCCCACAATCCTCTGAATCAGAAAGGAGTGGGTTATTCTTCTTGTTGTTGTTATTTTTTTTCTTTTAAGAGAGAGAAATATGAGTGACTGCTGCTTCTTTTTCAATGATAGTTTAATTTTTTTCCTCCTTCTAGATAAGATCCATTTAGATACCCAATCATAAAATTACCCCTGCTTCCTGACAGCATCCAATCCCAGGTAAAGCCCTGATCCCTTAAACTTTTCTAATACCACTTAATAAAAGCCCAAATCCTATCATAAATCCTTTCTATCACTCTGTCACCGAAACACTCAAATACACAACACATACATTATCCCTCATTGTGATGAATAATGAGTCCAACTTGTTCAAATACAGGGGCATGTCAGGTAATCTTTGGCTAAAGGGCATTGACACCTTGCATACATTCATCCAAAGTATAATATTCAGTTAAAAACATGACTCTTGTACAAATATAAATGCATATCAAATATTTTACTCAACCCATTAACTAACAAGAGAATTAGTAGGTGATATAGCTGGTTTAGAAAGAAAACATAAAGCTAGTTACAAAGAAAACATTTTGAAGAACTGGCTCTTCATTTTGAAAAAGAAAGTAATTGTTAGAACAATAGTTAGATACAAAACTGGTATTATAGAGAATAAAAAAATAAAAGAAAATACACCCTTGCTGGTATTCTTTCTTCTAAATGTAAATTTATAAGTTATCATGTAAATTCACAGTTTATTCCAATGTTAAATCACAAAATCAATTGCATTTAAAATTTCTGAGAACATGAAATAATTCTTGAATGAGCTTGCTAAACAGTGTCTCTAAGTGACTTTGAGATGACATGCTATATTATTTATTGATTTCCACGTTTTAGATTTTTTTTATTTATTGATTTCCACGTTTTAGACTTTTTTTCTTGACATATACATCTTCCTAAAACCTAGAGTATATATAGCTATCTTAGGCAAAAGGGGAAGTATTCTTTATGATGGATAAACTATAGATAGTAGATCATCCAGACATGGATGAGGGAAAATATTAAAATTTTGGGTAATTATCTCTCAAGACACACAGTATGGCTCACAGACAACTGGCGAGCCATATACTTATTTTGTGTGGTCATAATCTGAATATTCTTTTATGTTCCTCTCTGCATTCCATGTGTGACATATGCTAGTCTAACTCCAGGTAGCATCAGAAGAGCCAAAATAATTCCCTCATTCCAAACTTGCCTCCTATGTCTAAGGTTTTGGTTAAAGGACTTTTTACATTAAAACAAGGAGGAATTTACTGAGGTAAATAAATTAGTAGCATATAGAGGTGTCATTATTTTCTTAGATGTAAGTACTTCAGTGTTCAGGTTCTTGGTCAGATTGCTTGAGACAAATCCAGATTCTAACTTTTATTAGAATCATGATATTTGATAAGCAGCACAATCTTTTTCTTATAATTTCTTGGTCTCTGTTACTTACTGTGTAGAGATTTTGGAAAGAATAATGTTTTATTCAATGAAAATTTAAGTGCCAATCTTGGAGGGGAGTATAGTGAGGAATGGAAATACAGTCCTGGCCTTCATGTTGCTTGCTGTGTGGTAGATGAGACATAATTAGTCCACTTGAGGGATTAAATAAAGCAATCACATAAAAAGCATTAAGCATATTTAAAATCAATGTAAAATTTATCATTATAAAAATATAAGGTGTTATTTCTAATTTGTATATAAAATATCTAGAAAATGAAGGTGTTTAAAAACCCTGAAGTGCTTAAAAAGTGTATATAAAATATCTAGAAAATGAAGGTGTTTAAAAACCCTGAAGTGCTCCAATATTATTTTACAAGTTAATTCTCTTGGAAAAATGTTTGTTCCCGAAGATTATGTAAAGTTAGGAGATGTAGACATATACTTATTCTTTCAATACTGGAACTAAAATTTTTTTTAACTCATTACCTATTTAAATTATAAGTTCCAAATTAATGGCCCTCAAGTGAAAGAGCTATGACTGCATTTAGTTGCCTGGTATGTGCCAGAAAAATCTGTTGATATAAAAGCTTAAGGAAGCTAAGTTTTCCATTTTCCATGAGGAGAAAATTAATCTTCTATGTCCTGTAATATTCACTTTATCTTTCAAGAGAAGTCTGGGTGAATGAAAATGATTTTAAAAATAAATAGAAATTATTAAAATAAACAGTGCTGGTAAGTATGAAGGTGACATTTTAAAATTAAAAAAATAATAATAAATAAATAAAAATTAAATATTATTTTGGCTATGTTTATGAGAAAAATAAAATGATCACCAAAATATTATATATTCAGGGACCACATTAAGAATCAAATCTGCTTCATAACAACTCCCCAATCAATAGTAGAGTAAAAGGTTCTTTGTTGTTCTTTGGCAGCATAAATCACTGTGAACCTAACTCCCACTTAAAACACTAATCTTCCTGAGTAATATAGATAGTAGCACCAAATAATTACACTTCATCCCCTTCTCACCACTGGGTTTGCAGTCCCCAGAGGCAGCATGGACAGCAATCCTAAGGCAAGATAATCTTCCCTAATAAGTTCAATTTTCTCTAAGTGATGCAGTGCTGATCTATACATACTTATTAATGAAATATGCCTATACCTGCAGTTTACTGATTTGAAGGAGGCATACAATCAATAAACTTAAAAAAAAAGCAGTGAAGAACTAAATACTAGTAGATATTTGATCAATTTGGGATTTTAGAATTTGCAATCATAAGCTCTTTCAAGGCAAGGGATTCAAAGCAAAGGAGTTTAGAAAATTCTTGAAATTCAACATTAATAACAAGTGGCCATTAAACAAATACCAACACCAGATACATATTCAAATATAATTTGGTAGAAGAGTTAGCATTTCTTTTCTCTCTTCCTCTCTGCAAGTTTTCAAGTTTGTGGACAATAACAAGCATGTATTATGTGCTTGCCTCTGTGTTCTATACTTTAACAGGTATCTAATTTAATCCATTCACTCTCCTTATAAGCTATGTACTATTAGGATAACAGTTTAAAGAACATGAAGCTCAAAATGGAGAGATTAAGATAAATTGGTCAAGGTCACAGAGTTTATAGGAAGGGGTATCCAAACTGAAGTTAGAGCTTCTGCTTTTAACTATTCCTGAGCTGCCATGGTAAGCTTTATCATCTGCTCCTGCAAATCATTATTTTCTTATACACATCTAATGTTAAACACATTTATTTCTTATTTCCATATTAGATACAAAGGCAGATTTCAAGTATCAACTGGAAGTGATAATATTGCTATGGCATTAATATTGTAAAATTGAATATATCATTATTATTTTCATGCATTTAGCACAAAAGCTGTAAATTGCTATATAAGGCTTCCTTGTATACAATCTTTGGTTCATTCATTCCTTTGTTCATTCCTTTGTTTATTTATTTTTATTTATTCTTGGCTCCACTGTGTTCCACTGGGTAGGGTCATAAACTCTTGTAAATCAACATCTATAAGATGATTAAGGAATTTACTGTAAATTATGGATGGGATAATTTCTGATAGTTTCTGCATCAGAAACAGGGGTTGCTGAGATGAAATCAAGACATATTTCCTGTCTTAAGGGACCCACTCCCCTTAAGAAAGGATTAAATGAATCATAACATTTCAAGCATAAAAAGCACTAGGACTGTGTTGGCAACTAGAAAAAAATTTGGCAATGCTTTAATGGGGGGAGGAAAAGGAGTCCTCAAAAAGTGATTTCTGAATTCCACTGGAAGGAATCTGTCACCAAATATGTTGGTCCACATTTCCAAATACGTTAGGGACATTATATTGAGATATTATTTAGGCATCCCATATTGCATATATCTAAATTTGAATTCATCTTTCCCCACAGATTAGTTGTTTTGTTTTTTTTTTTGGTTCTTTTTTTTCTCTAAGAGATTGTCAATTGCCAAAAGATTCATGAGTAGGAACTGGCTACGGCTAGAACATAAACAGAGTGACAAATTCTATACTATCAGTTTGGCTCCAGATCATGCATGCTTAACACAATGCTATAACTCAGAGGACTTCAAGTATTTTTCCCTGTATGCCATTAATAATTTAGAAAAAATATTCCCTCTTTACATATGTTTAAGGTGACATCTAAAATATTCCATAATTTTGAATAACTAAAAATTATATGCTTAGGGGAAATATTGAATTATTAAAAAAGTAACAGTCTCAAAATTAAATTTATTCAAAGGAATATAAAAACCACATCAGTTTGATACTCTGTTAGTTTAGCACAGAGGTTAAGAGCAAAGATTATGGGGCCAGACTGTCTGGGTTCACCCTTAGTTTTTCCCTAATTATTTGTATGACTATAGGCAAGTGATCTAATTCCTTTCTGTTTCAGTTTCCCTTCTTTAAGCAAGGATAAAAATAAGACATATTTTGTAGAGTTATTATGTTGAGGGTAAAATGATTAATATAAGAAAAGCACTTAGAAAACTTTCTAGAACAAAGTGAGCACTTTAAGTGGGAGGTATTATGATAATACTTTTAAAAATAAATTTTAAAAAATCTCTTGTTTAATAGGCAGGAATTTCAGTAACTTTATTTCCATCTTGAACTCAGCTTTCCATTACGGTAACCCCATATCCTTTTCTCTTAATATAATAGATTTAGACATACTAAATCAATTTTCTCAATATCATAAATATGCTCATTTTTCATACTTCTCTGCATCAAAAATTATATGTAAAAAGAACTTAATTTTTAGAAAATATTCTGCAACTATAACAGTCTAAGTATTAAAATAATCTTTTAGATTAGGTAGTTATGACAAATATTAGTATTACATCATTGATCAAAACAACATAAATATGTAACAACTTTATTGATAATATAAGAAATAAACACTTAACTGAAAATATGTAGTCTAATGGATTAGATGGGCCTGTTTTTTATTTTTAAATAGTTGATATATCATATGATATTAGTTTTGAGTGTACAGCATAGTGACTCAATAAATACTTAACAAAATGTTCACCATGTTAAGTGTCCTTACCATCTGTCACCATACAGAGTGATTATAGCATTACTGACTACAATCTCTATGCTATAGTTTCATTCCCATGATTTATCTATTTAATATTGGAAGTTTGTACTTCTTAATTCTTTTTATCTGTTTCACCCATCCTCCACCCCCCTCCTCTCTGGCAATCACCAGTTTGTTCTCTGTATTCATGAGTCTCTGTTTATGTTGTTTTGTTTTTTAGATTCCACATATAAATGAAATCATATGGCATTTGTTCTGCTCTGTCTGACTTATTTCACTTAGCATAATACCCTCTAGTTCCATCCTATTGTCACAAATGGAAAAATTTCATTCTTTCTTATGGCCGAATAATATTCCATTGTATATATATACCACATCTTCCTTATCCATTCCTCTATTGATGGACACTTAGGTTGCTTCCATAATTACCTACTGTAAATAATTCTGCAGTAAACAGTGGTACAAATATCTTTTCAAATTAGCATTTTTGTTTTCTTCATATAAATACCCAGAAGTGTAATTACTGGATCATATGGTAGTTCTATTTTTTTCATTTTTTGAGGAAGTTTAATAGGGTCTCCACAATGGTTGCACTAGTTTACATTTCCACTAACAGTGCACAATGGTTCTCTTTTCTCCACTTCCTTACCAGCATTTGTTATTTCTTGTCTTTTAGATCCTCACTATTATGACTGGTGTGAAGTTCTATCTCATTGTGTGTATGTTTTTTTTTTTTTATTTTTTAAAGCTTTTAATTTTTTACTTGAGAGAGAGAGAGAGAGCATGAGTGGGGAGAGGGGCAGAGGAGGAGAGGGAGAGATCCAGACTTGTGGCTTGATCCTAGGACTGTGGGATCATGACCTGAGCTGAAGGCAGCTGCTTAACTGACTGTGCCCCTCACTGTGGTTTTGATTTGCATTTTCCTGATGACTAGTGATTTTGAGCAACTTTTCATGTGTCTGTTGGCATCTGTACAACTTATTTGGAAAAATATCTATTCAGGTCCACTGCCCGTTTTTAAATTGTATTATTTGGGTTTTGTTGTTGAGTTTGTAGGAGTTCAAGGGTCTTATCTTTAATGCTATACTCTTATATCTCATGGATAGTTTTACTTACTGCTAGAAATAAATGGTTTTTCTAAATCCTACCTTTTTTTATAGGTTAAGATATTGAGAAACATTCACATAAATATATATGTAAGAATAGAATGAGAATTCTTACAGAAACGTCACTTGATAATTTGAGTTTATCTCGAGTTGTACTTTAAAACTTGTGTTTGTCATCAAAAATATTTCAAATTATTTACCACTCTATTATTCCTCTTTAAATATTACTGAACACAAATAAAAAAATTTAAAGTAAATATTACTGAACACAAAGTATTGGAAATCATTCTATCTGCACATTCATATTTTTTATTGTCATTAATAAGTGTCAAATCTGGCAACAATCCTTGTAATTGGGCCTTTCTATTTGCACAAAGGACAGTTTTTCAAGCTGGACAATATACCAGAGTAATATCCTAATGGGTGAGATATGGTTATGTGTACTCTCCCTTAAAACTGGAGAAGAAAAACGAGCTACAGATACATTCTCCTGAAGATCCATTTAAGAATATAATAAAATTGATTTTGTACAACGAGAAAGTGATTGACTTAAAATTATTTATGACAAGATTCTGAGTACCTCTGGAGCATGAATAACCCAGTTTGAAGGTCACCACCATAGAGCACAATCAACCTAGAAACAGCAGTCATCTCTAGCCCTCACGTCACGTCCCACATTTTCCCTGCATCCAACCAATGCAAGATGGAATTTATTTTATCAATTGTACGTTAGAAATGTCTTTTACATTGGGGATTTCTTCTCCAGAGCCACTGCCTTTGTGAGGTCATAAAATCATCATCTTTTTCCTGGAGTTTTATGAGTCTTTTCTCTTATACTGCATTGACATCAGTTTTCCCCACGTTCTAACTGACCTGCTCCACAGTTGGCGGAGTTATCATTGTTAAAAATCAACAAAAAATGACAATGCCAATTTTTTCATACCAAACTTAATTGGCTTACTATTGCTTAAAGTAATAGGCAAGGTATCTTGCAGCGTGTCCTCAACCCAAACATCCAGCTCAATCTTCCACCACTTCTTCCTATGAGTGCTAAAATTCTAATTTGAAAGAAATATACTATTCTCTAAATATACCCAGTCGTGTCAGGGTGTGGGGCTTATTGCATCTCATTTCTACTTCCTTGGACTCAGCTTTTTACTCTCTTCTACTCTTGCTCTTCCTTACCCATACATGCATCTTAGCATTCCTTAAAGATCCAGCCCCCTGTTTTTTTTTCCTCATTCCCACTGCACTAGCTCAAGATAAACAACAAAACAAGACAAAACTGCCTCACCTTGCAGCAGAATTTCTTAACTCGCTTTCCAGATTTTCATAATACTTTGATCTTAAATGCAAGTATAGCTAGGCTGATTATACAAATTTTTGCCCAACGGTAGTTTTTTTTAATTTAAGAGGAAGGTAATAATTGAATAATGACAATTAATCTAAATTAGAGCAAACTGCAACGTATGGTCCCTCTGATTGTAACAGATAATAGGCAATTGCTCGGTTGACTTGCTTTTCCTATTATTCTGATTATCTTTGTGGCATGTTATTGGGTTTGATCAATATGTGTATCTTAGTGTTTTGTATTTGTGTCATAGCATTTGTATCTTAATAGATATTTTTGAATGAATGTATAGAAACCTGTAGGTTCAAATTTAAGAATACAATGTGCAATGAGTTATTTTGTGTGCATACACATTGATTAATATTGTAGAAAAGCTAGCAAGTATTTTGGCGTATGTAATAGCTAAAAACCTAGGGCTGTCTAAGGAATCATTCCTGCTTTACTTGGAATAACTTTCCACATTTTGTTATCAATGTAAAATTTTATTGAATTATTATATACATATATAAAAGTGCAAAAAATCATAAATGCACTTATATTTGCACAAATTGATAAATTTAAAAAAGTGAATGCATCCACAAATCAGAATGCGATTAAGAGATGGATTGTTAGCAGAATTCCATGGCACCCCTTTCTGCCTATTTCAGTCACTACCCTCCCTAACCTAGGATAAATAATACTCTGGCTTCTAACACTGAATAGCTTTAATATTTTGATACTACATAAAAATTAAATCATAATTATATGTTCTTTTGCAAATAATATTTTCTTAATATTATTTTTTGAAACTTTTTGACAGTATCTATTAAAACTGAACAGCATGAATACTCTATGATTCAGTAATTAACACCTATCTGTGTATATACAAGGACACACACACACATTGACCAAAGACATGAAGAAAAAAATTGAGAAGCATTATAATTGTCTCAAACTTGAAATAAGTTAAAATTCTAACAATAGTAGAATTCAGTATACTCATGTATACTCATGTAATAAAATTTCATACGGAAATGAGAAATCACATACAATATATCTCACGATAAAAGATTGAGTGAAATATTTCATACTTCCCCTTAACCCCTGTCATTTGTGACTTAAAATTATTAGAAATTCTAAGTTTTAAAAATTTGCTATTACACTAAACTATTCAGAGGGCCACTGACAAATGTCGTCATTTTGAATTTCAAACACATGCACAATTTCCTGGTAGTCACCAAAAGTAAAAAAGCCTTTGCAATAGCCCTTTCAGTCTGTTTGTGCTTTAAGATAGATAGACAGATAGACAGAGAAAGAGGGAGAGAAAGATTATAAATCTAAAGGCACATAAATGCCATTTTGGCAGGTAAACATAATTTAGGAAAAACCCAATAGCTTTCTATTTACATGTTTGTTTCATCAAGAATGCTAATATATCATTGTCTAGAGTCTCAAATACTTTTTAAAATTTTGAATTCAATACCTTATCTACTAATTTCATAGGTAGAAATGCGTCACTCCATTATAAAGTTATAATTTTTATATTACTTTGAACTTCTAGTGAATGAAAATTGAAGATAATCATTAGTACAAACTTCACAATTTATGGAATAGTGAGATTGCAATTTTTACCATAAACATATAATAATAAAATAAATTTTTAAAAATATTTTTAATTTAGTTATTTGAGAGAAAGAGAGTACGGGGGGGGAGAGTCAGAGGGAGAAGCAGACTCCCTGCTGAGCAGGGAGCCCTATGCAGGACTCGATCCTGGGACTCCAGGATCATGACCTAAGCCGAAGGCAGTCGCCTAACCAACTGAGTCACCCAGGTGCCCCAATAATAAAATAATTTTAAGACACCTATTTACTTATAGGGATGTGCAAAATGATCTGCAGCTTCACACAAATTATAGGAAAATGAATGGTTATAATGAGAGGTTTCATTGAAAATGGCACCTTTGAACATTTGGATTCATACTTGTTTTATAAATTTTCTTAAAAACAACTGATATATAGATTTTTGCTTTTATAACCGATTATTACAAAATGAATATTCACTTGTATCTGCTTTTATTGAAGAAATAAAAGATACCCAACCATGTAGCAATAGGTTTTCAAAACAATTAAAATATCATTGAAACCAAATGATCAATTAATACTATACATAGAACCAGGGCAATGTATTGTGAGTATATTATGAAAGAGTTATCTTTAATAAGACTTCAGGTAAACTTCAAAACTGCAGAGAAGATCATTTGGCTATAAACACAAATGTAGTTTTCACAAGCAAAGTATGTTGTCCCAAGAGTCTTACAATGTTATTGAGAAGAGGTATATACAATCTAAGAAATGTAAAGTACATGGGCTGAAGAATCAATGGCAATGACATTTCTTATATTATTTTTTAAATGAATTATTCTGATACAAGGAAACTTAAACAAATATTTCTCTCAGGTTAATAATCAGTGATATACATACTATTAAAAAAACAAGAAAAATGCTGACACAACCATGTATGGTCCAGAAATGTCTTGAAAGTGAAAGTCACAAATACCCTCAAACATAAATGCTAATGAAAAATGCTCTGGGCACAAACCTTACACTTGACTTATTCCATTGTAAATGGCATTTTGGCAAAAGCAATTTTTATATGTGGAATTCTTCTTAAAGTGGAGCAGTAGATAGAAAATAATACAAAAATTCAAGTGGAAAGCAATTAAAGTTGTTTGAGGATTTTAGGTTGCTGTCTCCCAGAAGGGTAGAATTTGAATTTGATTTTTCTTTGTATTAAATTTTCCCTCCCTCCATCCATTCGTTCCCCTTCCCTCTCTCTTTCCTTCCCCTCCTTACTTCCTCCTTTGTTTCCTTCCCTCCTTCCTTTTTATTTTCTCCTCCTCCACCTGTTTCTCCCCACCTTATGCTTCATCATCATCTTCACCTAGTAATGAATATTACACAGCTTTCTTCATGAGTATATCACAATGCAGTTAAATCACATTTTTGAAAACCTAGAAGATTTGAACATCTGAACATTAGAACATTTATTGTGTACAATTATGGAAGAGAATTTGGGCAATGAAATAAATGTCTTTGGTGTCCAGGAAATTTAAAGACTAGAATGTTGTGGTGAACAAATAATTTATTAAAAAGTTGTTAAAGGCACAGGTAAACATAGTTTTAGGGCATGTCCTAGCACAAGAGCACAAAGAAATAACTGGTCAATTTCCTCTGAGATTGTTGAGAATATATGATAGGAAAGGTCACAAATGGGTATTCACAAGATGGGCAGGTTATTCCAAGATGAATATAAACAAAAAAGAGTGGTTTGGAACATCATGGTATAATCACACCAAAGTATAATTGGTCATCACAGGTTACTAGAGGGAATAATCCATAAATGAAATTTGCTAGTCAAGCAAGTGCTGGATTAAAAAAGGTTTTGTATACAATTCTAAAGTACTTGTAGAAAATGCAGAACCAATGGTTAGTTAAAACATGAGGTTTAGAAGGGATATATCTTTCCTATAGAACTCTAAATAATATCTGTAGATACTCTCTGCTCAAGGATATAGATCTTAATTTCTCTCTTCTTCAGAGTGGGTTGGACTTAGTGACTGGCTTCCAAAGAATAGAGTATAGAAAAGAAAAAAAAAAAGAATAGTAACTTTACATTAGAAAGAACTGATTGATATAAGCTTAAAGGAGTGATCAAGGGTAACATTACCATGATAATTCTTCATGTTGGTATCATTTGGTTTCTGATACATTACAATGATAAGGCCATTTTACCTCTTTTAGTGTTTTCAAAAAATAACCAAGTTTGCTCATGAGAAAACATACAAAAAAAAATATTGATAGTCACCCTACAAAACACCTCACCAGAATTCCCCTAAACTGTCAATATCACCATAAACAAGGAAAGTCTGATACTGTCTCAAACCAGTGGAGACCAAGAAACTTGATGGCTAAATGCAATGTGCTACCCTGAATTGGATCCTAGAACAGAAAGATGACATTAATGGAAAAAATTATGAAATCTTAATAAAATCTGCAGTTAATAGCAATGTGTCAATGTTAATTTCTTAATTTTAGCTAAGAAATTATGTGCCATGATTATGTAAGACATTAACATTAGGGAAGATTGAGTGAAGAATGTACTTCTGAACTGTCTTTATAAATTTAAAATTATTTCATAATTAATTTAAAAATAAAAATTAAAAAAAAACATGGAAACCAAATCAACAGTAACTGGACTGGTAGCGTAGTAGTTACAAAATTTATGAAGTCGTACTAAAGCTGTGGAAAGGGGATGGAGACATGAGAAAATTTGAGAGATATCTATGATGTTGCCTTTATAGCCCTTGGAGCCTGATTATATGTGAAGTGGCAACTGAAAAACAATCTTTGTCAGTGAATCAACCTATGGTTGTCTTAGCAAAATATGGAATAGAGGAGGACAGCCAACTGGAAAGAGAGAGTGATAATTGCTTCAATTTCAGATACAGGTTATCCTTTTGTATAATATCCACTCCAAGTCTCCAGAAGGTATTGGACTTTAATATCATTCTAAAACTTAGAAAACATAGGATATCAACCAGTCTATGAGTGAAAGTTGAAACCTTTGACAAAAAGATGATGACCACCTCACACAGGAATGTGAGTAAAGTGAGAAGATAAGGTTAAGAACATGGTGAGTGCTGTGAATTGTGTAAGACTGTTGAATCACAGACCTGTACCTCTGAAACAAATAATACATTATATGTTAAAAAAAAAAAAAGAAGAAGAAGATAGCAGGAAGGGAAAAATGAAGGGGGGAAATTGGAGGGAGAGACAATTGGACTATGACACTATGGACTCTGAGAGAGAAACTGAGGGTTCTAGAGGGGAGGGGGTGGGAGGATGGGTTGGCCTGGTGATGGGTATTAAAGAGGGCACATACTGAATGGAGCACTGGGTGTTATACACAAACAATGAATCATGGAACACTACATCAAAAACTAATGATGTAATGTATGGTGATTAACATAACATAAAAAAGAAAAGGTCAAGAACAAACACCCTAGGGGATACCACTAATAAGAGAAAGAATGTGAATGACTCAGGGGCGCCTGGGTGGCTCAGTTGGTTAAGCGACTGCCTTCGGCTCAGGTCGTGATCCTGGAGTCCCGGGATCGAGTCCCACATCGGGCTCCCCGCTCAGCGGGGAGTCTGCTTCTCCCTCTGACCCTCCCCACTCTCATGCTCTCTCTCTCTCTCATTCTCTCTCTCAAATAAATAAAATCTTTCTCAGTTGGTTAAGAATGTGAGTGACTCAAAACCTATTACCTAGAAGGCAGTATTCAACATAGGAGCAAATGTAAATTATATAAAAATAATAAATTAGGCATGAGAGGTTAGTTTTATGGTAGAAAAATTTGGGGATAGGGTTGGGAAAACAGTCAAGGGACTAAATATGCTTTTTGATATACTTATTTTTATTAAATAATAAATGAAACCAAGACCTGGCTTCCAGGAATCAATAATCTAAAATGTATGGACATGACCATGATTTCAGGTAGAATGAAATATATCTTACAAAAGTAAAAATGTGTTAATAAATAGAAAGTGATCCTTAGGAAAGGGGGAATTCACATCTAATTTGAGTGGTTAAGAAATATTTTATGACATATGCTACACTTTGAAAAGGTAAAGAAACACCCTCATATGCTCAGAAAAGGAGATAAAATAAGCAAATACAGAGACTGAAAAAATAAATCTAATTAGAATGAAAATTCAGGGTATTTGAAGTGGATCAGTAGGATAGTATACTGGAACAAAGATGTTCAGTTAAAACCATTGGAAAATTGAAAGTTATATTAGAGAGGTTGTAATTTGCTGAATCTATAAACACAAGCTAAATACTAAGTTAAAACTAATTTTGGTGACTATATGTCTATGAAGATATCTATGTCTAAGACCTATTTTAGTTTCAGACAAATTTGAGATGTGGAGGACATATGACCTGATAATTCATTTGGATGTGACTATGAAAAAATTTAGTAAGACAATCACTACATGACTTAAAATCAGAAAACAATGAGTACACAAAAAGTAAACTTATGTCGTAAGTTTTAGTGAAAATTATCTAGCACACCATCATTCAAGAAATTCTCATTAATTTTCATAATATTATAATAATATTTTTAATATTTTTGTAGATGAGTTATAAAGCAGGCCAATTTTCTGAGCAATTACATGTGATTATCATATAGCAGAAAACAAAAGAGTAATGAAAAAATAAAATCAATTAAACCAACTGGATACTAATGGATTAGTTATCAACAACTGCAATTATCAAATATGGGAGGCAAAAATTGTGTTTACTATTTTGTTTGTTATGCTTCATTTTCTATTGATAAATATTGAATCATTTGAAGCAAAATCTTATGAGTGCTTACTAAATACATGCTGTTATACTAACTTGATTAAATTGTGCAGAAATAAACTCAAAAATACAGTGTGCATATTGAGTCCTTATCCAGTATCAAATTGGTCTTTACACTGGACTTAGACATTTTCAATTAATTTTTCCATCCTAGTAGAATTTTGTCCAAATACAAATACATATTTTTCTAAAACAATTCATTTGTAATAATTTCAGATTTTCCTTTTATTTTAGTTTTTAAAATATAGGCAAGTGAAATTTTTTAAAAAATCAGATTTTTCCTGCAAGATTTCAGAGTCTCAGTGTTCTACAAAGATGTAAATTAAGGAAAGTGCAAAAACTGATATAATGGAATTATCCAAACATATAAATCTATATTACTACTGCTAAAAATCTTCATGGAGAACTATTTTTGTCACATCTAAAAACTATGCTGAAGTATTGTAACATTTTAAACTTGCAATTAGGAAACATTAGAATGAGTAGCATATTATTTCATAATATATTTTAAATGTAATCATGTTTTCCAATGATCTCCTTCATATATGGTGGTGTAGTGCAATTTAAATGTGAAATTAGAATTTCAAATAATATAGTTTGGTATGTAGCTGACCACAAAGCTCAGTATCAAAATATAATATATTAAAACAACTGCTGTTCTGATCTTAGTTGCTCCACAGCCAACTTTATCATTAAATTCAAGCATAATTAATAGACCTTTGGAGATATCATCTAACAAACACTGCTGAGCAACTTTTAATCATTTACAACTTGCATTTATTAATGAATATGAATATCTGTGATTATGTTACTTATTTCATAATTATGCTATGTAATCCCAAGAGTTAAGTTTAATTCACATGTAGTGATAATGAAAAAGGTGAATTGCTGAAGAAAGCAGCAGTTCAATAAAGCTATAATTTTAATATAATAGCCATATTTGACTCACATACTGGTTCTGCAAATGTAAAAGTGGGGGGGGATTGTAACGATAAAAAGAAGTAGAAACAAGCAATATGTACTATTTTAAGTCATACAGCAGCACCAATGGTATTTTAAGTGGAAGTTATTTTGTGTCACTGAAAACCACTCATGCAGCTTAAATCTGAGGAATCATTGAGTCCTTAGATAATGTAATAAATAGATAAAATAATTAGTAAGAGCCTAGAAGAGTCAATGTGGCTGATTTTACATGTTTTCAAGATTGCCTAAAAAGGATAAAAGCAGCATACAATCGTGAAGCTACTGATTCTTCAGTAAGGTTCATTCAGAATGCCCCACATTGACATTCTGACTCTATGTAAATCTCTGACCTTAAACTTTCTCTCCCAATTGTTTTATGCCATAGTTTCCAGCATAGCCATAACATGAATTTTCCCTGAATTTATAAGCTGATATTTATCATTAATTAATTTATTTATACATTCATTTCACATTTATAGAGTGCTACTATATGCCAGGTATCATTCTGTGTTCTTCAGATATAATAAAAGAACAACAAAATAAATATAATATATTCCTCCCCATACACCATGTATGAACTCCTTGAGAACTAAACACTTATTTTTAAATATGTATTGTCTTTTAAAATGTATTTATGCAAGTACGGGTTTTGCAGGTGCTCACCTCACCATATTTAACTACAAGATTCTTGTTTTATTATTCTTTTTTTTGCACTTCAAGATCCAGATACAATGCCTAGCACAAATGTGGCTTAATAAATATTTAGTTGATTAAATTTTTAGATTCAATTTAATAAGGTCATAAAAATTATGATGAGGGCAGGCATTAATAAGTTTAGTCAGAATCATTTGCAGTTTTTCTGTCTATTGAATGGTTCTCAAGTTATTCTGTAGTTTTAAAACAAAAAAGAAAACAACTTTAGTAATGAACATTTCACAAACTTTAAATATATGACAAATTATGACATTTAATGAAATGCCAAAATTCCCTTACTAAACACAAAGGTAAAACTTATTCATGCACAATTTGCACAGTTAGTTTGTCTCTATTAACATTTAGTTAGTATGATTAAAAAAATATTTAAATCATATGTATTTCTATTTTTGTTATTTTAAGTTGTTATATTTTCAATTTTCTTACCCCTGAGATACAATAAAATTAGGCCAACATTTCATCAATTCTTATGAAAGGTAAATAATAAAGAAAATAAATAAATATAACTTAAGATATTATTAAATTAAAGAAGAAAACCAAATTTTAACATAAAACTTTTTGAGTGGTAAAAAAAAAAAAACTTTTTGAGTGGTGCGCCAAGTTTAATTTTTAAATGTGGTGGTTTAAAACAAGTAACTAAGGCAAAACGAAAGAAGTGAGAATTGGAAGTGTGATGATGAATATATTAGAAATGAAATTTATTAACTTATATTAAAATATTACCCAGTAAGTCATCTTTTATGAATCTCCAAGTAGTATCATGAAGCATCAAAAATATTATTATTTTTCTCTTTTTCAAAGAAAGCAAAGAGAATACTCCAAAAGACAAATATTGCATTTTCCAGACCAAAGCCAAAACAATATTCATGCATGCAAAATGATTAATTTTGTTGCTAAAAGCAAGAATACGCCCCAGGACAGAAATATCATTCAAAGTTGTCCCACATGTAGCCCAAACATGCCCAAGTCAACTACTTTTGAGTAGTAAAAGCAGATATAACATTAATGAAAATATTATTCTCACAGTGAAAGCAGAATAAGCTATCAGCAAAATTCCTGTCAAATGACAGACTTCATATAATATTAATGCATCTAATGTGGAAAAGCAATTATGTTATATATGTTTGCTAGAAGACTGTTTAACTTGCATTTAGACAAAAACACTAGATTTAAGAGAGTATAAATTAGTCTTTGCCATATGAGTAGTTCATAAAGCAAATGTGCTTAGACTTTTTTCCACTAAATTCAATGCTAGTCATAAAAGAGATTTTTTTTAATTTGCTTAATGATTATTTTGTGGACCATGATTTAGACTATAAAATAATTAGTCCTTACAGAGTACAATTTCTATGCATAGCAAGGGTCCTAAAATGCAAATATATATTTGCTTTAGTAACAGAAAAATAATCTGCTGACAACAATGTTCTTGTTATTTATTCAATTTGAAAAAATAATAATGAAAATGAATAATGTGGGCACTTCACAATCATTGAGCTTTTAGCATGTTTTCCTAAGAAAGCAGAATTGAGTAAAATAACCTGCTTTAACATAATGAAGTATAGTAATTGTTAAGTAGAATGGTTTTCACATGAGTTGCTGAAATGAGAAATTAAAAATACACATTTAAGAAGCAGATAATGATAGAATAGACATTTTAATGATTAGTGTTGTTGTTGTTGTTGTTTTCCACACAATGTGTCTATATGGTATTATTAGAATCCTGAATGAACTGAACCTCTGCCTTCATGGTCAAAATATCATGATTGTTTAAGATAATCTATGAAGATGGCAGCAAACAGCTTCACTGATGAAAGTTATCATATTACCTAAACCTGATGTTTACTTGTTTTTGTCAGATAAAGAATATAATGACATGTTATTAGGCATATTTTGAGACCATGTTAAAATATTAAAAAAATGTGCAGAAAAGTATTTGATGGCTGAATGCATCCAGAGAATAATGAGGAATATATACACTTCAATCTCCAGCAAAGAAATTCTCAATTTTGCAGTAATTGTTCACTGGGGCCTAGCATCTGTTGGAACACAGAAAACATTCTTTATTGGGAAGCCTCACCATGTTTGAGAACCAAAACTGTAATAGATAACTTGCTGCTTTGCCCGACAACCTCGAATTGTGTTGACATTTTATATTTCTGTTAAAGAGTATATAAGATACGTAGTAGGTTAGATGGTGATAGGTATTATGGAAGAAAAATGAAGAGGTGTGAGGTGGGGAGTAGAAATATGGGAGCAGTGATACTGCATATAGTGGAAAGGTTTGCCTCATTGGGAAGGAAAATTTAAATCAATATTTAAAGTAGATGTGGGAGAAAGTCATATGGATATCACAGGGTAAGTTAGTGCTACGGTCAACACATACTGTTTCGTGATGGACTAAATATTGGATAGTGTCCACTTACACAATAAAAAAGCCTAACTCCTGCATTAAGTGATGTTCTTCCCTACAGTAGAGATTATAGGTACAGAGTCAGCAGAGTACTTGGGTTCGAATCCTGTGTTCACGTCGTGCAAAATAGAAATAGCATCTCACTACTTGAATTTGAGTTTCCTCAAAAATAATTTTAGATAAAAGTAGCATTTAACTTAGAGTTTACTGTGTGAGCAAATGAGAATACATAAAATTTATAGAGTTTCACATGCCATAAAATTTAACTATAATTATTATGTCTATTTAATGTTGCTGATTTTAAATATCAGTTTTGTGTTGAAATCAAATTTCTACAATATTGCAACCTTCCATTTAGTTACTTTCTCCCTCCCAATTTCCTTCTGTCTCTCAGTGAATTGCCTTAATGATATGAACAAATGTTTTATTTGACCCACAAAGATCTATGACTAGCTGAGGTGCTTGCTGAAAGAAAATGGAATATTGAATGGGTAAGTGGAAGAACGTGGTTATAAATACTGGCTATGACCAGGTGACCAGTTGCAGAATGAACTCTAATTGCTATGAGGATTTCTTTCTTTTTTGTTATGAATATGTGTTCATATTTTTATGGATAAACTTATAAAATGTATCTTTGTTTACTTCCCTTTCTTGGATCGTCTTATCATCTAACATAAGTTGTACTACTAATCATTAACATCACAGCACATTATTTAAGTTAGAGGATATGGAGGATTGCCTACAAAACCACCAAAAACATGGAATAGTTTCCCCCTTAGAGCCTCTGGAAGGAACCAACCTTGTTGACACCTTGATTCTAGTAGGAACCTTGTGCATATACATTTCTGCTGTTTGAAGCCACCCAGTGTGTGGCACTTTTTTATGGAAGCTCTTGGAAACTAATACAAATATGAATAGTTTGCCTGAGGATACTGCCCTTTTTATAAGCAAATTGAAAGTGAACCTGCAAAATATCAAAGTTGCCACAATTTCACTTACTGATGGCAATCAAATCCTTAGCTTTTCTTCATTACAAGATATTTTTTCTTTAAATTTCTTATTATGTTAATCACCATACATTACATCATTAGTTTTTGATGTACTGTACCATGATTCATTGTTTGCGTATAACACCCAGTGCTCCATTCAGTACGTGCCCTCTAATACCCATCACCAGGCTAACCCATCCCCCCAACTCCCTCCCCTCTAGAACCCTCAGTTTGTTTTTCAGAGTCCATCGTCTCTCATGGTTCGTCTCCCCCTCCGATTTACTCCCCTTCATTCTTCCCCTCCTGCTATCTTCTTCTTCTTCTTCTTCTTTTTTCTTAACATATATTGCATTATTTATTTCAGAGGTACAGATCTGTGATTCAACAGTCTTCCACAATTCACAGCGCTCACCATAGCACATACCCTCCCCAATGTCTATCACCCAGCCACCCCATCCCTCCCATCCCCCCACCAGTCCAGCAACCCTCAGTTTGTTTCCTGAGATTAAGAATTCCTCGTATCAGTGAGGTCATATGATACATGTCTTTCTCTGATTGACTTATTTCACTCAGCATAACACCCTCCAGTTCCATCCATGTCATTGCAAATGGCAAGATCTCATTCCTTTTGATGGCTGCATAATATTCCATTGTGTATATATACCACATCTTCTTTATCCATTCATCTGTCGATGGACATCTTGGCTCTTTCCACAGTTTGGCTATTGTGGACATTGCTGCTATAAACACTGGGGTGCACATACCCCTTCGGATCCCTACATTATTACAAGATATTTTAGTTAATTCACACAGAATAGTATTATCAGGTCCTTGTACCCATGATTATTTATCAAGATTATTTGTGTGAACTATTTGCATACCTTATTATTTTGAAAATCCCTCACTTTGCAAATGGAGATTTAGATACACTGTTTTGAAATGTATATAAAGAAGCAAATGAATGACTATTTTAAAAGCAAAGCCAAATCAAATGAACAAACAAAACATGAAATGCAGACTTTACTGTAGCAGTGATTTCAAATATTAGAATGTATTCAAATCACCACCAGGGTGTTTTAAAACCAGATTGCTTGTCCTCAATCTCAGTTTGTGATTCAGTAGAACTTGGGTTGGGACCCAAGAATTTATTTCTATCAAGTTCTCAGGTGATCCTGATACTGTTAAAGGTCTACAGTTTAAAGAAATAAATAAAAATGAAATTAAATAAATATAACAAATAAATAAATAAATAGGTGAAGTACCCCATAAAAAAAAGAAAGAAAAGATAACCACTAGCCTAAAAAACCCCTTTGTTATTAACATCACATGCACAGTGCAGTATCTTAGAACAAATAATTAAAATAGCTCACATTTTATATACCTTATATTTAGTATTCTAATATTTCTGACTAATAAAAATAATAAAATACCTGAGTTTTATATCATTTTAAACCTGTTCCTCCTCTCAGAGTCTTGGCAAGATTTGTGGTTTATTATTCTGTGATAATGATTGTTGTCTCAACTTCAGTATCTCTAGGTCTACATCACCATCATCTTCCAAGATACCTGAAGCAACTTTCTAAAATTCTCTGTGCTTCCAGTTGTCTCCACTCCCAGTGATCCTTTTAAAACCTTACATGAAATTTTGTTCATATAAGCCTTTGCATAAACGTGTCAATGACTTTGCCATTGAACTTGAACTCAAAATCCAGACAACATAGCAGACAAAACCCTATTTCAGCTGTCCCTTTACTTTTTCTTGTGGCCTTATGTTTTCCCTTTCTGGTCCATCACTAGAAATATATTCTGTAGGTGTTCTGAACTATCATTTTTTATCAGACAAAACAGACTATTTATTTATTTATATATTATTTATTTATTGGTGGGACTCCTATTTTATTACTAGTGGTTTTAAGAGTCAATAAACTATCATTTTTTACTCCTACCGTGCTATCTCTTGCTTTTCAGGTCTTGGCATATACAGTTCTCTCTAGTTCTCCATAATACAGGAATTTGGTTTAACTTCAACACTTCTAAGAAATTATCCCTGACAAAAACTTTCTTTTCATATGCCATTCAGATAAGCAAATATATGCTTGTATCTCACAGAATGTCACTTTAGCACATTTTATGATATGTTTTATTAAATGTTCATGTTTTTTGGTCCTACTAGGTAGAGTAAAAGGATGATGGCCAATTTTAAATCCATATTTTTCACCACGTTGTCATTAATGCCTCACACAATGAACTGCACAGACCAGTGTGCTAAAATATATTTGTTAAATCAGTGTAGTAATTAATTTATTTATAAATGAACTTGGAACTCATCTGGTTGGTACTCATATTAAAAGTTTTAGAAACAAGATATTTCGTAAATATTAATGAAATTTGAAATACATGAATGCTTTAAGGACCACATGCTTTCAAGTAATGTTTAAAAAATAGCACTGAAACAAAAATGAAGAGAAATGTAAACCATAATCACCTTTTAAAGGCAATTTTCAGAAAACTGAAATCTAAATACACACATCAGCAGTGTGCTCTTATTATGTTCATTTACAAAGCATTCTCTTTAATTTGATGAGGAAATGAACAATGTCAACATAAAGAATATGGATCTTGATATTGTCTATAATCATATTGTAGCATCTGCTGCATCCTACATATAAATGCCCATATATGTATTAAAACAGATTTTAGAACATCTAGAATAACATAAAAGAATTTCTCAAGGTTATGTGTGGTGTGTATCTGCCAATGTATGGTCTGTGTATATGGCGTGCAGATGAAGGTTGAGTGACATATGAGATGTGAATGGGCCTTAATGAATATTTTACAATGTAAATGTATACCAAATCATCAAGTTGTACAAATAGATAGACATTTTAGTTGTAAAATATACCCCAGCAAAGTTAAAAGAAAATGGTTAAGTCGTATGTTATGGCCAAAACCAGATCTCAACAACCTGGCTAGTCATGCTCCTAACTAGATAGACAATTGAGTTGACATTTTGACGATTCTACTTCTATACCACAAAGTGCCTGCTATCACAACTGATTCCAGCCGTTTGGTCCCAATAAAGCAATGGACTCTTTGTTGTTTATCTCATATTTATCTTTTTAATAGTTTGAACTGATCTTAACAGTGCTTTATCAGAATAAATTTGCACTGAAAATGATTAAGCTATACTGATTAGTGATGCCTGTAAATTAATGGTACTTTATTTAAAAATGAAAATGTGGGCGCCTGGGTGGCTCAGTTGGTTAGGCGACTGCCTTCCGCTTGGGTCATGATCCTCGAGTCCCGGGTTCGAATCCCACATCGGGCTCCCTGCTCAGCAGGGAGTCTGCTTCTCCCTCTGACCCTCCCCCATCTCATTCTCTCTCTCAAATAAAATCTTTAAAAAAAAGTGAAAATGCTAGGTTAGTAGTAGACTTGTTCTTTATTATCGATCCTATGCCCGCTCCTCTTTCTCTTTCTCTCCTCCTTCTTCCTCTCCTTCTACCTGTTTTCTCTCTCTTCCTCCTTGCCCTCTTCCTTTCATATTTCCTTTCATCATTTCTTTATCAAAATTTAGTCATCTAAGAAATATATCACATATTATAAATATTAACATGCTTAATTAAAATTCATTCTATTTTCTCATATTGATAAGTCCATTTTAGAAATACCTACACACATAACATATAAACTATTAGAAAAGCATATAATATTACATAAGGTCTATAGTCTTATGATTATAGTTAAAACAGAATTCTATATGGAGATGACTATTTCATAGTTTTCAAAATATCAGCTTCTATCAATGATCCAATAAAATTAGACACAATCCATACCTAAGTTCTACAGATATTAAAATGTCTACCTAGCAGTTTATTATAAGAATTAAAATAATTATATAATCACTTATTGCTTAGTGCCTGCTATTAGTCAATCAGTTAATGAATTTGACAGTTATTTAGAGAGTGCTCACTATATGTTTGGCAACATTATGACCTCTGTATATGGTAATGCTACATTCTAGTAGTCAGAACTAAACAATAGAAATCAATCAAACAAAAATGAATTCACATAGATGTAACTGCCATGCAGGGTCTATGCTAGGTCAAATAGTCAGGGATGGCTTCTCTGAAAAGTAATGGATTTTAGATCCGAATTATGAGGAGAAGCAGTTATGTGAAGTCCTTTGGGAAAAGTGTTTCAGGCATGGGTCAAAAGTAATGGCAATTGATGAAACAAGCTTCAAGGGACAGAAAAAAAAAGGCCAAGGAGGCTAAAACCTGATGAAAGAGAGAGACAGATGAAGTTGGATACATAGGTATGCCTCTGAGTATAAAGTGGATTTTTCACCATCAAGAAAAAAATCTGGATTTCATTCTAATTGCATGGGTAAACTACTGGAGTGTTTTAAGTAGAGAAGTGACATGAAATGATTTATTATTTTTCTTTTAAGTTCTCTCCAGTTGCTATAAATTGAGACTAGAGTATAAAAGAGACATAGAATCAAAGTTTGGATACTCTGTGGAATTCTGTTGTAAGCATCCAGAAGAGATATAATATTGAATTGAAGCTAAACATAGAAGGCTGTTTCCTTTCTGTCATTATGTAAATATTAGGGTAATACTTATGATAAAGTACAGTAAATTATATTTATAATCTGATATGACTATATGCAGAGTTATATACTATATACAAAAGTATATAGTTCTAAACCATATAGTTCTAAAATAAAGGATATTAACTTATTAATTTGGCTTTTTTTTTCTATACAGACTCAAGAATCTGTCACAATATAGTTTCTGGTCTTACTAGGGAATTAGGTAATACCATACACTATGTGGAATCTTCTTTTTTCTTTTTTTCTTTTTTTGGGAGATGGGAGAAGCAGGCTGCCCATCAAGCAGGGAGCCCGATGTGGACTCAATCCCAGGAGCCTGGGATCATGACCTGAGCTGAAGGTAGCCGCTTAACTGACTGAGCCACCCAGATGCTCCAGAATCTTCTTTTCTCAATCCAGATAAATAACTAGCCCTAGTAAGTGTGTTAATAGTATTAATATCCAACACATATTTTTGAAAAAAAATGACTTATGATCCTGTTTCTTTTTGGAAAATGAATCTCTAGGCCTGTATATATGTGAAAAGATGATTTTTGGGTGATGGAGTAGTAGGTAACTTACATATACTCAAACAATTTAAGATCTCATTTTAACTTTTCTACCATAAGTAAGAAATACACACACACACTCATGTATGCCATCAGTAGGCAAACAGAATAGTTTTCCATATTTTAAAGAGGAAGAATAGAGATGTACTATCATTATAACATAGTGTCATATCCCTCTTGTAATCAATCTCTCCTTTATATCAGTTCTTCCATAAGCATCTTTGGTATTTATCCATTTCCAGTCTCCATGTCACTATTCTATTTCAGGCCCTTATTACCTAATTCCTGGTTTCTAGAAATGACTTCACCTTTAGATTTTCTGACCTCAATGTTGTACTACTTGACATCATCTTGTATGCCCTTGCTGATTAATTTTCTTAAAACACTATTTGCCAGACTTATGGCCAAAAGCACTAAAATAAATCTTGATATGAAATAAAATTTTCATTATTTACTTTCTAAAACCCTCTCATGGAATTGAATTGCCAAAGGGGATATTTCTAAACCTTTTGGCTAATGCTCCACATTCAATGAGCTGGCCTCAGCTTGCTTAAATATCATTGTCTTGCGGACAATGGAAAGAACACAATTGGGAATGAGAACACACAAATCCTGATTCTAGGCTTGATTATGTTCCTCTCTAGACTTGTGACCTTAGCCAAATTATATCAGCTTTCTAGGAATGAATATTCATGCATGCAACATTGTAAAATGGAATATTTACTTTGTTTACCACAGCTTTTATGATATAAGAGGAAAAAGCACAGGATTTAATGTCACTGGATCTGAGTTGGGATTCTAATACATCATTTATATTATTTAAAATCTATGACTTTCTTAGTTACCCAATCTCTGTAATTCTAATTTCTGTATCTTTAAAATAGGCTAGGGGCACCTGGGTGACTCGGTCGGTTAAGCATCCAACTCTTGATTTCAGCTCGGATCATGAGCTCAGGGTTGTGAGATCGAGCCCCTTGTGGGCTTGAGATTCTCTCCCTCCCTCTCTGTCCCTCCTCTCCTCCCCACTGCCTCTCTCCCTTTCTAAAATAAAACGAGATAAAATAAAATAAAATAAAATAAAAATAAAATAAAATAAATTAAAATAGGCTATGGAGAAATTCCCACCTCACAGAGTTGTTATGAGTATTAACTAAAGCAATAGTGTGAATACATCTTTCTAAGATATTAAAGTTTGTTTCTATTGGTAGTTACTGTTTCTATGCTAAAACCATTCTGAACAATAAAACAGTGAGTAAAAGTAAGAAATTATTGTTTTATCCGACTCATTTTAAGAATTCTAGAGGCACATCCTGGGGCAATAACTTAAGTGCAAGTAGTTTTTAAAATTTATTTTGGATTTGATCCCAGGAAACATCAGTAGGGAATAGGGAAGTGAGAGAAAAAAGAAGACAATAGGGAGAGCACTTTTTTAAATAAATGACTATGGTTGACAACAGGACCTTAATCTTGGGAATTCTGGGAAATGATGTAGAACATGTGTTACTAGTATCCCATCTGAGGTTTGAGGGAGCATTTTCTTCTTTTTAATTCACGAACTTCTTTAGTCATTCGTTGAGGCTGCAGCTCTGGAGTCTCAATTCCCTGGCACTTCTTACCCATACAGATGAACAGATTCTGGAGAGCAGAAAATGTCCTCAAGCAAATAGCTGAAGTTATTGATGGTCTTATCAGCACATTCTCATATGATAATAAAAGTCCCCCAAAGATGTCCACGTCTTAATTCCCACACCCTGTGAATAGGTTAGTTTAGGTTATATGGCAGAAGGGACTCCGCAAGTATAATTAATTTTATGGAGACTAAAATAGATTATCTCGGATTATCTAGTTGGATCCAATATAATCATATGATCCTTTGAAAAGCAGAGAACATTCTCAGGCTGGGACCGGGATAGGTGGGCAGAGACATTCAAATGTGAGAACTCAAGTCACCATTACTGGTGTAGAAGATGAATGTAGAAGATGAACCAAGGAGTGCAGGAGACATTAAGGAGCTGAGAGAGGCTCCTGAACAACAGCCAGCAGGGAACAGGGACCTCAGCCCTATCACCACAGGATTTGGGTTTTGTCATTAATCTAAAAGATCTAGGAAGGAGGATATTCTCTTCTAGAGCTTTCAGAAGAGATGCCAGGGTAGCCAATGTTTTTAATTCAGCCATGGAATACATGAAGCAGAGAAATCATTTGAGCTCACCTGAATTGATAGGTGAGCAGTGAGATAACTGGGGTCATTTTAAGCAGCTAAATTCATGGTAATATGTTATAGAAACAATAGAAAACTAATACAAAGGGGGCCTGCTAAGCCACTAAATAGAGAAAACAAAGACATTCACCTCCAATTATTCATTCCATCTATGAGGTCCTTCTCCTCCCTTTCCAATAGCAAAATTGTAGGAACTATTTAGTCTCTCTTAAATTCCAATGTTGAAATTGTCCTCTAAACTTAAACTACATTTACAATAACAGCTACACAATTTAGAATTTGACCATGTTCTCTGTTGAATATTTATGTGTTTCTGAACTGAAATGTTGTCTTCTCAGTAAAATTATGTATTCCTCCTGAGCAGACACTCTCCCAAATAGGACTCTGTTTATGTACCTCAGGAAGATACAAAAGGGCATCTTTAAATTATGGGAAAGAATAAATGAAATACTTATAAAGGCAGTGGTGGGATACTGGTACCAAAGTGTATCCACAATTCATTTGGTGTCATTTTTTCATATGTGATCATTAAAAGTAACCTGTACATGAAGAAATCTAAAATCACTCTCCTGAATTTCCCTCCCTTGTATTGTTGCTTTATTTTTCATTTTGCTTTGTGATTTCCTATTGCTACAGGGCAACCCAGTACCATTTGTTCAATCCTGACCCAACCTATTATCTCTTCTCATACTGTGAATTCACCAAACTTTCTCTCCCTCCTGTTCACATATATTTTTCAGAGCAGGCATGATTTTTTTCTAACACCACACCAAGAATGATCGTCTCTGATTCCTCTTTAAAAGCAATGGATACTCAAAAAATAGGGATAGATTTTATTTGGTGTGAACATTTAAATTCCAATTTTGGCATAACAAAAGGTTATTTCGAGACTATTCCAGAGAGAATTATGATTATAGTTACTTAACTTGTGGCTTATATTTGTTTGTGGTTGTATGTTGTTACTGTAATAAGGGAAGTAGCAAAAGGAAGAACGCGTGAAAGGATGAAAGGACGAAACTAATAACAGCAATGTAGAAAATTTCGCGTGAAAGGATGAAAGGATGAAACTAATAACAACAATGTAGAAAATTGAATATTTGAGCTTAATGATCACTGAAAAGTGTGTATTAAAGGTATTATTATAAAATACTTATGATTCACATAAAGTGGCAACAAGAATTTTTATTTCATAAATGACATTAGCTTCCCTATTATCTAAGAGTCTTTGCATACTAATAAAAACAAAGTTAGTTAATTCACCAAAGAGCCTCTAAATTATAAATTAATATGGCATAAAACTTTTCCTTTCAACATAAGACTTCTTTTTATTCCCTTATCTGCCATAATCTACTGTTATAACAGATAATCTGCTAATCTCAAATGATATTTATTTATTTTTTTTAAAGATTTTATTTTTATTTATTTGACAGAGAGAGAGACAGCCAGAGAGGGAACACAAGCAGGGGGAGTGGGAGAGGGAGAAGCAGGCTTCCCGCCAAGCAGGGAGACCAATGTGGGACTCGAGCCCAAGACCCTGGGATCATGACCTGAGCCAAAGGCAGACGTTTAACGACTGAGCCACACAGGTGCCCCTCAAATGAAATTTTAATACGAATACTTTTTTGAAACTTATGTATAAAAAAGTAACACTGTTAAAAAACAATTCTTATTTATAAAAACATTAAAAGTAAACCAATTCTAAAATAAATGCAATGATTAACATATTTCTGTCTTTAGCTAAATTCATCTCATGTGCAATGCTTATGATGGATGTTCTCTAGGTTATTTTGTTGATGGCATACTTAGAAAAACAACAGGGTAGATATAAACAAATTATATGCACGTGTAAATTAAGCCATGTGACAACTCTTAACACTCACATATTTTTATATGAGCTACATGTCATTTGATAAAATGTATATGATATAAAATATGTAAGATAATAACAATAATGATAGTTGGGAAAATAATCTTTACAGAGTGGTAAACTGTTCAGTGAACTGGAAGATCATCTGAATATGATCCTGTCCCCAGAAATTACTACAGAATAAATGAAGAGAGAGAGAGAGAGAGAGAGAAACAGAGAAAAAGACAGAGAGAGAGATGGGAGAGGAGTAGGAGGGGAAGAGGGAAGAAGGGAAAGAGAAATTGTGAGTGCAATAATTGTGAGGGAAATATTTTTATCCACCATACATGTTTGTTGAAGGAAATATTATCAGCTATGTGTTCAGATTCATGGCTGGTTTTCATTGGATGTAAGATTTCTCTGTTGATTTTATAAAGAAATATAATCATTGTTCCACAATACAAGAAAGAGAAAAGTACTTTGGACTTAAAATATTTATTTATTTTTTCTATAAAAAGACCTTAAAGACCATCACTACCAATGTCATTAATTTATAATAATGATGATAAAGGGAAATTGGTAGTTAAAACTTCAACTGGAGAACATCTTCCATAATTTTTTTTAAAAACTATAGTGCTGGCCTCTGGCCTTACTAGAGGAAATGTTATAGTTATTACTGACAGATACATTTCAGCTGAGAATTTTAAAAAATCCCACCAATTATGGAAATATAAAATTCATGAGTTTGTTCAAATCCTCTATTTCTTGACTTTCTAAGTGAATTCTAAGAAAGCACTGTTAAGTCAAGACAAAAAATAAAGATCAAGATCAGGAGCATATTAATCTAGAGTTCAATAATGACATAATTTCTAATGATAACTAATTACTCTAATTTTTAATTTCAAGTGAAATGGGTCTAACAGTTTAATAAAGAGTAAACTTCATTTTTACCCAACTGTTTTTGGATAAGATAAAACAACATAGACTTTACAAGAACTTACTGAAACCTGCAAATTTCTCAACAGATACATACATTCATTTTAAAAAATAGATTCTATTATGTGTCATGTATTTGGGTAGGTTTAGGCATTGAAAATTATATAAAATGGTCCTATCATTTAAAGAACTTAAAATTTAGACGGCTGTATAGTCAAGTAATCAGGATAATATCATATGCAAAGCTGATGGGAGTAAAGTGGGAAAGAATAGCTCATTACCAAAGAACATTGAGACATCTTTAGAAAAGAAGATGGTCTTTTAATTTGGCATTAAATCTGAAAATGTGTTAGGGAAGCAGAAAGAATATATCAAACTGAGAGATACCTATGTAGTAATTCATAAAAGGGACATGGCATGTTGAGACTATGGTACAAAGTAACATAACCTAAAGTGTATGTTTGAGGAGAGTGTGTTGAGCTGAGAAAGAAGATATTTAGCAGCTAGATTTCAATATATTTTCATCCTGTACTGGAGAGCCATTTCTTGGAAATTGTTAGATTCTCATGTTAGTGAAAATACTTGTAAAATTCAATTCTGAGTTAGTCTGGTTTAACAAGTCAATCCTCTGTATTAGTTCAGGATCATTTACAGAGTTACACTGTATGCAGTAATAAATATTTGTATTTTATTGTATTCTGTCTACCAATAAGCTGATAACTAAGAATTAAATTTTAAGCAGAATATTTGGGGAGCAGTTGAAGGATGGATTATAGAGGCATAAGAAGACTGGGTAGGAGAGATTTGTAATTGCTTAGGTAAAAGGAAATGCATAATGTATTTAGAAAAGGATTGTAAATAAAAGGAATTTTATTATTTTTTTATTTTTTTAAGATTTTATTTATTTATTTGAGAGAGAGAGAGAATGAGAGATAGAAAGCACGAGAGGGAAGAGGGTCAGAGGGAGAAGCAGACTCCCTGCTGAGCAGGGAGCCCGATGCGGGACTGGATCCCGGAACTCCAGGATCATGACCTGAGCCGAAGGCAGTCGCTTAACCAACTGAGCCACCCAGGCGCCCTGAGGTGGTGGTATTTTTGCAAACTAACAAAAAACACTAGTTTTCAGCCAATCTGTACTGTCTCGTAGAGCACAAAAGTAAAGATAAAGGGACTTGAGCACATCTGACCGAAACTTGGGCTGAGGTTTTGAATGATCATCACAAGGCAGTTTCTTCAAAGCAGACCCCCCCGGCTGAGCAGGGAGCCCGATGTGGGACTCGATCCGGGGACTCCAGGATCATGACCTGAGTAAATAAAAGGAATTTTAGAGGCAGGACCCTTTGACTATTGGGCGCCTCTTTATAAGTAGTGATAAGATTCAACAAAAACACTAGGGATTTTGACTTGGGCAGTCAGTTGGTTGATGATGCCATTCACAGAGAGGGAAGCATTAAGGACATACATGCTTAAAGAGGAAATTAATTAGCTCAGTGTTAAATATTTTGCATTGAGACACAGGGGAAATATTCAGTTGGAGATGCAACCATAGACGTATTGACTGAAAGATGAATGTTAAGTAGATTTCTCTACCTGTTCTTATTACATTTGTGGTTATACACATTTGAGATTGTGTCCAGAATAGTTCTCTGCTATATTTCTTCCTTCAAATAATAGCTCTTAACAGGTGCGGCAGTTTTATCAGCTACAGTAAACTTTTACAGTTTGCTAAAGGAGTTTTCTGTAGCTAGACTGCTTGAGATTAAAGTTAAACTAAATCACTTGCTAGTAATGGGAAGCTGAGTAGTTTGGCTAACCTCTCCATGCCTCAATTGTCTCATCTATAAGAGTAGTACTTATAACCTTCTTATGAAATGAATTAGTGCAGGGCGCCTGGGTGGCTCAGTTGGTTAAGCGACTGACTTCGGCTCAGGTCATGATCCTGGGGTCCCGGGATCGAGTCCCACATCGGGCTCCCTGCTCAGCAGGGAGTCTGCTTCTCCCTCTGACCCTCTTCCCTCTCATGCTCTCTATCTCTCATTCTCTCCCTCTCAAATAAATAAATAAAATCTTTAAAAAAAAAAAAAGAAATGAATTAGTGCAGTTTTTTATATGCATATAAATATAGTATACACACATATATTCCCCTAGCACAGTATATAACATATTTTAAGCATTGAATATTTACTATTATTATATCTTAGTTTTCTACTGGTCAATTGTTAGTAGCAGAAATATGGTGTCTTATTAGAAAGTACCTCACAGGCTCGGAAAATTGTTATCGCTAGATTAGTCAGAGTGCGTTGAAAATGTTTTTGTGTGATGTTATTATGCATCCAACTGGCCCTTTGAAAAAGTGAGATGACATATAGGAAGCTGGATTCATTTAAGTTGGGAAAAACCTACAGTTTAGCCTATAATGTCAATGAATCTATGAATCATTTCTTATTTCTTTTCACCACAACTTTTCCTATATTCAAGAGCACTGTTAGGTTGACCTTTCCACACTCTGATGCAAATGAAATCAGTTTCTGAGAGGAGGGATTGGCTTTCTCTGTTCCACAGTCCACTATCCCCCAGAGAAAAAAAAATCTCTGAGACAGCTCTGGTACAGTAGTAGGGGCAATGATGGGCTTCTATTTGAGTGACAAGCCTGCTTTAGGAGCTGAGTGCACCGTGGTTGGTGGTGTAAGAACCCGAGGTCTCTCCTGTTTACCTCTCAAGGTGTGAAATCCATCAACCCACAAGCCAAGAGTTGTGTAAATGGGCCCCCAGTATTGCTGCTGACACTGCACTTAAGGTAGAGCCTCTGTCCCATGGCTGGGGGCTGTGAGGAAGAACAGAGCCCCTACTCCCCTGCCGCCCTCCTCTGGACCTTGAATTCAACAACACGCAGCTGTGGGCAAGATGAAAATTTTTTTGTCCTGCTTCTTCAGGGAGATAGCCTTCAGTTGGGAACAGGGAGCAGAGGCAGGGAGGCTTAGGCTCTTGGCCGTACCTCTCTGGAGCAGAATTTCTGTCTCACCGGGGCAGGATATAGGATAGAGGTATTGATTCAAATTTCACAGACTCTCATAGTTCTTACCAAGTTGTCATAGATTTTATTGAATACATTTTTTTCTTTATTGGTTATATGCTATTAGGGCCATTTCCAGAGACTTTCAATGGCTGTTTTTGTTTTATTTTGTTTTACTTTTTAAAGATTTTCACTAGTTTCAATGAGAAGCTGGGGTGCTGATCTCCTCCCTCTTGCCATCCCACTTTAGTCTTGAACTTAAATCTCATTTTCCATATCTATTTTATCAGATAATCCATATCTTAGGGACTGTCAGATGTTTCCCCAGTCTTGAAATACTATAATTACCTATTTGGATATTGTTTCATGATATGTGATCTTTTGAAGACCTGAAAGGGGAAAAAGTGGTGAACAGTAGGGTTTTACTACCAAAAATCCATCAAAATCCTCAATATTTGAATGATGTCATGATTAGAAGCCATGATAACAATTGTTATTTCTAGGCATGAAGGGTGTATACCTCATAGAAGTTTAAAGAAAGTTTATGAGTTAAGTGTATTGGAAACTCAAACTCTGACTTTCCCTTGATAGGCACCAATGAAGGATGTATGGAGGTCTCTGATTGCATTTATTCCAGTCAAAAGACTAGCCACAATGTATTTTCACAATTTCCCCAAATTGGTTGAGGTATATTCTCTTCATGCAAGGAGAAAAGGAAGCATCATGGGAATACTACACTTTTAGAATATGGATCAATTTTCCTGCTATGTCAAGGTCATTGTGAATGTCATCTTCTGAGAGAACACTACTGTATGAAATATATTTGAGGATATTTTCAAAAGCTCTACCTTCTTATTTCTTATTGATCTGAGTGGTTAGGCAAGCTAATTGTATACTTGTAACAGTATACTGCTAATATCATTCTTAGTAAGTTATTAACGCTAAATAATTGCTTTAATTGCAGTATACTTTATAAGTGGTACTATTTAACATTTCTTAACTGGCTTAATCAACTTACTGCCTTTTCCAAGGACAAAATTAAAACCTGTAGAAATGTGGCTCTTATAAAAATCCCAAATCAATTTTGATGTAAAAGATTGTGGCAGGGACACATCAGAATTTAAGTATACCGTATATTATAAACTCAAAATATCAGTGGTATTTCTGATAACATGAGACAAAACTTGCATGAGGCTCAAAAAAACCCTGAAAATGTTATTACCATTTAAATTAGATTCGAAAACTTTTTTACACCAACATCCAAATCATATTTTCATTCTCATTAGTAACACCTTGTATTTTAACTCAAACCTTAGTAATTACCTGAAGAAAAAAATATATATAACAAATTGATTTTGAGAGAAATAGATTTTCCAAACAGAATTCTATGTGAAACAATGGTATATGGAATCTAATTATCCATATTTTACTTGGCAAGAAGAATGAAACTATAATTTAATGGCTGCAATGTGTTTTTTTGTTGTTGTTTATCTACCATAATGTCAAATATATATGAATCCCATTTTATTTCTTCAAAACTATAGCCCAATGGGGAAAAAACAATCATATATCTCTAATACTGAATTGTAAGTAATAGGAATAAGTTTTTTCCTCTTATCTGTGGAAACCAGGATTTAATATTTGACAGTATTTATAGTTTTTTATTTTTAAGAATTTGTTTCTGAGCTAAAATTATAATTTTTGGTGTGTCTCCAATTTTATATTTCTTTAACAACAATTACTTTAAGTGATATGTCACAGTAATCTATAAAAATCATTTCTAGTGACATAGTTCCTCTATGGTTTACAAATAAATATTTAAAATAACACTTTTATGAGGGAAAATCATCATTCTAATACAACTGCAGTGGTTTATTTAGGGTAGGCTAATTTAATTAGTAAGCTGTTAAAGTCCTACTCACTCATTAAATATTGTGATTTATGCACGCAGAACTATAATTTTTTTCTCAAAATGTTATGTCAGCCTCATCATTTGAAGCTCCTATTTTTAATAGTGTGCAAGATGGAAGGATTTAAAAGGCTAATATAAAATAGGAACAAATAAAAAATATGTGTAGGACAAATAAATAAATACATATATGTAACATAAGAGAAAACTTTATTATAACGACATTTTATATTTTATGGCTTTTTTTGAATTTTTAAATATATTTTACATATGAAAACCCGAGGATTGCTGTGTTTATTTTAAAAGTAAGAGTACTAAAGCAAAGTGTTAAAAGTATTTTGTCTAACATCAGAAGTTCATTTATAGGGGCCAAATGAGAAATCTAGAAGTTCAGATTTTTCATTTTCTTTTCACAGTTCCATGTTGCTTCCCAAGCAATAATTGGTAAAAAGTGCAAGTGCAGTTTTTATGTGTCAACCATCTTATTGCAACAACTCTAAGACGCAGTAAATGTATTTGACAGTCTTCATGACAATTTACTGAAATGTCTTCTTTAAAAGACCTAAGCATTTTGATCATATAAACTGAATCATTTATTTTTCTGTATAACTGAAATATTAAAATCATATTATTCTTTAAACTGCCTACATTAACATTTGATGAAAGATGGAATAATAATGTACTATTTTACATTATTCTGTCTGTATTATGACAAAATACATTTTGGTCACTTCTTATTCTTACCCAAGTACTCTATTGTGATTGATGAACTATAAAGTTCAGTAGTTTTTTAATCACTGAAATAAGTCTAAAATTGTTATTTATATTAGGTTGAAGGGAATTAAATTAAGGATGAATTAACCTTGAGTCTTCCCTTTTGAAATAATAAATTAAGCATTGGAAAATGGGGAGAAAAAACGTATATGGACTACATTAAGCAAGTGAACTTGAAATGTTAGTATGCTGTTTACCCATCTGGTAATGAGTGTGTGTGTGTGTGTGTGTGTGTGCGCGTGCGTGCACGCACGCTTCCCTCAGAGGTGATTACCTCTGTTAGCCCTTGGAACAAGAAAAACCAATGGCCATTTAAGTTTACTGATTCACTTTTGGAAAAATGAAAGTAAAAGAAAACACAACTAATTTGCTCTAATATTTGGAAGTACTCATAATGTGCTTTTTATGGATTCTTATGTATCAAGCATAGAAACTGATCGACAGGGATTAATTTTCATAATAAAGAATATGGATACAGTAGGGTAGCTTAGTGAAACAATTTCATATTCCTGAGATTCTGGGAGTTTGAAATATTTTATCAGTCAATATAAAACTTACAATGAGTTTGAAATATTTTATCAGTCAATATGAAACTTAAAATGATGAACAACTTAAGCATCTTTTCAAGGAAATGAACATGTTATTGCAAGAATTAGGTCCTAAATCCTTATTAATTTTGTACTTTTTGTAACTCTTTTTTAAAAGAAAAAGATGTATTTCAATTAAGTAAAATAACTTAGTAATAATAAAATATTTATATAGTCATATGGAATATAGCTATTGACCATAAAAGTGTTTCAATGAATGGTGGTACATTTAATAGAGCAGTATTTTATTTTATTTTATATTTTAATTTTTTTAAAAGGTTTTATTTATTTATTTCAGAGAAAGAGAGAGCATAAGCAGGGGGAAGGCCTAGAGGGGGAGGGAGAAGCAGGCTCCCTGATGAGCAGGGAGCCTGATGCTGGGCTCAATCCCAGGACCCTGAGATCATGACCAGAGCCAAAGTCAGACGCTTAACAAACTGAGCCACCTAGGCACCCCAGCAGTATTTTATTTTTACTCCAATTTTTATATTTGTTCAACCTCCTTAAAACTATATTTACACAGTACAAAATTTATAGTTGATAAGTTCCCTTGCTTTTACTGAAGTCTGGGTTGGGAGAGGGTTGCAGTGAGCCTGTGCAGGCAAGAGAATTTCAGTTAGTAAAGAAGAGATTTTCTTACTTACATAGGATCACCCAATTCTTGGGCTCTCTGTCAAGGTTCTGATAGAGATCTAATGATGGGCTGCCTGTCAATGACAATAATTTTTAGCTTCTGTAATATAAATATCTTACTCCTTATCCATTGCTCTCTTACATTCCTCATTTTCATTCCAAAAATTGTGGTCATAATGGTGATTGTTAATAATATGCTAATACCCTTCTACTTTCACATGCTTCCTAATTCTTTTAAATGTTCTTGCATTTCTAATTTCAAAGCAGAATAATCAGTTATTTCTGAATCTCCAGGTTAGATATTTCTATTGAGTACTCTAAAAATGCCTATTTCTACTGAGTATTCTAAAATACTTCTATGGCCTCTTTCCATTTTTTGTATACAAACTAGGAAGGGTCCTTTCTCCTGTCAAAGAGCATGTTCTGTACACATTTAGATCTTTCTCAAAAAAAAAAAATAGGCTTCCTTTAAAATTCTGTCTTCCCCCCAAAAAATATAAAATAAAATAAAATTTTGTCTTTCTCTTGCATTATTAAGTTTATTCTTTTCTGAATACTTCCAGTTAACATATAAAGAGTGTAATATCTTATATCTTACATCATAAAAAATCTTATTGTTCTATAAATTTTTATCCATTTTGTAGATACATGAAGTACATATTTATATAGTAAAATTATCATTCACCTCTTTTGAAATGTTTTATAATTGTGATGTTTACACATCTTTACATTCCATTCATTCTTTAAATTTGTCCTGATTTCTAAACCTACATTTAGTAAAGTTTCTATTACCATTATAATGACATCCAAGTAGATAAATCCAAGCAGCACATTTTTTCTCTTTATTGTACTCATCTTGGCTTCTCTGACACAGTCTCCTGATATTGCTCCTTATTCCCTGAAGATTCTTTTCTTTTTATTTCCTTTACCAATTTTATCTTTTTCATAAGTACTCATTCTATGTCTCTTCCTCGATGCCTATCCTTTATCTGTCTATCTATCTAATCATCTATGCCTCCTAAATGGTGGCTCCATATTTCTTCAGCATAGCCACCCAGTGTTTCCAGCTGAGAAGCAAGTATGACATCAAAGTGTCAGAATGTGCCTTACAAATATGTTATCATATTGATATATCTGCTTTTTCTTTCAACCTAAAGCAAACAGGTCCATTCCATTTGTGCCCCCAGGTTAGTGGTCCACTCATTCGTGTCTCTATTAATGAGTTAGAAGTTCAGGCTAATGTCTTGGCCTGATTCAAAAAGCCACTTCCCGGAAGGGGTGGAGCAAGATGGCGGAGGAGTAGGAGACCTAGATTTCGTCTGGTCTCAGGAATTCAGCTGAATAGGGATCAAACCATTCTGAACAACTACGAACTCAACAGGAGATCGAAGAGGAGAGTAGCAACAACTCTCTGAACAGACAAGCGACCACTTACTGGAAGAGTCATATTTTATCCCTTCATAGGAGTTACCCTTATTTTACCCATATATATATATATATATATATATATATATATATATATATATATATATATAACTTGCCTCTCTTTTAAAATTTTGAGATACAGTTTCTTCTAACAGATCAAAATATACCCTAAATCACTAGTGTATGGCTTTGTTCTAGCCTCCTGCCTGATCACATTCTCTCCCTTTTTTCTTTTTTTTTTAATCTTCTTCTTTCTTTTTTCAAACAACTTATCTTATCAATTCCTTTTATAAAATCTTTTATAATTTTCATCTTTACAGTCATCTTCCATCCCTTCATTGTATCAACCCTTATTTTGTACATATATGTCTTTCTTCCTTTAAAATTTAGGAGGCACTTTTTTCTAACAGACCAAAATACGCCCAAAATCTAGTGTGTGGCACTGATCTATGCATTACCCTGATCATATTTGATCATATTCTGCTTTTTCTGTATTGTTCTGTTTTTGTTTTTATCTTTTGCTTTTCTTTTTTTTTTTCTCTTTCTTTTTTCTTTCTTTCCCTTTCTTTTCCCCTGGTTTCAGGTCTTTTCTGATTTGTATACAGTATATTTGCTGGGGACATTGTTAACCTGTTAGGGTTTTGTTCTCTTATTCATCTATTCTCCTCTGGACAAAATGACAAGACGGAAAAAATCACCTCAGCAAAAAGAACAAGAGGTAGTACCGTCAGCCAGGGACCTACTCAATACGGACATTAGTACGATGCTGGACCTAGAGTTCAGAATCATGACTTTAAAGATACTAGCTGGGCTTGGAAAAAGCGTGGAAGTTATTAGAGAAAACCTTTCTGGAGAAATAAAAGAACTAAAATCTAACAAAGTGGAAATCAAAAAGGCTATTAATGAGGTGCAATCAAAAATGGGGGCACTAACTGCTAGGATAAATGAGGCAGAAGAGAGAATTAGTGATATAGAAGACAAAGTGAGGGAAAATAAAGAGGCTGAGAAAAAGAGAGACAAAGAACTACAGGCTCACGAGGGCAGAATTCGAGAGATAAGCGATATGATAAGATGAAACAACATTAGAATAATTGGGATCCCAGAAGAAGAAGAAAGAGACAGTGGGGCAGAAGGTATATTGGAGCAAATAATAGCAGAGAATTTCCCTAATGTGAGGAAGGAAACAGGCATCAAAATCCAGGAGGCACAGAGAACCCCTCCTAAAATTAATAATAATAGGTAAACACCCCAACATCTAATAGTAAAACTTACGAGCCTCAGAGACAAAGAGAAAATCCTGAAAGCAGCTCGGGAGAAGAGATATGTAACCTACAATGGTAGAAATATTAGATTGGCAACAGACATATCCACAGAGACCTGGCAGGCCAGAAAGGAATGGCAAGATATCTTCAGAGCACTAAACGAGAAAAATATGCAGCCAAGAATACTATAACCAGCTAGGCTATCATTGAAAATAGAAGGAGAGATAAAAAGCTTCCAGGACAAACAAAAACTAAAGGAATTTGCTGTCACGGCCCGCGTACAAGGTCGAACAGGGATGAGGGCAAGAGAATGAAACATAAAAGTATGGGAACAGGAGGGTTGCCCACGGGGATGCCGCGAGCAACAACTTTATTCTTACTTACACACTTTATATAAGTTCAGATTATATAACAATAGGACATAAACAAGTTCCACAGGTTCCTCCCTGCCCTCTCCTGGCTCCGTCCCGAGTTTTTGGTTCAAGGCCAGGTTCCTCAAGCGCATAGTTTCTTCCCATGCCTTCAAAGGGCCCGGTGCGCTATTTTTCAGGGCTTATCAATAACACTGTGGTTTTCTTAGCCTAAATATAACTCGGGCTAGCCAGTACCACATGTTCTTGTATGGGGGCAGTCAGGTGGCCATGGTTCAAAGGGATCAGGGAGCCTTTGCTCTACCCGATTAACCCCTTTGTTGCTCATGGCTCCCGACAATTTGCAAACATGAAACCAGCCCTACAAGAAATATTGAAAGGGGTCCTCTAAGCAAAGAGAGAGCCTAAAAGCAGCATAGATCAGAAAGGAACACAGACAATATACAGTCACAGTCACCTTAGAGGCAATACAATGGCACTAAATTCATACCTTTCAATAGTTACCCTGAATGTAAATGGGTTAAATGCCCCAATCAAAAGACACAGGCTATCAGATTGGATTAAAAAACAAGACCCATCAATATGCTGTCTGCAAAAGACTCATTTTAGACCCCAGGACACCCCCAGATTGAAAGTGAGGGGGTGGAAAACCATTTACCATGCTAATGGACAGCAAAAGAAAGCTGGAGTGGCAATCCTTATATCAGACAAATTAGATTTTAAAACAAAGACTGTAATAAGAGATGAGGAAGGACACTATATCGTACTTAAAGGGTCTATCCAACAAGAAGATCTAACAATTGTAAATATCTATGCCTCTAACATGGGAGCAGCCAATTATATAAAGCAATTAATAACAAAAGCAAAGAAACACATTGACAACAATACAATAATAGTGGGGGACTTTAACATCCCCCGACTGAAATGGACAGATCATCTAAGCAAAAGCTCAACAAGGAAATAAAGACTTTAAATGACACACTGGACCAAATGGACTTCACAGACATATTCAGAACATTCCATCCCAAAGCAATGGAATACACATTCTTCTCTAGTGCCCATGGAACATTCTCCAGAATTAATCACATCCTAGGTCACAAATCAGGTCTCAACCGGTACCAAAATTTGGGATTGTTCCCTGCATATTTTCGGACCACAATGCTTTGAAACTAGAACTCAATCACAAGAGGAAAGTCAGAAAGAACTCAAATACATGGAGGCTAAAGAGCATCCTACTAAAGAATGAATGGGTCAACCAGGAAATTAAAGAAGAATTAAAAAAATTCATGGAAACCAATGAAAATGAAAACACAACTGTTCAAAATCTTTGGGATACAGCAAAGGCAGTCCTGAGAGGAAAGTATATAGCAATACAAGCCTTTCTCAAGAAACAAGGAAGGTCTCAAATACACACCCTAACCCTACACCTAAAGGAGCTGGAGAAAGAACAGCAAATAAAGCCTAAACCCAGCAGGAGAAGAGAAATAATAAAGATCAGAGCAGAAATCAATGAACTAGAAACCAAAAGAACAGTAGAACAGATCCACGAAACTAGGAGCTCGTTCTTTGAAAGAATTAACAAGATTGATAAACCCCTGGCCAGACTTATCAAAAAGAAAAGAGAAAGGACCCAAATCAACAAAATCATGAATGAAAGAGGAGAGATCACAACCAACACCAAAGAAATGCAAACAATTATAAGAACATATTTTGAGCAACCCTATGCCAGGAAATTAGATAACCTGGAGGAAATGGGTGCATTCCTAGAGATGTATCAACTACCAAAACTGAACCAGGAAGAAATAGAAAACCTGAGCAGACCTATAGCCACTAAGGAAATTGAAGCAGTCATCAAAAATCTCCCAAGAAACAAAAGCCCAGGGCCAGATGGCTTCCCAGGGGAATTCTATCAGACATTTAAAGAAGAATTAATACCTATTCTCCTGAAACTGTTCCCAAAAATAGAAATGGAAGGAAAACTTCCAAACTCATTTTGTAAGGCCAGGATTACCTTGATCCCAAAACCAGACAAAGACCCCATCAAAAAGGAGAATTACAGACCTATATCCTTGATGAACATGGATGCAAAAATTCTCACCAAAATACTAGCCAATAGGATCCAACAGTGCATTGAAAGGATTATTCACCATGACCAAGTGGGATTTATCCCTGGGCTGCAAGGATGGTTCAACATCCGCAAATCAATCAATCAACGTGATACAATACATTAACAAAAGAAAGAAAAAGAATCATATGATCCTCTCAATAGATGCAGAAAAACCATTTGACAAAGTACAGCATCCTTTCTTGATCAAAACTCTTCAGAGTATAGGGATAGATGGTACATACCTCAATATCATAAAAGCCATCTATGAAAAACCTACAGCAAATATCATTCTCAATGGGGAAAAGCTGAGAGCTTTTCCCCTAAGGTCAGGAACGTGGGAGGGATGTCCACTATCACCACTGCTATTCAACATAGTATTAGAAGTCCTAGCCATAGCAATCAGACAACAAAAAGAAATCAAAGGCATCCAAATCGGCCAAGAGGAAGTCAAACTCTCACTCTTTGCAGATGATATGATACTGTATGTGGAAAACCCAAAAGACTCCACCCCAAAACTGCTAGAACTCATACAGGAATTCAGTAAAGTAGCAGGATATAAAATCAATGCACAGAAATCAGTGGCATTTCTATACACCAACAACAAGACAGAAGAGAGACAAATCAAGGAGTTGATCCCATTTACAATTGCATCCAAAACCATAAGATACCTAGGAATAAATTTAACCAGAAGCAAAGGATCTGTACTCAGAAAAGTATAAAATACTCATGAAAGAAATTGAAGAAGACACAAAGAAATGGAAAAACGTTCCATGCTCATGAATTGGGAGAACCAACATTGTGAAGATGTCAATGGTACCTAGAGCAATCTACACATTCAATGCAATCCCCATCAAAATACCATCCACTTTTTCCAAAGAAATGGAACAAATAATCCTAAAATTTGTATGGAACCAGAAGAGACCCCGAATAGCCAGAGGAATGCTGAAAAAGAAAAGCAAAGCTGGCGGCATCACATTTCCGGACTTCCAGCTCTATTACAAAGCTGTCATCATCAAGACAGTATGGTACTGGCACAAAAACGGACACATAGATCAATGGAACAGAATAGAGAGCCCAGAAATGGACCCTCAACTCTATGGTCAACGTATCTTTGACAAAGCAGGAAAGAATGTCCAATGGCAAAAAGACAGTCTCTTCAACAAATGGTGTTGGGAAAATTGGACAGCCACATGCAGAAGAATGAAACTGGACCATTTCCTTACACCACACACAAAAATAGACTCCAAATGGTTGAAAGACCTAAACGTGAGACAGGAATCCATCAAAATTCTAAAGGAGAACACAGGTAGCAACCTCTTCGACCTCAGCCGCAACAACGTCTTCCTAGAAACATCGCCAAAGGCAAGGGAAGCAAGGGCAAAAATGAACTATTGGGATTTCATCAAGATAAAAAGTTTTGCACAGCAAAAGAAACAGTGAACAAAACCAAAAGACAATCGACAGAATGGGAGAAAATATTTGCAAATGACATATCAGATAAAAGGCTAGTATCCAAAATCTATAAAGATCTTATCAAACTCAACACCCAAAGAACAAATAATCCAATCAAGAAATGGGCAGAAGACATGAACAGATATTTTTCCAAAGAAGACATCCAAATGGCCAACAGACACATGAAAAAGTGCTCAACATCGCTCAGCATCAGGGAAATCCAAATGAAAACCTCAATGAGATACCACCTCACACCAGTCAGAATCGCTAAAATTAACAAGTCAGGAAACGACAGATATTGGCGGGGATGTGGAGAAAGGGGAACCCTCCTACACTGTTGGTGGGAATGCGAGCTGGTACAACCCCTCTGGAAACAGTATGGAGGTTCCTTAAACAGTTGAAAATAGAGCTACCATACGATCCAGCAATTGCACTACTGGGTATTTACCACAAAGATACAAATGTAGGGATCCAAAGGGGTACGTGCACCCCAATGTTTATAGCAGCAATGTCCACAATAGCCAAACTGTGGAAAGAGCCAAGATGTACATCGACAGATGAATGGACAAAGAAGAAGTGGTATATATACACAATGGAATATTTTGCAGCCATCAAAAGGAATGAGATCTTGCCATTTGCAACAACATGGATGGAACTGGAGGGTGTTATGCTGAGTGAAATAAGTCAATCAGAGAAAGACATGTATCCTATGACCTCACTGATATGAGGAATTCTTAATCTCAGGAAACAAACTGAGTGTTGCTGGAGTGGTGAGGGGTGGGAGGGATGGGGTGGCTGGGTGATTGACATTGGGTAGGGTATGTGCTATGGTGAGCACTGTGAATTGTGCAAGACTGTTGAATCACAGATGTGTACTTCTGAAACAAATAATGCAACATATTTTAAGAAAAAAGAAAAAGAAGGAGATAGCAGGAGGGGAAGAATGAAGGGGAGTAAGTCAGAGGGGGAGATGAACCAGGAGAGACAATGGACTCTGAAAAACAAACTGAGGGTTCTAGAGGGGAGGAGGGTAGGGGGATGGGTTAGACTGGTGATGGGTATTAAAGAGGGCACGTTCTGCGTGGAGCCCTGGGTGTTATGCACAAACAATGAATCATGGAACACTACATCAAAAACTAATGATGTAATATATGATGATTAACATAACAATAAAAAATAAAAAAAAAGCCACTTCCCATTTTAAAAGTGGAGAACTGGCATGCCTGCATGGCTCAGTTGGTTAAGTGCCTGTCTTCAGCTCAGGTCATGATCCTGGGGTCCTGGTGTTGAGCCCCACATCAAGCTCCATATCAGGGTCCTTGCTCAGCGGGGATCCTGCTTCTCCCTCTGCCTCTGCCTGCCCCTCCCCCTGTTTGTGCTCTCTCTCTCTCTGATAAATAAATAAAATTAAAAAAATAAAAGTGGAGAACTAAGACTGTGAACGAAATAACAATATTATTACGTCAGATGAGAATTGGTATTTTTTTATATTCTTAGACTTAAGATGTAAACTGTGCAAGCTTTTTTTTTTTTTCCTATTATATAAGTAGCTTTAAATAAGCTCAGCTTGTGCAAGAAGAACTTTGGCCTGTGGTATTAAAACTGCAAATGTGGTCTAAAGCATTCTTAGGTGAAGTGACCTGGGATCATAAATTCTAAGATTAGACATGGTCAAAATTGATTATAACTGAAATGTGGCCCACTAATACTAAAGATCATTGTTCCATTGATAACCTTATAGTCCTGAAATCACGCAAAAACAGTGGTTGGTTTTTATCCTTTCACACATTCATGTTGTTGCATTCATAAGGCACTTGAGATTTAAATGGCATTGCTATTCCACTTGCTTGTCTTCCTGAGATTACAGAATGCCTCAATTTCCATTCTCTTCACTTTGAGCACATTAAAAACCTTTATATATTTCCCATAACAACAGCCATAGGAAGCATCATTCTCCATGTCAGAGGTCTTAATCCTGAAAGTCAGGGCAGAGTGCAAACCAAGATTATGCATTTGGAGCTACCACTACAGGAATCATTTTTGAGTTCTATAAATGCCAAACTTCCTCTGTCAACGACTGTCATGTAAGCAAAATAAACACAAGGCACATAATAGTGTTGGCTTCAGCTTTCACAGATAGCATTTGCAAAACTAAATTCATATTCATATTCATACCCTGTTTTTATTTAAAATAGATACTAATCACAAAAATAGAATGACCACTGCTGACTTTTAGTTTTCAATCCAAAAAATAAATTGTGACATTTTAAATGTATGTCTATCACTATCCTATAATTTACAAACAGATTGACAAGATTTATTTCCCTTAGATTTTTTTCTCAAAGAGCAAGACTTTTCCAGTAATGTTAAAGTATGCTTGAAAGCAATAATCTGTCTTAAAGTTAGCATGTGATACAGCCTCTCTAATTTTCAACAGAATCTCTGAAGTCAGATAAAAAGGAGAAAAAATATATAATATAATATTAGGTTGAGATAAATCAACTCTTTTACAGCTGTCTGGAAAGAGGAAATTTACTTAATGCAAGGATAGTAGAACTTGACCAAGAGAAAGAACTGAACGCTCACTGTGCTCTTTGGCATAAAGCAAACATCCTGGCATAAAATTAGAACCATTTGTCTATCTTCAGTTTCTATAGCCCTGTGGGAAAGATCTCTTTGCTGTTCTTTTTCCAGTGTGGGTGCTTCATTTTCAAGTAGCCATAGCAATATGTTCCCTCCTTGTTATCAGAACTTTTGATATAACAAGCTGGAGCACAGAACATTTAGATAATATATGGTATAAAATTAATGTGGGGTTTAGTAGGAAAGTAGAGGTAGAGGACTAACAAAATATTTCAAGTTGGTAGTAAAATTCCCATAATTAAAGCACAAACATAAATTTGGAAAAGGAGTTCTGAGAGCTGAGGAATTGGGGATTGCAGTGGGTTATGTCCCTGATTTTTTTTCAGTGCCAAATAAGCGACAGTATTAGAACACATTCTCATCTAAAATTAGCAAGTTAAACTAAATAAATTCAGATGTTGAACACTGGGCTGACAACTATAGACAACAGTATTCAGGCAGGAGGGAAGGGCAGGGTGGACGGAGCAAGGCCAAAGGAAATCCCTCCTCTGCCCACTAGCAGTCATGAAAACACATTAGACTTCTACTCACGATGCCATAACACACACAAAGGAAAAAAAAAATGCCATGCAAGGAAGAAAAATTTATAGTAAAACCTCAGACTTAACAGCATAAATCCTTAAAGTATTTCTCAAATTAAATAGAAGAAAGTATAAAAACTATTTATTATCCTAATAGGAAAAAAGTGTGTTTTTTTTTTTTTTTTTGAGAAACTGCAGCAGAATGATATGTAAAAGATAAAGGGGAGAAAGCTAATGGGAAATACCACAGTATAAAATATAATGCAGGGGTAAATATGACAAGGAAGGACTGAAGAGAAACTTAAAAGGTAATAGTAGATTTTTAATACATAATGAAGAAAATAAAAAGGTGAATTTTTAAGTGGAAAAACCCAATCAGTTATGTATAGAACAAATTTAATAAGATATTCTAAAATGTAGAGAAGAACAGAGGAGTCATAGAAGAGAGACATGAAGACAATGGTCAACTTGGCAAAACATTACTGAGCATATCATAATTGGCTACAAAAAGATACAGAAATGTTTATTAAAATAATAATGCAACCAAAAACAACACTAACTGTAAGCCAAGGAAAGAAAAGAAGCAGATTCTATTAAGGATGTTTCAAAACAGAGAAAGGATTCTCCAGGGAAAAATAACTGTATATAATTTTTTCGAGTTGCGAAAGATAAAACCAAAATATATGTTTCTTCTTCAATTTGAATATCATATAAGAAATTTTTTAAAGCTTTTGACATTTATTTCAAAAATGACACATAATGTAAACAATATAAAAAATAGAAAAGGAACATAAGCAAAACCTGAAAATTTCCATTCTTGCCTTCGTGTATTTCCTACTCCAAGACTCAGCATGAGAAGCTAATGATGATCCTAAATGTATATTCATTAGTACTACATGGTAGAGAAGACATAAAAAGAAAACTCAACTGTAATTGACCTAAACAAAAAAGAGAACTTTTTGACTCATGTAACTGAAAAATCCAGGTGGTATTCTGGAACTTTAAGTGAGGTTTGATTAAATGCCTCCCAAAGTACTAAGAACTTCATTTCTTGGCCTCTATGCTCTTCTCAGTATCAGCAAAATTCAGGGAACACACAGGGTGAGTAGCTCTAGGCTTTTCCTTAGTGTTCAAAAATACTGTTGAAGGTGTGGAACTTATCTCCAAACTCTGTGTTTTCATATGTAAGACAGTGTCTTTTTTAGGTTCAGAGGAAAAAGTAGACTTTTGTTTTTGTCTTTGTTTTTAAACAGCAGTATCTGCAAAAGCCTTATTTTCCTAACTGACTCTCTTTAGATTAGGTGCACGTATCCAAACAAATGGTAGAGTGAGAATAAAACTCACCGACTGCCATAAATATAGAGACCATATGTCACAATTTGCTGGGGCAGTTTTGAGGTTTGCTGGGAGAGCTATGGCTATACTTTTATTAGACATAATTATTAATAGTGTCCCCTCTCACTCTGAAACATATCCAGGTTTGAATGATAAATTACATGGACATTTGGCTTAAATCAAAAGGCTCACCCTTGGAACAAAAACAAAACATATGACTGGGAAATTTGGAAGCGTGCTAGAAGTCAGCACCACCAGGACATAATAAGTGTGACCTTACAGTCTTCTTTTTTTTTTTAAGATTTTATTTATTTATTCATGAGAGACAGAGAGAGAGAGAGAGAGAGAGAGAGAGAGAGGCAGAGGGAGAAGCAGGCTCCCAAGGAGCAGGGAGGCCGATGCGGGACTTGATCCCAGGACCCTGGGATCAGGACCTGAGCCGAGGCAGATGCTTAACCATCTGAGCCACCCAGGCGCCCCTTACAGTCTTCTTCTCTATGAATTTAGAAAGAGATAGATACACATATACACCTTTTAATATGAATGGCACCATATTGTGTATTACCATGTAATTACTAATAATGTTTAGCAATATGTCCTCAAAATTTTTCCATGTCAGCATAGTTGGCTTGATTTCATTTTGTCCTAAGAGCTTCATATTACTGCATACTATAGTTAAACCAAATTTATTTAACCCATGTCCTACTGGTAGATATTATTTATAAGATTCTTCATATTATTTTTAAAAGAATGAAGCAATGTTTGATCATATGGATGCTTTTTATGCTCATATGTATTTCTTTAAATTAGATTCATAGAAATGATGGGTCAAAGGGTATACTTAGGGTTGATATTTAATAATGCATTGCCTTACCTAAAGGTTTAATAAATTTGTATGTCTAATGTGTATTAGTAAGTATCATTTTACATCCTCACCAACATTTAATATTATTGATCATTTCAATTTTCTTAATTGGTGGGCACAAATCCATATTCATTTTTTTCATTTCAATGATTAGTAGTAAGATTAAGCACTTTTAAAATATAGTAAATGCCAATTCATATCATTTGTCTATTAATCTATTTTTTAGTTTCCTTCTCCTTACAGGTTTGAGGAGCTCTTTGTTCTCTATCCAATTTCTTTGCCTTATACATATGCTGTAAATATATTCCTAGACCTGCTGTTTGCTCTATAAACATGTTCTTAGTTTCTTTTGTAATACAGATTTTTGTTTTGAAGTCAAATATGTCAGCCATTTTCAGTATGGCTACTGTATATTTGACCCTGCCTACTTAAAAATTATAAAAATTATTATTTTCTTAAGATGATAAAAATTATTCTCCACCCTAAAATCTGGATTAATATAATGTGAAAAAGGAATATATTTGAATTCCAAAAAACAGCGAAAAAGTAAAATATTGAAACTGAAAATATTAGGGGCACCTGGGTGGCTCAGTCATTAAGCGTCTGCCTTTGGCTCAGGTCATGATCCCAGGGTCCTGGGTTCCAGCCCCACATCGGGCTCCCTGCTCTGCGGGAAGCCTGCTTCTCCCCTTCCCACTGCCCCTGCTTGTGTTCCCTCTCTTGCTGTGTCTCTCCCTGTCAAATAAATAAATAAAATCTTAAAAAAACATTGAAAATATAAAAAATATATCATTTTTACCAGCACAATTCATTCAAGACCTTATCATCACTTCTCCTACATTTGAACTTATAATTTCATTCATCAAATTCCCTGAACATTTCTTTTGTATCTTGATTGCAATTCTGTGAAGCATATAGATTATTTTGGTTAGAAGTGATATTTTACAATATTGAATTTCCTCATGCACGAACATGAGATTGTGTCCCATTTTATCTTTGTTTATTTTTACCATTTTTGTCCTCTACTAAAGTATACAATTTTAGAGGTCCAATGAAGTTCTTCTCAGATTTACACTTTGGTATTTCATAGGTTTTATAGCATACTATGTTATTTCAACACATTTCCTATTATTTTTTGCAATAAATATTTCATTTAAAATTTTAATGTAATATACACTTGACCTCTCATTAATTCTAGAATCTTTCCAGTGTCCTTCTTGTATATTCTAGGTAGAGGGTCATGTTAACTATTAATAATGACTATTTAATTTCTTCCTTGCCAAAGTACATTGTATATTATCAGTTGGAGGTTCTATCATTATCTTGCTTTTGATTTTAGAAGAGATTCTTCTAATATTTCATGATTAAGTATGCTGTGTTTGGAAATATATAATTTAGCAGGGCAGGAAAACATTTAATAAATTATGATATAAGTAATATTTAATTACAATTTTGATTCATCTTTAATGTTTGTAATATAATATTCAATGAAGAATTTAGGTAAGATACCACTTCTGTAAAACATATTAATTGGAATTATTTTATACTTGTGTGGGAGTGTGCCCATGTGTATAAACACAAACTTGGAAAGAAATTCAGAAAAATATCACTGGAAACTACGAGATAGAATAATTGAATGAATAACATTTTTTTCTTAGTACAATTCTCTCTTTTGACATCTTTTGAAATAATTATATATGATTTTATAATAGAAAAGAAAGAAGTCAATGTTCTCTTTAATACTCAATGTAGAATAGAGATAATAGACATCTCCAAGCATTATAGATTAATATAATTTATATATAATAAGTTAGAAATATATTTTTGAATATATATTTCATATGTTCTAGAGTACATGGAAATGACAAAAAACATAGTTCTTTGCTAAAAGACTACACCAAGTCACCTACACAAATTTCTTCTGTGAATTTGGTACTTAAAAATAATATCATTATATCTAGTTTAATAAAAAGATTAAGAGTATGGGATTTGGAGTTATATGGACTTCAGTTTTTTGTTTGTTTGTTTTTGTTTTTGTTTCTGCTCTGCTATTTCTTATTTAGTTGTTATTGGACAATAGACTTAACATTTCCAAGTCTCAGGATCCTGTTTTATAATGGGGATAAATATGTCATGCTTCAAAGGAATACTATGAAAATTAAATGAAGTTAAAAGGAGAGCCTGGCACTCAGTAAACGTTGGTGGTTTATTTTTGCTATGTGTTAGTATTATTGATGTTGTTTTTATAATAATTATTAATATTGTTACTACTGGGTTTTCTTTTAAGAATGCTGATATCTGTTGATGCGTTTTTTTTTTTTCCTGAGTATTCAACAAGATCAAGTAACTTAAATGATCTGGTCCCCCACCAAAAGAGTAGAATTCCTATTTTCCCAATCAGAGATAAAATGAAAACATGAGCTCATCTAATATTTTGTCATTTATATGCATTTATATGTACTTCAGCTTAACTGTAAGTTAACATAACATCACCCAAAAAGAAAGAGGCTCACTGCACTGTAAAAAGTGACAAGACTTTGGCTGCGTAGTTTGGAGGGAAACAAGTTTAGCAGTATGACCTATGTAATTTTTATACTTCAGATGTTGTTTTTAGCAAGATCAAAATCAGATTTACATATACCTCTCTTACTGCCGCCCAACATTGCATAGAAACATTTTAAAGCTTCCAAAATATTTCCTAAAAATAGCTATAGTATATTAGTATTCACATTTTATTCACATTCTCTGTATTATTGTACCCTCAGAAGCAGTGAGACTTGGTATGCCAGAATGTACAGCAGCTGATGTGGGAAGCTCATAAGCTGAAATGTTCCATATGCAAATGCTCCCAGCCAATGTGCAATCCTGAGTTGATTGTGTATTGTTTCCTTTATTATAGCTTCTCTCTCTCCCATTTAACTTGTGCTCTAGTAGATAGTATGAGTCACAGTGCTAGATAGAAGCAAATGTGATACCACTGGAGCTTCCACACTGGAACAAAGAAAAAGGTTTTTGGCTGGTCAAGACACCTATAATAGAACTGATATGGTAATCAGAGAGTAAACAGCTAGTGATTAGGGATTAGTTGATGAAAATATTTGGGCAATGTAAAGGTCCTAAGAAACATCAAATTTCCCTGAAATGAATAAAATGTATATGATGAATAGCTGGAAGACACAATTGCCAAGAGCTCATTGTGGCTTTAGAAACATTGATGAGGGGGCGCCTGGGTGGCTCAGTTGGTTAAGCGACTGCCTTTGGCTCAGGTCATGACCCTGGAGTCCTGGGATCGAATCCCACATCAGGCTTCCTGCTCAGCAGGGAGTCTGCTTCTCCCTCTGACCCTCTTCCCTCTCGTGCTTTCTATCTCTCATTCTCTCTCTCTCTCAAATAAATAAATAAAATCTTTAAAAAAAAAAGAAACATTGATGAGGTTGGAGAAATCTAAATCATCTCCATGGGGACCATGCCAATATGACCTACAGTTAGCGTGAGCTCCCGTTTCCAAAAACACATCCACCGTTCTAAATGATGTATGTTATGGTAATAAAGGCTTTAGTACAAGGAAGCAACATCCCAGTTCTGACCAAGATGGATAAAAAAACTGCACAGTAAATGCAGAAAAGAGTCTGAGAATTTGGAAAATATAAGCAGTGGAATCTAGCCCTAAGCAACACAGCAATACTACTCTTAGTTATCATCTGTTTTAAAGTTTTTCACATTATCCTAGTGAGGATACAAATGAAAATATATGTCAGAAATCCATTATTTATAAAATAAAATTAATTGTACATATTTATGTTTAAATTGACTATATAGGCAAATGCTTAAATATTTTACTTAGTTTAGTAATTTTCAGTGAGATACTCCTTATCTTTATAACATTTCAATTTAAATAATACCTTGAATTTTTTTGTAAATACATATCTGTTATTCGATATTTTGGTATCTAGTATAAAAAAATGATAAGCACTTGTGACCTCCTTCCACAATTCAGGAAGTTATTTTAACAAGGCTTCTTTTTTCATTTTTTTAAAGATTTTATTTATTTATTTGAAAGGGAGAGAGAGGGAGGGAGAGCACAGAAGGAGAGGGAGAAGCAGACTCCCCGCTGAGCAGGGAGTCTGATGTGGGGCTCAATCCCAGGAGCCTGAGATCATGACCTGAGCTGAAGGCAGACGCTCAACTGACTGAACCACCCAGGTGCCCCAGCTTCTTTTTCATTTAGGTAGGCAACCTGCCATATGTCATAGCAATTTAATGGAATTATAGGAAATCTTTCTTTACCTTCAATTCTGGATATCTCAAAACTTCTCAGCCATGGAAATTTTATTTCACAGCTCCTGATCCATACATTATAGTTCATGAATTATTTTTTAAAATTTTCACACTGTGGGCAGAGCTTTGTGGGGAACACACATGGGTTCTCCTTCCACATATGCTTTCTTTTACTTAAAATGAATAAATATGCATTATCTCTAGAGTATTTAATCTGAAAAGCAAAATATTATTGAATCATAAAAGGGACATTATTGGCAAAACTACAAGGACAGTGAAAAGAGTCGTGGTTTCCAGGAATTGAGGTGGAGGCAGAAGAAGGGAGGGTAGATAGTTGGAGCACAGGATATTTTTAGGGCAGTGAAACTATGATACTATAATGGTAGATAAATGACCAACCCATAAAACTGTACAACACAGCAAGTGAATTCTAATATAAACCATGGACTTTAGTGAAGAATGATGCATCAATATCATTCATCATTTAATTAATATTCATCAGCTGTAACAAACATAGCACAGCAATGCAAGCTGTCAATAATAGGGAAAGCTGTGAAGAGGGAAGGATTGATTTGTATATAAGAACTCCCCAGACTATCTGTTCAATATTCCTATAAACCTAAAGCTGCTCTAAGAAATAAAGTCCACTAATTTTTTAGAAGGGGGAATGGGGATTTTTTTCCATTGAGAACAGGGCTACTCATTCAATAATGTATTCTGCTGATGAAACCTAATGGATGATAATTCAAGCACAGCTTAGAAACGTGAAGTAAAGGGTCTCATTTCCTCTCAGAACTTATTTACTGTTCCACATATCTGATCATTTATACTTCATTTTTTCCCTCTCCTCATTAGTATTGTGCATATTTTTCACTTCTGGAAAGCAATATATAACTCAATGTGTGACCTTCTTATAGACACAAACTCCTCTTAGACTATGTAAATGTGCTCTTTCTCTAATTTTCCCCAAGCAGAAGTTATAAAAGTGCTTATGTTGCAAAACATAGGCATTCAAAATAAATAGATTTTAGATGTTAACAAAAAAGTACTTAAGTAGACAGGTGCTAAAGGTTTATATGTTAGAAATCAAATTTGACATTTGATGAATGTGGTGAAGTTGAAGCACGAGAATATAGTAATTTTGGTAGAAAGATGCATTGAATTGCATAATGAACATTAAGCCTACATTCTATTATCAATCCCCTTGTTTTATCACTGAGTGAAAAAAAAAAAAAAAAACAGTGGTAAGAAACATTCAACATTATGATGTGAATGGTCTCTCCTAGGATTTTAAGACATTTGTAAAGTCTGCCTAAACTTAGGATGCTATGTTATTTTATTTTTGCCAAGTGATTAACATCAGTGCTACCAAAAATGTATTTTCATATTCAACAGTCCTTCAGTCACTTAGGAAAGAGCATTCATTCTTTTGGACCTCTGATGAACAAATCATTTTCTTTGTTCATGTCAAAATCTACCATCCTTTCATGTATTTTCTCAATGACATCTCAGTCTCTCCCAAATTCAACAAAATCATATTTTTAGAGCTCATATTGGTTCAAACTTAAGTTTAACATTTCAGTTAAAATTTAAAGAAAGGCAATAAATTTATCTGAAAGCTTTATTTTAAAGGACAAATCACATGTATTTGGAAGTGTTTGAAAGAAAATATTAGTTTTATTTTATTAGATTCTAATTTACTGAGATCCAAACTATAGCATGCTTTGCTTTAAAATGGATTCAGTATGTACCTACATTTATGTTTTTTCTTGCAATTTTTAAAAAGATTTATTTATTAATTTGAGAGACACAGTGGGGGAAGAGCAGAGGCAGAGGGAGAGAAAGTCTCAAGCAGACTCCGAGCTGAATGCAGAGCCCGAAATGGGGCTCAATCACAGGACCCTGAGATCATGACTTGAGCTGCAACCAAGAGTCAGATGCTTAATCAAATGAGCCATCCAGGTGCCCCTTTTCTTGCAACTTTATAATAATGGAAAAAATAATGGGAATTAATTCTATTTTAAAATACAGAAATTAGGGGCACCTGGGTGGATGTCAGTTAGGAATCCAACTTCTGATTTCAGCTCAGGCCATGATCTCAGGGTCATGAGATTGAGCCCCATGTTGGGCTCTGTGTGAAAAGTGGTGCCTGCTTGGGATTCTCTCTCTCCCTCTTCCTCTGTCCCTCCCCCCTCCACTCACATAAGCTCACTCTCTCTCTCTCTCAAAAATAAATAAATAGATAGATAGATAGATAAAATTATAAAAATTAGGGAGAGCTAAGATGTTGGAGTAGTAGGAGGACACTATGCTTACCTTGTCCCTTAAACACAGCTAGATAAGTATCAAATCATTCTGAACACTCAAGAAATTAATCTGAGGACTGACAAAACAAACTGCACTAGAGGGAAAAAGAGGCCACATCGTGGAAGGTAGGAGGTTCAGAGACATAATTTTGGTGAGAAAAGGCTCATAGGTACTGCAGAGGGGAGCAAACCCTGATCACAGAGAGAGGTGAGAAAGAGAGAAAGATAGAAATCAGGGCACAGAGGATTGCACAAGGAAAACACTTCCTCAAAGCCATTGACTGGTAAAATGAGAGAGGCTAATTATTGCGAGGTTTTACAACCAGTGGAGCTCACAGACTAGAGTTTTAGAGATCCACACTGTGGCTGGTGTTGACCCCGTCAGGCACTGCAGTGTTCCTGTGGATAAGAAGGGTAGAGGCCCAGGAGCAGATGGTGCAATCTGAGGATCCCCTAGGACACACTGGGAGAGACATTTACCCCTTCTTGGAGTGCATCTGGGAGAGGTGGTATTGCTTCTCAGGGGACAAGAGGGCTGGCAGGCAAAACTGCACGCCCCTTGCCTCTTGGCATTGGGGCAAAGACACCTGTTGAGGGTGGCTAACCTGGACATCCCCTTTTGCTGTGCTTTACTCTAAACTCCAAGCTCCTGTGCATTGGTGCAACTGCCCTTCTGGAACAAACCTGCACCAGCCCCAGTGAGGTGAGACCGTCTCCCTGAGGACCAATGTGGATCTGCACCATGCCAGATCCCTAGAGTCTGCAGTTTTGAAACTAAGCCAGCAAGCCTGAGATAAAAAGGAGATGCACTATGCTGCTGGGTGGACAGATGGCCCAGACACAGACAGGGTGAAGGCAGGCATCTGAGCAATGCCTGAGGCACATGAGGGGAGATTGTTGGCTCTTCTGTGGGTACTTCCCAGAGAGCAGCAGGCATGAATCCCCCTCTCTGGGGATGAGGGAGAGGGCTGGCAAGATTTTTCTCCCCCACCCATCAGCATGGACTGACTTCAGTGAGCAGAACAGCACTAAAAGTGGAGGCCTGAGCCACCTACACCAAGCCCTGCCCCCCTGCTCTCTGTTTCTTTACTAGGGCAAGTGACCTGAGAACCAGAGCAGTGGCACCCTCCCCCAGAAGACCAGCACAAACCCCATGCACATGCCAAATCTACATAGCTGCAAAGCTTCAGCTCTAGTGGAAAAAGCATCAGGTCTCCTTTAACCTAGGTGTGCAGACCACAGTACACCTAGTTAAAACTCACCATACTTTGGACAAAGTCCAAACACTCCCTGCTGCAGTCAAGGAGAAACTCTGTAGTGGACTGACCTGAGGGAAAACACACAGCAGAGTGCACATAGCATACAGCAGAAACACTTCCTGAAGTGCCAGGCACTGGACGTTATGGCTTCTTAATAAAGCCATTATTCTCAGGAGCAGGAAACATAACAGGCTTTTCCAACACACAGAAGACAGGGGACATAGATGAAATGTCAAGATGGAGAAATTCATCCCAAAAGAACAAGAAAAGGTCACAGCCAGGGATGTAATCAAAACAGATATTAGTAATATACCTGAACTAGAATTTAAAACAACGATCATAAGGACACTTGTTGGGCTTGAGAAAAGTAGAAGACACCAGGGGATCCCTTACTGCAGAGATAAAAACTAGTCAGGCTGAAATAAAAAATGCTACAATCAAGGTGCAAAACCAACTGGATGTAATGACCACAAGGATAGAAGAAACAGAGGAACAAATAAGTGATGTAGAAGATAAAGGAAAATAATGAAGCTGAAAAGAAGAGGGAAAGAAAAATATTGGATCATAAAAATAGACTTAGGGAACTCAGCAACCTCATAAAACATAATACCATTTGTATCATAGGAGTCCCAAAAGAAGAGAAGGAAAAAGGGGCAGAAGGTTTATTTGATGAAATTATAGCTGAAAACTTCCCTGATCTGGGGAAGAAAACAAACTTCCAAACCCAGGAGGCACAGAAAACGCCCATCAAAATCAACAAAAGCAGTCCAACACCAGGACACATCATAGTAAAATTTGCAAAATACAAAGTTAAGGAAAAAATCCTGAAAGCGGCAACAAAAGAAGTCCCTAACTTACAAGGGAAGACAAATAAGCTTAGCAGCAGATTTCTCCATAGAAATTTGATAGGTCAGAAGAGAGTGGCATGATATATTCAACATGCAAAATAGGGAAAAATCTACAGCCAAGAATACTCTATCCAGAAAGGCTATCATTTAGAATAGAAGGAGAAAGAATTTCCCAAACAAAAACTAAAGGAGTTCATGACCACTAAATGAGCCCTGCAAGAAATACTAAAGGGGACTCTTTGACTGGGAAAGAAAGACCAAAAGTGAAAAACACTAGAAAGGAACAGAGAAAATCTCCAGAATCAACAATTTAACAAGTTAATACAATGGCACTAAATTCATATCTATCAATAATAACTCTGAAAGCAAATGGACTAAATGCACCAGAATGGATAAAAAAATAATAACTGCCTATATGCTGCCTACAAGAGACTCATTTTAGACCTAAAGACAGCTAGAGATTGAAAGTGAGGGGACGGAGAACCATTTATCATGCAGATGGATATCAAAATAAAGCCAGAGTAGCCATACTTATTTCAGACAAACTAGATTTTAAATCAAAAAGTATAACAAGAGATGAAGAAGGGCACTATATCATAATAAATGGATCTACCCAACAAGAAGATCTAACAATTGTAAATATTTATGGTCCTAACTTGGGAACACCCAGATATATGAAACAATAAATAACAAACATAAAGGAGCTTATTGATAATCATACAATAATAATAGAGAAATTTTGGGGTGCCTGGGTGGCTCAGTTGGTTAAACGTCTGGCTTTGGCTCAGGTCATGATCTCAGGATCCTGGGATCTAGCTCAATGTTGGGTGCCTTGCTCAGTGGAGAGTCTGCTTCTCCCTCTCCCTCTGTCCCTCCCCAGCACTCATGTTCTTTCTCTCTCTCTCTCTGAAATAAATAAATAAATGAATAACATCTAAAAAAAAAATAGTAGAGGACTTTAACACTCCACTTATATCAATGGACAGATCATCTAGCAGAAAATCAATAAGGAAACTGACTTTGAGAGATACACTGGACCAGAAAGACTTGACAGATATATTCAGAACATTTCATCCTAGAGCAGCAGAATACACATTCTTTTTAAATGCACATGGCACATTCTCCAGGATAGAACACATACTGGGTCACAAATCAGGCCTTCATCAAGTACAAATAGATTGAAATCATACCATGCATATTTTCCGACCACAATGTGAAGTCAACCAAGAAAAAATCTGGAAAGACCATAAATACATGGAGGCTAAACAACATGCTACTAAACAATTAATGGGTCAGCCAGGAAATTAAAGAAAAAATAAATAAAAATACATGGGGGAAACAAAACAAAATAAAAATACAATGGTGCAAAACCTCTGGCATGCAACTAAAGTGGTCATAAGAGGGATGTGTATAACAATACAGGCCTATCTCAAGAAGCAAGAAAAATCTCAGTTATGCAACCTCACCTCATACCTAAAGAAACTAGAAAAAGAATAATAAATTATGCCTAAGGCCAGCAGAAAGGAAATAATAAAGATTAAAGCAGAAATAAATGACATAGAAACAAACAAACAAAAAAACCCAGCAGAACAGATCAATGAAACTAGGAGCTTGTTCTTTGAAAGAATTCAAAAAATTCATAAACCCGTAGCCAGACTTAACAATAAGAGGAAGGACCGAAATAAATCAAATCATGAACAAAAGAGGAGAGATCACAAACAACACCACAGAAATACAAACAATTATTAGAGAATATTATTCTCTTATTATGAAAAATTGTATGCCAACAAATTAGGCAACTGGAAGAAATGGAGAAATTCCTAGAAACATACAAACTACCAGAACTGAAACGGGAAGAAATAGAAAACCTGAACAGATCAAAAACCAGCAAAAAAATTGAATCAGTTATCAAAAATCTCCCAAGAAACAAAAGTCCAGGACCAGATGGCTTCCCAGGGAAATTCTACCAAATATTTAAAGAAGAATTAATACCTATTCTTGTCAAACTATTCCAAAAAAATAGAAATGGAAGGAAAACTTCCAAACTTGTTCTTGAGGCCAGTGTTACCTTGATTACAAAAACCAGAGAGACTCCACTAAAAAAGACAACTAGAGGCCAATATTCCTGATGAACATGCATGCAACAATTCTCAACAAAATACTAGAAAATTGAGTCCAACATACATTAAAACAATCATTCACCACAATCAAGTGAGATTTATTCCTGGGCTGCAAGGGTGATTCAATATTCACAAATCAATCAATGTGATACACCACATTAATAAAAGAAAGGAAAAGAACCATATGATCCTCCATAGACTGAGTAAAAGCATTTGACAAAATACAGGATTCATTCTTGATAAAAGCCCTCAACAAAGTAGGGATAGAGGGGAAATACCTCAACATCATGAAGGTCATATACAAAAGACCCACAGCTAATCTCAGTGGGGAAAACCTGAGAGCTTTGCCTCTATAGTCAGGAATAAGACAGGGATGTCCACTCTCACTATTGTGATTTAACATGCTATTGGAAGTCCTAGCCTCAGCAATTAGACAACAAAAAGAAATAAAAAGCATCCATATCAACAAGGAAGAAGTCAAACTTTCACTATTTGCAGATGACATGATACTTTATGTAGAAAACCTGACTTTACCAAAAAAGTGCCAGAACTGATACACGAATTCAGTAAAGTCGCAGGATAGAAAATCAACGTACAGAAATCTGTTTAATTTCTATATAACAATAATGAAGCAGCAGAAACAGAAATCAAGGAATTAATCCCATTTCAATTGCACCAAAAACCATAAGATACCTAGGAATAAACTTAACCAAAGAGGTAAAAGATGTATATTTTGAAAACTATAGAACACTTATGAAATAAATTAAAGATGACACAAAGAAATGGAAAAACATTCCATGTTCATGTATTGGAAGAACAAATATTGTTGAAATGTCTATACTACCTGGGGAACCTGGGTGGCTCACTCCGTTGAGTGGCTGGCTCTTGATTTCAGCTCAGGTCATGATCTTGGGGTCCCGGGATCAAGCCCCACATCAGGCTCCACACTCAGTGGGGAGTCTGCTTGAGGATTCTCTCTCCCTCTCTCCTTACCCCTCCCTCTGCTCAAGCTCACTCTCCCTCTCTTTCTATCGAATAAATAAAAAAATAAATGCCTATGCTACCCAAAGCAATCTACACATGTAAGGCAGTCTTTATCAAAATACCACCAGCATTTTTCACAGAACTAGAACAAACAATCCTACAATTTGTGTGGAACCACAAAAGACCCCAAATAGAGAAAGCAACCTTGAAAAAGCAAAGCAAAGCTGAAGGCATCACAATTGTGGACTTTAAGCTATACTACAAAGCTGTAGAGATCAAGACAGTATGGTACTGGCACAAAAACAGGCACATAGATCAATGGAACAGAATAGAAAACCCAGAAATGGACCCACAACCTACGGAGGTTCCTCAAAAAGTTAAAAATAGAACTTCCCTATGATCTAGCAATTGCACTACTAGATATTTACCCAAAGATAATATTAAAGGATGATTGCTGATTTTTAAAATATGACAATATTGTTGTTATGTTTAAAAAACCTTATAATTTATAGATGTATACTGAAATATGTGTGCATAAAATAACATGATATCTGAAATTTACTTCAAGATAGTAAAGACATTTGGAAAAGATCTTGGCGAGATAGACATTTCAGGAATTGATGGGTACTTAGAGTTAAATTATACTATTTTCTCTGCTAAGAAATAACTTTAAATTTTCCATAATAAAAGTACAAAAGAAAAGTTAAATCAATAGATAAGAGATAGCTAAATATCTGCAAAGTCTTTTGGTTTAAGGACTTACTTACACATAGTAACCACTGAGAAGTGAACAAGTAAATCAATTAATTTATAATGATTAAACATTGGTTATAAAATATGACTTGTGATAACTAACCTTTGATGGTTTTATGATTTTCTACATGATTTGGTGTTTTATATATTTTTAGAAGGCCATTGAACATTAGAAAATAATTTCCCTTCTGTGTAAAACTATATTACTTTATTTTTTTCTGTTTTAGTTTTGAATAAAATCCAACTTGCTTGTTTGTTAATTTATTTATTAATTGATTACTACCATTATTTTATACAGGACAGTAGGTTTTGTGAAGCCATGTCAGATTTTACTCACCATTTTCTCAGTGCATATTCTACTGTTGGTTGGTGAATAAATGTTTTATAAATGAATTTTTAACAAAAAGAGCACCAGAAAAGATATTAATTGGCAAAATATTCTTAGAAAGAAAAGTTACTTTCCCACCAAGAGGATTGAGTTTTTATATATTTTGTAATTTTACTAAACTTCATATACAAAGATTATAGATTATAATAATAGTCCTCATTTAAGAAAATTAAGATAACATCAAGCAGTTCAACAGATAAGCTTATCCAACTCTTGGGTATGGTAACGAGGTTTCAGATGTACAAGAGCCATTAAAATTAAGTCATCATGTAGGAGAGATAATAAGAATGCATCAAGAAAGTAAATACGAGGGGTGCCTGAGTGGCTCGGTTGTTAAGCATCTGCCTTCGGCTCAGGTCATGATCTCAGGGTCCTGGGATGGAGCCCCACATCAGGCTCCCTGCTCTGCGAGAAGCCAGCTTCTCCCTCTCGCACTCCCCCTGCTTGTGTTCCCTCTCTTGCTGTGTCTCTCTCTGTCAAATAAATAAATAAAATCTTAAAAAAAAGAAAGTAAATATGAATATGATTTGTAGAATTAGAAATACTTAAGCAGGAATAGCCAACAGGTAAAAAGAAACCAATGGAAGAAATAGGTAATTAAGAGTTTTGTGTGTATGTATAGTGTCTGTGTATATCTGTGTGTTGAAAAGTAAGTGTTTTGTAAGATTCTGCAGGTGAATTATTGAGCCCAAGAAACTGGAGTGAAGGTGGTAGGATACAATACTCAAGACATAGTATTTAAGACAAGGGTGCACAATAGTGATAAAGAGATAAAGCATAAAATCATAAAAGCATAAGTCAACAATTTAAGCCAGAACATTTTAAGTCTCAAAAGTACAGTCCAGGGGGGCGGAGCAAGATGGCAGAGGAGTAGGAGACCTGGATTTCCTCTGGTCTCAGGAATTCAGCTGAATAGGGGTCAAACCATTCTGAACACCTACGAACTCAACAGGAGATCGAAGAGGAGAGTAGCAACAACTCTCTGAACAGAGAAATGACCACTTACTGGAAGGTAGGACGTGTGGAGAAGGGAATCTGAGGCGATATTCGGGAGGATAGACAGCGGGGGAGGGGCCTCCGCTGGCCGCTTCTGGCAAGTGATAGAGCCGCGGAGCACAAAATCGGACCTTTTAGAAGTCGGTTCCGCTGAGGGACGTTGCTCCAGTGGCTAAGTAGGGGGTGGAATCCTCCCAGGACAGTGTGGTCTCAGGACCCTTGGGGTCACAGAAAGGCCAGGAGTGCCTGAGTGCAGCAGAGCTCCTAGGTATCGGAGCGGGGAAGCCGGCTGCAGAGACGGAGCCGAGGCGCGGGCTCTCAGCTCGTGGTTGCCATAAACTATGTTCCGTGGCCCAGTCGGGCCACTGCTCCTCCAGCAGGGACCCAACAAGCGGCAGAGCCAGGGAGACTCCACTTCCTCCCCTGGGAGGAGCGGTGCGGGAGTGCACCACAGGGATCAGCTGGGTTTGGAGACTCCACACGGGGTCGGGTGCCAGAGATAGCAACGCTCGGTCACAGGCCGGGTGAGCACCGAGTGCGGCCAGAGACCAGGGAGACGGGAGTGACTGCTTTCCTCTGGGGGCGCACTGAGGAGCGGGGCCCTGAGTTCTCAGCTCCTCCGGGTGGAGATTGGGAGGCCACCATTTTCCCCTGGTCCTCCAAAGCTGTACCAAGAGCTTGCAGGGAACAAAAGCTCCTGAGAGCAAACCCGAGTAGCTTGCTTAGCCTGGACCGGCAAGGGCGGGGCAATTCCGCCTCCTGCAAAGACATTTGGGAACCACGGCAACAGGCCCCTCCCCCAGAAGATCAGCCCCAACAGCCAGCAAGCCAAGACCAAGTTTACCGATCAAGGAGAACGGGAGAACTCCAGCGCTAGGGGAATACTGCACACAGAATTCATGGCTTTTTTTTTACCATGATTCATTAGTTCATCAAAGTTAATTTTTTTAACTGTTTTTTTTATTTTTCTTTTTCCCTTTTTCAACCAACATCTTATCAATCCCTTTAAAAAAATTTTTTTATCTTTCATTTTTAGAGTCATATTTTATCCCTTCATAGTAGTTACCCTTATTTTTGGCATATATATATATATATATATATAAGTTTTCTCTCTTTAAAATTTTGAGATACAGTTTCTTCTAACAAATCAAAATATACCCTAAATCACTAGTGTATGGCTTTGTTCTAGCCTCCTGCCTGATCACATTCTCTCCTTTTCTTTTTTTTTTTAATCTTCTTCTTTCTTTTTTCAAACAACTTCTTATCTTATCAATTCCTTTTATAAAACCTTTTATAATTTTCATCTTTACAGTCATCTTCCATCCCTTCATTGTATCAACCCTTATTTGGTACATATATGTCTTTCTTCCTTTAAAATTTAGGAGGCACTTTTTTCTAACAGACCAAAATATGCCCAAAATCTAGTGTGTGGCACTGATCTATGCACTAGCCTGATCATATTTGATCATATTCTGCTTTTTTTTGTTCTGTTTCTGTGTTTATCTTTTTTCTTTTTTTTTCTCTTTCTTTTTTCTTTCTTTCCCTTTCTTTTCCCCTGGTTTCAGGTCTTTTCTGATTTGTATACAGTATATTTGCTGGGGACATTGTTAACCTGTTAGCATTTTGTTCTCTCATTCATCAATTCTCCTCTGGACAAAATGACAAGACGGAAAAAATCACCTCAGCAAAAAGAACAAGAGGTAGTACCATCTGTCAGGGACTTACTCAATACGGACATTAGTACGATGTCAGACCTAGAGTTCAGAATCATGACTTTAAAGATACTAGCTGGGCTTGAAAAAAGCATGGAAGTTATTAGAGAAACCCTTTCTGGAGAAATAAAAGAACTAAAATCTAACAAAGTGGAAATCAAAAAGGCTATTAATGAGGTGCAATCAAAAATGGGGGCAATAACTGCTAGGATAAATGAGGCAGAAGAGAAAATCAGCGATATAGAAGACCAAATGATGGAAAATAAAGAGGCTGAGAAAAAGAGAGGCAAACAACTACAGGATCACGAGGGCAGAATTCGAGAGATAAGTGATATGATAAGACGAAACAACATTAGAATGATTGGGATCCCAGAAGAAGAAGAAAGACACACAGGGGCAGAGGTATATTGGAGCAAATAATAGCAGAGAACTTCCCTAATGTGAGGAAGGAAACAGGCATCAAAATCCAGAAGGCACAGGGAACCCCTCTCAAAATCAATAATAATACGTCAACACCCCGACATCTAATAGTAAAACTTACGAGTCTCAGAGACAAAGAGAAAATCCTGAAAGCAGCTCGGGAGAAGAGATATGTAACCTACAATGGTAGAAACATTAGATTGGCAACAGACATATCCACAGAGACCTGGCAGGCCAGAAAGGAATGGCAAGATATCTTCAGAGCACTAAACGAGAAAAATATGCAGCCAAGAATACTATAACCAGCTAGGCTATCATTGAAAATAGAAGGAGAGATAAAAAGCTTCCAGGACAAACAAAAACTAAAGGAATTTGCAAACACAAAACCAGCCCTACAAGAAATATTGAAAGGGGTCCTCTAAGCAAAAAGAGAGCCTAAAAGCAGCATAGACCAGAAAGGAACACAGACAATATACAGTCACAGTCACCTTACAGGCAATACAATGGCACTAAATTCATACCTTTCCATAATGACCCTGATTGTAAATGGGCTAAATGCCCCAATCAAAAGACACAGGGTATCAGATTGGATTAAAAAATAAGACCCATCAATATGCTGTCTGCAAAAGACTCATTTTAGACCCAAGGACACCCCCAGATTGAAAGTGAGGGGGTGGAAAACCATTTACCATGCTAATGGACACCAAAAGAAAGCTGGGGTGGCAATTCTTATATCAGACAAATTAGATTTTAAAACAAAGACTGTAATAAGAGATGAAGAAGGACACTATATCCTACTTAAAGGGTCTATCCAACAAGAATATCTAACAATTGTAAATATCTATGCCCCTAACATGGGAACAGCCAATTATATAAGGCAATTATTAACAAAAGCAAAGAAACACATTGACAACAATACAATAATAGTGGGGGACTTTAACAACCCCCGACTGAAATGGACAGATCCTCTAAGCAAAAGGTCAACAAGGAAATAAAGAATTTAAATGACACACTGGACCAAATGGACTTCACAGACATATTCAGAATATTCCATCCCAAAGCAATGGAATACACATTCTTCTCTAGTGCCTATGGACCATTCTCCAGAATTGATCACATCCTAGGTCACAAATCAGGTCTCAACCAGTACCAAAAAGATTGGGATCATTCCCTGCGTATTTTCAGACCACAATGCTTTGAAACTAGAACTCAATCACAAGAGGAGAGTCAGAAAGAACTCAAATACATGGAGGCTAAAGAGCATCCTACTAAAGAATGAATGGGTCAACCAGGAAATTAAAGAAGAATTAAAAAAATTCATGGAAACCAATGAAAATGAAAACACAACTGTTCAAAATCTTTGGCATACAGCAAAGGCAGTCCTGAGAGGAAAGTATATAGCAATACAAGCCTTTCTCAAGAAACAAGGAAGGTCTCAAATACACACCCTAACCCTACACCTAAAGGAGCTGGAGAAAGAACAGCAAATAAAGCCTAAACCCAGCAGGAGAAGAGAAATAATAAAGATCAGAGCAGAAATCAATGAACTAGAAACCAAAAGAACAGTAGAACAGATCCACGAAACTAGGAGCTCGTTCTTTGAAAGAATTAACAAGATTGATAAACCCCTGGCCAGACTTATCAAAAAGAAAAGAGAAAGGACCCAAATCAACAAAATCATGAATGAAAGAGGAGAGATCACAACCAACACCAAAGAAATGCAAACAATTATAAGAACATATTTTGAGCAACCCTATGCCAGCAAATTAGATAACCTGGAAGAAATGGGTGCATTCCTAGAGATGTATCAACTACCAAAACTGAACCAGGAAGAAATAGAAAACCTGAGCAGACCTATAGCCACTAAGGAAATTGAAGCAGTCATCAAAAATCTCCCAAGAAACAAAAGCCCAGGGCCAGATGGCTTCCCAGGGGAATTCTATCAGACATTTAAAGAAGAATTAATACCTATTCTCCTGAAACTGTTCCCAAAAATAGAAATGGAAGGAAAACTTCCAAACTCATTTTATGAGGCCACCATTACCCTGATCCCAAAACCAGACAAAGACCCCATCAAAAAGGAGAATTACAGACCAATATTCTTGATGAACATGGATGCAAAAATTCTCACCAAAATACTACCAATAGGATCCAACAGTACATTAAAAGGATTATTCACCATGACCAAGTGGGATTTATCCCTGGGCTGCAAGGCTGGTTCAACATCATTTCTTGATCAAAACTCTACAGAGTATAGGGATAGAGGCTACATACCTCATAATCATAAAAGCCATCTATGAAAAACCTACAGTGAATATCATTCTCAATGGGGAATGAAACTGGACCATTTCCTTACACCACATACAAAAATAGACTCCAAATGGTTGAAAGACCTAAATGTGAGACAGGAGTCCATCAAAATCCTGAGGAGAACACAGGCAGCAACCTCTTCGACCTCAGCCTCACCAACGTCTTCCTAGAAACATCGCCAAAGGCAAGGGAAGGAAGGGCAAAAATGAACTATTGGGATTTCATCAAGATAAAAAGTTTTGCACAGCAAAAGAAACAGTCCACAAAACCATAAGACAACTGACAAAATGGGAGAAAATATTTGCAAATGACACATCAGATAAAAGGCTAGTATCCAAAATCTATAAAGAACTTATCAAACTCAACACCCAAAGAACAAATAATCCAATCAAGAAATGGGCAGAAGACATGAACAGACATTTTTCCAAAGAAGACATCCAAATGGCCAACAGACACATGAAAAGTGCTCAACATCGCTCGGCATCAGGCAATTCCAAATGAAAACCTCAATGAGATACCACCTCACACCAGTCAGAATGGCTCAAATTACAAGTCAGGAAATGACAGATGTTGGCGGGGATGCGGAGAAAGGGGAACCCTCCTACACTGTTGGTGGGAATGCAAGCTGGTGCAACCCCTTTGGAAAACAGTATGGAAGTTCCTCAAAGAGTTGAAAATATAGCTACCGTATGATCTAATGATTGCACTACTGGGTATTTACCCCAAAGATACAAATGTAGGGATCCAAAGGGGTACGTGCACCCCAATGTTTATAGCAGCAATGTCCACAATAGCCAAACTGTGGAAAGAGCCAAGATGTACATCGACAGATGAATGGATAAAGAAGAAGTGGTATATATACACAATGGAATATTATGCAGCCATCAAAAAGAATGAGATCTTGCCATTTGCAATGACGTGGATGGAACTGGAGGGTGTTATGCTGAGTGAAATGAGTCATTCAGAGAAAGACATGTATCCTATGACCTCACTGATATGAGGAATTCTTAATCTCAGGAAACAAACTGAGTGTTTCTGGAGTGTTGGGGTGTGGGAGGGATGGGGTGGCTGGGTGATAGACATTGGGTAGGGTATGTGCTATGGTGAGCACTGTGAATTGTGCAAGACTGTTGAATCACAGATGTGTACTTCTGAAACAAATAATGCAACATATTTTAAGAAAAAAGAAAAAGAAGGAGATAGCAGGAGGGGAAGAATGAAGGGGAGTAAGTCAGAGGGGGAGATGAACCATGAGAGACGACGGACCCTGAAAAACAAACTGAGGGTTCTAGAGGGGACAAGGGTCAGGGGATGGGTTAGCCTGGTGATGGGTATTAAAGAGGGCACGTTCTGCATGGAGCACTGGGTGTTATGCACAAACAATGAATCATGGAACACTACATCAAAAACTAATGATGTAATATATGGTGATTAACATAACAATAAAAAATAATAAAAAGTACAGTCCAAAATTTCAAAGGAGTTAGTAATCAATTTGGTTTTGATACACACACAGGAAATGTTTTATTGCACCCCTGCTGAGTTGTTTTACCACTCCATTACTTCTGTCATAGAAAGTATTCTCCCTTCTCCCTTCCAACACTACACAAATCCGCATGGACACAAAAGTGAATGTGGTGAATGCTCTACAACTACGTATGTGTAATTGCCATCTTATTTCCAGGCTAATTTTGTTGTTCCAGATGTGATTATTGACCCAACATGGGACAATAAATGTCTATTTTTAAGTAAGCAATTGAGAGTCGAGGTTATGACATTCCTGGCTCAATATGGCCAGTCTCTTGAAAAGAGGAAGTAATTTTTTCTACCAGGTGTACTAAGGAGTATAGAAACCTGGTCTATGGAAAAAGAATGTCACAGACATCAGAGAGAAATGTATATTAAGAGATAGCAAGTCCTATCAACTTTCTAACCTCTGGCTAATGAACTTTTCTGATGTTTGGTCATTTTTCTGCTACTATTGTCTTTGAAATGTGTATCAAGCCTTATAATAAAACCAACTGATTTTACTCAAATTTGAATCGTTTTCTGTTATTTGCAACACAGAATCTGAATTAAAACAAATATATTCCAAAAAACACTTTAGTTAACACTTCAGTTATGGCTGCACTCTAAAATGATTTTGCCTAGCTCCACTACAAAATAAGTAGGGGTTTATTTCTCAGGGTCTAGTTGCTCTGAACAGCTACTCTTCAGAAACATAGGTCAATTATTCTAGGATGTAAACACTTGGCACTTGCTATATAATTTACTTTTGTTTTCTTATCAAAGTAACTGTGTTACATAAATGAACTTGATTTTTTTTCACTTTGCTCAAAATGGAAGATCATATCAACATAAAAATAATAGTAATAAATCCATATTTAGAATGAGAGCTGAACCTTTACCAGTTGGTAGTCTGAGAGATGCAGAAAAAGTGAAGGGCCAAGATGTATGTTCTCTGTCAGTAGCTTATTATTCCTATGGGGGATTAGTGAGCTTAAAAGATAAGATACACTGGTTTAAAACTCCTGAAAGCTAGTGCAGGTCATTTACAATTTATTCTTGATGGTTTTCTTTCAAACTTTCCCTTAATGTTGTTACTTTCTCTTTGTCAGCTTGTAAACTTTTCCTACATCAAATGCCCTCCCCTCTTTTCCAATTATCCATGTACGATCCACTATTCAGCTCTTTCTCTTTTCTTCTCTGAATCCTTACTAATTTTGTTAGGGCCATTTTGAACTCATATGTGCTTAAGAAATCTATCCTCCTCAATCCCTGTCTTCTCCTTCTGCCCACCCTCACCCCCCATGCCCCGGGTCACCCAGCTCTCTCTCTCTCTTAAAAAACAAAACAAAACAAAAAAAACAAACCCTCTACCCTCTTATTTTAATGAATTGTTATAGATTCATTTCATTGCCAGTGTAACTATTTTCTATATGTATACTAACTCTCAGAATTCCAAGTTGCAGGAGGGTAAAGATTGCTTCATATAAGTATTCCATATTTAATTGTAAGCACCACAAAGGCAGGGACCTACGTTTCTAGTTCACTATTGCTTTGCCAGTAGGATTTGGCATAGTGGTTAATAATTGGTGGGTGGGTAAAATGTACTACTTAACTGTTGAGGGCTTAGTCTCCACAGCACATATTAGAAAACAGCATTTCATATAGCAGGCTGTATTAATTTGTTAGGGATACTATAACAACAGAAATTTATTTTCTCACAATTCTATAAGCTAGAGTCCTAGACCAAGTTGTCAGTAGGGTTGATTTCTTCTATGAAATCTCTCTCCTTGGCTTGTACATGATCATCTTTCCCCACTGCCTTCACATGGTCTTCCTTCTGTATCTGTGTCCTAATCACCTCTTATAAGGACATTAATCTTTTTGGATTTGGCCCACCCATATGACCTGATTTTACCTAAATTGTCTCTGTAAAGGCCCAGTCGCCAAATACAGTCATGTTCTAAGTTACTGGAACTTAGAACTTGACAATATGAAGTCAATAGTGGGGGGAGGGGGAGGGGAGGGTGAAGGGAGCGGACACAATTCAGCTCACAGCTCAGGCTGAATAAGTGTTCTATTTTTTATTATTTATCAGCAAAGTGTAATGGTGTTCATGGAGATGTCAACAAAAATACAGAAATAATTCAGACTGTCTTTTCTGACCTAAAATTCTTTGAATAGATAATTCTACTGGTATATATTTTTTTCTATGTAGTTATCCCCTCTATTATACATGTTACTGAAGGATGGAGAATATATCATGGATGACTATATGACAGGGATTCTCAATATGTTTTGGGATATGAGTAATTAGATTGAAGTTGTGGATCATCTGCTCAAAAATAAAAGGTATACACAGGGCCCACAAGGGCGCCCAGGTGGCTCAGTTGGTTAAGCATTTGACTTCGGCTAAGGTCATGATCTTGGGGTCCTGGGATCGAGTCCCTTGTGGAGCCCCGCGTTAAGCAGGGAGTCTGCTTCTCCTTCTCCTTCTGCACCCCCACCCCTGCTCATGTGCTCTCCTTCTCTCCTCTCTCAAATAAATAAAATCTTTTAAAAAAAGGTATACACACTTAATATTCCATATTGGTTAAGAGATATTATACAACTTAAAGTGAGTCAATGTACCCTGGGTTACAAACTATAACTCTATAGTGTGTCAATATATGAATGGCAACACTTTTACTAGACCAAAAATAAATAGAAACAACAAAATATTAAAATAGGCCAGTTTATAAACTGGAGGGATTTTTAAAATTTTTTCCAATAGTTGGTGATATACCTAATTAATTAACATATAAGCAATATCTCCTACATAACTAGTTTCAAAAGGTGCACCACCTTTCTGAAGTAAAAATGAGCAAAAATATTCTATTTTACAAATATAAGAAATAAATTAGATCTTGGAGTAAGAATAATTACCTATGCTGGTCCAACAAATACTTCATTATTTTTCTCTATTTTCAAAGAAAATGTATCAGAGATACATGTACCTAAAGCCACAGCTTTAGAATAAGGGGTATAATGTAAAAACTGAGTCATTCATGTATCATATCTAAAATACATGTTTCAGAATTCCTGTGTTTTTCAGATGTCCTGGATGAATATATTTAGTATGCTATTTCTTGGATTAAAGCTTTTTCCTTAACAAAATTGGGAATATGTCATATTTCATTAGTTTATTAGAAAGGTGATCTTTATGGTTTTCTCTGCTATTTGCTCCCATCATTCTAAATAAAAAAATTTCATTCTACAGCAGTTCTAAGGGATTTACTTTAAAAATAATCTTCCAAAGATTTGGAGCATATGGAGTGACCACCTCCATACTTTACTAGTTACAAGTCATTTTAAAGCAACTAAAACCATTGAAAGCCAATCTGATAGGAATGTCCTGTCTGTGTAATCCTCAGGGGAGAATGTGGAAGTTAGTCACATAGTCTAGCAAAAGAACTGCCTTCCAGGCAAGTGCCATAGATAAATAGTCCCCAAAGGACTTTAAGGAAAAGGAAAGTCAGTCTATATCTTATAGAAAGAAGCACATTTTGCCTCGCAATGATTGGAAATTTTAGACAGTTTAGAGTTTTCTACTTAATAATTGGATATGTAGTTGCCTGACCAATTTTCTTGTGTCTCAAAATACATATTTTAATTCCTGACACTCCTCCAACATTTTTGTAAGTTCTAATGACAACCCTAAAAAGAGAAAAATACGTTTTCTCTCTTGCTTATGGAATCAATTACAGCAGAAGGCAGAGAAGCTGAAAAACTCAGAATGAAGTGATGACTGACAGATGAATACAGCAGAAAATAGCAAAATCGTGAGATACCTGGGATTTTCTGGGTAATCATGTGTGCAGGAAGGAAGGTAGGTCTTGCACAGTAAGTAGAATACATGAACCTTGGAGGGCTGTGACAAAATTCCAAAGTTAGTTCAAGATAAGAAGGGCAATTTCAGTCACATTGTGACTTTTCTTTTACCTTCGTGGCTCATCCACAAGTCTAGGCATTAAAAAAGAAAAATCATGTGTCTTCTACAATGCTACCCGATAATACAGTTTGATATGGCATGGCATTTCTTAAGTTCTTGAACTTTTCAAGACAAATAAAGAAGGAGAATGGAAAGGGGGGTAGGAATGTTACTGATGAACATATTTTTTCAAAAAGAGCATTTTGTACTTATAGTCTCACTTTTATAATTACTGAAATTTTTGGAAACATTAACCATTTTGTCTGACATCTTCCTATAATGTATTTTGCTAATTATCTTAATCAGACTATGCAGAGCATAATTTAACTTTTCTAACTCAGGGCCTTCATATGACTATCAATTAGCATACTGCAGTAAGAGAATGATGCCTTAAAGGACTATTAAGAGGTGGAGGCCTTGTTGCCCTGATCTAAATGGTGCCAGATGGCTGTCTAATTAGTCACTCTGCTACCATCTACATTCCACTTCATAGAGCTAGCTAGCTCCTTGCAGAATTTCCGTTAACAGACCCTACTCATTATTTTTCCATTATTTGACCTGGTGTCTTCTACAGTCTGAGAGGAAATAAAATCACAAAACTGATTATATTTTAAGACTTAATTATTTTGATTAATGCAAAAGTTTGTCTTCAGTCTCACCTGAGGAGTAAAATGTTACATAAATATGACATTTATGTGTGTATGTGTGTGCTTGCCCCTACAACCTTAGTAACATACTTCAGAAACTGCAGTTTGATGTTTTTAGAATTTAAATTTGGAATGCTGGGACATTAATGAATATTTATTTATACATACATCTGAGCATTTTATCACAAATTTGTAATATGTAGTCCACTTTTAAACTCACATACACAAAAGTTACACTATACATACATATATTTTCAAGATACTGCTACCAAAGTAGTTAAAATCAATGAATGATATTCATGTCAATGTTATGCTATGATGTTGCCTCTGTGAGTTTTAACAAAATGAGACAAATGTGCTGAGTATACAGATCCCAATGGACTACCTTCCCTAGCAATAATAACCATGTTAAAACAGTCGCTTTTTATATTTTTCTTAAAAATTCCTTGAGATGAGTTAGTAGTAATCTAAATTGTAGTAACTTCATAACATAACATATTTAAGGATAACAATATATGCTCAAAGAACTCCGGTATGGGGGCACCTGGGTGGCTCAGCGAGTTAAGCATCTACCTTGGGCTCAAGTCATGATCCCAGGGTCCTGGGATCGGGGATCGGGCCCCACCCTGCATCAGGCTCCCTCTTCAGTGGGGGAGTCTGCTTCTCCCTCTTCCTCTGCCCCTCACCCCTGGTGCATGCTTGCTTGCATGCTCTCTCTCTCAAATAAATAAAATCTTAAACATAAAACAAAACAAACAAACAAAAATCTCTCTGATATCAAAAGCAAAGAAAACCATGAAAAATTTACTACCTCCCACATCAGTGTAAGCTTAGTTCAAATTACTAGTTATTAAGAACAGAATACAATCATTTAAGGATACATTAAAATGGACCAGAAATTCACTGCCGTACGCTGTGATTTATAATAATAAATACAAGAATTGGTCATTCAGGAATTTGTGATTGGGTTAATAACAAAAAATTTCATGTTTTCTTCAAATTTAGAAAAAAATTGAATATGTAGACTTACTTCACCTAACAACTGTTGAATTCATGACATTTGTAAGAGCTTTAAAGTTATCATGCTTTCAGGTAACTCCAGCATTTTTTAGTTGTTGTTGTCTTTCTCTCCAAGCATAATGATTTTTCTACTCAGAAACAAACTAACTAGATATGACTGATCATCTAAGAAGTGATATTTATTTATCCCAATGTTTATAGCAGCATTATCAACAATAGCCAAATTATAAAAAGAGCCCAAATGTCCATCTATTGATGAACGGATAAAGAAGTTGTGGTATATGTATAAAGAAGTTGTGTGTGTGTGTGTGTGTGTGTGTGTGTGTGTGCGTACATATGTATATATGTATAGGTATATATATATGTGTGTATGTGTGTGTACATTTATAAGTGTATACACACACAATGGAATATTACTCAGCCGTAAAAAGAATGAGACCTTGCCATTTGCAATGATGTGGATGGAACTAGAGTATATTATGCTAACTGAAGTAAGTCAGTCAAAGAAAGACAAATACCATATGATTTCACTCATATGCGGAATTTAAGAATCAAAACAGATGAACATAGGGGAAAAAAACGGAGGCAACCCATAAAATAGACTCAAGTATAGAAAACAAACTGAGGGTTGCTGGAGGTGGGTGGGGTGATGAGTATTAAGGAGGGCACTTGTGATGAGCACTGGGTGTGGCATATAAGTGTTGAATCAGTAAATTCTACATCTGAAACTAATATTGCACTGTATGTTAACTAACTGGAATTTAAATAAAAACTTGGAAGAAGAAAAAAAATTAAAAATTAAAAAAAAAAAATGAAAAGTGTTGAAGTTATGGTTTTGGGAAAGACAGACTCACCAATTTATTAGAGATAAGAGTTTATAATCATAACTTATCACATCAAAATGTGAGGTTTCCCACCATGTTTGAATATACCCCAAATGTTTTGATTTATATATTTTCATCAAAGAAGGTCAATACGTAGCATTTTCTACTATTCTTCTTGATTTTCAAGTGCACTATTTCATATTTCACAGTGCTTATGATGGTCAGATTTATGTGTCAACTTAGATAGACATTAGTGTCCAGTTATTTAATCAAATAGTAATCTAGGTGTTGTCATGAAATTATTTTGCAGAAGTAATTAACAACTCCATCAGTTGACTTCAAGTCCCCCATAATCAGGGTGGGCCTGATCCAGGCAATTGAAGGCCTTAAGAACAGAAAGATTGTCTTCTTAACCAAGAAGAAGCCCGTGGACTGAACGGTCGGAAGCTTTAGCTCCTACCTGAGTTTCCCTGTTTAGCTAGCTAGCCAACACAACTGATTACGTCAATTCCTTGCAATCAATCCCATGTATATGGTGAAACCTTGAGGGACACAGTGCTCTTGCATTTTGCTTGTATTCTGTCAAAGTCTCAAGAAAAAAGGAGCATCAAGCACATCTCCTTCTGATCCCGAATGCTTATCTGACAGCTAATTACCTGACTCTCATCTTCCAAAAAAGAACAGCTCCCTCCCACTCCTCTACCTTCAACCAATGCCCACAACTGCATTTTCCCAACCTCCCTTAGTCATTACAATAAGCCTTCATTGCAACACATTTAATATACCAACAATAATTATTTATTCTCAAATGTTCATTCATTACTTAAACTTTAGTTTTATTGTGCAAATAATAATTTCTCTACCTCTGAACATAACTTGGGTAACTTGAGTTTATATATACAATAAACAACCCCTAAGCTACAGGGATTTTTGAATCCCTTTGTTTGTTATATAGATCTTTAGAAAAATAACAACAACAACAAAAACAAGCAAAAAGTAATAACCTTCTTTGTTGGTCTATCTCTGTCAGTATCACTGCATTCAGTGTGTTTGTTTATACCATGTACTCCCCAGTTTTCAAATGTTCCCCTCAATCTTCCATATATCTAAAACCAGCAAGTCTTTCTCTAGATGTAGAAGAACTTTAAGTGTTACTGTTTTACATAATAAATGTAAACCACTTTCATTGTGAAATGTTATATAATAGTGGAAAGAAGAACAGCAACTCTACATATACCCAGGCACGTATGCGCGCGCGCACACACACACACACACACACACACACACACACACACACACATGCATATTTCAATTATACTGCATATAAATATGCATACTTTTATATCCTGGTTTTCTTTTTTAACTGTTTTATGAACCTTTATCTCATGTCACTATAGGTTATTCCTGTAAGATAGCTAATGGTTGAATATTTTATCACATTGACATATTTTATTTAACTTCATTCTAGTACTATTAAATCACTGCTTGTTTATAGATCTTTCTTTTCATGTCTGATATTTCTTTTGATAAATTCTTTAATAAAATTTCTGTTCAACTAGAATAAGTATTTTTAGGTTTTTAAAAAAATACCTCCAAGCTTATTTTCAAGAACTCACTAAGCTTTTATATTTCCATTAAGGATATATAATTTTAGAAGTTATTCCATATAATAATATAAATAAGATAAAAAGATAAAAAATATCTTATTATACATATTTATAAAGTCCCTAAACAATCCATAGTTTTAGAAGTCACTCTAAGTAATGATTGTAACAGTCTTAAAAGTTGCAACATGCATTTGAGGATTTTGTTGTTCCTTCACTTGGACTAATTCACTAAAGAGGTTACAGCACCACTATATATCACTTACTATAAAGAAGACGAAATGGAATTTTCCTGAAAGCTAATGTAAAGACCATTTTATTCAGAGAGAAGAGAAGGTGATCAACAACTCTGAATGATCTGTGAAAATTGTGAATATGATTAAAGCAATGAGACTGAGGCAAATCTTCTCTGGTTCATGAGGAAAAAAACAATAGGGAATTCAAGACTCTCCTTTATCAATACTCAGCTTGTCCCCTGTTGAGTGAAAATTTACTCACATAAGATTTTGATAAGAGGGATGCTATAAAAAAATTCTGGTACTGATGAGAGTCAAGACTAATTCTATATTTTAAAGTGTCTTGCTCAAGTGAGGCATCTTAAGAAAAGATTTAGAATCTTGAGTAGTTTTAACATTTTCACTTTCTTGCTGAAAGTTCATTTAATTTTAAGCATAAAATCAAGCTATTTTATGAAATGGCTCAAGAGCCTAACAAATTTCAGTAGTTGAGAGTTTTCTTCATTTACTACAGAGAGAAACTAAAGACTATGATTGGACAAATTTAAACAGAAAAATGTTAATTCAAACCAACGTTTGAGTTGGTAAATTTTTTCACTACTAATATTTGAAGCATTGACTTTTCCAGTTTGGATTGCTTGTTACTTTGTTTACTTAAGAAATAACTAAATCTTCATCTATATTTTACCAGAATATCAATATCCATAAATGTTCACTTGGTACCTTCCATAATGCCATATAAATCTGAGTTAGATGGGGTAACTGGTGATGGACATTGGGGAGGGTATGTGTTGTAATGAGCACTGGGTATTATACAAGACTGATAAATCACAGACCTGTACCCCTGAGACAAATAATACATTATATGTTAATTAATTGAACTTAAATTAAAAAAATAAAAAATAAAACAAAAAAACCCAAAACAAAACAAAAAAAAAAACAAAAGCCAAAAATAAAAAATAAAGTCTGAGTTAGAATTTTCTAATTCAGTGACATAAAGAATAGGACAAATTATGTACGTGTAATTTTTTGGAAACCTATTAAACACACACACACAAAGTTGATCAAAATATTGCTCTAAAGTCATTTCGTCCAACATATTTTTCATGCTCCATATGCAAAGTTTATAAAATGGCATGTTTTAATCTGAGATAAGCATTTTCCCCAAAAGATTGTTTCTCTCATTTTATTTATTTATGTATCTCAGGTCATGCTCCCTGGAAAAGAGATTCTGAGACAGAAGAAATTCATGTGCAGAAGGTTTATTGGGGAAAAACTTAGTAACAATACCTCTAAGAGAGTATGGTAAATAAGGTGGGGTGGAGAGAGAAGTTGAACTGTGATTAAGTTGCAAAAAAACAATACTACAGATAGCTCAGGAACTAGGATGAGTTGGCCTTCCAGGTATAGGAGCCAGGCTTTCTTAACCCACTATGGCCTGCCCTGTGCCTACTACTAAAATTTAACCACATGTGGGTTGACTCTGATGAGAATAAAGTTCTTCTGATGGCTCCCTGAGTAATGGCTGAGTTAAAAACCAAAAACTTTTTTTTGGAATTTTGTCTCATTATTTGTAATAACTGTGCACTATTTAAGCAAATTTAAAATCATAGTTTTTTCCCTAAACCATTGGGGGTAACTTTGAACTGATTGTAAATTTTTATTTTACTTATCCTACTTTTTCTGAGCATCTAATACATATGAAGTGCTTATCATAAAGTAAATATATAAAGTATAAAATATAAAAGTATATAAGGTATAAAAATGCAAAGCAATACTCATGCTCTTGAATTGTTATGAAAAGACATGATTGCTCAAATAACTGATACATTGTACTATTAATAATTTAAGAGTTGTTATAAGTCAAGTTCTTGGGTATTTGAAAGAGAAAGATCCATTTATAGGGTTCAGAAAAGTCTTGATAAGAGTTAGCATCTGTTTGACTTCTTAAAGAATAAAAAGAGTTTTGAGAGGCACGGATGGGAAAATGAAGATGATTCTAGTCAGAGTGAAGTACATCAGAAAGAAATAGAAATGCCAAAGTGCAAAGTATTTCTTTGGAATAACGATTATCTCAATTTGATGAAACATCAGGCATGTGAACAAAAATAGTGTTAGATTGCTAGAAAGTTAGACTGTTCAGTCTTCAGATGTCAGACTAACTCTGCACTTAAGTCCTGAGGGCGTGAAGGAGAGTGATGCTATAGTTTCACTAGCAACAAACCTCTCCTCTCTCTGTTCTTGCTCTAAGGCTCCACAGCAAGCTAGCCAATAGTTTCATCCATTCGAGCTCTAAAATATATTTCAGATCTGACCACTTCCCACCACTTCTAACACTACAACCACAATTCTAGTTCTCTTGTCTTCTGTCATCTTGACTGTGGTAGTAACCTCCCAATATGACTCATTAGGTTAGCCCTTGCCTCCATATAATGTGTTCTCCAGACAGATGGCACAGGTGTCTTTTAAAAACTGAGGGCTGTGGAAGGGGAGGTGGGTGGGGGGATGGGGTAACTGGGTCATGGACATTAAGGAGGCCATGTGATGTGATGAGCACTGGATGTTAGATGCAACTGATAAATCATTGAATACTACCTCTAAAACTAATGATGTACTCTATCCTGGCTAATTGATTTTAAATAAAAAAAGAAAATTCACAAAAAAACAAATTAGATAATTTCACACTCCTCATTCTGAAGGCTTTCAGCGACTTTCCATGACACTGAGACTTTTTAAAAGCCCAAGTCTTGATCTGAACTGCAAGGCCTCACGGGATTTGTTTCCTGCCTAAATTTCTTTTCTTTTAAATTTTTTTCCCTTGTTCAGTGATCATTCTGGGTATCTTACACTCTCTAGATTTTTCACATTTGGGACTTTTATGGCTTTCTTTTCTGAACACTGATGGTCACATGGCTGCTACCTTCTCATCACGTCTATATTGTCTGAAGAATTACCTTCACAAAGAAACCTTTGCTAAGTGAGCATCCAAAATAGCTTTCTTATGATCATTCTCAACCATATCTCCTCTTTATGACATTTTTATTCTATTTATTTATGTTTATTTTCTGCCTTCCCGCAATAGAAGGTAAGCTTCACCAAAAAAGTCTTCACTTGTTCTCCACTATGTAAATAGCATCTTGAACAGTAGATGAGTTTTTATACAGAGGCCAAAGGTTATTAGCAAATGATAATAATATTCATTATAAAGTATCTGTCAAATTGGGATATTTCATAGAATTTAAAAAATAGTGAAAATAATTTGAGTCTCTTGATAAATTATCCTCTCAAATATGAATCCCTATGATTATCTAGAGGTTATTTTCTAATATATTTACAAATATTTAGTAATCATGGAAAAATTAAATTTCTTAACAAAAGTGTGTAGTTTTTAGACAGTCTTTCCCGGAGGATTTAGGAATGATGTAAATAAGATAACCTTTAGGGAGGAAAAAAATTACAAATAAACAACAAAAGTTTGACTGATCAAAGTTATGCAAACCATCTAAAAAGGACAAAATGACTCATTGGACAAGGACTTAAATGTTAGTGGAGAACATATGAACTTATATAAAGAATAGACATAATAGGGAACTATAACTTAGTTAAATAAGCACAAGAAAAGGAAGTCATGAAACAGATACTAGCAGTGCCCATCCAAGCTCTGACAAGAGTGTGTTCTGCATTAGAGCTTCAGTCATGTGGGGTTCACAAACACTCTAAAGAATCTTTTAAATGACTTATATGCCAATTTTGCATTCATAATAATTTCATTAACGCGAACTGCTTTCATCTTGTCTTAACCAAGCAAAATTTGGCTTTTCTTCCTTCTATATTGGACCACTTAGAGGGATTGAATGGGTTACTAATATTGAATTAAATATTCCAGCACCTTCGACACTTATGTATCTTATTGTAAATTAATATGTTGGCATCAGGCTTATATGCTTATTTTATGCAAATCCACTCCTGAGCAATGAATTTTCCCTCTGTGTGCTGACAAAATCAGTTTCCAAACCAGATGGAAGATCCAGGACTCTGGCAAATTGAAGGCCACCTTGTAAGGCTTTTGGGAGACACTCTTAAGGTCTTTGCCTTGGGGATATTGACTTTTGCTGAGTATACCATAGCATTTTCTTATTTTAAACTCTATAATGTTTCTTCTTTAATTTTTTTAAGACTGCCTTTTAATAGTAGAAAAGAGGAATACATTTTAAGTAATCTCAAGATTTGAATGTCATGTTATAGGTCATAATAAGGGAGGAGAGATTTATTCATTCACTGATCAAATATACTTTTATTCATCTTCTAATACAAGATAGACATGATCCCTGCACTCATAGATGTTTGATGTTTCAGTTGCATGGATGAAAGTTAAACTAATTACACAAATACAATTTTAAGTAAAAGTTTGATAAGTCTTATACAACGGAAGTACTGGGATGATTAATATTTTAGGCTCCAGGAACTGTAATTTCAAAACCTTTGTACAGGCAAGAGCACAGTCTATTTGAAGGACTGAAACAATATTAGCTAAACTGAAGAAAGCTAGGAAGAATGCATTTAAAATGGCTTCTGTGCATAGAGGGATGAGTCATTGTAAATTGAAAAATTTAGAAACATGGTTATAATAGTGAAAATGTTTTGAATTTTCTGATCTTCTAACTTACATAGCATTTAACGACAAAATAATGAGCCCCAAAGATGCCCTTATCCAGTCTCCAGAACCTGTAAATATGGTATTTTACATGATAAGGGACTTTGAAGACATAATTAAAAAAATCCTGAGATGGAGAAATTATCCTGGTTTATCCAGATCAACCTAATATTGTCACAAGAGTCCTTATAAGAGGGAGGCAATAAAGTCAATGTTAGAGAGAGAGAGGAGATGGGCAAAGGAAACAGGAGTTGGGGTGATATCCTTTAAAAATAAAGGGAAAGGCCACGAGTCAAGGAATGAAGGCAGCTTCTAGAAACTGGAAAAGGCAAAGAAAAGACATTTTTTCCCTAGAGTCTCCAAAACCTTGAAGGATCAAGTCCTACCAATACATTGAAGACTGATTTTGTACTTCTAGTCTCCAGAACAGAAATACATTAATGATATACATAATAAATAATACATGTATATTGTTTTGAGCCACTGAATTTGTGGTAATTTGTTACAGTAGCAATAGAAAACTAGCACAAATGTTTGGTATCTGCTCTGCATTGTTAAAGATGGAATGTTTTATATCATTTACTCTAGTTAACCCAAAATAGGATGTGAATGCCCTGGGGCAAAGTGCCATATTTCTGACTTCCTTATGGCCAAGCCATGTCCATAATATATCACATGATTTACTTGCTAATCAATTTAATGTAATAAATTAAAAATTTTAAAACTTAAAATATGTTCAAATTATCAGTCTGCCTCAAAACCAATTTTTAGTTCTTACTCCATTTCCAACTTTTATTAGGTATATAAGGTTGTCTATGCTAAGGAACCTCAGGCTCAGACCAGAATGAAGGGCTCTATTTGCCTTTTTATTTATTTATTTATTTTTGGCAAAAAACCTTTTATAAAAGTTTCCCATAACTACCGATGTACCCAAAATTTGTCCTGCTTTTCTTAGTAGTCCTACTTTTAGAATCTGATCAAATTTCTTTCACTTAGGCTTAACTTTTCTAAGATATATGACTTAAAACAAGTTAATTGATCTTAGTTTTCTTATCTATTAAATATAATTCAAAGTTTTGTCATAGGTTTGAGATGGCATTTAACTAATATGGTGCATATAAAGTAAGGGAGCAGAGTGTCTGTCATGTAGATGGTGTGCAATCACAGCGTTCTTCCATGTTCTCCCTCCTCCCCTCCTCCCATCACATCACTCCAACTGCATGACTTATTTATCAGGAAGCTTTGCTACACAGGCTGTCATAACCAATCAAACCTGAGACTGTTTTACATACCAGAAAATAGAGATAAAGTCAAAAAGCACGTATAAATGAATGCCAGGATTTCAGTATCAAATCAGTCTTACAGCAGAGAGCATTTGGAAAGTGTATTTTAGTGTACTTCTGAGTTTTACACCGGATGAAGTGATAATTCCTCCAGAGGCATTAACATTGTCTCCTTCCATTTCACCGTCAGTGCTATGCCCCTGCACTACAGTATCATGATATGGGAACTTTAAATGTCAGCATCACCTACTGTTTCTGTGACAAGTACCTAAAATGAGCCAACTACTAGTTATTGGTACTAAACAAGATTAATGTAACTGAAGCTGAACTGGTGCCAAATAAATATGAGTCATGGAATAAAGGGTGGAAGGTAAAAACAGTGTATTTGTAGCATTCATCCATATCAAATGTTGCTAGCGGGCATTACTTTTGTGAAAATTCAGCAGACATGAAAGAATCTTTTCTTTCACTTTGCTCTCTGTGTGTGTGTGTGTGTGTGTGTGTGTGTGTGAATTTGTCACTTTCATTAATGTAGGGTAGAAAAAGTAGGGTGTCTCTTCATTTTACAACCTCTCATCCATTTCAGTGAAGAGAAATGAATATATTTCTTTAAAATCCAAAAACAAAACCCAGGTTTGTTATTGAGATTTTGAAGTCTGTGGTAACTCTAGGTCCCAGCAATGGTAAGCATTCCCAAGCCTGAGTGGGGAGAGTGTTCCAACAGGACGTGGAATTTCTTCCAGAGCAGATATAACAGATAAATGCCTATAAATTATTCTATCCTGAATCTGACTTATGAATTCAAACCATCTTTATTGAAACCCTCTCTAAGATATCTCATGGCTGGTGTAGAGAAGACATGTATTTCAGTGACTTCTGTAGCCATGCCACACTCAGTAAAATGTTTATATTCACATCATTTTTGTAATGACTGTAATGACTGCAACCGAGTAATATTGTACCTTTCTAATTCAAACTACCTCTCTAAAACAAACTATTTATAGTTTGTTGGTTTATGATATGATATGGTTTATCATATCTAAGTTTTATACTTTGGAAACCATTCGATTTTCCTTGCCACAAATAACATGCCAAAAAATTGCTGATTTAATGGTAATAAAATTACAATTTTAAAGTAACTGGCATATGTTCCAGTCTTTGTTGCTACCTAATCTTTATTAATGTCTTTGCAACTGGCAACCATCGAGGAGGGGTAAAACTGCACCACACAGATATGACTCTAACTATAATGCAACCCAGCATCGTGGGTTTCTAATGGCCAATAAACCTGATTTATTAAAAAAACTCTATTAATGTTACACCAAGGATAAAGCGATTATGGAGCCCTTTACATTGTAAGAATATATAATTATCATCTCTTCCTAAGAAAAGAGCCACATCTTTATAAAACCGTCACCAGGCTCTTACATGCTGGGCTGTGTAAAACTGATAATGAGTTGAAAATGAAGACTGTCAGCAATATGTTCGCCAAAATGGTATACAAGCCATTTGAATTGCAACAATAATAAAGCAATCTTTTTCCTCTTTCAGAAGGGAATTACTATTTAAATCTCCAGAAAATATTCCTAGAACTAGTGTAAACCAATAAAAGTACAAGGTATTTATTTATTTATTTATTTATTTATTTTTAAAGATTTTATTTATTTATTGGACAGAGAGAGAGACAGTGAGAGAGGGAACACAAGCAGGGGGAGTGGGAGAGGGAGAAGCAGGCTTCCTGCCGAGCAGGGAGCCCGATGTGGGACTCGATCCCAGGACCCTGGGATCATGACCTGAGCCGAAGGCAGACACTTAACGACTGAGCCACCCAGGTGCCCAGAAGTACAAGGTTTTTAAAATTGAAGTTTAAAATAAGTGTCTAAAATAAGTGTTAAGTATTTAAAGATAAATATATGAAGTACTAATTTTTTTAAAAAATACAAAGGACAATAGTTTTTTAAAACCATGGAAAATCAAAGTTTAATTTGTAGTGATTGTATTCTTTTCTAATGAATAAGTTAAATGAATGAAATTGGAGAAATTACAAAGGTATGATTAAAATTATTTAACATAAATGCACACCAATATTTATATATTCATAAACTCTGTTTTTCTACAGATACATTGGGAGAATACAGCAAAGGAAACTATTTTCATCTTCATCAGTGTATTTCTAAATTTAAATCATGCTGATCTCATTGTTTGTGTATATTCAGAGAAGAGGTTTGCAAAGAAAACCAAGTTTCTTTCCACTTTGTAGTATAAGAAGTCTTCTTTCCTCAATGTAACATATTTCATTTTGGTGGGTTTTGGCCGACCCTACTCTGCTAGCCACTGGGTTGGGTCTGTGGCCAAGGGCTGTTTAAACAGATTTGTTCCATTCTAGTAGTAATACTGGGTATTTCAGAGTTGGATAAGTCACCTCAAACTGGCTAGTAAAAATTCTCCTTTAGATATTTGGGTCATTAATACCAAGGACATGACTTTTCTTCCACTGCTTGATCAACTGAATATTTAGCCAAAATACTTTATTCCTCCTTTCATCAGAACTTTTGCAACATCATCATGAGTGGAATTTATTGTATTACCTCTTAAAATGAGGTTTAGCCAATTCTGATGCTAAGCCTTAAGAGAACTTTAAGGGAACTTTGTTCTTTTATGCTTCTGCCATCTCTATTAAAAACACATGCCTCAGTTAGTGCCTCAAAAGGGAAATGAATGGCAAATGGTGTTAAACCCCTGAGCTAAGCCATACTGGATCACAATGCCCAGCTACCACAGCCTGGAGCAGAATTATACCAACTGACCAGCAGATTTATAAGAATAAATGTTTATTGTGTATTCTACTGAAATTTTGTGTTTGGTGATTCACTAACAGTAGCTAACTGATACAGTGACTCAGACGAGGATGGTAACAGTGGTGGTGAAAAACTTGTGGTCAGATTTTAAATATACTGTCAAATCAAGAAAAAATATATGTGAGGACAAATAAAAAGGATGACTCTAAAGCCTTTGCCTTGAATAACTGCAAGGAAGGAGTTACAGTTTACTGAGATAGTAACTGAAGGTTAAGTATAGAGCATACTTTGAGAGAAAGAAATCAGAAATAATATTTTATAACTTAGATTATTATATGAGCCTGGAATTCAAGATAGTGTTCTCATGAGAAATATAAAGCTTTTGGTGTTAAAATCATAATATTGGAGGTGATCATCAAAAGAATGATTGTTTGGTGGACAGTAGGGAGAAGACCAAGGTCTCTAAAATTAACAGTTTTGAAATAGGAAAATAAAAGTGATCAAAAGAGCAACAAATGAAGTAGAAAGAAAATCAGGAGGGGTTGGTTTCCTGGAAGCCAAAGGAGGAAAATATGTCATGGAGATAGATTAATTAGCCGTATTTGATGTGGTCCATGGGTCAAGTAGGATGGTCATTGGGTACTGACTTTTGATTTAACAAATTGGAAGATTTTATATGTTTTACATACTGTACTTGTGTGGATACTTTTTAAAAATTCATCTAACAATCATTTTAAATATTGTTTTGTGTTATTAATTATTACCACCATATATGTATACTGTATATCACCAAATATATATAAAATATATATTATATATATACATATATATATACACACACACACTAAATGCATAGATGAATTCTCAGTATTAAAATTTGCTTGGAGCAGCTATGTTCTATGATTAAATAATTTTTATTTAATTCAAAACACATCTATTTTGAAATTCTATTACACACAAATATAAAAAAATACATATATCTATCCACATAACTGATTAGTATAAATACTTCTCTCCAACAAGAATGAAATTTTTATTTCTAATGTTTAATGTAGTCATGATAGAGAAACTACACTCAAAAAGAACAAAAGATGTCTGATTGGCTGACTTTTCCATTATTTCTTATCCTCTTTAATTTTGAGAACATACAATGAACATAATGTTCATTATGTTTTATCTCTCCAGGCACCGTGGTACTGGTACCTATGACTAGCACATCTCTTAATTTTCTGTATGTGATGATTTTTTTCCCCAATTGTTAATTCATTTTATTAATTCAACATTTAGGGAGTTTATCTTATTTTGTAGTAGTTAAAAACACAGAATATGGAGTCAAATTGCTTGATTTTGAACTTTAGTTCTAATCTTCAAGATTGTATCCTTTAAAGTCCATAAATATAATTGAGCAACATTCATACTTCCCTTATACAATCGTTCTATTATTGAACTAAGCCATCTTAAATTATTAACATAGTGTATGACCTATTTCAAACATTGAAATTACATCTACTATGATTGTTATTAATTCTAATATTATGTGCAAGAGCTATGCTAACAGTTAGAAATATAAAGAACGTAAAATATGATGCCTTATCAGGAAACTTGTAATTTAGTAAGAAGACAGATATGGAAAGAAATAAAAACCAATGCCTCAACACAAATTCAGTAGTAGACCTGTGCTCAAGGGATAGAGTAGTCATACTTCTATTTAAATATCAAAAAAATCTCAGAGATAAGAAGTTTAAGTTTTGCCTCTTCTGATGCTGACTCTGATATAGGTGTTTTCTTTTGTCGTCTAAATTGTTCTTAGCCTTTGTGTACATAGAATCAGTAAGAAAAAAGGAAAGGGAATCAATATTTATTAAGTACCTGTCATATGGTAGACAAGAATAATGTTAAGTACTTTGCATGCATACCTCAATCATGTAATGATTATATGATGGAGTGTTCTATTTCATAGATCACATCCAGTGATAAATAGCTATTCCTTCAAAAAGTATTCATTATATCTTAGGCATCTTTTTAAGAACTTTGCAATATATTAATTAATTTAATCCTCAAATCATATCAATGAAATAAGTATTATTTTACAGATGAGGAAATTGTTATACCCCAAAGTTCGAACATATTTTCTAAGGCCTTATAGACATTATAGGACTGATTTGGAATTTGAAACTCTAAACAAGGATTTTTTGGGCTGAATTGTGTTCCCTCAGATTCATATATTGAAGTTCCAATCCCCAGTGCCTTGGACGGAAATGGTATTTGGAGATAAGGCCTTTAAAGAAGTGATTAAGTTAAAATGAGGTCATTGGGGTGAGGCCCTAATATAATATGACTGCTATTCTTGTAAGAAAGGGAAAGAAACACCTGGCATGCATGCACATTGAGGAATGAACATGTGAAGACATAGTGAGAAGGTGGCCATCTGCAAGCCAAGGGGAGAGGCTTCAGAAGAACTCAACCATGCTGCCACCTTGATTTTGGAGTCTTAACTTCTAGAACTGTGAGAAAATCAATTTCTGTTGTTTCTGTTGTTAATACCCTCTATGGTACTTTGTTATGGCAGCCCTAGAAAACTAATGCAAAGTAATTCTCAACATGGCCCCATTAACATTTGGGGCCAACAGAGGACTATCCTTTTCAATGTGGAATGCTTAGCAGCATATCTGGCCTCTATTTACTCAATATCAGCAGTAACCCTTCAGTTGTGATAATCAAAAATGTTTACAGATATTACCAAATTTCTCTGAGATGTAAAGTGGCCCCTGGTTGAGAACCAGAGATCTACACTGAAAAAGCACACAGACTCTCAAGGCGTTTTAATAATTTTCCTTAACCAAAGTCTTGTTACACTACATAATGAAGCTAGGAAAAAATGGGGCCCAGTGGAGAATAAGAAGGACTGAAAAATAACTTGAGCACATCTACCCTGATTCAGAAGCACTGTTCATAAAACCCTATTGAGGATCCAGGTAAACAAAACTGGAAGCCCTAATTTTTGAAATTAAGATTGATGAAGATCTTAAAGGGAACTCATCATTTCATGAAAATATCTGTTGATCTGCCTGTCTTGATTGTTACTACTATTTTTTCTTTGAGCCAGAAAATGTCCATTAATCTTAGAAAAGTTTCAAGAAGTCAAAAATATATCAGGCAATAGACAGGGTAAAGATGAAGAGAACTGCAAGCATGTTGCTTGTTTTTAGTTAGTTATTTGAGTGTCATATTGTACCCTAATTATCTACTTAGTTCTCTCTGCCTCACTTGACTGTGACTCCTTGCCATACAGGATTATGTCTTCTATTTTTTTATATTCTTAGCACTTTGTACTATACCTGTTATATAATCTGAACTTAATAAAAATATGCCAAATGATTAAATAAGCCCAAGGACCATCCTAGTAAAATGCCATATGAAAAAATAAAGAATCTATACAATTAAAAAGAGTGTGAGCTTGCAAAATAAGAATTTATTTATTTATTTATTTTTTTAAAGATTTTATTTATTTGAGACAGAGAGAATGAGAGAGAGAGAGCACATGAGAGGGGGGAGGGTCAGAGGGAGAAGCAGACTCCCCGCTGAGCAGGGAGCCCGATGCGGGACTCGATCCAGGGACTCCAGGATCATGACCTGAGCCAAAGGCAGTTGCTTAACCAACTGAGCCACCCAGGCACCCCAAAATAAGAATTTATACAAGTACGTGAATTAGCTGGAAAAAATATAACAAAAATATCTCAATTTTATGGTCCAATCTAATTTGTCAATCTTTCTATACAGACCTTGATGAACTAACTGTTGGAAGTTCAAAACTGAAAGGGTCTTGCTAGGGCAGAAATAAAGAAAGCTTACCAATGTTTATATCTAGCAGTGTCAGCTTGGCTCATTTTTTTCTGGCATTTTAATGCAAATTTGTTAGAAAAGAATCTAGTGTTCAGATGACTGCAATAATTTTAATTATGTTTGGCCTGCAGCGCATAGCTGCACAGTGAGTGGGAGTAAGCACTTCTTAAATTTCACAATGAGTATTTTCTGAAAACTGCATTGCAAAAAATACATGTAAATATCTGAAATTTAAGAAGAGGACTCTGAACAAACAAAAAAACAAAGTATTCAAAAGAACATGTTTTGGAGATTTTAAGAGTAAAGCAGAAAATATTTATAGTTAAATGTGGGAAGTAAAAGTGACACAGGCAAGAAATAAGTTTATAAGATAAAAAGAAACATACAGATTTCTGGAACTATTGCTGTAGTACCATAAGGATGAACTCTGGTATAATTGTGTACTGGATTAAAATGGTAGACATACTTCCTCCTACGTTTATGCTTTAGATCTTAAAGAGTTTGAACTGTTACGTTTGAAAAGGGTCAATCAAAAAGTATTTTGTTCCATTCATCTTGGGCTACTGTGGAAAGGAAGAAACTATCACTTGTGTCTTAAATTTAATTCTTTTGTCTTCATCTGTTTATCGATTGGCATCTTCATATCCTATAAGATTATATTAGATCAGAAGTAAATACTGTCTTATCTCTAATAATATCCATATGAAAAAAGTGCTTCATTTTATCTGTCTTAAAGTGGAAATAATTTAGCTCAAAAACAAATAAATAAAATAGAATAATAAAATATTTTGAGGGTCCAGATTTTGAGTGGCCCACTATAAATTGCCATATTTTGTCCTGCCCCTATTTCATGCTATAATGACTTTTCCTACTCTAGACAAATGTCTAATTAAAACAACTATTTTGGGCACCTGTGTGGCTCAGTTGGTTAAGCGACTGCCTTCGGCTCAGGTCATGATCCTGGAGTCCCGGGATCGAGTCCCACATCGGGCTCCCTGCTCAGCGGGGAGTCTGCTTCTCCCTCTGACCCTCTTCCCTCTTGTGTTCTCTGTCTCTCATTCTCTCTTTCTCAAATAAATAAATAAAATCTTTAAAAATAAATAAATAAATAAATAAAATAAAACAACTATTTTTCATGGAATTAGATGGGAAACTGATATTCTCATAAGAGAAATTTAAAAATTCTTTCTGCAAAATATATGTTTTAAATTATTTGGTATCTTTGTGAGGAAAGTTATGGAGATATATATATATATAAATATTATTATAATGTTTAAAAATACTTATAAAAAAGGAAGCAGCTTTGATTATACTAAGGGCAAGTAGATATATTATTGAAAACTTCACTTTTTAATTAGTAATTTTCATAGTTTCAACTAATTTCCATTTTATTAGCCAGAAACTGAATTATTTTTTGGCACTAATGTCTCATTACATTTTTTGTCATCAATGTTACTATGACAAAATTAAAAGGCTCATAATTATTAAACATGTATACATATTTCAACTCTAATTAGACTCTAAAGAGCCTAATATATGTTGATTTGTTAGTATGTCAGTAATCCCTATAGACTTGAATGTTCTGAACAAAAAGTGATAGACAGCCAAAATGCCAAAGGAATTTTTATTTATGAGCAATATTCTTGAAAATATTGCCATATTTTCTTCCACTTTGACTTTTTATTTGCATCCAGGAGTAAGGTAATTTTAATCAAAACCATCTGAGACTATATCTATATTTAGCCTCACATTGAGCCCATAGACAGAACAGGGGACTGATGACAAGGCTGGAATTAAAATGTTCTTTAGCCACTTTGAGGATGTGCTGTTGTTTTACTTGCATTTAAACATCACAAATTGTTATTATTATTTAGCACAGACTTATCATATTATGATGGAAGACTAGTATACATACCTGAGCAAACTGTCATGGATGACTCTCTGCCTAGCCCAACTTTTTTCTTTATTTAAGCAGCAATTATGAGAAGAAACAAATGGCAAAAATTAGAAAATAGATGGTACAATAACTGTCCTGAAAATATAGAATGAAACCAGATCCTCAGTCTTATAAAAATTGCTGACCTTGAGCTCCACGCCTGTTTGAAGAGCTGCCACATTTCCTTTTTTTTTTTTTTTAAGATTTTATTTATTTATTTGAGAGAGACAGAGAGAGAGAACAAGCAGGGGGAGCTGCAGGCAGAGGGAGAGGGAGAAGCAGGCTCCCCGTTGAGCAGGGAGCCCGATGAGGGGCTCGATCCCAGGACCCTGGGATCATGACCTGAGCTGAAGGCAGATGCTTAACCAACTGAGCCACCCAGGAGCCCCATGAAGAGCTGCCACATTTCCTAATGCACTATATTTCTCTTTCCTCCTTGACTTTTAAAGAGACAGGAGTTGCTGTTCAGCTCTGACAACATAATTAACTTCATATTGCAATTACTTCTAAATGATGACAGCTATCGGTAGCCTGAAACAGCTTCAAATGTGCTCCCAACAGTTTTACTTTTATTATTTAGGCTCCAATTTTACAAAGACCTCACCTCCCGCCACACCCAGCAAAAGGCATGCCTTAAAATTCAGGTGTTGAAAATAAAACAAGTAACATCAATTCCACAAAGATGGAAGATGTAATTAACTTTATTGTGAATCAGTCAAATTTGGGCATAATCAAAATACATTACAAACTCTGCTAACTTCATTGCACTGTACAGAAAGGTTATGTTTTGAAATGTCTTTTTAACAAAACCATATTTTTATTAAATCAGCCTGTCATTGAATCAAGCTGTACTAAATGGATATGTAACATTTTAGATACTATTATTATAAAAAGACTATGAAAACCATAACCCTGGAACCATTGTGGACCTTCTACTTTTAGAGCTGTCCCTCAGAACAAGGCTTTCAAATTCCAGTGTCCATCAGACAAAATTTCACACAAGTTTCAGACAGTGATTGTATATTTATTTAAATCTAGAGATCCATAATCTTTAGACTAGCTTGAAATCAAATTTCTTGTTTGGTGATATGTTATTGCTATCTGTCATTCCTAGATTATACTTTATGCTTTTTATCCCTTATATTTTGTTTCAAAAAGACTGTAATTTGTAATTAAATTAAAGAACTGACACCATTATTCCACTGAGACATAATTGAAATCACTTGGAATATTGCTTATGATGGAAAGGCATAAAGTATAAAGTCTATTTTTCACAAAGTTTAATACAAATGAAGTCCATTAACAGCCATAAATCTTTAAATTTTGTTTTTCATATTATTTAAGTCTTATGCCAATACATATATATATATATGTATATATATATATATGTATATGTGTGTATGTATATACATCTGATCTAATTTAATCATAAAATGCTAACAAAGTATACGGTCCCATCAGAATTTTAAATCCTCTATCCTGTAGTCTTTTATTAGAAGTATCATTCTAATTGATTCTCCAAAACTCACTATAAAAAGAGCTTCAGAAAAGAATATAAAGTTTAAAAGAAATCCAGAAATATATCATCTAGTGAATTTGTTACAGAATTCAGATTCATCTATATGGTGAATTATGGTGTATGCCCAAATATGCTTTTAATTGAGGAAAAAACATAAAGCTTTCACTGAGACTGCAGTGTATCAAATTTATCACCAGAAAACAGTGAGCTCGTTGTGATTCTTTATCTCTGGGTTATAGGAGGCCCATTTCTCTATTGACATATGGCAACATAACTTCCAGAATCTCCTCTATTTTCCTTTCTTTTATAAGATAATTCACATTTTCTTCTTAGAGTCACCCAATATTAGATGTAGTAAATGTTGAGTCTATTAGCTCTTCATAAAATTATAACTCATATATAACTTATTATTTTTCAAATATATACATATATTGAATATATATCATAAATGTGTATGTGTGTATTTATAAATTTCTGTGTTCATTCAAAGAGGAGGCACCTAATATAATAATCACAAAATCTTATATTCATATATAGTTTGGGGCAATGATCCATATTTTGTTTACATTATACATGACTCCAAAATCCAAGTTACTAAAGCTATTAAAAATTATTACCTCTAATTTGTTTCCACTGTTTGCTCTCAGTACATTCATCCAGAAAATATTTGTCCTTGAAGAAATCCATGCTCTTCCTCCATTTTTAATTCTAAGTGTAAACTTCACGATGTTAGATTCAGTAAATGCCTAATAAATTGATATGTGGGGCTGGGTGCCTCAGAGCTCCATGTACTAAGAAAGGATGTTATCTAAGAACATGGGATGTCTTTCCATTTATTTGTGTCTTCTTCAATTCTTTCATCAGTGAATTTAGTTTTCAATGCACAGGTCTTTCACCTCCTTGCTTAAATTTATTCCTAAGTATTTTATTATTTGGGTGGAAGATTTCGTATTATGAAAATGTCCATACTAGCCAAATAGTATCACATATATGGTCAACTACTTTTTAACAAGGGCACCATGAACACAAAATGGGGAAAGAATAGTCTCTTTAAAAAATGGTCCTGGGAAAGCTGGATATCCACGTGCAAAACAATGAAACTGGACCCTTGCACCACTCACAAAAATTAACTAAAATGGATTAAAGACTCAAATGTAAGATATGAAGCCATACATATACATACACACAATGCAATATTATTCAGACATTAATAAAAAAGAGGAAATCCTGCCATTTGTGAGAACATGGATGAAGCTGAAGGGCATTATGCTAGTGTGATAAGCCAGATGAGGAAAGACAAATATTGTATTGTATTTTTCATATGTGGAATCTAAAAAAAAATAATGCCAATTTTATAGAACCAGAGAATAGAATGATGTTTGCCAAGGGCTGAGGAGTGGGGTATGGGGAGATGTAAGTCAAAGGGGATAAACTTTCAGTTAGAATAAATTCTCAGGATGTAATAATGTACAGCATAAGTTAATAATAAAGTATTGTATGCTTCAAAATTACTGCGACCACAAGAAAAGAGTTAATTATGTCAGGTTATGAATGTTTAAATTATCCTGATCTTGGTAATCATTCCACAATGTATATGTAAATCATTATGTCACATACTTTAAATATATACAATTATATTTGTCAATCATTCCTCAATAAAGTTGGGGGGAAAAGCATATTGTATCCCATAATGAGATATGTAGTAATTATCAGTACCTTAGTTCCTAATGGTAAACTGTGAAAGAACTCTGGAGGAAATCTGCTTCAAAACCTGGTACTATATCCACAAAATTGCCAAATCCCTAATTAGTGACACTGGATGAATTTTTTACCATCTGGGATGAACTTCTATGACTGAGGCTGAGTACTGCAAATGCCCTAGACTACCTTATATTCAAATCATCACAGTGTTGATAGCATTAACATGATTTAATAAGCCATTGTATAGAAATAGCAATTCTGATCAAAGATGGAATATCATATTAATCAAGAAAAACATATATACATAGAAATGTGCTAAAGACAGTATATGTACTAATCACTAATTATATATTTTCTAAGCTGATCACACATATTTTTTATTTTTTCTGATCACACATATTTGGAGGGGAGAGCTGAGAGAAGAGGGGAACCTAATCACTTTCCTATTTGTTTTGAACTCCTTGATATTTAAAACCATTAGGTTTAATAGATTTGAAATTCCATGCTTATTCTGTAAGTAAAGGCCTGTGATGCAAGTAATTTGTAGAGATTTCAGGAGATTTAAAAAATAATAATGTATTAAGCTTAATACAATCAGAGCATTCAATATGCATTCCCTTTTTAAAGGGAATGTACCCAGTGCTGTGGACATATAAAAATGAAATAAGATATGGTTGATGATTTAAACCAGCTAGCGCAGAGGATATTATAAACATTCAAAGGGAATTTTCAGGTAATGGACTTCATGCAAGTCATTATATTAAAGAGTAGGGAAGTATGATATCAGGAACAAAGTTCTTATCTGACAGCCAGATGTAGAAACTTAATGACAGCTAAATGCTTAACTACAGTTAAATGCTATAATCTCGGGGTGCCTGGGTGGCTCAGTCGGTTAAGCATCTGCCTTCGGCTCAGGTCATGATCCCAGGGTCCTGGGATCGAGTCCTGCATCAGGCTCCCTGCTCAGTGGTGAGTCTGCTTCTCCCTCTGCCTCTCCCCCTGCTTGTGTGCTCTGTCTCTCTCTCTCTCTCTCTCTCTCGCTCTCAAAAATAAATAAATAAATAAAATCTTAAAAATTAATGCTACTATCTCAGATAAATAATTGAAACTCTCTAAGCCTATCTTCTCATTTATAAAATCAACATAATATCAAACTCAAAGGGATTGTGTTGGCATTAATAAAATAATTATAAAAATTTTATTATTTATTACTCAGAGTGATTAATAAAGTAAAAATTATATTATAAATGTAAGATTATTTTGATGAAGTTAATGGTTCTTAAATATGGACAGCCAATCAGTACTTTCAAGTGTAAGAAAACTAAATAGCATAATGCCATTTCATTTTTTTAAATTGTTTTATTGGGATATAATTGAAACATAAACTGTACATTATTAAAGTGTACAATTTTATGTTTTCATATAATTATATAGCTCTGACACCATAATTTCAATCAATATAATAAATATATTAATCACCCCCTAAATTTCCTACGTACTCCTGCCCTTTTCCCCCTCCCACTTAACCCTTCAAGTTCTCAGGAAACCACTGATCTGCTTTCTGTCACTAAAGGCTAGTTTGTATTTTCTGGGATTTTTATGTAAGTGAAACCTTTTAACATGTATTATTTTTGTCCGGTCTCTTTCACGCAACATAATTATTTTGAATCCATCCATCTTGATGGATGGATTTGAGTGCAGTTAACAGGTCTACTTTTTTTTTAAAGATTTTATTCTATTTATTTGAGAAAGAGAGAGAGATCACAGAGGCAGAGGCAGAGGGAGAAGCAGACCGCCTGCTGAGCAGAGAGCCTAATGTGGGGCTCGATCCCAGGACCTGAGCAGAAGGTAGACACTTAACCGACTGAGCTACCCAGGCACCTGAACGGTTTTATTTTTTTTTTTTAATGTAGAATATTAATCCTTTACAGATATACCACAATTTTGTTGCTGTTGTCAAAGCATAGTTAACATACAGTATTACATTAGTTTTAAGTGTGCAACAAAATGATTTGACAATTATATACATTATGAAATGTTTACTATAATAAGTGTAGTTATCATCTGTCACTATACAAAGTTATTAGAGTATTAGCTGACACATTTACCTGTTGATGGAATTTGGATTATTTTCAATTTGGGGCTATTCCAAATAAAGCTGCTACGAACATCTGTGTACACATCCTAGTATGGACATAGAGTTTGCCTTGAGTAAATGTCTAGGAGTAGAATGACTATTATATTTTTGTGTTGTCTTTAACTTTCTAATAATACTTATTAAACACATATTCTGTGTGCTTAATATTTTAAAGAAATTGCCAAAGTTGTAATACCTTTCTGCATACCCCCTTACATTTGATAAGAAAAATTGTTTTGTTTCATTTTTTTAATTTTGAAAAGACTTTTTGATTGTAGCTATACTCATAGTTGAATAACACTGTCTCATTTTGGTATTGATTTACATTTACCTAAAGAATAATGATATTGAGCTCCATATGCTTAAATTTTGCATGTTTATCTTCTTTAGTTAAGTTTTTATTCAAGTATTTTGCCAATTTTGTTAATGGGTTGTTTGCTCTCTTATTGAGTTTGTGTGTGTATGTAAAATTTAAACATGTTAAATTAAATGTTGAAAATGATATATTTATTACCCATATGTTACTATATTTTGGTTCAAAACTCAGATTAAAAAGATGTATAATATTTATTAGTCCACCTCAAAGACTCCAATAAGTTAAATACACACACATACACACACACACACACAGACACTTGGGTTTGCCCTGTGAACACTTTTCTGTTTATTTGAGTAAAATTTTGGTCATTCTAATTTATGCCTATAAATCCTTTATATGTCCACAAATCATATCAATTTAAGTGTTAAACAAAATCCAGTTTATTCTGTTTATTTACTGAGAAGTCTAATCCAAAAAAGGAACTGATACGTACAATGTCAATCGCCTAATTAGTAGAGCTTCTCCAATATTTAGACTTCCTAACTCTGAGACAAGTACTTTTCCTCTATACAATATTGTTTTTAATATTTGCATGTTAAATTTAATTTGCCAATATGTTGAATTATTTAATTCTTTGGCTTATTTCTTATTCTGATACAGATTTTTGTTTTGTTTTCCAATTGGAAAAGGTTATATAATAATTATTCTATGATGTTCTGATCTTTTTTCAAACAATACCTGGTTCACTGTGTCCTGTAGACATGGATAGCTTTTCTTTATTCATAGAATAAGTTGATGTAAATTAGGTGGAGATGGGTTTTTTTAATTTTTCTTCATATTTGAATTACATTTCATTCCACTTCTGGTTATAATGTTAAGTTTTTCTGCCATTAAAATTTGGACAAAAATAAAAGGGGAAAAAAAGTTTCCTCTCCAAAAGTCAGATGAGATTACCCCATATTAATCAAGCTACCTATTTTTTACTTCCATTCTCAGAATCAAATAATCCTGTCTAGAATAGTTTACGTGTGGTCCTGCCAGGTAGTGAGGGAGAGGGAGGAGATGACCTCTCCGTGTCATTTCTCCTTTTTTGATTCCTTACTGAAAAGATTGGTGGACTGCTAAACCACTCTTCCACTCTATTATTGTAAAAGGCTTCTATGAATCATCATAAAACAATGGCCTTTCCATTACCTAGCATCATAAAAGTAGAATTCTCAGAATTTATGTATGCTGAACATTGTGCCTTAGGTAAGTTATATGAAGCCTGATCTTCAATCTGTTCATTCATTACCTTCAATTGATTTTGTCTCATTTTAAAACTGTATCTCTGTCAATATCCTGGATTCTTCTTTTATTTTTTTTAACTTCTTGTAAATTTTCCTTACACATATATATATATATCTATAGGAACTCCTGTTATTCAGGTAATTTCCTTTCTCAGACATAACTTTTCAAAATGTTTACATATTTTTACATGCTAGCTACCGTCTGTTATTCTCTCTCAATCTCAGAAACATTATCCTGTTACTGACAATTACATTTTACATAATGGAAAATCAGTTTATTTTAAAATTTTATATGACCATTATGTACATGAATTGATACTTTACTACTATTATGTACTATGAATAAATGTATACTTTTTTTGCTATCTGATTTCTTAGGAGTTATTTTATGTTAGGTTTTATTAACTGCAAAACAATTAATATGTAATTGGTTAAAAGAAGAGTAAGATCGTAGACTTATTTTTTGCAAAATTATATTTCAGAAAATCTTTAAACCCTGTGCTTCACATCAGCATCTTCATGATCATTATTTGTTGTGGTAATCTGCCCTCAAAAATCAGAAAAGGAGTACTGAGTTGTTCTTCAGTTTGCATTTCCCCTCATCAGAAACAAAGCCTCTCTTAGAATATGTGTCCAAATAATTGGTTCAAGAAATTAGACATAGAGATGTAAATAAGCCTTTTCAAATTAAAATAAGAACATTTGTATAGATCTGTTCAGTATTGTGCTCAGAGGATAGTCCCTCATTTTCAATTCCTTACTAAATAAGAGCAAAAATTCTAAAACAAAAAAATTTAAATAATTAACAAAGTTAAAATGCCTAAAAATTTACTTAAAATCCGGTTAAAAAGATAATCAAAGTTATTTTAAGCATCAGTAAAGGTCCTTTTCTACTTTTTTCTTCAGGCTAGTACACAGATCTTTGTAGACTCAGGAAGATAGGAAAAGAATCAATAGTTTGAGGAGTCAAGTATAAAATTTTAGAGAACTGAGACTAGCTTTTGAGTCTTAGAATTTTAAAAGGTGGAAGGTGAAGATGTCTCTTGATTAGATTTATTAGTTTGAAGCAATTACTGCCTGTGAAAATTTTTAAATCCTAATTTAAGTGAATCAATGAGATCCCGGAGGGAAAATAAGTACTTAATGAAATGTTACACTTAAACAATTGTTTCCATTTAAAACCATTAAAATCAAACCATGCTATACCATGTCTACAAATCATCAATGAATTAAATGATATAATTGCTTGATTTCTCATATAAATCCTCATGGAGAGTAAGATATAAGAGAGGAAGCCAAAGTTTGATATCTATAGGAAATGTTATTGCAACTTGTGACGCTGAAGCTAAGGGTAGTTCTCAAATCATGTAAAATTAAAAGGCATGGTCATTAATAGTGGTGTTCATCAATATTTGTGAAGGTATTTCATAACAATAAGGCTAAACAAATAAATGCACAAAAAATGCGAAAAAAGGTATCTGTAACACAAGACATGCCTATTATGAAAACATAATTTGTTGTAGCTTGACATATACACAAATGATTTAAAGGCTGTTGTATAATCAGCCAATTACTATACTTGCCACATTGAGATAGGGAAACTGAAGGGACCCATGAAGGACTGCTTTTATGCTGCCTCTTTTCGTCCTAGGACCTGCACCCCTGCCGTATTTTACAGATAATTTGTGTCCTCCTTGTAGTCAAGGAGTTAATGATTTCTTTGCAGACTTCCATAGCAACAGATAACATCTAAGGAGTGATTGGGTGGGGTCATCATGCACATTTTCCAGAACACTGACTCACCACATTGCTGGCTCCAAGGGGTCCCTAAGTGACTTATGGGGAAACCTAAACACTTGTTTTTGTTTTAACCAATTCCTGGATGCCTGACAAGACATGTCCACAGGTCCACAATCCTCAATAAAAACCGCATAGGCATTGCTTTACCCCAAGTAAAGAGGAGACAAGACTAGCTCTCCTTTCCTCCCAGACACTCGGTCTGTATATGTACTCCCTCTGTGTCTTCAATAAATTCTGCTCTCACTTCTTCTTGGCTCCTGTTTGATTCCTATCCTGTGCAAAGCCAAGGACCCTCTTGGCTGGTCTGTGGGACCCCTCTGGATCCTCAGACCCAACCAGCCTGTATCAACATTACTTCCTTATAAACTCTTTTTTGATCTGACAATAAACTCTTATATTCATGTAACACTTTAAGTTTTGCAAAGTGTTTTTGTTCTTTCATTATAATAGTCACAAAAATAGGTTAGGGAAAATATTACTGTAATTGTACACTTATCTGGCACAGATAAGCCAGACTGATCATTTCCCCAAGGTTTGATAATTAATAATAAAGGCTAAATACAAATCAAGACTGCTAGAGTTTTGGAGGAATAGTTGTTTTCTCTTTCATACTTCCTTTTGAATTACTATGCAGAAATGCTTTTCTATCACTAACTCTGCTTCTGTGCCTATAAACTTGTAATTTGTCTCCATGATTGTGTACACAAATAAGCTTACTTCTGCACTTCACAGAAATCCACAGCATTGCAACTTTCTGCTATATATTGTGCTTTGCCATTACTTTATAATTTTCTTTTTACTCATGTTTATTATAGTTCTACTTCATCCTTCTATAAAGAGAAACTGGAAAAACCAGTTATAAAAAACAAAGATAATATCTAATGTCTGATATACTTCTTTTAAATTGAAATTAGTTATGCAAAGCAGCATATTTAGATTGGTTTAAGTTGAGACAACAGTGCCATTAGATGGCACTCTGGGTAAAGTTGACTATGTTATTTCCTATAGTGGAGCACTAGAATTCAAGGGCTTAAGTAAATGAAATACAAGATTAGTGAATATTTTTAAGTCAAAGAATCAAACTTATCACAATCATAAGTTACATTTTTTGCTCTCTAAATAATCTAAGGTTGTCCTTTGAATCATTGCTCACCATTACTTATCAAAAACAATTAAGGCATTATTCAATTGCTCATCTTCATTAGAATATTTATGTATGATTAAATTTTAAAAAAATTATTTAAACTGCTCTTTAAATAATTTATTAGTTTGAAGCAATTACTGCCTGTGAAAATTTTTAAATCCTAATTTAAGTGAATCAATGAGATTCACTTAAATTCTTACCATTCACTCTTACCATTCATTTTGTTCAAATCATTTCTAATATAATACAATGAGGTCTAAAATCAATTTTTAAATAAACATATCTATTTTGAGGCAATTTCCATGTATAAATATGAATTTTACAAACATTGAAAATATTGTTTATATTTCTAAGTTTTTTCAGTAAAAGAAGTACTCTGGAAATATATTTGATACACAAATATTTTGGTCCTCTCTAATTGGATTAAATATGCTTTATTAGGAGTTATTCCAGTTGTTCAATCTCTCTCACCTAGTCACTAAAATGCTAAGTGCTTAGCAAAGAAAGATAGGAAGGAGAAGTTATGGCAATGGCCCTTGAGAAATGTACAAACAAATTAACAAAATAAGGTTAATTTGTACAAAAGAGGTGATAATATAAACAAATGCACATACTTTTTCTCTAAGGATCTTTTATAGACCCAATAATACTTACTATATATTGAGCATTAATTATTTGACTGGAGTTGTATTAGGTTTTACATATGAACAGGTGTTTAATTATCCTGTTAACCCATTTAAGTACACACCAATTTAAAAAACTGTTTAGCAAAGAGGCAACTGAATTGATTCTTTTGAAATTGCTCACCTACTTCCTTTCCTTTGTTTCCTGCTCTGACTGCAGGATTTTAATTTAATACTACATGAGTAGATTTTGAAAGGAGGTTGGAATTTAAAAGATATCCAGAGCAAGCTGGAAGAGAAGTATGAAGAAACAAAACTAGAATTAGCCTGAACTTATATAGCTGAATTTTACTGGTGCCCTATTATCCTTGGCACACCATTTCCTTCTATTTTACATTTTGTCAGATAATAACAGAAACATTTTTTTCTTGGTATTTTAACACTCGGTGGGAAGTGACTGAGAATATTGTTCATTGTGTTAGAAAAAAACAACACAAAGTAGTTTCCTTTCTCATGGGGAACTACTGTATTTCTACATAGAGCTTATCAAAATCAGATCCAATTATTTTTGATACATAGCTTTTAATCTCATCAATATAAGTTTTCCTAGGTAAAATAGTTCACAAGTCTAAGAACTTTCCACAAATTTAGGAAGTGAGCCATATCTTCGTTTCTCAGGTAATTTTATCCTAAGATTTTGAGGTTTTTTCATTTTCATTTTCATCTCTATGGTACAAACACATGAAGTAGAGAATTTACATTATAGCACAGGATAATAGTAAAATGAATACCTTTATTTCTATAGATGTACTATACAAATTAAGAAATAGAATGTTCAGCATGAAATACCCCCCCATAGGAATCTTGCATTATTCACATTTCACTCATCACTTCCATCTGAATTTTCTATTACTCATTCCCAAATATTGTTTAAATTTATCTACTTTATAAGTTTGCTTAACTAGATTAAATTATATGTATTCTGGTATTTCCCTCTGTCTTTCTACACTATGTATTTTTAAAAATTTTATTTATTTATTTTTGAGAGAGAGAGAGAGCAGGAGCAGGGGGAGTGACAGAGGGAGAAGCAAATTCCCCGCTCAGTGGGGAGCTGGATGATGCTGGACTTGATTCTTGGACCCTGGGATCATGACCTGAGCCAAAGGCAGAGGCTTAACCAACTGAACCACCCAGGTACACTTTCTACATTATATTTTTGGAATCCGCTCAGATTGATGCCCTCATGTTGATAAGTCAGTCATTCATTATTAGAGCTATAAATTCTCCTGTATTTCCTTATATGAAGATGGCATAATTTATTTATCAGTTCTATTGCTGATGGATACTTGGGAGGTTTCCACATTTTTGCTATTATGAAAATACTGGTCTGAGTGTTGTTACACCTGATCCTTGGTCTCGTTAGCATTATATATATCTTGGTTTGGCTTTGAATGTTTGAAATGAACATTCAATGTTGTTATGTAAAACATTAAATTGTTTAATAAAAAAAACACCAAAAAACCCACACACAACCACCCCAAAAGCATTAAATTGTTTTGAAAGTGGTTATTTCCATGTATACTACCAACAGCAATATTATTGAGTTCTTACTGTACCACATTCTCACCAATAATTGTTATTATTAGGCTATGTAATATTTAAAATATAATCATTATGAAGTGATATCTAATAATGCTTAAATGCTATTAATTAGCATTTCCCTGGTCATTACTGAGGTTGGTCATATTTTATGGTTATTTTTTCCCTTCCCTTTCTGTCAAATTTTCACATATATTTTTGTTCATCTTCTCTGAATTGTTTTACTTCTTTATATTAATTTGTAGGGAATTATTTGTTCTAAATACTAATCCAGTTTATCTTCATTATTTGCAGATTTTATATTTTTCAACTTGTCTACTTGCTAAAATCAATTCATAATCCTAAAATCAATACTACTGTTGCTTCCATGGTCATTTGAAGACATGCACGAACCAGCAAAAAACATTGAGTTGATGAATACATATTGTTGTCCCCGCTGAGGCATAATAAGGTGATACTCCAGCCTCTTGTTTCTACTCTGTGCTTTTTGCAACCAATTTAGTACCATCTGTTTTGCATTTTTATCCTTTCTCTTATATTTTTGTTGGTGTTTCAAAAAGCCCTCAAACATCGTGCTAAAGTGCTGGCTAGGGTTCCTAAGTGCAAGAGGTCCTCGATGTGCTTTACAAAGAAAATAAGTGTGTTAGATAAGTTTGGGTCAGCCATAAGTTATAACGCTACTGACCATGAGTTAATGTCAACAAATCAATAATATATATTAAATATAAGGTGACACTAAACAGTAACACACATAAAACAAGGCTATATATTGATTGGTTGATGAAAATGTGCTAACCAGAGGTTCACAGGAACCTAACCCCATACCGTCCCTAAGAGCAGACATCAGTATTTGCTAATTCTTTGTTTGAGTGACTTTATAGAAAATAACTAGCATAACTAGCACAAATAATGAGAATCAACTGTGCTTTGTTGCCTATATTTATTGTAAATATCTTTCTCTGTGATTTTTCTTTTCACTGACTTTATGAGACTATTTGAAATATAAAAGTTCTTAATGTTAATTTTATTTAATTATGTTGCTCTGTATAGTTTAATCTTTCCCTCTCCCTGGTTCCCTAAAAAAAAAAAAAACAAAGGGGCGCCTGGGTGGCTGAGTCATTAAATGTCTGCCTTTGGCTCAGGTCATGATCCCAGGGTCCTGGGATTGAGCCCCGCATTGGGCTCCCTGCTTGGTGGGGAGCCTGCTTCTCCCTCTCCCACTCCTCCTGCTTGTGTTCCCATTCTTGCTGTCTCTCTCTCTGTCAAATAAATAAAATATTTAAAATGAAAAAACAAAACAAAAAAATCTCTTGTACTCCTGTATAGCATTTGTTAGTCTTATCTTCCACTTGATTTCTTAAATCTATTTGCAATATATTTTTCCTTAGACTGTAAAATAAAAATCTCTTTGAATAGTTAATTTTTGCTACAAAATGTATTGATTAGCATCATTTTCACTCTAAAATTCAAGATCCATTCCATCCTAAAGCAAGTTTTATATATATATATATATATATATATATATATATATAACAAATTGGTCCTATGCACTATATTTTTGGTCTATTTTCCTCTTCCTATGCTGATATTACTCTTAATTATTAAAGTTCTATATTGTGTTTTGATTATTGACAGGAAAAGGAAGTTTAATATTTTACTTCTTCAAGAATGTCTTGAGGCGCCTGGGTGGCTCAGTTGGTTAAGCAACTGCCTTCGGCTCAGGTCATGATCTTGGAGTCCCGGGATTGAGTCCCGCAGCGGGCTCCCTGGTCGGCGAGGAGCCTGCTTCTCCCTCTAACCCTCCCCCCTCTCATGTAGTCTCTCTCTCTCTCTCTCTCATTCTCACTCTCTCAAAATAAATAAGTAAATCTTTAAAAAAAAAAGAATGTCTTGACTTTTCTTGGCCCTTGTTCTTCCATTACATTTTGGACTGATCCTGAGAAGTCTCTGTCTCTCTCTCTCTCATACACACAGGTGCACGCACATGCATGCATGTGTGCAGGCACACACACACAGACACACACACACACAGAAATATCTGGATTCTCTGGAAGTGCATACAATCTATGATTAATTTATAAAGAATTGGTGTCTACATGAGAGTCTTCTAATCCATGATAAAACACATCTCTCCAGTTGTGTAAGTCCCTGTTACATTCTCAATATATTTTTGTAATTTCCTCTTTAAAAACACCATTTTTACATGTATTTATTCCAAGAGATTTTACATTTTACTTGCCATTTTAACATTATTTTGCTTTTTGATTACATTGTTAACTGATAATTAGTGATACCTACAAGCGTTCCTGACATTATATAATGATTTTGCAATCAGAAAATACTCTTATTATATTTTAATTACATACTTACAGATTACTTTCATGGTGTTCTACTCAGGCAATGATGCCATTTTAAACAATTAAGTTTTTGTTTCTTCTTTTCTTATAACATGATACTACTTTTGCCTTGAGAAGAATTGGTGTTAGCAGCATCTTTTCTCTTTCCCCATCTTACAGGAACGACTTTCCAAAATACACCCTTCAAAAATGATTTTTTCTAGTTTTGTTTTGTGTGGATGGCCTTTATCAGTTCAAAAAATTGTCCTGTATTCCTAGCATGCTTTTAAAAACTTATAGCTGCGCGATGAATTTTAGTTAGCACTTTTTGTGTACTTATTAAGGTCATACTCTTTTCTTCTTTAATTCATCAATGTCAAAATTTAGGTAGCTTCAATTTCTAGCATTAAACCAACTTTGCATTCCTGACATAAATCTGACTTGGTCATAATGATTTATCATGGTTATAGACTGTTAAACTTAGTTTACCAACATTTTATTTATACTTTTTCATCCACTTAGTTAATGAGGTAGTAATGTCTTTACCTGCATTTAGTACAGTATTTATCCTAGCCTTTATGCTATGGAAATGTTTAATATTGGAATTTCTTGGTTCTCAAAAATGTGCTCTTTTTAGCTGCGACTAGATAGTGAAGAATCTCCAATCTGCTTTTTTTTTTTTTTAACAGATTAACACTAATAAAATGTCTCTCCATCTCCAGTATTCTATGGATTTGGTTTATATTTGAGATAGATTGTTCTTATGCCTCCCTCTGGATACATAATATTGAATATGTTGATGGGGTGAGTGTTTTAGGAAAGAAGTGTAAATTGTGAGAGTCTCCTTCCTTTTTGTTTTAGGGGCGGGCACTAATGAATGGGTGTGAATAAAATAGGACAACTTTCATGCTATTCATCCATGGGGCCTTCCTTATACAGCAAAACCCCACAGGATAAGGCAAACCACAAGATCTCATTCCCTCATGTAGAATTTTTTGACAGAGAATTATGTTTAATTCTATATATCATATGCCATATTTGTATTTCTCATAAAAAATTCATTGGTGATATATGGTGTACTTTAATAACAGAGTGATGGCATGAAATACAAACATACATGTCCATGGGATTTTCTTCGCCTGGAATGCATTCATGAATTTCATTCATTCATTCTAACATTCAAATATTAGTGTACTTGGCAAATTCTCTTTCCTGTATCTTCCCCCTGACCAACTGTTACTATTCTTCCTTTTCTTTTGTTTTAAATTTTATTATGTTATGTTAATCACCATGCATTACATCATTAGTTTTTGATGTAGTGTTCCATGATTCATTGTTTGTGCATAACACCCAGGGCTCCATGCAGAACGTGCCCTCTTTAATACCCATCACCAGGCTAACCCATCCCCCCACCCCCCTCCCCTCTAGAACCCTCACTTTGTTTCCCAGAGTCCGTAGTCTCTCATGGTTTGTCTCCCCCTCATTTTTCCCTTCCTACTATTTTCTTTTTTTTTTTTTTTAACATATAATGGATTATTTGCTTCAGAGGTAGAGGTCTGTGATTCATCAGTCTTGCACAATTCACGGCGCTCACCATAGCACAGACCCTCCCCAGTGTCTGTCACCCAGCAGCCCCGTCCCTCCCACAACCCCCTCCAGCAGCCCTCTGTTACTATTCTTTCAAAAAAGGTCTAATGATAGGAGTAGGACCACTACCAGCACCACACAAACAGGCAATTTATTAGTCAGCTTGAGCTGTCATAATAACAGCTTAAACAACTGAAATTTATTTTTTCACAGTTCTGGAGCCTAGAAGTTCAAGATCAAGGCACCAGCAGATTAAGTTTCTCCTGAGGCCTCTCTCCTGCGCCTGCAGGTGGATGCCCTACCCATCGTGTTCTCACGTGCCCTCTTCTTTGTGTGCACAGAATCCTAGTGCCTCTCCCCTTGTCCTACTCTCCTCTACTTATGCGGACATCAGTCATGTTGGATGAAGGCCCATCAGAAGGGCTTCATTTTAGCTTAATCAAGTTTTAATGGCTCTATTTCCAACTACTGTCACGTTCTAAGGTGCTGAGGTTAGGGATTCAATGTAAGAATTTGGGGTAAATATAATTCAGTCTATAACAGGTGTTCTTAAGTACGTAAGATACAGTAAAGATCTTTTCAGTTGTGTTGTGTTGAATTGTCTGTCTCTCAACAGCTTTTTAAATAGATCATGGAAAAGAGCCTCTCTTTTTATACCTATATCCCCAAAGTAATAGAACAGTTTTAATTGATATGTGTTTCTAGAATCAGTGTGATGTTAAGCCATATTAGAATCTAGGTCAAAAGGAAAAATCAATAACCCTGGCTGGCCATGCTTTTATCTAAAGTTTTGATATTTTGTTCATTTTGTTCATTTTTTTTGCATTAACTTTGATTTTTTAAAAATACTGCATTGAAATGTTATTTATCTGAATTATTGAGGTTTTTTAGTGTCCCTTTAAATTGTGTACCTGAGGAAAGTGCCTTACCCCCTTCATCCTACTTTTGATCCTGTCTAAAATGATGAAATTCACAAGACAAAGTTCTCAGGATTTCTGCAGTAAGTATCCCTAAAATATCACAGTGTGACTATCTTTAAAAAATTCTGTTGTTGAGGGGCACATGGGTGGCTCAGTCAGTTAAGCTTCCAACTCTTGATTTCAGCTCAGGTCATGATTTCATGGTCACTGGACTGAGCCCTGCTTCGAGCCCTGCATCCAGCCCCACCTTGAGCCCCGTGTGGGGCTCCATGTTGAGCCCTGTGTGTGGGGCTCCACATTCAGTGGGGAGCCTGCTTGAGATGCTCTATCTCTCCTCTCCCTCTACCACTCCCCCTGCTCATGCTCTCTCTCCCTTTCTCTCTCTTTCCCTCTCTCTCTAAAATAAATGAACACATCTTTGGAAAAAAAAAGAAATTTCTGTATCAGGAATAATTTCTTTTGAAAGGTAGTATGGAGCTGGGAAAAAGGCACTATTTTAGAAATTAGAAACCTGGATTCTAGTTTTGTCCACAAATTATTTGTTGATTCTGGAGTTCAACCTTGCTATAGGTGATGGCTAGACACAGAGTCAGGCATGCAAATTCAATATATAATGGTGCATAAACATTCACAGCTGATTAACTTTTATAAATTCACAAACTCATGTTCTATTTTGAGAGACTTTGAGTCATTATTTCTAGTATAGTTGAACTACCTTCAACTAAGTCTATTATAGATGGTCCCTGGACCATGTGGCTCTGTTAGGGCACACTCACTGAAATTATCATAGTTTTAATCATATAAATATAATCTGATTTTGATTACAGTTCTTCATGAGGGTCAGTGGTCAAGCTAAGCTTAAATCCTAGAGAGACTCTTTTTCTGAAAGAATTTTAAAAACAGGAAACAGGAATTATGGAATAAATTGATTCAGAGCTACTGTGATAACATAGAAAAACATTCACTAGAACTGCAAATCTCTAATATTTTTACTTTGTGGTAATAATAATAATAGCCTCCACTGCTTCTCGGTGTCTTGTTAATGTCATATCTTAAACACTTTACATTTATTATTTTATGTAATTTTCACTAAGTCTTACAATGTTGCATATTACCTCTGTTTTTTTGAAGAATATGAGGTTTATCGAAGCTAAATTATTCTTCCAGGTACAGCTGGGAATTAGATGCCTTCATCTCTAGTTCTGATCTCAAAATCTGCCACAGTTAATGCTCAATAATTGCTTGTTGAAAGAATGAGAATATCAGCCTAGAGCAGCATGTAATTGATTCAGAACCAGAACCCCATAAATGCTGCTTCTTCTTTTTTTAAAGATTTTATTCATTCATTTAAGAGAGAGAGACAGAGAGAGCACAAGCATGGGAAGAGGCAGAGGGAGAAGCAGACTCCCCACTGAGCTGGGAGCCCAACATGGGGTCTGATCCCAGGACCTGGAGATCACGACCCGAGCCGAAGGCAGATGCCTAACCATCTGAGCCACCCAGGTGCCCTAGAACTCCCATAAATGCTTCTGACACAAGTTAAGGATGGGCTTCAAGGGACAGCTGAGGCCCAGCCTCCAGGCCAGGGCCAAGAGCTCTCATTTGGAAAGCCGAAAGGATGCAATGGATCAGATCATTGGGAGGGAGAAATAAAGCAAAATGGGAAGGCCCTGACAAGAGTCAGCACAGCAGACTAACCATGGGAATAAACAGGCATATGGAGTTTAAATGGGCCTAACCAGTTCTCTCATAAAGTCTGAATTTTAACACAAGCATCATGAGTCTGAAGGAAAAGACGGTGGGTAGAAAACTGAGTATCAAGGAAGACAAATTGTGTGCATACATGGCAGTTTCTGTGAAGAATCACACATTAACAGCCCCCTCAGGATTTGATGTTTATGAAAGCCTTTGAAGCAATATTTTTTCCTATGATGATTTGTACATATTTAAACATCTACTGTTTTCAGAAAATAGTTTATTTTTATCATATTTCAATATCTTCTCTTGTTTCCTCACCATTTCCCAGAGCAAACCTATGCCTTTGACCACTGAGTGTACATATCTCCATTCTTCCAGTGATTTAATATACATTTATACCATTTTAGGAGACATAAACACATTTACTATTGTTATAAAAAGTACTTTTCTGACTGCTTCTTAAATATTTGAGAGCTCTGTGTATGCCTATAAATTAATAGCATACATTTTTTTTTTGTTTCTACCTTTTCACTCTCTCTTTTTTCTCTCCTTTTTTCTTCTCTCTTGGTTTGCTATATTTTGAGATTCAGTGTAGGGATCTCAAGATTTAGTGCTTTTGTGATCACCTGGTAAACTTGTTCAAAATGCTAGTTCTCAGCCCTAGCCCTCAGAAATCCTTATTCTTTATGATTGTTGGGATTCCATCTTTCTCTCTCTCTGTTTTATTATCTTTCACATCATATGCCAGCCCAATTATTTCTGAAGCAGGTTTTAAAGGATAACATTTTAAGAAAACCTCTTATATCCCAGTATAATTTCTTTTCTGCACAAATCTTCCCTTATATTCTCAAAGAATGTAGCTTTCTAAGGTATGTGCAAAGTGATCCTGTTTAGTCTTACTGACTTAAGAATGCATAGGTTCTTTTGTTAATGTCATATCTTGAATACTTTATATTTACTGTAAATGTATTCTACTACTTAAACTAAGTAGTAGAATGTGAAAACCAAGGCCTTGAGGTATATTTGTATTTAGAACATTAAAGCTACTTGGACTATGTCTGATTATGCTCATCATATTAATTCCAATAAATAAAACTGTGCCTACTCCATAGTAGGCTCTGAATAATATCTGCTGAATGATAGAACCATTGCAAATTCTGACAATTACTCATTTCTCATTTGTATTTGTCCAATGTATTCATCCCTCTGCTTTACAAGAGTTAAATAAGGATGAACTAGAACAATGGATTCAAGCCACACTCACCTCCAACACGCACTCCATTTGTACAACATTGATCATTTTCCCCTCCTAGTAATTATCAGTCTATCAAAACACCATGGTTAATACCTGCCTCTAAGATAGTATGAAAATAGATAAACCTGAGAAGCAACACTTGCCAATAACTTATAGTAACTTGCTTGAGTTCCCAAAGGCTGTGGTAAATAAAAGTTAGAAAAAGAAATTTTGTTGTGAAATGAGAGATAATGTATAAAACAAATTACAGACATTGTATAAGTTTATCTTTAGCTACTTGATACAATATTCTATTTAGATAAATAACTCATCATACGAATTATTTTTGATATAAAACTATTCATATGGATTTGGGGCTTGAGTTCACCTTAAATGATAAAATTTTATAAATTGCAGTGATCATTAGCTTATTCAAGAGGGAAAAGAAATATTAAAAATGCTAAACATAATTGCATACCTCTTCTATCCCTCTATCTCATACTTCTTTTGACTAATTTCCATCCTTTGGATATCACTTAAGCATCATTTCTAAATGAGAGAGTTTCTTGTTGCCACTGATTATGTTACTTCATCCTTTAACATATTTTCACAACTCCTTGTACCTTCCTCCTTTGCACTCTCCCCACTTTGTAGCTAAAAACCTGTTTATAGTCATTTCCTTCTAAAGAGTTACAGTAAAGAAAGGTGAAAAAAAAATTCACATTACCCTGAAGAAATCTAGCAAACACTACCTCAGTGAAGTGTTTAAGGTTAACATCCACAGTAATAAGTCATGCTAATAGTGTGTTCCCTTCATACCATGTGATAAAAATGGCACTTCACCTCTATGGTCTTGTTTCCTAAAACCCTTACCCCTGGATAATAATGAACAAAAAAGCATAAGACAAATCCTAATATAGAGACTCTTACAAAATATCTGACTGTTATTCATCAAAACAATCAAGGTCATCAAAAATAAGAAAAGTCTGAGAAATTCTCACAGCCAAGAGGACCCCAAGGACATGTGAAACAAGACATCAGGTAACATCTAAGAAAATGCAAATAAATTACGGACCTTAGTTAACAATGTCTCCACATTGGTCCATTAGGACAAATGCACCATGCTAACATAAGATATTAACAGAAAAAGAGGGGCACCTGGGTGGCTCAGCGGTTAAGCAGCAGCGTTCGGATCATGTCGTCGAACCCAGGGTCCTGGGATCGAGCCCCGCATCGGGCTCCCCGCTCAGCGGGAAGCCCGCTTCCTCTCCCACTCCCCCTGCCTGTGTTCCCGCCCCCGCTATGTCTCTCTCTGTCAAATAAATAAATAAAATCTTTAAAAAATATAATAAAAGAAGGGGTGTCTGAGTGGTTCAGTTGGTTAAGCCTCTGACCTTTTTTTTTTTTTTTTTTTAAGATTTTGTCTATTTATTTGCCAGAGAGAGAGAGAGTGAGAGAGCAGGAGCACAAGCAGGGGGAGTGGCAGGCAGAGGGAGAAGCAGGCTCCCCGCTGAGCAGGGAGTCCGATGCAGGACTAGATCCCAGCACCCTGGGATCATGACCCGAGCCAAAGGCAGATGGTTGACTGACTGAGCTACCCAGGTGTCCCAAGCTTCTGACTCGATTTCAGCTCAGGTCATGATCTCAGGGTCATGAGATAGAACTCCGCTTTGGGCTCCATGCTGGGTGTGGAGCTTACTTAAAATTCTTCCTTTCCCTCTCCCTTTGCCCTCCCCTGCTTCCTCTCTAAAACAAACAAACAAACAAACAAACAAATAAATAAATAAATAAATATGTAAAAATAATAGAAGTGGGGTATGCAACATATGGAAAACTCTCTATATTTGTGGTTGCATTTTTCCTGTAAATCTAAAATGATTCAAAATAAGAATGTTCTTTCAAAAAACTGTTCCATTATCTGCCTTTTCTGTTAGATTCTGTGATCTCTGAAAGTCAGACTGTATCTGTGTTAAACACCTTTATATCCTCAGTGCACACCACACAAGAGGAGCTTGATAAATAATTGTTGAATGAGTGATTGAATGAATGATTGAAATAAACATTTAATAACTAGCTGTGAAAGAGCCTTAATTCCCTGATGAAACTCCTATTTATATGTGTAAATAGTATTTCTTCAAACCACCAGTCAGGATGCAAATTAATGCCATCTGCCTCTTGTTCTCCCACGACCTCTTGCTCTTGGGCCCCTGCAGTTATTTTCCCTGACTGACTGCCCTAAATATCTGTTTGCTCCCAAAAGAATCCCTGTGCCCCTGTATAATCAACATCTTTTGCTTCCAGTGCCAAGTGCAGTAGACAAATCCATAAAAACCAAGAAGAGCTTAGGGAGGGCCCCCTTAGGAACAGGATTCAAAGAGCCTGGGCTGCTTTCTGATGCTGTTGATGGTGATAAATTACTCTCCCAAGACTCCTTGGCCATAGTTACATCATTGATATTAGAGTCTCTGAAATATATTAATATTTAGAAAATCGATGGACTAGATAAGGTTTTTTTTTTTTTTTTTTTTTTTTTAATAGGGTCTTTTTTAAAGAGAAAATACCCCTGGAAAGTTTAAGGGATTAAAATCCCTCTCTCTTTGATCTGGAATTAATTTCAGGCAGACCATTTTTAATTCCAAATTTGCCTAACAGTAATGGGATTTTTGTTCTGAGAGGAAGATGATATACATAATTTGGAAGATTAGAGCACTTTGGAGTAGATGGTAGATTTTGTATTGTGCTGCCAGGGTATTGGGTCATGGACAGTTTGGCAAAGATATTACAAGAAGTGAAAAGAGTTGAAGCTGGGTGGGAGAGGAAAATCAGTCAAAGACTAGAATCACATTAAAATAACAACAACAGCAGTAGTAAAACAACATCCACAAGATGAAAGTAAAAAAAATGGAGGAGAAGTTTTCTAGTGTCATTGCTGCCCTAGGAAAGGGGGTGGGGAAGAAGAAGCAAACATCCCTTCCCCATCTTCTGCTCTCTTTTACTTCATATCTGTACAGACATCAGAACTGAGATTAAATCTATCATTCCAATAATTCAGTGATATTTTAAATACATTGGCTCTGGAGAGTTAAGTTTTGTAAATAACAACATATATTTACAATGTTACATCTATAGGAAAATATTCCAAATTCTACAAAATTAATTTAGAGAAGAAAGTACACTTACAAGTTCAAAACAGGCTATACTTTTTAAAATCAAGCCACAAGTAAACCTAAAAACAAAATAAAACAAAAAGCAAATAAAAAACCTCCTTAGTAGGCCAAAGATCAATTTAAATAATTATTTAGTGCAATGTACTGATTAATGCTTTTAATGTTTTATGAAGGTCAAATTGTCCAATCATTAAAAAATTTGTTTATGAATCTGGAGGTCCCCAGTTGTATTTTTAGTGGACATCATAATATATACTCATTTTGAATATGTATTAAAACTTTGCAATGGAGAGAAAGACAAATACGGTAAGATTTCAGTCATATGTGGAATTTAAGAAACAAAAAAGAGGAACATATGGGAAGGGGAGAAAAAGGAGAGAGGGAGAGAGAGAGAAACAAACCATAAGAGACCCTTAAGGATACGGAACAAACTGAGGGTTGATGGAGGGGGTGGGTGGGGGATGGGCTAAATGGGTTAGTATTAGGGTTGAGGGGGGACAAAAGAGAGACAAACCAGAAAACAGACTCTTAACTATAGACAACAAACTGAGGGGTGCTGGATGTGGGTGGGGGATGAGTTAAATAGGTGATGGGCATTAAGGAGGGCATTTTATGTAATGAGCACTGGGTGTTATACGCAACTGATGGATCACTAAATTCTACCCCTGACACTAATAATAAACTATATGTTAACTAAATAGAATTTAAATAAAAATTTTAAAAAGAAAAAAAACAACTTTGTAATAGAAATGTACATTTAAATCAGAACTTTTTCTTTGAAAAAGTTACCAAATAGGCCCATCATTCATTTATTCTTCTTCCATTTACCAATTTCAAGAGACATATTTATTATCACTGAGGTGACAGAAGTAGACATTCTTCAATTATGTGATGTAATTATATTTCATGTGGGAAAAAATGACTAAAGTTCATCTTTCTACTGAACATCAAATTATATAAAGTGTGTTTCTTGTCAGCTGGGATGGTTCTATCTGTTCCCATTGCTTCCTACCCTGCTAAGAATCCACAGAATCCACAGAAAACAAGACTGTCATGAGCCAAATGCTCACCACAGGGAACTCATTCTTGTTGGCACTGAAGCAATCTCATATTACAGGAGATCAGCTTAGCTTCAGATTCATGACATGAGGATAAGATGATATTTACAACATTTAGGGGGCTAATTCAATTTAAGGTTAAATAAACATATAATGTGGCAACCCTTAACATGAAAATGAATTGTCCTTAGAATGGGCTATTTCATATTAAAGGAGTATTTTTCTTATACATAAGGAAATATTTAAATATAAACCATAGTATTTGTACTTTGTTTTTGTTTTTGGTAAAGTTTTTGCATTAAAAATGAGCTTTCTTCTAGATAATTTTCTAAAGTAGAATTACACATTCCTGAATGACAATTATAAATCAATAGATAATAATTAGTGGGTTTTTTTTAACCTTCTCCCTCTTTATCAACAGCATGTATGAATATTTACAAATGAAGATACTTGGTTTTTTCAAATTCTCTGAAACAAATGTTATAATTCATGAAGATATTTAACAATATAACATTAAATATTAATTATTTTAAAGTCTTTTTTTTTTTTTTTGTCCTGGGCAAGTAGATTAGAACCATGAATGTAGGTGACCTGGAAACTTGTACTGTAGTAGGATCAGTGACTGTTGGTCTAGCAACAGTGTACTTAATATTTTTCCAAAGCCACTGCATAATACAATTAGTAGCAACAAATGGTTATAGTTAAGTAAAAATGGCAGATCTCAGAGCTGAAAAACTGTTAGCAAATACATTTGGTTAAATTTTTATCCTTATATAAGACACGATTTTAACACATATTTTATTGCAAGCCATAGGATTTAGGAACCCAGGTAAGGTTACAGAGCTGAGGTCAATGTGAATTAATGTTAGGCAAGGCACTTAATGACAAACAGATTATCTTAATTTCTTAATAGAAATTAAGCCTGTTAGATATTTCTGTGTAAATTATCTCTGCATAATTTTGATTTTAAGACAATTCCACTAGCATGGGATGTGGGAGAAGGCAGAAAAAATGGTGCACTGAAAAAAGATCTCATAAAACCTTAACTATTTCTAGGAACTATCTGAAGGAAGACGTTTTCTTTGTTAAGAGTGTCCACATCTTTAAATGAGACATTTCTACCAGAAACAAGGACTTTGTGAAGGAAGAAATATTTGTGTGGCTAGAAATATAAAAGATAAGATAAAGGTAAAGGGAACTAAAGTTTTAGACAAGAATACTGACAGTTGTAAGAATCAAACGGGGTTTTAGAGGGGAGGGGGTACTGCATGGAGCACTGGGTGTTATATGAAAACAATGGATCGTGGATCACCACATCAAAAACTAATGCTGTATTGTATGGTGACTAACATAACATAATAAAATAAAAAAAAAAAAAGAATAGAAATACCAACAATATAAGATAAAAAAGAATCCTGTAACATCTAAGAAACCTAGTCGCAGACATGAGGAGAATGGGGAGGAAGTGAAGCTTCATAAAAGGGTAGGATGAGGAAGGCATCACATCTGATTAGAGGATGTATGCCATATAAAATACACACTCAGAAACTGGCTGGGAAAAATGTCTGTCCCTGTCACGTAGACCAGAGTATCTTCTAGTTAGCAGAGTTGCCTCAATGCAAACTTTATTAAAAATAATTCTACCCATTTTTACACAATCCCTTACCCTGGTAAACAAATTTATTGAATGAGTCAAACATTGACTATTTTGGAACTTACTGTCCTTTATAATAAATATTCTTACATTATTTATTATCAAAATTTTAAGAGTATGACTATGGATTTTAAGATCATAAATGGAATTCAAATCCAGGTTCCCCACTTACTGACTGACATCATCTAGCTAAGCCTCACTTCAATACGTTTATTCACTTCACTAAGTACCAACAAATTGTTCATAATAGTTATTCCAACTGACTTGCCCATGAGCAGTTCATGACCATTTCCTTTGTTCTGGATTTTTATCAATATTTATGTTTTCAGTTTTAAGATGTATGTCAATCTGATGAGCATGAAAGGTTTGTGCACTGTAGTATGAATATGTTTTTATATCTTATTGGCCCATTAGATTTTTTTCATATCTTTTCCCCAGTTATATATTTTATATATATTAGGCTATTTACCTTTTTGTATTAATTTTGAGCATTTTATATATTTGGAGAGTAATTCATAAGAAATTAGACACATTGGAAGGTTTCCTCTGATGATTTTTGAAAATTTTGTCAGGGTGAAAAGTAAATTTTAATTGTAATGTAGCAAAATGCATCAATATTTTATTTATAATTTGCATAGCTGTGTTCTATATTAAAAAAAAAAAAAACTGTCCCAGGAAAGATTGCAATCATAATGTTTTATCTAATACTTTAGAAGTTTTACTATTCACATTTGGGTTTTTAGCAATGTAGACTTCATTATCGTGTACCTCAAAGTAAGGATTGTTTTTTACTTTGCCTGCTCCAAGACACGTTTCTTATTTTTTCTTGTTTTCATTCCTGTTTGAAAGGGGAGCTGACTCCTGTGAGTCCTGATGACAGTCTATTTCTAGCTGGGTAGAAGACTGGAAGGATATCAATATATTCCCTTCCTCTACCGCTTGGAAGATGCCTCTGGCTAGATCGCTTTTATGGGACCAGTTCCTGTCCGGTCCAGAAAATGTTGCTCCTGCAAGTTGATACCAGACCCTCTGCTCAGTTAATCCAATTTCCTCCATTTGATGCTCCAGTCTAGGGATGATCATGGCTTCCCCTTTTCAAAATTTTTAGACTTCCTGAGTGTTTTCTGATTAGCTTCTCAGGCTCATCCAGCATGTATGACTGATTCCATGCAATTACCTTTTTAAGAAAAGATCATGGAAAAGCATTGTAGTTTAATTTTTTTCTCTGTATTTGCTGAAATGAATATTTTTTCTTTATCTCTGAATATTGTCCTCAATAGGTTTTATAAATGTAGAATCATTCTTATACTGTAGTATTCTTTATACTGGAGTTATATATTACTTGACAATAAATATTTTCATAAACTCCCTTCATTTTCAAATGCATGAAAATGTCTTTACTTTTTTCTATCATTTTATAATGGTTTATTTTTCACATACTAGATTCACAGTTATTTGACCTAGAACTTTTGTATATTCTCTTATTTTCTTATTCTCAAACTAGAATGTAATATGTTCTATGAGGGCAGGGATTTCTGTCTCTTGTTCAAAGCTCTCTCCAGGGTATGAATACTAGTATCAGGCCAACAGTAGGAATTTGATAAATATTTGTTTAGGTAATGAAACCTATTGCTGTTAATACATCTGCTACAGTCTACTTGAACTTCCTTTGCAAATAATCTGTTTTTCTCTTACGCGGTTTTTAAAAAGATTTTCTTCTTTTACATGTGTTTTTCTTCAGTGTTTCTATGCGTGTTGGTTATTTATATTTATATTTATCTTGCAGTTGAAATTCATTTCTTCTCTGTTTTCTTAATTCTGCTAAACACTTGACAATTATCTCTTTAATCATCGTAATTGACATTTCTTACATTCTCTGGAACACTTATCAGAGGAAGGTAGGTACATAGTTTCTCTGTTCCTCCTACCTTTTCTTTAGTACACTTGATATCTTTATCTCTCTGTAATAAATTCTGAGTCAATTACTAATTATCATACTTAAATTCACTAATCACATTTTCACAGGCAACCAGAATAAAATGATTTTCTACTACATATTAATTTAATTATTTATATTTTTCATTCCTATTATTTTTCATACCTACCTTTATTAGTTCCACCATTAATCCTTTTTTATTTATTTAAATTCCAGTTAGCTAACATACAGTGTAACTGTAGTTTCAGGAGTACAATATAGTGATCCAACACTTCAATACGCCTTCACCATTTATTTTTAATGGTTTCCTTTATCAAGTTCAGCTTCTAAATATGTGTATTATAAATCTTTGTTAGACTGCTTCCTACAGATTAAATTCATCTTAGGTGAATTCATATCTCAACTATTGATTTTCATAGAATATATTTGGAGTACTTTATTCCTTCATGCGTTTTGTGATTCTTGTTTATAGACTCATTTTGAAGCGTTTCTTCTTCTGTTTTGCTTTTCCTGTTATTATTATTTCTATTTATTTTCTCTCTTTCCTGAAAGCCATTTTGTATTCTCTGCAGTCAGTCCCCCATCTAGAATGAATCTGATATATTTGTAGTTATTGCTGATTGTCATGAAACTAGTAGGAGTTGTCTACATTCTTTGAAGTCTGTGTCTGTGCCTTTCCCTGCTTGTCCTAAATTACCTGGTATCCACAGCTTCTGATAAAATCAAAGCCCTATGTTGGTGGTCATATTCTTTTTCATCGCCATCCACGAGGCCTTCTACTGCCATTTGCCTAAAGCGGTGAATCTGGCTCCAGCATCTCATATATTCTGGACAATCTCTTCTGCATAATATCCTGGCCCTGGCCGCAGGTCTCTTGCTCAGCGTCCTGCAGAGCAGTAGTTTCAGACCCTCACTTCCCTTTAGTTTCTATTTTATTTCTGGCCAAAGGAGATGTTTGTGTTGCTTTTGAGCATATATGTCTTTTTGATTTTCTATTTTTATATTTCTTTTGACATTGCTTTGATTTTGAGCAGACAATGTACTAAAGTGGGAAATGACAGCTCTGCCTTGAGTGTAAATACAAAGGCTTAGTTTGCATTACTTTAAAATTTTGAGTTAAGGATTCAGTAAATATTCCTAAGAAAAGCTAACATTTTTCTGAACATTTACTATAGGAATGACATGTTCTAAGTACCACAAAGGTTATGACTCAATACTGAAAACAACCTTATAAGAAAGATGTTATCAGCCCCAATTTCTGAAGAGAAAAACTGAATAATACAGTAGTTTTTAACAAACTTAGCCAAAGTCCCGAAATTTTAAGTTGCAGGAGCAAGATCAGAACTAGGCACTGTGATTCCAGAGACCATGTATATAACCATTTCGCTAAACTAAACAGCAAATGCTTTGGCAAACTCTAAAATCTATGCTGTCATTAGGTAGCGAGTAAGCATAACTGTCTTGTTTTGGGAACTTTTGCTTGTTCTTTGTACTGTGACAAAGTGGCATGCATTATTATATATGCATTATTATATTGTCTATGACTGTTTACAACATAGCTTAGGCCATCATCTCTAATCCTCTTTAACAGTGGTTGAAATCAGGAAAAAGCAATTCTGTTATATGCCTTTAGGAGAATAGGCTCTTTCTACTTAGCTTCATCTCCTGATGCACATTACTTGTGGGATGGCTGACAATTAGAATGAACAAATTTCTCTTCCAGCTTTGTGAATTCATCTAAAGGATGCCTGAAGGTGAAGGTGAGTTGTGCAGTATATTCTGAAAGCATAAAACTTGGTATAACTGCATTTCTGACATGCACAGTTTCGACAGCCTGAGAGTTCATGTATTACACATGGAGATACAGCCTTCAGTCCTAGGAACTACTTGCTGGGTGAATGACAGCTATAAACACATTATCTATCACAGACTTCCATAAAGTTTATTATGAGTGGATTTCAAGATGGGTGTCTAAGCTTATATAGGGTCTATGAGCTTTCTAAATTCTGTGATTGATTTATTTAAGAAGAACAATTACTGTACTACTTATGCTTCTAAGACTGCACTGTAATATTCAACTTGTATCAAAAAGAAAAAAAATGTAAGTCAAGAAAATATATATTCCAATTTTGGTATTGTGTACTAATTAACAAAGTGACCTTGGACATATTACTACACACCTCCAAGGGCCATTTTCATTGGAAAATTATTGGTAAATTGGTAAATTAAAACAAATGTGGAGGCCACTGGTAATTATTCTTTTCAAGTTAATAAATAAATGGATCAATTTCTCTGGTTTAAAAGACAAAAGACAAGGTTGACTTTTATTTCTTTCAAGGGCTATATTTATCATATTCACATTCATCATTTTTCATATTACTATTTTCTCTACAGCTGTATTCAGTTGAGGTGCACCAACATGAATTTCACTGAAGATCCTATTCAATAGTACAATATTTTTTTTGTAATTGGCAGGTTAAAAATATCTATTTAAGACATAGTTGAATACAAATTTCAAAATGTTCCCTGTAAGATACTTGTTTTTATATTCCTAATGAGGAAAGTGGGCAGGAATAGATTTTACTAAATGTATTATAGAGTTGAGAAAATCCAGTATGTGGCAGTCATAAATTGTTTTCCTAGTGCTGGCTTTAGATATGGGGAAATTGAGGGCTGGGGAAACGTGACATCATGGTCAAGTCCATACAGAACATGAACACGCCATTCAGGCATACAAATTTGCTACATAAAACGTTTATACAAGACATTTATCTTTGTGGTCTACTATCTGAAAAAGAAACATCAAATTCTTCCAAGTTTTTTTCTAATAACAAACTAATAACATAATTTGTACATGTGCTGTAATTTACTTTCCCTTCCCTCTACATAAGCAACGCATTAATTTGCTTTTTATGTACTTTGTTGGGAAGTAGAAGAATGTCAGACGACAATCATCATTCATTTGAGATCTCCATAGCTGAGTTATAATTATGTGGCAGAAAACAAAGGCAAAGACTTTCTCTCAGACGGTGCAGACCCTACCGAATGTCTTCAAGCATACCAAAAAACAAAGACGCAGAGGAAAGTGGTAGGGATGTTTAAGCAGAGAGTGGCAAAAAATCTTAGAAAGAGTTAATATAAACTAAAAGCAGACTTTCTTCAAAAATTTATAACATTTACAAAACTAGTAAATTTATAAAATTTATAATATTTCATTTATAGTTAAGGTCAACCATCAAATATTGAAACAAATTAAGTAAACAGAAGAATATAATAATCATGGATTGGTAGACTCAGTATTTTAAAGATGTTAATTGTCTCAAATTGATTAAGTCTGATCCCAAGTAAAATTTTGGAAGTTTTTTTTTAAACTGACAAATTAAATCTAAATTATATGTTGTAATAAAATGGGCACGAATAATGAGATAATCTTAAAGTTGGAGATTAAAGATGTCAAGTATTATTATAAAACTACATTAAGGTGACGTGGTATCAATGCCAAGACAGACCAGTGGAACAGGGTAGAAGATATGGAATGAACTCACACATTTGAGGTTTTTTACCCTTATCTTGCAATGCATTGAAAGAAAGATGGTCTTTCCAGTACATGGTACTTAAATATATACTTCTCTCTCTCTCTCTTTCCTTATCTCTCTCTCTTGAAAATGTTTCTGTTTTGTTAGCTTAGTGAAGGAGATAACCAATACAATTATAATGAAATTTTACATGAAAGCACATTGAGAAATAAAAAGTACTATAAAATGCACAATAATATAATGTCATTGTTATTATTGGGAGTTTTTATTTAAGAAACAAATTAGAAAGTATGTATAGAGCAGCATTAGTAAGCGAGAAAAGTATTGTTGCAAATTTAAAATAATTTAATATATGTTAAATTTTATGAGGCTATTTCAATCTCCTGAATGCTTAATTAACTGAAATTTTTGCTTTGGTGTCTTTAAAATTTAATTAAAAAACCCCAACATGTATTATATGTTCATAATTTGTAAATAAAAGTGGTACCACAAGGCTTATAATAAAAATTTCCTGTCCTCTGCTCCAAATTTGCCAACTCTCTTATTCTGCTCCATAACGACAACTACTTTCACAACTTGTTTCTCCCCACATGTATTTCTATACAATCAATAACACACATCTTCCTCTATTTCTTTTTTCTAATTTTGTAAGTCATTTGTTGATTTTCACTTTAAGTGATGAGGCCTCATTCACTTTGTCAAAGCCAAAATTGCACCAAAGTTAAACAGGCAAAGATGACTTTTTCAAAGATATTGCAATAGGACAGAGAGACCAGAACTTGGTCTGAATTCAGCTTCCCTGAAATAATGCACTGGAGAGGTTTTTTGAGCTGAGGTGGGGGTTTCCAGGCCATATGTGTTCGTTAACTGGCTTTAGCCAATGAAAAGCAAGCTTCTCATATTTTCACAGCAGAGGTAGTTTCACTGCTTGGAGTCAGGCACCTGCAGAAGTTAGGCTCTAACCCTCTCACAGAAACTGGAAGACAGGGGTGCTATCTACATTGATGATTATGTTTAAGAAATGGTTTGCCAGGTCCTGGGCAAGGTTTTAATGGTTTATAAAACAGGCAAGAAGATTTTAAAAATGTTTACACCCCAAAGGGGGAGAGAAAATATTTACAGTGAAAAGTTTCTAAAGTAAATGCTCTAAGAAAAGAGAAGTCATGGCCTAAAGTCAGGAAGAAGCTTGTCTAAAATATAGTCAGGCTTTGCAAATCATTAAGGCCATCTTGGTCAACTTATACTACAATTCTTGACCAGTTATTTCTTTTCTGATAATTAAGGGACCATTTAAATTTTAAGAATGTACTTATAGCAGGGAGTCTTCCTTGTATGATGATAAGCCTATGAGTGCAGTCATTTTGGGATGGGCAGATAGCAGATAAGGGGTACAGGAGAAGATGAAGAGACAATCAAGACAAGAGTGTCTTAGAATATTTGACAGTTCTTTAAAAAGAGTTGGCTTTGAAGTTTAATCTTGCTTGCCTGTAAAGTAAAACATATGCACTCTCATGGTTACAAATAATATTTCAGACTTCTTTTTTACTAAAGAAGTGAGAATCAGATTACTATTTCACAGAGGTATATGGGACTTTATCCTAAGAAATATGGTATTCTCATTTTTTATTTAAATTCAATTAGCCAACATATAGTACATCATTAGTTTTTGATGTAACGTTCAACGATTCATTAGTTGCGTATAACACCCAGTGCTCATCAATCACATCACGTGCCCTCCTTAATGCCCATCACCCAGTTACCCCATCCCCCCACAAATCTCCTTTTCCACAACCGTCAGTTTGTTTCCCGGAGTCCAGAGTCTCTCATGGTTTGTCTCCCTCTCTGATTTCTTCCCATTCAGATTTCCCACCCTTCCCCCGTGGTCCTCTGTGCTATTGTTTTTGTTCCACATATGAGTGAAACCATATGATAATTGACTTTCTCTGCTTGGCTTATTTCACTTAGCATAATCCCCTCCAGTTCCATCCATGTCGATGTAAATGTAGGTATTCATCCTTTCTGATGGCTGAGTAATATTCCGTTGTATATATGGACCACATCTTCTTTGTCCATCCATCTGCTGAGAAAGTCACAGGTAAAGGCTTAAGAGACAAGGCAGTTTATTAAAGGACATGATTTGGAGTAGGTTACTTGGATCTGGACTTTGAGATGGTTCCTTCAATTTTTCCACCTTTCTTCTTTTTCCTCTCTTGTCTATTCAGTAACTCATTCACTAATGTCATCAAAAGGCAAACCCCTTCAGATCGATCTAGAACACAGATGGTATCATTCAAATGGCTTTGTTATATAACTTGTATTTATAGGTGGGTGATGAAGAAGAAGCTTCTTTCTAGTGACTTAAACTTTATGTCATTAATTTTTGTCACCAAATTTCCTGCAGAAGAAATAATCTTGGATAGATCTCTTTAAATGAATAGATCAGATGACTAATAGAATTAGGATGCCAAATATTTACCCCTAAGTATACTATCTTTTTATAGATCTGTTCACAAGTAACTTTGCTGTCCCAAACATTCATCAGAAAAAGTTGAAGCTATTTCCAAAAATATCTAATAGTTGGAGGAAAGTTATTTTTGCTTTAGTATTCATAATTTTCAATCACTTGAAAGATGATAATTAAGTGGCCATAAAATATTCCCATAAAACTGGGAATAAAAGGAAAAAGATTATGTACACAAGAGCACAAACATCTCTGCTATATTTAGTTGTTTTCCACATGTTGTTTTGACTTGTTTTCTTTCCATACGTCAGAACTCTCTAACGGTATGAGCAGACATATCTTACTTTTTGCTTTTCACCTTGAGTTCTGTGAGAATAAATGAAAGGTCTACACTTTGCAGAGGGTTCAGTGGAAAATCCTGACAATCAGCCAGGGCCACTTGAGAGACAATTTCTAATACAGCTGCTGAATCATTTCAACAAGATTGTGTGAACTAGATGCGATACTTAGCTCAACTTTAAAGAACGTATGTTTTGTGCATGATCATTCATTATCTTTGCACATACCTGAGGAACAATCCACTTCCAGTTTAATATAAAGTCTGTTGAAACAACATCGGGTAATAAATATGAATATATATCAGTTCAAACTGGAAAGCACTATATTTTATATTAATTTTATATTTAAAATATCAAGAAACGGGTAAGAGGGGGAAGTATGCCATCTAGATAAATTTCCATAGTAGTTTGACAATTTTCACAACTGTAATTAAAAGCTTGTTGAATATTAATTATCCTTAGAACATTTTTCCTTGAAAATGTAAATATGTATAACTCTGAAGGTCCCTGCCTTTTGGAATGGTAAAAATAATATATATAAACTGTTATATGCAACTGGATGAATCGTTGAACACTACATCAATTCTAATGATGTACTATATGTTACCTAATTGAACATAATAAAAATAAATTTAGAAAAAGGAAAAAATAATATATATAACTATATCTGAAGATTATCATTTGCTTTTAAATAAAACAAGATCTTGTATTTTATTTTTTGGAATCACATTGATACTTGTTTAAGGTGATGTTACTGCACAGGGCACTGATGGGAAAGCTAAAGCTAACAGAATTAATTCTATGTTTAATTTTGAATTATGTAAAAAGAACAAACCCTGCTTTTTTTTTAACTTTTTCTATATCAAAGCATATTATTGAACATTTAATATTAACTATTCAAATTTATGTTGAAATTTCATGCTTTGGGTGTCCTAGGCTATTATGCCCAAAAAGGAAAATAACTGCACACATTAGAAACTTGTGTACTGGAAAAATGTTAGATTATGGAATTGGAAGCTTGTTTGTGATTGGCTAATTATACAAGGGTTGTCATGGTGTTTAAGCAAGTTTCACTTAAGTAAGATTTAATTAAGACCGATTTAAAATCAGAAGCTCAGACACACATATAGACACTGCACCATTTTCTGGTTGTTAGCAATTCCTGATAACCTTAGGAAGACCTTGATTTGATTCCCAGAAATTAATGTGTCCTCTTGGCAAGCTCTGGCATCCCTGGTGAGACTTGCAATGACACATTCGCTGACATCAGAAATAAAAACACCTCATAAAATTAGAGATAGTTAAGACTAAAGTAAAAAGAGAACTGTCAGAAAATTATTTAATGATTTTGAATAATCACTGATTACCATCAACACGTTATTATATTTATAAAGAGATGAGCATTATAGTAACTTCAAAATCCTTTACTAACTTTGTTAAAAGTAAACCGTAAAAAGGTAAAGTCATAAGCAGAAATAAAATAATGATTATTTAAAATTAATATTGTTTTATGATTTACAATATTTGAAAAATATCTTTGTTACATCATTGACAAATAAGTGTTTTTAACTCCATATAATTAAGAAAATATTTATAAGGTTTTTTAAACATTGGTGTGTCCCAGTTTCTAGAATTAATATGCTAATATGTATCTACATGGAAAAGTATTTTTAATAAAATAGATAGTTCTATGATGTGTTTCCTATAGTGGGAGTAATGTGAGAAAATTCCTTGAAAATTCCTTTTCTATTATCATAATAGTAGTTAAAGTAATAATAAAATTCAATGATAACAATAATGATGACTATAGCAACAAAAATGAATCTATTAATTTAAGAACTTAATCAAATACCAGGAAATAGGCTGAGAGCTTAAAATAAATTTTATTATTTAACTATCTCAATAATCCCATAGGTAAGTATCAATACTAGTATCTTCTTGCAAAAAAGGAAACTGAGGCATGGAAATATTAAGTATATAGTCCAAGATGACACAGCTAGAAGGTGAAAGTCAGTATATTAAAAGAAAAGTAAATATGTGTGTGTTTTCCCAGATAGTACGCACATGCCTGGACATACATACACACACGCATATTATATGTAAACACATGCACATATATAATTATATATTAACCTAGAAGTATACCATGAAATTATAAAAGTGGTCAGTTTTTGAGAAGGGAAACTGAAAAGCAAGAGTAGGAGAACTGTTATCTATTCTTTATTATTTAAGTTGTTTCAGATAAGTGCAAATATACCCAGTTATTTTCATATATATGTGTATGAGTATTTTTCAAATATATTTCACCCAACCCCTACCCACCTCTCCTCTCAAACCACCTGTTTTTTCTCTGTATTTAAGAGTGTGTATTTTTGTTTGTCTCTTTTTTTCTTTGTTCATTTGTTTTGTTTCTTAAAGTCCACATATGAGTGAAATCGTATGGTATTTGTCTTTCTCTGACTGACTTATTTCACTTAGCATAATACCCTCTAGGTCCATCTATACTGTTACCAATGACAAGATTTCATTCTTTTTTTATGATTGAATAACATTCTATTGTATATATACACCACGTCTTCTTTATCCATTCATCTATGTGTAGACACTTCAATTGCATTCATATCTTGGCTATTGTAAATAATAGTGCAATAAACATAGGAGTGCATATATCTTTTCAGTTTACTGTTTTCATTTTCTTTGGTAAATACCCAGTAGTGAAATTACTGGGTCGTATGGTGATTTCATTTTTAATTTTTTGAGGAACCTCTATACTGTTTTTCACAGTGGCTACACCACCCTGCATTCCCAGCAGTGTACGAGTGTTCCTTTTTCTCTACACGCTCGCCAACACTTGTTATTTTTTGTGGTTTTGATTTTAGTCATTCTGACAGGTGTAAGGTGAAATCTCATTGCTGTTTGGTTTGTATTTCCCTGATGATTACATGTGTCAGTGATATGAATGTCTTCTTTGGAAAAATTAGGTATTCTGTTCATTTTTAATTGGATTATTCTTTTTTTCAGTCTTAAGTTGTATGAGTTTTTCATATATTTTGCGTATTAACCTCACTAAATACATGTGTATTTTAAAGAAATACTCTAATCATATCCTCTAATGATACTATATCCATAAAATATTATAACATATGTAATGCTATATTAACATATAGCATATATTGTGAGTATATGTGTATGTGTGAGAGAGAGAAGAGAGAATGAGTATGCTACCCATTGGAGTTTATATCAGAACTTAGAACAGAATCTCATAAATATTAAAGAACCAAGTAGGCATTAGCTATTATTGTTATTACACAGGTGGTAGAAATCTACTATCTTCATATTTAGATACATATGTATTCTAGCTATAGTCTACTCACTTAAACTGCATTTAAATAGCTTTGTCCTGAAGAAAATGTTTTTTGTCGGCTTTTGTTACTCTCTTTATCACTGACATTTTAAAATTTCTAATGAGTAATGAGTAATTTATTCAAAAATTCTATTGCTCTTGGCCATTTAAATGAAAGTTGGTGCTTACTGGTAATGACCCAAGAGTTTGACAACCTAGGCAGCTATGCATTAATCATTTTAGGGACTAACCACAAGATGGCAGTGTTCTCAGAGAACTATATGATTCTAGATAGTGAAGAGCCATACATATTCCCACTGGACTGCTCTTACTTAAAATGATCAAATAATTATTTCAAGATGTTATTCAGATGGACAATGATTGACAGAAAAATCTGCCATGATACCATATATCTTTTTTTCCTATAAAGTGATCAAATATAATGAGGAATATTTGGATTGATTAGGTAGGAAAAAATGGTCTACCAGATATTAAGACATAACAGAAACAATGGTATTGTAAAGCAGAATAGTTCAAATAGATTGAGTACAGAGAAAGCATGATAACTTATTTTTTATTCTGGATAAATAAAATAATTAGAAGAACCAGTAAGAGACACTGAAGAGATGACAAAAGTGAGAGGATAAGGGGATGTTTTAAGTAATGATTTCTTCAACTTGCACAGGAGCATGAAATTGTCATGTGTTCTGATCTTATTCATGCTTTAACTTTAAAGTAAATGATTAAAAGCGATTGGAAATTCACCAAAAGAGTTAAATATCAGTTTTCATTGTTAGAAACTCTTTAATCCTTCTGATAGGTTAATGATATTTTCAAATAAGATAAACCAAAAGAAAACAAAGAAAAACTGTATTAACAACACAATAACAAAAAAGAGAGAGGGATACAGGCAATAACAGAATCCTATATAGGGATCTGAATTTAAAAATGCTTATTTTATGCCATTTTTACTCTTAAAATTTACTCTTAACAGTTTTACTCATCCACTCTTGTAAATATTAATCTTATTCCCTCACTCCTTTCTGTCCAAAATTAAAAATAAAATAGAAGCTGTAAATATAATTTTCTAGTTTCTTTCTTCTCTAATATTCATACCACAATTGATGGGTATTATGGTTCTTTTTAGCACTTATTCCTAACGTTCCCCTTATTAATTAACAATGTATTTCTTTATCTATTTATCCTCTATTTCATCATAACTTGGTTTATAGCCTCTCTTTTTCGGTCTTACAATAATAAAAATTATTTTGAAAAATTAAAAAAATTAAGAGAATTTTTAAGTGCTTTGAAACAGATTTCTGTTACTTAGTACCATCTTATTTATATATCATTCTCTTGTAGTATGTAAAATGTTGGACGTGATTTAAGAAAATGCAGTATGTCATAGGAATATTTTATCTTATTACAGATTTTGAAATTAGAAGAAGACATGACTGATAGAAGAAAAATAATAATCTTTGTAAATCACAGGCACATTTACAAACAAAATGTCTTGGAAATTATTCCCCTATAGGGAAAATACCATTGTTCACTAGATTCTGGAAAGCTCTATTTACACTAAATAACAAAAAAGAGTGAGTGAGCAAGTGAGAGAGAGAGAGAGATAAATAGAGAGAGAAAGGATCATGGACATACTATTTCCTTGTCTTTTATTTATTAATGCAGTTTTCCCATATTGAAGTAGCCAATGATAATTATCAAATGATCAGATCTGATGAGATAATACAGCACGTGTGCCTTCATTTGTTTCACTTACAATATAATCATCTCCTTAGAACCATTCTACATGTAATTTAACATTAAAAAAGTGTCTACTTATGTATATATAAGAGGACTGAAGCATTCTATGACTTGTTTCTCCAAACTTGTTCCTTCTTTTCTGATTGGATAACTGACTTATTAAGAAATTTCTCAACTGATTCCTTTGGATAATCCATGCATTTGCTCTCTTGATTTTATCCAGCTTTCGTTTTCTCCATAACCTTATTCTCCCCATAGTGCATTCAACTTTTCATCCTCTGACTTCTTCTCCATCTAACAGATAACTCTTCTAGTTCTTTTGTTTGAAATCCAACTCAGAGCCAAGCTTCACTAAACCCACAGCCAGTAACTTGGCTACACACGGTTGGCTTTGCATCTGGAAATACCCTTAAATTCCTTCTCTTTTTCTTCCCTTTGCCATTTTCCTGTACCAGATATCGTTTCTCCCTGCAGTAAGCTCCGACAAATAGCCTTCTTGCATTTACTTTCTACTCCAGTCATTCTGCTAATTTGCCATTAACGTTTTATATCTAAAAATACACATTCATTCAGCTGGCATTTCTGAGTACTTACTATTTGCCAATCACACGGTAGCACAAAATGCAACTTTACAGTGTCCCTGCCTTCATGGAGTTTAATCAAAACAAATTAAATCATTCACATTTTTCTTTGAGTAATCTTTTTTAAATTTAATTTTATTATGTTATGTTAGTCACCATACAATACATCACCAGTTTTCGATGCAGCGATCCACGATTCATTGCTTTCATACAACACCCAGTGATCCATGCAGTACGTGCCCTCTTTAATACCCATCACCGGGCTAACCCTTCCCGCCACTCCTCTCCCCTCTAAAACCCTCAGTTTGTTTCTCAGAGTCCATAGTCTCTCATGGTTCATCTCTCCCTCCGATTTCCCCCCTTCATTTCTCCCTTCCTTCTCCTAATGTCCTCCAAGCTATTCCTTATGTTCCATAAATAAGTGAAACCATATGATAATTGAGTAATCTTAATCTGATTTTATATTTTACAAAATGATGGTGACTTCCATTAAAATGTTGGGTCCTAAATGATAGAAACAGCTGGTTACCATTGATGTTTCTCTACAACAGGGGCTCCAGCTCACTTCCTTGCAAATAGCAGGCACACAATTAATTTTATTCATTTATTTTTAAATGAATTAGCTAGATTTAATTTCACATAAACAAATTTGAAGCACATGATTTTGAAGAAAGTAATATCAATGTTTCTATTTCTTCAGTTATAATGCAGATATGTTTTAAAAATTTACTACTGGTGCACTCACATGAAAACTACATATTTTATATTTGTTAAATATTGTTTTAAAGACTCTTAAAATAATACATTTTTATTCTGATTATAGAAATAAACTGATGAAGGCTAAAGAAAAAAAAAGAGGAAGAAATGACATCCACATGTTTGGAGAATTAATATAAAGTTTGATTCATCATCTTGTCTTCCTTTCCAGGCTATGGTATAATGCTTTATTTTCCAAATTTTATTTTAGCAGTAGAATTTTTCTCTCCTCCCAATAACATCACATAATTTAAGTAGAACACAGTGAAAATGCTCTATTGAAGACAAAGAACTTTGTTCAGTGTCCCATCCCAAAGAAGTCTCCTTGGTACTACCGTACAGTTTTTTTTTTTTTTTTTTTAAGATTTTATTTATTTATTTGTTAGATGGAGAGAGCATGGGTGAGAGAGAGTGAGTGAGAGTACAAGCAGGGGGAGCTGCAGGCAGAGGGAGAAGCAGGCTCCCCGCCGAGCAGGGAGCCCGATGCGGGACTCGATCCCAGAGCACTGGGATCATGACCTGAGCTGAAGGCAGCCGCTTAACCGACTGAGCCACCCAGGCGTACAGTTTTAAGACAACCAAAGACCACTTTTAAAATCACTTCTCTAGGAAAACCCTGGCATGGCATTAAGTAAGTCAGCTTTTTTGTCTGGAAGTGATAAGGATTGGTGGGTGGGTGGGTGCATATTTTCAGCTGCAAATAACCCATCCATAGTCGACATTTTTACTGCCTAGGCAGAACCATTAAGGCAAACGTTATATATACCCCTCCAGAGATTTTAGTTATTCAAAAGATAATACAAAATCATATGTGAATGGCATATCAATTTGCTCATAAGAATGTTTTTGAATGCCTTGTTTGGTTGTGTATACTTGCATAAGTTGTTTTACAGAAAAAAAACTATAATTAAGATCTTTAAGTGTGGGTACGTGGCTAATGAGCGGTACTTTCAAAAAGTAGGAGGAAAAACAACAAAAAAACCCAAAAAGAGCTCTGCAATTCCTTACTGATGAGGATACCAGCCACAGAACAACTTAGGGCCAGATTAAAAGAAATGAAGAGATCTGGGTCATTTTCAGACAGTTAAAGGAAGACTGAGAGGCATATAAATTCTGTTTAAAACTATTAGACCTAGAAGCAAAAGCCTGCTTTCAAAGTCAAGCTTTTTGTCTGTCTGTGGTGGGTAGAGTGACATTGCAGCAATTTGTCTCTCTGTTTCATATCCACAGCTTTAAGATGGGGACACCTATGTTTATATCAGAAGTAAATGCTTGTGATGATAAAAAGGTATGTGAAAATATGAGACACTCCAGTAAGGACTATTTGCATAAAAGTCTATGAATGATGGAAAATATGCTAGAAATAATTTGTCTGAACAAGCTTTTGGATTGTTCACATTTTTAAAAGTCGGTACCAACAAAGACAAGTTATATGTGACACATCCCACTTCTGATATTCTTCCTTTAGTTTTGATAACATGTAAGTGGCCCCTTAAACTACAATATTCTCAGAAGTATCCCTGATACCAATTGTCATCATGTATCTTCAGCTCTCTAGAGAATGGGCAGCCTAGTCATTTCTTATTAGGTAAGTTTTTGATTATCCAAGGTAGTCTCTGTCCCACTTATCAGAGATGATAAGGGCTCTCTTGTAATGGGAAAAAAAATGACCCAGTATTGCACTGTTTCTTTTCTTCCAAAAAGTTATATAATCATTCATTAAAACCTTTCTTATTTTGACATTAGTTTAAGAAAACACCTTTAATAATCTGAATGATATTAATAGAGAAATCAGAAAGTGTCCTATTTTGAGTCAAGAATTCACCAATGGAGAATCTTATACTTATACACTCTATGGGAACAAGTAGTTTGGGTGGGTAATTTACTGAAAATGAAAGGGCATTAAAATCAAAGCAAAGGGGCGCCTGGGTGGCTCAGTCATTAAGCCTCTGCCTTTCGGCTTAGGTCATGATCCCAGGGTCCTGGGTTGGAGCCCCTGCATTGGGCTCCCTGCTCAGTGGGAAGCTTCTTTCTCCCTCTCCCACTCCTCTGCTTGTGTTCCCTCTCTCGCTGTGTCTCTTTCTGTCAAATAAATAAATAAAATCTTTAAAAAATAAATAAATAAAATCAAAGCAAAATCCAAATACTTCTTGGGGTACTTGAGTAGCTCAGTCAGTTAAGCCACAGGCTCTTCATTTCTGCTTAGGTCAAGATCTTGGGGTCCTGGGATCAAGCCCCACAACAGGCTCTGTGCTCAGTGGGAATTCTGTTTGTCCCTCTGCCACTCCCCCAACTTGTGCTCCCCTTGTGTGTCTCTCTCAAATAAGTAAATAAAATCTTTTTAAAAAAAATCCAAAAACATCTTTATTATGAATTTCTCTATCCAAGTGTAGGTTTCTTGCCTTAATTTTATCTGCAGTATGCTGTTGTAGAAGTGATAGCATGAAATGTTGCTAATATATTATTTAGTCAGTTTTGAGCCTACCGATATTGAATTAACGTTAAATTTTTCATGTAGAAACTAAGATGGCTGTTACCAGATCTTAAGCAAATATTAAGTGCTTGGAAGGAAAGTAACACTACTAGAAATAATTAACATGTTAAAAGTTTCATTAAGCTATAGTTTGGTTTAGAAAATTGGCTTACCATGTTTTTAATTTTTAAAATTGAGTAAAAATGCCAACTTAGTAACTAGGACAATTTGGTAAAATATATGATTTTTCTCTTTAAATGTGTGTATTTTTGTGTGAGTGTATGTGTGTGTGGGGGGGTGTTTAGCATGGAATGATTTCATAACTCTTTATCTTTTCTTAAGATTTATTTTATTTATTTGAGAGAAAGAAACAGAAAGAGAGAGAGAGTGTGTGTGTGGGAGGGGAGGCAGAGGGAGAGGGAGAGAGAAACATAAGCAGACTCCCGCTCTGTGCAGAGCCCAATATGGGGCTTGATCTCCCAACATGAGATTAGAACTGAGTCGAAACCAAGAGGTGGATACTCAACCCAATGCTCTACCCAGATGCCTCTCTCTTCATTCATTTTTAAGTACCATGCTCATTTTTTAAAATTTTTGTAAATTTCATGCTATTTTTATTTCCTTTGCTTTCATTTTCAACAAAACGTTTATTTTTGCCACCCTTTATTATCCTAAAGGTTCTGAAAACTCTGAGTAAAAAAAAATCTATGAAAAAAATCTATGAAATCTGTGAGTGTTCAACAAAGAAAATTATTTAGAGCAAACTGATTTTCAAAAAAAGTGATGAGAGGGCACATTTGGCTTTTCAGGTATCCAGAAAATAAACTATTTACAAAAATTGAAATCCTTATTTTCATTTTATTTACTATTTATTTTACTACTTTTATGAAAACAATGCCTTTTTATATAAAATTATGAAATACAGTTAAAAAGGAGATTTTTGAAAATCGGTAATTTTACTCTACCAGAAACTATTTAAAACATTGATATATAGCCTTTTAAATATATTTTATAACTAGTCACTCATTCCTCATTCACTGTCATTAAATAGACATTCAACACACAGATTTATTCTTCAGATTTGATCAGTACTCATTAGAGGAAATTTAAGGGTAAAAATTATGTTTCTTTTTAGGCATTTTAATTCCCCATGCCTGTGGACATCAGAGTTCCCATTGTCATCGCAGGAAAGCCTATGACTATATTGCTATTTTCCCCTGGAAATGGAATATGGGATTATATTGTTATATGTGCTCTTATAATATATGTAAGATGTATACCAATTTTAGAAGCTCTGCATATTTCCATGCAATCTCTACGTATGAAAAACTAAAATTCTAACTTTCCATTATTGTCAACAGCACAGATGGAAAAGATTTCATTAGAACAATGTAGAAATAAAGGCCAAAAAATGTAAATGAAATATTTAAAAATGCATAAAAGTGATAAAGTTAACAAGAACAACTAAAATCAAAATAACATAATCAGGCATCGCTTATTGACTAAATCATTTTATAAAATATATCTATCAATATACTTTTAATATTATTGCTAATAGTGATCAATACTTAGTAAGAAAAAAACCCTCTAATCACATAGGAACTAAGCAAAAAAATGACAAATTGGTCTCACATTAACCTAAGCCAAAATCATTAAACTCAATATTTCATGAACTTTATTCCAAATACTAGTTTATTCACATATCTGAAAGAGACAAAAAGAGAGAAACAGGTTTGGTATTTGTCAGTGTGCTTGTGATATATATTTTTTGTAAATTATTCATTAAATTTTCTCCCTGGAATATGTATGAATTTTTTATTTGTGAAAGATCCTGACAGCTTTAAACATTTCCAGCATGACTCTTGGGTAACCTTGGGCCCCACAACTATTCCTCCTGAGCACCTTCCACCATTTTGCTAAACCCAAATGGCCAAAATGACAGCTGCTCAAATGCAAAAACAATCCATCCCCCTTATAAGGATGATTTTTGAACAACTACTATGGAAACTGGCTGAGCTTCAGCTGCTCCCTCTGGCTAAAGTCTACCTTTCTTCCCCAAGGTAGGCCAGTCTTTCTGGGTTGTGGTCAGGCCATGGCATTGGGGACTAAAGCTGATGCCTAGAAGGGCTCCAGTTAATGTTGCTTCTATGGTTTTTGGTGTGACTTGGAGGGGGCTGGATCTGCTGCTTCTACTCCAAGGTGATTTATTCAAAGCTAAAGTGCACAGGACCTATACCTTTGTTATCTTTCTTTCTCAGGTCTTGCTTCTAACCCCTGCTCTACATCCTTCTGTGGAATACCACCTAAACTTGACTCTTTCTCTTTAGAGTTCTTGGGATAGGCCTCTTGATGTAAATTGTTTTCACTATTCAGGACTTGTTATGGATGAAGTGAGATGTGGAACTGAGATTAATGGAGTCTTTTTATGTTATGGATGAAGTGAGATGTGGAACTGAGATTAATGGAGTCTTTTTATCTATCTTTTTTTTATTCTTTTTATTTTAGTATTGACGATCAGCTGTCAGTCAATGAAACTCCCATTCAGTGTCCAGCATCTTACATGTACAAATGTTAGGGTGCCACAGCACTAAATACTGAAGCTTTTATAGGATTTTACCAACAATGATTTAAAATTTCAGTGGCCACTTGGGGAACTTGAAATTAAAGTAATTCACCTATGTCACAACTTAGATTTAAAGGGTTCAAAGACTACAATTATTCCATGGACAGCATAATTATTTATTGATAGGAAGAGTCTTCTAAACCACAGGAAAATTCTGAAATTGCATCCCTGAAAGACTCCTTTTAAAAAGCTAACAAAAATATGAAGAATCTGAAATCAAAACTCAAATTCTCCTTTCTTTCTTCTGACTCAACCCCAGACTGGCCATCCATCATTCCCCTTATATCTTGACTTCTTCTTCTCCACTCATATTAATATTCTATTTCTGCATAACAAAATACCACACACTTAGCAATTTAATACAACATCCATTTATTACCTCATTGATCTGTAGGTAAGAAATCCAGTTGAGCTCCTTTGTGTCCTCTGTTTCTGAACTCACAAGGCCATAGTCAAGTGGTCTGCCAGGCTGCACTTTAATTTGGAAGCTCACTGTGGCTATTGGCAGAATTTGTCCCTTACAGTCAGAGGAATGAGGTCCCCATTTCCTCGCTGGCTTCCACAGTCCACTTACATTCATTTCCCAAAGTGCCTTCCATCTCCAGCCCACCAGCAATAGCACATCCATTCTCTCTCAAGCTTCAGATGTCTCTGATTGCCTTTTTTGTCACTAGTCGAAGAACATTATCTATTTTCAAAGGCTCATATAATTAGGCTAGGCCCACCCTAACACTCTCCCTATCTTAAAGTCAACTGATCAGCAACCTCAGTTACATCTGCAAAATGCCTTTTGTCATGTAAAATAATGTAATCTCCAAAGTAACATCAGGAGGTCAACATCTAGAATTCTGTCTCCTACACCATGGCTTTGTATCTTCAGTACTTTCATGGAACCTCTCTTCCTTTCTCTGCCATACCCTCTCACTGGGCAGCATTTCTTCTTGATTTCTTATACTGTGGTCAGACATGAGACCTATCTTGTTTGTCTTATGATATTAAAGCTTGGTTAAAATTATATTGAAATAATTTAGTTGAGAACTTTCCAAACCCTCATGAGGAGGAATGAAAGTTCACAAAATATAGGATTTTTCTAGCGGCTTGTAACAAGTCTTAAGTTGAACCCATCATCTTTTAGGCACAAGAATTATGAAAAAAAAAAAAAAAACTGGTTAAGGAAGACACGATGGATTGAGACCCAAATGAAATTAAATATATGTATCAAAGTTTGACCGAGGATGGATAGAAAAAATACAAAAGTAGAAGATAACCTCTTAGTATCTGATGCTGAGATTTTTGCTGTCAATACTGATTGATCAATATCGAATGCTGTAAAGAGGAGAAATGGAAAAGCCCAGATTTTAAAGGCTATTTCACTTCTACCTTCAGAGAATATTCCATTCTTATTCAGGGAGAAAATATTGCTACTGGCCTATCCACTCTCTTTGGGGATGGTCTTAATCCTGAAACATCAAGAGATTGCTGTGCACTTCAAACATACTTTGATTTAGAAAGAAACATTAGATTCCAATTAATAGCTCTTCTGATTAAGCATTTACATGAACACATGCTCATGTCTAAATCAGGAAAGACAAATGTACCTATAGTTTTTGTACAGGCAATGGTCACTGAAAGAACAATTATTCTGCCTTTACTTGAAAGACAGACTCTAAGTAGACAAAGGACAAACTTTGTCTGACAGAATTAACACCTCTCTGAGGAATTAGTTGCCCTGGTCAGCCCACAATTTCCCTTAATAAAAATGGAAACATTTCAAAGCAACTGCAAATACAAAATGTTCTGTTTCTATTTGATACTCTGTCTAGCCTCTCTACCATAAGCCTTATTGCTTTTTCCATCATTTATCCTTGGAGTAGCAAACAGATTTTACAAGTAGGAATCTCAAATGACCCTCAGACTTTGAATTTGTCTCAGGCACTTCCTGCCTCTCTGGGCTTTGCCGTTAGCAGAATGTTTTTAGCATAGATCCATTTTGCATACAGCATACTACTATTAAATATGGACTACAAGGCCTCCTTCTGAAACATTCAGGAAAATAATCTCAGACTGTAGTTTAATAATGTCTCAAACCGAGTATTTTCTATCTGATGTCTCTCTTACCAATATCTCTCCTACCAATGTCTCAGAATTTAAATCTGATCATAATAGCATCCGGGCCCAAGAAGGAAGGTATGGTACATATGAAGGACCATGAACCCTTAAGGATCTCAGCTGATCTGGATATTCCTTTGCTGAAACTGGCCCCATGCTCATTTAAAAACAAGACTATTGAAGGACTGCCACCCATAGACACTGCCTATGTCTCCCCTGCCACACATATTAGAGTGTTTCTTTTTCAAAGATTAAATGTTATTCTTGAATTTTCTGGCTAATTACCAAAGGCTCCTTGGATAATTCTTCAGTCAAATACTGTTAGAATACTGGTCATAGGACACTGCTGACATTGGATTCTTAACTTTTTTGAATTAGCTAGCCCAAAATGTGACCTGACAAAAATGGTCACAAATTATATCTTGCCCTGGACAGTTTGTATTCTGTAATATAAACACTCCCTTTTAAAATCCCCTTACTCATGAGCTTCCACATTGCCATGAAACTTTCTTTCTATTTGTACATGAAAGATCATGATAAGATTTTGTGTTCTATCTCATCAGAACAATAAAAATCACAGACCCATTGTTTACTGATCCTGTAGGAAAGGCCTATCCTCTTATTTAGGCACAACTGCAACAAACTCCAAGTTAACTGAGACTTCTGATAACTAAAACCTTAACATCTCCACATAACCTCTTACTCCATCACATCATTTGGACATTTTTCTTCGACTAGACTGAACTCCTACAAAATCCTTCTTCTCTTCCCTATACATATTCACATCCATTGCTTTAAGATTCTAAACCCTACAGATCATTTTCCCCTGTCAGTGGATAGTACACCTTGGGATATTCATGCACTCATGAGGAATATTTTTGGCTTCAAACTTCCCTGAAATCTCTTTTGACAATAGCTTCTATTTGAAATTTGAACATGGAGGTTTTTAATCTGGATTTGGAAACACAGCCAACTCAATTTGCTTGAATCCAGCTTTCCGAGGGCCAAATCTTCAGTGGTTTGTCAGACTGTAGTTTTTATTGAGACCATCAGTTAACTACAGAGTTAACTGAGAGAGAGAGGAAATGTCTATATAGACATCAGATAATCCCTCCAAGTAGGTAATGATTTTGCTATACTTTAGAAGCAACACAGCCTCTTAATTGCAGCTGCTACCTCTATTAAATATCACAATTATGTAAAAACCCTACTAGCTGCTTCCTTCAAAGGCATTGGCTGTAATAAGTGGGAGGCACATACTATAAAGCAGACTCAATAAGCAAAAGGTGTTTCTTTAGATGATTATTATGCTATACAAGCTTCATGCTTTCCACAAAGTTCAAAAAATCAAGGCCCAAGACTATTGGCATTGAGTTTGGAGTCAACTCTAATCTCAAGCACTTGATTCTCCAGTACCACCCAGGAAAAGATCAGATTGCCTGTTTCAACCAGTTGGTCTTTGGTGGCAACAAGACTACTACTCAGTCTACCCTAAAATGTTTAGACAATGTCTCTCAATGTTACTTCCTTTCTGCTGTGGAAAGAAAAAAAAATTGAAAATCATCATAAATGAGCATCAGTGGGAAAATTTCAATAAGAGTAAAAAGAATGTTTTGGGGCAGTTCTCACCTTTCAAGCACACAGTCCCAGGAAAACTATACAGTTTGGACATGGACAGGAATTAAAACCTGTAGGCCTTCTGAATACCTAAAATGGGTTTATTCAGATACAATCTTCCTTATGTTGTTCAATTTCAGTATCAGTATACTTGTTTTCTGGTTGGCAAAACTGTTTTCCTGCCTAAAGCAACTGTTCTGACAATGGAAATATTGAGAAATATGTATTCATTTGTATATTGAGAAAGGAATCCATTTTTTTTTAAAACAATAATAAAGAAATTCTATGAAGCTCTGCCTTTAACCCAGAAATATCTCTGTCTCTATTATCTCAAGTCCTCAGAGAAAACAGAGTGAGTATATGACCCACTGAAGCTGAAACTTACAAGACTAAACAGGGAACTTCAGTTGCCTTGTCCCAGGCTCTCAAAACCTTCAGATCCACTCCAACAGAAACATCACAGATTACCACCATGTGAACTGACCATGCAACTGAGGATTTCACCCTCTGTCTTTCATTCTGCTGTTTCAAATATGGCTAAATATGGATAAATCAGTAGGCATTTAATACAGTATCCCCAACCATATCATCAGCATGTCCCAGTGGCTTCTCCCTAGGATAAATCACAGGAATCCCGGCATGACCTTTGGACCAGAGTCCTGGTTTATTGGCTATAACAGCAATGTAAGACCAATACTGAACCTCATTGAAAGACATTTACATGTACTATTAACCAAAGACAGTTCAATGGAACTCGAGGAAATCAATCTTTGCATTTAAGTTTTCCAGTTAAAAAGATACCATACCAGCACCTCCTGGGTTTCTATGCCAATAGGAGATCTAAAACTGAAAATATCTCAAGTTTCTCTAGAAGCTATCAACATCAGGTCAGCATTTTCTTAATTTCTTCTCCCTAGTATGGTTGGAGTTCCATATATTACTAAGTATATAGCCAATCTTACTAGTCATAGTATGTGCACTTCCACAATATCTACATGAGGCCTGACAACTAGATCAAAGCTTAGATCAAGCAGCAGACTGTTGATATTATAGCTCTGACTTAGACATTTGGATTAAGACGCCCAAAAGACAGAAATCACTAATTCTACACTCTTTTTTGTCTTTTTATTTTTTAACTTGGTTTTTAAGGACATGATTTTCCCACTATGTTGCCCTAAGAATTTTTATTGTTAAAATGAGATTTTAAAGTTTTTCTTCTAATCTTGATTCTCTGGGTAAATCAAGAGGATAAAGAAAATTTTTGTAAATATGTAGATTTCAAAGTTCCCTTTTCTACTGGCTCAGGATAGAGACAAGAACTATTCTCCTACTGAATACCAATACTAATGGAACCTTGGGTAAGAGATATTGTGCAAGACTTCCTGGTAATTATCAAGTCAATACTTGTTTTCTCTATTGTCAATTATTGGTTTTTCTCCAGAGACTTAAATACTTATAGCCACTCACTGACACATGATTGAAATGCAGCTGCAAAGACAAAAGTCACCAGAAAACATGATGACAGTTCTCAAAAAGTTCTAGACTGCCATCAGCAGCAGATCTGGAATTCTGAACAGACCTTGGTACAACTGAGCGATGAGACTTAATCTCCCTATTAACCAGAAGAGATATCCACTGTGGCTGTCACATTCCCTTGGCCTCTGAAGCTGCTCCTTCCCACCCCTCTTGTACATGACCCTACCTCTTACAAATACTCTGCCTCAAATCTCTCAATAAAATCAAATTGCAGAAACAGTTGCTCATATCAAAAGAAAAATTCTTCCTTTTCCTAACATCATTTTTTAAAGATTTTATTTATTTATTTGAGAGAGAGAGAGAAGGAGAGCACAGAGGGAGAAGCAGACTCCCTGCTGAGCAGGAGCCCCACGTGGGGCTCGATCCCAGGACCCTGAGATCATGACCTGAGCCAAAGGTTAAGTTGCTTAACCAACTGAGCCACCCAGGCACCCTTTCCTATAACTATTTTTGACCAACTATTCCTGATACCAGCTGAACCTTTGCTAAAGCTCTATAGAAGTTCCTGTTTTTTACCCAAGGCAGAAACTTCATCAGAGATCTCATACCACAGCAATCTGAATGAGGGCTTATGCTTAGTGGTGCTATTGAATTCCTTCCTTCCACATATTAGTAATTTAGAAGTTTATTCATAGTCTTATTACATGTTTATATAGTTTCCAGTTCCATTTATCCAATTATTTTCTTTATTATTACTAATAAAAGTTACATAATATCTTCTTTACACGAAATCTTCTTCTGTTTTCAATATTTTGCCAAAAAAACCACTTTTATCTATTTGCTTTATTAAACTTTTAAGCATGCCCATAATGTCTCTGATGATTTTCACTTTCTATATTTATTTATTTACTTCAAAAGTGGCTTTACTCTCCCTAGTAATACCCGGGTTCCATATGTTGCAAAGTATATAGCCCATCCTATTAGTCATGGTATGCACACTAAATCAACATGAGGTCATCCCAATAACTAGAAAACATGGATTTGGAAACAAGAAATTATGTGGAATAGGGCTTTCTCCATTCACCTCTTTCTAGATGAGAATTAACAATGCAAGTATCCTATTTTTGATCCATTATTATATACTGGACATGTTTAAGTTGGTGAAATAGACCTTTATGGGATCATTGTAGATTTAAGAAATAGAATGATGATATATGACCTTTTTTGAGGGTTTTTTAAAAGCAATGGAAACTGTTTTTAGAAAAATGCACATCAATACTTTTAGAGAGTACATACATTCTTTTTTTTTTCACAGATTTTATTCATTTATTTGGGAGAGTGAGAGAGAGAGAGAGAGAGAGAGAGCACAAGAGGGGGGAGGGTCAGAGGGAGAAGCAGACTCCCCGCTGAGCAGGGAGCCTGAGCAGGGCTCGATTCCAGGACACTGGGATCATGACCTGAGCCCAAGGCAGCCGCTTAACCGACTGAGCCACCCAGATGCCAGAGAGTACGTAGATTCTTGAAGTCAGTCCCATATGCTTAAGTTATCTACAAAAATCTACACTTATTTGCCTAGAAGAACCCCCAAGTATTTACATCATATAATGTGCTTCTGTTTTGCAGTTGTCTTGTCAGCCTATTTTTTTTTTTTTATCTTGGGTTGACAATAAATGAATAGTTTACGTAACTGACACCCAGGAAGTGCCCTATATGTGTCCACTTCAAATGACTCAATTAATATTGCAATGAATATTTATTGATTCTCCCCAGCATCATGGCACTATCACATAAAGGCTATTTGTTTTACTGTTCTCCTGTGCACATTTGGGCAGAGATTGATGAAAGACTTTAATTAATTTAAACAGAGACCTTCTTTTATATAAACCTTTCCTGTAAAAATAGAAGTATGCACATTTAGAAGTCTACATTAACAAACTAATTAAATCATATGGCAAGTTTGAGATAATCTGATGGATGATATTTCGAACTTTGCTTTGTAGATAAGGAAATATTTGAATAAGGGAAGAAATTCACACTAAGCTCCACTCACCTACCTTTGTCACTGAAAATATCATGTTGCTCTATTTTTTGACTATGTCAGTTATAAAAACTAGTCCAAGAAAATGAATCTAGACAAAGGAATAATCAAGAATGGCATGTTCATACCTATATTTCTGTTTATATGAAAAGTGTTGAGATTCCCAGTTTTTTTTAATTTATTTTTTATTAACATATAATGTATTATTTGTTTCAGGGGTACAGGTCTGTGGTTCATCAGTCTTACACAATTCACAACCCTCACCATAGTACATACCCTCCCCGATGTCCATCAGAGATTCCCAGTTTAAACCCAAACTATATATCTTTATAATTCCCACTTGTCTGATTCAACAGTGGCAAGGCCAGTGTCTAAATGAATAAGAGCCTGGACAGATATTTAGGAGAAAACCATCACATGGGTAGAGAAAATCTCACACATATCTTGGCTCAGCATGAATTTTGCATCAGTAATAATCAGTGCCAAAGAAGGAAGGCAAAAACAGGTATTATTTGGAGCATTGGAGATAGGACCTCTTACCGTGGACATTAGTAACCTCACGGTGTACAATTACAGCAGTCACTAGGGTGCAAAGGGCTTCTACTAGTAGAAGAACATTTTGCAGATACAATATGAAAGCAGTCTAGATCAGAAGAGGAAAACAGGACAGATGCTATATCAAAACAGAAAGAGGTGAGTGGGAGGATGGGTGAAATAGGTGATGGGGATTAAGGAGTGCACTTGTGCTGAGCACCGGGTATTGTATGAGAGTATTGGATCACTATATTGTACACCTGAAACTAATATTACACTGTATGTTAACTAACTGGAATTTAAATAAACACTTAAAAAGAACCAAAAGAATATGTGTTGTATTCACATATGGTATACCTGTAAGTCATCCTGGCTTAAGTACATCAGACATTTTTTTTTTTTTTTTGAGAAGGAGGTGGATGGAATTTTATTAGTTGTGGTGAACATGAGATGTAAAGATATATAGTTTATTGCATAAATATATATAGCAACAATAAATGGTGTAAAAGTTCTAATCTAATGTTACATAATCAGTTAATAAATATATACTAACTACTTACATGTCACACACATGTAAGTATGTATTATGGAATGATTCTTGCCATTCAGAGAGTTGGAATATAGTTGGAAAAATAATTATAAATTTACCTAATGAATACATTTACATTCATACAATGTACTACTCCTAAAAAATAAGGAACATGTGAAAAAATAACTTTTTTCATAAGAAGAGTACAAAGCAATGAATGGTATATTTGATACACGAAGTCATGCCAATATAGTGGGAGATAATTTTGGTAGCGTGTTGAAGCAAAAAGAAATAATTTCATATTGAGATCTTGACACTTATCAATTGTACAAATTTTGACAAATGGCAAATCCTATGACTCTTATCAGTATAGTAATTTTACATAGGGTTATTGTGGAATTAAATACAACTAAAATGTGGGAGGAAATATATTACTTTTATTTGCTTTGTAACAAGGTAAGTCTTGGTACCTAATAAATATACGGAATATCTAGATGTACTACTTATCCTCTGTGATAACAAATGAATAATGGCGTGAAATGGTGCAATCCTTTGGATACATAAAGTCATTTATTCCATAGTCATTCATTCAGCATATATTTACTTTGCACATATTAGGCAGTGTGCAAGATGTAGGTTAAGAAGTGTTTTCTCTTAGTTTGTTTTTATTTTTAAAAATGGGTAGGATTCTATTCTCTTGGAGATTGTAGTCTAAGAATAGAGGCAGGCATTATATAAATGCAAAAATTACATCTTTAATTTAACACTATGATGATGATTCTGCATCCAACTGTAAAATAATAATGGGCACCTGACTTGTCCTCCTATTTTAAACAGCTAAAACATGTTTTAACATATTGGAAAGACACCACAGGAATTTAATTACTGAGAGAAGAGAAATAAACAAAGTAAGTCTTAATTTTGCCCCAATTTATAGCCTAGGGCAGTGTCAAGAATATAGGGCAGAAGAAAACCAAGCAGATCCAGCATTCTCTTCAAGATGCTCCCTAACATGACAAAGATCAAAGGTGAGGTGCTAAGTGTCTGGTAAAGATTTTCTCTTTAATGAATGGCTGATTTATGGGTTTTCTGTTTAGGAGAACAGAAAACTCTGCCATGTTTTATAAATAAAGTTGAATCCATACAGGCACAAAACAGGAGATAGAGCTAAAAAGTGAGAGTTGGTAACCTTCAATTTTTTTGCACAGCATATGTTTTGGAGTTGTTTTAATTTTCTAGTTATTTTCCTCTGAAGATGTTCCAGTTTGTGATATTGCATTTAAAACTTGGAATTTTAGCATAAAACAATGATTTAGCTCCGTTTAATTGGGATAGGACATAGTAGTTCTTAGCAATATGTTTTTATGATTTTAAAGGTTAAATACTCTTGAATTCAATTGCAGAATCTACCATGATTCACTCCAAGTAGCTCTTTCTTTTAAATGTTTCTAAATTGATAACAAATAATATAATGGAATCTTAAAAAATAATTTATAAAGAATTACACAATATTAGTATTATACAGTTTGATACTAATTCAATTCAACTGACAGAGACATATAAAAATAAATAGGACAGACTAATTCTTGCTTTCAATGCATTCTAGTAGGGTAACAATGAGTCATAAATGAATAATTAATTGGATAATACCAGATAATTCTCAATAATTTATATTATAAAGAAAAAAGAATATATTATAAAATGGGAAATAGCTGAGGACCAATACTTTAAAGTTGTAGTATACTATGCATACAGTGTACAAATTGCAACCAGACTCAGATCACAATACTACCAGCACCCCAGAAGCTGCCCTTTTGTCATTTTTGCAATAAATAGTTATATAAGAAATATTTTACTGTTTTTTTATTTTAAATAAAAGGATTCACATAGAATGCACTTCTTTGCATCAATTATTTTTGTTCAACATTTTTTGAGAATGCATTGATATTTTGCATGTAAATATACATCTCCCATTCTAATTGTATAATATCCCAGAGTGTAAACATACCAATGGTTAATTCAATTATAGATTAACATTTGGGCTATTTTCAGCCTTTGGCTATAATAAATAATATAGCTATGAATATCATGTGTTTTTTAAAGATTTTATTTATTTATTTGAGAGAGAGAGAATGAGAGATAGAAAGCACGAGAGGGAAGAGGGTCAGAGGGAGAAGCAGACTCCCCACTGAGCAGGGAGCCCGATGTGGGACTCGATCCCGGGACTCCAGGATCATGACCTGAGCTGAAGGCAGTCGCTTAACAAACTGAGCCACCTAGGTGCCCTATGAATATCATGTTTAATGAAATTTGGTGATGGGGCCCAATTTTAAATAGGGCCCTTTTCTGAGGAGGTATCATTGCAACAAAATTTATATGATATACCTATTACTGCTGTTGCATAACAAATTATCTCAAAATGTAATAGCTTAACCAATTTTTATGCAAATGAATTTTGTGGAAAATTCAGACATGGCACAATGGGATGATTTGATCTCTGTTTCATATCTCTGAGTTCAACTTGACAGGCTCAAAGGTTGGAAATGGCTGCATGGCTTAAAAGTTGCTGTGGTATAAAGATGCACTCACATTTATCGTACCTGGGCTAGGATGACTTGAAGACCTTCAGTGCTGATTACAGTATAAATAAGTGGACTCTCCATGTGTCTTGGCTTCCTTGAAGCAATGCATTTTCACAATAATTGGACTTCTTACATGACAGCTCAAGATCTAAGCATGAGTGCTCCAGCCAAAAAGACCTCAGTTGTCACACAGCATAACTTCTGGTACGCTCATTGGTCAAACCAGCCTCTTGATTCAGGAGGCCAAGGCATAGATCTATCTACAGAAGTAATGCCAAAAAAAGGGGGGGGGTATATTTTAAAACCTCCTAAAGTCAGCCAGCCATGAGAAACTTGTTAATTAACGCAGAGTTAGAAATATGTCTAAAATCTCTAAGTGGGAAATAAGTTTTAACTGTTTGAGAAGGAGGAAAAAAGTCAGACTGCCTGAGTATAGTGAAAAATAAGATGTAATAGGCAGAGGTCATATTTTTTTCTTTTTTGGATATTTTCAGCCATTATGTAGGCCATAAAGTATTTGGATCCTATTTTATTTCCAGCCATTGGAAAATATATAGGGTAGAGGCATTATCTTACTTACATTTTAAAAATATAATCTTTTTTGGCAGCCACAGAAATAATCATTTTTAGGGACACAAGAGACTAAAAAGCTTTTTAAATAACACAAATACATGAGGATATTGGCTAGACAGTGGCAATAAACATGTAAATGTGGAAAACTGGATAGATGAATTTGATAATTTTTTTTTGCTAACTCTTGATCATTCAACATTCAACTATACATCATCATTTTCCTTGAAATCTACTCTGATCTTTTTCGACCGACCTACCCCAAACCAGGATAATTTAAGTATTCCTGTGCTGACTTAGGAATTCATACATACATCTGTATTTATTCACAATATTGTGTTAAAATTAACTATGTGTGTCTTTCCACAATAAAGGTTATGATCACCAAGACCAGGAATTTGGTCCTACCTGAATTTGTATCCCTGGGGTCAAGAATTTAGTAACTGGAAGAAAAAAATCTATATTCTTTTAAAATGTTTAAGTAGTTTAGTTAATAATAGATGCAACTGATATTTTAATGTATAATTAATATATATCATAAATAAAGCCCTTGAATATTTAATTTATACTCTATTATAGATATTATCTTTATACTATAGATAAATACACTATTTTTCATTAAATAATCAACTAATCAGGAATGCATTTCTTTACATAATTTTTAATTATTTCTAAAATTTTTACCAACATTCTTTTTGCAGTTTTAGCTTGTTCCTGTGCAGTTGAGCATGTCATAGAGTGATTTCAGAACCTACAGAGAAGAAACAATTATTTAAAGTGATTAATGCCAATCAGAAACAATTATTTTATAACTCTTTGGAACATTGATATTGTGTGTTTTCAATAGATGAAATTACATCTCTGCATGATGGGGTATTTAATATTACCTGAAATTTAGACATGAGAAACTGTCTAAAGTAAAAAAAAAAATGACTTTTATTTTATAATGACATGGTTTAGGCCAGCGAACATATGCAACTAATCGGCAACCCTGAAAAGGACTTTAACACCAATCAAAAAGGAAAGACAACTATGAAGTATGCTATTTTGTGATGTAAAACAACTAAGTTTTAGAGAAAACAGAATGTTCCATTTTTTCTTTCAGTTTATTTAGTCCTAGTACTGCCTTTGAGCCAAAATAATGGATCCAAGGAACTCTCAAAGTCATCCCAAGCCTCATTCACCAGAAAATAGTACAACAGTTTCCCAAGGAACTACTGCAAGTGTAAAGTGCCAATTTGAAAACAAACAAAATAAAATGTTGAATTGAGAGGACTGCTGGACTTTGTATAAGAAAACTGAGTTGAATGTATTTTAGTGAGAAGCCTTTTTAAGTATTCACTTGCTTATTTATTTTCTCATAAATTTGTTGAAAATCTTCCATGTGCTATATACTGGGCCATAAAAGTGAATAAGATCTAGATCTTTCTACCTTAAACCCATGTGCTGTACCTGTAACAGCTAAAGAAAAGATGACAACATATATCTGAGTTCTTTGACATTTCTCCCCTCTAACCACTACCTAGGAGTTTTATCTCACTCAATTTCTGCACACAAATCTAGGATGCAGGCTAACATTAGATAGGGAAGATTCACTAGTGATCCACAAAACAAGACAAGCCTACATTTGATCACACTGTCTTCATTCCTCTACTCAAGAGTCTATACTCTCAACCTTGTTGTAGAATACCTGGTTCCAGATCCCTATTACCATGTCTGGGACTCTGCAACCCATTGTTATACCACTGCTTCTAAGCCATCTTTGTATGAATATATACTTGGTGCATATTCATGAACTTGGCCCTACATTAGACCTGCTTTCATTAACAGATTTTCTATATCTCTAGATTTCCTTATGCCTCAATCTGACTTGAGTAATCCTTTAGCAAATGGACATATGTTTGAAATCTGTCCACTCACCACAAACAGAATTCTTCCCAGGGCTTTTGCACGAACAGAATGAATGTGACAATGAAACAGAAAACAAAACAGCCTCAAAACCCAGAGGCTTAGAGCAATGTAGCGGAATATTCTAGATAGCAGGCTAGCTCTAGATAATATAGATGGTGAAATAAGTGACCACCTCCAATATGCTGGTTATTCTTATTTAAGGGCTTTTCCTGTGCAGTACTGAGAACATACTAATATATTATTTGTAATTTGCTGATGATATCAACCATTTATTCATTACATTGCTCAAGTGGAGCAGATACTCCCTGAGGTCATGAAGGGAAGGGCACAAGGATTAAGAAGTTATGGGAGCTGCTCTTCAGGGTCATTTGAGAGATTAGAAACATAAATAAATGGGCAAATAAGGTATAAATTGAGGCAGAATATTCAAGATCTTTGCAAATGTATTTGAAGTCACAGAGGAAATTTTTAAAGGAGACTGGAGTAGCATTGTAGGGGTGACAACTGAGCTGAAGACTAATATGCTGGATGGATAGAAAGATAAAGGACAGTCCAGTAACCTTAATCAGAAAGTTCAAAAGCATAAATACATGAACAATCATGAAAGGGTTATATTTTAGAACTGTTAGAGATATGAGAGGTTTATAGGGAAAATAGGGGTTGAACATAAAACTCTAGAGAACACTAATTTAAGGTTTAAGAAGACAAGAGAAAAGAAAAGCGTTTTGAGAATAAGAGGTGAGATAGAGGAGAGTGATACAGACATGCAAGGAGAAAATAAGGATATATATTTTAGGCAGAGGAGCTATTTAAAAACTTTTTTCACTTCCTTCTCTGAGAAGAGAAGGAAAACTAAACTAAACTGAACTAAATTAAAGGGAACTGAACTAAGTTAATGGTAGGCAAGAAGACAAACCAGAATAATTACAGTCAGATGTTTATCAAAAGAAGCCTCTCGCCTAAAGAGCAAGGCAATGGATGATGTTTGTGCCTCCAGTTCTTCCACGGAGCATTGCCCAGTTCCTTTGTGCAAATGGACTGTCAACTAACAGACTCCACCCCTTGAACCTTATACTCATGCTGTAACTGCCACTTTTTCTACACTCATTTACTTCATAGGTATCTTGAAGACCATCTTCCAGGTAAAGCATTTATCTGAATACCTGTTACCTAGTAAGTGTAGAACAGTAACTAATCCTTGCTCTATATATCACAATAAAGGACATAATAATTCCCTTGCTGTTTACTATCATTATTATTGTTATTATTATTATTATTATTGTTTTGAGTTTTCTATTCCCATAAGAGATTATCAATTCTTTTAAGCATTCTGAGTTCCGTTTTTGGAACCATCTTCTATACACTGGAGTGCATTAATATAAACTGGTTGTCCAGAAAGCATAGTCACCATAATCACAGCAGTCCCAATACCTCGCAACTTGTTAAAAATGAAAATTCAAGAACCCCACTACACACTTGGTGAATCAGAACCTCTAGCAGTAAAGCCTAGCAATCTGTGTCTCAAGAAGCCTTGATGGAGTCTAAAATTTGAGTAAAGTGATCCACCTCTCCTGGAATGCTTTAAGTAGAATCATTCACCAATCAGGATATCAGAAGGAGAACACTGACTCAGACCAGAGCAGCAGATGTACTTTGGGTAGAAACAGTGCAGACTTTGGAGTCATAATTCAAGTCCCAACTTGTTCGATATTAGATCCATTACCTTGGCATTTTCTCCACTTCTCTTTTGGGATGTCCTACCCATCTTTCAATGATACCGAACTTATTGAGATAATAAATATAGAATTTCTGGCACATAATGGCTATTCAATAAATGCTATTTTCTTCCGTATCAGAATCAGTTTTATTGAATTATAATGTTATACACTCAGCTTTTATTAAGGGTTGTACAAGAAACAGCCCTATGGGAACCTGTTTCAACTCTATTTTACAACTGTGGCTGAGGATTGTCCATTACCTCATTCAAGTTCCCCTATATAAATTTTTTATATGAGTGATGTCTTTAAATGTTTGGATATGGAAAAAAAATAGAAAGCTAACAAAAAAAACTTTATCTAGAATGTGTGCTATAATGTTTCTTCAAAATAGAATTCACAAGTATATAAAATATTATAGATTTCATATAGCTAAATTAGATCAAATTGAATAGAAAAATAAAATTAAAATGTGATGCAACTATGGGGTACCTGGGTGGCCTAGTTGGTTAAGTGTCAGACTCTTGGTTTCAGCTCAGATCCTGATCTCAGGGTCGTGAGATAGAGCTCCGTGTGGGGCTCTGAGCTTAGCACAGGGTTAGCTCTTCCTCTCCCTGCCCCTCCTGCTTGTGTTCTCTCTCTCAAATAAATAAATAAAACTTTAAAAAAATCCAAAAATGATGCAACTATGGGTAGAATTCTCAATTTAAAATAATCTTTGCATATAGACAATCTTACCTATATAAAGCACTAATAATTTAACAATAAAATTATTATTTTTGTTGTAAATTCTACAAAATTTTATTCACCAGGCAAAGAAGTACCGAATATCTTACTAAAGGAGAGAAAAACAGAGAAAGGGCATATACATATTAAGCATAATTTCCTAAGCATAAATTATGAGAGACCTTAAAAAAGCACATTAAAATAATAAATCTGACATTTTCATTTTAAGATGAAGAGACTTAGGCCCAAAAGACTTAATCACTTGATTGAAGTCAGTTATTTGGTGTCAGAACATTAGCCTGGAAATGAAACTCCCTGGTTTTTGTTCAACAACACAGAAGTTTTCTTTGTTAGAATGAAACCTAAAATAGAAATCCCAAAGTTGTATTGGTTATTTTATGATAAATGAAAATTTCAAAAAGCCAAATCATCAATTTTATAAATTCTCTGCTTAAAAAAAAATAAAGCATAAGAGTGATTTACAGCAAGTTGGAATCCCACAACTATGCCTTCTTCTTCCATGGCAGTTGAACGTTGATTTGGGGAACAGGAGCCTCTTGTTTTTCCTTTCCTTTCTTTCCTTTTGTTTTTTAAGATTTTATTTATTTATTTGACAGAGAGACACAGGGACAGAGGGAACACAAGCAGGGGGAGAGGGAGAGGGAGAAGCAATCTTTGCCTGAGCTGGGAGCCCGATGCTGGGCTCGATCCCAGGACCCTGAGATCATGAACTGAGCTGAAGGCAGATGCTTAATGACTGAGCCACCCAGGCACCCCTTCCTTTCCTTTCTTTTCATTCTTTTTCCCTCAGCTTTGTTGAGGTATGATTCACAAATAAAAATTATATATATTTACATAGTACAACATGATTTTTAAGGTGTACAATATTATGATTTAACATATGCATGCATTTTGAAATGACTACTGTAATCAAGTTAACATATCCATCACCTCATGTAGTTATAATTTGTGTGTATGTAGTGAAAACACTGAAGATCAACTCTTTTAGCAAATTTTAGGGATACAATATAGTATTATTAACTATAATGGCCATGCTATACTTTAGATCCCCAAAACCTGTTCATCTTATAACTGAAAGTGTGTCCTTGCAGCCATCATGTCCTCATTGCCACCACCCACTAACCACGTGAACAACTATGGTTTGATGAGTTTTACTTTTTTAGATTCCACATATAAGTACGATCATACAGTATTTGTCTTTTATACAATGGAATATTATGCAGCCATAAGAATGAAATCTTGCCATTTGCAACAACATGGATGAAACTGGGAGGCATTATGCTAAGCGAAAATGAGCCTATTTCTCCAACTGGCCAGGATCTATATATTACTCATCAGGACACTGACATGATGTCATTTCTGCTTCTCCCCACCTCCTCTGTCCCTACTTACATGTTCTTTAGAATGTCTCTTCCTTTAAACCTGTAGTTTTTCATAATGCCAGACAATAGTTTTATATAAACAGTTTCTCCTTTAATCCTTATAATAAGTTATCTCTTTTGGAAGAAATCAAAGCTCTCTATGTTCTATTTTAGTAACATGCCACACACACACACACACACACACACACACACACACACACACACACTTTGTCTATGACACCTCCTTGAACCACAGTTTCTGTTTCAATCCAGTTATGATCCTAATTCTGTGCTCCTGTGAAATAGAATGTCAAGCCAAAATAGTAAGTTCTGACCTATACTCATTCATAACTTCTTTTATTCAGACATAAAATCCAGGTTTTCTCAGTTGTAGGCTAATATATATGTCAATACCATACTTACTATTTAATATTTAGGAGATCATGTTTTTCTTTTCTTTTTTTTTAATACAGCTCATCCTCTGTTCCATTTATTTATTTCTTTAAACATTTTTTTATTTATTTGACAGAGAGAGACACAGCGAGAGAGGGAACACAAGCAGGGGGAGTGGGAGAGGGAGAAGCAGGCTTTCCACACAGCAGGGAGCCCAATGCGGGGCTCTTTCCCAGGACCCTGGGATCATGACCTGAGCTGAAGGCAGATGCTTAATAACTGAGCCACCCAGGAGCCCCAAGATCATCTTTTTCTAAACAGAGTAGTTAATCATTACACAGTGCTGTGTGTCATTGATCAGATGATGGCAGTTTTATCTGAAACTTGCTTCTTTATGAATTCTCCAAAGCATTTTCTAGGCCATGCCTTTTTAATCATTACATGTTTATATTATTTTATTTTATATAACAAAGAACACATGCCATCTGCCTGGAAATCAATAAAACAAAAATGAAATTAATAAAAATGGAAAAAAACACCCAAAATATTGCTAATTTATTCATCATTTATGAATACTTATTGAGCACCTAAAAATACTTATTGAGCACTTGTAAAAAGTATTTTTCAAGATGCCATGTGTAACAACTTAAAAGAGTAGTGCCATCTGACTTTATTGAATTCATAATGAATAAGAGAAGTGACAGGTAAACATATATCTATAATAAATAACAGTAAAAAATACATACATGGTAAAAATGTTATTTTCTAAATAATTGTTTGCTTAGAAAAATAACTTTATAAAATAATTCAGGTAAAAAATGACACATGTATCCATGATATAGATGTATGGGTATCTGAGGTAAGAAGGGAGATGGCAGAATTACCTGGACTGAGAAAATGAGACAGTGAGAGAAATCTGACTTTGATCCTGAGAAGGAAAGGGCATTAGGTATGTGAAAAAAAGGCAACAGAGATTACAAGTCAGACAACTATGCTGAGTGAGGGGAGAAGTGGTAGAAATTCCTTGATGGAATGGTAGAAAGGCAGAGTAGAAATTTCTGTAAACAATTTGAAATATTCACTTTCCTGAGATGTAAACTCAAAACGGCTGAAAAAGATATCGGAAGGTTAGTGGACACTTGCGGAATAAGGGGTTTCCCTTCATTTTTGCCTGGACAGGGATGGCTATCATGCAGCAGTAGCCCAGAGCTGAACACAAAAAAGTATGTTCTCCATAAATCTTGAGAATAGCCTTGCATTTGCAAATAGAGAAATTGAGGCAATAATAAGTCTACCTCGATGCAAAAGAGCCAAAAGTGCCTGGCTGACATCTGCATTACTTTCCAGGAAATTAAATGAAAGCTCTAATGAAGATAAGTCATTCACAGGATACTGTGAGGCCATATAGAAAAGACAGATTAAGTCAGGACTGAGTCAAAGGGTAGGGATAGGTTGAGGGTGTCGGAAGCCCATCCCTGAATTAAACAGATGCTACAGATAGATGACTGAAATTATATAGCTGGGGAATATAGAGAAGGACTTCCTGCCTCAAGGGATAATTTAACTTAATTTCACATATATAGTCAGTGTCTAAGCTATTTATAGCTGTCCATAATTAAATTAATACCATGAGAAGTTTTACCTTACAGTTATTTTTCTTTCTTTATTTTTTTAAGATAGTTTCCTGGAAGCCAGTTCCTATGCCAAGGTTATGAAACATTTATGGTTCCTAATTCATTTTCATAATCCACTTTCCCTCCAGTGCTATACACATAGGAACCAGTAGTAACAGTATATGGGGTACCTGCTTGACTCATCCCTGCCCACAGTGAGAATTAGAATCCATTTTTCTAAAGAAGCATAAAATTATACTATGTGTTAATTTGCACTTTATTTGATGACTATAAAGATTAACCATTCACCTTTTCTTTGTTAGTTTCATTTTGTTTTTTTTTTCTTTGCAAACTGCCTATTTATCTTCTTTGCCTAGTTATCTACTAGGCACTTATGTTCTTTAAATATCTATATATGTTTTTATCATATACAGATAACTATTAATAAGTTGTATATAATAAAATGCAATGCTGTATCTGAAACAAAATACTGCATAATAGAATGCAATGCTTTCTTTATCTGAAATGAAATATCATAGAATATAATTTATTTCTAGGCTTAGTATTCTATTCTATAATTCATATGTTTGCAATTTGGATTATTAAAACTAAGCTTATAATGATGGTATATATTCTTTTAAATGACAAGTATGTTTACAGAACATAATGGGGCTACTTTATTGGCCCAGCGAGCAGCCAAAAAGCAAAGTCATTTTCTTTTATTTTATTTAAGACTATTTTATATTTTGTTGTTTTTAGAAGTACCTCAATCCAAACACTTAATATGTGTTTGGAGAATCACCAGGTTCTGGCATTTGGGGATAATTCAGTATAATCACTAGAATTTTTTAAATGAAGTGAATAAAAAATACAAAAAGAAAAAAACATGGCCAATTAATATATAAAGTTTAATTAAGCATTCATAGTGATCAGGGAAATGCAGATTGAGGTTACAATGAGATAATATTTTACATTTAATCAGTTAGTAGAAAATTCAGGATCAATATACCAAATATATCAAATATTTCAGAGGCCAATGGCTGACTGAATCTCTTACAGATTGCTACTTTGGGGTAAAAATTGGTATAACCTTTGGAAAACAATTTGAGAAATATTGAACATTGCCTACCATACATCCTAGCACATAACTCCTTGCACATATATATCGGGGAGCAGATATGATAACATTTGTTTTTGAGAGAGAGAGAGTATGTGCACTCATGCATATGTGTTGGGGGCAGGGGGAGGCACAGGGAGAGAGATGGAGAGAGAAAATCTTAAGGAGGCTTCATGCCCACACCGAGCATGGAGCCTGATGCAGGGCTCAATTTCACAACCTGGGATCGTGACCTGAGCTGAAATCAAGAGTTGGATGCTTAACCAACGGGTGTTGAGCCATCCAGGCACCCCTAACATTCTTATCACTTCTTGTGCAATAGTAAAAAAAAAATTAATCCAGAAAAAATACAAGTTAAGTGCCCACTGGCAGGAGATTTGATTACCAAATCATCATACGTACATAATAAATTATTACACAGTCATGAAAATCAGTGATATTAAACTGCACACAATAGCACCAATCAAAATTTGTAGCACAATACACAAAGTAAGAAAATAATAAAGGCAAAAATTAGAATGTTTACAATGAGAGAGATGCATGGAGATGGTAAAAGTGAGCACACAAGTATGTACAAATTATTAGTTATGCTCTGGTTTGGGGTATATAAGTATTCATTCTACTGTTAGAGAATAAAGTAAAACAATAAGAATAAAATAAAATAAAATAATATCATTCATGGAAAATGAAGATACACTTCAGGAAGAAAGGATTTTAATTAAACCAATTCTGTGCACCTGTAGTCCTTAAAAAGAAACTTTAAAAACTATCATGCAGGTTTTGTAAATTAGATTTTGGATGAATTTTTTTTAGCAATTTATTTTGTAACAATATGTCTTGATTTATACAGTGCACTGATGGATACCTGCTATAATGATTGGGGAAAGATTGGTTACTTCAATTAAACTATTACCCTATTGAAATGGAATCTTAGTTCCATCTGAAGTCCTCTTTGGCAAAAGTGCATTAGAAAGGTAAAATACTCACTGAACCATATGAATTTTACATCGGTGTTGGGAATCACCAACCTTAAAAGAGTAAACTGAGAAAACTGCTTCAAAATCTAATTATCATTTGCTAAGTTTCAGGGATAAAGTCTGAGATTTTATTTAGAGCTATATGGGATCAAGTGGAAACAAAGACTAATACAATTTTCTAAACCTGCCACATGGGTAAATTTTTTTTTACTAAACCTTGATTCATTAATATAAATATTTACAGTTGTCCTCTTGACTCAGTTTTTAAGACAAGTCAGGAGAATTTTTATGTTGAGATGGAGGCGCACAGGTGATATTTATCATGTCCCACCCTGTATCTCTTCCATATAATGAATTTATAAAATAGCCCTGGGGAAAGGCATTCATAAAAGTGATACCAGGAAGATATTGCCCCTTTTTTATTTTACCCTGGAGTCAGGTCAGATGAGTATAAATTATTCTGGTTGTAAAGTTTGGCTAATAATATATTTGCAGAGAGTATATTAAATGAGACTAAGAAATGGTCTAATAGAGCATAGTCAATACTTTGGAGTCAGATTGACCTTGGTCAAAATGCAGGCATTCTCTTTTATTGGCTGTATACCTTTAGAAGTATTACTTAATCACTTTAAGTCTGTCTGTATTTCTGTCAGATGGTATATTAATCATATCCACCATTTATGATTACTGAAAGATCAATATATGTACACTAAAGCATTTACATGAATAGGCAAGAGAAAACAATTAATAAATGTTTTCTACCAAAACCAACTGACTATATCTTTCATTGAGTTTGTGTGGGAGAAACATTATTCTCTTTATTATGTATACCATAGAAAGCATTAGTCTGTCTTATCACTGCTGATAGTTAAATCTAAGCAAGATTTTCCAATAACTTCAAGATATTAACTTTTCAGTTTTTAAAAGTCTAGTAAAATCTAATATCTATCTCTTACCTATTTTTTTAAACATTTTATTTATTTATTTGAGGGAGAGAATGAGAGAGAGAGAGAGTGTACATGAGACGGGGGAGGGTCAGAGGGAGAAGCAGACTCCCCACTTGAGCGGGGAGCCCGATGCGGGACTCAATCCTCAGACTCCAGGATCATGACCTGAGCCGAAGGCAGTCGCTTAACCAACTGAGCCACCCAGACACCCCTATCTCTTACCTATTTTAAATACTTTCTTCCTTCAAGTTCAGGCCTAACTCAGGCTCCAAAGGCTATAAGGGATAGACAAAAAAATGTGTGTGGTTTATTCATTATTTTTTTTTGCCTTGGCCATTTACCCCCATTCCCTGAGCTTTCAAGGAATGAACAGGTTTGCAAGAGGGGAAAGAGGAAAAAATTTCCTCGTGTTACAACATATCAGTGGTTCTTTCTTGGCAGTCACCCTCATGTATGGTAGCTATCTTAATGCAGTCTTTTCGTCACCCAAAAAGCTTCTGTGTATTATTATGGAACTTAGTCTCTTTCTTGGTCATGCAGTTGATTATTTTCATTGCTAACTACTTACTCCTTCCCTCTCCCCCCCAGCTATTTGGCCAACCACTCCACATAAACTTTCTTTTTACTGTCACTTCCACCTCTTTTATATCCTAGGATGAAAGCCCTTTTCAAAATAATTTGAGGGCGCCTGGGTGGCTCAGTCGTTAAGCGTCTGCCTTCGGCTCAGGTCATGATCCCAGGGTCCTGGGATCGAGTCCCACATCAGGCTCCCTGCTCAGCAGGAAGCCTGCTTCTCCCTCTCCCACTCCCCCTGCTTGTGTTCCTGCTCTCGCTGTCTCTCTCTGTCCAATAAATAAATAAAATCTTAAAAAAAAAATAAAAACAAAATAATTTGATTGCGTATTCATTCTTGGCATCCATCTGCAACCAATAGGAAGTAGAAATCTTTGTCATGCCATTAGTGATGGCTGTACTTCCATTCTTGCCTTTACTCTTCTTTCTGAAATCAGGGATAGGTCTAGCCAGCCCTGGTCTTCAGACTTTTTGAAATATGAGTAAGAACCAGTTCATATGACACACCCAAGTCCAAGGAAACCAATGTCAATCTGCCTTAAATTTCTCTAAAGCCCACCTTAGTTATTTTGGAACATGGGTGAATGTGGCCATTTCTTTCCCCACAGAGCTATGCACTAATGTGGACTATATACTGTCAATTCTCCGTATGAAATCCCCACTTCTGTCATCTCTTGATTAGTCTCCTTGACTTTTCTTATAAACTCTAGAAGAAGGATGAACTAAGAGTCACACAGTAGGTTTCATAATTTCTTGGACTGTCTTACGCAAATGTTCTTGAACCTATTATTTTTGGCCAAAGTCCAGATAAATAAGTCACATTTACTATCCCATTGGATCCTGCTTCAAGGGAAATTAAATGACTTTTTAAAATAACATTACCAATAAGTAGCAGAAACACAACCGGACCCCAGGTCATTCAACAGGATAATATATAGATATATGTAATATCTATATATAATATAGATAAATATCTATATATACCTCTATATAAATCTATAGATCTAGCTATATATCTCTATTCACATGAAAGCTTAACTATACAACAATCCCCGCGGAGAAATATGCAATGACAAGAATTCATACAATTCCTCTGTGCTTCTCTTAGTTGCAAGACTTCTTAATAATTGGATTTATAATTTTATATTATAAAAATCAAATTTCCACTGAAATATGCATTTATGGTTCACCTTTCCAAATATGTTAAGTCATATATATGAAATCTTTTCTACTTCTGTATTTGACAGTAAAAAATAATAAAAGAAACACTTTAATGAATTTTCTTTTTATTCAGTAAAAGTAAACACAAATGAAAGTGAGACTGAGTTGCCTTTTCTTCAGGTTGCTGCAGCATTAAGTATGGGTACTCGAAAAGAAATAAGAAAACCACAGTAAATCCTATGATAGATAAGACTGACTTATTTTTAGATGATACATTTCTTCCCTAAGGGAATGATCTCATATGCTCTACGTCTAGATTTTAACTTGTTAACTTTAGACTTTCCTACCTCCTAAAGACAGTTTGAACACTAGCATATTGTCCCAAGTACCTAGTTATTCCCAGTCTATTTAGTGTGATTTAGTTAGAAAACATATATAGTGAAACAACAATGATGATTGGAAAATAAAACACATTGTCATGCTTTATACACATTCTATCTAGTATACTATCATAATACTCTTATGACCATATAATCATATGATCATATGATCACATACTAACATACAATAAAAGTAAAAGTTTTAGTAAACATGTACTCTACATGTTGATTTCTTTGACTAGATGTTTACTTGAGTTTCCCAGATTAATTGAAAATAGAGCAACCAACTCAAATGCACACCAGATTTATTTAGTAACTTCCTATGCATGTAATCTTACTTTATCTGTAGGGTACCATAATGTATATATCACTTAATCACTATTCTATGACAACAGAAGAAACTCATTATATTTTATTGTTTTATTTGATTCTATTTTTATATTACATATTAGTATCTCTAATTGGGTAAGTTTAATTTATCTCTTTAGATATTGATTGCCAAATTTTATCATCATATTTTGACTCTTGCATCAGCCAACTGATGGATAAAATTATGCTATACAGGTGGGTTGTCTTGGTTGTCAGAGAGCCAACACCTGTCTTGGGAAAACTTGTGACTTCTATTTGTTGATCATGCAACTGGTGATTCTCACAAGTCACTTCTATCTCCTCATCATTTGCATATGCACAAATCCATTTCTAAAATTCATAAAAATCAATATTGGAATAAAGTGAATCTTCTATTTTTCCTCAATTTTGATTATTGTCCAAAATGGCATTTTTACTTAAAAATTAATCCTAGCGGTGCCTCGGTCATTCAAGTGGTTATGCGTCTGCCTTGGGCTTAGGTCATGATCCTAGGGTCCTAGGATCAAGCCCCACTTCTGGCTCCCTGTTCAGCCCTCTCCCTCTGCCACTCCCACCCCCATTCTCTCTCTCTCTTTCAAATAAATAATGTCTCTGAAAAAATCCTAAAATGTATAAAAATCTCATCTTCTGTATATTTTGAATAAAAAAATTACAACAACAACAACAACAAAAAGAAACCCAACAAAATCAGCTCCCTGATGTGTTTTAGTAAGAATACTTCAGATAGATTGCAGAAGGGCATATTATACCAAGTAAGTCTTTGAGTTAGCTTCAGAATGGCAAAGAATATAAATATATACATACATAAATATATATGTGTGCTCACACACATAAACACATAATACTTTTGAACTAGGCTTCTAAAGAAGATACAATAACTTCTTTCCCTGTGGGATATTACCCCAAGTAATGCAACTAGCTGAATTTTACTTACTGGCATACTTGTATTCCCTCTGGGCTATAAGCTTTTTACTTTTGCATTTCCAACATCTAGCAGAGTTCACAGTTCAATAAATATAATTATTCTATTTATTTTTGTACATTTAAAATAAATATAATTTATATATTTATTTAAATATATTTTTACATATCTTACATACTTTCAAGCATAATTATTATATTTAAGTATTTGCTAATTAATTGCAAACAAAAATAAAAACATTAAGCTTGTTTCTCCCCTATAAGTTGACCATCGGCTTTAAAATTTCAAAAATCCTTTATAGCATAGTGACTGATGCATATTAAGGCTTACTCTTTTGTTGCAGTTTATCATCAAATGAAAGAGTATCAAAAATTCTACAGTTTACTTAAAAACTACATTCTCCATCAATTCTTGCTAATTTTCCTACCCACTCTCTGTTTAGTGGCATGGGGTAAAGAAGAGCAGTGACATAGCTATTTATTTTTCTTAAATTGCTGTTGAGAAAATCTTATTAGCCAAAACAAACAAACAAACAAACAAACAAACAAACAAACTGAAAGGACAATTTGCAGGAGGCTGTGTGGTATAATCAAAAGGGCCCTTCCAAACATGAATTCCTGCAAGCATTGCTCTTGCACACACTAAAATCCTAACTTGTGAGTTAATTAGAAATGAACTCAAAGAGAAAATAATGTAATATAAAATCTAACTTCCTAAGTTTTTCTGTGCTCTAAAAGATCTTCTTGCCTCAAATTACCGTAATTTGTATCTATATTTGTAATGTTTTCATTCTTTACACTTAATTGTGTTAGTCTTCACTATATAATTTTGCCTTTGCATCTGAATTTAGGTAAAGAGTTAAGAATGCGTATTTTCTGGCCAACAGACACATGAAAAAGTGCTCAACATCGCTCAGCATCAGGGATATACAAGTCAAAACCTCAGTGAGATACCACCTCACACCAGTCAGAATGGCTAAAATTAACAAGTCAGGAAACGACAGATGTTGGCGAGGATGCAGAGAAAGGGGAACCATCCTACACTGTTGGTGGGAATGCAAGCTGGTGCAGCCACTCTGGAAAACAGTATGGAGGTTCCTCAAAAAGTCGAAAATAGAGCTACCCTACGACCCAGCAATTGCACTACTGGGTATTTACCCCAAAGATACAAATGTAGTGATCTGAAGGGTCATGTGCACCCCAATGTTTATAGCAGCAATGTCCACAAAAGTTAAACTATGGACAGATCCAAGATGTCTATCAACAGATGAATGGATAAAGAAGATGTCGTGTGTATACACACACACACACACACACACACACACACACACACACAAATATATAAATATATAAATGGACTATTATGGACTATTATGATGGACTATTGTGATGCAGTCATCAAAAAATAAAATCTTTTTATTTTGGACTATTATGATGCAGTCATCAAAAAATAAAATCATGCCATTTGCAGTGATGTGGATGGAACTAGAGGGTGTTATGCTAAGTGAAATAAGTCAATCAGAGAAAGACATGTATCATATGACCTCACTGATATGAGAAATTTGAGAAACAAGACAGAGGATCATAGGGGAAGGGAGGGATAAATGAAACAAGATGAAACCAGAGAAGGAGACAAAGCATAAGAGACACATCTCAGAACAAACCAAGGGTTGCTGGAGTAGAGGCAGGGTGGGAGGGATGGGGTGGCTGGGTGATGGACACTGGGGAGGGTATGTGCTATGGTGAGCGCTGTGAATTGTGTAAGACTGATGAATCACAGACCTGTACCCCTGAAACAAACAATACATTATATGTTAATTAAAAAAAATCTGCTTAGCAGAATACTTTGTAAGATAAAAATTTGAGAACAATTTAAATCCCTGCCAACAGAAAAATAAATATAGCAAGTTCATATACTATAATGTTAAGAAAATGTGCATTTTCCATTATTTGTTATGCAAAATTTAGAAATTAGGAATTTATTTATTTATCTATTTATTTTTACTTTGGATAGGAGGAAGGAAGGTATGGAATATTTCAGGTATTAGTAGATAACATCAACCCAATTAGAATATTAAAATGCAGCAACCAACTGAACATTCTGATAAGGTGTTTTCTTTCCTGTCCTTTTATCTGCCTCTGGATAGTTTAGAGGCTGTTTTCAGATAGGGATGCAACTGTTGACAGATAACTGGTTAAAATTTTATAATTTAGAAATTGTATAAATTATATAAAATTATCTGAATCAGTCTGGGAACAACACATAGTTTGACTCCTATGTTACTGAGTTGAACACCATACAGTTAATTATCTACCAGATAAAAAATGTCTTTCTATTGTATCCTCATATTCTTTATCCCAGGGACCATGACTGCAAAGGAGATTGTGTCCTATTAGCTGTGTCAATCTGTACAGCACGGAGTAGTTGGAAGTTTACAGATAATAGACAGTACTTGCCCACATGTCTGTGTATACTAGACCCTCAAGAAATGTTAGGTAGCATTACCATCATTATCTTTACTTTCAAGATCTGACTAGTTGAAGACAGACATAGAATAATATATAAATATACTTATAAATAAGAAGTCCTTGAAATCGGGTCAGGTTTACATCTGACTCTTAAAATGACTATACATGTGAAATAAATTTTAAAATAATAAGTTCAACAGATATAAGATAAACTACATAATATTAAATTAGAACACTCAAGATAAACTATGTTATATTTAATTGTAATGTAGATTATTGTGGAAATTTTGAAAGGTTTGCAATATACTTTAAGGAAATTTCTTTCTAAACATTCTGATACTTTTATAGATGGTTTCATTCTTATTGTTTATGTAATGAGCCTTACTGCTACTTTTTCTTGAAAAGCAATTTAAATACCATGGCTCTTGAAAACTGGAAAATTTTATATATAATATTATTTTATTATTTAATTTTATACCCAAAGCCTTATCTTTCCAGCACAATCTTTTTTCTATAATAATTTTATTACTATAAACATTTTGAACATTACTGTATTTCATCTCTTATCCTTAAATTAACTAAACAATAGTAAATATTTTAAATTTTAATATTTTCTTTGCTTTTCCATATCCTCTTAAGATATTCATTATCCATTCTCATGTATATCACTTGTATGGATTTATATTATTATCTTTAGGATTTCTATGGAATCAACACATGAAAACTTTTTTGACAAGTATGTGTTATTCTGACACATGATAATTTATTTATTTTTATAAGCTTTTTTAAAAAGATTTTATTTATTTATTTGACAGAGAGAGACATGGTGAGAGAGGGAACACAAGCAGGAGGAGTGGGCAGAGGGAGAAGGAGGCTCCCTGTTCCTTGCTGAGCAAGGAACCTGTTGCAGGACTCGATCCCAGGACCCTGGAGCATGACCTGAGCCGAAGGCAGACACTTAACTGACTGAGCCACTCAGGGGTCCCTGACACATGATAATTTAGTAAGAATAATGGAGGTAGTTTTTATAATGGCAAACTGAGTTATATCAATCTTAAGTGATTTACCAAGAGTTAAAAAAAAATTCCTTAACAAAACTTGATCAAAATTGTGTAAATATTCTAACATCGAAGTTTAGTATCTACTGAAATTATAAGATGACATAAAAATGTTTCTCCTTTTTAAATTCCATTTTTAGTAGTATAAAATTCACACATCCCTAAGGATGATAATTGGAAAATTTTTGTACAAACTAGCTCTGCTGTAAGTCAAATATGGAGACACTTATATGTTCTCTGAAGGTGAAAATGTAATAAAGCAGAAGTTCTAGCAATTTTTGTTCTTGGGAACCCTTTATTAACTTGAAAATTTTTGAGGAATGCGAAGAGTGGTTAGGTCGCTTAGTTCTATCAATATTTATTATATTAATAACAGCAAATGATTATTTTAAAATATTGTTATTAAATATAACAAGCTCATTATGTATTAACAACCAATTTTTGTGAAAAATAACTATATTTTCTAACACAAAAGAAAAGTCTGTAAAAAAAGCATTGTTTAAATTTTTTACAATTTTTTTTAAATGTTTGGCTTAATAGAAGTTAGCTGGTTTGTAATACCTGTGTCTGCATTTCAACATGTAGTGTTATAATTTTTGGTTAAAATATATGAAGAAAATCTGGCCTCATATAGGCATAACAGTAAGGAAGAAGAAGGATATTTTAACATCTATTAAAATAATCAAAATTCTCTTTGTTACTAAACAACACTTAAGTCAGAATTTCTTAAAGGTTTACTGTAATGTGGAATACCAAATCATATCATGGAAAATTTTGTATTCTATCTAACACTTTGACTGGCTCATTTATTCATGCATAATTTTGTAACATTTTGCATTGCCATTTCATATTTTTTTAATTTCATGCAATGCAACATCAAGAGTTGGTCGTCTGCAAAATATTGGTTCACTGAGTTAGGCAGATCTCTCATATTTTGACACAATTCATTATATAGTATCCAAAATAATCACAATCATTATTAACACTGCTTTCTTCAGAAAGAGACCTAAGTATTCAGTCTATAAACTGTCAATCTCTGATGACACAAGTTTCCCCCAAATCTAATTTTCCCTTAAGAGCTTGAATCTTAGAGTTGGCAATAAATATTATAATTTGTTTTTCACAACAGACAGACATTTATTTTTTTCAGAAAATGTCAGTCTAATGCCCAAGTCTGAATAATCAAATTTTGTCTGCCACTTGTTTTTTCAAATAAAAATGGTGTTCCATTAAAAGATGGCCAACTCCGCTCATGAATCTCATAATCACACAAGCATTTTCTTCAATACAACCATCATCCTTATCTCTGCACCAGAAGTGTTTTCAGTCTACTTGCCCTTGTGTCACACAGAATATTAAAAAACACATTTACTCAGGGTTAACATTAAGTACAATCATTAATTTTTGTGTTTAGACAAGGACAATCTTAAATGGATCTGCTTTTTTTTTTTTAAGACAATTTCCTGAAGTGAAGAACATAATGACAACTAGTACTTTTTGGGGCTACTACCTTGATTTGTACTAAGGAACCATTATTTTTTTATATATCATTGTTTTTACACCATCAGTACATATGTCAACATACTGGAAAAGGTAAATAATCTTAGTATTATAAAAATTTTTTTGAGCTTGTGGACATCTTGACAAGAGTTTCTTAAGACTACCTACCAGTCATAGGCAGATCACACTTGAAGAACCTCTTTAATAAAGAAAAATGTGTAACAGGGATTTTGTACATTAACAGTCATAAAAATTTAGTGTTACTGAACTTCATAAGGCAGGCAAATTTTAAGAGGCTGGGAGAAAGAAAAAATCAGGTGTATGATGTCCTTATAGCTATTTCTGTTTCACACACATGCAAACTTTAGAATAATACAGAGCTCCATGAACTCACTCTCATGCCTTTTCATTCCCAAGACAGGTTTTGACATACTATTTCTTAGTTCTATTAATCGCATAATTAGCATACAACGTAGGCTACAAAATAAAGCAACAGGGGTTCTCTATTAATTATTCTATTTATGTTCTTTCATTGCAAATATTAAACCAGTAGATATATAATAAATATGTCAGTCCATCTCATGATAGGGACCATGGAAAGGAAGGAGGAAGAGGGTTGTCAAAGCTTAGAAAAAGATGTTTCATACTGGAAGCAAACAGAAGGAAGTAGATGAGCTGATGTACAATAACATCTCTTTCATCACAAATTTGCCTTAGGCTGACTCTGTTTATCTTTAATTCTAAGATCAGACAAGTGTAACCGTGCACATGGATTTGTTTGTTTTGCACATGTGTGGCTTACTGGAAATATTGATGTTCAGCAAGGCACATGATTTATCTGAAATAAAATGTGAATATTCCATCCCAAGGTAACCCTAAAATGGGACAGATTGAAACAGCTTTTGCCCCTGTTTAAATATAAAACAACTGAAGTTGTTAGTCATAATAAAAAAGTATATATCGTTATCAATATCCCTGAACATGGACTTAGGAAGCAACAATGGCTTATAAAATAATACAGAGAAAAATTCTCTACTAAATACTTTTAATTGGACCACAAAACATCTAAGGTAATGAAATCCAGTTAACATCTTCTATTATCAGACAAATAGTCCTAGCATTTCACTCTCTTGGTCCTAACTCAGACCTTCATTCCAGACCCACAAGGCCCCACAATGCAATGTTTTGCCTCAATGATACTCATGCAGTTCCACTGTAATTCAGATTTACTCAAAAGGAAGAAATTTCTAAGAGGAAAGAACACTCCATATGCTTTATATTAAAATTTAATTAATTAATGGTCATAAGGTAGACAATAAAATAAGGTATAGTAATATTTAATATTTTCACATTGCAATTAGTTTATAATAGATCTATTCTTTCTATATACAAATCTTGATTCCACTATATCTATTATTTTTAATAAGCATTTTCCTCTTGTGACCTATATGCATATTTCCACATTGTCCTATTAAACTGAGTAGCTTATAAATATAGCTAATTTGTAATAGAAGCAAACTTTTTTTAAATGGAACAATTTTTACCTTATATGTAACCACATTTTTAGATTATTTTTGTTCAGAAAAAATAATAAAGAATATCGAAGGTGGCATGATCTGACTGATCGATTAGAGAGAAAACTCAATACATCTTACGCCAGTTAATATCTTAAGATATTTCCTCAAAAGTTCATGTATTCATCTTTTTTCCTCTCTATAATCACGGATTAAACTCACAATGGTAGTGAAAAAGAGCAGTGTTAATTTTTCCAGATGTCCTCTGGGCAAGCTTGGTTTCTGATTCTAACAATACTTGAGAAAAAAATTAAAGAGAATCAAGTTATTCAAAGAAGCAGTCAAATTCACTGCTGTCTTGTTAATGATTCAATTAGAGAAAATGGAGAATTGTTTTCTAGCATACAAAAGGAAAAATGAACAAAATATATTAATGTTTGCCCAGAGGACATCTGGAAAAATTAACATTGCTCTTTCCTACTATCAGTGATTATAGAGAGGAAAAAAGATGACTACACGAACTTTTGAGGAAATATCTCAAGATATTAACTGGCATAAGATGTATTGAATTTTAATTGTGTAAGACTGTTGAATCACAGACCTGTACCTCTGAAACAAATAATACATTATATGTTTAAAAAAGAAAAAAAAAAAAGGGAGGAGTTAGCAGGAAGGGAAAAATGAAGGGGCTGGAAATTGGAGGGGGAGACGAACCATGAGAGACTATGGACTCTGGGAAACAAACTGAGGGTTCTAGAGGGGAGGGGGTGGGGGGATGGGTTAGCCTGGTGATGGGTATTAAAGAGGGCACTACAGAATGGAGCACTGGGTGTTATACGCAAACAATGAATCATGGAACACTATGTCAAAAACTAATGATGTAATGTATGGTGATTAACATAACATAATAAAATTAAAAAAATTAATGTTTGTTTAAATGGTCATGTATTAACACAGAATTTTTGAACATTGAAAACTCATCTTTATCATTTTGTCAAAATGAATTTATTTTAGAGCATGTTATCACTTAATCTTGACCAGAATTAGTCAAAGTGGAATCTCATAGTCCTTAAATATTTCTCTGCATATCCCACCCTCAAATCTTACATACACACAAGCTTCTATAAAGATATGGGATCTGAAACATGAACGAGGAAGCAGTCACCATATTATAAAGTTGAAGGGAGAATTGGAGATCCACATACCAGTAACCTTTATTGTATGAAATTGGAACACCACCTAATTATAATACTTGTAGAGAATATTTTGTGCATTCTTGTTCTTCTAAATTATTAAATCCCAATAGAAATGTCTAGATCCCTGTACAATTCATTTTATAAACAATCACCAGATGGTGGATGATTGTAGTACTTTCTAATTTACCATGAGATTTTTAGAGATATTTCCTATCAAATTTTTATGTTTTAGTCTGTGGAACTTGTTTATTTCACTGTTTAAAACAAAATCCTGGGGCGCCTGGGTGGCTCAGTCATTAAGTGTCTGCCTTCGGCTCAGGTCATGATCCCAGGGTCCTGGGATCAAGTCCCTCGACAGACTCCCTGCTCAGTGGTGAGTCTGCTTCTCCTTCTCCCACTCCCACTGCCTGTGTTCCTGCTCTCACTATCTCTCTGTCAAATAAATAAATAAAATCTTAAAAAAACAAAAATCCTGTCTTTTATTTAATACTTTGGAATTTTTCCTAACCACACACTATTTTCTTTTAAATTATGATTGTGTATTTACTTTACATTCTCCTATTACAATGTGGAAAAATATCCCACAATATGGGATTCAATCTATTTTGGCATACAGATTTAAATAGATTTTATTCAATAAAAACATTCAGTAGGTATTTTTGGACCATTTATATTATGCCAGATACTATGGTTCAAATGAACAATATTGAGGGTCTTCTCCATTTAAAGCTTAACATACTATATCCAGAGACAATTTTGGCCCATCTTGGTGATTGTCTCTTCAGGAAGATTCTGCTTGCAGCATGGCTTTTTCCCGGAACAAGTCCTCTACTATATAGGCTTCTGGTGTGAGAAGTGTTAGTGGTATGTTGCAAATGCGTCCTCTATTTATTGCTGAAGTGCACTCACTTCGAATTGAAGGAATAATGTGGTGTCAACTTTAAACATCCCCTTCCATCAAACTTCATCCACATTTTATCTAAGATAAATTCTCTACTGTTTTAGGCAGGCAGATAGCAACAGAACATGTGTCTCATGTTCATCATTGAGTTAAGCTTTTCCTTATAGTTATTGATCACTTTATTTAAGAAAGGTTGAAGGAGGGTGGGGGATTAGGCTATGCTCACACAGCTGTCTAAAAATTGTATTGGAATTTATCTTTTTTTTTTTTTTTAGATTTTATTTATTTATTTGACAGAGACAGCGAAAGAGGGAACACAACCAGGGGGAGTGGGAGAGGGAGAAGCAGGCTTCCCGCCGAGCAGAGAGCCTGATGTGGGGCTCGATCCCAGGACCCTGAGATCATGACCTGAGCCAAAGGCAGTTGCTTAACCAACTGAGCCACCCAGGTGCCCCTGGAATTTATCCTTGAATGTTGACATATTTATATAGGTCCAGACAAAGTCATTCCAAGTATAAACAAACTAATACAGGAGGCATGGTCAGTAGTCTAGAGCCTATATTCTGTTCTAGTTCCTAGTCTAGTAGAATCAAGAGGGTAAAAATTACAAAGGAAGGTTCTTGAAGTATCTGATGGCAATCACACCTATATAGCTGGGTGTGTTAATAGAATCTGAAGATTAGAGAAGATACCCCAAGTTGTAATTCTGTGGTAATATGAAAAATCATTTTCATTCACACAAATTCTTTTTACTCTTTTCTTAAAGTAACGTGTACCCTTTGACTGCTACTGTTGATTTCTTCACCCCAAATATATCTATCATTACCTCACCATGATCCTTAAAACAGTGAAAATTCTCTGCAACATTCATTATTTTTTTTAATGGAGATTATCTTTTTTTTTCTTCCTGAGCTAAAGGAAACTGAAATCATTGAGAGAAATGAGATTATCCAGTTTAGTTCCTCCAACATAATGCATCTAAGCCTTAACGAATAAATGCATGTAGACTTGAAATTACGGTTTCTGAGATAGGAAAGAAAAAATTGGAGAGGGGATTTTACTCCCGGCACTTCAAATCTCAATGAGAAAATTCGAAGAATCTGCTTCTTACCTTTAATTGATCCTGAGTTATTTACTCTGAAACATTTTATAGCTATCACTTGCTGAATTATATGTTTTATGTTAGAACAAAATATGAAAATGGATTATGATATAACTAGATGTTAATTCTAAAAGGGGAAGCACTGCCTAATGTAAGAGGGATAAAATGTGCAAATAGAACTTGTCACAGTCCAACCTGAAACTTGGATTTTGAGCCTTGGTGCTTGTAGAATCCCAGAAAATGTTTTGAAAATGTACACAGAAAATATCCCATTTGAAATTTATGTATTATGCCTTAAAAATCTATGATGATTCCTGTCATTAATTTTGTTATATTTTTCTGTTTTTTCAAATTAACTTCTGAAATTCAGAATGGTGTAATAGTGAGATATTAATATTAGATTTATTCAATGGATTTTAAAATTTGTAATTTAAAAAAAACGCTTGTAGTCAATGTATAAAATTAAAGAGAAAAATACACATAAATAAGAGGAGAATCTAGGCAAACACCAAATGTTTGTGCTTGTATATGTTGTATTTTTCACTGCTATTTTCTATTAATTGTATATGCCTGTTAGTCTTTATTATTCTTTTACAGAGAGTTTTGTTTTTCTAGGTAGATCATCAATGCTGATATGATGTTAATGAGGGGTATCATTAAGATCTATACATCTTTGAGTCATCCCAAGATTCTTGAACCAAGGGTCAATAAGGGAAAAATAATATACAGACTTCACTTTACTTAATATACTACATTTTCTTAATTGAGTGATTCAAAAAGTGATTGTAGTATTAGTAATAATTGAGTTGTGCCTGATTTGTAAAAGTTACTTTTTTAAAGAGCAAACAGCCAAAACCTGCTAAATGGAACCTGCTCTGAACCTGCTAAATGGAAACTATACTAAGACTCATTTTAGGAATAAACTTAGAGAGGACTAACTTCCTTAATTATTAGTGATATATTGGCCTTGAAAATGGACCCAGTTCCCAAATACATACTTAGGCATTCTTCACCTCTTATGTGCACCTAATGGCGCAGTCTCAAGAACCACCTTGAGGGGTTAAGAAGGACTGAAAAATTTTATGGAAACAGAAAGGGTAATTTCTCAATAAACATAACGAAATTGAAATCCATACCCAATTAGGTACTATCATTATCACATGGATGGATATTATGGGAAGTGGCATCAAGGAAGACTTCCTCTGACTGACAATGCCATGGTAACCCCTGTTTTGTAGAGCCATCTTCATATTGCTGAATTCTTATATAGTTTGCCTCCCGTACAGGAATTAACCTTCTCTGCTCATCCTGCTGGCAACCCTCTTACAGTCCTTTCTCAGGTTATACAAGGATGCACTCTTACTGCTTCTAATTATTTATTTTACCTCTTTGTAGCTTTAGCTCACCTTTACTACTCATGGCCTCAAATGTTTCAAGATCCTACATGTGCATGTATTAGCATCACTACCCACTGCTTATTAACACATTCAACTGGTATTTTCCCATTCAAGTTTTTAGAAAGAAATTTATTTTTACCAGATTCTCTTTCCTCATAAAGTCATTACATACATCCCAGGATACTGCATATTTTCTGAGTGCATTTTAAGAAGTGGCTTCTCCAATGTTTAATACTGGCTCCAAGTTTAATACTGAAAATAAAATCATACATGCTAGCAAGGAAGTTCCAGTGAAAAGAGGCCATATTAAGAGTGGGTACCATGCATGGCATATCTAATTTACTTGCATATCTGAAGGGAAAGAGTGGGAAGTATCTCTGCAATAATAAATTGAGGCCAAAAAGCTGATGACTTTGAATGTCATACTAATATGTTATGGTTTTACTGGATAGTAACATTTGTGGGTTTATAAATATTGTGGCCAGAACTGTTAACCTAATAGAAAGTTAACCCAATAATGTAGATCTGATGGAAAGAAACTGAAGATAGGAAAATCCAGGTAGCACATATCGAAGAGATAATAAAGGGTTGAATTGGAGAGGTAGTGATTGAACAGAGAATTGTGTCCTAAGAAGGTAGCTTAATCTCATAAATTTGGTGATTAGATGGCTTGAGAGAGTAATTTGTGAGCTATAAGAAACAAGCTTTATGTATTTCTTGTTAATGCTTTTTTGTTGTTGTTCATTCTTTATCTGTGTCTGCTTCACCTCTAGAACGTATCTGTACTTTCCACTTATCTATATACCATGATGAATAGCAATTGGATATCTATAGGTATAGATAGCAAACGGGACTCCATCCATATTCAGATAAAATTTTAGCAACAAAGTATTGAGTTCATCCACATTTCTTGATAAAGGCATGTTTCAAAAAAATTTTAGGGATACATTGAATCATAAGGAAGTTCCTTTTAGAGAAGTGAAAATATTGAATCAAATTTAGCCATAGCCTTACTTTTCTCAAAAGCCCTAGACCTCTCTGGACATGACTGAAAAAATTGATGACCCTACTCTTATCTTTAAATGAGCAGCACCCTTAACATGACAGCAATACCTGTGCTACTTTGGAATACAACTCATTGTTTAAAATGTGTGATGCTAATTAAAGTGCATTTTAATCATGTCTGAGTCTATCTTGCCAAATAACAACTTCACCTTGCCTTTCAAAGTAGTTTAAAATTTCTGTCTTATATAAGAAAGATGTTTTAAACAAATCCAATACCATATCCTAAATTTTGGTGAACATTTTGTTGAACCTTGTGGATGACATTCTCACATCTTTGTGATCTTAGTTCATGAAAGAAAAAAAGCCAGAGCAGAATGCCTCATCAGCTAATCCTCCCATTTTATTTCCACACCCATGGGAGATATTCTCATTTTAGCTGACAGCTGTAAATTTTTATAATCACCATGTGATATCTAGTACTTGCAGTTTGCTGGCCACTTTGTCAGCTATACTGACATTTGATAGCCAGGATATATCTTTAAAGGACTTTTCAGGGAGAATGATACTTTTTTCCTGTTGTCTTGAAGCAACACTGTGGTAGGACACTGAAATTCTGCAAAGCAAGCAGACTGAGCCCTGTCAAGAGTAGTTCCATTGCAATCAATTATACTTGTCAACAAGAACATTTGAGTATGATCCATGCATGGTAAACAATGCACATCATTCTCACAGAAACATGTTGTGAAATAGGGCCCACCAAAAACAGAAGCTTTCAAAAAATTTTGCATTTTCTTTCATGAATTATGTAATACTAAATCAAATTTTTCTCCTCGTATTCTAGAATTATTTGCCCTGATACCAAAGTAGAAAGATAATGTCTCTGTCAGTCACGTTTCAGGTTTTATCTCAACAGGTATTCTCAAACTTACTGTATACTATTTATATTTAGGAACTTTTTGTAGATAAATGTGAGGAAGAGACACAGATATAATTCCTGCTCTTAAAACTATTAAAATCATCTGGTAAAATTTTCTCCCAGTCGGCTCTTGTCTGTTCATCCTCTTACCAAAGTTAGTAATTTTCATGAGGTCCAATTTGTGAAGTTTTTACTTGCATAAACCATGCATTTTGTGTCAATTGTATTTTTGTAAACTACTCCAAATACTAAAGATTTTCTCCCATGTTTTTTTCTTTTCTAAGCATTAGATTTAGAGTTACATTTAACTTCATGAACCATTTTGAATTAATTTTTGTGTAAAGTATGAAACTTACGTTGAGGTTTATTTTTTAACTATAGATATCCAATTGCTCCAGCACAATTTGTTGAAAAGTCCATCTCTTCCCTATTAAATTGTTTTTGGACTTTTGTCAATTAGGCAAATTTTTGTGAGTCAATTTCTGAGTTCCTGATCTTGTTCCATTCATCTATATATCTATCACTCTGTAACTACCACACTATCTTGATTTATGTCTGGAATATTTAAGAACTCCCCAAGCCCAAAATTCAATAAAAACAAAAATCCAATTAAAAATTAGAAAAATATATGAACATACATTCCATTAAAAAGCATACATACATATGTTGGCTAATTGAACGTAATAAAAATATGCTTATGTTAAAAAATAAAAATAAAACTCTTTTAAATCTTATAAAAAGCATACACACATCACAACTAAGCACTAGAAAAGATGTTCAATACCATTACTCATTATGAAAATGCTAATTAAAACCTCAATCCAATGCAAATTAAAACACATATATCAGAATGGCTAAAGGGACCGTAAGTACCATTAGTAACCAATTAGGAGATCTAGGAAGATCCAGTACACTAGTGATTGCCAGTCTGTTGGTCACAGATTGTTTTACTGGAATTTGAAATATTTGAAGTTGATGAAAATTTGTATCTAAAAGGAAGTAAAGTATTATTTTTATCCTCTATGCAATCATATAACTTTTAAAAAATTGGTAAAATTAGGAATTAAATAATACCAGGTTTTTGTGTCATGTGACATTTGCACTCAATAATCTTAAAGTAAGCATTCGTCTAGTCTTCCTTTTAAATACAATAAATACTAGCTCATATAACATTGATGTTTACTTCTATCTTCTGTAACAGTTCATCAAAAGCAAACTTTTCCACAAAATTATCAATGGACTCAGTTAGTTAGACAATTCCATCAATCCCTCTGGACCTAAGTGGCTGTTCCTGCCACCATATCACAAATAGTAAAGGAGAAAGTCTACGAGAAGCAAACTGTCTTTAAACATATGACATAAAACTATCTATTACTTTTCTATAAATGTCATTGGCCCAACCTTATTTTTGTGGTCCAGATTTAGTCATGTGGTCATAAAATGCTGCAAGGAAATCTGAGAAATGTGCTTGGTGGCCGAGCATTCAAGCTTCTAGGCAAAACTAGGAGTCTTTTTCTTAAATGACAGAATGGATATTGTTGACATTAGTAGTGTCCATGAAAATAATATTTTTCATTACAGATATAATAATCCTAAAGTTTGGTTTAGTTTGGAGAAACAGTCCTCAAAATATTCTGTTGGGTAGTGGTTTCCTGGGAAATTAATTACTGATACATAGGCAAAGGATCACATGGTAAGATATTTGGGAAATCCTAGTGTAAAAAAAATGTACATCTTTTCTGCATGATTCCTGTAAGGACTTAATCTGTAGATTAATAAATAACAGATTATTTATTGTCTTAAAGAGTGATATTGTGAGCAGTATTTTCTTGAGAAAATTTTTTGGAGGAACATTTAACAAAAATAGTATTTTGGAAATAAAACAATGGGATATTATGCTAAGTGAAATAAGTCAAAAAGAGAAAGACATGTATCATATGATCTCACTGATATGAGGAATTCTTAATCTCAGGAAACAAACTGTGGGTTGCTGGAGTGGTGGGGGGTGGGAGGGAGGAGGTGGCTGGGTGATGGTCGTTGGAGAGGGTATGTGCTGTGGTGAGTGCTGTGAATTGTGTAAGACTGATGAATCACAGACCTGTACCTCTGAAACAAATAATATATGTTAAAAAAAAAAGAGAGAGAGAGAGAGAGAAAATCGTAGGAAGGGAAAAAATGAAGGGGGGGGCATTGGAGGGGGTGACGAACCAGGAGAGACTATGGACTCTGAGAAACAAACTGAGGGTTCTAGAGGGGAGGGAGGTAGGGGGATGGGTCAGCCTGGTGATGGGTATTAAAGAGGGCACGTATTGAATGGAGCACTGGGTGTTATACGCAAACAATGAATCATGGAACACTACATCAAAAACAAATGATGTAATGTATGGTAATTAACATAACATAATAAAATTTAAAAAATGTAAAAAAAATAAATAAGTGCATTAATCACTACACAAGATATGAATATTTGAGTTTGCAAACATATGATGCAATACTAGAACTCCACAAAGATATAAATATATTTATTATCATTGTTGTGTTATTGTTGTTATTATTTTTGGTGGTATCACCAATGCCTTGAGTGATGATGCCCAGTACTTAGGGGAGCACTCAATAAATATTTGTGAAGTAAATTAATTCTGTAGGAATTAGCCCTAAAAGCCATACTATAAGCTACACTTGATGGGTATTAATTAATGATTTCTTTATGAATTGAAAATTAATGTTGCTATTTCAATTATGTCAGGACAAATGTATCCACACAGTTTACTGAATTGCATCTCTGAGTTGCTGTGACTCAGCTATCGAAAACACTGGAAATTTTATGCACCCTTTTAATTCTCCTCAAACTGTCATTTACTGTGGGGTTTATACAACTATATAGGACTCTTTTGAGGGAACAGCAAAGAAATCAAATGCCTTGTTTTCAACAAAGGAATAGTTCTTTGAGAAGGTCCTAGCCAGGTTATAAAGATATTTCTCAATTTTATAGCTTTTTATTAATTGCAGTGTGTGCCCACAGTGCCCAGCCACTTCACTAAAATATGAGGTTTTTCTAAATTCAAAACATTGTTACTTGGGTGTTCATAAAGTGCCTGTTAATACATTTGAATAAATTTACTTCCTGATTAGACTTTTAAAAGAGTTTTCTCATTTTGGCCTTGATACATTCATTATCCCTCAGATTCATCCTACCTCATCATAAGAGTCTCACCATTTGGTCTTTACCCTTCTTACATATGGTTGGTTGGTCAGCTGAATATTTTTGACCAGGTCATTATAAATACAAGATTTTTTTCCTTCAACAATGTAATTCTGAAATATTTTTTCCTAATCTTTCATTAAAGTAGGTTGTTAGGTTTTGTGGTTGCTGGAAAATCTTAACTTTCATTTCTCTTCTTATTCCAAAAATGAGTCAAAGGAGAGGTTTTGGTCTTAGGGTTTGGGTAGGAAAAGAGACCAATAGAAGGAACAAAAAGTAAGTTTCCAGTGTTTACCAGCAGTAATAGTTTTTAAGCAATAATATATATTTTATTAATGCATACATGTTGTAAGATTATGAAGCTAAAAATAAAGAAAAACAAAGACTAAACATCCCATACATAGTAGTTTGAGAATTGCCTCTGTGGATTGAGGAGAAATCATATGGAAGATAGAAGAAATGAACAAGGAGTTTATCTGTCATATTTTTTCTTTTATTAAAAAAAAAAAAAAGTCTAGGGGCACCTGAATGGTTTGAGCGCCTGACTTCAGCTCAGGTCATGATCTCAGGACCCTGGGATAGAGCTCCATCCAGTTGGGCTCCCTGCTCTGCGGGGAGTCAGCTTCCCCTTTCCCTCTCCCTTTGCCCCTCCACCCTGCTCATCTTCTGTCTCTGTCTTAAATGAGTAAACAAATCTTAAAAAAAAAAAAAAAACTAAAGTAAAATGACCAAATGAGTATACTTTCTATGCCTTTATGCATTTAAATCTTTGTTTTCTAAATGTATTAAAATTACAAAAGCAAAATCTATTTCTATATGGTTGTTAAACTTGTATTTAAACTTACAAAACTTGGAGAAAAAAATTCCAAAACTCTAGTAACTCTTTGTAGTTAATCATTTTAAATATTAATATTATGGTCACCTTATTTTTAAAAATATGCAACACCTTTCCTGTGATTATTGCATCTTCCTGCGATATCACTACTAAGGGACGAGCCTGACACAAATGCATGGCTGTATCCCTGGGCTTTGCTCCATGTCTTTTTCTGCCTTTTTCCTCCACCTCTCAAGGTATACATTTCCCCTTTTGCAACAGAAGTATACTCACTGGACCTTGGTAATTTTCTGAAATGTTTCTTTTGTCAGCACCAACACCACCACAATGAGAAATTTGTATTGTTTTATTTTGTTACACTGCACACTTGAAAGTTCTGTGCTTTTACTCATAATATTCCCTCCATCTGGATTAAAGTTCCCTCTATTGTTTACTCCATAGAATCACCTTTACCTTAAATCTCATTTCAGAGTCAGCCTTCCCTAGAGAGCCTTCTCTGGTAACTCATCAATTCCATTTCTGCCGCATTTTACCTTGTACAAATTCCTCTTGCTACAGAGAAATGCCCGCTGTAAAGAGATTGTTATGACCCGAAAACTATATACTCAGGGAAGCCAGAAGCCCCTGGATTAGGTCCACTTTATATACTATATTACAGTAGGTAAAAGCAGATATTTTAATTTAAAAAAATTGTTCTTGTATGGTTTCTGCTACTTAAACGTGAGTAATTTGAAAGATCTACTCAAACTTTATGAATACTGATAATCTTCATATACAAAATCAAAGTAAGAAAATACACTGTACAGAATTGCTAGGAGGATTAAACAAAATGAAGAATGTGATATGTCTATCATATATCCGGAAGTGCTCCATAAATAAAAGTTATTTTTCTTCATTGTCAATAACTCTTCTACCTCCATGTGTACCAGAGATTTAATCTTAAAAATCCCTGATCATTATCTAAAAAGCCACTACCAAAATATTGTGCAGAAAAAAATTATATGTTTTTTTGCTCCAAACATGGGAGACAGGTAAAATGGTGTTACAGACTGAATGTTTGTGCCCCCCCACCAAAAAAAAATTATATGTTGAAGTCTTAATCCCCAAGGTGATGATGTTTGGTGGTGGAGTCTTTGGGAAATATTTGGATTTAGATGAGTTCACAAGGATGAGGCCCTGTGATGGTATTAGTGCCCTTATAAGACGAGGAAGAGAGACCAGAGCTCTCTCTATATATATCTCTGCAGTGTGAGGACACAGCAAAATGTCAGCCATCTGCAAGATAGGAAGAATGGCCTCATCAGGAACAGAATCAGCTGGTACCTTGATCTAGACTTCCCAGCTTCCAGAACTGTGAGAAAAAAGATGATCACTGTTTTAGTGATCCAGTCTATAGTATTTTGTTAGAGCAGCTTGAGCAGACTATGACGAAGAGGGAAAAATCCCTTAGAAAAAGTCCCCATACTGTTCTCAAAAGTTTTCCTAAAAATTTTTGTCAGTCTATCTATTAATGCAAAGACACAAATAATATATAATAAAATAGACTCTGTGAGCAGGGCTCTGATTGGGAAAGGAAATATGTAGGAGAGGAAATAGAATTCTGAAGAAAGTTTGTCCAAGAAACTTTATATAAATGCAAGTTTTCACATTAATGGCATTGCTTTTATTTTATTTTTCTAAAAGATTTATTTATTTATTTATTTATTTATTTATTTATTTATTTGAAAGAGAGAGAGAGCGAGCACAAGCAGGGGTAACAGGAGAGAAAGAAGCAGGCTCCCCGCTGAGCAGGGAGCCTACTGCAAGGCTCATTCCTAGAACCCTGAGATCATGACCTGAGCCAAAGGTGGACTACAAATGCCTAACTGAGCCCCCCAGGTGCCCAGTGGCATTATTTTTAAATCTCTGAGCAATTGCAAGATCAGTGGTGGAGGGTTTTCTTTTTTTTTTGTTTTTGTTGTTGTTTTCCCAATACGGAGGAAGCAGAAAAAACCATAAACATTTTCTTTGAAATCCCACTACAATGGGAGTATCATTGACACACAATCTACGTTAGTTTCAGGTATACAACATAGTGATTCAACTTCTCTATATGTTATGCTGTGCTCACCATCAATTTAGCCACCATCTGTCACCACACAATGCTATTACAATACCATTGACTATTTTTCTGTGCTATGTCGGGCCATTTTTTTAATGTTCAATATTTAGTGGTCTTCTCAGGCTCTGCAGTAGGACTGCCGGTTCATGTTAATACTGTGGAATTTTTTATTTTTAATATTTTTATACAGCACTGATAATTGAGCTAAGAATTCCCAAATCCACGTAATGAATTATTTACTTATATACTAGACCTTGAGCTAATTTTCTCACAAGTAAAATGATTACAGTGACTACTTCAGTAGTGGTGCTATACTGATGGAATGAAATAACAGATTTGAAAAGTCATTGTAAACTCTAAAGTACATAATTATACATTATTATTATTATTAAGGTGTCATCTTAGGTCAAAGCTAAAATATAGTTTTCTAAATGGTGTAGGAAACCCTTGATCATTTTTTTTCTTTTTAGGCCTGAAGCTTCTGCTCATTTGTATTTAATATGCCCCCTTTTCTTCAGATAAACATAGAAGTAATAAATCATGACTTTTTTAGTTATTTTCATGAGGTCACATCAAGATCCTTGGATAGCTCTTTCAGAAAAATGAACTATACATTTCTGTAAGAAACAAGACAATTAAAAATTTTCAAAGTTCCTATAAATGACTTCTGTCTGACAAAAACAGAAATGTTAACCCAACATCATATGAGACAGAGTTGTGACTGGACCTTATTTCTAATCATCTCTGCTTTAGCAGAGCTTAAAGGAAGTCTAGAACACTCTTCCCTTCTCCAAGTGGTATCAAGGTGTCAGGGAGACTCTAGGTCTGCCACCAAAAAATGTGAGTGATCTAGACCTGCTCAGATACCTAAAGAGAGAAAAAAAATCTCACAACAATTTTGAGAATTCTGATAAAATATAAATTTTGTACAATATTATTTAGTGTAAAAGTCAGGGAAAGTTACCTTTTAAAGTCTTTCAAACTGTAGGAGTTCTAAACATTTCTCATTTCCTATCTTGAAAGAAACTAGTTACGTGCATTGCTTCATACACAGCATTAATTATCTTACATTAGACTATTGAATGTATGTTTCACATTAAAAAATAATTTATGGAAATTATATTATATATAATGGTAATGCAGCTTATTTATTTAGAAAATAAAATAAGTGCCCACAGTCTGATCCAAATGTGTAATCATCACTCATAATTTTTAAGCAAAATTCTCTCAGAATTTCAAATACTTATACTTTCATTCTACAATTCATGAATATGTTGAGGAAGCTCATAGAGGTAAAATTCCATTATGATGAAATGCAGTACTTCCACACTGTTTTGTTGTTATAGGCTTATCTTATAACGAATCTTTTATTTGATATCAAATTTCCAGTCAGCAGAATTAGAGTAAAATTTGAATTGATGCCCAGTTTCTCTAATTCATTAGAATGGGGGAAAAAAAGCAGCTTTGAAATGAGTGGAGGAAAAAGGGAAAAGGTTCTTGTCATCTCTATGCAGTGCACTGGAGAGAGAATTCTCTTCTTGCCACAGGTTCTCTCTTATTCCCTTTTGTTTTAATTCCCCTGCTCTCCTCTTATCGTTTTCTCTCCCTTTCTCTTTTGGCAAGATCCTGAACAATTAGTGTGAATGTTATTTAACTTCACAAGAGGTTTTTGGGGAAATAAATGGAAATATGTGACATTCAGCTGTATGTAAATTAATGGAAAATTAAAAAAGACTTAATGGAGTCTGCTTCAACTTCTTTTGTCTCAACTTTTCTGAGCTTGGACCCACTTGACTCTCTCTGGTAATGCAAATTACACTTATTTTGGTTTTGAAAATGGCTGTTGCTGGGTTAGAGACCACAGGAATCATCCACAATATAATCTGATTCATTGTAGAGGGTTCAATTCAATCACATTATTGGAGTTCACTCAGGATTGGCCATCCGCCCGTGGTCAAAATAACTTGGTTAAAAAGAACATTTCTTTGTAATGATGTTTGCTACAAATGGGCTTAAGGGAGGGAAGTGCACTCTTAATTATTTATGTGCTTATTCAATATTTGGTTGTTCTTTATGTCCTTTATGTCAGGGATGATACATCTAAAATTATGCTAAGCTAAATGAAGTGCTTAGTTTGATATTTGTTTATAGTGTTGCTGAAGATGATGATAATGGATATAATGATAATGCTAACAGTGATGACAATGATGATGATGACAAAAAAAAATAAATGGGAAACTCAAACAAAGAGGGAGAACTGACTCTTCCTCAATGATCAGCTTTTAACTAATAAAAAATATAACAATACTACAGGTTCCGCCTAGACTTGCAAACCCCCAAATTTTATGTGTAGAATGCTAATTAGAGTTTGTGTCAATATGTCAACTAGAATGCTTATTTTTTTCCCAAAATGCCAATTCTAATTGGTGTATTAGTGTACTAGGGCTGCTTGAACAAAATACTACAAAGATGTTTATTCTCTCACAGTTCAGGAGGCTAAAACTCTGAAATCAAGGTATCAGTAGGGTTCTCTCTGGAGATCTGAGGGAGAATCTGTTCCCTGTCTCTCCTAGCTTCTGATGGTAGCTAGAAATTCTTAGCTTTCCTTGAACTGTATTCTCAACTTTGTAAACTCTGCCTCCATCATCACATGACATTTATTCCCTGTGTGGACACACTTATATATTTTGCTAGATTCATGAATTCTAGCAAAAGATATAAGTATCCAGGGTCAAAGAACTTCATTACTCAGCAATAGCAATAACCAATGTATCAGCATTTTCTTGTGCCAGCTTTCTGACCCTAACTTATACAGGGCAATGCAAAAGGAGTCAGGGGTAACCTGGCCCAGAGTAGGTTGATTTATAGGGGAGGAACTCAGAGCAGAGAGATCCCGAAACTTTCATAATAGGCAGTGAGCATGCCTGCCCCCTGCTCAGGAAGGAGGCAATATACCTACATTCCAAGGTTGTTTGCGATATAGCCATACTCAAAAAGATAAACTAGATCAAAGGTGGTCTGGTCAAAAGATGTGGAAAATTGCGAGAGATCTATGGAAAATTGTCACCCTTCGGTATAAATTGGGATTCTGCATTTGAGCTAAAAGAATAATTTTTAACACCAATTGTGATCTCTGTGAATAAATTTTTCATCTTTGGCATAATTCATGCGGGTTAGCTTTTCTTATCCTCCCCTGAAGCAATGACTATCATAAAAAAAAATCGTGCTAGTGTAGGCACAGACCAATTTTTTATGTTTATAGAAACAGTTCTTTTAGTCCTTTTTAGAACACATAGTAAAGATAAAGTGAGTCTTTAGTTTTATTCCTCATTCTGGATTTTTATGTTTGATTCTCTAATTAAATAAAAAGAGAAGTAATTATTTAAACTTTGTTTATCTTTACCCCTTTACCACTATATTGAAGCTCGTAATTTAAACCCTAATGTATACACTGATAATTCTCATTTTATGTAACATGCCTGAATCTCTCTCCATTTCCAACTGCTTCTTGAACATCTCCCTTTAGACACTTATTAAGCATCTCAACCCCTAAACTGTCTGTCATCATCTCAAATTCAGTTAATGGTAACTTGTACAAATCATCTTGCAGATGCCTAGGTTGGTTTGGTTAGTTTCTTCCTTCCTTCCTTCCTTCCTTCCTTCCTTCCTTCCTTTTTTTTTTTTTTTTTTTTTTTTAGAGAGAGAGACAGTGGGAGAGGGAGAGAGAATCTCACGCAAGCTCCACACCCAGCGTGGGGCCCAAAGTGGGGCTTGATCTCAGGGTTGTGAGATCGATGCTTAACCAGTTGAGCCACCCAGCTGCCCCAGGTTGATTATTTTCTTTCTCTTAGCTCACACACTGATTAATCAACAAAACCAAATATTATACTGCTATAACATATCCAGAGTTTCAACACTTCTCACTATCTCTATTGCTACCATCTTGTTTAGATGTCTGTATTTATGCACTTCTCTTATTGTAATCACCTTAACCCGGTCTCTCTGATTTTGATCCCTTATAGTCTATTCAATAGAGCAATGAGAGTAATCCGTTTAAATATTTAGTCAGATAACATCACTCCTCTGCATTATATTCTCCAATGGCTCCCAGCCTCACTTGGGAGTAAATCCTAAATCTTTACAATGGCCTCCATGGATCTACATTATCTACTGATGTCTATTTCATGGCTCACTTTATATTTTACAACTGTCCTCACTGGCAGCATTACAGCTCCAGCTCCCTGAAAGTGCCTGGTGTGCTACGACAGGTGTTTTGTAGTTGTTATGCCTCTGGCTGGAATTTTTTTTTACTGGATATTCATGAAGATCTCTCACATTGTCTTCAGAACTTTGTTCAAATATCCCCTTTCCTAACCATCTTACCAATATTATAAAAAATGACTTTCTACTTGCTTCATTACCTATGTCTTCTCATGTTTTTATTTTCCTTTTCTTTTTCTTCCCTTTTTTTTCCTATGCCTGACATCACAGATATAGTAGAATGTATTACTGTTTGCCTATATTTGGCGTTGCTCACTGCAGATGGAGCCAGTAAAAAATATGCTCCAGCATCCTGTTCTTCCAAATAAAGGATTCCAGTCGACATTCTAGGTGCTTCTCAGGAGGTGCCAGCAGAGGCATTGCAAACCCCATTGCCCAGAGCAGCAACCTCTACGGGACATTTTCATATTAGCTTTTCCCCCTTCCCTGACTCAGTCTCTCCTCTGCTTAATTCCGGCTTTCTAGAGTAATATCCTATATGAACTACCTGAAACCAAGTCCTTATCTCCGGTTCCGTTTTTACAGGTAACAAACCTGAGATATCACAAGCCTCAACTTTCTATTAGCTTCTTTAAAGCTTTATAGCTTTTACAATGTACCAGTAGGAATTTTATACATCCCTACCCTAGTTAACTTAGAAACATGTGGTTGCTTTGGCTAAAGAAATCTCCAGAGTCAGCATATGTTTTGCCACACTCTCATTTCCCTCACTTTCAGAGGAAAGGTCATCTGAAGCACAGCTGCAGCCGACTGTCATACACATACAACAGAGGGGAAAAAAATCTTTTACCATTCTTATTATAGAGATTTTTGGGGTTGTTTGATACCAAGCAGCAAAACCTAGTCTCTCCTGACCGATGGATCTTATCATTTACTCAGCTATGTATTTACTAGTTGTCTTCTCATCATGACATAAACTCCATCAGACAAAGAATTTTCTTTTTTGCTTTTCTATCTGTTCTCTATACCCACTACCTAGAACAGTCCAAAGCACAGAGGACATCCACATCTATTTAAAATGTTATACTGGGGACGCCTGGGTGGCTCAGTCAGTTAAGCGTCTGCCTTTGGCTCAGGTCATGATTCCAGGGTCCTAGGATCAAGTCCCGCATCGGGCTCCTTGCTCAGCAGGGAGCCTGCTTCTCCCTCTGCCTGCAGCTCCCCGTGCTTCTGCTCTCTCTCTACCAAATAAATAAAATCTTTAAAAATAAACAAATATAATGTTACACTGAAGCCTAGTTAACTCATTGTCGCTCACACACAATTGATGGACTCCCACAAGTGATGGATCAAATCTAAAATTTGATCATGCTATCCTCTAACTCAGAGGTTTTCAACCACGGGGAATTTAAAGCAGTTAGGGTTTCCAGTTAAAATACAGGATGCCCAATTAAATTTGAGTTTCAGACAAACAATACAAAATATGGGACATACTTAAATAAAAAAAAATGCTTTTGTCCAAAAAGTAAATTTAACTGGTGTCTTGTATTTATTTGCTATAGTATTTATCTTTGCTAAATCCAGCAACTTGACCCCCAGGTGCCATTTGTCAATGTCTGGGGATGTGTAAGAATACCCATATACAATGAAGTAATTGGCCCACAATGTCAATAGGACTGAGGTTGCAAAACCCTATGATCTGGGTCTTTCGCTTTCCTTTCTAGGCACCTGATTTCTATGCACTGTCCTTTGCCATTTGTCTTAAGTATAACTGGCTTTAATAAACTCATGTTTGCCTTTCAGAATTTTGTCTACATCATTCCTATGTTTTCTTTTAATCTCAGATGTCTTTCCATATGTATTTATAAATGGCATACAAAGTTCCCACTGTTTCTCAGATATCTGAAGGAAGACAAAAATCTATGTTTTTCTTTATATCTAAAATCCAAAACAATGTCGAGTTTATACAGGTATTTAATGTGTACTGAGTGAGACAGTGAATAATTAAGTACAAGCATGGGCAGACATATGGTTTCCAGGGCAAGACTACCTTTCTTCTGAGTCTGCAAAGCCATTGGCAGGCTGCTTCTTGTGACCTGAGCAAAGCAGTTATTCTACTGACAGTTGAAATCATGTAAGGACAGGCAGTCTTTTGCACTCTTAAATTTACCTGGTTATCATCTTCTCTATATAGAATGACAAGCGTTTGGCATCTTCCCATGGCATTTCATGTTAATTTTTACCTGGGACCACCATTCCATAATGAGAGAAATTCCAATACAAGATCTTTCAAAAATGCTTGCACATGTGAATTTTAATTAAAAAAAAACACCCAGTGGAAACTCGTGCACTATTTTAAATAAAGGACATTATTTATAAAATTAAAAATATTGTAATAGCACTATATAGTGACAGATGGTAGCTACACTTGTGAGCATAGTATAATGTGTATAGACATTGAAACACTATGTTGTATACCTGAAACTAATGTAACATTGTGTGTCAAGTATATTCATATAAAAAATCAAAAGAAAAAATGCATTTTTATCTTTAGCAATTACTATTGCTAATTTATTTTGGGGGGAGGGTGGGGCAGGGAAAGGTCTGGCTTTTTGCCATTTTAATATTATTCTCAAGATACATTTTCTGAGAAAAGCCAAGAACAGTGAAGCACCTCTTGAGAGGATTTTGCACTATGTCAGCTCACAAAACTTATTCTGATTTCAGTAAAATATTTAATACTGTGTGCAAATATAGACATACACACATATATAGCTTTAATTTAGTTGGCATATATACTTTAGTTACATATATGCAATATATCAGCAAATACAGATATTGATATGCACCTTCTATACTTTATTTTAGAAAAATTAACAAAAATAATATGAGCTAAAGGCAATTTTTTTAAAAACAAACACCTTATGGACATTTTTCCCTTAACTAAAATTACTACTTGGTTGAAAGATATAGAGAGATAAAAAATATGAATATATGAAAAAGAAAGCTATTTTGGATGGATACCAAGAGATACTAACATATTCTTCTCCCTTTCAAAACTAAAATATAGACAACAAGATGGAATGGAATCTAAAGTGAATAGTTAACGATTTCTTTAGTAGTAGGAAAAAAATCTGATCTCTACAACAAAACAGTGTTGTAATGGTAAGTAGTTTTATAAACTCCCATATTTTGATGGGCGCCTGGGTGGCTCAGTTGCTTAAGCGACTGCCTTCGGCTCAGGTCATGATCCTGGAGTCCCGGGATTGAGTCCCGCATTGGGCTCCCTGCTCAGCGGGGAGTCTGCTTCTCCCTCTGACCCTCCCCCCTCTCATGTGCTCTCTCTCTCTCTCTCATTCTTGCTCTCTCAAATAAATAATCTTTAAAAAAATAAAAATAAACTCCCATATTTTGCATAAAGAGTGCATCAGTCCAACTACCACACTGTGAATTTAAATACAATTTTCTATTTCATTTCTCTTTTTAATTTTATTATTTATGTTAATCACCATACATTACATCATTAGTTTTTGATGTAGTGTTCCATGATTCATTGTTTGCGTATAACACCCAGTGCTCCATTCAATACGTGCCCTTTTTAATACCCATCACCAGGCTGACCCATCGCCCCACCCCTTCCACTCTAGAATTTTCAGTTTGTTTCTCAGAGTCCATAGGCTCTTATGGTTCGTCCCCCCCTCCGAATCCCCCCCTTCATTTTTCCCTTCCTACTATCTTCTTTTTTTAACATATAATGTATTATTTGTTTCAGAGGTACAGGTCTGTGATTCAACAGTCTTACACAATTCATAACACTCACCATAGCACATAACCTCCCCAATGTCTATCACCCAGCCACCCCATCCCTCCTACCCCCCACCACTCCAGCAACCCTCAGTTTGTTTCCTGAGATTAAGAATTCCTCATATCAGTGAGGTCATATGATACATGTCTTTCTCTGATTGACTTATTTCGCTCAGCATAACACCCTCCAGTTCCATCCACGTCATTGCAAATGGCAAGAAATGAAATCTTGCCATTCATTTCTCTTTAAATACTTTAGTAGGTTTAATTGTAGGTTTGCTTCACTAGGTAATATCTTTATTTTTTTCTTCAGTCAATTTTGCTTAAGTTTTTCTTTCAATATATAAACAGCTACTGGTTAAAGCTGAATTCACTCTTTGTGTCCTGTAAATGATAATCAAGTCCTATTTGCTCCTTTCTTTTCTTTTTTTTTTAAAGATTTTATTTATTTGTCAGAGATTGAGAACGAGAGAGCACAAAGGCAGGGGGAGCAGCAGGCAGAGGGAGAAGCAGGCTCCCTGCTGTGCAAGGAACCCAATGTGAGACTTGATCCCAGGACCCTGGGATCATGACCTGAGCCGAAGGCAGGTGCTTAACTGACTGAGCCACCCAGGTGTCCCTCCTTCATTTCCATAGTAAATTTACTTCCAAAAAGAAACACACTAATCAGTTACATTTTTTTTTTTAGGAAAAATGTATCAAGGATCATAATTGTTCATGATTTAAAAAAAGGAAAAAGAGGCTTCTGCTTGCGTAAGATAAGTTGGGATAAACATACCTTTCCTTACTCCTCCTTCTAAGTACAAATACAAAACTTAGACATCACATATAAAACAAACATAAAGAAACACTAAAAGGTGGAGATAAAAAGACCAGTCAAGGAATTCAAGACCCAAATAACATGTTCGTGAGTTCCCTAGGTTCCTAGTATCCTAAACTAGGAACAAAAAATTTTGAAAACCTGGTAATTCCAATATACATCCATATATACACATATACATCCCACATAAAAGCCCCCTCTCTCCAGTAAAAGGACCAGAAAAGGGGTAGCCTAGTAACATAGATAACTTTTACAGAATTTTACCTAGAAGAGCAAACTAATCCTAAATTAAGAAGAAAGGAAATTATGATAAAGATAAAAGAAAGCAATAAAATTGAAAACAGACAAATAAATGGAAAAAGTCAATGAAACAAAAAGATAGTCCACTGAAAAGATCAATAAAATTGACACACTTTCGAAAAGACTGATTTTAAAAAATGAAGACTCAGATTAGCAACAGTAGAAAATTTTAACATGGGCCTATCACTACAAACCCGATAGGCATTAAAAAGATAATAAAGGAATAAAGCAAATAAGTCCACTTAGACAAAATAAGTCACTTCCTTGAGAAGTATAAAGTACCACAATTCACCCATTATGAAACAGATAATCTGCATAGCCCTGTAACTATTGAGAAAAACAAATCTCCAGGCCCAGATGGTTCACTGGAAAATGATTCCAAACTTTTAAAGAAGAATTATGTATCAATTCTATATAATCTTACAGAAAAGAAAATAGAGAGCAACTCCCCATTCATTTCATGGAGATAGTATTACTCTGATACCCATTAAAGATCAAAAAAATACAAACAAAAACAAGAAAACTACAGACCAATATCCTACATGAATGTAGATACAGAAATCTTTAACAAAATATTAGAAAATAGAATTCAGCGTATATTGAAAAGAGTTACATGGCATAACCAAGTGAGGTTTATTTTAAAGATGCAAGATTGGATCAATATTCAAAAATGAATCAACATAATCATCACTTTAACATACTGAAGAAGAAAAATTTCATGTTCATACTAATTGGTACAAAAAAACGTGTCAAAATTCAACATGCATTCATGATTTAAAAAATAAATCTAAGCAAATGAAGAATAGAAGGAACTTTCTCAACTTCATAAAGAACATCTATAAAAAGTTACAGCTAATATTTTGCTAAATGGTGAAAAACTGAACATTTATCCTATCAGATCAACAAGATAAGGGTGCCCGTTCCCACCATTCTATTCAATGCCATGCTAGAATTTTTAGCTGGTTCAATAAGAGAAAATAAAGTAAAATAAAATAAAATAAAATAAAATAAAATAAAATAAAATAAAATAAAATAAAAACTACACTGGTCAGAAGGAAGAAACAACACTGTCTCTATTGCGGATGACGTAAGAATCTACCAGAGAAAGAGAAAGACTAGTCCTGGGACTAGTGAATTCAGCAAGGTCATGGGGTACAAGATAAGCATAAAAAAGGGTATTTCTATATATTAGCAATGAGTACATGAAAGCCAAAATTAAAAACACAATAACATTTATTGTCACATACCCAACAAAGGACTAGGATTTAGAATATATGATGAGTTTGCAAAACTAAATTGTAAGAGCGAACAAAAAATTTAAACATGATCGAAGACATTAAAAAAAAATTCCACGGGCGCCTGGGTGGCTCAGTTGGTTAAGCAACTGCCTTCGGCTCAGGTCATGATCCTGGAGTCCCGGGATCGAGTCCCATATCAGGCTCCCTGCTCAGCGGGGAGTCTGCTTCTCCCTCTGACCCTCTTCCCTCTCATGCTCTCTATCTCTCATTCTCTCTCTCTCAAATAAATAAATAAAATCTTTAAAAAAAATAAAAAATAAAAAAAAATTAAAAAAAATTCCACAAAGAAGATATACAGATGATGGCAAATAAGTACATGAACAGTTATTCATCTGCAGTAACCATGAGGAAAATGCAAATAAAGGCACATGTGAGATATTTCTCTATATAGGTCTAGTTTGTGTGTGTGTGTGTGTGTGTGTGTGTGTGTGTGTGTGTGTACCTATCAGAATTGCTAAAATAAAAAATAGTGACAACATTAAAGTCTGGAGATTTCAGAGAGAAGATAGATCACTCATACGCTGCTGGTGGAAATGTAAAATGGTATAGTTACTAGTGAAAAAGAGTTTGAAAGCCTCTCAGAAGTAAAACAAAACCAAAAACAAGACAAACAACATTTTGTATCTTAACCATAGCCATGTCAATATCCTGGTTGTGACATTATACTACAGTTTAGCAAAATATTAGTAATGGAGAAGCTGAATAAGTCATGAAAGGGATCTCACTTCATTATTTCTTACAATTCCATGTGAATCTACAATTAACCCCAAATAAGAAGTTTAACTAAAAAACAACCTTAAGCTTCCAGGTATAGTTTATTGCTTGATTTTATTGTAAATTCAGTGTCTGAAGATTTTGACAAGTAAAGTGAAACATCTCTGAAAAGTGAATTCAATGAGATTTAAGAAATACATATGCAGATATGTCCCATATATCAAATAGGATGCTTTTATTCATTAACTCTCTTTTATTTATTTCTTCATTAAATAGACATTTATTGAATGCCAACTAGATTCTAGTTCAGTGTTGCTAAGCAGAGAGGTATGTTGCCAGTGGTATAAGATACTAGGTATATTGCCAGAAGCAGATTATATCTTATATTGTAAGGCATATTAAGGATTTTGGATTTTTTTAAATTTCATTTTATTATGTTATATTAATCACCATACATTACATCATTAGTTTTTGATGTAGTGTTCCATGATCCATTGTTTGCGTATAACACCCAGTGCTCCATGCAGAATGTGCCCTCTTTAATACCCATCACCAGGCTAACCCATCCCCCCACCCCCCTCCCCTCTAGAACCCTCAGTTTGTTTCTCAGAGTCCATAGTCTCTCATGGTTCATCTCTCCCTCTGATTTACCCCCCCATTCTTCGCTTCCTGCTATCTTCTTCTTCTTTTATTTCTTTTTCTTATGTTATGTTAATCACCATACATTATATCATTAGTTTTTGATGTAGTGTTCCATGATTCATTGTTTGCGTATAACACCCAGTGCTTCATTCAATATGTGTCTTCTTAAATACCCATCACCAGGCTAACCCATCCTCCTGCCCCCCTCCCTCTAGAACCCTCAGTTTGTTTCTCAGAGTCCATAGTCTCTCATGGTTCATCTCCCCCTCCGATTTACTCCCCTTCGTTCTTCCCTTCCGACTATCTTCTTCTTTTTTTAACATATAATGTATTATTTGTTTCAGGGGTACAGGTCTGTGATTCATCAGTCTTACACAATTCACAGCGCTCACCATAGCACATACCCCCCAATGTCTATCATCCAGCCACCCCATCCCTCCCACCCCCACCACTCCAGCAACCCTCAGTTTGTTACCTGAGATTAAGAATTCCTCATATTAGTGAGATCATATGATACATGTCTTTCTCTGATTGACTTATTTCGCTTAGCATAATACTCTCTAGTTCCATCCACATCATTGCAAATGGCAAGATTTCAGTTTTTTGATGGCTGCATAATATTCCATTGCATATATATATACCACATCTTCTTTATCCATTCATCTGTTGATGGACATCTTGGCTAGGATTTTGGATTATTTTCCAATTCTTTTCTCTTATTTTTGTCTTCTCTCTTCTTTGAAACCAATTACTTTTTTCTAACTTTATTTATGTATGATTAACAAATGAAAAATTGTATATATTTATGGTATACAATGTGCTGTTTGAAATGACTACCAACAGTCAAACTAATTAACATATCCATATGTGTGTGGTAGTGAGAACACTTGAGATCTATTCTCTTAGCAAATTAGAAGTATACACTACATTATTATTCACTCTAGTAACTGTGCTATACATTAGGCCTCGAGAACTTAATCATCGAATTCTATTTTAAATACAATAGAATGTCACTGATCATTCATAAAATTTTAATGTATGTATGAGAAGACAAAATTTTCAAAAATGGAATGATCCAGTTGTTCCTATGAGAGGAACTAGAAAATGCCTGGTGAATACAGAGGCTGAAACGATATTAGGTCTAACTTGTAATTTTGTCAATGACCACACCATAACTTGAGTATGTCAATCCTAGGCTCATAGTATCTCACTAAAGACTTCACAATAAATTCAATGAATTACTTGGCCACTTAGAAAAGGTAGAGGTAAATCATAAACAATCATGGGAAAAGGTGTGAAGAAACTTTGTAGTATGAGAAAGTGATTTTTACCTCATAGAACTCTTTTCTCAGGAGTATGCAAGGCATAGAAGAGGGATTATTGTCTCAGTGGGAAAACATTCAGAAGTACCACTTTGGACAACAAATGCATGCTAAAAGCAAGAAAGATGACTTAGGATAATTAAGTATATACACAGATTGGAAAAGAGTTTCAATAATATATTTGTAACTCTAGGACTACAGTGATTAAAATAGAATTGAGGAGTTTGTCTCCTGATCAAAAAAACCCAACCGTATGCAATTATAAAGACTTTACATGGCCTCAAGAGAGAAGCTGCCTGCCTCACACCAGACTTGAACACCCAGGGCACTGCAGTCTCTGAAGGCTGTTGCATTCCTGGACTTAGCCCTGCCACCCCTTTGCCAGCCGTGCTCTTATGCATATCTGCAATGCTAGCCAAGCACTTTCATTCAGAGACCTCTTTATCTGGAGCCTTCTGCCAAGGTCTTTGTCAGCAGCGTCTAAGGAGACTTTCTGATTGGGAGAAAGGGGGAAACTGAAGACAGTTCTCCACTCTGACTCAATAAACTAAGTACCTTTCTACTATGCTGATCTACCTGACCTAGATCTAAACTCCTCTGCTCTTTCATTTTAGCATTCCACAGAATGCTGTGGAATGCTGTTCCATGTGGGTAAAGAGAAGAGGAGAGGAGTTTAGGAAATTGCTTACACAATCACGCTAAGTGATTAAAGACTTGACTGTCATTTTGGCTTTTTTTTTTTTTAATATGGTTTCTTTCTTTTTTTTTTAAAGATTTTATTTATTTATTTATTTATTTATGAGAGAGAGAGAGCATGAGGGCAGGAGAGTCAGAGGGAGAAGCAGACTCCCCACTGAGCAGGGAGCCCGATGCGGGACTCGATCCCAGGACTCCAGGATCATGACCTGAGCCAAAGGCAGTCGCTTAACCAACTGAGCCACCCAGGTGCCCTCATTTTGGTTTTTGTTTTATACTGGGGGCTCCTACCCCTAGCGGTTCAGCTCTTCTCTTAGGTCAGCTGAGCTCTTGACAAGACTGTTGCATTTTATTCCAGCCAAGTTAATTCTCTGTCCCAGTTTAGCATAAACTCTAAATGTCTGGGTTTTACTGTTTTAAATTGATTTAAAATCTATTTTAATCCTCTAACTCCAACATAGGTTATATTTTATTACTTGACTTATTACCATAATAAATAAGACATTTTCTATCTCCGTCAGTATGATGTTATAATGTACTATACTTATTATTTCTAATACATAGTAGAACCTTTTAGACTATTGGCTTTGAAATGAATAGGTGTCAAATTTTAATAAGAATTATATGCAAATCCCATCTAGAAAACCATAAAAAGGATGAATATCATTTTTATATATTAATACAAATTTCTTTTTATGGAGTGGCTGCTCAATTGTTAGAAATCTGTTTAAGAAAATCTCAAGCATATTAGAGATCTTTCCCTAAAATCTTTGTCACTTTATAAAAGGGCATGAGGTATTATATAGAATAGTTAGGTGATTTCAATTGCTACATTTTTTAGAGTCAGATAAATATCATTAGGGAATAATTTTAGGTCATATGATGTTTACTATATCTTATCTAATGTTAGCAAATTTCTTCTCTATTACCCTAACTGAGAAGGATTTAGGCCTTTAATATATGACTAATACGATTAGGAATTTATAATATTAAGATTCTATCCTTCAATAGGGAATATCATTTTTGTTGTTGTTGTTAAAGATTATATTTATTTGACAGAGAGAGACACAGTGAGAGAGGGAACACAAGCAGGGGGAATGGGAGAGGGAGAAGCAGGCTTCCACTGAGCAGGGAGCCCTCTGCAGGACTCAATCCCAGGACCCTGGGATCATGACCTGAGCTGAAGGCAGACGCTTAATGACTGAGCCACCCAGGCACCCCCCACAGGGGATTTCTTATCTCAGTTTTCCCAATACTTAATATAGTGCTTGGCATGATGTAAGTTTTCAATAAATATGGACTTAATAAAATAATTTAAAATAAATGAATTTATGAATTGATTAATATATCATTGGAGACAGCAGACAGGTGAGGTAGATGTTAGAATCTTGGAAACTATAAGAAAACTCATAAAACTAAGTTGTAATTCTGACATTGAAGTTCTAAATCCTGTGCAATTTTGCTCCAACAAATTTTTTCATCACGATCTTTGACTATTCAATTAGCATTTTCTATAGAAAGAGTCATCTCTGAAGCAAGGATGGGGCAAAGGTTGACTATAATGGAGGTCTGGGCTCTTACTGAATTTTCTCACTTGAGAAAGGTTCTAGTTGGTGCACTGGAAATTTAAAAAATATTCCACACCCCTACTTAGAGAAAAAGGCAAATAACAAATACCATTTAATACTCTGAGAAAGCTTTATCCCCCCGCCAGAGCATTATTATTGCACATGTCATCAATAACATGAAAAACATGAATTCGTCTCATCTACTTTACTGATAACTGCATGATGTACTTAAAATGACACCACATAGCCAGAATTATCTATAACACAAAGGTGATAGGAAAGACCAACAAAATTTAGAAAATATAGTTATCTTACACATTTCTTTTTTTTAAATTTTTTGTATTAACATATAACATATATTTGTTTCAGGAGTACAGGTCTGTGATTCATCAGTCTTACACAATTCACAGTGCCCTCCATAGTACACACCCTCCCCAATGTCCATCACTCAGCCACCCCATCCCTCCCACAACCCTCCACTCCAGCAACCCTCAGTTTGTTATCTTACACATTTCTTAAAAATATTAATATTTATGTTCATCTAATAATAGCCATTTACATACATATAAGCAAACATTTTTCTTACTACCAATATAACTGAAGAATATTATCCTTTTGAAACATTACAGTGTACTCCTAAAGTTAAGATTCAATATAAATGAAGAACATATAGACATATCCTCCCTGACTGCTAAAAGTTTAAATAAAGAAGAAATGATAAGCAGATTTTTCAAATATATAAGAAATAGAGACAGAATTAAGCATCTGTTCCTCTTTATACTTAACAATGCACCTTTGTTAGTTTGCAACCTCAGAGGTTCTCAAGGTGAAATCTGAAACTGGCTACCGTACACAGAGAACAAGGAGAGACCGAAGACAGAGTCGGGCCACTCCAGATTCATTGGTGGAGGTGTTAATAAGCATAGGAACTTACATACAAGGCTTGTCTTGGGCACCTACAAGATGAGTAGATCTCCACACCCACCCATCAGAATCTTAAAAATTTATATAGAGGCCTTAACAGTCTTCAGTCACATATTCAGTCCAGATAGTCTCAATGACACCTTATCTCTCAAAGGTATGTACTTGGAACGGCTCCCACTGTAGGAACAACAGGCAGAAAGTACATTCCCAGAACAGGAAAGGGGCCTCCTACTGCCTGGGGCCAGCTTAAAGGTAAACAAGCTAACAGGTCCTCTTAATGACCTCCCCCAACATCATTAGATCCCTAAGCAGCTAACCAGAGCTTCATAACAGAAAACTTTCTAGGGTGTCTATTGTTACTTTAAAAATGATTTTAAAAGCCAATGTAGTTTAGGTATTTATTAAATATTAATTGAGAGGCAAAGTTTTAGAAGCATTTTAACTGAACACTTCAAAATGTTTAAACAAATTTCTTAAAATAACTATTCCCTAAACTGGTTTCAATCTCTTCTTTCTAACATTCTTTGCTAATATCTAAAATTCATAACAAATTGGGCGCCTGGGTGGCTCAGTTGGTTAAGTGACTGCCTTCGGCTCAGGTCATGATCCTGGAGTCCCGGGATCAAGTCCCACATCAGGCTCCCTACTCAGCAGGGAGTCTGCTTCTCCCTCTGACCCTCCCCCCCCCCCCCGCTCATGTGCTCTCTCTCTCTCTGTCTCTCTCATTCTCGCTCTCTCAAATAAATAAATAAAATCTTTAAAAAAATAAAATAAAATTCATAACAAATTTTATAAGCTCTCACCCCATTAACAAATTATCATATTTCAAAACGGGTAGCATGAACAGATACATATAACCTAAATAGCCCACTGAGGAGAGAGCATTCTTCTATAGTATGGCTATTACAGTGTGTTCTACCCAGTTCAGTTTTTTTTGTTAGTTGTAATCAGTGTTAGTATCTGGAGGGCACTATAATATAGCTGTTCATCAATCAACCAAAAACTATTGAGAAATATATTTTATATAAAAAATAGAGTAACATACAAGTAGTCAGCACAGGCATACTTGTAAATAAAATACACAAAAAACTGAATGATATATAATGGGCTTCTGGTTACAATGAATTTGGGAAACCCTTAAATTGTCTTTTAGTATAGTCAAAGATGTTTTAAAATACATTTGCAATGAGGAAGAACTAAGAAAATTAATAGATGTGTAGATTTATATAGAGCGATATAACTTAGTAGGCTAGTTCTGTACAGCTTATTGTTCTAAGCTAGAATGCTAGCTATTCAGTAACGATATCAGGACTAAGTATTACTAGTATCAGTAGTACTAAGTTTTATTATTAGTGGTACTAAATAGTTCAAGTATTTGTACTAATACTAGTTCCTTCCTTGTTGGGAAGCTTCCTGTATCAGAGTACATATATTAACTTTGGATACTGTACAAAGGAGCCATATTTGAGGTAAAGCTATCCTAAGCATCTCCTTCATCTGTTTTTATGTGATGTGGTTATAAAAGTGCAGAGGACAAATAGAGGATGTTTTTCTTCCATTAATTAAAGAAAATACTAAACTCTTGTTATTTCATCTTGCAGTAAGTTCATTTTAAGTATAGTCTTTATATATTTTATTTTATTTTATTTTTTTAAAGATTTTATTTATTTATTTGAGAGAGAGAGAATGAGAGATAGAGAGCACGAGAGGGGAGAGGGTCAGAGGGAGAAGCAGACTCCCTGCTGAGCAGGGAGCCCGATGCGGGACTTGATCCCGGGACTCCAGGATCATGACCTGAGCCGAAGGCAGTCGCTTAACCAACTGAGCCACCCAGGCGCCCCTAGTCTTTATATATTTTAAATTTGAGACAATATGTTTTAATATCATTTGTAAGATTGAATCACCCATTGCTATTAATCCCAGTAATGGATTCTCTTTCTTCTGACATAGCTCTTCAGTTTTATTATTTCTCTCTGACCTTCTCTGAATACATTCTGACCAGTATCTTAATATGAAAATTGTAATTTTCTTTCTTCTATTGGATGAAAGAAAACTTTCCACATTGGTTTACTGTGATAAAATTTCTCATTCAGCAAAAACAATGAGTCTATCTATGAAAAACTAGTAAGCATTTTATTTTATGGTAGCATCCCCAGGTTTTTGGTTTAATAACTTCATATATGATAACATGTAGGCCATAACAATTATAAAATTATAAAATTATAACTTTTACTGAGTTACTCTATGAGTTTTATTGACTTACTTTTATTGAGTTTACTCTATGAAAGGTTTTATCTATGTCTGTCTCTACTACTTAACCTACATTTTTTTCATTTTCTGAAGTGAAAAATATAGAACGTTTGTCAGAACTTTTAGTTTGGGACATGTACAGAGAGAAAATAAGAGATAGCTAAAGATGAGGGAAATGTTACGGACATATTAAGTATCAGGTTTTTGTATTTCCATATGAAATAACTTATAGTCCATGTTGTGGTATACGTTTCAGATTCAAAAGTATGCTGATTTTAGTTGAACACATTAGACTATTAGTTAATATTGCTGATTTGCAATTAACAGAAACAAACAGTTTCTTATATAATATATAATAAAATAAAGTGAATGTGTTATAAGAAGAACAATTTATCACAAAACCCAGGGAAAAGAATCAGGACTTGAAGAGATATCAGAAATCTAAGAAGCATGGTCTATATTCCTACCTTCCTTCCTTTCTTCCCTCCTTCCTTCCTTGCTCCCTCCCTCTCTCTCTTTCTTTTTTTGAAAGATTTATTTATTTGAGAGAAAGAGAGACAACAGAGTGAGAGAGAGTATGAGTGGGGGCAGGGGCAGAGGGAGAGGGAGAAGCAGGCTCCACACTGAGCAAGGAGCCTGACGCGGGACTTGATCCCAGGACTCTGGGATCATGACCTGAGCCGAAGGCAGATGCTCAACCAACTGAGCCACCCAGGTGCCCCAAAAGATTGCATTTCTACATCTCCACTTCTTTCTTGGCATCTGCTAAACTGCATCTCGCTCTGTTCACCAACTTTTCCTTTCTCTCTATCCTCCTATCACAGTTGGGTAACTTTCATTATCTGTTCTTAAAAAACAAAAACAGAAACAGAACAAAACAAATAGCTGCCTCTCATCTCTCGGTCTCAATTCTGCAGGGAAAGAGAGAAGAGAGAAAAAAGAGAAGAGAGAAAAGAGAGACAGAAATTGTTCCAACTTGGATGTGTACATATTTTTGGTTTAATTAGATATGACAAAAGAGGAGTAAACAAAGCCATAGCTCTTCTTCATGGCAGTAGTGGGGAGGAAAAAGTAGATTTCAAAGTTGAGAAGATGTCTAAGGAGTTAGTTGGGCAGATGCTCTATTCCAATGAGAACAAATAGAATCACTGGGAAAAAGCATGAGTTAGGAGCATTTGGGATGAGCACCTGGTAACTTCTACATTTGAGGGGTAACAATAAGAATATGCATAAACGAAAGCAGAAAGAATGACCAAAAAGACATAACCAAGGAGGAGCAAAAGGAAAAACCAATAAGCAAATACTTTCCAAAGGGTAAAAGTCCCTTTGGAACTTGGCAAAAAAGTGGCAACAATGATACCAGTCTGAAATGAAGATGGAGATCAGCAAATGAAAACATTAACAAAGAGTGATCATAGTTTCAGTGGAAGGAGGTGGGGACAGTTGTTGGATTGATAGGATTTTGGAAGGAAATGCCAGTAATGAAAGCAGGTGCAGTGAATAGAACAGTCTCAAGAATTGTGGTAGTTAAAAAAAAAAAAAAAAAGTCTTTTTATTAAGAGTTTAACAATATTCACATTTTTCACAACTAAACCCTCTTAACTGGGGGTGAAAGGACAAGAAAAATAATCCCCCTATTCAAGGGTAATTAGCTGTTAAAGAGAATACAACAAACTTCCTATTTACCTTGTGGGTTTATATTTGTTGAATCTCTTTTTTCGGAACTGTGATTTGAAAAACATCAGTTACCTGAATATCATCCAAATACCTTAAAACTATAGATTATTTTACCATTCACTATGTGCTCTTATATAAATTATTTCACTTGATCATCAAAATTATGATCTAAATGTAATTAATTCCATATTAACAGGAAAGATAAGTGAAATCCAAGTAAATCAATGTTAACTTGCTCAGATTACTTGATAATAGATTGCTAACAGACACAAACCCAGATGTCTTCTGTCATATTTCAACTTTCATTCAGGATACAAAATAAAAGTAATTTCAGGCAAAAGAAATATTAATGGATTTGTGAACAGCATCCTCTTCAAATACTTCTATAAATGGAAACATAACATGCTATCCCAATCATCAAATTTAGCTCTAAAGGAAAGGGCATGATATTGGAGTTCAAACAGAACTGAACTTCCCCACTTTGTGCCTCTGTGGCCTCCATCAAAACACTCTCTATCAACTTCAGTTTATTCACCTGTGAAATGGAATTTTGATGCTTATCTCCCAAGATTTCCAATAGGAAGCCTCTAAACCCATAGTGGGCACTAAATACCTGTTGTTGAAGCGAAAAGAAGCAAAAATCACCAAAACAGTAAAATACATCTTTTTAATCACTTCATCCTACTCTGTAGATGATTTGCTAAACAGGGTGCAAGTGTTAGTTTTAATATAGCCAAATAAAACAGAGGAGTGCTTGGTGTATTCTTCTCTGTGCTGAATATAATCTGCAAGTAGAATGGAGTTAGCCAAGTCTTTCCCAAGTGGTGAAAGAAAGGAAACAAAGTCTATCACAGTGCTCTAGAGACTCAATACTTCATAGAAAATTATCAAGACAGCAATACCAACATAGGATTTTAAAAAATCACCTAGAATCTACAGAATATATCAAAAGTCACAGCTGTGAAACCTTATTGTTATTTAATGCTTCAATATCTTTATTTCATTCACCTGCAAAATGATTCTACTCACCTTTTGCACAGGCTTTAAGAAACACAAAATTCTGAAAAATGCTTTGGAAACCCATAATAATTATGATGATCTGGGGCAGTAGTATCATAAAGAAAGGGAAAAATAACAATGTTTTGAGGCTGGAACAACTAGAATAAACAGAGAATGTAATTTGAGCCTGGCTATGAATCTAGCAGAACTCATAAATAATATTGTCCTGAGTTGGTAGTAAATTTGCCATTTTGCCACTAAAATATCACATAATTCTTACTGGGTTCAGTGTTATTTTTCTCCTGTACTTCTGTTTATTGCAGCACAAATATATCTTTCTCACCTGCTTGACTTTTCATGATCACCCTTTTCCTTAATCCTCTCATACGAAATAGGTACAAGGTTAGAGTACCTTTGTACACTTTGCTGCTCACCCACAATTCTTCCTTCCTTCAATAATCTTTATATGTCAGTGTGGTGAGAAGGCATATAAATATATCATTACACAGAGAAAGACATGTATCATATGACCTCACTGATACGAGGAATTCTTAATCTCAGGAAACAAACTGAGGGTTGCTGGAGTGGTGGGGGGTGGGAGGGATGGGGTGGCTGGGTGATAGACATTGGGGAGGGTATGTGCTACGGTGAGCGCTGTGAATTGTGCAAGACTGTCGAATCACAGATCTGTACCTCTGAAACAAATAATGCAACATATTTTAAGAAAAAAGAAAAAGAAGGAGATAGCAGGAGGGAAAGAATGAAGGGGAGTAAGTCGGAGGGGGATACGAACCATGAGAGATGATGGACTCTGTAAAACAAACTGAGGGATCCAGAGGGGAGGGGGGTGGGGGGATGGGTTAGCCTGGTGATGGGTATTAAAGAAGGCACGTACTGCATGGAGCACTGGGTGTTATGCACAAACAATGAATCATGGAACACTACATCAAAAACTAATGATGTAATATATGGTGATTAATATAACAATAAAAAAATTAAAAGGAAAAAAATAAATAAATTAAAAAAATATATCATTACATACAAAATTATATATGTAGAAGTTATAATATATGCCTATAAAGGGATGATGAGTAATGTTAATAATAATACAATAATTAAGACATTTACTAATGTTATTGAGTCCTTGATGTATGCATCTAACCTAGATTACCATTCCTAATCCTCAATCCTTCCAAGTAAAGCTTCTGACATTGTATCTTTTGAGATGAGAAATTTGAGTCTTTTAAAGAAGAGCTAAGTGAGTCGTTAAGTTTACAAAACTCACCATTCAACCTATGATACAATTCTTCCTCCAGTTACTAGTGATAGGAACTGGGGAGTGAGAAAAACCACTCACCAGAATTCATTCCTGGATCACAAGCAGACATATGAAGCAGGGAACTAAGATTTCCAAAGAATGGAGCCTTTACAGTGAAAGCAAACACACCAACCAGCACACCCCCTTTTTCTTCTTTCAGAGAAAAGAAATTTGGGGGGAGAATCATCATCACTAAAAGTACATATGCACTCTATATGTTACAATTTTGAAACAGATCCTTTGGAAGAATACAACCTTAGGAAAGAATGTATGAGATCACCCTCTTCCACCTTTTCTCCCAAAATGTGTATTTCCAATTCAACAGCTTCAAATCAGTCGCACGCTTTTGGGATGAACACAGTTTTCATATTACTCAAGTTGTTAGAAACACAATCTATCAGCCCCAAATTTGCATCTCTGCAAAATTCAGTCTTTTTTTTTTTCTTTCCTTTCTCTTCCTTTTCTCTCCTTCTCGCTCTGTCTCTCCGGTCCCTCCTCTCTCTTCCTCTTCAATATGGCTATCGGGAAAAACAGTCCTGTAACTTACTAGTAAGAGGCTATCAAATTCTATACCAGTGTTTTGAAATCACTATCTAAATCACTACTCCTCCTCATTCCATGCAATAACGTAAATGTTAGTGTTAAAAAAAAAAAAAGAATGGTGGGGGGTAGGGTAGCTCTTAGCAAACCTTATTAGAAAACTTCCTGGAGTGTCTCTTTCCTTTTCTTCATCTTCCTAATCTATGCTTAATAAACTGTTGAAGAATTTCACCTGGGAGTCTCTTATCAAATTTAATATATTTTTAAATGTTTTAGCACGCAACTTTAATATTCTGGGTTTTTTTAATCTACTTTTAATATATGTGTTTGTAAATTTTATTCTCTCAAACATGACTTGTCTAAGGTAAGGAGATTTTACAAATGCTTAATATTAAACCCTTAAATAAACAAAATCTAGCAGTATGAATTGTTTGGATCTGTGTGGTCAAGGGCTCCAGTACTTCTTGATGTTTCACATGTGTAAACTTTTGCAATGTGACTTCCTCTCTCCTGGGTACCCTTCCATTTTCAGTCTTGTTAAATCCTAGTCACCCTTCAAGTTCTTATTCCAATGTACCGTGCCTATGAAACTTTATCCTAATCCTGGAACATAGTTATTAACTCTTTCCTTTGTAATCCAATTTATTTTACTTAGAGCTCTATTTATTCTACTTATTCCATTTTTTACTATTTTACATGTTTGTTTCCCTGACTGGCTAATAACCCATGAAGGGCATAAGATATTCCTATTCATCTCTACATCCAAGTGATTTACACACCGAAGGGACACAAAAGTTTTATGAAGAAGCATGAGTGATATTTTAGGGAAGAATCTAGTAACTTTCTTGTAAAATGTGTATGAACTGCCATCTTCATGGGCTCCCTCAGGTGGAGAGAAAATGGAATCAGTCATCTGGTATTTTTTGTTTTTGTTTTGTTTCATTTTTGATTTTTTGCTTATTAGGAACGGGTGAGTTTTAATAGAGAATATTTTTTTTAATTGGCTCTTTGCTAGTTGGTGAATATAGGAGTTTGAATTATAACAGGTTTTCTCTGAAAACATCTTCTACATCAGGATTTTTAAATTATGAAGCAAAAATCAAAGCTTTAATGATTTTCATTCCTGAATATATAAAATCATTAAAATATCAAGTTTAATTAATTCCTTGGAATCTTAGAAGAATTCCAGAAATAATTATTTTAAGGTAGTTATATAGAGTTCCATTTGGAAGCATCATAAATTATTTCCAAAGAACTGTCAGAAAAATCATGGAAAGAGTAAACATACGTATAGGCACTAATTTTCTTCCAGCAAATCAAATTGATCCAAGTATATAAATACTTAAAATCATGTTATTCAGGTAAAAAACAAGAAATATAAATTACTTGTACTAGTGGGATAATTGCTGGACTCTTTATTTGTGTATCACACATTAACATATACGCCATGAACAGCTAGCTAGGGGACTTCATCATACTACAAATAGCTTATGAATTGCAGTGAGAGATTTTTGGCAGTCATCTAAGTTTTTACCATCTCTGAAACATATTGACATGTTTTAATATTCATCCTGAGATTTGCTAGTGTCACTTTCAATAAGATATTATTTGGTAAACTCAATTGAATTACTAACATATGATAAGAGACATCTTAATTCAGTGTTTAAATGATTGATTTTAGGGATTATGCTGTCAAAATTACTAAAAATTCTAGGGAGTTTCTCAAATATGTAAATGCTAAACTCTTTTTTACTCAATTAGATATAAATTTGATGTGACTTTCTTCATTCTTTCAGTATATTTACCAGATTTGGCTTCCATGTTTTCTACAGATACTCTCAAATCTAATTATAATTTCCTCAAAATATGAGCTTCATTGCTCATTGTAGTTTTCTTCAAAACATTATCATGATTTATTTCTCTCAAAAATACGACTGTTATTCAGCACATTATTTCCTGATACTCTCTTCATATCTTCATCTTTCTAGGATGCCTCAGAATAAAGAAAATACCCTTTCGCTCAAATCAATAAACATTTATTGATGTGCAGAATACGGGCTTCATATACAAACCTCCAGACACATATCCAGGCATGTGTAGAATTTCTGAAATTTAAAGTTGATCATTCAAATCAATAAAAATGTTCTGTCAAAGCTTAGTGCATTTAGAAGATGAGATATTCTCAGTACTCAGAAATTTCATGTTAGTTGATCTTACTTGTATGTTCCAGAACTGAATTGTACTTATCATCTCATTTCATTGCTACTTTTCATGCTTTACTCATTCTATCAAAGAACCACAAAAATCTGACTCCTCTGTCAGCCTTTTCAGGAATAGATTGACTTTATTTACGCATTTTTTTCCCTCCTTCAACAGACAGAAAAAAACGTCATTAGGCAATGCATTGTCTAAGGGACATATCCTCAGTGATAGTCTCTAGATCCATTTTCTAATGTCATCTTTGGTTGGCATATTACTGCTTTTATCTTGGTACTCTATCAGTCCATTCAATACTGCATTTTCTTTTTCTTTACTTTATTTTTGCCAAAAAGTCCATGTCTTAATTTTTTTCTCCACTTCAAGAGCATGTTCATTAGCATTTAGGGTTTTATAGTGCTGTCTCAATGCCTTAAATTTGTGTCAAGAGCAGTTGTACAGGGAGGGGGTAGGAACAAGATGGCAGAGGAGTAGGAGACCTAAATTTCGTCTGGTCCTGGGAATTCAGCTAGATAGGGATCAAACCATTCTGAACATCTATGAACTCAAGAGGAGATTGAAGAAAAGGATAGCAGCAAATCTCTGAAGAGAAAAGCGACCACTTTCTGGAAGGTAGGACGTGTGGAAAAGTGAATCCGAGGCGATATTCGGAGGATAGACGGCGGGGGGAGGGGGCCTCCATCAGCCCCTTCTGGCAAGTGATAGAGCCGTAGAGCACAAAATCGGAACTTTTAGAAGTCGGCTCCGCTGAGGGACGTCACTCTAGCAGCTAAGCGGGGGGGGGGGGGGGGGGACCCTCTCTGGGATGGTGTTGTCTCAGGACCCTTGGGGTCACAGAAAGACTGGGGGTGCCTGAGTGTGGCAGAGCTTCCAGGTACCAGAGCAGGGAAGCTGGCTGCAGAGACGGAGCAGAGGAGCGTTCTCTTAGCTCAGGGTTGCCATAAACTGTGATGCGCAGGACAGTCGGGCAACTGCTCCTCCAGCAGGGACCCAACAAGTGGCAGATCCGGGGAGACTCCCCTTCCTCCCCTAGGAGGAGTGGTGTGGGAGCACACCACAGGGATCTGCTGGGTTTGGAGACTCCACACCGAGTCGGGTACCAGAGATAGAAATGCTTGGTCACAGGCCGGGTGAGCATGGAGTGCAGCCGGAGACCAGGGAGACGGGAGTGATTGACTGCTTTTCTCTGGGAGCTCACTGAGGAGTGGGACCCTGTGTCCTTGGCTCCTCCAGGGCAAAGGAGCCATTTTCACTCTCATCCTCCAAAGCTGTACGGAAAGCTTGCAGGGAACAAAACCTCCCAAGAGCAAACCTGAGCAGATTACTTAGCCCGGACCTGGCAAGGGCGGGGCAATTCCCCCTCCAGCAAAGACATTTGGGAACCATGGCAACCAGCCCCTGCCCCCAGAAGATCAGCAAGAACAGCCAGCCAAGATGAAGTTTACTGATCAATGAGAACAGCAGAACTCCAACACTAGGGGAATACTGCACACAGAATTCATGGCTTGTTTCCCATGATTCTTTAGTCTTTCAAAGTTAATTTATATTTTTAACATTCTTTTTTTTTGAATTTTTGTTTTTCCCTTTTTCAACCAACATCTTATCAATCCCTTTTTTAAAAAAAATCTTTTTTATTTTTCATTTTTAGAGTCATATTCTATCCCTTCATAGTAGTCACCCTTATTTTTGGTATATATATATATAAAGTTGTTCTCTCTTTAAAATTTTGGGATACAGTTTCTTCTAACAGACCAAAATATACCCTAAATCTCTAGCGAATGGCTTTTTTCTAGTCTCCTGCCTGATCACATTCTCTCCCTTTTTTTTTTAAATTCCTCTTTTTTCTTTTTTCAACCAACTTCTTATCTTATCAATTCCTTTTATAAAATCTTTTATAATTTTCATTTTTATAGTCATATTCCATCCCTTCATCATATTTACCCTTATTTTTGTAACTATATAAGTTTTTCTTTCTTTAAAATTTCAGGAGGCATTTTCTTCGAAACTAGGAACTGGTTCTTTGAAAGAATTAACAAGATTGATAAACCCCTGGCCAGACTTAAAAAAGGAAAAGAGAAATGACCGAAATGAACAAAATCATGAATGAAAGGGTAGAGATCACAACCAACACCAAAGAAATACAAGCAGTTATAAGAACATATTACGAGCAACTATATGACAGCAAATTAGATAATTTGGAAGAAATGGATGCTGGCACAAAAACAGACACATAGATCAATGGAACAGAATTAGAGCCCAGAAATGGACCCTCAACTCTATGGTCAACTAATCTTCGACAAAGCAGGAAAGCATTTCCAATGGAAAAAGACAATCTCTTCCACAAATGGTGTTGGGAAAATTGGACAGCCACATGCAGATGAATGAAACTGGACCATATCCTTACAACACACACAAAAATAGACTCCAAATTGTTGAAAGACCTAAATGTGAGACAGAAGTCCATCAAAATCCTAGAGGAGAACACAGGCAGCAACCTCTTCGACCTCAGCCGCAGCAATTTCTTCCTAGAAACATCACCAAAGGCAAGGGAAGCAAGGGCAAAAATGAACTATTGGGACTTCATCAAGATAAAAAGCTTTTGTGCAGCAAAGGAAACAGCCAAGAAAACCAAAAGACAACCAACAGAACGGAAGAAGATATTTGCAAATGACATATCAGATAAAGGGCTAGTATCCAAAATCTATAAAGAACTTATCAAACTCAACACCCAAAGAACAAATGATCCTATCAAGAAATGGACAGAAGACATGAACAGACATTTTTCCAAAGAAGACATCCAAATGGTCAACAGACACATGAAAAAGTGCTCACCATCGCTCAGCATCAGGGAAATCCAAATCAAAACCTCAATGGGATACCACCTCACGCCAGTCAGAATGGCTAAAATTAATAAGTCAGGAAATGACAGATGTTGGCAGGGATGCAGAGAAAGGGGAACCCTCCTACACTGTTGGTGGGAATGCAAGCTGGTGCAGCCACTCTGGTAATCAGTATGGAGGTTCCTCAAACAGTTGAAAATAGAGCTACCCTCCAATTTCACTACTGGGTACACACCCCAAAGATAAAAATGTAGGAATCTGAAGGGGTACATGCATCCCGATGTTTATAGCAGCAATGTCCACAATAGCCAAACCATGGAAAGAGCCAAGATGTCCATCGACACATGAATGGATAAAGAAGAGGTGGTATATATATACAATGGAATATTATGCAGCCATCTAAAGGAATGAAATCTTGCCATTTGCAATGACATGGATGGAACTGGAGGGTATTATGCTGAGCGAAATAAGTCAATCAGAGAAAGACATGTATCCTATGACCTCAATGATATGAGGAATTCTTAATCTCAGGAAACAAACTGAGTATTGCTAGAGTGGTGGGGGTGGGAGAGATGGGGTGGTTGGGTGATAGACATTGGGGAGGTTATGTGCTATGGCGAGCGCTGTGAATTTGTAAGACTGTTGAATCACAGACCTATACCTCTGAAACATATTATACATTATATGTTAAAAAAAAAGTAGAAGATAGCAGGAAGGGGAAAATGAAGGGGGGGAGATTGGAGGGGGAGATGAACCATGAGAGACTACTGACTCTTAGAAACAAACTGAGGGTTCTGCAGGGGGATGGGGGGGAGATGGGTTAGCCTGGTGATGGGTATTAAGAGGGCACGTACTGCATGGAGCACTGGTTATATACGCAAACAATGAATCATGGAACACTACATCAAAAACTAATGTTGTAATGTATGGTGATTAACATAACATAATAAAAAAATTTAAAAATGAGCAGTTGTACAGGGTTTTAGAGGGGAGGGGGCTGGGGGGATGGATTAGCCCGGTGATGGGTATAAAGGAGGGCACGTACTGCATGGAGCACTGGGTGTTATACGAAAACACTGGATCGTGGATCACCACATCAAAAACTAATGATGTATCTTATTATTGACTAACATAACATTATAAAAAAATAATTAAAAAATAATAAATAAATAAATAAATAAATAAAAGAGCAATTGTACAATAGGTATTTCAGTCATTCAGTCAGAGTTTTGAATGTGCATGTTAGGAACATGCTCTAGTGTTAGGAGGAAAATAAATTTAATTTAACCTACAGGTTTCACAAGATAATTGGAGAACTAGGCTTAGGAATACAGAGAGTGGTGTTTCTAATAAATACCCCTGTCTTTATCTGGACATACAAATGCTGATAAGAACAGCATTGTTCTTCCCACTCCATCACCACCAAGATTCTGGTTTCACTTTTCCTTGATCTTGAGTCATGTGTTGAAGACTCAAATCCTTGGTGGGTTGGGAGAACCTAGCTAACATGTTCTCACACTTGGTGCTGAAGGATAAAGATGGAGGCTGTTCCCTCAAACTTCTTTCTGAAGAAAAATATTTTTCTCTTTCCAAGAATCACACGAATATGGATTTCTCAAAACTGTGAAGGTGATTCAGATAGTGGGCATTTTGACTTAAAAGCATCTATTATTAAAGTCCAGAGGGCTAGCCTGTCATCAACTTTCATAAATCTTATATTCCAAGCAGAGATGGGAAACATGGATTAGTAAACCTGGACTTAATGTGTAGTCCCATCTCCTATGGTGTTTATAAAAAATAAATCATATTATATATAAATCATATAAATCATCCATATGACATGCTGTAAAATCATGAAAGAGTCTAAGAGTTTGGCTAACTTTTAAAGAGTGCCAAGCTAGTAGCTATCAGAATGGAGTTCCACATTAGTTATTTTTATTCATTAGACTAGTAAGCAAATCATAATTCTTCATACTATTTCCTGTACTTTTATTTCAACTATAAAGAAAGATAAAGCTTGTTGTAACTAAAGAATGTCTTTCATTTTTCAGTTATTGTATTTAGCAATAGACAGTTCAGAAGAACCTGAAAAATATTTTCCAACAATCATTTTTGACTGTATTCTCAACTTATTAAATTTGATACACTGCAAATTATGATACATTTTACCAACTTTATCACAGTTGAAAAACTTACTGCAAGACTGAGATTACAATGTCCAGTCTTATGGATTAGAAGAATATACCATGGGACACTATTAGATGTTTACTTGAAATTGCTATTGATATCTTAATTTCTGGATAATAAATGTATTTTTTTTTTGGATGGATTGTCTAGCTGGCTTTATGCAAGAGAAATCAATTATCACTAAAAATCAAAACACGTTCCAATATTATTCTTTCTTAGTTGTACTTTAACACCAGTGTGTAATAAAGGCTCTCCACTGTCAGGGAAGGCAAACTTTGGGGCATTAACTATGGAAAATTTTGAAGGTAATTGTCAGTTTCAAGAGCTATGTTGTTTACTAAACTGTATAGAAACACTGCCAAATATAAATAGTTTATGGCATGAGAATGCAGAACATAGTTTAAACTAACAGAGAACATCTTTATGTTTAATTAAAAGAGAATGCCACAGAAGGAAGAGCAAAACACTCAAATCAGATTCTTTGAATTAGAACTGGCTCTGTCACACATGAGCGTAATAGTCAGTGGCAAATTATCTAACAATTCTAAGTTTCAGTTCTCATTTACTTAAAAGAAAGATAATTGTACTATTTAAATTATTGGGTTACTGTGAGGAGTAAGCTGTGTGTGAAGCATCTAGCATAGATCCTAACATATAGTCAGTAATTAGTATCATAATATAATTCTGCTGTGATGAAATCTGCAGTTTTCATTGAAAAGTGGACCATGAATGTCTATTATAGTAACCCAAGTAAGGTATATCCCGGGGTACACTGAGCCTGAGTCAGTTATCAACTGTATCATGTCATATCCTTAGCTCTAATCTGTACAGTCATGCCCTTGCAGTGTCCAACTGCTGGAGAAACACAAGTTGATTCAGACATAAACACAAGAATATGGAAATCATGACTCCTAGAAGGTGACTTTGCGTGTATAAAAATATCAAGATGCATTCTAGATAATGTGTTGCATGTTTATTTGAGAGACAGGGAGAGAGAGAGAGGTCTGTATTTTAGGGCAAAATATTTTTATTGGAATTTTTGATATAGGAGCTTTCAACCATGTCTCTTTCTAGTTCCAGGTTTTCATATACAATGATATGAACAGATCTCAAGAGTACAATTTGATATATTTGACAAATACAAAGGCCCCTTTTATGAAAATATAAATCAAGATATAGAAACTTTCTGTCAGATTATCACCCCAGAAATTTCTCTCTTATTCCTTTTCAATCAATTCTCCCTACCAGAAGTAATCCACTTGTTTCTACCACCTTTTTACCATCAGAGATTATTTATCCAGAGTCACATAAATAAAACCAGACACTATTTATTTTTGTGTATGTGTTTGGCTTGTTTTATTCTACATAATGCTTTGGAGATTCTTTCATGTTTTTGTGTGTTATATTTTATTGCTGATTATTATATCCTATTATATAAATATACATAATTAAATCACTCTTTTGTTGGGACATGTAGATTATTTTTAGTTTGAGAGTTTTATAAATAGAGATTCCAGCAATATTCTTGTACAAGATTTTTCATGGTTTTAAGTTTTCATTTATCTTGGACTAATTAATAGTCCATTTATCTTGGACTGATATGACACAGGAATGGAAATCCTGTGTCATAGAATAGTTGCATGTTTAACTTTATAGGAAACTGCCATACGCACATATTTCCAAATTGGTTATGCCATTTTATACCTCCACTACCAACATTTGGTAATGGTTGGTCTTTTTAATTTGACCACTTGAGTGCATATGAAGGGGTTTGTCCTCATGATTTCAATTTGCATTTCCCTGTGAGCTAAGGGTGTGAAGTACTTTTTGTGTACTTATTGGTAATTTATTTTTTTATTTTAAGATGTACTTATTTATTTGAGAGAGAGCGAGCAGGGGGAGAGTCAGGGGGAGAGAATCTCAACCAGATACTCCACTGAGCACAGAGCTCAACTGGGGCTAGTTCTCACAACCCTGAGACCATGGCCTGAGCCAAAATCAAAAGTCAGATGCTTAACCGACTAAGCCACCCAGGTGCCCTTTATTGGTCATTTCTATGCAATTGTTTATTGAAAACAAAACAAAACAAAACAAAAACAAAAACACAGCTTAAAGTTTCTTGCAAAATTCTACTGACTTATCCGTATTTTTTTTTATTTGTATGAGTTTAATATATTCTTGATATAAGTCCTTTGTTAGAGGTATGTGTTGTTAATATTTTCACCCAGTTTGCGGCTTATTTTTTCATTTAGTTTAGCAGGATCTCTTAATCAGAAGACATTGATATTTTGATGAAGATCAAGTTTCTATTTGTTTCTCCTAGAAAGTGCTTTTGAATATTCTAGATAAGCAAGTATTTGCTTTGTAAATATATTTTTACTTCTTCAATTACAAATTTTGTCTTACACTGATTGAATGATTGTCATTTTTGCATTGTCTAGGACTTTGAGGACAAGGTTGAATGGAAATGGAGAGTGGACAACTTGCTCTGGTCTTAATCTTAGTAGAAATAAATTCAAAATTTCACTATTATATATATCTTAGCTAAATGTATGATGACAGCTAAAGAGATTTATCAGATTAAATAAATTCCTTTCAATTCCTGTTTGTTAAGAGTTTTAACCATTAAGCATTGGGTTTCATCATACATTTTTCTGCATTTCTTGAAATAATGTCCTTGTAACAATGACAAACATTTTCAAATTTAACCAATATTATACTGTGAATAAACTTCATGTAGTATATAACTTAGTTATATAGTTATATATAAAATATATATAATATATAGTTATTTATAATATGTACTTATATATAAAATTATATAAAATATAAATAAATATATATACATAAAGTATATACGTAATATAACTTAGTTATATTATCTATTTTATAAACTATTAGATTTAATCTGTTATTATTGTGTTAGGGATTTTTATGTCTATGGTTATGAGTGTTTGATAGAAATCATGCATGGAACAATTTGGGTATAAACTTCCTGAGGAAGATTTTGGTTATAGACTCAATTTCTTCAGCATATATAGGCTATTCAAATTTCCCTTTTTTTTTGCAAGTTTTGTAACTTGCAATTTGTCTCTTTAATCTGTCTTAAAATTTATAATTTTTAATTTCAAATAATTTGTCTATTTCTTCTGAGTCCTAAATTTTATTTGCACAAATTAATTAATAATATTCTATTATTTTAATATTCACATAATCTGTATTGATATCCCTTTTCATTGCTGATATTTGTTATTTGCTTTCTCTTTTCTTGATCACACTTGCTAGGAGTTTACCAATATTATTGATTTTTCAAATAACTAACTTATCTTTTTAATATTTTCTATTTCATCAATTTGTATGCTTTTTAAAATTTTTATTCTTTTAGAGAAAGATAAAACAATATTTTAAAGTATTTTTAGTATTTATTACCATACATACAATTTATAATTCTTTTCAGTCTTTGTACATTTGAGCTTCCATTTAGTATCATTGCTCTTCCATGTGAAGGATGCTGCTTTAGCAGTTCTTCTTGTATAATTCTGCTGGCTACTCAGCTTTCATTACTATGTTTTGTTTTCATCTGTAAAAGCCTATTCATTTCAATTTTTAAACAATATTTCACTGGATACTGTATTCTGGATTAATTGATTTGTTAGATTTTAGCAGATTAGGAATATCATTCAATTATCTTCAACTTTCTATTATTTTTGATGAGAATGGAGTTTGTCTTCTCTGCGTTTGGGTGTCAGAGAAACAGATGCCAAGAAGGAATAGACATTTAAGAGGGTCTTTGAGAGAAATGTCTATGACAAATACTGGGAGAGGGAGTACATCATAGGTGAGAAGAGGCTACAGACTATAATGAACGTTTGACATCTGAGAAAGGAGAAAGAATTGGGTAAGAAGAACGTTACTAGGAGATTTCTGAGAAAGTCTTAACCAGACTAATCAGCAGTTTCTGAGCAAAGTTTGCCAATTAGAGAAGTCTCACAATAGTCAAGAGTGGCCCAGCACTATCATCCCATCTGTGTCGGGGCGGGGAAGAACCTGAAGGAAGTAAAGCCTTGGAGTCAATGGAGTTGCAGATCTACAAGTATAGTGGCTAAGAGCTGTTAGTCGCCCACTCCCTGCATTAGGATCCTTATATGGAGAGCTGAGGGTGTGTTTAAATGGTGGATAGAGCCTAGGCACAATGTGTCCTTAACTCTGGATGAATTTAATATTTTTAATTCAACTATGACACTTTGCAATTTTACCATGTCTAGGTTTTGTTTGTGATTTTCTTTGTTTTTTAAATGTATTACTTGAATTAACTACTTTTCTGATATCTGTCGGTTGATGCTTTACCACATTTGGTAAGTTCATTTATTTTTTCAAAGAGAACACAGTACCATTCTCTCTTCTTTCTTCTTTTGTAAAATCAGTTACATATATATGAGAAATGCTTTATATTGTTGCACATGTCATGGAAGCTACCCCCTCTCTCTTTTTAAATTTTTAAATTCAAATTATTTCTCTTGGCTCTTCAGATTTGAAAATTTCTATTTGTCTGTCTTCAAACGTATTAATCTTTTCCTCTATTATCTTCAAACTGTTAAGTCCATCTTAAAATAATATCCATTTCAGATAATATGATTTTGTATTTTAAAATTTCCATTCTTTTTAAGTTTCACTTTCTCTGCTGAGATTAAAATTTCCATTATGGCAATGCATTCTACCTAACTTTTCTGTTAAATCTTCGAACATATCTCTATTGACTGTAACATAATTTTGCCTGATAATTTCAACCTCTAGATCATGTTTGTTCTTATATTGGCTTTTTTTTTAATCCTGATTGTGGCTTATATTTTTCTTGTTTCTTTATGTGACTAATAATATTTTTATTGTATGCTGAACACAAGGATCATCCGTTGTAAGGAGTCAGGATGACTTTTGTTTGGCAGGTCCCTAATTAATATCAGAATTACTTGATCCACTAATGATGGTTTTATTCTTTGTTAGAGTTTGTCTTTTTTGTTTTGGTCTTAATCTTCTATGTCTGATCAGTTCTAAGGTCCCTAGCACTTTCCAGATTTTATGGAATCTCACCCTGTACTTGCAGTCAAGTTCTTAGCCAAGGACCCACAGCCAAACCAGTCTGCACAGCCTCTTTGTACCCATACCTACCTTCAAATTTTCAGATGATTAGTAGCCTCAAATTTTGATCCTTCCCTTCCCAGCTTAAAAAGATTGCTGAATTCTGTCTCAGCTCCATCTTCCTGTGCGTGGTGCAGAAAATGCCCCAGGTAGAAAGTCAGATCAAATGTGTGCTCTCTTAGTTGAAAAAAATGTCTTGTACTGTTTATTGTCTAAAAACAAGTGCCTGTCGGGCGCCTGGGTGGCTCAGTTGGTTAAGCGACTGTCTTCGGCTCAGGTCATGATCCTGGAGTCCCAGGATCGAGTCCCGCATCGGGCTCCCTACTCAGCAGGGAGTCTGCTTCTCCCTCTGACCCTCCCCCCTCTCATGTACTCTCTCATTCTCACTCTCTCAAAATAAATAATAAATAAATCTTTAAAAAAATAAAAACAAGTGCCTGTTATATTTTTTTTCTAGTTTCATAGTTGTTTTCTGTGGAATGGCAAGTCTGGTATAAGTTATTTCATCATGATAAAAATATCAGTTTGCTTCTATTATTACTGTGGAATGGAAATATTCTTTTCTTTTAAAGAAGCAAATTAAAATCCTCAGGGCATTTTCCATAAATCGTCATCAATCTATGGTTCTTAAGTGCTTTACTTCTTCAATTATTTAACTAAAATTGAGAAATACTTTAAACTCATTAAATTTCTTATTTATAGTTTGGCACAATTATTCTAGTTTATGATGCATCTTTTTGATACCTGATCTGTTCAGTTGATGTATGAATTTTTGTTCTAAGCTTTGGGTCATACTATTTTTTTTATTATTGTTCCTTTTTTATCTTTATCCATGTACTGATAATATGTGAAAAGGACAGAGCAAAAGACAAAGTTCAACTGAAAACTTTTCCAAAACACCAGCCCTCTAGGTGATCTATCACCACTCTTTCTAAGTAAATCTTAACCAATTTTGCTATAATTCCTCTTTTTTTTTAAAGGATTTTATTTATTCATCTGAGACACAGAGATACAGAGAGAGAGAGAGAGCATGAGCAGGGAGAGAGGCAGAGGGAGAGGGAGAAGCAGGCTCCTTGCTGAGCCAGGAGCCTGATGTAGGGCTCGATCCCAGGACCCTGGGATCATGACCTGAGCCAAAGGCAGACGCTTAACCATCTGAGCCATCCAGGCACCCCTAATTCCTCTAATATGTATATCATCTATTTTAAAAAGGACACTATACCATGCCTGATCAAATAATTTAATAAATTCAAAAGACTTTTTATTTGCCACTTGTCTACTCTTACTAACCTTATATAGCCATCTTAAAAAAAATAAGGGCCTGATTGTACCTTTATGCCAACTGCATGATGAAATACCATGAATTGATTATTTGTATTTATCTTCTTTCTCTAACACAACCCTGTTTAATGATAGACACATAAAATGTCATAGGCACAAAGAAAATAGGAAAGGCGACTATAATGGATAAAAAAATGTCCTTTTTTTTAGAAGGAAGTGGACAAAAGATTAATAATTTAGTAGAAAGTAAATACATAATTTAACTGGCTACAGAAAAGCATTCCTAGCCACCTTCAGTCAGGTTGGTCATAGATTTCTGAGGCCATGATTGTCTCCCCATACCCTTTCCATAGGAGATTCAAATATTTATCATTGGAAAAATTGTACAGGTCTAAAAGAAAAAAAAAAAAAGGCCCCAGATACTGTCATTTGTATTTCTATCATGAATAGTCAGTCAGAACACCACCAGATCATCTACCAGTGTCCATCAGCTAATAAGCTTCCTCAACGCATAGAGGATGTCTTACTAGCCGTATAAAAATCTCACTATTAATTAATAGTGGTATGTTATAGATCCTCAAACCTCACCTCACCTCTAACATGAAAATGGAAAACAAGTGAACAATCAAAAAATTACATGATTTGTGAAAACATGAGTTTTCTGATGGAAAGGGCCCACTGAGTGCTCAGAAGTCTAAAACACTACTAGTATTACTACCACTACTTCTACTACTACTACTACGAAGATGATGATGATTCAAACCAATGCAGATCATTATAGAACTTTAGAGCACCCTGGTAAAAATCAGGTCTTAAATCTTGCCTAAAGGAAGAGGGAGAGATACATATTTAGAATCACAATAGATCACCCACATGGAAATGCAACTAAAAACGGTACCAATTTTTCTTTCTTTTTTTTTTTTTAAAGATTTTATTTATTTATTTGAGAGAGAGAATGAGAGACAGCATGAGAGGGAGGAGGGTGAGAAGGAGAAGCAGACTCTGCCGAGCAGGGAGCCCGATGTGGGACTCGATCCCGGGACTCCAGGATCATGACCTGAGCCGAAGGCAGTCGCTTAACCAACTGAGCCACCCAGGCGCCCGGTACCAATTTTTCAATAGCAACATTTGATGACAGAGTACAACACTTTCAAACTTTAAGGATATATATCAATTAAGAATACAGGGGAAGAATCAACATGTTTTGAATCAAACTGCAACTCAATATTTTATTTCTCAAATATGTTTTTTTTCTTTCTTCAGAAACTACTGAAAGGTTTTCTCCAGAATATTAAGGGAATAATCCAAGAGAGAGGAAGACAAGTACTTTTATACAGAAAAGTGTCAAAAAAAAAAAAGGAAAAACACAAGAGCTATTTTACCCAATGCAGAGAGAACCTAGTGTAACAGCAGGAGGAATAGCAGCCCCAGGAGGGAAATCACAATATAAAAAGGAAATATCTGATGTTTATTAGCATTTGGACAAGACCTGTCTACAGAAGTATGCAAAATGTATCTACTAATAGGTACATAGAAGGTAATGTGATGGAAAAATTAGCCAATTATTATATTTAAGAAATTTAACAGTAAGTTTGTAATGTGATAATTACCCATTATTTGATTCTAAAATTACCAATTTTACATATTCACATTTGCTACTGATTTAATAACAAATTGTGATATAATTATATTGGCAGGATAAGATTAGGAGAGGCTAAAGCAATATTGTCAACATATATAATTTAGGGGCGCCTGGGTGGCTCAGTCGGTTAAGCGGCTGCCTTCAGCTCAGGCCATGTTCCTGGCGTCTTGGGATCAAGCCCCACATCTGGCTCCCTGCTCAGCAGAGAGCCTGCTTCTCCCTCTCCCACTCCCCCTGCTTGTGTTCCCTCTCTATCTGTCTTGCTATCTCTCTCTTTCTCTTTCAAAATAAAATTTATACATATTTAGAGAGTGAGAAATTTAATATTAGTATCTCATAAAAAGCCTTATAATTAAAATAGCCTATCTACTTAAACTATGATATGTTGAAAAATTATTATGTTAATTTCCCAGGAAAAGCAGATTTAGAATTAATCACTATATTATAATTTACAATGTTATTCCCCAAGTTGATTAGATTCTAGTACTTCTATACCAATAATTTAAAAACTTGAGTTGTTAAGTATTGCAAAATGTCACTATCAGTACTATGATCAGGAATTCCTAAACAATGAGGTTACAGAAATTTGTACTGGAAAAGAAGGGTATTGTCTCAAATCACCATATCACCAATATTAGAAATTTTGTAAGCCATAAGAATTATATTTAATAAATGTATTGAATGTCATATGAATAATGTGATTTTATTCCATTTTCAACCATAATTTACTATAGATGAATAACGAATAAGTATAATAATTACTGATTGCCCTATCTTCTGATCCATATTTTCTTTCCTTTCTTGTGTATGTGTGTGTCTGTCTACACATAGGTATATACATATATATTTACAGAAATATATGCATATGTGCATGTATGTTTAAGTGTATAGCTGTGTATAGTCTTGTGTGTGCATGGGTATGCTTCTAATCAATGACTGAAAAAAGTAAATATTTAAATGTTAACTCTGCTTTATGTACCACATAGTAATGTGTTGTATTTGGGGGTCGCAAAATGCATTAAAGTTATTTTGAACCATCGCTTAGTTTGAGGCTAATTCACATAATACTTAAATTAATATCAGCATAAGAAATCATGTTCAATTATGTAAATAGTAACCTTGAACTTTAATAAATTGTAAAACTGATGTTAAGGATCTTTTAAAATATTATCTGCATCTTTGGTTTTATTTATGCTTCTATCCCAACATGAATAGTAACAGCTATCATTTGTTGACCATTCTCTATATGTATGACCCACTAAAGCCCTGGAAAAATGCCTTGTATCAGTCTAGCCACCCTCCTCTCTAGTTGCTCTTTTTTTTTTTAAGATTTTATTTATTTATTTGAGAGAGAGAGAATGAGAGACAGAGAGCATGAGAGGGAGGAGGGTCAGAGGGAGAAGCAGACTCCCTGCTGAGCAGGGAGCCCGATGCGAGACTTGATCCTGGGACTCCAGGATCATGACCTGAGTCAAAGGCAGTCGCCCAACCAACTGAGCCACCCAGGCGCCCCTCCAGTTTCTCTTAACAGACTGCTTATTGTTAATTAATTTATCTTCTTTTATTGAGTGCCTGATGTAAGCATACACATGAGCTAATAAATTCTTAGGTACAGAGATGAATAAGGTAAAGTCTCTAGGCTCAAAATGCTGCGAGATTAATAGAAGATAGATAATTATATACAAATACTTGCAATATAATAAATAGTTGAGGTCTTATCAAAGGTTTGGGAGTCTAGAGTACAACATGTCTCATATGGACCATTGCTATGAGTTGAATTGTGTCCCCCCAAATTCATGTTGAAACTTTAACTCGTAATGTGCTCATATTTAGAGATGGAACCTCTGAGAGGTAATTGGGATTAGATGAGGTGATGAGCATGGTGTTCTCATGATAGGACTAGTGCTCTTTTAAGAAGAGAAGCCAGAGAGCTAGCTCTCTCTCTCCTCTTGCACACATAAAGAACAGGTCATGTGAACACAGTAGGAGATGGAGGCAGTCTTCAAATCAGGAAGAGAGCCTTCACCAACACCCAACCATGCACTCTGATCTTGGACTTCAAGCCTCCAGAACTGAGAAAATAAATTTCTGCTGTTCAAGTCATCCAGTCTATAATATTTTGTTATGGCAGCTCTAGCTGCTTAAGACAACCATTAACAAAAGTTGCAAACATTATTGTTGAAGTTCATATATGGAAACCTGGATATTTACAAATCCTTAAATAACCTCTCTCTCACTTATAGGTACATTAATTACAAGTCTATTTCCTACACATTTAATTACTTATCAGTCAAGAAAAATATTTCCTAGAATCCGAGACCTAAAAAATGCTTAAATAATCCTCTGCTTCTTGTATCTCTAACATTTATCAAGCCTGTGACTCTTGTTCTCTGCTCTTCCCTGGAGCATTGCTTCCAGGTTTCTACTAATTGATGCCTCACTTCAGCTACCCAGTAGCTCCATCCCAGCACACACTTAGGGTAAAGAAAATCTCCTAGTTACTTCTTATGATTGTGGCTGTCCCCTACTTTATTATTATTATTATTATTATTATTATTATTATTATTATTATATTTTAAGAATAAGAAGGGCATTGCTCTCTGAAATAAAGATCCAAATTATTTCCTTCATCTATTATATTCAGCTCTATAACAAGTACAACATTCCTCCTATGCTGTAGTTGGTCTTATTATCAATGCAAACCACTAAAATTTAAAGGTCGCAGTCTCTCTGTTATCAACATTTGGCCGTCCAGGCAAATAAAGAGAGTAAAAAACCATGGTATATATCATGTAGCAAATAGTTCAGCAAGGCACACTATTATAAGATAAATAAAAGCAGAAACAACATATTTTTAGTGTCACAATTTCCTAGAACTTAGATTTTTCTCCACATCTGAGATAATTAGAGCCTCTGGATTTTGAAGTAGGAACCTAATATTCAAAGACCCATCACTAAAAATATCTCTGGGAGAAAAACTAGCCTGTGGGTAGGAGGACATCTGCATACTACAATTTTAAATGTTATATTGCAGTGGGGCAGTATTCTACTTGGGAGTACAAATTATAAGTAATTGTGCTTAGTAAGATGATTAGCTGTCTTGATTTTTTAATACCTACGGTTTGCTGGCCTTCTACATTTTCAATTCCTAGAGTTGATTTTTATTATCTGTGTTATTACTCTATTTTAGATCAATGCCCTTCTTTGGTTATTACTATGTTATGCCCAAAGATTCCCTAAACATTATACTGCAATTCTTCCTAACCTATCCTGTTTGGGTCACTATCTTTACATGTGGTTCAATATTTAGTTACATCATTTTCCTACTAATTGTGAAATATGTATTTCTGATAACTTTCCTGTTTTAACATAAAAGCTGCCTTATCAATATTAGGATGCAAACTGAGAAGCCTAAAGTAATATGCTTTTCCCCCCTAAATTAAAAAAGGTCATCGGAATCTGAAAAATATATAAGTGCAAATTATGTCCACACAATTTTTATTGGTTGATTGAGACATTCAGTATATTTCTAAGAAAATATAGGGCATCACCATTCACTCAACAAAAATTTATTGTGTATCAACTATGTGCTAGGCATTATTCTAGTGACTGGAAATATAGGAGTGAACCAAAGAAAACACATGCCTCCATCAACTTTACATCCTTATGAGGAGTAACAGACAATAAACAAAATGTTTACATCTGTCCCATTTTGCTGCAAACACACTGACTTTCTTGTTCATCCTCCAGATGTCTGGCTCCATCAAATCTTCAAGTCATTTCTCAAATAATACCCTTGCCAATTAGGCCTTCCCTGATGACCCTATTTAAAATCCCACCCCACTTCTATTAGCATTTCCAATTCACTTTCCCTAATTTTTTTTTTCTGCATCGTGCTGTTGTAATCTTGCATAACAGTGTTCCTGGTCTCTCCCACTTAAAATGTGAGTCCATAAGGAATTTTGTTGTTGTTTTTGTTCATTGCTATAACCTCAGTGCTTTGAATTTGCTTGACACACAATAGGTGCTCACAAATATTTGGTGTATTATTAACAGACAAGGTAGTCTCAAAGAATTGGATTCAGGCATTTTGGATCAGGAGCTTCAAATGGTCAAAAACTGTCTTTTACTCCTATCTCTAGCTCTATCTCCTGCCTATCCCTATCTTTGTTAATTCTCATGGGAACTCTCCCCATATGCATCAAACTTCCTTCAGGCAGAGTCCAGTCTAAATCATCCTTTAGAGATTGAATTCCCACTGAAAAGACAAGTTCTATGCATTCCAGTATCATTATCCATTCTCTGAAAGACCCAGAGACCCACTTCAGTGGTAGAGGAGAAAGGGGCAGTTCTGAAAAGAAAAAGCAGCTCAGAAAAGCAAAAAGGAACAGACTCTATTACATCTAGGATCCCAGACCAGTTGACAAAGTTAAAAAACAGCTTAGTTGATTTTTATTATTTGCTTCTTTCCTGTAGAAAATAATGCCTAGGTTTTTTTCTCTAAATTACAATGGACATTGAGTAGAATTATCAAACCAGAATATGATGTACATCTTTTTTTTTAATATTTTATTTATTTGAGAGAGAGAAAAAATGATCAGGGGGAGGGATAGAGGAAACAGCAGACTCCCTTGTGAATGTGGAGCCCAAAGCAGACTCGATCGTAGGACCCTGAGATCATGACCTGAGTTGAAGTCAGACACTTAACCGAGGGAGCCACCCAGGCACCCCCGATGTACTTCCTAACTAAAACAGTGCAAATATTTAGATAGGGGCACTCACAATGTCATCATTAATGCCATTCAGAAATCTTTCATAACAGAGATCAGAATGCTATGATAAGCTCATTGAATTAAAATTCAAAACAAGTTACTTCATATTGGGGGAGCCAGGTTCTTTTTAGAATTGAGATTTGACCACAGAAACTGTAAAGCCATTTTCTGCTTTGCCAATCATTTATTCTAATTTAGGTATTTGTTTGTTGTAATTTTGAAAAGGTGCCTACAAATAAGGAATATTTGGGTAGATATGAAAATGGACATATACTAAATATTAACTAATGTCTATTTGTTTTCTACCGGGGATCTCTGCCAATGAAACCTTTGTCAGGTTCTTAACAAACTCAAGGAATTTTATTGCTGTGGCCACTGTTTTATTTCTTTTTGTTTTTGTATTTAAAAAATAAGAACACATTTTAAATGTTTTGATCCATATGCATAAGTAATAAACTTGGTCAATATATAAATTAGATGACCTGTCCCCTGTAACCAACACACTTTAATGTAACATCTCTCCCTAGTTAAAATTAAAATTAACAATTATTATATTTACTAAAATGATGTATTTTAAAAACAAATAAGGTCACATAGGTTATTTTACTATCTGTAAGATTACTGACTAAAATCTAGTCAATAATCATTGTTACGGGATTCTGAACAAGTGCACATAAACACTCTCAACGTGCTTCTCTTTTACCAGGCAATCTGTCCCATCAATGCTTTGAAGATATCCTGAAACCAGTGCTCACCTGGTCTGTTAAATGATTCACCAAAACAAAGACATGCTGTTTAGCAAAACATATGGTATTACCCTAGTTACTTTCTTGTTATTTTTATCCGCATACTGCAGAAGACTTCTCTAATATTGAACTTCATTCGCCACTCTCAGCTTTATTATTCTCCCTTGCACAATTTGGACTATTTTTCTGCTAACCCACTGCTGATCCTCTATCTGAACTGCTCCCACAGTGTCTCAACTCTTAAAACATAGACATGTTGTAGATTCTCTCATATCATCCTTTAACGTCCCATGCCCCAAGCTGACTTTAATTCCACAGGCTCTTGAAATCAACGTTTTGTCCGTTCCACTGATTTTTAAATTTTTAACTTGGTAAATTTTTAATATGGAAATCAATGGAAAAATAAGTTTTGTTATACATAGAAAATTTTCTGAATGCATTTGCCATTTTCTTCTATAGCATTACAGACACTGCTAAGCATTTGTTATGCAAGAAGTGAACAATTTCATTTTATAAAATTGAAGAACATAAACCTTAGATTTCATAGTTTCATACTTGCTATAGATTAATGTTAGATGCTGACAACCTGCTCTAGGGAAGTTTAAAAAATTTGAAATGCTGGCAAAAACTAGTGACAGTTCAAACCCAAAAAACAAAAGGTGTATATGAATATGTACTGTGTATGTATATATATTATATGGCATATAATATATATGTTCTTATATAATTAGGTATTATCCTCACTTCAAATTTACCTATTTCTTTTTTAAAGGATTTATTTATTTTAGAGAGAGAGAGAGAGCACACGTGAGTGGCAGGGGGAGCAGAGGGAGAGAAGCTTGAAGCAGACTCCTCACTGAGTGTGGAGCCTGACCTGCAGCTGGATCTCAAGACCCATGATATCACGACATGAGCCGAAACCAAGAGTCAGACAGTTAACTGACTGAGCCACCCAGGCACCCCAGACTTACCTGCTATTTCTGAAAGACAATTAAATTATGATTAACAGAATTGGATATGCAAAAGATACAGGCTGATGTCTGAAAAGAAGAAATTGATGAAAGAGTAGCAGAAAAAAATAGTACCTTATAAACATGATATCAAAGAAACAGGCGGAGCAGAAATTTCACCTTCATTTGATAACTAGACATAATGTTTAATATATGGAAGAAAAAAGTCATTCTTTGACAGTATAATATAGTGGGTAAATCCGTAGGCTCTGAAAGCAGATTGCAAAGTTCAAATACCAGAATCAGCACTTACGGACTCTGTGATTTTGAAATGCATCACTATCTTCATGTGGAAACTGGGACTATTACCTGTCTCTTACTAGTGTGATGAAGATTCAGTGAGAAAATCACTGTAATAATTGTTTACTTAGCTCAGAATATAGTAAACATCAGTAAATTAGGTTACTATTTATAATGAACATTGTATTTGCTCTTTAGAAGTTTCCCAAAACTAGGGTAGCACTTTGAGATTATATGCTCCTAAGATTTTTTTAGGACAAACTGATTTTTTTTAATTTTACACATATATCAGTAATTTTCTAATCCCACTGTATTTTGTAATATAAAGAAAATTCTGTTAAATGCATAAGTTTCCCATCCAGCAGTCTGTTAGCAGTGAAAATAAGTTATAACTGTGACACGTAACCATGTAGTCTTCTAATGTTCATTCTTAAACTGAGCTGTTCTAAAGAACTAATTGACTTAATTTAATTAATAATTTAAACACTGAATTAGAAATTTGTCACCTGACATAATTTAAACATTTAGAAACAACTAAAACATGCAGAAGTACAGTGAGCAGCAGAGGTAAAACTAATACTCATCAAAAGTATGATAATTAAAATTAATAAAATTATTTACATTTAATATTTTATAGCTTACAAATCTCTTGATAAATCATTTAACAAAAATATCTGTTCTTCTATTTTTTTTAAAGATTTTATTTATTTATTTGAGAGAGAGAGAGAATGAGAGATAGAGAGCACGAGAGGGAAGAGGTTCAGAGGGAGAGGCAGACTCCCCGCTGAGCAGGGAGCCCGATGCGGGACTCGATCCTGGGACTCCAGGATCATGACCTGAGCCGAAGGCAGTTGCTCAACCGACTGAGCCACCCAGGCACCCAATATCTGTTCTTCTATGCACTTTCCAAATTGAGATGCAACAGCAATAACAGTATTCATAAACATAAAATAAACATCTTATGCTAATTACTGATACACTGCTTAGTTTACAAATAATATACAGAAATGCCTACAAATTGGTTCAAATATATTATTTGCTACTTCAGGAGTCCTTTTGATTATTGGAGTATATAAAAGAAAGTTACACATTGTTACGAGCATGCAATTTCACTAAGAAATCTGTAAAATACAATTATTTTATACATTTTCTTTTTATTTCCAGAATTTGGTTCTAACATCGGGGAGATTAAATGGCCAACTTAATACACAAACTATATGGAAATTTGTGACTATCTCACCTTAGAGAATAAATGCTGTGGGAAAAAAATGCTCTTTCCAGGCAAAGTACTGAAAAGAGTAGCTAATTAAAAATTCATTGGTGATATAGAACTACATAAGCATTATCATGCTCTCTTATAAGACATTTAAAAGCACTATTTTCAAGCACTGTTTTCCTAATTTCCAAAGCAGAAGTCTCAACTTGTTTAAAAATAATCTAACCCTATTAATGAATGTTCATTTTGTCTGCCTGCACCCCTGGTCCCAATTAAGAACGCTTGCAGGTTACTATATACTGTGACTTTGAACAGGGTTGCAAATATAAAAGTGTACAGTTTCTTAATATGATGGAAAATTAAGAAAACACTTGGCTGATTCTTTCCCTCTAGAAGGTAATAATATAAATAGGTTGGCAAATATTACTTCTTTTCAATGCTCTGATATCTTCAGGATTACACCACAAAAAGTAATGAGAACAATGTAAAAATCTTATGCATTTCCAAAAATCCCATTTATAGATATTAGTTTGATATTTTACATTCCAATTCATTTTGTTCAAAATAATTTCTGTTGTAATTTGTGTTGGTTTCTCATTCTTACTGTTGAAATCTTACTTAGCTAAAAGCCAGCACACACATACCAAAAAAAAAAAACCCACAAAAAAAACAAATAGCTATGCAAAGAGCTCATGCATAATTTGAAAAGGATCATCATATTTATATTCATGAATTTTTATTCAGAAAGCTGTCAAAGTGAAACTATTTAAGAAAATGGAAGACAACATATTTTTTTCTATTAGGGAACTTAATCTACACGGATGTAAAGGAAGGAATCCAGAGTAGTCATATTTCTATTAAGTGATGTTGATATATATGGCATAAGTGAACACTATCTGAAAAATTTTATTTGAATATGTTCACTTACTTTAGTGGTTGTTTTTATTAGATTGGAAAATTGAGGTCTATCAGCTGAACCCCATTTTTTGTGAGTTTGATTATTTTGGGTTCGTATACAGTTGATTTTTAAAATAAATAATAATAATCATCTCTACTATTTCTTATTGCTTCACAGTTGGCCTGAGTCACATATTAACTATATGCCTGGCCTTTACATAAACGAGCTGAATAAATTTAAAATAAATCTTTCTAGTACTTAATATAGGTAAGAGTTTGTGCATTAGTATTTTCTCTGACCACGCACTTCAGGTGATTATTAATTTTTTAAATCAGTTTTCCCTTTAGTAGATAGGCTACATCCTCATAAACATCGGCTTTTTAGCCCACATCAATCTTGAATACCTTCCTATTAGTTATAAGGAAAAAGTGTCTTCTGCTCCCCAGCTGACTTTCTTTTCATGCTTCAAACTACCCTTGTATCCTGTGCCCTCCCCCTTCTCTAGGGCTTTCTCTCTTCATGATTGCACTTTCTCCTCACATATTTAGCTTTCTCTCTCCACTAACTCTTTGTCTTCAGAATATAAACATAATTATATGTCTGCCATCTTATAAAACTCCTTAGGCTCTGGATTTTACTTTATTCTATTTTTTTTTCCTCTCCTCACTTGACAGCTAATCTTTAAATAATATTTCTTAATTTCTATAAAAATGCATGTGTATTATTTTAAAACAACGCAGAAAGGCTTAAAGAAGGAAACTGAATACTCATAGCTCTACTAAGAATGGTCATTCTTCACATTTACATATAAAAATCATATATCACTGACTATTTGCATAAATATTTTCATAGAAATGAGACCATACCACACATGCTGTTTGAAACAGTCAACACATCATAGAACATTAAGTATTATTTGACAACAGCAGAAAGTTTCTATTGTATATACTGTGATATGGGTTCTATCAGCAACATGCCAGTGAACTAATTCCACAATGTCACCACTGCTTGTTAAATTTCCCAGTTGAAGGGGCACTTTAAAGAATTCATCTCAGGGACTAATTTTGATCGCTCATTTTCCTGGAGTTCCTCTTTGCTACTGCACCAGCTCTGTCTTCTGGATTCTGTACACCTCCCTGGCTATTATGGACCCTCCCTTCATACCTAGATGATCCCATTCACATTCATGGTTCCAGTAACCATTTTGACATGATTACTTCCAGAATGGTTCTCTGATTCAGCCTCCCGGGGTCATCGAGCATCTCACCTGTGTGTGTGTGGATGTCTAACAAACCAAGCAACTGAGATTCAGTCTAACAAAAACCAGATTTACCATTTTACTCATAAAAAATGCTTTCTTGGGAGGGTCAGGCCAAGCTACTGGGTGCCATTCCCAACTCAGTTCACTCCCATCTCACTACAGGGTATTTGGATTAGATTCTGTTTCATAAATATACATATTCGCTCCTCTCACTGTGTTGTTAAGTACAGGTCAGCAACCATATTGCACTGGGGTCATTGCAAAATTTACACAAGTTGTCTACTTACCTCTTGCCTTTTCACATCCACATCCACTCTAGGTACCCTGCCATTTCCTAAAAGGCAAATTAAATCACTAAATTAAATCATTACATTTAAATAAGTTGTCCTGCTTAAACTCTTTAAGGAGTCAGCTAATCATCCCTTACAGAACTACAGAATTTTTATGTCTTCCTGTACTTATTTTCATTTTTCTCCTGCCCCATCTCAGTCCACTTCCTTTCCAGTAAAACCTATCCTTTAGCTGCTCTTGATTATAGTCAGTTACCTCATAAAACCTTACATATTCTGTTCCTCCTGCCTGGAATACCCTTCCCTTCTGTTCACCCAGTGACTTTCAAGTGTTCAAGCTTCCTCTGAAATCTTCCCAGGCTTTACAATAAAGGAAGTTTATTTTTTATTTCCCAACATTTTTCCATGTATATACACATATATATAAATCATAGACACCTATATATCATTGCTATATATACCACTGATATCTATATCATCTCTATGTATCCATATACATCACAATAAATTAAGATTGATTCCACGTATCCCCGCTAACTCCATGATTTGCGTCTCTTGGCATTCTCCTCGAACACCAAATATTCGTCATTTCCATTTTTGGCATGTAGATAAACTACTAATGGTGACTAGTATTTACTGAGTAATAATTCTTTGTATGCATTAAAAATATATTCTTACAACATATTTTGAGCGTTAGAAGACCTATGATTTAGAAGTCTCACCCTCTGCAAGAATTTAACTTGCACTAGTTTATAAACGGCTAGTAAGTGGCAAATATAGAATTTGAACCCTAGCATTCCAATTCTATTTTTAAAGATTTTATTTATTTTTCTATTTTGAGAGAGAGAGCGAGTGAGCAAGAGAGCACACACAGGGGGAGGGGCAGAGGGAGAAAGAGAGAGAGAAAGAAGCAGACTCCCTGCAGGGCAGAGAGCCCAAAGTGGGCCTTGATCCCAGGATCCCAAGATCATGACCTGAGCTGAAGGCAGACACTTAATTGACTGAGCCTCCTAGGCACCCCTCTAGAGCCACTTTCTTGACACTCAGTATGTATTTGTGTAACGAACAAATGAGTGAATAAGAACGTAAGTTTTACACAAACGCATCAGGTTTTTGTTTTGTTTAACTGTCTCATCCAGGGCTATTCAATGAATCGTGATTTACTATATGCTATGTGATTCCCTACATCTCTAACAAAGGTAGTTATATAATTAAATCCTAAATCCCTACCTGAAATCAGAGTACTCTGTGCAATTTTCATCTAAGAACACAAAATAGAATTCCGTGAGAGTAGAAAGGCAGTAAGGGTCTTATGTAGGGTAAGTCATGCCTATCTCCTGCCAGCACATTCTTCATTTCATTTTTTAAAATTTTTTAAAAGATTTTATTTATTTATTTGAAAGAGAGAGAGTGAGAGAGAGCATGAGAAGGGAGAGGGTCAGATGGAGAAGTAAACTCCCTGCTGAGGGAGCTCCATGCGGGACTCAATCCAGGGACTCCAGGATCAGTGACATGAGCCAAAGGCAATTGCTTAACCAACTGAGCAACCCAGGTGCCCCAACATTCTGCATTTCAAACAATCAATCTAAGTGGAACTTCTCAATGGGTTTAAACCGTGTAAGAATATGATCCTAATATTTCCAGCCCAAATTATTATCTATTTTAATGCAAATTTCTAACACCAAATTACAAAAAAAAAAGTGGACAAAATAGAACAGCTATAAATGCACAAGAGTCTGGAAGAATTACCATTTCAGCCACCATACATAAATGAATTCTTTCCTCAAATAAAGCAGATTTTATCTTCTCCAGTACTAGAGCAAAGCCCAGAGTGAGTAGTCATGTTTTTACACTAAAGATGTGATATGAGACAAATGACAGAATCTTCATAATTGACACCTTTTGATCTTTTTCCAAAATATAGTCACCATAATTTAATAAGTAGCAAAAGCAACAATATAATCTAGTATTGCAGGGACAATATCATGTTGATGCAAACAAAATTTTAGAAAAAGCCGAAAATATCATCTCTCTTCAGGTGAAGTGTATTATGCCATCATGATGTCTTATGCTTACCACCTACGGCTGAAAGAAGTGTTTTTTCTAGAAGAAAAGTTTGTTATGCTCTGAGGTAGGTGATTTCCTCTTGGAAAAAGAAAGGCATAGTGAAAAAGAATATGAAAAAGAATATTTCAGACTTTAAGCAGTAATGGCCTGAATATCCTAATGAATCTTCCTAACACAAAGGGAAAAAAAAATCCTACAAGACAGATGATAATAGGAGTAGTTAGAATAGAGAACATAATCTTGCAAAATTGGTTATCAGTGCCAGTTATACAGTTTAGAAAAGCAAAATATTATGCAGGCATTAAAGGAAAAATATTAAATTAGCTGGAAAAAAGCTGTGCCCATATGTCTCAACAGCACATTTATTTTAGTAAGCACCTACGTGTTCAGTCACCACTATGCAATCAAGAAATGAATTTGGCTATGTAGGAGGCTGTGTGGGCAATAAAGAAAAATAAAACAACCAGAGAAAATTATTTACAATGTTATTAAAACAGAGGGAAATAAAGTAATGGTTTGGATTCCCTTAAATTCACATTTTCACCAGAAATATATGCAATATTCTACTTTAGAGCTGGAGCCAAACAGGCTGTACATACTGTTGATATTATCAACAATTAAGTAGTAGACAAGATTGATATAAGAAATCTAGTTATTCACAAAAATATGAGTCTTGTTTTCCTTAAAAAAAACTGCCTATAGCACTTGAAATAGGAACACAACCTTGTGTCAGGCAAGATTAATTCAGTAGGGGCGCCTGGGTGGCTCAGTCGTTAAGCGTCTGCCTTCGGCTCAGGTCATGATCCCGGGATCCTGGGATCGAGCCCCGCATCGGGCTCCCTGCTCGGCGGGAAGCCTGCTTCTCCCTCTCCCACTCCTGCTGCTTGTGTTCCCTCTCCCGCTGTGTCTCTCTCTCTCTGTCAAATAAATAAAATCTAAAAAAAAAAAAAAAAAGAAAAAAAAAGATTAATTCAGTAGTTTGGCATCGCAGTATATAACAAGGACAAGCAGCAAAACTACACAGTTAGGTGAAACTTAACATAAATATCTCCCCTACTTCTTAATACCTCTCTTTTAACTGTATTGAAACTCTGTATAAACATGTACTTCTCTTTAACTATAAAAACTATTCCCACACAGTTAACCTGGCTTTAGCTTCCTTCACATCATCTCAAACTAAAATAAATAAATATATAAATATATATATATGACAATTTTCCCATTTCTCAATTAAGACAATTAATTAATTAAGCCTGACTATTCTGGAAAATAAAAAGCATGATTTTATTATGCAATTTATAATAAAATGTGAATGACAGATGGATTACTTCCCTAGGTAACTCTCTGAGGTGGGAGAACTTCAGATGGGGACAGAAATTCTGAAAAGCACATTTAAGTAGATGTGTATGAATATTTGTAAAATGTATGGGGCAGAGATTTTGAATCATAGCATCATTTAAATTTCCTTGCAGTAATGCTAGTTTATTTTCTCCTCAGTCCATTGTTATGCTATAATTACTAGAATCAATGATTTTATAGGCACATACATAAAACAAAATATGAAAAGAAGGGATGAATCCAAAGTTGCAAAATCGGATATCTACAAGGACCAGAAAGATGAGGTAAATAAAAAGGAAGCAGATTTGTGAACACATGCCTCATCTAAGCAGTGAAAATTATTGCCAAATGGAAATATGGATCTAGTGCTGCAAATGTTCCAATTTTCAAGAGAAGTTGGTATTTAGACCCTTATGAGAAATATGTTAATGTTTAAACATTGGCAACTAATTTCTTTTAATTCTATGTGAGACAAACAGAAAACTTCAATGAGCCCCAATTCTGGAATGGCCACATAATGAAAGAGAAAATGTATAAAGTGGTGTATTCTGCAACTCACTCTTGCTGTGCACTAGGCAAATCTCTCTGGGGCTCAGGTTCCTCAATGGTAAAATGAGGATTGGGTTAGACCAAAATGTTCCTTTCCAAACCTTTAATTCTTTGCATTTTGTTTCATAAGTGGCTCTAATCTGCATTTTGTTTGGTCATAGGGTATGTAGATTTTAGATCCACCACTGGATTAGAGAAATATTGTTTAATTATGTATTCATTTTTCATTCAATAACATGGACAAGCACTGTTCTAAGTACTGAGGATACAATTGGGAACAAAACTTATGAGTCCCTCCCTCATGTAACTTATATCTTAGTGCATGTAAACAAATAACAAACAACTAGACAAAATACATAGGGAGAGTGTAGGATGATAAATAAAGCTGAATAAAATTCAGGATGAATGGAGAATACCCACTGCTGGGGAAGCGGTGGGTATTTTAAATTTGATGGACAAAGGGGGGGAAATTGGAGGGGGAGACGAACCATGAGAGACTATGGACTCTGAGAAACAAACTGAGGGTTATAGAGGGGAGGGGTTGGGGGGATGGGTTAGCCTGGTGATGGGTTTTAAAGAGGGCATGTACTGCATGGAGCACTGGGTGTTATGCACAAACAATGAATCATGGAACACTACATCAAAAACTAATGATGTAATGTATGGTGATTAACATAATAGAATTTTAAAAAATGTGATGGACAGAGGAAGCCTCAATAAGAATATGAAATTTGAATAAAAACCTGAAAAATATGAGATTACAAACCATGTACTACCTGGAGGAAGTTTGTTCTAGAAAGAGAAAATGAAAAATACTAAAACCCTAAACAGAAGCATGATGGGGGTTTTGTGATACAGCAAAAGGGACAGGGTCTCTGAAGTCTTTTCAAGGAAAGGGAAAGTTAGAGGGGGTGTAATGAGAGGGGATGCTATAGGGTTTTGCAGACACAGTAAAGATTTTAGCTTTTATTCTGAGAGAGATGTTAAAGTTGGAGGGATTTGAGACATTGAGTAAATATTCTGATTTAGATTTTTAAAATACTAGGAAAAGAGAATTAAATTTTTACATGAAATTGTAGGCTTATCTAATTCTCCTTTTACTTCTGTTAGTTTTTTTAATATATTTTTAAGATTGTTAATATGCTAATTAGCTCAGACATAATAAAAGTCCCTCTTTGTCTCTGGTATTATTTCTTGCTTTGCAGCCTGCAGCTTTCCTATGATGACTAGTTGCATAATACATACTTTTAGCATCCTTTTTAGACAGCATATGGTTCAGTCTTGACTTTCTTATTGTTACATACTTTTGAAATTTAATCCATCTTCATTTAATTAGTAATAAGATGTTTTTCTGTTTCCTGCCCTACTATTCATTTTTGATTTGTCCTTTCTGTTTTCTAGCTAATTGTCACCTTTTTCTATTGTTCTTTTGGTTAAAATGTATATATTTTAATTATATCTTGATATCTCTTTTACAGATTTTCAGCTCTATCTCTATATACGTTTAGTGTTTGCTCTAGAGATGAAAATATGTCTCTTTAATTAATCACTGTTTACTTTGAATTAGTATTTTATTTTTGAGAGAGAGAGCGCACACAAGCTGTGGGGCAGGGGGAGGGCGGTGAGAGGGAGAGAATCCCAAGCAGACTCCATTCCCAGCTCGGAGCCCTACACAGGGCTCGATCTCACAACCCTGAGATCATGACCTGAGCCGAAACTAAGACTTTGACACTTTACTGATTGAGCCACCCAGGCATCCCAGAATTAGTATATTATTTTATCTACAATAACAATGTGAATGTGTATACATATAAAACAACATAATTCCAAAAACATCCTTACCATTTTTTGTGAAATATATGTTCCACATATCCTATATACTGCAAAGTATATTATTATTTTCACCTTTAACAAGCAAGGTGAGCCCCGACCTGGGGCTCAATCCCAGGACCCCAGGATCATGACCTGAGCCAAAGGCAGATGCTTAACGAATTGAGCCACCCAGACACCCTATTTTTCTTTTAAATTAAAAAAAAAGTAGAAGAAGAATGTTTTATGTTTATTCATCCATTTCTTGTGTTTCATCTGGAGATCTGAAACTTCATCTCTACTCAAATCCTTTGCATTCCCTTTTTTAAAGTTTTTATTTTAATTCCAGTTAAATCATAGTGTTAGTTTCAGATGTACAATATAGTGATTCAACAATTCCATATATCACTTAGCGCTCATCACGACAAGTGCACTTTTTAATCCCCATCACCTATTTAATCCATCCCCTCAAACTCCTCCCCTCTGATAATCCTCAGTTTGTTCTCTATAATTTGAGTCTGTTTCTTTCTCTCTTTTTTCCCTTTGCTATTTATTTTGTTTTTTATATTCTACATACGAGTAAAATTATGTTATTTATCTTTGTCTGACCACCTTATTTAGCTTAGCATTATACTCTCTAGCTCCATCCATATCATTGCAAATGGCAAAATTTCATTCTCTTTTATGGCTGAATAATATTCCATTGTGTGTGTGTGTGTGGGTGGGTTGTATTACATCTTCTTTATCCATTCATCTATCAATGGACACAGGCTGCTTCCATATCTTGGCTATTGTAAATAATGCTGCTATAAACATGGCAGTGCATGTATCCCTTTGAATTACTGTTTTCACTTTCTTTGGGCAAATACCCTCGAGTGCAATTGCTGGATCATAGGGTAATTCTATTTTTAACCTTTTTGTTGTTGTTGTTCTTTTTTTCCCCCAAAGATTTTATTTATTTATTTATTTGACAGAGAGAGACACAGCGAGAGAGTGAACACAAGCAGGGGGAGTGGGAGAGGGAGAAGCAGGCTTGCCGCGGAGCAGGGAGCCTGATGCGGGGCTTGATCCCAGGACCCTGGGACCATGACCTGAGCTGAAGGCAGACGTTTAACGACTGGGCCACCCAGGCGCCCCTATTTTTAACCTTTTTAGGACCCTCCGTACTGTCTTCCACGGTGGCTGCATCAGTTTGCATTCCCACCAACAGTGCTTTAGGGTTCCTTTATCTCCATATCTTCAGCAACACCTGTTGTTTCTTGTGTTGTTGATCTTAGCCATTCGGTAGGTGTGAGGTATATCTCATTGTAGGTTTGATTTTCATTTCCCTGATGGTAAATGATGATAAACAGTTTTTCACGTGTCTGTTGGATATCTATATGTCTTCTTTGGAAAAATGTCTGTTAGTCTTCTCCCATCTTTTTTTTTAAAGATTTTGTTTATTTATTTGACAGAGAGAGACATAGCGAGAGCAGGAACACAAGCAGGGGGAGTGGGAGAGAGAGAAGCAGGCTTCCTGTGGAGCAGAGAGCCCAATGTGGGACTTGATCCCAGGACTCTGGGATCATGACCTGAGCTGAAGGCAGACACTTGGCAACTGAGCCACCCAGGCACCCTGTCCTCTCCCATTTTTAAATTGGATTATTTGTTTTTCTAGTGTTGAGTTTTGTAAGTTCTTTACGTATTTTTGGATACTAGCTCTTTATCAGATATATCATTTATAAATATCTTCTCACATTCTATATGTTGCCTTTTTAGCTTTGTTGATTATTTCATTCCTTTCCATTCTGAAGATGTATTTTCAGTATTTCCTTTGATTCAGGTCTGCTGGAGACAAATTCATATTCTTTCATCTGAAGTATTTCATTACACTTTCATTATGAAAGACATTTTCACTGGATATAGAATTTTAAGTTGACAATATGTTTTTTTTAATTTGCCTCTTTAATGATTATAATTTACTATATTCTTGCTTCTGTTGTTTCTGCTTAGCCAGCTGTCATTTCTGTTGTTTTTTCCATGTCTGTATTAAAGGTTTTATTTTTCTCCCTAGTTGCTTTTAAGATTTTACCCTAGTTGCTTTTAAGACTGTATTAGTTTTTGGGTTTTTTTTTGTATTTGAATTTTGAAAGGGTTACATTCATATTTTGGTTCCTCCTCTTTCTGGCTTTCTTCTCCAAAATTTTTTCTTCCTTTAATTTTGAAATTTTCAAGAGAAATTGGTATTTAGACTCTTTCAGATGTTCTGGCATTCCTAATCCTTTTGTTTGACTTCCTCATGGTATGACTGGATCTTTCTGTTTGTTTTCTAATCTCTTTTACTATGGGTTGGGGAATGACATCAGGGAATAAGTCTTATAATGTAGGCTTCACCCAGTGTTACCCTATTTCAAAGATCAAGTCACCTGCATCTCCTTGTTGATAACATAGTTGTTTTGTTATTCATTGGTGGTTTTCTTTTATTTGATTCCAAGGTTATAATTGTTTCCTGTGTGACAGTTAGTTTGATACAAGTTATCTTGTCATTACTAGAAAAAGAACTCAGTTTCTAGATACACTGATGAAGCCAATGGGTCCAGTGGCTACAAATCTCAAAGAGGATTGCTCCTTTACATGTGATAGTTAAAATGGTTCTATTTCTTTGCTTTATGTTTCTAGTGTACTGGCATTCTTGATTGCGCTAATAATCAGTGGTGATTCTATGCTACAATTTGCTTAGAAGATCCAGGGTGAATATCATAGCATATGAAATAGAGGAAGTTTTCTCTCTTAGAACCAGTATACAGGCTTCATACTTTATCAAACAAATACTCCTCATCAGTGAGTACCGAATGGTATTCAAACTTTAAAATGGTATTTCTGTAATGGAAAGTCATGAGTTTAAAGAAATTTAGGGACTGATCAAGAAAAATGTCTGACCACAAGATGGCAATAGCACACAAAAAGCTCTAGTTGCATGGTCCTTTGACAGAACTGCATATGGGAAATCCCTCGCAGCTTGAGACCCTCCAGAGGAAATGACCAGCCAGAGTGTGGCCATTATCCAGAAAGGAAAGGAGAGAAGGGGATTCAGAGAAAGGGCTTTAGTATCTAGATGATGTCACCCAGCAGTATTATGAGGAGTCTGAGTCAGAGAGCTCCAAAGGACAGCAGAGGCTTTGAGTAATTTATGGCCCAAAGATTTATTGCATTTATGGCTTGCAAATGTTAGGTGCATTTTTGTGAGGTATGCAAAGCCATTAGCCTCTAAATTGTTAAAATCAGCTTATTGGAACTATAATTAAAACAACTGCATGTGTAAAAATTTGAGTTTGGCTGAGCTAATGGGTATAAGTCTACTCTGAAGAAGTAAAAGACATGATACCAATATACAGGAGCCAACAGTAACCCATTTATATAACATGGATAAATAAAAGTAGAGAGTCTAGTTATATGAAGTGTTCCATAGTACTGAACAGGGAGAAACTTATGAATATACAAGCTTTTGCAAAGATGACACATATGTTGATGCTCCCTACTTTCCTGACCTTTTTCTGATTCTTGTTCTTGCTTTCTCTGTGTAGCATCCTCTGTAAACCACCCAGTCCAGTAACCGTATCTCTATCTCAAAACACTGCCATTCTCAACACAATCTCGCAAACTGTTGATTCTCTAACTTGTTATATCAAGAAACACTTCAGGATTTAGCTGAATGACAGAAAAACACTAATTTATATTTCACAGGAAGCATGGAAGTAACAGAGCTCTACTTTATGAAGTAAAAGTAGACAAGTATTCACACAGGTTAAGTGAATACTTCCTAAGGTCATTTGTTTTTATTTCTGAAGTAGATTTTGTAAATTATGTTTTATTTTAGAACTATGCATTTTCCTCTAGACTGAATGGTAGTATCCCCACAAATTTGTATGTTGAAACTAGTCCCCAGTGTGAGGGTATACCAAGGTGGGTCTTCTGAAAGGGTGATTAGCACCCTCATAAATGAGATAGGTGCCCTAATAAAAGGGACCCCAAGGAGATCCCTCACCTCTTCCACCATAGGAGCACACAGAGAAAAGATGGCTGAGTATGAACTAGGAAAATAGGTCCTCACCAGACATTGAATCTGCCCAGACCTTAATCATGGACATTTTAGCCTCCAGAACGGTGAAAAATAAATTTCTGTTGTTTATAAGCCACCTAGTCTAAGGTATGTTGTTGCAGTAGCCTGAATGGACTAAGACACATTTTAATGAAGTGTTACTAACCAAACAGAAATTGGTGTGAAAAAACTTTTGTAATTTTTAAAGAAAAACTAAATTGAGTGCTTTTTAAAAATCATGATACATTCATATCACTAAAAAGAGTCCACTGAATTGGGTAAAAAGTCTATCTCAATTAAACTGAGAAAAATGTTTACCTTTACAAGGATTCTGTATAGATTATTCTGCATAGACTGGAAATATCTTTACATGCTTCCTCCACTTCAAATAAAAGTCAATGAATTAGGGCGCCTGGGTGGCTCAGTTGGTTAAGCGACTGCCTTTGGCTCAGGTCATGATCCTGGAGTCCCTGGATCGAGTCCCGCATCAGGCTCCCTGCTCAGCAGGGAGTCTGCTTCTCCCTCTGACCCTCCCCCCATCTCATGTGCTTTCTCTCTCATTCTCTCTTTCTCTCAAATAAATAAATAAAATCTTTAAAAAAAAAAGTCAATGAATTATAGGTGTGGTTTATTCTCTAAATATGGCACAGCTACATATTAAAAGCAGGTTAGTTGAGTATTGAGCAACAGATTCATGAATAAATATGATTGCATGTTTAAAGTTGAAATAAATTTTCATTTAATTTGTCTATTGTTTTTTTTTTTAATTTATCTTTTTTAACCCAAGTCTACTTTGAATGACCTATTATAGGTCCTGATCATATTAACTAAGAGAACTTCTGTTTCATGCTGAAAAAATTTGTTTCTTGTTCTATTATGGTTTGGTTGCATAATTAGAGAAACTGCATTTTTTTTTTTTACCAAAGGTTACTAAAGTTCCTATTTCAAAAGGATGCAGCTAACCTTTAGGAGTCAGTTCCTATAATATCAATTTGATAAGTCTCTTTTTCACAAGAGTGATGTAAGGATGGTGGAGAGTCAGATGAAATAGCCAGTTTTTTACATCAAGTTACTTCTACTATTACTTTTGCCCATGGTAGTATTGTCAAGTTGCCAAGTTTTTTTCTACCAAAGTTAACTCTAATTTTATTTTATTTTTTATTATTATTTGGCCCTCACCAAAAAATTTTTAGAAGGAAGAATTTAGTTTGTTTCAAAAACATAACTAATTTGATAAAGCAACAGCAGAATTCAAAATTACATAAATTGGGTAGCCATATGAATTATCCTGAATAAATAATTTTATTGGACAAATCATAAACAGAAACTAAAAGAACACTTATGTTAGGAGCAATGATTTATACAACTGAGTTTACAAGGACTGACTTGTTTATACAGAGTTAATTAACCTGGTTAGCAAAAATTTGTACAGATAACTATTTCATAATTTAGAATTACAATGGTTAGTTTAATAATTTTAGAGTCTCCTTCCATAGTTATAGTTTTCCCTGTGTACATGGTGTTAAAGACATATTGCTGTAGAAAGAACCAGTGGCTGTTACATCTTGCAGTTAATTGTCAGATCTCTGAGCTGAAAGAAAATGATGCCTTAAAAATATTTAAGAAAGGCATATTCCTTTTTGTAAAGTAGGGATAGGCCTAGTACAAGCCTCAGCTTACTCTTCCAGCTAAGATGGAGTAACTGAGATCAATTTTAGAAATCTGGCTTGAAAATATCATAGAGACTAAGGAAGCCAAGATTTTAGGGGCTAAGGTCAGAGAGAGAAAGTAAGACTTCATTCAAACAACCTTTCCCTTTAGGGTGTTAGCTGATTTTTGACACAGGGCAAGAAGCCAAGAATCAAGAAAAATGACCATGGCTAAACACAGAAAATCTTCCATTGCTTTTGGTAGACTCATGGGACTGGCAAGAAAAAAATATTGGATTTGAACTCCTAAGGCTATCAGGGGAGAAGAGAGCCACAAAGAAGTGATTCTTCTGCTTTATGGTTTCTCCTCTTGGCATTTTAAAAATTCTTAAATTGCACAGAGAAAGAAGCTAAAAAGCTAAACAAAAGCTTCTTAAAAGCACAGTGGAATCTAAGGTAGACTCATAGTACTAAGAAGGTTGTCTTATTAATTATAAAACACTCTCATTTGTGATGCCTGGAGAGATATATCCTAGCAGAGTATGTGAAAGAGAGGTAGATAGAGCCCTAACAAAATGCAAACCAGCCTTGACTGAGGTTAAATCTTTATTGAACTAAAGTAATGTTCTCCTACTATGTCTACCTATGAGGGGATAGGCTGAAATCCTACTAGATGAAGGTTAATGACATCTGATACTGTAAAATTTTTCACTTAAGATATCAAAAAATCAGTTAAAAAAATGAAGCTAACCAAGAAATAGGGAGAAGAATGAAACAGACAACAGAAATAGGACCACAGATGACCTTCTTATTAAAATTGACAGAAAAAGAATATGAATAATATGCTGAGGAAAATAGACAAAAATGCAGAATTTTCTCATATAACTCAACTCCTTGAAAAAAAAAAAACTCCAGTGAAGTTTCCTAAACCACAAAATATAATAAAACTTCAGAACTCTTTGAAAGACTAACAGCAGAATGGACACTGTAAAGAATAGTTTTTGTAAATGGGGAACTAGTTTATTAGAAAATAGTAGCGCTAAATAGTGGAAAGAAAAAAATAGAAAATTCAAGAGGCCATAAGAAAAATATGAAACTAGATGTAAAGTTCTAATATATGTGAAATTAAAGTCCCAAAAATGGAGAAAAGAGAGAATGGTGGTCAGAGGACTGGGGAGGAAACAGTATTTGAGAATGTGCCAAAACTGATATATAGCCAAGTTACATATTAAAGAAGTTTCTATGAAGGCTAAAAGAAAAATAATAAAAAACACCTATACACTTTATGATTGTTGAAAATCAAAGTTGGATATGATCTTAAAGGTGGTCAGAAGAAAGCAGACACATTACTTTAAAACAGCAACAACAAGACTGACTATGTGATGACATCTTTCAAGTTCTGAAATGAAGTAAGTGCCAAAAAAGTAATTCACAAATTAAGGGGAAAAATTAGACAAAATTGGGAGAATTTGTGACCACTACACATCAGCAATTTTAATAAATCTTCCTCACCAAGGTTTACTGGTCTATTTGTCCTTGCTCAAGCAAGTAATTTCCTAAATTATTGCAACATATTAGTTTCTCTGGTAGTATTAAGTAGCCCTGCTAAGAACATAAGAGGTTGTTATGAAATTTTGCACCCAGATTTCTCCCAGAACTCTTTTTTCCTACTCAGTTGCTGGCATTATCAAATAACCTCACTGAAAGTCTCCAAAGATTTGGTCTTTTTGAGTTTCATAAGTTCTAGGACCTACTTGAAGAATCCTTTTTATTTTTTCTTAAGATTTATCTATTTATTTGAAAGTGAGAGAGAGAGAGCAGGAGCATGCAGGGGGAGGGCAAAGGGAGAGAATCTCCAGCAGACTCCCTGCTGAGCAGGGAGCCCAATTCCAATGCCAGTCTTGATCTCCTGACCCATGAGATCATGACCAGAACTGGTCATGTCCAACCAAGAGTCGGACACTCAATTGACTAAGCCACCCAGGTGTCCCAACTAGGATCTACTTGAAGGGAAATCTGCCTGTCTAGTGTAATTTTTGGTCCAGAAATTGTTTTAATTTTTTTATTTTTATTTTTTTAAAGATTTTATTTATTTATTTGACAGAGAGAGAGATAGCGAGAGCAGGAACACAAGCAGGGGGAGTGAGAGAGGGAGAGGCAGGCTTCCTGCGACCAGGAGGCCTGATGTGGGGCTCAATCCCAGGACCCTGGGATCATGACCCAAGCCGAAGGCAGTTGCTTAACAACTGAGCCACCCAGGCACCCCCAGAAATTGTTTTTAGATTCCATTTTATCCCACTTTACATGCATTCCTAACTACAATTTTCATTACCTTAAGAATTAGAGAATTTGAACATTCTTTACTTCGCTAACCATCCTTAATTGGAGTTCTTGCTGAGGCAAGGAACTCCTCATTGTCTCCAAAGCATTCTAAAAGCATAGATTACCCCAAAATATATCTACTGTCAGTGTATATATATATATATATATATATATATATATATATATATATATATATATTAACCCTCTTGTGTCTATCTAATTGACTAGTTTTGGTCAGTGTAATGATTTCCATTATTTGAGCAGAGTTTGCTACAATAGACCATATTCTATCAGTGATCCTTTTTGATATTTTCCTGTTCACAATTTTAAGATCTGAGCCATGAACTAAAGAATAATTCAATTTTTCTCGAGAAGAGTCTAATAAATCTTTCTGAGGTATATGAAGCTTGCAAATAGAAGTTAGAGTGTCATGAGTTCTCCCATCTTCAAGTAATGGAAAAGAAGTACCAGTATTACAATAATAAATGGACATGTAAGAAGGACAAGATAATATTTTATAGGAGGCAAGGCTTACAAAAGAAAGTTACTTACAAAGAAACATGTATTTTCAGTGAGCAAAAACAGAGTTTACAAAAAGAAGACTATCATATTTGAAAAGGACACTAAACCAAGATGGCAGAGGCCTCCACTAGTTTAGCTGCCTACTTCTAGGTAAGATGCACACTCTTTTGCCACTGCATACCATTATTGGTATATGTAATTCCCATCTATTGAGTCAGAATTTAAGGGCATGTTCAGGCCCATGATGAATAAAATGGTAGAAAGTTTATAATAATCAGTTAGGCTCCACTATGAGCCTAATTGCTCATATGAGCCTAATTAGCCCAATTGCCAATTGCTGAAGAGCTAGTTTTAAATCACAAAGGTCTGTATTAATATCATGGTATCCAAGGAAGAGATTAGGTTATAGAGTACTTAGCTTAAGTTATATAGTGAGTGGCTTGGGGATTTCAGAAATGTTGAGAACCTATTGCCTGCTGTAGCCACAGATACCCAGAATTACTCTGAATTACCCTTAATTACTGTTCTTGCAAAATTTTGAACTGATTTTAGCATGTCTGGAGTAAGGGATTTAACTCCTCTGTATAAATCATGTCCTAGGTAATATAATTTACTTTGACAAAATTGTTCCTTTTCTTTGGCAGACTTATGTCTTTTTTGACTAAAAGTAACAGTAGATAAATGGAATCAGTTTTAGTTAACCCTCCTCTTCAGAAAAAACAACAACAACAACAAGAAAGTCATCCATATCCACATGAGTAAAAGTAGAATCATGGGAAAATTTAAGGTTCTTGAGGACTTGTTAAGGACATGAATAGTACACTGTCTTAGTCAACCCTAGGATAATAATGACCAAGGCATATTGCTGATTTTCCCAGATAACACAAGAAAGTGTTAGCTATTTTGATCTAAAGGGACACTGAAGAAAATATGTAACCTCTGGGGGATTCCAATATAAGATTGTATGTGGGTTTGATACTGCTAGAGTTGACAGACAGACATGAGCAGGAAGGGAGAAAGAAGGAAGGCTGATAGAAAATTACCAGGGACCACCCCTTCTCTCTTACACCAACCCTTTTTGCTGTTTAGCACAGCCTGATAAGCACAAGACATGTGCTGCAGGGGATGGTCCTAACTTTGGAGCATGTGCACTTAAGGAAAACCTTATCTACCAGTAACCCCAAGGCTGTTGTAATATCATGATAATAGCATTTGCACTTCTATTTTGGCCCTCTGTGGGTTTCCTTTAGGTGCTTTTGGGAAGATGGTGGACACAAGCATGCACAAAATGTTGGAAGCAGAGAAAACCAGGGCAGATCCAGAGGGTGGTGTGATATTGACAAGATGGGAAGGAGACCAAATAGACCCCCATAAAAAACACAATGCAGGGGTGCCTGGGTGGTGCAGTCATTAAGCATATGACTCTTGGTTTTGGCTCAGGTCATGATCTAATGGATGGTGATTTCATGGGTTATGAGATCGAGCCCCACCCCAGGTTTGGCCCTGAGCATGGAGTCGGCTTAAGATTCTCTCCCCCTCACCCTCTGCCCCTCCCACTCATGCTCTCTTTCTCTCTATCTGTCTCTCTAATAAATAGATCTTTAAAAATAAGTACACAATGCAGAACCCAGTGGGCTGCTACCCACCCTCCGTTCAGCTCTCTCCTATATCTTTGGAGTGTATTTTCACTTTGCTAAATAAAATCTTTGCTGCTTTAACTCTCTATCCAGTCTCTCTACTGAACTGTTTCCTCGGAGAAGACAAGAACAGAGGAATTTTACAATTCCATACCCAGTATCAATACCATAGAGAAACTGGAAAACTGGAAATGATTATTCTAACTGTGGCTCTGGAACTGAACAAATCTATGTCCTGACTGGGAAAGTAAGAGTGTTACAAGGACTAGTACAAGGTATGGTGAGGCCTTTGTTGAACTTTTTGTCCTTTAGCTTTCAGTTTTAAGGAATATCACATAAATTTGAGTATGAGTTAGATAGGCTCAACCCTAATAATTCTCCCTACATAAGTAGAAGTTGTTTTTCACAAGAGATCTGACACTTCTGTGATCTTCAATTTGGGCTTGATTTAGACTAGTTTGGTAAACTAAAGCCTGTGGGTCAAATCCAGTAGGTTGCCTCTTTCTGTAAATAGTTTTATCGGAACACAGCCACACTCATTCATTTACATATTGTTTTTGGTTGCTTTCACACTACAAAGGTAGAATTAAATAGCTTTTAGAGACTTTATGGCCCACAAAATTAAAATGTTTTACTACCTGATCCTTCACAGAAAAAGTTTGCTGATATGTGCCTAGAGAAATGGAAGACTGTTAATTCAGGTTAATTAGTAACTCATTAAAGTACAGTCAAGTTTTAAATGTTTTGTACTCAAATATTTTCAAGTTAGAAATACAATGAAAAAGTAAAAAGTAATTCTGGCCTTTGTAATTACCAGGAAGTTTGTAGCTGAACCTCCCAGAGAGGAAGGAGGGATTTGAAGAAAACCTGTCATTCTTAGAGAACTGAATTTAAGAGTTCAGGCTTAAATTCAATTTAACTCTTAAATTCAAATTTAAGAGTTCAGCTCATCTATTCAGAAATACAAAGAATTTATTCTCCTTACAGAAAGACTGACACAGAAAATATGATTAAATAGGGTGGCAATTCTTCTACGTGTTGCTGGATGCATTGTTTTTGTGGCCCCAGAGTACTATGAACTGCTTTTAGTACTTTTGCAAAATATTTACTAAATCTCACAATTTAAAAGATCAGTATTATCTTAGGAAGCATGCATCACCTAGTGACTTACCGTTAATATGGTTTTGTTCTCTAATGACTTATGCAATTACCTAAAATTACATATATATTTTTAATGTAAAGATTTACTAGGCTTTGTTAGTCAAAGAGAGAGCAATCATTGTATACTCATAATTTCAAATTCCTCATGTTTAAAAAAGATTCAGTTTTCTCTCCACTAAGATGAATAACTAACAAACAGACAAGTTAAAAAATATCCATGTGTCTAAAAATTATTGAGGACTTTCCATGTGCTGGGGACTATCATAATACTGAACACAAAAATACTACGTTTATTAATTAAGCATCTGATCTAGTTGATGTAGGTTTTCCCTTTCACAGATAAATAAGCTGAGATTTGAGGAGATTACATAATGTAGCCAAAGTTAACCAGTAGATCTTGTAACCAGCTGATCTCACATTGAAACCCATACGAGTATACAACCCATGTAACCAGTAGATTTCACATAGAAAGCCATATAACTCAACTCTAAAATCTGGGCACTTAACCCTCAGTTCTACTGTCTCCCAAGTAAAACAAGGATAAGAGAATCTCATTTAGGCAAGGACATATTGAAATATTTAAAAAAGAATCCAGAGGTGCCCACAGACAGTTGTGAAAGAAAGAGGCTGATTTTATTGAGAAAATGGGAAGGATAGGAATGTAAAACAAGGTAACCAGTTCATGCATTTGTAACATAATTAGCAATCTTATCACAAACCCTTCTATTCTATTAGTAATATTGGATCAGTGAGAGACAGGGGGTGGAATCTTACTGTTTGAGGAATCACCAGCTGAAACATAAATCTACGCATTAAGGCCTATGCCAAATACGTAGTTCTAGACCAGTGACAGTCAAGGAGGTGGGACTGATTTAAGATTAATCCTTTCCATCACATGTCTTCTAACAAAGTGATGCAACAATATTGAAAAGCATTCCATCTCTAGGTTGTGTGTGTGTGTGTGTGTGTGTGTGTGTGTGTGTGTGTGTGTGTTTGTAGGACACAGGAAATGAAGGAAAGGACTATAAGAGATTTCCTATTTTCACTCATGCATCCTAGAAATAGGTGTCAAGAGTTCACACTCAACGGCATTAACAGAGGTTAAATATAAGATGTAAACCAGATTCTAATTATATCCTAAGATTCTATTTTAAAGATGCAATTAGAGTTTAGGGACTACACATACCTAGACCACCATGGTTATTTTTTGATAAATAAAGCAAATATAAAATTTCCAATAACAATACCATTTTTACCAAAAAGACATAGGGATTTGGTCTCATTGGCCTTCTGGTTAACTAGCAGGTCAACTTGTCAGTACCCTAAAGATCACTTTTTTCCTGAAATAAAAGTCTAAAGTTTAGAAAAAGTCTGGAGGACAGAATAAAATCAATTCTATTCTTCCTTGGCTCCAGTCTGTCTCCCAAAAGCAAAGAAAAAATGGTATCCAAACACAAATGATGCTCCCAAACTAAAAGGCATGCACTTTTGCATGTATTGTTATAGGCAGTTATTGTTTTGTGCTTCATTCTTTTCAACAAAAAATCTTGACCCCAAAATAATTGCAACCCTAGCCAGAACACTTTTGGAGTATTGAATTTGTGTCTGGATAGCTTGATATTAGAAGGATGTGGATTAGAGTTTTGTGCCAAAGCATACCAGACAAGGACAGTGAGGTGACAAGAAGTCAGATCTAATGTAGAAGAGAAAACAGATGTGGAGGAGAAAAAAAAAAATAGAATGGGAATTGTTTTCAATTGTTGAAGATTTGTCACAAAAAAAGAAGAGATAATCTTGTCTATTATGCTAGAAGATGGAGTTTTAAAAGATGAATATTGCATAGCAAAACATTTTAAAATTACAAGGAAAATTTTTAAACTTCAATATGCTAGGAGTTAGTAAATGCCTTTTCATCAAACACATTTATAGAATTCTAAGTTGTGTAATAACTTGTCTTGAGCTCTTGGGTTTGGTATTTATAGTCCAGGAGTTTATTATTCCTTCCAAGTTTAAATATCTCAGTAGATTAGGCTAACATACTGTCCCTATGAACATAGAGTTACTAAGAACATGACATGATAACTTGGAAAAAAATTTGATCTTTCTTTTGAAAGACTGGGTAGTCGTTCTGTTCTAATACATAAAGCAGTATAAGACATTAAGAAGAGAAATTTTGTAGTCAAACTCATCAGTGATTAAATAACTCAAATATAAGCTGGGTGATTTTTAAAACATTACAGAATTTTCCTGAACCCATGTTGCCTACCATATAAATAGGAATAACACCCTTACAGCATTTGGAGAGAATTAAAAAAAAAATGGTGAATCAAAATCATGACATAGAATAAAAACACAGTAAATGCAGATGTTGTTATTACTTGACCATATGAATTTTATATGCCTGCTGTTAGTTCCTATACTGCTGATTCAGTAGCTAGGACACTGAGGAGACAGAGTCACTGATATTCTGCCATATATAAACATAAAAATGAGTCCACAGTCTCATCGTTTTCTCAAAACATAAAAAGTTATAGGGTTAAAAAAAAAGTTACAGGGTTCATATCCATAATAATCTCATGGCAAGCATATCTGAACAAACTGGAGTAGTCTGACCTGAATATATCTATTTTTAAAAAGATTTTATTTATTTATTTGACACAGAGATAGAGAGCACAAGCAGGGCAAGCAGCCAGCAGAGGGAGAGGGAGAAGCAGGCTCCCCATTGAGTGGAGAGCCAGACTTGGGGCTCGATCCCAAGACCCTGGGATCATGACCTGAGCCAAAGGCAGATGCTTAACTGACTGAGCTACCCAGGCACCCCTGAATAAATATACCTATTTTTATAAGACATATCTCAAACTCTACTTCAGTCTTTCACACATTATTTCACATAGTCTACATTTTATAGATATTGCTTAGAGACCATTATCTATACTTGATAATCAGTACATAAAATAAATTAGTTAAGGCATTGCACTTAAAACACAGTGGACATTCCTTTTACTAAGGTGAGTTATAAGTCCCAATATGATTTGCTTCAGTTTTACCCTTCTTAAATTCTCAGTGAAGTTTTCCAAATGTGACACCAATTTTTAATTAATTAATTTTATTTTTTTACTTTTTAAAGAAATGTCAAATCACATATCCTAATTTTTAACTGTAACAAATATAGGTGTGGAAGCACATAGGTGGTGGTATGAAATGTGTCTCAAAAGAAGAGAAGTGCATGTATAATTACTAAGGAAATATAAAGCAATAGAATTTCACAAGAATGATCTTTATATCAGGAATTATTTAGGGTAGTGTGGTCTTCATAAAACCTGTATGAGAAACATCGTAGGTGGTTGTTAAATAGATTTTTATGGCCAACTCTTGCCCCCAAATCAGAATATCTTTTATATTTGTAGGAATTTATAGTTAAAAGGAGAAATTGGAGAAGTTCTTATATGCTAATTCTGGAGTATTAATATTTAATGTTAAGCAAGAAAAAAAGAAGTTCTCAGCCTAACTTCAATTTCTTAGTCTCATTCAAACAGAGGATGAATTTAGAGTCCTCACTACAGGCACCTATTTCAACAGATTTTATTATGGTTATTGTAATTTTTAATTATAAATTTCTATCTCATTCCTCTTTACATCTTCTGTTTCTTCATAGACACTATCTTCCTGATTATTTCAAGTGTATTCATAATTACTTGTTGGAGTATTTAAAGTCTTTGTCAAATAATTTCAATATCTGTACCATCTCAATGTTGGGCATCTGTTCATTGTGTTTTCCTATGTGAATTGAGATTTTCCTGGATCTTCATATGTTGAATTTTTTAAGATTTATTTATTTATTTGAGAGAGAAACTCCAGCAGAATCCCTGCTGAGCTCAGAGCCTGCCCTGGGGCTCAATCAGACCTTGAGATCATGACCTGAGCCAAAACCAAGAGTCCAATGCTTAAATGCCTGTGCCACCCAGGGCCCCTATATGATGAATATTTTGAATTGTGTCTTAGAAGTTTTCAATATCGTATTATGAGGATTAAGAATGTTGACCTTCAAAGCCTGTGAAGAATGTTGATGTTTTTATATTTAGCAGATACTCAGCCTAGCTATATTCAGGCACTAAGTTACAGTGGCCTTTTGTGGGCTATAGTTCCAATGAGTTCAGATTTCAAGGCCATTGCAATACTATTTGGATTTTATAATGATTTTACAATAGCTTTTAAAATATTAAAGATACAAACAACAAGTACAGGCTTGCATTACCAGATACTTGAATATATATATTATAAGGTCACTTGCAATCAAGTCACAGTGCATAAATTGTTAACAACCTTGAAAAACAATAACTAGTATATAGGACCCTTTAGAGCAGGGTTTAACAATTTTATTTCTGTAAAGGGTCAGATAATAAATATTTTAGTCTTTGTGGGCCAAGAATCAAAAGCGAGGATATTATATAGAGACATATGACATGAGAAAGAGCAACTATCCAGAAATTTTCTTGATTCAATTTAAAATATAATAATACGGGGCACCTGGGTGGCTCAGTCATTAAGCGTCTGCCTTGGGCTCAGGTCATGGTCCCAAGGTCCTGGGATTGAGACCCGCATTGAGCTCCCTGCTCCGCGGGAAGCCTGCTTCTCCCTCTCCCACTCCCCCTGCTTGTGTTCCCTCTCTCACTGTGTTTCTCTTTGTCAAATAAATAAATAAAATCTTTAAAAAAATAAATAAAATATAATAATAATTGTTTTCAAAAATACAAATGTATTAAATATCAGAATGGAATTCTTTTTTAAAGGGAAACATTTTCTCTAATTGGGGTTCAAAGTCTGTGTTCCCTATCTTAAAAATTGATTTCACAGGCTCATCTACTGATGCTGATCTACAGACAGACTTGATATATCTTTGGAAAAAAAAATTTTTTTTTCACATAGAACGGTGATACATGTGGTACTCACAATGCTGTCATGTCATAACATTCTCATATACAGTTTGTAGTGCCATGGGCAGCAGTGTAGAGAAAACACCATACACAGCCTCTGTCTCAACTACTCAATTCTGCTGTTATAATGGAGAAGAAGCCTTACACAAAACTAAAATGATTAAGTGTGTCTGGATTCCAATAAAACTATATTTATGGATACTGACCTTTTAATTTAATGTAATTTTCATGTGTCCTAAACTATTATTCTTACTTTATTCTCCCATATTATAATATAGATGAACAGTTCATAATCTTTTAAACTACCAAAAATTGATGGGGAAGTGAAGAAGGATGGTGGATTTGGCCTGTAGGCAGGAGATTGCCAAGCTCTGCATTAGAGGAAATATTAAGTCAGACACTTGTTGAAAATCCAAGAGGGTCAGAAATGCCAGCAGGGGCTGAGTATCTGGTGCAAAGCTTATTAAACAGCCAGGTGTCAGTATGGTCCTGAAGGAAGCCACGCCTGCAGAATATAAGACGCTCAATGTATAAAAACACTGAATGAACCTCTAGCAATGAAGTAGAGGTTAACTGGACCCTACTAGAGGTGCAATCTAGCCTCAAATAAAACAGTTCTTAGAATAAATTGATCAATCTTTTTGATTGGAAAAATTTGTGATCAGTCAGTCCAATTATGCCTAATAGGAGAAAGTATAAACTCTTTGGAGGAAGATAATTTCATGAGTCTTCCATATATTTCATACACAACGTCTGTCATTAAGTAAAAATTATAGGTAGGCTAAACCATGGCATCATATTACTGAACATCAAGGGAAAATGACAATGGAAACAAATACACATGTGGTTCAGATATTGGAATTAGTTGGCAAGGACTTTAAGTGACTATGATAAATATATTCTAAAATACAGAAAGATAAAAATAAACTACAGAAAGAAAAAAGTTCAAAAGCAGCTGAAAAGCTGGAGATTTTCTATAGTGAATTGAAGTTGTATTAAGAACTGTATTAAGAATTGAGTTGTGTTAAAATTACTGAAAAATACAATACAGCAATAATAAGGCAAACAATGAGGAGTGATTTAAGTGTATTATGAATTAATGATTCAATGTAATTCAAATCAAAATCCCAGATTCAATTCTGTATGTATGAAAATGACAAGATGATGTCAAAATTCATGTGAAAATGCAAAATGTAAATAAGAGCCAAGGAAATATTGAAAAAGGAAAAAAATAGAGAGACTTATATTTCAAGTAGTATGTCTTATTTTAATGTCCTAATAATTAAATCATGTCATATTAGTACAAAGAAACAAGAAAAGTTCAGTTGAACAGAATAAAAACTTTAATATACAAATACAGACATATAAAGTCACTTGATTTATGACAGGATGAAACTGCAGTGTAGTAAGGAAAGGGACTCTTTAATAACATTAGATCACTTAGATAACATATGGAGAAGAAGAACCTTTATCTAATGTTATTTCACACACACACACATATACACACACACACATGCATATATTCTATGTATATAGAAATATATATACATAGAATATATGTGTGTGTATATATATATTCTATGTTATTGTTGATTAAAATGTAAAAAGTAAAGCAAGAGTCATGCCTTTCTTTTTTTCCCCTTAGGAGATAACAGGTTAGTATCTTTATGATCCCACTGATGCAAAGGTTTGTAGTTTAAGATACAGAAATTAATGACAATGAAGGGAAAGAAAAAAAAATGAAAACTGGACCACACTAAAATTAAGAACTTCTTTTCATTAAAAAGTCATACTACAGAATTATGAGAATGAATAGGCATAGAACTTCCTTAACAGCATTAATTAAAGCTAACAAACTCAGTGGTGAGAGACTGAAAGCTTCTTGCCCAAGATTAGGAATGACAGAAGGCTGCCTGTTTTTCACTATTGCCATTCAACATTATACTGGAAGTCCTAGCCATAGCAATTAGGCAAGAAAAAAATATAAAAGACATTTAAGGGTTCTAGAGGGGAAGGGGGTCGGGGGATGGGTTAGCCTGGTGATGGGTATTAAAGAGGGCACGTACTGAATGGAGTGCTGGGTGTTATATGCAAACAATGAATCATGGAACACTACATCAAAAACTAATGATGTATTGCATGGTGATTAACATAACATTATAAAATTTTTAAAAAAGACATTTAAATTGGAAAGGAAATAGGAGATTATCCCTATTTACAGATGACATGATTCAGTAAAAGGTCAACATATAAAAATTCAAAAAAGGGAAATTAATAGAATAACTCCAACTGTGATAGCATCCAAAAATATCTTGGAATAAATTTTACCATGGAGATGAAAGACTTGTGCACCGAAAACTACAAAGCATTACTGAAAGAAACTACTTAAAAGACACAAGGTGTTTTTCTGAGATGATGAAAAATTTTAAAACTAGACTTATGCCCTTTAAAATGGTTAACTGGTTAAATTGTATGTTATGTGAGTTTCACCTCAATTATAAGAAGAAAAAAATCAGGCTGGTGTCTACATAGGGAGTGGGGAGCCAGATAGTAGAAAGAGTAACTAGTAGTGTTTTGTGGATTCTGTTAGTGTTTCATTTCTTAATTTGGGCACTGGTTTTGAATGTGGTTTCACTGTGTGAAAACTGTTGGGCTGTATCTCTTTTAACTTGTACTTTTATATAAGCATTTTGTATTTCAATAAAATTAATAAAACTGTAACACAACTAAAACAGTTTTAAATGTGAATTTGTATTATTCGCAACTTCAATTTAAAAAGACAAATATGTTACCCAAGGACAATGACTACACAAAATTGTTTAAGTTCAAGAAAGAGAAAATAAGATAATTAATTGTACATAAGAATGAATACTTAAATGAAAGATTCATATGTCACATTTAGAGGGTAGGAGAATATGATATCATAAAAGGGTCAATTTATTCTATATGTACATATTAAATATAAATGTAATGAATACCATCAAAAGGTTTTTGTTAAATTTTATAAGACAATTTTAAAATTTCTATGAAAAACAGGGATTATAAACAATCAAGGGACTCTTGAATTAGAACAACGTGATAGGCAGAATCCTAATATGGCCCTCAAGCCTCCTCCCCTTGAAGTCCTATTCCCTGGAATTTTTAACTACAATTGTCTCACTATTTCTGTGTTTAGAATATGATATAATGTTATATAGCTCAGTTTCCTTAATGAAAGGAAAAGTAAAGTGCATGAATTCGAATTCTATATATTAACAAGAGGTATCTCACTATATAACATCTAATAAAAGTTAAGTTATAGAAGAATACAGGTAGTATGACATATTCCATTTAACAAAATTAAAACATGCATGATAATATTTATGGGAAAATGCATATATACTATAAGTGCAGAGAAAATCATAATAACTCTGAATATCAAATTAGACCAGTAGTTATTTGTATATGTGTGTGGAGGGTGATAAGTGATAAGGACGGTGACAGGAAAGATACATATGGTTTTCATTATATTAAGTAAATTTTTATTTCTAAAGATGAATTATTGAAATATAGATACTTTAGATTTTATAAAATGGTATGCTTTAATATTTTTATACTGTAATATTCCATTATTTTAAGAGAATAACTTACATTGCTTTTATCCTTTATAGGTTTTGAAAAACTTTACAATTTGTTACCTTACTTAACCATCAAAATTTTTATGCTTTTGGTTAGTCAGGGATTTTTACTACCAAGTTTTTAGATAGAGAAAACACAGTTTAGAAAATGGCAGTATCCAGCAAAGTTTTCAGATATCACATTTAGCATACAATTCAATATGCTGAGCTACTTCTTTTATTTTTTATTTTTTTTATTTTTTTTATTTTTAAAGATTTTATTTATTTGACAGAGAGAGACACAGCGAGAGAGGGAACACAAGCAGGGGGAGTGGGAGAGGGAGAAGCAGGCTTCCCGCTGAGCAGGGAGCCCGATGCGGGGCTCAATCCCAGGACCCTGGGATCATGACCTGAGCTGAGGGCAGATGCTTAACGACTGAGCCACCCAGGCGCCCCGAGCTACTTCTTTTAAAGGAAAGGAAATAAATGTTTACTGAATATCTGCAAAGTGCCAGGACACTGACATATCTCAATAAATCCAGTGAAGTAGGTATCCTTATGTCATTATAAAAATAAGGAGCCTGAGATTTAGAGAGATTGTCACTTGTCCAAGAATTCTCCCCTAGAGGCAAAGCTATATTTGATCCCTAGGATTTTTGTATGACCACAACAGCCGTGTTTGTTTTATATTTTACTGACTCCCCAAGCACCTGGCTTCTCAGTTAGTAAGGATTTAGGCACTAATTGAAGAGTATATATCATAAAATTAAAAGATCCAATAATTTGCTTTCCTGCAAATAATTTCTAAATTCATATGAGCTGCTTTCAAAATTGTTCTCTGTGTGAAAACAAAATCATCTAAAATCATAAAATATCTTAATACTTTTCTATCTTCAAAATTAATACTCTAGAGTTTTTAGGGAGCTTTTCCCCCTCTCAATTTTGCTTTGAAGTGGGCAACACGTAATGTTGAAAATTTCCACATCGAAAGTTATTTCCTCACAGATCATAAATCCACAGTACTGGAAAGTAATTCCATTTTCTTACTTATGCAACACCACACTCCATGCTGAGTGCTGGCTACTCTTTTGATTCCATAATGCTGCATATTGAATCCTAAGTTTAGTTTCCTTGAAAGTTAGACCTTTCATGTCTGATTTAGTAATTGATCCAAGTACTATAAAAAGAATGTTTTTAAGCATTTGCATATTGGTTAAATTAAGGGTGCCAAACACCTCCTGTCTATGACCTTCATTCTTCCTCACTGAGGAGCCCTCCCCTTGCTTTATAGAAGAGGTAGAGAGAACTACCAAAGTCATTATCTTCACTTCAGCTATTCAACCTTGAGTCTTAATCCTTATAAGCCTACCATTCACAAGCTTCCTGGACATTTTAAAAATCTTTTGAACTTAGGAATTGAAGTTCTAACATCATAACATCCTTGCAAAACTGGAAAAAGAAACAGAAAAGACCTCCCTCGAATTATTACCTACTCTTCTAGATATTCTCAGATTGTAGTGAGAAGAAAAATAAATTTGAATAGTTACCAAGGTTTCAAATTGGTGGTATTTTTCACAAGATGTTCTTTTATTCCTAGCATATTATCTATTTTATTTTTTTCATCTTCATGGAGTATCTATTTAAGCTATAAGATTGAGCATGCCATTAATCAACACTGATTTCTGATTTCAAGCTGAATTATTATTTCTTAACGTTTTGAAATCTATTTTTAAAAAGCAATAACAATGTATGTTGAGCAATGGTGTAATAATATTAAATCATGATCTATTTTTTATCATTTCTTTATGCAAATAAGGGGAAAAACCTGAAAATATTGTTTTCTCTAAATCGTGTTAAGTCAAGGAGGTTTATTTACTTGTAAGTATTTAACAACATCCCTGCAATTATATACTAAGAGAATGAACTATATAATTTATTTAATTTAATCTCTCTGGAGTTATCTTAACATTATATGAAAGGTAAAATTTCAGGTCCCAGTAGTGTACTTTTACCACTGTTCCTCCACATAGAAAAGTTGAACACATATCTTAATACACTTTTACATATCCCCTGCTATATAGACTTGTCTACGAAGGCATAATAAAGTTTTGTGAATACTTCAGCATTTTAAGTACAATAATTTTACATATAAACTACTGAGGATGAATAATTACTTGCTTAGTAATGAGTTCCTGACAGAAATAGGCTGCTTCAATGTTTGGATTTTCTGAATACAGACAATAGTGACACCAAAGACCCAGGAGTAGGTACAATTTATTATTCTATTTTGCGAGTAGTTTCAGAGCCCCTGTCAGTCAGGATTTTAAAGATATAGCTTAGAAAATGAAGAGACATCATTAAATATTTAAAAAATATTTAGAGACCCTAAATGCAGCCAAATTATTTTGGGATTTTGAATAATATTATTTAAAAAAATAAAGTCTGGGCATTTAAAATTAATAATAGAAATAATTATAAATTATTGCATTTAGAATTAACCTTACATAAGATCTTGTTCATGTCATTCAATCTAGGATACATTTTCAGGGAGCCATTTCCTTTTTATGATTTTATGATAATTTGTTAACTGTCATTTATTCTCATTTATTCTCAATCCCCTGGATGGCAACTCCATAATTTTTCAGTCTTGTTCCATTTTGAATTAATTTTCATGAGTGGTGCAAGATTGGGGTTCAATTTCATTCTTTTGCATATGGATACCCACCTTTCCTAATACCATTTTATTGAAGAAACTATCCTTTCCCCATTGTGTGTTCTTGGACCCTTGACAAAGATTAGTTGACGATATATACACACACACACACACACACACACACACACACACACACACACACACACACACACACACGGGTTTATTTCTGGGCTCTCTATTCAGTTCCATTGGTTCATATGCCTGTTTTATGACTTTACCACACTGTTTAATTATCATTGTGGTTTTTATTGGAATTTCCTTGATGACTAATGGTATTGAGGATCTTTTCCTGTGCTTATTTTCCAATTTACCCACCATGTGTTTTTAATGATAGAAACAGTTGTTCCACATCAGCCCCAGCAATTGGAATTATCAGTGTTTAATTTAACTACTCTAGTGGGTATGTAGTGATATCTCATTGTGAATTTAATTTCCTTGATGACCAATGAGATTGACCAATATTTCATGCATTTATTGGCTTTCTGTAAAGCACTGTCTGTTCAAGCTTCTTCCTCATTTTTTAAAATTTAATTATCTTTTTTCTTATTGATATGAATGAGTTATTTTCATATCCTGGATGAAAGTCATCTTATGTGTTGAAAATATCTTACCCCAGTCTGTGGCTTGACAGTTCCTAAATCAAAGGTGTCTTTAGAAAAACCTTTTAATTTTTTTAACTTAGAACTTCGTATATCCTGTTTAAGAAGAATTGCCATATGTCAAGGGTTGCTTTTCTGTATTTTTTCTATAAGCTATAATGTTAAATACTTCACATCTACAATTTAAGATGAACTAGTTGTGGATGCTTTGAGAAGAGGTCAAGTTTCATTTCACTTTTCCTATGGCATAGCCAGTTGACTCAGGACCATATTTGGGAAGGACTAACTTTTTCTCTTATTCCACAGTGGAACTTTAGTCAAAATCAAGAATGGCTCTGTTTTCATCGTCTGTTTATCCCTTTACAAACACCCCACAGTTTACATTACCATAGCCAAAACTTCCAGAATGTAGTGGACAAAGACGGAAGGAGCTTGGTATTTCCAAATTAGCAGGTTCAATTCCATTTTTTCTGTTCTGAAAATATCCCAACTTGAGATTGACTGTACTACATACTTCTCTTTTTCTTTTATTTTCTTCTTTGTTCTATCATGTCCCTTTTTTATATCTCCTTTTCCTCCAAAGGAACCCAAGAACAACCTTTCTAAATCAGCAGCAAATGGTAAGCATTTACCTTTCAATTTATATTTTTAATATGTCTGTGTGTGGGGGGAGTCAGTGACATGATGGTAAAAAATAAAACTCTTATTCTTCCTACTGCCTGAGGAAGATTATAATGTTAAAAAAAATAAGAGACTAAAAACAGCATTCTGGGGATTCAGACAAATTGATTACTTACCTTCAAAACTATGGAACTTATATTCTAAGAGGAAAAACAGTAAATTGCTCAAAGCCATCTAATAATCTGATACCAGCAAAAACAAATAAGGTGACAAATGTATGGGGTAATGGCAATAAATAATCTAAATGTTGATATTTTATGACTAAGCTATATATTCTGATTACCTTCTGCCCATTTTTGAACTTATGATTACTTGACATTTCAATTGAAAACAATAATGGCAAAGGTAGGCATGCTATGACAAATTTAATGGTATTTGAATAATCCAACATTCATAAGGGTGAACTGTAGAGTTTTTACTGTATCAATATAGATCTAAGACTTAAAACTCTCAATTTAGGATCATCCTGTAGTCCTGAATTTCAGCCACCTTTAGTGGCCATTTGTTTTCTTTATGCACAGCAATGAGTAATAAGATTGCACAGAAACATTGAAATTGCATAACATATTGCACTTTACAATTTTATTGATTTTATGTAGGATGGTAGAAAAGGGAGACACATATCATCATAGGAGAACATGCTTTTGTAACCCAAAAAACAACATTGCCTTTTGTGACTAGTTGAAATGTTGGGAGAGTACAATGTGCCTTAGGTTTATTATGAAGTAGCTGCAACCTTTTCGGTATTATCCCTACAGCAAAAACACTTTCAAAAGTATAAAAGAACACAAATGAATGGAGGCAATATTGGCTTTGGGTGTTATCACAGGTTAAATAATGCTAGAACCTCAATAATACTATTTGAATTTTAGCTACTGGGCTATGTTAATTGTGAATAATTTCAGAAAGATAAAATGTGCTACTAGCTCTTCTGTCCACAAATCACTATGCATATCACAGATGTCCATCATGATCAATGACCAGTTATATTACTTCTTTTGAAGTCTGTCCATGATTGGTTGCTGTGCTGTTACTCACGTCATGCACAGACAGCAAAAGTTGTAGTTGTACTACCCCCTTATCTCCTGTTATAAACCCACATGCCAGTTTACCAAAATTAATAATTAAAACAGGAATTTGACCAAAAAACAAAAAGTAATAAAGCTGGATATGAAATTTGTATGGAATTTAAATGGAGTTATAGAAGAAAGAGCAGATGATGGGAATGTTGGCATTGCTACAGTTTGAGAGACTCTCGTCTTCAACAAAGGAATTTAGTGAAGATGAACTTATCAACCTAAATGAGAAAAGTTGCTGCGACAAAAATGATGAAGCTGTCTCAAAGGTTGTGAAACCAGCAAAAAAAAAAAAAATAAAATAACACTAATGGAACTCTTGGAGATATTTCATGACATTTAAAGCTCAAAGGATAAAATTTTGAAAGCTGATCTGAACTTAGAAATTATCATGACAATTCTCCAATGCATATAAAGGATAGACTGTACTGTAAGATATAAAATGAAAAGACAAGCATTGTTCAAACTATTCTTGGTAAATTTTTACAAAGAAAAAAACATTTTAATTTTAAATGCTTCTAATGTTTTAAGTTACAGTAAACTATATATCAATTTTACTTTTTCACTTCTCTATAAATGTGTACAAATAAGAGTGTTTTAATGTTCTAATAATTTTTTAAAAAGATTTTATTTACTTGAGAAAGAGAGAGACAGAGCACAAGCAGGAGGAGGGGCAGAGGGAGAGGGAGAAGCAGACATGCGCTGAGCAGGGAACCAGATGTGGGGCTTGATCCTGGGACTCCAGGATCATGACCTGAGATGAAGGCAGACACTTAGCCAACTGAACCACCCAGGCACCCTGGTAATATATATTTTTTTAAATTCATGGACAATTGTGTTTTCCCATTGACTATTATGATCACTTTGCATAGCTTTAGTTTGAATTTTTATTGTTCTGTACTACTGTGCAAAGTAAGGATGATCTGTATCATCCTCAGGTGATTTATCTGTTGGTAGAATTTGTGTCCACAGTAAAATATGTAGTCAGAAATGGAAAATCTTTACATTCAACTAAGAAGGAATTGTTGAAGAAGACTAATGTACAATATCCCCCTTCTACTTCAGGCTGAATACCATACTTCCAGGCCTGAAAGTCTGGAAAGTTGTGTGTCCTTTTCCAAAGATTAGTTGCTCTGTGAAAAGAGAGTAGAAGGAATGGGGGATAAGTGATAAAATTATGTTCACAATTATGAACAAAATAGAGGTATGCTCCTGGGAACCATTAGTTAAGTCATTCACTCACTTAACAAGTATTTTCATGGAGTATATAGAAATTATTTAAATATGGGAGACATTACATATCCAGTAAGAAAGGTTTAGGCAGTGTCAAAATTTAAAGATACAGGAATAATCTGGGGAGCACATACCTTGAATAGGTGAGAGGAAATGGAATTCATGATACAGATGGGAGGTTTAGCATTAGTTAAGAGCAGAGGTGGTTCATGCGTAGTAATAAGGAGAGAAAAGGGAATAGAAGTAGCTATAGACAGAGCCGGTCTGTCCATTTGGAAGTTGGAAGTTAAGGTAGTTCTCTTTTTCTCTAGTGAAATAATAAGGATGGTCATTAGTGAAGATGAACAGAGTAGGGACTGCTTATAATTGAAGGAGTGAAAAGTTACGAAACAGCCATCACAGACTAGTAAATTAGATTGACTCTGAAAATATGGAAGAATTGTTGGGAAATTGCAAGGGGTCTTTTGAGGTCATAAACTGATCCAAATTTAATGAAGGCATATATTGTCACTTTGGGCTAAGATAATAGCCAAAAAAAATCAGTAACTATTAAAATAATGAATACACCTCTTAGAAATACTGTGAATACATTTAAAATTTACATTAAATACATTAAAATTTTAAAATTTTTTAAAAGTTTAGATTTCTGTAAATTTTGCCACATGTTTTTTAAAGTTTTTATTTAAATTCCAGTTAACATACAATGTAATATTAGTTTCAGGTGTAAAATATAGTGATTTAACACTTTCATAAAATACCCAGTGCTCATCACAAGTGCACTCTTTAATCCCTATCACCTATTTAACACATCCCCCAACTCACATCCCCTCTCCTCTGGTAACCATCAGTTTGGTCTCTATAGTTAAGACTCTTTTATGGTAGGCCTCTCTCTTTTCTTTCCCCTATGTCCCTTTGTTTTGTTTCTCAAATTCCACATATGAGTGAAATCATATGGTATTTGTCTTTCTCTGACTGACTTATTTCACTTAGCATAATACTCTCTAGCTTCATCAATGTCATTGCAAATAACAAGATTTCATTCCTTTTTCTGTACGAGTAATATTCTTTTGTGTGTGTGTCCGTGTGTGTGCTTGTGTGTGTGTGTGTGTGTATATATATATGTAGATATATATATATATATACTTCTTCTTTATCCATTCATCAGTTGATGGACATTTTAGCTCTTTCTATAATTTGTTTTTTGTTAGTAATAGGCTAAAATTAACAAGTCAGGAAGGGACAGATGTTGGTGAGGATGTGGAGAAAGGGGAACCCTCCTACACTGTTGGTGAGAATGTAAGCTAGTGCAGCCATTCTGGAAAACAGTATGGAAGTTCCTCAAAAAGTTGAAAATAGAGCTACCCTACAATCTAGAAATTGCACTATTGGGTATTTACCCCAAAGATACAAATATAGTGATCTGAAAGGGTACGTGCACCCCAATGTTTATAGCAACAATGTCCACAGTAGCCAAACTATGGAAAGAGCCAAGATGTTCATCAACAGATGAATGGATAAAGAAGATGTGGTATACACACACACACACACACACACACACACACACACACACAATGGAATATTATGCAGCCATCAAAAGGAATGAAATCTTGCCATTTGCAACGACATGGATGGAACTGGAGGGTATTATGGTGAGCAAAATAAGTCAATCAGAGAAAGACATGTATCATATGATCTCACTGATATGAGGAATTCTTAATCTCAGGAAACAAACTGAGGGCTGTTGGAGTGGTGGGGCGTGGGAGGGATGGGGTGGCTGGGTGATAGACATTGGGGAGGGTATGTGCTATGGTGAGCGCTGTGAATTGTGGAAGACTGTTGAATCACAGACCTGTACTTCTGAAACAAATAATACATTATATGTTCAAAAAAAAAAAAAAAGAAGATAGTGGGAAGGGAAAAATGAAGGGGGGGAAATTGGAGGGGGAGATGAACCATGAGAGACTATGGACTCTAAGAAAGAAACTGAGGGCTCAAGGGAGGGGCGTGGGGAGATGGGTTAGCCTGGTGATGGGTATTAAAGAGGGCATGTATTGAATGGGGTACTGGGTGTTATATGCAAACAATGAATCATGGAACACTACATCAAAAACTAATGATGTAATGTATGGTGATTAACATAATAAAATTAAAAAAAATGGTGCTATAAACATCAGGGTGGATGTATCCCTTTGAATTAGCATTTTTGTATTCTTTGGGTAAATACCTAGTAGTGCAATTGCTGGATCATATGGTAGTTCTATTTTTAAATTTTGAGCAACCTCTGTTTTCCAAAATGGCTGCATCAGCTTGCGTTTCCACCAAGTGTGCAAGAGGGTTCCTCTTTCTCCACATCCTTACCAACACGTATTTTTTCTTTTGTTGTTGATTTTAGCCATTCTGACAGGTGTGAAGTGATATCCCATTGTGGTTTGGTTTGTATTTCCTTGATGATCACTGGTGTTGAGCATCTCTTTATATGTCTGTTGGCCATCTGTATGTCTTCTTCGGAAAAATGTCTATTCATGGCTTCTGCCCATTTTAATTGGATTATTAATTTTTTGGGTGTTGATGTTATGAATATGTTTCATATGAGCAAGGGATGTGTACAGTTGATTTTCCTAGTATGTGATTGTAGAGTCACTAATAAAATGTTTTCATAGGTTCAGCATAATATGAACTAATATATTAAGACCAAAATATAACAAATTAGGGTAGTATTATACAAGTGTTATTTAATAACGATAATGATACTACTACACATTGTTTGATTTTATTGAGTGGTTTCATACTTAGTCATACTGGGATTTGTGTTTTACACAGATTTTTAAATTCAGTATTAATAACAATCATACATTGTAGTCATTCTTGTCCACATTTTATAAATGAAGAAAATAAGGCCTAGTTAACTAATTTGAGCAAGATAACCTAGTTAATAAATAATAAGACAATGTTTTATTCAGACTATCTGAATTTTAAGCTTTACTATTTTCCTTACTAGCTCCAAGTAAATGTCATGTTGCTTACTTATCCTGGTAATTCTGAGATGGTCTGGTAACATCTCCTTATATAGGATAACAATAAAAAAGCATGATTTCCTAATCAAAGAGATGATAAATACTCATTTTAGAAGCATTAAAATACAAAAATATAGAAATGAGAAAAATCATCCATATTAGCCAATCTAACCTTGAACACTGTTAAAATTTTGAGGAACAATCCTCAGATATTTGTCCCTGGTGGTATTTGTAATATTTATATATGTGACCACTGATCATATTTGTCTGTAGAGTTGCATTAGTTTGATAGGGCTGCCATACCAAAGTACCACAAACTGAATAGCTTAAAGAATAGATATTTATCATGTTGCAGTTCTGGAGGATAAGTCTGAGATTAAGGTGTTAGCAGGGCCATGCTCCCTCTGAAGGTACTAGGGAAAGATATGTTCAGATCTCCTAGCCTCTGGTAGTCTTTTGGTTTATTATTACATCATAACTCCAATATTCTCATGGCATTTGTGTGTGCATGTCTATGTGTGTGTATGTGTGCCCAAATTTCCCTCTTTAAAAGGGCACTGGTCATATTACATCAGGGGCCCAACCTACTCCAGTATGACTTCATCCTAACTAATTGCAATGACCCTATTTCCAAATAAGGCCACAGTCCACATTTAGTCTTTCTGGAATTAATTTCAATATTTTTTCTCTTCGTGACTATTTTTTGTTTCTTAAGCCAGTTATGGATTTCATACTATGTATGTCATAAATATATATATATTATATATATATATGTAGTGTATATATGCAATTGTAACATATAAAGAAGAGTTTTGTGTGTATATGCATATTCATGTGCATATGACATATATGTGCATGTCATTTTTAAGAATTTGAGATAGGAGGAAAATAAACCATGTGTGCTCCCATTGTCTTATTGTTCTTATTGATCTCTCTTATCAGTATTCTGAAATCCCTCACATATGCCTCATTATATCTATTTAACAAATAAGATAACAGGTAAACAAAATGAAATCATTCATGTAGTTATACACCAATGCTAACTACAGAATACAGAAATTCATAACTTTCAAATGGTTCTTAAATATTCAGAGTTTATCAAAATGATTGACAAACAGAAGACATTTGCAGGTGGTTTTTGAAACATATTCAATCACTTAATCAAGTAATTCTAAATTGGTTCACTATAGTTTAATAAGCATTGGATTGATCTCTACAGTGGAAATCTTAATTTCTTATAGTGAAGGGTCATGGCTTAATTCTCAAACACAGACTACTTTAATCCTACCTAATGTGCATCCAGCAAATCTCAATGTCGATATGGGACAGTTCCATTGACATTAACTGATCAATTAAAGCATTTGAGCAAACAATAGCTTACTCCAAATATGCTTTAAAACAATTAGGCACATTTTGCATCTTATAAACTGTAATTTCCTTGTTAAATTATGAATATTGCATATAGTAAGCTTATTTTAATAAACATAAAAACAGTGTTAAGGTGTTACTCCTATATAATTATTCAATATTAGATTCAGAATATTTTAGCTTTTGCTTGATCCAAATATTTAAGGCTGTTTAGAAAAAGGGCAAGACATCAATTAGCAGAAGGCTACATAGTCTGTAAATTATTTTTAGCTACTGGGAGCTCCAACCTCCATAAAGAAAGCCGATTCAATGTAAATGGAGCCATTCCTAAGAAAGGCCTAGGGAATGTAAGAGAAAAAAAACATAGAAAGAAAGAACAAGAATTGCCAAATTAGAGGCTTAATCACTTGAGTAGGCAACTAATCCCTCATTGGACCAGAAATACCATGGGGTGGGACAAAGCTCAGGTAGAAATAGTTTTCTGCAATCTTTTTACTTTCTCCTTAGATGAAAGACAAACAAAGTAAAAGCTTAATAGGAATTCATCTAAGATACTTTATCATCTTCCATGCTGCATTTAATAGAAAATGCTGTCTGTAAAAGCTCTAGGCTGTATCATTAGGGTATACATCTATGTCAAGCCTTGATGCCCAAAGGAAACAACTGAGGCAAATTCAGAGGCTTTTTAGCAAACGCAGCTAACCGAGAAAAATGCCATGGATCTGAGTCCAAAGAGATGATGCCAGAAATCATCTTAACCAGTTTAAATTTTATATATGATTTTCGAAGGAGTGCGCAGTGCCTGTTTTCAGACCACAGAGGAAAGAGACTGATTAAAATGGTAAAAAGATTGGCAATAATTATGTCCATTATAGTAACAGATTCGAAACAATGATATCAGTTCATGCTTAATATTTCTTCTGTCTTGCTTTGAAAAGATAACTTGCTGTCTGCTTTCTCAAGGTAGTTGTTTTCTATCTGTGCTCCTTTAAGCACTGTTGGGCTACCTACACAAGTAAGAATGCTAATGTGGTATCAGTCCCCCCCTCCCAATCCACCCCTATTCTACAAGAATTACTTTAAGTTTTTAGTTCTACCTATCAAGTGTTTAATCACTTCAGCTGAAGATACAGAGTTGAGGCTTAAAGAAGTTTGGAAGTTAGCTAGTATATACTCTTATTAATAACTATGATTTATTGAGCAAACACTATGTTTTTGGCCATGGGTTAAGTATTTTCTATGCATTATATATTTTAGTCTTTCGAGTAAAATAGCTTTCAAATTGGGTACATAAAGAAAAGAGGAAACTGTGGAAAGTGGAGATATTGAAATTAGGGAAGGAAAATCAAAAATATAATCACAAAACATATACATTGTTTTTCTCAATATTTAACATATAACAACTTTTGCAAATTAAAAGTTATTTCCTACAATAACATGATAAAAGCTAGATTCTCAACATACAAGTATGTTTACTCTTAACTTATAAAATAACATATACTACATTATATACAGAATTATACAGGTATAGGAGTGCATGGGTGGCTCAATTGGTTGAGGGTCTGACTCTTGGTTTTGCCTCAGGTCATGATCCCAGGATTGTGAGATTGAGCCCCAGTCAGGCTCCATGCTCAGCATGGAGTCTGCTTGAGATTCTTTCTCTCCCTCTTCCTCTGCCCCTCCCCCTGTTCACGCTCTCTCACTCTTTCTCTAAAATAAATATTTTTTAAAAAAGAATATATATGTCTATACATATATAGATTTATAATAGGTCTCTGTTCTTTCCTTGAGACAAAATAAATTTTATGTATTTAATACTTTTCTATTTTCACCATAGGATTTAAATCCTAAATTTATCTCAAATTTAGCAAAATAAAAATTATCTGTTTAAAAAGATACAAAATCAGTCTAAAAGTTATTTATTAGCTGGAATCCCACCACTGAATGCTTCATTTCCCATTTTTCCCCTTTTCTTTTTATTTAACTTGTTTTGTTTTCTACTTCAGTTGTTTATATTAATTTTAGCATCATTCTTACTTAAGATATTTTATATTTCTGTAGTTCATCAACAATGCACAAATTCTGGAGGATACCAATAAAATATTTCAGAAGAAAAGGGCACACTACTATGACATGCATCTGAGCACATGATTCAGCTCTTAGATTTCAGCTTGAATATAAAATTATGCTCAATTTATTTTTTCCTACATAACCTGAAAAAGTAATTTTCCATTGCTAATGGTTGTGCATAGCCATGCATCAGTGATTGCCTCTTTATCCTAGAGTAAAGGTCGGCTCTCACTTCTCTTATTTTTTATGGCACAATACTCATAACTAACACCTTAAACTTAGAATTCTGGAATCATTTTTCATATTGTTGTCAGAATAGGTCTCCTTTCTTTTGTGCCCAGATCTCCAATTTATTCTAAAATAAGCTTGTCCCACCAATTATATGGGTTATATCATGGAAATAACACTTATAGAGAACTATACATTATGTGGTTGATAATTTCATCAGCTAGCATAGTTTTTGAACTGTTCTAAAGAAATTTTTATTACTTATTCTAAATCCATTTGTAGTCAAATACATTAAAGAACAATCAAAAACTGGAATGGGGATCATAAGTTTTCCTAAAATTATACAAAGAAGTAGGAAATCAGAAAAGCACCTTTGTTGGTTTCCATGTAAGCTAAAAATCTAGGTGGCACTAATTCATTTATCCTATAATGAAACTGCGAAGTGATGGGATTTACAGATAGATACTTAAGCAAAGACTACAGATAATTTGACATATATATATATATATTTTAATTTCTCTGTGATAGTTTTGAACAGATCAAATTGAAGTCCCACATTTGTAAAGGGTCTCATTTACTCAAATTCCTGGGAGTCTATCCAGTGATGATAGAACTCACAGGTGCATTCATTTGGGTTTAAGAATTGCCTTTTAGAGCCCCCTGTTAAGTTTTAATCAACTCCTGGAGAGTTATTATTAGATCATACTTCAGAGCTCTGCGGGATGACATGCAGGAGACCCCAGATGATGGGCTACATCCAAACTACCCCACCAGCTGAGGATAGGGTATCCCAGGGGGATGAACAGAAAGGATGATTAGATGTCTAAGAAAATGTTTCTGTGGTCAGCGAATTCTTGGAATAAGTTGTTAAGGACAGGATGCTATATATCTTATTGCTTATCTAAGCTTAGGAACAAACCAAAGTTCAAGGCTCTGTGGGGAGGAAATAAGCCTGACTAATATCTGGTAAGGTAAGTAAGTGGGTAAGTAATGGGCAATTGTATGTACTTGGTCAAGTAGTTAGGAAGACGAAATGAGGTATTTTGCTACATAACACTGTTTGGCTATTGTTAACTGATACTTATGGATATCATGGGAGTATAGAACTATCATTGACTCATTTTTAAAAAGTAAAAACTTTAAAATAGGATCAAAACTCTATAATATTTTTAATTTATGTCTTTTCTGATATTGGTGTGCACAGAATCAAAGTTCCTCTTTTTTTTCCTTATGGCACAACTTATGAGATTCAGTTGAGCTAACTATAGGATTGGATTTGATAATTTTTTTCCTTTAGGTTATAGTTGAGATAACTATAATCCAAAGGAAAAAAGGTATCAAAATTATTTTAAGTACTTGGTTTAACTGTAGCACAAACTCTGCTTAAGAATGAATTCTACTAGTCTTTTGAAAGCTGAGCTTTTATTTAGTCCATGACAATACCATCCCTTGCTAATGCAACATCTGAGACATGATTTTAAGTGTGTCCTCTTCAAAACATGTTTTTCTTAACTTTCAGTTATAAACTCTCCATATTTAAAATGAAGCTATTACAACAATTTCCTAATTTGGAGGAAAGTTTGACATTTCCTCTTTTGTACAAATGCTATCCTTCTATACATGTATTTTGTGTCCCTGGTACCTTAAAGAGAAAGCAATTATTGTCTTCTAAATAGAATATCTTCTGACTACTGTGTTTATGTAATTATAGCCTTCTAAATGAAACCTAACAGATGATAGAAGACATCATTTACTTGAAATTTCAAGAACAATATTGAAGGAGAACACAAATATGTATGCCAAATATAGAAGAAATGTAGTAGTAAAAAAATAAAACAACTTGAAAAATTTTATAAAACCACAAAATATGGTTCTAAAATAACACATAAGCATAATAGGGCACATCCAATATTTTGGCAAAAAAGAGTTCATCTCAAAATGAGTGCCATCATTTCAGCACTACTACTGTTCAAAATATATTCACTATGAACTGATGAGATTATCGAGATTTTATGAATTATGAGATTTATGAATAAGCTTATGAACTCTCCTGGTATCAGAACAAGTCCCTACGGTGTGAAGAGACACCTATGAGAAGTTATATCTAAAGAAGTGTTAAGATGGGATTGTAGAATGTTGAAACTCCAGCTGCTATGGTAGAGGAGCTCATTTAACTTGCTACTTGTAAAGTTTCATGGATTCCATGGTTCTATCATACACAAGACCAATTTTTAGCAAAAGGCATTCTAGAAGTCACCATTTTATCCAAAATTAGTGAAGGAAAAAATAATTCGCATATTATTGTAGAATCATCAGGAAAACATCAAGGAGGAAAAACTAAAAAAGACACACCATACAAGATTCTGCTAATAGGAAAAGACATCACTAAAGTAGATAATTTGTGGAAAACAATTTGTTTTGCATTGGGAGAAGGCAAATATTCCCTGGAGATATTTTGATGAGGACACTGTTACTTAAAATCTAATTTTTGGGCTATTACAGATTGATACCACAAGTATCTCCTTTTAGTAGTAGTTTGTTCTCTTAAAATTTTAAACAATTCTCTGGTTAATTTAGTCAGGCATAGAAGACTGAAATCACAAATGGAGTGAAAAATAGGAAAGGAAATGTAACACTATTATATAAAAATACAAAATCATTACAGATCACAAAATTAATATGGTTATTCTTGTAAATTTATATTAAAGGTAAGGTTGAGATGCCAAGATGTTTAATACTATGCTACTAAATAATTCTAAAGCATCTAAACAACTTAATATCCAACCTAGCTGATTGGTTAAGTAAAATATCTCTGGCATAGTTTACAACTTTTAAATTCTTCTCATAGACATTGAGAGGTATAATTAAAACCAATTACTATGATATCTGTAATTTACTTTTAAATAAACAGTGTCATATTAGATATGTCTTATTTTAGGTTACTTTATGGGGCACTTATACTAATTATTAATATGGATTTTACTAATCCATATTAATAATTAATGCATATTCCAAGAATGGTCATTTAGCATTAATTTGGAAAAGCAATACTCCAGAAGTGCTCATTACAAATTGATTCAGGATCCTTCACCTTCCAAAAATATACAATTACACTTACAATAGAAACTGTGTCACTTTGGTGAAAGTTAGACACAAAATGTATATTAGAAACACGTTCTCACTATTGAAATCACTTATATTTAAGATATATGCCATGGTTAAAATCTTTAAGATATACTCCTTTTTCTTGATAAACAGGGTGTAAAACTGGTGAGTCTTCCACTATCCCCTTTTTAGAATGTGCCTGAGGCATGATATCACGTCTAGATAAAATTTCAAAAGATTTGTTTTTCCCGATGTGGAACATAAAGTTGATTGAATGCTTTATATCAGTGGTTCTTAACCTTGGGTAATTTTGCCTCCCAGGAGATATTTGGCAATAACAGGAGATTTGGGGTTGTCAAGCTTGGAGGCAAGGAGAAGGCAAGTATTACTGGCATCTAGTAGTAGAGGTCAAGGATGCTGCTAAACACCCTACAATGCCCAGTTCAGCTCTCCACAATGAATAATTATCTATTATAACTTTATATTAAAAGGTATTACCAGAGTACATACAAGGACAATGATTTGGAACTTATTTTCTGCCTTTAACCATGGATTTGTCTTTCTTCAAGAGTGCTAATAAATACTTTTCAGTACCATTTTACAACCAACAGAATGCCTATAATTAAATGATTCACAATAACTATTATTAGAATGTTTAGGAACTAGAATTCATATGAACATGTGCTCAGAAGACTAAGAAGTTCAAAGAATAATTGATCAGCCACACATCAGAAACAACCCATATATCCATTAATAGAAAACCCAAATAAATTATGATATATTCATGTAAAGAACACCATACAGCAATGAAAAGTAATGAACTTTTGCTATATGCACATGAATGGCAGAATCCTGTGGACAAAATATTTAACAAAACTAGATAAAAGAAGATATGATAATCTATCACTGCATAATATCCAACCTAGATGATTGGTTAAGTAAAATACTCCTGGTATAGTTTACAACTTTTAAATTCATCTCATAAACTTTGAAAGGTATAATTATGAGCAATTACTATGATATCTATAATTTCCTTTAAGTAAACATACATATATATACCTGTGCTTGTATATATACACAAACAGGTAATAGAAGTCAGTCAGACTGTCACTCTTTGGGGGTAATGACTGAGAAGAAACATAAAGGTAGATTCCACATGTTCATAATAATCTGTATCTTGATCTCAAATGTAGTTATGAAAGTGCAGTCATTTTTCTACCTTTACGTGTTTTGAACTTCATATTGATGGTATGTACCAATGAAATATAGTGTGAAAACACACCTAATTTTTCTTAGTTGCAAAGCTGTCCTAAGAACTCAACTCCATTGACTTTGTTATGTTATAAAAGTTTTTTTGTTGATGTTTTATTTTTACAGTGTTTTATCACCTATATTCATGATGAACTCAATGATACTGTGTGGGAAAACACAGGTATCAATTACTGATTTAAAAAGTTGTCAGAAGAGTTATACTCTAAACACAAAAACAGTTTTAGAAATAAATCAACTAATTTGTTTTCTTTATATTTTTATTTTTTGTATGACAAGTGTATGTTAAATATTTACATTAATATAATAAATATTAAAAAGCAATACAATAAATAGGTATTAAATCATTGTTGGCAAATTTTTTTTCTTAATAGTACACACTGTATCTGTTCACTAGGCAGCTAGTTAGGTCAGTATGCCTCTAGATGCCAAATATGTAAAATGTCCTCATTGGCTATCTAGAAAAGATGGAATGCTAGATATGATAAAATTCTACTTTTAGGAAAGGGAGAGAGCTATGAATGCACCTTTCCTCTATGGCAGGTTAGCTTAAATAGAGTTGGAAAACTTGTACATGGATGAACTTATGTCCCAGTTTACTTAGAACAGCATTGGTTCACACTTATTGTCTTCATCTAATTATCAAAAGCACTCTTAAGTCTCAACAGTGGCTCAGCTTAGACAAAAATTATGTAGTCACCCTCTCAGGTATGACTTTGAACTAGATGTTCAGGGCATCTTTCTTTGAGTAAGCATAGGAATAACTAAATTCATTGTGAATAGGGAATAGTGCAATAAAATCTCTTCTGAGAAGGAGAAAGGAAAAGAAGACAAGAATTCTACAAGCAAAACTTTAACATATAGACAGAAACCTAAATGTATATATGAAAGATTGTAATCCTAAAAATATGATATGCATTATATCTAGATTTAAATGCATGTTACTGTGTTATACAATCTTTGGAAGAAAATAAAAACCTCCAGGTAAAGAATATCATGCTATATTTAATGGTAATTTACTACATTTAAAAGTTGAATCACAAACATTTTAATAAAATATTGTACTTCTATTTTATAGAGCAAGTTTTAAATTCTCTCGTTGTTATTACCTAAAAGGAAGTACTACTATAGTACTTCTAGACTACACTTTAATAGCATCCAGGCAAAAGGCATTCTTTTTTTTTAATGTATTCTTTTTTAATTCAAGAAGAATATTATGCTTAAATAGTATTACTGCATTTTACAGCCCAGCAGGTTCCTCTCTGAATAAAATATATTGGTCTCTATAGAGGAAAATCCTCAGAAGATACTCATAATTAGTCTTAGAAATATGCTATTACACACACACACACACACACACACACACACACACACACAAATCAACACTTCAGAAAAAAACAGAAAAGTTGAAAAAACACAAAAAGATTTGAACGTACTCAAGTATGTATATACATAGATTTCTAGCTCTGCATTGTGAAACCCTGGAGAAGAGGTATTGTATTTGTATTTTTCATATATATGTATTTATACAGTCATTGATTTTAATAAATGTAAGCATTTTTCCACAAATCATTTAAAAGAGACAGTTGTTACCTGACTGCAATGTGCTAGTAACTATTTCATAATATTGTGGTTAAGAGCATGGACTTTAAACCCAGATACTGGAATTGAAGTCAGGTTTTATAAGAGATGCCACCTCATGTGATAGTTATGAGTCTTGTTAATGCTTGTAAAATGCTTCAACAAATGCATGCAACATAGTAAGTGTTTATAAGTATTGTTATTATTATTGTTTTTGTTATTATTATTGGCATGAAAGACCTAGGTTTTTTTAATTTGTTTTTGTGGATAGTGGAGGCATTAGACAAAGAGATAAATCTATTAGGATGAATTAGAAGAATTTCAGAGCTATAAATATTTCTATGTAGAATTTAGCAATAAATGCAGTGACAGTTGCTCAGTAGATGCTACACTGCTAACAGTATAACTGACTTAAATCCATGAGTGTGTTTTTCTATTGTTTTCCACATCCAAGTAATTCTATTAACTTAAGTAAAACATTTCTTATTAGAACCTCAAGATTTGGAGTTTCATTGGCACTTTGATTTTTTTTAACCGCCTGCTAGTAAAAAGAGGTCCTTTTGCTCATTATTTTTATGACCACAGTTTGATGGAAATTTCTAAAGTAGTGGACATCGTGAATTACTCAATTCTTAATAGCATCAAGGAGGCCTGGAGATTTTGCCTACTAATATATCTTGTGACATACATTGAAGAAGAATTACCTTTAAAAGATAGTAGATATCCCTCCTCTTTTTAAGGGACAATTCTGAGTTGGCTCTCAGGTATAGAACTTACTAGTAAATAGCTCTTCTCAACAAATGGCAGCCCCTAATTTTTTACCTATTTCTAAATGTACACTCTCAAATCTTGTAACTTTCTGTCTTCTAATGGAACAAATATAAATATTATTTTTAATAGAGTGGCAAAACTTCCCACAAAGCTTTCTGAAGAAGAAGAAGAAAAAGAAGAAGGAGGAGGAGGAGAGGGAGAAGGAGATGGAGGAGATGAAGGAGGGGAAAGCAATTCATGAAGATGCTTTGCTTAGTATGAATCTTCAGCACCTAGGACAAGTCCTGGCACATATAAGTAAGCAATTGCCACTAGCTGTAATTTTCTTTCCTTTCTCCTTTAAACTTAGAAACTAATTTCATAGGACATTGTCTCACTATTCAGGGATGACAAACTTCTAATTTAGACTGGGTGATATTAGTCAACCTCATTTATTCATTTACTCAAATTGAAAAATACTTACTGAGCAACAATAGTGAACTTATTATGTACCATGCATAGTATTAGTCAGTGAAAATACAAGAAAAGAATTACTGGAGACTTGGTTACTACATTCATTGGCTTTTGAGTGTAGCATGGATGAGATCACCACGAGTCTTGATCATTAAAGTGGTTTCTACATCAAGTTCTCTAAGATCCAAGCAATATTACATTACTGCAAAGTTGAGGAGAGGAGAGAGAGGGAAAGTCTATTTACATTTTTTATATTTTTAGAAAACAATGATTTTGATTAGGGTCTCTTCTGTTTGTCCATAGTACATCAAAAAGTCAGAAGTCTAATTAAATATTATAAAAGTTATATAGTGTTTAAAACTTATTTCTTTAACTTCTGTCTTCTGGGACATTCATTTTGGTAACACATTTCTGTTTGTGATTCTATAGAATGTTATCTAGCCAAAACACTGATAACATTTGCTAACCTCAAACCCAAGGATGTTCTGTGAATTCTATTACTTGGGTTATTTAGCTTCAGTAAGTTTCATTTCAGTGCTTAAAATAATGCTGATCTCACCACTACAAAGTGCTTTCCATTCCCATAAGTACTTGTCCTGATAGAATTATACCACAGGGAGACTCATAATTGTTTGTCTCTTTCATGTAATTGCCATAAGAACTGCTGTGCCTGGAACAACGAGAGAATAGCTTCAGAACATGTTGGCCTCAATAGGTAAAGGGTCTGGATAGTTAGTTATTTAGATACTCTTCACCACTCTATATTTTCACTCAGGATTGAAAATATGGAGAGGCCAGTAGAAGATGGATAAAAATTGCTGGGCAAGCATTAGGGAAAAAAGTCTAGTTCAAGATATTAATATCAAGTAAGTGTGTATATTAGATAAACTTAGTAAATGACACTAAGAGATGGTACTATAAAATGACACAAGATGAAATCCACACAGGATTAGAAATGCTATAATCCTTAAAAACTAACCTAATGATATAAAATATAGGAAATACAAAAACAAAGCCTGCAGAAAAACAACAGAAATAAATAATTAACTTGCCTTGAAAAAACAAACTCCCTATCAAATCCTTATAAACATTTAAAATTGTTTGTTGTATACTATTCTGCAGAGAAAATCCCAATAAAATTTCAAAAAGTACCAAATAATATAGGTCATGTACTTTGACCAATACAAATAAATGTAGCAACAATAATGAAAGAGAAAGAAGAAACAAAAATACAAAAAAATAGAAAATCTATTAAAATAATGTTGGTGTCAACTATAGAAGATATAACCAAAATTACTAAATATCTAAAATGTTTTAATATAATGAATACATATCTAAACTTATGATTATTTAAATTTGTTTTTAGGGGAAAATAATCAGTTTTACTCTATTTTAGTGCTACATGAGAGAATAAAATTGAATTAATCATATATTTAGATGTAAAAGAAAAAAGCTGGTTAGGAAATGGAAAATGAGTAGAATAATAAATATATATAAGAAATAATCCCATTTAAAAAGAAGACAGGGAGAAGCCACACATGTACTGAAATAAGAATGAGAAAAGTCATAATAAATGCAGAGTAAATCAAAAGAGTCAGAGACTACTTTGGAAAACTCATGCAAATAATTTGAAGCATCAGATAAAATATAAAGTATAAATTTTAAAAAATATCACTGTGTGATGACAAACCTAAACAGTTAAATACCTTAAAAAATTGGTAAAAAGTCAAAGTCCTATCAATAAAACACATTTATAGAATGCCATACAATGCTAAGCTCTGACTAAAGAGATTTATAAAGCTTATGGAATTTGCTTCTGATAGAGTTTCTATAAGGAATTTACATGAATTTTTCAAGTTGCAATGAAGGAAATAATATACAATATAACTTTTTTTAAAGATTTTATTTATTTATTTGTGAGAGAGAGAATGAGAGACAGAGAGCATGAGAGGGAAGAGGGTCAGAGGGAGAGGCAGACACCCTGCTGAGCAGGGAGCCCGATGTGGGACTTGATCCCAGGACTCCAGGATCATGACCTGAGCCGAAGGCAGTCGCTTAACCAACTGAGCCACCCAGGCGCCCTACAATATAACTTTTAAGATGAGAAAAAAAGAAAACTTTCCCATTCATCTTATTAGCCAATCTAGCATTGATAACAAATCTGAGATAGAATAAAGCGTGAAAATTGCCAATTAATTAATTTAGCTGAAAAGTGCCAATACAAAAAACTGAAAGTATTAGCTCCTTAAATTTAGTGTACTAATATATCTGTATATTTAATTATATATGAGGTTTCTCTCTAGATTGCAGTCTTATCTCAAAACCTGACTGGGGAAGGATCTTATTGAAATTGAAAATCACTCAGTGTTGGCAGAGTTCAGTTCTTTTGGGGCTGATGGACTAAGTGTTCAGTTTCTTGCTGTTGTCAGTCAGAGGTAACATTCAGTTCCTTCCATACGGGCCTCTACATAGAGTATTGCATGTAACAATGTGTTTTATCAAAACCAACAAGAATGAGGGTCTTCCAACAAGATGAAAATTACAATCTTAAGAAGCATAATCATGAAAGTGACATTCCATCACTTACAAAACTTTCTACTGGTCAGAAGCAAGTGGTAGGTCCTACCCATGCTAAAAAAGAGGGAATTGGAGAAGAATATAAATATGAGAAGATGGAGATCATGGGAGGGACATCTTAATGCCTCCAATTAAATACTGGGTTAAAATACGAATATATGAATATCAATCCTCCACAAATTACAAATATTTTAGACTTAATCCCAATTAAAATAACCTTTTCTTTTTTTCCTGGAAATTGACAAAAATATACTAAATTTTGTCTGGAAATTAAGCATGTAAGAAGAATCAGGATATAATCAGGATAAAGAAAAATAGAGTAATGAAGGACCTGCTAGTTACTAAATCATTATTACTGATAAAAATTTTGTCACTAGAGAGAAAATAGAGAGTTTATAATCAATCCCAAATTTATTCTAGATTTTACTACCTAATTAAGATAACATTTAAATTAAATTCCAGTAACCAAAAGATTTATGTTGGAAATATGATAGACAAATGAACTGTTAGAAGAAAGTCTGGTTAAATAACTTTATAAATTTGAAGTATAGAAACACTTTTAAGCTGACCTAAAACAAGAAGACCTAAAGTAAAAGACTGAAAAAATAGATTCTATTAATTTTATAAAAACAAATATTTTTAAAAAATTTCATTAATGAAGCAAAATATTTAACAAACTAGGGGCAAATTTTGGTAAGGCAGATGATAAATGAAGTACTAATTTCTTTAAGTATCAAAAGTTTCGTTAAGAAAAACATGGAACGAACATAACAAGAGAGAAAAAAATTTAAAACGTCTCTTTGAAAGATTCTAAAACTCTAACCTAATTCAAGACATGCAAACTAACCAATCCCCCCAAAAAACAGCTGTATTTGAATAAGCCATTAAAATAAGCCGACATCCACTATATGCAAAGCAAAGCAAAGCAAAAGTAAAAACCTTACATTATTCAAAATATACAATTTACTATTCCTAACTTATAATTAGGTGATTTTTCCACTGTTCCATACTCATCTCTATGTAGGGTCCAGAAAGTGCCCAGGGAGCTATAAACAGATGTGAAAGCCTATGCTTGGAAGTCAGATGGAATCAATAAAAGGCAGGTTCAAGGAATCCTTAAACTTGTATAATCTCATAGGAAGAAGTCAACATGGTTGCTGAAAGGAAAAGCATGCCTCAAGTACTTGAACTGATATGGAATGATGTGTAAAACTTTACAGATGTTTAAAAAATATAAAAGGGTGTATTAAGGATATCATTTTACTTTTGGCAATTTAGATGATTTGGCATTTGAGGTCTTGCTGACACTGGAGGAACTACTTCTCCCAGGGTTAGCTAATTCTTAGAGTAGAAGACTGCCTGTGAGTGTGACTTTCAAATGCCAACCAACCAATCCAGAACCTACACCCCAACCACCTATTCTACAGGACTCTCACACTCAGGGTCACAATCCCTCTGCCCTAATCACCCCACTTATTCAAATTAGCCAATCCTCAATCTGCTTACTTTACCCTACCCATTCCTTTCTATGGAAACTGTAACAAAGGTTGTTGTCCAGATTTTCTCCTTGACCCCCACTGCCTAACTGACCTTAGTGTTTCCCCTGTGTGGCTTCCCATTGTGTGAGGTACCCCATTCTCTTGGAATCTGTGAGCATAGCTATTCTCTTCTCAATGGCAGTTGTCTTCTGCTGTGATGATCATGCCATACCTGAATAGCTATAAAACCTACATTATATATTTTTTCAACTTTTTATTTAAATTCCAGTTAGTTAACATACAGTATAATATTAGTTTCAGGTGTAGTGATTCATCACTTACATACAACACCCAGTGCTTATCACAACTATTTATTTTTGAGTATAGTTAACACACAATGTTAATTAGTTTCAGGTATACAACTTAGTGATTCAGCTTCTCTATACATTATGCTATGCTCACCACAAGTGTAACTACCATCTGTCACCACACAATGCTGTTAAAATCTACATTTTATTTGTTTTTTATTTTTTATTGAAATATGATGAACATACAGTATATTAGTTTCAGGTGTACAACATAAAGATTCAACAATTCCACACATTACTCCGTGCTCATAAGAGTACTCTTAATCCTCCTTATTTCACCCATCCCCCCCTTTACCTTCCCTCTGGCAACCACCATTTTGTTCTCTGTATTTAAGAGTCAAAATCTTACATTTTATTTTTATTTTATTTTATTTTTTTTAAATTTTTTTATTGTTATGTTAAGCACCATACATTACATCATTAGTTCTTGATGTAGTGTTCCATGATTCATTGTTTGTGCATAACACCCAGGGCTCCACGCAGAACGTGCCCTCCTTAATACCCATCACCAGGCTAACCCATCCCCCCACCCCCTCCCCAAAATCTTACATTTTAAAACAAAGTGATTCAGCAAAAACTACCTAGAGTAGAAAGCAAATCTCTAGGATTGGCACAAAAATTATATAGATAAGAAATTGAGTTGGAGTCAAGTAAAAAAACTTAGGAAGGTGTGAAAGTGTGAATATAAAGAGGTCTCTTCAGGGATAAGTATGATATTTCTCTTTAAAGATTTGAAAGCAAATCACAGGGAGGAAGAATATTTAGTACATGCCAACCCAATTGTATGAATACTAAGAAGACATTGAGGTGAATGAGCAGAAAATTGAAAGAAGAGATCAGAAATATAATGTGTTTAAGAAATATATGGTATATTTTAAGTATATTGTTACTAGGGTTTACATTAATAATGGACAAGAGTAATATTTTAAATAAGATTTTACCAGTGCAGGTTTAAAATATAAAAGTTATGAAGCAATACTTGTAATTGTTAATTGATTTAATCTCTAAATATATATTGAGTGCCCATTTCCTACATTACACCATTCCAGAACTAGGGATTCAAAATTTAAAAATTAAAATCTATCTTTAAGGTCCCAGATTCTAATGATAGTGACAAGCAAATAATATAAACATAAAAAATACACAATAAAGAGGCTATAAAGTCCAGAAATGGGAGATTTTGATTTAATTGAAATTGTATCCAAAGACAGATATATATTTTTTAAAATATCTATTTATTTGAGAGAGAGAGAAAGTTCATGCAATAAGGGGGAGGGGCAGAGGGAGAGAATCTTCAAGCAGACTCCCCACTGAGCACAAAGCCCAACGCAAGGCTTGATCTCACCATCCATGAGATCATGACCTAAGCCAAATCCAAGAGTTGGATGCTTAACTGACTGAACCACCCAGGTGCCCCAAAGACAGATATATTTTATGAAGCTATAGGCATATTTATAATAAATTTGATCTCAAGCTTATGTCATTGTTTTCAATGAAAACAAATACATATGTCTAAGTCATGTATTTAAATATCATGTTGCATTTCTTTATTTGAATTGGGATCTTTTAGTTTCATATCAACTATTTCTTTACTTATGATTATTATTTGTTCATCTTAACACAAAGGCAAATTCACTATTATATTAATTTCACCCATTCGTTCTTTCATTAATTTTACCCAGTTCATTCTTTCATCCAAACAAAATTTATATACTGTCTACTTTGTGGTGCTAGGCATTTACAATTAAAAAATATTTAAATAAGCATAGTTATTGGAAAGTGATCTAAAATATTACTAAGCCATACATATCATCATTCTAATCAGGTAAAAATCAGTTTTCTAACAAAGACATCAAAACTACAGTATAAAAAGAATGGAAGGACTACTGATATAAAAAGTAATAATACACAACAAAGCAGGAAAGAATACCCAATGGTAAAATCTGTAAGTATTGCCACAGTTTCTTCAACAAATGATGTTGAGAGAACTGGACAGCAACATGCAAAAGAAGGAAACTGGACCACTTTCTTACTACACACACAAAAATAAATTCCAAATGATGAAAGACCTAGATGTGAGAGAGGAAACCATCAAAATCCTATAGGAGAACACAAGCAGTGATAGGAACTTCTTATAGATATGTCTCCTGAGGCAAAGGAAACAAAAGCAAAAATGAACTTTTGGGACTTCATCAAGATAAAGAGTTTCTGCACACTGAAGGAAACAGTCAATGAAACTAAAAGGTAACCTTTGGAATGGGAGAAGACATTTGCAAATAACAAAACCAATAAAGGGTTAGTATCCAAAAGCTATAAAGAACTTAATCAAACTCAATACCCAAAAAATAAATAGTCCAGTTAAGAAATGCGCAGAAGACATGAGTAGATATTTTCCAAAGAAGACATACAGATGACTAACAGACACATGAAAGTTACTCAACACCACTGATCATCAGGGAGATATAAATCAAAACTACAATGAGATATCACTTCACACCTGTCAGAATACTTATCAACAACACATGAAACAACAGACTATGACCAGGATATGGAGAAAGGGGAACCCTCTTACACTGTTGATGGGGATGCAAACTGGTGCAGCCACTGTGGAAATCAGTATGGAGGTCCTTCAAAAAGTTAAAAATATAACTAGGCTATAATCCAGTGATTACACTACTAGGTATTTAGCCAAAGGATACAAAAATACCGATTTGAAGGGATACATGCCCCTAATGTTTAAAGCAGCATTATCAACAATAGCCAGATTATGGAAAGAGCCCAAATGTCCATCAACTGATGAATGGATAAAGAAGTGGTATGTATATACAATGGAATAGTACTCAGCCATAAAAAAAGAATAAAATCTCGCCATTTGCAACAACATGGATGGAGCCAGAGAGAAAGAGGCAAACCATCAAGCTGACACTTAACTATAGAGAACAAACTAAGGGTTGCTGGAGGGGGGGTGGGCAGGGGGATGGGTTAAATGGGTGATGGGTATTAAAGAGGGCACTTGTTGTGATGAGCACTGGGTGTTGTATGTAAGTGATGAATCACTAAATCCTACACATGAAAGTAATATTACACTGTATGTTACTAACTGAATTTAAATAAAAACTTGAAAAAGAAAATAAAAGGTAATAATATATTAGAACTCTCTTTATAAAATGTGTCACTTTAAAATTTATAGGTGAAGTTTTTAAATGTGGGTGTGGAAATGGAATATTATTAATGACCAGAAACCATTGTTATAAACAAAAATTCTGATCTGTGCCTTATGGCAAGGGGTCCAGACCAAAATTTGTAAATATATAAAATCAACTGAGTTTCAGAAACATGATATAATTTTAAGTTGAAAAGGAACACTAAAATGCAAGTTAATGCCAAAATTTATTTGGTGAATAGTAAAAGATTATTTTCGAAAGGGCAATCACTGATTCAGAGAAACCATAATGTAATGTAAACAATGGGCAAATTATAAATCCCAAGGCAGCACGTTTTCTAAGCAATATTTTAAAATATTTTTTATTTCAGTATAGTTGACACACAATGTTACATGAGTTTCAGGTGTACAACACTGATTCAACTTCCCTATACCTTATGCTATGCTCACTGCAAGTGTAGCTACCATCTATAATCATACAATAAACACTATTACAATATTATTGACTATATTCTCTATGCTCTGTCTTTATTCCCATGACTCATTCATTTCATAACTGGAAACCTGTATTTCCCAAACCCCTTCACTCATTTTTCCCATCACCCACCCCCTTTGGCAACCATCAGTTTCCATCAGTTTGTTCTCTATATTTATTGGTTTTCTGTATTTATAATTTGATTTTGTTTAATCACTTGTTTGGTTTTTTGTTTTATTTTGTTTTGTTTTACATTCCACAAATGAGTGAAATAATGTGGTATTTGTCTTTCAGGAATATTTTATTTATTTACTTTATTTATTTATTTGAGGGGGGAGGGGCAGAGGAAGAGGGAGAGAGAATCTCAAGCAGACTCTATGCTGAGTGCAGAGCCCAACATGGGGTTTGATCTCACTACCCTGAGATCATGTGCTGAGAGGGAACCAAGAGTTGGACGCTTAACCAACTGAGCCACCTAGGCACCCCTCTCAGGAATATTATAGATTTAAATGTATCATACTGTCTCAGATTTTTTTTTATAGGTTTATTTATTTGAGAGAGAGAGTACACAAGTACAAGTGGGGGTAGGGGCAGAGGGAGAGAATCCTCAAACAGATTCCCAGCTGATCGTGGAGCCTGATGCAGAGCTCAATCTCACCATCCTTGGGATTCATGACTTGAGCAGAAACCCAAGAGTCTGATGCTTAACCAACTGAGCCACCCAGATGCCCCATCCTGTCTCAGTTTTGGAATGAAAACATAAAATCAGTGGTGATCAGGTATATGATATTGAAGGGATTATTGTTTTGGGGTTTTAATCAACAAAATACAATCTGGGCTGGCTCAGTCAGTAGAGCATGCAGCTCTTGATCTTGGGGTCATGAGGTTGAGCCCCACACTGAGGATAAATATTACTTAAAAATAATAAATAAAAATTCAAAATTAGATATGAAATAAATATTTTTTAAAAAATACAATTAAGAAAATAAAATATTTATTATAAGAATATGAAGAATACAAGATAATCCCACTATAGAAGGATATAAGTAATAGGAACAAAATAATAATTTCTAAGGGACAACAGAGTATTACCTCCATAATGAGTCACTTTCTGTAAATTCATATTTAAATTCTAGGAGGAGAAAATTACATTTGTCTAACTTGGGCCAAATATTCACCTCAGAACTACCATATTAATATGGTAGTTCTAATCAAAACTGGTAAACCTGAAGGAGTATTAAGGAATAAAATGTGGTTAACTCACCTATCTCTTTGATCTTTTAGATAACAGTTGGACTGCATTTTTGCTGGTCCAGTAGTAAACCAAATTGACAGCAATTTTAAACCAATTCTATTTGTCATTCTTTCTAGTCTTTGAAACTGGGACTACATATATGGTCTTTTTCAGACGGACATCAGGTTTAACAAACAAAACTAATTTTTAAGAGGAAATGAATAATTTCCCAACAAAAATTAACTTGCTATTACTAAAAGAGGGTGCTGAGTAAAAATTGGGAAAAAATGATAGAAATTCAGGAGAGATAACTGGTTTGATGAGAAACAAGTAGGGCATTTATGTCAATTCAGAAAGGATTTGCAGCATGCCTCTTCCACATGAAATAAGAAACTAAATGGTATAATGTCTAGCATTCACAGACTGAATCATTCTCTATGAATCTCTCTAATCATTTGGGAAGATTTTCTGTGTTCAACCACCTGTCCAAACTTAATTCTGAATTCAATTGATATATGGGATCTCTCCAAGGCATCTTCTCTATAATAATGATTAAATTCTTTTATAGAAATATCAAGTCCAATTGCTAACTAGGCCAATCCCAAAATATCCAAATACCAAAGTATGAATCTGCAAATCAGAATATATATATTATATAAATCACAATCCTAGTTTCCAAGGATTCCCTTCTTCAATATGTATTCCATCCAGACTGGTAGTACTCTTTTCCTGACTGGGTCCTAGAGTCAAGTTTAAGACATTTCTTGAGAGGGTGCCTGGGTGGCTCAGTCGTTAAGCATCTGCCTTCGGCTCAGGTCATGATCCCAGAGTCCTGGGATCGAGTCCCACATGGGGCTCCCTGCTCAGCGGGAAGCCTGCTTCTCCCTCTCCCACTCCCCCTGCTTGTGTTCCCTCTCTTGCTGTGTTTCTCTCTGTCAAATAAATAAATAAAATCTTTAAAAAATGACATTTCTTGAGAACTTAAAATGTAACTGTTAGATAATCTGTTTTCTAAGGACCCATTCCCTGCGACTGTGCATTACATAAAATGGTAAAATACTCATGTTATGACTTTAATTGTTTCCAATATAAATAGGTTACCTTACTGGGTATCTTGTTACACTTTAACCTTAGGGGAACTGTATGTGAGAAGCAGTTCAAACAATTTAGTTCTTAATTAGTATTTTAGAAACCACTGAAGAAGGTAGATTCTTTGACAAAGTAGGACATGATGTAACCTTTCAAATCCTACCATGTTTATTTATGAATAAGTGAGATAATAGTGATGAATCATAATAAAAAATAGACATGGATTCAATTTTTCCCAAAGAAGCTTTTATTTTCCAAAATGAGATAAAATCAGCAGGGGCTTTATATGGGCCAGTAATTTAAATTCCATGGTCTTCTAAGTCCAATTGTCCTAATAGTTGTATCTTAAACTTGATTAGAAGGTAGGCAATTTTTTTTTCTGATTTGTTTTGTTTTGTTTTGTTTTTTTAACTAGAGAGGAATTTCTTAAATTTATCAGACTATATGAGTTATGATCACTACCTAGGGCTTTCTGTAGAACTATGAAATTCCTAGTCCAGAAACTACAATTTTCTTGGAAAGAAAAACACTTTAATCATCTCCCTGCTGGTCAACTCAAAGAGGTCAATAAAGAGTCTAGCATGCAGTACTGCAAGTAAAATGCTGAGTGTTTTCTTAAGAATTGAGAAAGAAAAAAATGTACTTCACCAACAACGTTTTCTTTGACTCTTTAAGAACCAAAATCAAGATTGTGAATACTAATCTTAATTGATTATCAAATTTCTCATAATTTTATACACCTTGATGAAGTGTTGGTAGGCACAGAGGTACCAATCAGTCAGACCTGGAATTAAATCTTCAACACTTTACTAGATTGAAAATAATCTCATTTCATCATACATAACAATGGTCAAAGAGCTACTGAGAAAACTCAATGAAATAGTATAAGTATCTATCACAGCTCCCGATATGTAATAAGTCTTTAAAAACATAGCCATTAACAATAAGATATTCATGACCATCATAGCAAGAACACAAGAACCTATACAAATTTCTAGTAATGCAAAACTAAAGCAAAACCAGTTTTAGATGATGCTCTTTTTCTACTTTTGAAGCCACTAAGGCTTAAGAATGAAAAGACTAGCAAGTATTAGAGGTAAAATCAACACCAAAGTATTAAAATTCACTTGAAAATAAGGCTTATAAATATGCATATCATGTTTTGGGGGATGGTAAAGGGAAATGTCATATAATCCACTGGTAACTAACCTTGTTTCTACAACCATACAATATATTGTGTGTATAAAAATTCTAGAACAAAAGTTTACATGATTCCAGCAGGCCCTGTGTCTCCATTTCATAAATGAAGCTGGCCTTGAATGGGCTTCTGTCTTATCTCTTCTAATGGCATTGTTGTCAGACTTTCCTTAATTGTTTTATTGTTAGGTAGATATTGTGTAAATTACGCTAGAAGATCCTATGTGATTTATATCACATGAGACTTAATACATTATATACTAAATTTCCATGGTGCAGGATACAGAACTTTAATGTATAGGCTTCCAAGTAATATGATACTCTGAAAAACCTGGGTTTACTTACAGATCCCCAATGAACTGATTGAGAGAATTAAAATAGTGGGTGAATTTGGGATCCATCTCTAAAATACTGTGAATTAAATTCTATGTGACTTCTTTATTTTAGAAATTCTGCTACCTATAGTACACATACCAACATATTGAAAGGAAGCTTAACTTGGCTCACATCTCTCTTTAGACTACATAAGAAATTAGTGGAAGTGTTTCATTAAATCACTAATAACAATACTCCCTAACTTATAGCAAGAGAGAATAAAGACAAATTTTAGGATGAATCTTGGAGGCTACCTATTCTGACCTCTGACAACCACACCCTATCTAAATTTATCCTTCTGTTATTTATATTTCTTTCAGTATTTAACTTTAAAATATGTTATCATCATCATCTTCAAAATATGTTATCATCATCATCTTCCTCATCCTTTCAACATCACCACCACCTACATCAGCCATTTGGTAATTGTTCTGTTGGAGCATATTTTTTAGGCAGTAAATCCTTCTTCACCTTTCTACATCTGAAGACCAAAAGCTACAGGCACTCAATAAACATTTGATATTATGTCCCTTATAACCTGCCACCCCAAAAAGAGGAAGTTCTTGACAGCCTAAAAATTCATATTCAACTTAAACTTGTCAATACAAAACCACAAGACAACTTCATGGATCCCCTTGGAGAATCTCAAGTCCATTTCACCAACTTTCCACTGGTTCATTTTATTTTAAATGCCAGCAAAGGGTAAGCAAAGGGTAGGTGATCACATTTTAAATGTCTGGAGTGATTCTTCTAGTAGCATTAAATTATTGGCTATTGCTAACCCACAGAGTTCACAACACACACACAGTCCACTTGGTGGGTAGACTAATAAGGATGTCCCCAGGGTTTGCATTACCAACAGCTCCTACTGAGTTCAGCTCTGTAGGATCCTCAAAGTAATGTGTTGTTTAAATGGATTTGTCTCTATGTGTTTCTGTCCAGGATTTTTCTTATAAGTAACTTCACTTTAAGTTTTAAGTTAAAATTACAATTCTAATCTTCACAATTAGCTAATCAAAATGGGAATGAAGTTCATGCAAAATCAATTACTTAAATGATGACACTGCAGAAGCTATTGTGGAAGATTCAGGAAAATGATAGAAGTTTGAAATTTTAGCCTAATATTTCCAAACATAGAATTTTAACCTAAAAAAAAGAGTATTTTGCTGATAAATCCCCAAATAATGATTTTTTAAATCAATGATTAATTCTATATACCACAGTTATAGAATATTCTCATTAAATGCCATGAAACTTCAATAGCTCAATACTAATAGCAGTATCACTATAGAGTCATCTATAAAATTCAGCATGTGACTCTGTGAGCTAAATTTTGTGCATATTTTTGTAGGCAATGGTGGCATTTCAATAACATCCTAACAGTCAAATAAGAATGTGGCACTGGAAATTGCAGCAAAATCAAAGAGCAAAGACAATGAGAATATCCAGTAAATTCTGATAGTTTTATTTCATAATTTAGCATCAGGAAATACAATTTTAATTGTATTTATGGTTAAAGAATGACAAGGCCAGTTTTGGATGTCTGGGGGAAATATCATTATTGTATATATTCATAATTATTATTTGTTCTCTACTAACAGTATTTTTAGAAAATATATATTATCCTATTATGGATTTTTTCTAATGTCCACAAAGAAGCAAAAAGAGCATGGATAATTTGAAGCAACCAATTTAAAGAACATACTTAGGATAGGAAAATCATAAAAAATATTCTAAACGGTTTTACTAATTCTAACATCTCTAAAAAAAAAAGACAACCTACTGCCTTCTTAAAAATAAATCTTGGCTTTCTCATCTCTTTTGCAGAGAATAACTAATTGAATAACCACAAAATTAAGTGGATGAATTTCTGGATTTTTAGAGGAATCAAGAATATGGTTATATGAGGCTTTTTAAAAAATGAGTTTCATATTTTATGATGCCTAACAAATAAACTTCAAGTTCAATGCATTACCAGATCAATTGTACTTTGAGTAAAAATATCCCCAAAAGATTTGGAAGAACAGAGTAGAGAGCTGGATCCCACTCCAAATTTTGGCATGGGAGATATTTAAAGCTATTCACAGTTTTGATAATTGTTAATAAGATTTTCAATCCCAAGACAATTAGAGATTTTTTAAAAAGATTTTTGAACTAACTTTAGACCTAGAGAATAGCTGATGAATTCTATAGTTCTACAGAGATTTTATGTATCTGACCTCCAGCTTTCTCTAATATTTCTACTTTACCTAACCATAGCATAATTGTCAGAACCAGAAAATTAACACCGGTACAACACTATGAACTAACTTAAAGACTTTATACCAGTCCTACCAGTTTTTCCACTAAAGTTATTTTTGTTCTAGGATTCTATGTCTATATATTTATATACATGCTATATCATGGAAGAAAGGCCTACCATCAATGAATTTCCTCAGTTTTTGTTTAACTGGTAAAGTCCTTTTGTCTTTCATTTTTGAAAGACTATTTCACTGGATATAGAATTTGATGTTGGTGAATTTATTTTCTTTCAACATTTAAACTTTTCTCTCTATTCTCTTCTTCCTTGTATGGTTTCCAATGAGAATCTGCTTTAATTCTCATCATTGTTGCTTAATAGGTGCTCTTCCATCCCTGGCTTCTTTTGAGATTTTTTTTTGTCTTTGCTTTTATGTAATTTGAACATAGTACACATCAGGGTGTGTGTCTGTATGTGATGCATTCTCTGAGCTTCTTGGATCTGTGGTTTGCTGTCTTAGTTTTGAAATTCACATGAATTACTACTTCAAATATTTCTTCTGCTAAATTCTTTCTTTGCCTTCTGATATTCCAATTACACATATATTGTACTTTTAAAATTGTACCAGAATTCCTAGATGTTATCGTCTATATTTTTTTTCTCTGCTTCAGTTTTGGAAGTTTCTGTTAACCTACTGTTGAGCCCATTAAAGGCAATATTTACTTTGTTAGGCCTTAACATGTCAATAAGCATAGTTACTTTAAATTCCCTGTCTGATAATTCCAATATCTGTAACTTCAGAGACTGGTGCTGACATTTGATTTGTCTTTTCAGACTACGTTTTCTCTTGCTTTTTGACATGCCATATAATTGTTGAAAGCCAAGTATGTATCAGGTAATAGTGACTAAGGTAAGTAGGCCTTAGGGTTAGGATTTATGTTAATTTGGGTAGGAGTTGGACTATGTTTAATGCTTGCTGCAGTTTTAAGTGCCATCAGATCAGATTCCTCTACCGTCATTGTTTTTGATACCACTCTTGACTTTGGGTTTCTATAAGAATTTCTCATGAGAAACAATCTGCCTCTTGTAGCTCTTTCTGTTGTAATCCACTATTTTCATAGTAGAGCCCTGTTGATGTAATAGTGTGGAGTAGAAGAAGAGAGTGTTCTATAACCTAATGTTTAAATCTCAGTCTTTGAGTCTTTGGGCTGTGACACTCAGAAGTATTTCTCCAACAGCATGGCTACTCCCCACCACACTGGCCCTCTACTCCCATTCCCTTTCCTGATTACAGTGTTCACAATCTTTTTTTGTTTGTTTGGTTTTTTACTACATTCTTTCTCCAAACTTTGTGTTTAGACAGGAAAGCCAGAAGAGGCTAGATTGGGGGAAATTCCTTTCACCAAGCAGAGAATCTGCTTTAATTCTCATCATTGTTGCTTAATAGGTGCTCTTCCATCCCCGGCGTCTTTGTAAGTAAGGCTTGGCAAAGCCTTTTCTCTTGGGTGTTGGGTCTTTGTTATGGAGAATGTCGGGGTTTATTTCTCAAGGAGTAATATTCCCCTCCTCCTGCTGAGATATGAGGGCATCTTTCCTAGACTTCACCCTGAGAATCTGGGAGTGTTCCTGGAGGTAAGCCTAAAAAAGTGTGGGACCTCACAAAGACTGTGGCCTCGGGAATTTCTCAATCTCATACTAGTTCAGTTCTTCAAAATTACCATTTAAATAGTCCCAGTAATTATGATTTCAGCACACATTACTCTAGGTAATCAGATCTCAGATATAATTCTCTGGGTAGATCTGTCTCTTGACATATTGGGTTGGCAGTTTGCCCTGAAATCTTAGTTCTCTGAAGGGTTGAAGAAAAGCCACTGATTTTCAGGTTATCTGGCTTTTTTTCTATAAGAACAGGTATAAAAACTTCTAAGCTCTTTACTTCATGGAACTGAAATCTAACCTATATATTTTTAATTAATGAGATTGTAAAAAAAGCATAAAAGTTATGCAATTATTGACTTGCATAATTCCATGTATTATACATGTTTGATATGAAAGCTCAGAAACATCATAATTGATATCATTACATATGTGTTTTCAATAAATGTTGGTTTATATTATTTTATTTTTTATTAATTGTCATAGCTGTTATACTTCCCAGGCTTTTAAATTCATCAACAAACCTACATCTGTCACATTCTCTTGCCCTGAGGACCTGTGTACTATTCCCTTACCTGTAACTTCCTTTCATTATCATATTCATGAATTGCCACAAAAGTAATATAATTTGATAGATAATGCCAAATTGGCAGAGGGTGTTCACCAAAGCTATTTATCTACTTTTCAAATTAGTTTGCACATCAATTTAATAAGTCTTTAAACTTCTGCCATCTGCAATCTAACACTTTCTCTGGTTTTGGATGATGAGGTATATATTCTTATTTTATTACATTTTCACCTCTGGGCCCACTTCCACTACAGAAAGAAGAGAATATAACCTTTGATCTAGATCCATTTTGGCAAAAGCAGAAACTACATGGAACAACAGATTGACAAAGATTTGCTACTGAGTAACCAGTAGTGCCCACGGAAAAATAAAAATACGCCTTGTGATATTATGTTTATTGACCTTTTTTGGGCCTTTAGAAAGATTTCTTCCCCATCAAGCTTTATTTGAATATAAACAGAACAAGGAGGAGAGAAACTCAAAATAAACATTAGCAAAGCAATAAAAAAGTCCTTTTATAGGAAATGGCTTGCTCTAAAAGAAAGAACCACATCAAAACCAGCAAAAGTCCAAACTTCACCTTTCTCTTTGCTCCAGTGATTCCATCTGCAAGAGGCAGACAATTGGGGATTCTGAGATGATGGTGAGGAAAACAGATTAATGAGGCTAGGTCTTCTCTATAAATTGACCAAATGCTGTATTCTGATATGAAAAATTATATTAAATTCTTACTAGAAAAAATACATTTTACTTAATAAAGAGAAAACTGAGACAGTCAAATAAGATTATAAATATATATTTAATTGTACTAATAGTAACATCCATAATTATTAACTGGAAAATATTATGGATTAAGGCAAAAGGTACAGCCAAAAATGATTATAGGTATGAATGGCCCAGCTGCCTGGGTTTAAAATTCTCAAGTGCCCCATGACTTCAGCACATTCATTTTATGTGAAAATAAGTTCTTCTGAATCTCTTATATATCTTTTAGAAGGACAAAGGAAAAGTTTCATTTTAATTACATACTTTTTATTTTAAGAAATAGCATTTTTTACTTTTATATTCTATATTATCCTTCAGCATTATGGAATTCTCATCATTCATTTCCATCTATTATAATTCATATGATTGAAAAGAGAAAAAGGATAATTGATCTACAAATTTAGGATTTTTTTTTAGTTTCTAAGAGTTTATTTCATAAATATAAAATTCTTAATAGGTCATTAAGCTAAAGGATTTTAACTTAGCATTTATAAAGAAAAATGAAAGAAAAATAGATATTTCTCAGCATTAAATAATTGATTTTCTGGGTAGGATTTAGTGGAGGTAAGGGTTCCAAAATCCTTAATTCACAGCTGAAGACTCCACGACCTAAAGAGGGAAGATAATTTGTTTTGCTGTCACAATCAGTAAGATTCTCAAATTCACATCTGTTGATTTTCAATCCAATGTTCCTCTTATCACACGACTGTGGTATGTTTTTCACCCATATTGGCAATCCTTTTTTCCTTTCTGCCTTGATTATCTGTTCTTCAACTGAAGGACGGGACTTTGAACGATACATTGATCACTATTTTCCCTGCTTATTTTACACTGGTGTATCTGACATCAATTCACTTGAAAATTATGGATTGTAATGTTCTGTTCACTTTAGAAAATGGAAATTGCTAAAGTTTTCCAATTTTTCCCCAAAATCTTACACACCCCAATACAAGAACATGATTGAGAACATGAAGCAGCAACTTTTCAGATTAAGTTACTCCTCTGTTCTCCACACTCTGCTGAGACTTCTCAGTGTTCCCTAAATCTTTGTATCTGAACACTCTCCTTGGAGTAGAGTATGCTTATGTAGGGTAGCTGGGATGGAGATCTTGGGAGACAATGAAATGTTCCAAAATTAAATTAGCCAATCTCTTTGAAATATAGTGCATGATACATTAAAGGAATATGCATTTGAAGTGTCACTGTTCTGCACTACACACTGACTATGCCAAATTCTAGCTAGGTGATGATTTTTACAGCCAAGTCATAAACCTTTTGAAAATAAAGTTTGCATTTAAAATGCCAACATTTAATTATTAAAAAAAACTATCAGGTGTCTGAATAGTAAAGAGATATGTATTTGCACAAATTATTCTTGTGGGTTTTTTTCAGGAGTAGAGAACTTTAGTGATTGTTTTCATATGAAACAGTAGCCTTGGTTCATTTTCTTAAAAGAAGTTATCATATAAAAAACTACTAAAATAAATGTAATAGCATCACAATTTGTGTATTACATTTTAACAAGAACAGTTGTTGGAAATCTATATCTTTTAGCTAGTTTCTGGGCTACCTGGCACCCATATATGAAAATCCCAAATGGCTTTTCACATCTTTCTTTTTCTCATGCCTTTTTTTTTTCTTCTCATGTCTCCTAAAAAGAAATGGGACTAACTAGATTGTGTATACCATCCAAAATGCTTCCTATATCTAAGTGGTTTGCACATACAAAGTGGCAGAACTTTAAACAGCAGAATTGCCACATAGATTCAAGACAATACCTTGGATTATTTTTAGCTCTCCTCCTGTAGTCTCTATAACAGCATATTTTATCCACAATAGCAAAGTCTCAGAAAGTGAAATGTCCATTACTGTGAATTTCAAATTACACACCACTAGAGTCTCTGTATCCTCATATACTGGGTATCCTATCCCAGGCAATCATTTTTATTTTCCCAGTTCTTTTGCTTTTCAATCCAGCCTGTTACCAAGCAAGAGAGCAAAACACAAGTGAGGAATGGATATCTATTTTACTGATCAAGAGATTGTAAGCTGCAATTTCCCTGTAGCATCTGGCTATAAATTAGTGGCTTAAAAAGTCTGACATGTAAACAACAGACCACTGTCCAATGGAATGGAGATTGTTACTGCAGAGGAGTATAAATGTCCAGAGGATGGGGAAAACCATTTCATTTAGCAAAGGAATTAAACCTGAAAAGAGCAAAGGGATCCTAGTGGCTTGCTGATTCTTGAATACTACATGAAGTGTACTGGAAGAACAAATGCAGTGAGCAAGAACTATTCCTCTTTATCATTCACTGGTGGAAATTCGGTTTGGGCTGACAAGGCCAATAAAACAGACACAAGAAATCTATCATTTAGCAGTGTTGAGATATGAAATCAAAAGCATAGGGACTTGTAATAAATAGCTAACATAAGAAAGTTTTTAGCTATAAACAAATTATTAACCCTTGTATTTTTATATGTTTTGTAATTTTGCATAATTTATAGTAATATTCATTCAAAACTTGCAATCCTGGTATGATTACAAGGTAACATTATAATAACTGAGGAAATAAAATATAGTAGTTTGAATAGTTCAGAAAATTATATAGCAAACAAGAAACAAAGACTTAGAAATAAAAACTGAATTTCATTATTTCTTATTCATGTTTCCAGTCAGTTTTAAAGAAATCCAACTTCCTTAATTTCTTTTTGCTTGTCAATTTGCACAGGACTCCATGTGTATGTGTGTGTGTCATTTTCACATGCATGCTTGCTGAAGCCCTGCAAATGTGCACAAGGATGAAACAGGATTGACTGACAGGAGGATGAAGAACTAAACATAAAGAAATAAAAGATTGGAGAACTACAGGCTGAAGAGCTAATGCTAAAGGTAAAGAGATAAAAGATTGAGAGAGTAGAGGACACTTTAACTGGCAAGATTTGGGCAGGAAAGGAAAACAGAGAATTCATGAAAGACATGTTTTATACTAACATTTAATATTCAAGCACTGACTTATAAATCTCAAAAACACTAGTATACTAGGTGTGTGTCATTGAGGATTGGGGCAAGATCCAAACATGTTGAATATTTTTTGTTGCACTTAACAGTCCTGTTCAATAAAGTATTGCTTAACCAAAAATTTTTGCTTCCAACCCTGAGATAGTGACGGTTTAGAGATCATGTAGCTCCTATTGCACACCCAAGACCTTTGCTAGTAATCACCTTCAGTTCCTGACATTGTAGTAAAATGTTCCAATTTTGACCAAATGTTCTAATAGCTATCATTGTTTCTATTCCTTGGCACAAATTGTCTATAATTTCTAGTAGCAGGTGCTCCCCAAGTGGTTCTAGTGCTTTTCTGATTGCCAATCCCCAAAGGAATAATCTCTAAGGAGTTCTGTCTTGGCATAAGGAGTATATGGGTTCCTCTTTCTTTTTCCAGTAAATATATTACATATATTGATATATATGAAATATAAATACATGAAATATAAAAATATGAAATATAAAAACAAATATGTATTTTAATTTACTTTAAGTATAAACATCCAATTCTTTCCTCACCACTCAATTTCCTGGAGAATTCCTTGGTTATAATCCCAAATGAACTGGCATTGCATTATGTACACTTGTTCTCTACAGGAAACATCCAGTTTTGAAAGATACATCATACCACTATTGTTAAGACTAAACTCAGAATAGTTTTTACAACATGCCCTGATGTTGAAGTTATAGCTATTCTGGGCAAATTTCTACTCTCTCTTGTAATATTGATATTACTATTATAGAAATGCTATTAAGGATATTTTCTATTATCACATTTGTCCTAATTTAGGCTATTCATTGAAAACACCATAGTACACTTAAAAATATAGATTCTTAACCTAGTCATTCTTTGCACACAACAGTATTATATGATGCTCTATGTATTTAGAGATAAGAAAAGTTTTGTTTATTGCTTTGTTATTTTTTCTAAATATAATTTTTTTCACTAGATTTCTATATAATTTTCCCTAACATTTTAGAAATTGTAAAACATATGGAATATAAAATTTACCATTTTAACCATTTTTAAGCATATAGTTCAGTACATTTAGTGCATTCGCATTACTGTACCACCATCCATCTCCAGAACGTTTTTGTTTTGCAAAATTGAAACTCTACTTGTTAAACACCAATTCCCCATTCCCTTTCTCCCCTCATACCTACCATTCTTTTTCATGTCTAAATGAATTTGACTATTCTAGGCACCTCATATATGTAAGTGAAATCATACAGTATTTGTCCTTTATGACCAGCTTATTTCACTTAGTATAATGTCTTCAACATCCATTTGTGCTATAGCATGTGTCAGAATTTCCTTCCTTTTTCAGGTTGAGTAACATTCCATTGTATGTACATACCACATTTTATTCATTCTATATGTCCACATTTAATGACAAAAATCATGGTATTATTCCTCTATATCAATCATGCAAATATTTCTATATTAAAGACATTTTTTTCATCTAGACATTTATTTGTATATTCCCATTAATGACTGGTAAATTCTTTTTGTTTTGCAAGTTATAGTATATCCCTTTGGAAAGAAATTCAGTTATAAAAATAAGATCTTAAATAAACTAATAGGTACATGTGTTAGAATATTTTTTCTACATACCTAAAGATAGGACTAAATAACAGTTTGATTAAAAAAAGAGAAGGGCAAGCAAAATTATACTTATTGTGTGTGCTGAGCCCTTTTGCATATGCTATTCTACATATTGACAATCTTAACCTTGAGATATCAAATTTTTGCTTTATTTCTACACAGGAGGATAATGAGACTCAGAAAGCTCAGAGCTAGGAACTGCCTAACCTGGCTGATAAACTGAGCTCTGTATTACTCAAGATTCCATAAAGTGTTATGCTACACCAGACAAATACAAACTATTTGACAGAAAATGCCTCATTTTTGATAGAATTAAATAACCAAGGTTTATATAACTTTGAGTGCATACTACCAACTAATAGAATTATAGCCAATTTGAATGGCAAAGGGTCTTAAAGACCTGACTATATTTACTTCTAAAAGTACAAAACAAGTATCATAAGAACATGGTAAAAAAAAAAAAAAATCGGTCCTAAAAAGGCTATTTTAATATAATAGGCTAAACACCCATTTCATGTTTGACTTGTAAAAGCTTTATGTCTGCGGAGTGATTTTCTCTCTTTTGATTGAACTCCTTTCTCAAAGCAATCCTTCCTTAAAACTGACTTGAAATCAATCTCCTTGGAATTCAAAATCATTAGTTAGTGTAAGTCTAACATTCAATCATATTCATTCATTCATTAGGTAGTCAGCAGACGGTACACATTTGTGAACAGAAATAATGCACAGCAGTGAATGAGAAAGATACGATTCTTTGTCTCTAAGAGAAAGAAAAAAGGAAATATTTTGAGTAAGAAATGAAGCAAAGAAGTGAAGGGCTGAAACAAAGAGTAGTGTGAGATAAGGGATCATCATAGGAAGATGATAGAGAGATCTTTGAAACAGGAGAGGAGAGATTCTGAAAAGATGGCTTTTAAATAGACAACCCAAATATTAATAAAAGGAAGAGCCAACGGAAAATGTTTCAGCACTTCTTAGGGTTTGGAGAAGGGGAAAACTTGGGATTACAAGAAATTGAAATAAGGTAAGTGTAGGAATAAGGTGACAAGAGATGAGTTTGTTGTGTACATCTCATGACATTTCTTTAAAATTCAATGTAATATACAATCCAGCAATTCCAGTTCTGAGTATATGCTCTAAAGAATCAACAGTAAGGCCTTGGAGAGATATTTGCAAACCCAGCACTATTCACAGTGGCTGAGAAGTGAAAGCAATCTGTCAATTGGCAGAAGAATGGATAAACAAAATGTGGTATATATGCAGGGAATAGTATTCCAGCTTAAAAAAGGAAAAGTATTCTAACACATGCTAAAACATGGATGAACTTTAAAGACAATATCTAGGTGAAGTAACCCTATCACAAAAAGACCAATATTGTATGATTCCACTGTTATTAGATATCTAGAGTAGTCAAATTCACAGAAACAGAAAGGAAAATGAGGTTTATCAAAGCTGGTGTTGGATGGAAAGGGAAAACCATTGTTTAATGGATAGAGTTTCAGTTTTGCAATATGAAAATTTTTTAGAAATTGATTGTGCAACATTGCAAATACATGTAACTCTGCTAAACTATACACTCAGAAATGGTCAAGATGGCAAGTTTTATGTTATGTGTTTTTATCTCAATTAAAAATTTTAAAAAATAGATGTTAGGCACACTCTAATGCTTGGGAAAAATGCCAAATTCATCAATCATATTGAGACATTTGATTCCTTCATAGAAGTTAATGTTCAAGTTCAATATTTAGTCAAGAAACATGCTCTAACACTCCAGCCTTGCAGCATTTGAGCAATTTTTTTTAATTTTGTAAAATAATTCTTTATTTCATATATTCTGTTTTTATACTTGAAATGTAATTTAAATTATTAAAATAACTTACAGTGATTAAGCATTATTTTTATATCAATTTCTACTCTGCTATATGTTTTGCAAAAGAACACAGAGATGATTCTGTGCTACAGCATTAATATATATGCCTGACCAAATATACTGTATGCTTTAAAAAGACCAAAGAGAAGAGGAGCAAGATGGCAGAGGAGTAGGAGACCTAAATTTCATCTGCTCCCAGGAATTCAGTTAGATAGGGATCAAACCATTCTGAACACCTATGAACTCAACAGGAGATAGAAGAAAAGAATAGCAGCAACTCTCTGTACAGAAAAGCGACCACTTTCTGGAAGGTAGGACATGCAGAGAAGTGACTCCGAGGTGATATTTGGGAAGATAGAGGGTGGGGGGAGGGAGCCTCCATCAGCCACTACCGGCAAGTGATAGAGCATTTCTCCACCTCTGGAGAAATAAAAGAACTAAAATCTAAACAAGTTGAAATCAAAAAGGTATTAATGCGGTACAATCAAAAATGGAGGCTCTAACTGCTAGGATAAATGAGGCAGAAGAGAGAATTAGGAATATAGAAGACCAAATGATGGAGAACAAAGAAACTGAGAAAAAGAGAGATCAACAAGTGCTGGATCACGAGGGCAGAATTTAAGAGAAAAGTGATAGCATAAGATGAAACAATATTAGAATAATTGGGATCCCAGAAGAAGAAGAAAGAGAGAAGGGCAGAAGGTATATTGGAACAAATTAGAGCAGAGAACTTCCCTAATTTAGGGAAGTAAACAGGCATCAAAATCCAGAGGCACAGAGAAGCCCCCTCCAAATCAATAACAATAGGTCAACAGCCTGACATCTAATAGTAAAACTTACGAATCTCCGAGACAAAGAGAAAATCCTAAAAGCAGCTCAGGACAAGAGGTCTGTAACCTACAAAGGTAGAAATATTAGATTGGCAAGAGACCTATCCACAGAAGGAGGATAGGTCAGAAAGGACTGGCATGATATATTCAGAGCTCTAAATGAGAAAAATATGCAGCCAAGAATACTATATCCAGCTAGGCTGTCATTGAAAATAGAAGGAGAGATAAAAATCTTCCAGGACAAACAAAAACTAAAGGAATTTGCAAACACGAAACAAGCCCTACAAGAAATATTGAGAGGGGTCCTCTAAGCAAAGACAGAGCCTAAAAGTAACATAGACCAGAAAGGAACACAGACAATATACAGTAACAGTCACCTCACAGGCAATACAATGGGCACTAAATTCATATCTTTCATTAGTTACTCTGAAAGTAATTGGGTTAAATGCCCATATCAAAAGACACAAGGTATCAGATTGGATAAAAAAACAAGACCCATCAATATGCTGTCTGCCAAGGGATGCATTTTAGATCCAAAGACACAATCAGATTCAAAGTGAGGGGGTGGAAAACTATTTACCATGCAAATGGACATCAAAAGAAAGGTGGGGTGGCAATCCTTATATCAGACAAATTAGATTTTAATCCAAACTGTAATAAGAGAGGAGGAAGGACACTATATCATATTTAAAGGGTCTATCCAACAAGAAGATCTAACAATTCTAAATATCTATGCCCCTAACATGGGAGCAGCCAGTTACATAAGCCAATTAATAACAAAATCAGAGAAACACATCGACAGCAATATAATAATAGTAGGGTACTTTAACACCCCCCTCAATGAAATGGACAGATCATCTAAGCAAAAGATCAGCAAGAAAATAAAGACTTTAAATGACACACTGGACGAAATGGACTTCACAGATATATTCAGAACATTCCATCCCAAAGCAACAGAATACAAATTCTTCTCTAGTGCCCATGGAACATCTCCAGAATAGATCACATCCTAGGATACAAATCAGGTCTCAAACAGTACCAAACAACTGGGATCATTCCCTGCGTATTTTCAGACCACAATGCCTTGAAACTAGAACTCAATCACAAGAGAAAAGTCGGAAAGAACTCAAATACATGGAGGCCAAAGAGCATCCTACTAAAGAATGAATGGGTCAAACAGGAAATTAAAGAAAAATTAAAAAGATTCATGGAAACCAATGAAAATGAAAACACAACTGTTCAAGGGGGGGGCGGAGCAAGATGGCAGAGGAGTAGGAGACCTGGATTTTGTCTGGTCTCAGGAATTCAGCTGGATAGGGATCAAACCATTCTGATCACCTACAAACACAACAGGAGATCGAATAAAAGAATAGCAACAATTCTCTGCACAGAAAAACGACCACTTTCTGGAAGGTAGGACATGCAGAGAAGTGAATCTGAGGCCATATTTGGGAGGATAGATGGCGGGGGAGCCGGCCTCCATCAGCTGCCTCTGGCAAGTGATAGAGCCGTGGAGCACAAAATCGGAACTTTAAGAAGTCGGCGCCGTTGAGGGACATCGCTCCAGTGGCTAAGTGGGGGGTGGAACCCTCGCGGGACAGTGTGGTCTCAGGACCCTTGGGGTCACAGAAAGACTGGGGGTACCTGAGTGTGGCAGAGCTCCCAGGTATCAGAGCAGAGAAGCCGGCTGCAGAGATGGAGACGAGGCATGGTCTCTCAGCTCGGGGTTGCCATAAACTGTGATGCGCAGCACAGTCGGGCCACTGCTCCTCCAGCAGGGCCCCAACAAGCGGCAGAGCCAGGGAGACTCCCCTTCCTCCCCTGGGAGGAGCGGCGTGGGAGCGCACCGCAGGGATCTGCTGGTTTTGGAGACTCCATACAGGGTCGGGTGCCAGAGATAGAAACGCTCATTCACAGGCCGCGTGAGCACGATGTGTGGCTGGAGACCGGGGAGACGGGAGTGACTGACTGCTTTTCTCTGGGGGCGCACTGAGGAATGGAGCCTGGAGTTCTCGGCTCCTCCAGGGCGGAGATTGGGAGGCTGCCATTTTCACTCTCATGTTCCAAAAGCTGTACAGAAAGCTTGCAGGGAGCGAAAGCTCCCGAGAGCAAACCCGAGCAGATTACTTAGCCCAGACAGACAAGGGAGGGGCAATTCCGCTTCCGGCAAAGACATTTGGAAACCATGGCAACAGGCCCCTCCCCCAGAACATCAGCATGAACAGCTCGCCAAGACCAAGTTTACCGATCAATGAGAACGGGAGAACTCCAGCGCTAGGGGAATACCGCACATAGAATTCATGGCTTTTTTACCATGATTCATTAGTCTTTCAAAGTTAATTTTTTTTAACTTTTTTTTTGAATTTTTCTTTTTCCCTTTTTCAACCAATATCTCATCAATCCCTTTTTTAAAAAAAGCTACTATTTTTCATTTTTAGAGTCATATTCTATCCCTTCATAGTAGTTACCATTATTTTTGGCATATATATATAAGTTGTTCTCTCTTTCAAATTTTGAGATACATTTTCTAACAGACCAAAATATACCCTAAATCTCTAGTGTATGGCTTTGTTCTAGTTTCCTGCCTGATCACATTCTCTCCCCCTCTTTTTTTCTTTCTTTCTCTTTTTCTTTTTTTAATCCTCTTCTTTCTTTTTTCAAGCACCTTATCAATTCCTTCTATAAAATTTTTTGTAATTTTCATCTTTACAATCATATTCCATCCCTTCATTTTATCAATTCTTATTTTGTACATATAAGAGTCTTTCTTCCTTTAAAATTTTAGGAGGCACTTTCTTCTAACAGACCAAAATACACCCAAAATCTAGTGTGTGGCACTGAGCTATGCACTAGCCTTATCATATTTAATCATATTCTTTTTTTTCGTTTTGTTCTGTTTTTGTTTGTTTTTATCTTTTTCTTTTTCTTTTTTTTTCTCTTTTTCTTTCTTTCCCTTTCTTTCCCCCTGGTTTCAGGTGTTTTCTGATTTGTTTGGAGTATATTTTCTGGGGATGTTGTTAACCTGTTAGCATTTTGTTCTCACATTCATCTATTCTCCTCTGGACAAAATGACAAGTTGAAAAAAATCACGTCCAAAAAAGAACAAGAGGTAGTACCATCTCCCAGGGATGTACTCAATATGGACATTAGTACGATGTCAGACCTAGAGTTCAGAATCATGATTTTAAAGATACTAGTTGGGCTTGAAAAAAATATGGAAGTTATTAGAGAAACCCTTCCTGGAGAAATAAAAGAATTAAAATCTAACCAAGTCGAAATCAAAAAGGCTATTAATGAGATGCAATAAAAAAAAGGGGCACTAACTGCTAGGATAAATGAGGCAGAAGAGAGAATTAGTGATATAGAAGACCAAATGATGGAAAATAAAGAAGCTGAGAAAGAGAGATAAACAACTACTGGATCATGAAGGCAGAATTTGAGAGATAAGCAATACAATAGGATGAAACAACAGTAGAATAATTGGGATCCCAGAAGAAGAAGAAAGAGACAGAGGGGCAGAAGCTATATTGGAGCAAATTATAGCAGAGAACTTCCCTACTGTGGGGAAGTAAACAGGCATCAAAATCCAGGAGGCACAGAGAACCCCTCTCAAAATCAGTAAAAATAGGTCAACACCCCGACATCTAATAGTAAAACTTATGAGTCTCAGAGACAAAGAGAAAATCTTGAAAACAGCTTGGGAGAAGAGATATGTAACCTATAATGGTAGAAACATTAGATTGGCAACAGACCTATCCACAGAGACCTGGCAGGCCAGAAAGGACTGGCACGATATGTTCAGAGCACTAAACGAGAAAAATATGCAGCCAAGAATACTATATCCAGCTAGGCTGTCATTGAAAATAGAAGGAGAGATAAAAAGCTTCCAGGACAAACAAAAACTAAAGGAATTTGCAAACACGAAACCAGCCCTACAAAAAATATTGAAAGGGGTCCTCTAAGCAAAGACAGAGCCTAAAAGCAGCATAGACCAGAAAGGAACACAGACAATATACAGTAACAGCCACCTTACAGGGATTACAATGGCACTAAATTCATATCTTTCAATAGTTACCCTGAATGTAAATGGGCTAAATGCCCCAATCAAAAGACACAGGCTATCAGATTGGATTAAAAAACAAGACCCATCAATATGCTGTCTGCAAGAGACTCATTTTAGACCTAAAGGCAGCCCCAGATTGAAAGAGAGGGGGTGGAAAACCATGTGCCATGCTAATGGACACCAAAAGAAAGCTGGGGTGGCAATCCTTATATCAAATTAGATTTTAAAACAAAGACTGTAATAAGAGATGAGGAAGGACACTATATCCTAAAGGGTCTATCCAACAAGACCTAACAATTGTAAATATCTATGCCTCTAACATGGGAGCAGCCAATTATATAAGGCAATTAATAACAAAAGCAAAGAAACACACTGAGAACAATCAATAATAGTGGGGGACTTTACACCCCCCTGACTGAAATGGACAGAGCATCTAAGCAAAAGATCAACAAGGAAATAAAGACTTTAAATGACACACTAGACCGAATGGACTTCACAGACATATTCAGAACATTCCATCCCAAAGCAACGGAATACACATTCTTCTCTAGTGCCCATGGAACATTCTCCAGAATAGATCACATCCTAGGTCACAAATCAGGTCTCAACTAGTACCAAAAGACTGGGCTTATTCCCTGCATATTTTCAGACCACAATGCTTTGAAACTAGAACTCAATCACAAGAGGAAAGTCGGAAAGGACGCAAATACATGGAAACTAAAGAGCATCCTACTAAAGAATGAATGGGTCAACCAGGAAATTAAAGAAGAATTAAAAAAAAAAACATGGAAACCAATGAAAATGAAAACACAACTGTTCAAAATCTTTGGAATGCAGCAAAGGCAGTCCTAAGTGGAAAGTATATAGCAATAGAAGTCTTTCTCAAGAAAAAAGAAAGGTCTCAAATACACAACCTAACCCTACACCTAAAGGAGCTGGAGAAAGAACAGTAAATAAAGCCTAAACCCAGTAGGAGAAGAGAAATAATAAAGATCAGAGCAGAAATCAATGAAATAGAAACCAAAAGAACAGTAGAACAGATCAACGAAACTAGGAGTGGGAGCTAGTTCTTTGAAAGAACAAATGAGATTGATAAACCCCTAGCCAGACTTATCAAAAAGAAAAGAGAAATGACCCAACAAACAAAATCATGAATGAAAGAGGAGAGATCACACGCAACACCAAAGAAATACAAACAATTATAAGAACATATTATGAGCAAATATATGCCAGCAAATTCGATAATCTGGAAGAAATGGACGCATTCCTAGAGATGTATCAACTACCAAAACTGAACAAGGAAGAAATAGAAAACCTGAACAGACCTATAACCACTAAGGAAATTGAAGCAGTCATCAAAAATCTCCCAACAAACAAGAGCCCAGGGCCATATGGCCTCCCAAGGGAATTCTACCAAACATTTAAAGAAGAATTTATGCCTATTCTTCTGAAACTGTTCCAAAAAATAGAAATTGAAGGGAAACTTCCAAACTCATTTATGAGGCCAGCATGACTTTGATCCCAAAATCAGACAAACACCCCATCAAAAAGGAGAATTACAATCCAATATCCCTGATGAACATGGATGCAAAAATTCTCACCAAAATATTAGCCAGTAGGATCCAACAGTACATTAAAAGGATTATTCACCATTACCAAGTGGCATTTGTTCCTGGGCTGCAAGTTTGGTTCATAATCCACAAATGAATCAATGTGATAGAATACATTAATAAAAGAAAGAACAAGAACCATATGATCCTCTCAATAGATGCAGAAAAAGCATTTGACAAAGTACAGCATCCTTTCTTGATCAAAACTCTTCATAGTATAGGGATAGAGGGTACATACCTCAATATCATAAAAGTCATCTATGAAAAACCCATGGCGAATATCATTCTCAATGAGTAAAAACTGAGAACTTTCCCCCTAAGGTCAGGAACACGGCAGGAATGTCCACTAACACCACTGCTATTCAATATAATACTAGAAGTCCTAGACACAGCAATCAGACAACAAATGAAATAAAAGGCATCTGAATCGGCAAAGATGAAGTCAAACTCTCACTCTTTGCAGATGATATGATACTTTATGTGGAAAACCCAAAAGACTCCATCCCAAAACTGCGAGAACTCATACAGGAATTCAGTAAAGTGGCAGGATATAAAATCAATGCACAGAAATCAGTGGCATTCCTATACATCAACACAAGACAGAAGAAAGTGAAATTATGGAGTTGATCTCAATTACAATTTCACCCAAACCCATAAGATACCTAGGAATAAATCTAACCACAGAGGCAAAAAATCTTACTCAGAAAAACTATAAAATACTCATGAAAGAAACTGAGGAAGACACAAAGAAATGGAAAAAGTGTTCCATGCTTTTGGACTGGAAGAACAAATATTGTAAAGATGTCAATGCTACCTAGAGCAATCTACACATTTAATGCAATCCCTATCAAAATACCATCTGCTTTTTTCAAAGAAATGGAGCAAATAATCCTAAAATTTGTATGGAACCAGAAAAGACCCCGAATAGCCAGAGGAATGTTGAAAAAGAAAAGCAAAGCTGGCGGCATCACAATTCCGGACTTCCAGCTGTATTACAAAGCTGTCATCATCAAGACAGTATGGTCCTGGCACAAAAACAGACACATAGATCAATGGAACAGAATAGAGAGCCCAGAAATGGGCCATCAACTCTATGGTCATCTAATCTTTGACAAAGCAGGAAAGAATGTCCAATGGAAGAAAGACAGTCTCTTCCACAAGTGGTGTTGGGAAAATTGGACAGCCACATGCAGAAGAATGAACTGGACCATTCCCCTACATCACACACAAAAATAAACTCAAAATTGTTGAAAGACCTAAATGTGAGACAGGAGTCCATCAAAATCCTAGAGGAGAACACAGGCAGCAACCTCTTCAACCTCAGCTAGAGCAACTTTTTTCTAGAACATCACCAAAGGCAAGGGAAGCAAGGGCAAAAATGAACTATTGGGACTTCATCAAGATAGAAAGCTTTTGCACAGCAAAGGAAACAGTCCACAAAACCAAAAGACAGCCGATAGATTGGGAGAAGATGTTTGCAAATGACATATCACATAAAGGGCTAGTATCCAAAATCTATAAAGAACTTATCAAACTCAACATCCAAAGAACAAAAAATCCAATCAAGAAATCAGCAGAAGACATGAACAGACATTTTTCCAAAGAAGACATCCAAATGGCCAACAGGCACATGAAAACGTGCTCATCATCGCTCGGCATCAGGGAAATCCAAATGAAAACCTCAATGAGATACCACCTCACATCAGTCAGAATGGCTAAAATTAACAAGTCAGCAAACGACAGACGTTGGTGAGGATGCAGAGAAAGTGGAACCCTCCTACACTGTCGGTGGGAATGTAAGCTGGTGAAGACACTCTGGAAAACAGTCTGGAGGTTCCTCAAAAAGTTGAAAATAGAGCTATCCTATGACCCAGTAATTGCACTACTGGGTATTTATCGCAAAGATACAAATGTAGTGATCCGAAGGGGTATGTGCACCCCAATGTTTATAGCAGCAATGTCCACAGTAGCCAAACTATGGAAAGAGCCAAAATGTCCCTCAACAGACGGATAAAGAAGAGGTGGTATATATATACAATGGAATATTAGGCAGTCATCAAAAAAACCCATGATATCTTGCCATTTGCAACAATGTGGATGGAACTAGAGGGTATTATTCTAAGTGAAATAAGTCAATCAGAGAAAGAAATGTATCATATGATATTAGTGATATGAGGAATTCTTAATCTCAGGGAAAAAAATGAGGGCTGCTGGAATATGGGGATGGGAGGGATGGGGTGGCTGGGTTATAGACACTGGGGAGGGTATGTGCTATGGTGAGCGCTGTGAATCGTGTAAAACTGTTGAATCACAGACCTTTACTTCTGAAACAAATAATACATTATATGTTAAAAAAATGATAGTAGGAAGGGAAAAATGAAGGGGGGGAAATCAGAGGGGGAGACGAACCTTGAGAGACAATGGATTTTGAGAAACAAACTGAAAGTTCTAGAGGGGAGGTGGGTAGGGGGGTGGATTAGCCTGGTGATGGGTATTAAAGGGGGCATGTTCTGCATGGAGCACTGGGTGTTATATGCAAACAATGAATCATGGAACACCACATCAAAAACTAATGATATAATTTATGGTGATTAACATAACATAATAAAATTAAAAATAAATAAATAAATAAAAGGACCAAAGAGGTCTCTACCTTAGGCAGTTAGTCTGTAAGAATAGTGTGGATAGAGACTGTTTTCTGATTATCTTTATATCCATTTTCCTTACATTTCCTGACAATAGTTAAGAATTCATATATGTATTCTGAATAAGCCAATTTCAACCCCTATGCAGACCAGTGGGAGAGATTATTCATATAATTTTATCTCATTATGTAGTTAGCTACTTCTCACAGCTAAAAATAGTAAGTATGTATGTTTCATGTTGTCAAGTAGGTACTCTGGACTCCTGACGTTCTGGACAAAGTACTTATTTTGTACTTTAAAAATACAACACGGTTTACTTTGTATATGTTCTTTCTTTTCACTTATAGGGCACTTACAGCAAGTAACTTCCTAAAAGTTTTTATGAAAAATTCATGAATGACAAGTATTTAATATTCAAATTACATGGTAATAGCTTACTACGTTTTATGTAAATATGAAAGAATAATATAATCAGTATTGTAAAATAATGGATTTAAGCAAATAAGCTATTCAATATTTTTCAACAAAAATTGTATTTAATGTACATGAAGCTATAGAGAAACAAAAAGGGAAATCTTGTTAGATAATCTATTAATTGTCTATAATCTACAACTTTAAAGTTATTGAGCTTTCACATTTCCCTCAAACCTATGATTATTAAATGGGTTATCATCAAAAAACCTTTTAGAACCTGAATTGTGAGTCATATCATTTAAAGACTGATTTTTCTATATAAGCAATCTCTCATGTTTGAGTTTTTTGCAATAAAAGTTTTTCATCATCTATACAGGGCTTACCTCCATCCCTTTATTTTTCTCTTAGTACAGAAATCTTTGTGTATAAATCTATCATGAAATTAGACAGGTATTTAGTACTTTTAAAAGCTTCATTTTAAATTCTCTGCTATGTGACAGTTATACCACTTAGGTGAATATATAAGCAGAAACATCTTTGATAGTCAATTAAAAATTAAAAAGAAAAAAACATATTGTATCCTGGAAAGTTTCCAGACAACAGAACAGAAATATTTGTGCGGATATCCTTGGAAATGCTGCCAAACTGTGGAAAATAAATGGGAGAAGTTATTCAAACCAACAGAAGAAATATTTTCAGGATTAACACAGAGAAAAAGGAAGATTCACTGCCATGGGAAAAAAGCCACCACTTAAATGACTTCAATAATCACATTACAAAATACCAAGTGTTTTCAGACAACATTTAGGAATTCAAAACCTCTTTCAAAATCACTACACAAGTAACTATGGAGCTACGAAGTTTTATTTTACATTTTAGACATATTTTAAAACTGAATATGCCATGAAAATTCTTTGTATGTCTCCATAATCATAAGTATTTTACCTACTTCCACTTCTTTGCTATGATTTTTTTAAATTAATATTTTCAATTATTGGAATGGAATCCTAGGAAGTATGGTCAGATTTGTAATTTATCAATTAGTATGTAATAAATAGTCTTTATATGAGAAATGCTGCTATAACAATATATAAATGGTAATTCCATAATCATAATTTTCTAACTAAGAAGGATGATTCTGAATAATTTCTATATTTAAAGCTATCTCTATTTAGAAATTGTAGTTTTATCACATAAAAGGATGAGTTTCACAGAAAATGTATTTTTTTAAAACCAGTGTTTTAAATATACAGTGAGGGCAATTATTATTTTGGTAGATGTAATTCTTTCTCACAAAGCAATGTACGGTAATTTTTAGGTCACAATATATTTTACATATCTTATCATTAAGCAATTAATGTTTATATTTATCCTAGAATGGAAGATAATATATGAAAAATATTTCAATAATAGAAAAATCTTCAACTCTGAACATTTGCCATTTTCAAAGTTCTCTTTTAAGTTTGTAAACTGAGTTTCACATTTCCTTCTGCCATAAAAATGAGTTTTTCCTTTTGAAATAAAGCATATTTTGTTCTTTTTAGTATTAATATCATTATATTAAAATTTTGATTAATACCTGTCCAAAGTTTCATAAATTAGGTATATTTTTCCTAGAAATGTACCCTGATTTTTCTACTGTTTTCTACTGTTTTGGACTTTTTAGAATAAAAATGACACTTTGGAAGGTCAAGACTGATGGCTCTGATTGTAATAAATGTTGTATATGATTCCATTGCTATAAAACAGGAAAGAATGAAGGTTTGAGCAAGTAATATCTAAATTCAGCCTTTATTATTTCTTTGAACATTTCATTTCCAAAAAAGTTGAATAAAGTCTTTGTAGAATATTTTTAGATCTATACTTCAGTGGACACTTGTCTGAAACATTTCAAACACAAGTAAAGGATTTTTATTATATTTTCTAATAAAATAATCACCTAAAATTTTAAAATGGATAGAAGATAATATGAAATTAATATTAATTCCTCATTTCAAAACTGTATGTCAATTAAATCAAATTAATTTCTTCCATAAAACCAAAATTATTTACATTAAAAAACAGAACCAAATCAGATTTATGTGTATTCATTGTATTTAATACCATTTTCGTAAAACCCCAATGTATATACCTTCAGGAACAGTTCTACTATTATTTAAGTTGTTATCCCTCTTCTTATTACATGTTCATACACTATTTCTAAAGTAACTGTTCCAACTGTCATCTTTCCTATCAGCATTTATTTTAGAATCATATTTATTCCAGTAAACAGTGATTTTATTAGATAACACGGATTCTATAGACCAGTCAATGAAAATATTTTTAGTTATAAAAATTTCTGTTTCAATTTTTCAAGAGTACATGATCATAAAACTTGTTTCCACTACTTCAAAATATCAGCCTAAATATACAGCTAGTTTTCCAGTATTTGAAAATGTGGCTAAACATATATCAATATTTATAGCATCACTATGTACACACACACACACACAGCATTTATCCAAAATGTAACACCATAATAAATCACTATTGCTCTTTAGCCTATAAAATAAACAGAATAATATTCAATAATACTGATGCACTATATTAAAAATGATAAATTGTAGCCTTCATTGATGATTCTTATAACATTTAAACATTACTCTGTGACTAGAGACATGAATACTGAAGTGACAAATGCTGAAGACTGGCTCCCAAAAGACTTTACTCTCTCCCTTTCCCCTAAGAAAGAGACTTGAAAGTGAAATTTATACTCAAGTTATGAGTTTCCCTGCAGATAGTTTTGTCCTCGTCATATATTTCTCTTATATGAGATATAATCACAAGTCTGGTATACTATTCCATACTGACCACATGTAAATACTGATTTTCATTGGGAATTTTCAGAGTTTCTAATGTTTTAACATACTTACCTGCTCAGTCTAATGAAAAACTAACAAAAGTTAGAAAGATTAAGTACCTCTGTCATTTTAGGCAGTAATATATTGGTGACTTGGTTGGGAAGAAATAGCAAGTGTTATCTCAACTATCTAGGCTTTTAAAAGCTTATCTTCACCAAGTTTTGTCCTTTCCATTCTATATTGCCCTTCAAAAGAAGAGTTGACATCACTATTGCAAGAATAACGATAAATATATATTCTTCATTCCCTACTCTGCTGCCATGGGAGTTCTTAATTGGTTAGTTATTCATCAGATTTTCTATCTCATGTTTTTCTTCATGGAGTGGCATTATCCTTCTTTCTCCTAATGTTTTCTTATTCATTAACCTTATTGAACATTTTGTTGTTTATATGCCTGTCCTATCTGAGCTTGTTATGTACTACCAAACTTCTTTAGAAAATGGGTACTTCCAGTGGCTCTCCCATTTTGATTTATAGGACTCACCTACTGCTCCACCAACTTATTCACCATCAATTCCAATTTAGCCTCTCTGGGGAGAAGCCAGGAATCTCCATTACTAATCCAAGTAGGCTCTAACTGAACTTCAGAAAATACTTTCTCTCCCTAGAATATATCATTTTTTGCCTTGACCTCCACGTTAACATTATTCAGTGAATATCAATGGTTCTCTGGTCAATAAATTAATAATTCTTGTCCTGGATTTTCTAAGAATTTAACACCTTTTTCCTTTACCTCATTTATATACTTTCACTATCATTGTAGGATTCCGTGTTAGCTCTTATTCTCCCAACTTCTTTGATTCCTTCTTGATTTCCATTAATACTTCTTCCCCTTGCTTCATCTTTACCTTTGCTGTTTTTCCATCCTCTTCTCTAATCCTTGTATGATTTCTTCGTTCTGTACTAGCTATCTTATTTAACCTCCCATAGTTTCAACTATAATCTTGAAGTAAGTTCATACCAAATATTCTTTTTCTCTTTCATTTTTCTCTTTACAAAAATTTTATCCCACCTCTCTTATGAACTCCAGTTATACATTTTTATATTCTGCTGTAATTCTGACAAATAAATCCCTCTGGAATCTCAAATTAGAAACCTCTCTAATAGGCAATCTCTGCTTAGGCCATCTGCCTAGATCAGATTTCCTCAGAACTGTACTATATTCTGCGTCTCTTGCTAGCCAATTCTCCTTCCCTCCCCCTCTCCTCTCACAAGGATTAGGCAGGCATTGTGAACCAAAAGCTCTCTCTGTCTGCTCCTATTTTCTCCCACTTGTCAATATCTTATTTTTAAAAGTAGTTAGGAACACACCAGTAGTTGAAAATGTGGGTTATTATCCATGCCAGTGAGAGAAAAATCATACCATAGGAAACTCTGTAGTGTCTCAATTATAGGGTATTAGAAAGAACTTGTTATAGGATATAGACTTCTGTTAGGTGACTTTTTTTAAAGACTTTATTTATTTGACAGAGAGAGAGAGACAGTGGAAGAGGGAACACAAACAAGGGGAGTGGGAGAAGCAGGCTTCCTGCTGAGCAGAGAGCCCGATGAGGGGCACGATCCCAGGACCCTGGGATCATGACCTGAGCTGAAAGCAGACTCTTAACGATGAGGCACCCAGGAGCCCCCTTTTAGGTGATTTTTAAGGGAAGATGTAAGTATGGTTTAACTCTTTATTGGATGTTCTCAGAAGTAGGGGCTATTTTACTATTGTATATTTTAGTAAATATAAATAAAACAATATAAATAATAAAATAAATAATATAATTTAATAATAAATATATAAATTTATAATAAACAAATATATAAATAATATAAATAAAATAAATAGGAAGGGAAGACTAGTGAAAGGATAAAGTTATAATTGGTAAAGAAGTAACAGTCACTCGGATTAGCTGTAAGATGGGATTGAAAGGAGAAAAAAAAACTGGAAATAAAAAATCTAAAAAGACTGATTACAAGTAATGAAATTGAAGCAGTAATTTAAAAACTCCCAAACACAAAAGATCAAGACCAGTTTCATAGGTAAATTACACCAAACATTTAAATGAGTTAGCACCTATCCTTCTGAAATTATTTTTTTAAAAACTGAAGAGGAAGGGGCGCCTGGGTGGCTCAGTTGGTTAAGCGACTGCCTTCGGCTCAGGTCATGATCCTGGAGTCCCGGGATCGAGTCCCGCATCGGGCTTCCTGCTCAGCAGGGAGTCTGCTTCTCCCTCTGACCCTCTTCCCTCTCGTGCTTTCTATCTCTCATTCTCTCTCTCTCTCAAATAAATAAATAAAATCTTTAAAAAAAATAAATAAAAACTGAAGAGGAAGGAAGGCTTCCACATTTTATGAGAACACCATCACCCTGATAAGAAAACCAAAGACAAAACACACACAGACACACACACGCACACAATTTCAGACCAATATCCTGATGAACATAGATGCAAAAAGTCTCAACAAAGTATTAGCAAACCAAAGTCAACAATACATTAAAAGGATCATATATCATGATGAAATGGCATTCATTCCAGTGTTATACCCTCAAGTCAATCAACATAATACACAAAATTAAAAAAAAAACCTAAGGATAAAAATGATTATCTTAATAGATTCAGAAAAAGCATTTGAGAAAATTCAACATTCATTCATGATTAAAAACTCTCAGCAAGGGGCACCTGGGTGGCTCAGTCATTAAGCGTCTGTCTTCGGCTCAGGTCATGATCCCAGGGTCCTGGGATAGAGCCCTGCATCAGGCTCACTGTTTGGCGGGAAGCCTACTTCTCCCACTCCGACTCCCCCTGCTTGTGTTCCCTCTCTCACTGTCTCTCTCTGTCAAATAAATAAAATCTTAAAAAAAAAAAAAACTCTCAACAAGATAGGTAGAGAGGAATATATCTCAACATAATAAAGTCCATTTATGACAAAACCCCAGCTAACATCACACTCAATGATGAAGACCTGAAATCTTTTTCTCTAATGTCAGGGACAAGATAGGGATGCCCATTCTTATCACTTTTATTTAACATATTATTGGAAGTCCTAGTGATAGCAGTTAGAAAAGGAAAAAAAAGATAAAAGATATCCAAATTGGAAAGGAAAAAGTAAAATCATCACTATTTGCAGATGACATACTATATATAGAAAACCCTAAAAACTACATCAAAATACTATTAGAATAAATGAATTCAGTAAATTCACCAAATAAAAAACTAATATACAGAAAACAGTTGTGCTTCATACTGCGTATTTACCCCAAAGACACAAATATAGTGATCCAAAGGGGTACGTGCACCCCAATGTTTATAGCAACAATGTCCACAATAGACAAACTATGGAAAGAGCCAAGATGTCCATCGACAGATGAATGGATAAAGAAGATGTGGCATACACACACACACACACACACACACACACACACACACACACACACACACACAATGGAATACTATGCAGCCATCAAAAAACCCCAAATCTTGCCATTTGCAATGATGTGGATAGAACTAGAGGGTATTATGCTAAGTGAAATAAGTCAATCAGAGAAAGACATGCATCATATGATCCCACTGATGTGAGGAATTCTTAATCTCAGGAAACAAACTGAGGGTTGCTGGAGTGGTGGGGGTGGGAGGGATGGGGTGGCTGGGTGATAGACATTGGGGAGGGTATGTGCTATGGTGAGCACTGTGAATTGTGTAAGACTGATGAATCACAGACCTGTACCTCTGAAACAAATAATACATTATATGTCAAAAAAAAAAGATAGTAGGAAGGGAAAAATGAAGGGGGGGAAATTGGAGGGGGAGATGAACCATGAGAGACTGTGGACTCTGAGAAACAAACTGAGGGTTCTAGAGGGGAGGGGGGTGGGGAGATGCTTTAGCCTGGTGATGGGTATTAAAGAGGGCACGTACTGCATGGAGCACTGGGTGTTATGCACAAACAATGAATCATGGAACACTACATCAAAAACTAATGATGTAATGTATGGTGATTAACATAACATAATAAAATAAAATTTTAAAACAATCAGTTGTGGTTCTATATGTTAATAAAGAGTTATCAGAAAGAGAAAATAAAAAATCAATTCCATTTATAATAACATCAAAAAGAATAAATACCTAGGAATAAACTTAACCAAGAAGGTGAAAGCCCTATACTTTGAAAACTGTAAGAAATTGATGAAAAAATTGAAAATGACCCAAACAAATGGAAAAATATTTCATGCACATAAGTTGGAAGAATTAGTGTTAAAATGTCCATACTAAGCAATCTACAGGTTAAATGGCATCCCTATCAAAATACCAACAGCATTTTTCACAGAACTAGAACAAAGAATCTTAAAATTTGTATGGAACCACAAAAGTCCCTGAAGTGCCAAAGCAATCTTGAGAAAGAAGAACAAAGCTGGAAGTATCCTAGAGCCTGCTTTCAAATATACTGAAAAGATACAGCAATCAAAACAGTATGTACTAGGATGAAAATGGACACATAGATGAATGAAATATCCCAGAAATAAACCCATCACTATATGGTCAATTGAACTATGGAAAATGAGGCAAGAATATAAATTGGGGAAAAGACAGTCTCTTCAAATAAATGGTGTTGGGAAAACTGGGCAGCAACATGCAAAAGAGTGAAACTCAAGCACTACCTTACACTATACACAACATTAAATTCAAAATGGATTAAATTTTAAAATTCTTGGAAGAAAACATGAGGAAAATGCCCTTTGTCATTGGTCTTAGCAACATTGTTTTCGACCAGTCTCCTCAAGCAAGGGCAAAAAAAGCTAAAATAAACAAATAGGATTACATCAAACTAAAAAGCTTTTGCACAGCAAAGGAAACCATTAATAAAACAAAAGGTAGGCTGTGGAACAGAAGATATTTGCAAATGATACAACCAATAAGGGGTTAATACAAAATATATAATTTACACAGCTTAATATCAATAATCAAATAAACCTGATTAATAACGGGCAGAAGACTTGAATAGACATTTTTCCAAAGAACACACACAGATGGTCAACAAGCATATGAAAAGATGCTCAACATGACTAATCATCAGGGAAATGCAAATCAAAACCATAATAAGATATCACCTCACACCTGTCAAATTGGCTATTATAAAATAATAAGTGTCTCCCCCATGCAGAAAGACACTTAAAGCCTTTTCTTTACAAAGTAACAGGTGACTCTCTCAGGAGCTAATTTCCTAACTACAAGACCAAAAACAAGTTTTATATAATCTTAAACTGGCTAGGGACATGTTGAACCTGATAACGGTAGAAAGTAATTACACCCCAAAGGAACTACAAAATCTAGCCAGCATAGCCCATTATAAGCCAGGGGTATCCCTGAGATTCTAACTGAGGGTTCAATGGGACTGGAACATAAAACTGAATAAGAATTAATTGGCATTAGTTGTTTTTTTTAGAATAGAAAATGACAGCTTGGCAAGGACCTCAAGGAATGGGGCAAACTTTCTGTTAGGGTGGCTCTTAAAAACCTGGAGAAAGTAATAGCCAAAGTTAAGCAAAGTATAAAAATAGTGTCTGAGCTTCCCTGACAGATAGTAAAGATGCTATCAAAAAGCTCAGGTCGGTGGGCCTGCTGACTGGATATGTTATGTGAGGCCCTAAGATCCCCACAGGATGATATTCCCTGGGAAGGCCAAGATGAACGCATCATTTATCAAGACCATTAGGAATAAACTGGTGAGAGTGACATAGACCTCAATAAAATATCTGGTGGTAGCTCTCCATTTACAGCTTCCAAAAAAAAAAATGTAGGACTGTAGCTAAGTTTGAATTTCAGATAAACAATGAAATTTTTCCAGTATAAGTATGTCTTTAATATTACATGGCACATAGTGCATAGAGATTCTACTGTATAACAGGGCTGATGGTGGCCGAGGTAGTCATAAAGCTGGTTCATTATTAGTCATGTGCTGATGTGTTCCAAAGCAACTGATGCATTAAAATCAACAGGGGCACTTAATTGTCAGAAACCAGTTTCCAAAAAATACCAAAATATCAAGCCACGTTAGATAAGCAAGTAAGAGGGCTTGACCTGCAGGAACTTCTGAAGATGGTTAATAGAAGATGGCATCCTAATAGATAAGTAACCAGAAAGAGTTCTGCTGTATAAGAATGTAAATCAGAAGAAGGTAAGGATGGAGAAGGAGAAAGATAAGAGCAGTCATCCAAAGAAAAAGTCATGATGCCTTGTTCAGTACCCAGATTCGAGTCTGTTTTCTCATCTGGAATCCATTAATAGAGGAGGTGACCAGGTGTTTAACATAAGAAGCATGCAACTTTATGAAAAGTATATGCCATAATGATTTTACCAGTCCTTTACTAATGAAACCTATTGCCATTTACTCAGGTGACAGTACATTGAGGAAAGGAGAATATCCAGTCATTTTGAAGGCTATTGGACACAGAGTTTGGCTTGACATTGATATTTGCTGAATCCCCTGTTAGAATAAAGCCTTACAATGTCCAGGTAATATATGCACACTTGGCCAAAATTTAGCATATAGTGGGCCCATTGAGCCATGGATCTCCATCCAGTGGTCATTTCCCCAGTCCCTGAAGGTATAATGAGGTTGACATATTTGACAATTGAAGTGATTCCCACATTTGGATCTTGGCTTATGGAATAAGAGCTATAGTAGTGTGGAAAGCCATACCAAAGTCTGTGAAACTGTCCTTATTCCCTGGTCAAAACAGTAAATAAAAAATAATACTGCCTGTGAGTTGGGGGATGGGTGAAATACATGAAGGGGAATAAGATTGCACTTATCATGATGAACACTGAGTAATGTTAGAATTACTGAATTGTTATATTGTACACCTGAAACTAATATAATTACATGTTATATTAATTATACTTGAATAAAAAGATGAAAAAAATAATATTGCCTAACAGAAAAGTAAGTATCAGGTATTAATGATCCCACTACAAACCTTAAGGATCAAAAGGTAGGAATCCCAATCATAAATCTTGAAGAATTACTATGGAATGAGACTAGGTCAACAAGGCATTGTTCTTATTGTAGCTTCTGTGCCAGATATGGTATCAATGTTAAATGAGCTGAATTCCAGAATGTAGCAAGTCCTTCCTAGTAGAGAAGAGACCGATTTGCTCTCAACTTTGGTCAGTTGGCACAAGGAGGGGGCGCCTGGGTGGCTCAGTTAGTTAAGAGTCTGCCTTAGGCTCAGGTCATGATCCTGGTGTCCTGGGATAAGAGCCCAAGCTGGGCTCCCTGCTCAGTGGGGGAGTCTACTTCTCCCTCTCCTCACCATCTGCTCCTCTCCCCACCCTCCCACCCCCGGCTCATGCTGTCTCTCAATATCGTACTCTTTTTCTCTCTCTCAAATAAATAATAAATCTTTTTTTTTAATTGGCACAAGGAAGAGGAGTATGCCAAAAAGAATGGGAAGGAATAACTTACCAAATTTCTAAATATTGTTTATCACTCATGTTTCAGCTGGCATGGCTTACTAAAACCTTAAATTTAAATTTTGAGGACCCTAGGACACACAGCAAGTCTTCACCAGCCCAGCTGTTTATAAGCCTGTATCGAATGCATGGAGGTAACACAGAAGGCTGAGGAGAGAGCAAGAGAGCTGAGTTTCACACTGAGTTTCCAAGATGTCTGCATAACAAACTACCACAAATTTAGGGGTTTAAAACAACACATATTTTATTATCTCATGGTTTCTATGGTTCTGGAATCCAGGAATAGCTTATGTCAGCCCTTTACAGATAGCCACACAGAGCTGCAGTTAAAGCTTACCCCAGTTCTGGGATCTCATCAAAGGCTTGACTAAGAACCTACTTCCAAGGTCAATCCAGTCATTGGCATATGTCATTCCCCTATGCCTGTAGGATTAATAGATTATTTATTAAAAGCCTCCTTGTGGTGAGTGGAAGGGACAGAGGAAGGAATGGCAGGGAGGAAGAGAGAGGAACTGAGTCCAGAGATAGGTGCTATATTTGTATGTAATCATGTGCACATAATCACGTACATCTTGTCACATTTGCCACATCCATTGGTGAGAAGAAATTACTGGTCCTGTCCATACTGAATCAGAGGAAATTACACAAAGGCATGAATAGCAGGAGGTGGAGAGCATGGGTACCAACTTAAAATCTGCATACCAAGTAAAGGGGAGAAGCCTATTAAAGTATAATATATAGGATAGCTTAGAAAAATTCATTCAAGTCATGATAGGTTAAAAATTTGACATTGAACAGGGAGTGGAGAGAGATAACTGATAGTAAAAAGGCTAGGATGCTAAGTTGGGACTTAGGAGCAAAGAAAATTTCCAAAGGTCCTTAGAAGTAGGCAGCCAAACTCTAAAGTAGGAGGAACCATAGATGCTTTAGGAAGGTGAACACTTTTATTATTATAGAAATTGCAAAAAGATCACCAAAGCTTTTCTGGTGCTCAGATTCCAACCCCTGCTGAAGAGCAAGCCCAGATCCTGCCACTGAACCATTTAAAGCCAGTATTGAACTGCTTGTAAAAGAATTTGCCACAAAGCCCAGGCCCAACTAAATGATGGATTCCATATAGCAGCCACCCTAGAGCAGTCTGAAGGGATGTTTCCTTCTCTGAGAATAAATATTTACTCTAGTATCTACTTAGCTGTTACACATTATGTTGGGAATAAAAATTTTTTGAACTTTATAATGAATTAACTCTTTATTGGTAATTTAAAAAAATTAATTCTGGTTAAGAATAAAATTTTTAAAATCTATGAGACTTACAAAAAAGAAAGAAAAATATAACCTAGGGTCAAGAGAAACAGACCAAGATATGATCCTAGTAGTGTAATGATCACATAAGAACATTAAAATAACAACAATAAATATGTTAAATGACTTAGTGGGAAAGACTGAGAATACACATGAACAAATGGAAAATTTCTACAGGGAGAATAGGGAGAAATTATTTTAAAAATAGAAGAGGTGAACCTGGGTGGCTCAGATTAAGCGACTGCCTTTGGCTCAGGTCATGATCCCAGGGTCCTGGGATCGAGTCCTGCTTTGGGCTCCCTGCTCAGTGGGGAGCCTGCTTCTCTCTCTCCTTCTGCTGCTCCCCCTGTTTGTTCTCTCTCACTCTCTCTGTCAAGTAAATAAATAAAATCGTAAAAATATAGAATAAAATGGAAATGCTAAAAATTAAAGGAAATTATCAGAAATAAAAAAAATGTTTGATATACCTAGCAACATGATGGAATCAGCAAACAAAGGATAGCTACAGATGAAGATAAGTTTGAATAATTTCTACTGGTCTCATTACAGAATTAAAAGTGAAAAAATGTGAAAACAAAATGGAAAAGCTCAGAGATGTGTGCCACAAAATCGAATTGTTTAATATATGTATTAATGGAGTCTCCAAAGAAGAGAAATAATGGATGAGAAGAAATGTTTGAAGATGTATGAGAATTTTCCAAAACTAGTGAAAGATTAACTGATCCAAGAAAACTTAAGGAAGATAAAAAAATGTACAGCTAGGCATATTTCAGGTTAACATTAAAAACATCACAGTTAAGGGAAAATTCTTAAAAGCAGCAGAAGGAAATGTCATATTCCACAAAGGGGAAATGGATACAAATGACAGCTGACTTCTCATGAAAAATTAACAACCCAGGAGAAAGACATCTTTAAAACATCTATGAAAATAAAATTCAACCTAGAATTATATACCCAGTGAAAATATCCTTCAAAACTGAAAGTGAAATAAAACCATATTCTACAGACAAAATCGGAGAGATTGCATTTCTAACAAATACACACTTCAGTAAATGCTAAATTCTTCAAGCTAATGGGAAGGGACAAAAGAAAGAAGCTTATATCCATAAGGAGTATGTCCTAATTTGTTAATATATCTGTGTAACAAAATACCACAGACTGGGTGGCTCATTAACAACAGAAATTCCTCACAGTTCTGGAGACCAGAAAGTCCATGATCAAGGTGCCAGCATGGTCACTGGCTGGTAGGGCCCCTCATTCCTTGTTCATAATTAGTAACTTCTTGCTGTGTTCTCACTTGGTGGAAGGTGCTGAGGGTTCTCTGGTGCCATTTTTATAAGAGCACTCAGCCCACTCACTTAGCTAAAACAAAGTTATCAGCCTAGCTACAGTTATCTTCTATGCTTGGGGGATCCACTTTTAAGTGCACTGATTGATGCCAGAATTTTTTCCTTCTCATATTTTCCACAATGCCCCTCCATCTGCAAGCCAGCAATGGGAGGTCAAATTCTTCTTGTGCTTTAATCTCTCTAATTTACCTTTCTTTAGTCATCTTCTGGTTTTATGGGCTCATATGACTACACTGAATCCACTTGGATAATCCAGAATAACCTTATTTTAAAGTCAAGTGATTAATAACCTTAGTAATATCTACAATGTCATTTTTTTTTTCTATTTAATGGAACTTATTCTTGGGCATAACACCAGGAGGCAAAGACCATGGGGCCATCATTCTGTTATACATTCAGTGGATATATTATTAATTAATAGACTATTTTAAAGCAAATTTATACATTCTGTGTGATTTATAGTACATGCAGAAGTAAAATATATGACATCAAGAGAACAAAGTATGAGAGAAGAGTAAATGGAAATAAACAATTGTTAAGTTCCTTATATTGTTCATGAAATAGTATAATGTTATTTGAAGACAAAATCAAATAAGATTTTTTTTTATTTCTAGAATCACTATAAAGTAAGAGAAATAAATCTAAGAAGTCCTTATGGTGGGAGAGTCAGATGAAATAATTTGTTTTTACTTTGGAGAAGATTTCCCAGAATGCTAAGTGCATTAGCCCTTAGACATTTTACCAATGTAGCAAGTCTCTGAATCTTTAGTTTCCACCATGTGGACTGCATGTCTTACAAAGGCCTCTAATACACTAGCCACTTCTTGCTCATCCAATCTTATTTGTATGCTGTTATCAATTCAGTGTACCAGTGATATTCCATGGAATGTCCAAAGAGTCTAGATCTCTTCAGATGATATGAAAGCGAGCAAGGGAATCAATCCTGAGCAAATACAGTCCTGAGCAAACTGTAACTATATACCATTATGTCTTCCAAGTGAATGTGAACTCATTCTGATTCTCTCTCCTTAAAGAGATGTAAATAAATTAATTTGATAAATCATACTTTCCTTCATCCCATGTTTCTGAGATCATGTTAATTCTCTCTAGTGCAGATACTGCATCTGGTAGAATATCTGAACTGAAGTTACTATTTGCTTGAGAAAATAGTATGTAATTTTCATTCTCCATATTCTGTCTGATTTTTGCAAGGTCTGGTCTTGTGAATTAATCCCTACCCCACAGGCCAAGGACCAAATATAGTGGTTATGCCTTATGCTAAGTAAATTGATTCTGATTATACATCTAGGAGTTAGAGAAATGACCTCTAAGTGGGTCTGTGGACTCACCAGTTCACTTAGTCTTAACTCAATTTAATACCTACTCCCTTTATGTCCCAAAACTACAGAGGGTAATTATCAAGAACTATGAAGTATCTGAAATTTTCTGTTTGAAAGCTTACAAGTCAACCTGTCACAAGTGCATGGATGCTAGCAGAAGACATGAAACTCAGGTCAAGGATAAGGGGTTTCATTACTCATGCCACAGAAAAAATCTTGTTTCATGTTTACATTAGTTCTCCCTGCTCTCTAAGTACCATCAGGGTTCATGTGGAGTGATTCAGAGGAATAATGCACAAAGAGTAAATCTGCATCATAACTGAGGGACTTCAAGCTTTCAAAATCCAAATCTGCAATGAATGGGCTGTTAGAAAACATGCTCAAATACCTTCCCAGAGGGAGACATTACTTTTATCATTATGGTAAGCAAATATATATATATATATATATATATATATATATATATATATATATATATATATAATCTGTGCCCTGGAAGGGGACAATATCTCTATCTTCTAAGGCCTTTTGTTACAAAAACATTATTTGGAAACATATTACAGAGCAAAAGTTGATTCAAGATATGCAAAAATTTAGAGGACCATGGAGAATTGTCTACAAACATCATGATGTCACTTCAGATCTCCAGAAATACATGTCAGGTTGAACCTTGTGACCAGCAGACCTTAAAGTATTTAGATATTCCCCTAATTATCCTTTCAGTACAGAATTATTAGAATAATTGTTTTCACTTCCTTTTGGAAAGCCACCAATGAACGGCCAAGATGCTGGTCTCTGTCCCACCCACTCCATCCCTCATTACTGTGGTAAATAGAGTGACCTCCAAGCCTTCCTTCCCATGGAACATGACCATCTAGTGAGTTTTGGAGGATGGATAGTTCATTCACTTTAACATGTTCATTATAGACATTATCAACCTTATTATAGGTGATTGCTTTTATTATGATTCCAAGAGCCATCATTGTGGTAGGTTTGCACTATCTCCAGGGATAGAAGTAAATATAGTTGCTATTTTTAAGATTAATATAACCAATAAATTCCTTGTAAGACAAATCAAGAGGAGAGAAAATACTAATTAACAATTTCAACAATGAAAGAGTAGACACCAGTACAGATATCACAGTAATTAAAAGGATGCTAAGGACATACATGAACATTATGCCAATCAATTTGAAAACATATCAAACACAAAATTTTTGTACAAAAAAACAAAAATAAAACAAACTTCAACTTATCTAAATGAGCCCAAAACAAAATAAGAAATATAAATAGTCCTATGTCAATCACTATGGTTGAAAACAATTTACAAAACAATTAGGAGAACTCTAGGCCTAGATGGCTTCACTGGTAGATTTTATTAATACTTTCAAGAGAAAATTAAACATCTTACACAAACTCTTCCAGAAAATCCATCAGATTGGAACAACTGTCAATTCATATTATGAGGTCAATATTATCTGACATGAAAATATGGCAAAAGTAAAATCAAAGAATAATTTCTTATCAGCATACATGCAAAACTCTTAAACAAAAATTAGCAAATTGTATCCTATCATACAGAAAGCATGATCAAGTGAAAGTTATCCCAATAATGAAAAACTGATTTTACATATGAAAATCAATTTAATTAACTGTATTAACAATATAAAGAAACGTATATGATCACCTCATAAATGCAGAGATAATGTTTGATAACATTCTATGTGCATCTATAATAAAAACTCTCAGCAGCTGAGGAATAAGAGCATACTTCCTCAGTCTGCTGAAGGAAATCAAAAGAGAAAGAAATTTATAGTATCAGCATATAAAAAAGCATTAGATTGTACAAAATATATCAAACCAATCATATTTACTCAGACTGTTATTTTATTTGTGTGAAACCCCAAAATAAGCAAAATAATTCATAAAAATATAAATCAGAAAGTGGCTTCCTTAGTGGGGAGGGGTGCAGAGGACTAGGAACTGACTGGAAACATTTGGAAATTTTCCATGGTGATGGAACTTTTCTATATCTGATTTCAGATACTGGTAGATAGATATACACAACCTCAAAACTCATCAAAATAAAATAGCAGGAACTCTTCACTTTTTATATGTAAATTATATTCACAAATATTAGAGAAAAATATTAAATTTGCTGGTAGTATTTAATTTTTATGGCTGGATTCTGAACCAAACCAACCAGAGATATACTGGAGGTTCCAAGGGCACTCTTCTCAGGCCTACGAGGCTGCTCCTCCCTGCCCCCACTTCAAACACTAGTCCAAGTCCAGGTTATCACCTGTGCTTCTGACCCACCAGCTACAGATTGAATGTTCCAATGACCCCCTCCAGAGGTTCAGTTAATATACTAGGGCACCTCACAGAACTCAGAGACACCTTTTCCTTATGAGATTACTGATTTATTATAAAAGGATATAAAAAGAACAGCAGATAGGAGAGATGCATATGGCAAGGTATGGGGAAAGGGCAGGAGCCTCCATGCCCTCTCCAGGAGGGCCACTCTCCTCATATCTTCATGTATTCACCAACCTGGAAGCTCTCTAAACTCAGTCCTTTTTGGAACTTTATGGAAGCTTTATTACAAAGACATGATTAAATCATTGGCCATTGGAGATTGATTCAACTTTGAGCCTGTCTCTCCCCCCTCCCCAGAAGTACAGGTGTGGGACAGTAATTTCCCACCCTCTACTCACAAGGTTGGTTGTCCTGGAAACCAGCCCCTATCCCTAGATGGGATCCAAAAGTCACCTTGTGAACATAACAAAGTGCAGTTAGAGAATTCTAATGGATTTTAGGAAATTCTAGTGGTTTTATGAGCTAAGTATTGGAAAAAGGGACAAAGATCAAATATATATTATTATAAATCACAGTATCATAGCAGTTTTCAGAGTCTAGATGATTTCTTTGTTCAAATCTTCCAATTGTTTTCCATCTCATTAAAAATCAAATATTATTTTTTATTATGCCACATAAGGTTCTTCATGATTGATTGGTCCCTATCAACAACATATTTGTTTTTGTTTTAACACTGATTTTTTCTTCCAAGTTTTTTGTTTTTTAAATTCCAGTGAACATTCAATGTAATATTAGTTTCAGGGGCAGAATTTAGTGATTCATCACTTATATACAACACTCAGTGCTCACAAGTGCTCTCCTTAATACCTATCACACATTTAACACTCCCCCCCCACCTCCCTTCCAGCAACCCTTAGTTTGTTCTCTATAGTTGAGTTGGCTTGATGGTTTGCCTCACTCTTTCTATGTTCATTTGTTTTGTTTCTTAAATTCCACATGAGTGAAATCACATGGCATTTGTCTTTCTCTGACTTATTTCACTTAGCATGATATTCTCTAGCTCCATCCATGTCATTTGCAAATGGCAAGATTCCATTCCTTCTGGTGCCTGAGTAATATTCCATTGTATATATGTACATATGATTTCTTCTTTATCCATTCATCAGTGGATGGATATTTGGGCTCTTTCCATTGTTTGGCTATTACAGATAATGTTGCTATAAACATCGGGGTGCATGTATCCCTTCCAATCTCTATTTTTGTATCCTTTGGGTAAATACCCAATAGTGTAATTGCTGGATCATAGAGTAGTTCTATTTTTAACTTTTTGAGGAACCTCTATACTATTTTCTGGAGCAGCTGCACAAGTTCGCAGTCCCCCCAAAAGTGTAAGAGGGTTCCCCTTTCTCTGTATCCTTGACAACATCTGTTGTTTCCTCTGTTATTGATTTTCGCCACTCTGACAGGTGTGAGGTGATAATACCTCTCAACAAATGGTGTTGTGAAAACTGGACAGCAACGTACAAAAGAATGAAATGGGACCACTTTCTTACACTATGTACAAAAATAAATTCAAAATGGATTCAATACCTAAACATGAGACAGGAAACCATCAAAATCCTAGAGGAGAACACTGACAGTAACCCCTTTGACACTGGCTGTAGCAACTTCTTACTAGATAGATCTACTGAGGCAAGAGAAACAAAAACAAAAACAAACTATTGGGACTTCATCAAGATAAAAATCTTCACAGCAAAGAAACAGTCAACAAAACCAGAAGGTAACCTTTAGAATGGCAGAAGATATTTGCAAATGACATATCTGATAAAGGGTTAGTATCCAAAATCTATAAAGAACTTAACAAACTCAACACCAAAAAAAACCCCAAATAATCCAGTTAAAAAATGGGCAGAAGACATGAATAGACACTTTTTTTTTCCAAAAAAGACATACAGATGGCTAACAGACACATGAAAAGATTCTCAACATCACTCATCACCCGGGAAATACAAATCAAAACTACAATGAGATATAATAACGTATTTGCCTTTTTTCCCTGCTCTCTACTTCCATCCAATGTTCAATTCAGTCTCAGATCATCATACCATTTCTTGCTTCTTATTCTTTACCACACTTCCTCTTTATGGAACACATTTCCACCCATATCGATCAGGTTAAAACTTATTGATCTTCATCATTCAGTTTAATTGTCTCATTTTGTAAAGAATCCCTTTCTCAGAAGGTTAGTTATTGCCTTCATTTGTGACCAGTCTGATTATAGGGATCATTATTCTGCATATAACCTTAGCTACTGTACTCATATTCATATGTCCAACTTTCCCTTTGAGTCACCAAGCTTTTCAGTAGCAACCATTTATTTAGTACCTATTGTGTGCCAGAAAGTGCACCTTTCACTCTAGATGCATATGAAGTATATGCTATTCCTATTTCAGGTTTATGGGTTGGAATACTCCTCAGAGACTTATAGTTGTAAAACTGAAGAGGTCCAGGACGCCTGGGTGGCTCAGTCAGTTAAGCGTCTGCCTTCAGCTCAGGTCATGATCCCAGGGTCCTGGGATAGAGTTCTGCATTGGGCTCCTTGCTCAGCAGGGAGCCTGCTTCTCCCTCTGCCTGTGCTCCCCCTGCTTGTGCTCTCTATCTCTGACAAATAAATAAAATCTTTAAAAACAAATTGGAAAAGGCAGGACTCTAAGCAAAGTTTCCCAATCCCAAAGCTCTAGTTTGCCTCATTGTATAATTTTCATAACACCAATCAGAACAATAGCATATTATTCCCTTTATACTGTCCATGCCCACAGAGAAGATTGGATTTAAAAAGTTCTAGGACATCACACACATTTCCTATTTAGTCAGAGATTAACAGATGAATGAATAGGTAAAGACTTCCATGACCACATGGGTTTATAGGGAAAGGAATAAAGAGGACAAACAAATGAAGCTTACGTATTGAGATTTTAGGCTCAGTAAATGAGTAACAGAAGCAGGTTTACGGGTTAGAGGAACCTATTAGGTTCCATATGGTAGGTTTTCTTTTAATTATTTTAAGTCTGAGGTGATGATAGGCTTTTAGGAAAGATTTTTAACTGAAAATTTGGAATAATTTTGATGCAAACTCTAAGTCTATTTGCAGCAAATGGTTACTGGGCTAACCTAATTTATAGAAAGCTTGGTTAATTTCTCACATTAGAGTGGGTGGGTGGATGGGTTAGCCTGGTGATGGGTATTAAAGAGGGCACGTACTGAATGGAGCACTGGGTGTTATATGCAAACAATGAATCATGGAACACTACATCAAATAATGATGTAATGTATGGTGATTAACATAACATAATAAAGAAAAAAAATTCTCACATTCTCACCCACATCTGTCAATCACAGTAAGTACTCTTTAACACCAGACACTAAAAAGTGAGGCAAATTCTTACTTATTGGGTGTAGTGGGACGATTATGAGAGAGCAGTGGCACTATTGATTCATGAATTTAATAAGTACTCATTGATAATCTGTGATGTGCAGGATGCTGTGACAGGCAAGTGTTATTCATTGAAAGGTGAAGTAAGCTTAAGTTTTAGAGACAGAGGCATGCAATCAAGTACACAGGGAAATAAATTTATAAATAACATGTGCAGTGTTGTGAAGGAAATAAACACAAGACTATGATATTTAAAAAAGTAATAATGACTGTGCACATGGTGAGTAAGGGGAAGTCTCTTGATCAGGTAGTCAAAAAGTTCCTCTCTAAAGATATGACATTTGAGTTTAGAAGGTTAATTTAAAAAAAAAAAAGGAAAGAAATCAAGGAAGAGCATCCTCAGAAGACAAAATATGTGCAAAAACCTGAGGTAGGAGAGCTTGAGATGTTCCACAAATGAGTGAAAACCAGAATGAAGGAGTGCTATTTTAAGCCTAATGTGGGTTACAAATTATGTTATTTTATAGAAAAATCCTTAAGAAACTATGATCCCAGTTATTTTTCTTGCCTTGTTCGAGTAGTAAAGGAAGAGATGGATTATTGAGTTGAGTCTCAAACCATTATTCTGCAAAATAACACGAGTCAACTGTTGGTCCACCTTGCAAATAATACTCATAGAGATTCCAACCCTGCTGTTGTCCAAATACCAACCATCTAAACAAGGCTAGTCTATTGGATTCTCTCATATAAAGCTGTTGTATCAAAACTATACATGCAGAAGTATTTTTTTCCACTCACTTAACTTTTGTGTGGCTTCATGCTTATAAAAAAAATGGAGTAAGGGGGCGCCTGGGTGGCTCAGTTGGTTAAGCAACTGCCTTCGGCTCAGGTCATAATCCCGGAGTCCGGGGATCGAGTCCCACATCGGGCTCCCTGCTGAGCAGGGAGTCTGCTTCTCCCTCTGACCCTACCCCCTCTTGGGCTCTCTCTCTCTCTCTCTCTCACTTTCTCTCTCAAATAAATAAAAATCTTTAAAAAAAATGGAGTAAGATAGAAGTAGGATCATGTTCAAGATATACCTATTAGTGCTGTGTTACCACATTCCAGTTTCTTTATTGCTCAGTGTCTCCATTTCCTTATAATGTTGAAAATGAATGATAATGAAATCAGCCTGACAAGATTTGTGTGAAGGTTTAAGAACTCACGCAAATCCCTTAGCAAAATACCTAGTGTGTAGTACCTTTAGCAAATGTTAACTATTATTATCTAGATAAAGAAAAATTGCTCTGCTTATAAGCAAAATTTTCTATAGCCATATTATGTCGACTTATACAAAATTATCTCTATTCCTTTACCATCATTAAAGCAAAATGTTGGTTACATCTGGTTTTTGAACACTAAGCTGTATTTCACTTTTATAAAGATGAAAATGGGAAATATTAATATTATACTGTTGAGAATAATCCCCAGATTCCAGGTTAATATTTGCTTTCCTTTTTTATTTCAACAATAATTATATATAAATACAAACATAATTTGAAGTCCTATGTTATTATATATCTACTTGAGCTTTAATAGAATAAAAAAACTTGTAAGAAATTATGTTATCTATTTATGAACAAAAAGAAATTATAGCTAATAACAGTTTAATGTATGTGAAAGTGTGTGTGGGGTGTGTGTGTGTTGGATGTGTGTTAGGGTGGGGGTGTGCTGGTGGCACGTGTTTAGAGTGGTGTTTTTGTGGTGTGTGCATGTTAGCATGCATGTGTGTTGGGCTGGGAAAGGTAAGAGAAGAATGAGGGACAGATGTCTCATTCTTTTATTGGTAGAAAGATTATTTAGAAGCAAAAACAAAAGGTAGACATCAATACAGATTTATTTGGTTATAGAATTTTAAAAGATGATTATCTCAGATCCAGTGGTTGTATAAATTGCCATTAATAACTTACTTAGTGGTTGTATAAATTGCCATTAATAACTATTGTACATTTAAATATTCAAGATTATAGAGGACACTAAACTCCAATGGTAAATAATAAACATAATATGGGTAAGCCAGAGGAAATTCTCACAGTCGTGTCCACTTGAATGTCTAAGAGGTATCTCAATATGCACAAAATATTTTGTTCAAATCTACCTTCAATGTGCTTCTGTTGCAATCTGGTATTTCTCAGTAAATAGAAATCTACTCTTTTGGTTTCTCGGGCCCACCTTTTTTAGTCATTTCCACTCATCTCTTTCCTATTTCTCATCCATTCCACCAGCAAATCCTGTCAAATCTACCTTGAAAATAAATCCAGAATCCAGCTATTTCTCATAATCACCACAACAGTTCCACTGTTTAAGACACTGTCAGCCCTTATTTAGGTCATTGCAATAGCTTCCAAACTGGTGTCCCTGCTTCTACCCTTAACCAATGGTCTGTTCTCCATCCAGGAACCAGAAAAATCAGATACATTGCATTTATGTTAACAACAATCAGGTAGCTTCCCCTCTCACACACATTAAGCCAAAGTTCTTAAATGACCTACAAGACAATCAGCTATGTCACTGGCTTCATTTTTTTTTTTTTTTTACCACTTTCTCCTCCTTAACTCTGCTACTTGCAAAATGTTCTCTCATTATCTTTATCAGTAAGCCCATTTCTGCTTTAGGGGTTATCAACTGTTACTCCCTTGACCTGAATATTTTCTCCCAGATGTCTATGGTGGTTGCCTTCACTTTATTTAGGTATCTGCTAAAATGTCACTTCCACGAAGAATCCTCTCCTGATAACTCCATATAAAATAGTAGGCCTTTACACGACTTGTGATCCAACCAACTTTGTTTGACTTTTCCCTAAAATTCCTATTATGACCTGATATGTAGTAATTTATGCCTACAGCCTACCTTCTGTCCCTACTAGATAGTACACAATCACGTAGTTTACTCAGGGAGAGGACCTTATTTATCTGTAATCCCAGCAACTGAAGAACCATATATGGTATTCTGTAGGTACTCAGTATTTTTTTAATTAAAAAAAATGCAACATGATTGATTTACTAAAAATAGTGGCTATATGGACAAACACAAGTAAACTTAAGAAAAAAGAAGGTATAAATGAAGCATTCTAAATATAATTTGACATCTAGGAAAGATATGGAAGGTATTTACATTATTACTTAAAATTAATGCACTTAATATTTTGTTTACAAAATAAAACTTAACATCAAAAAAGAATAGAAACAATATAAACATTTTTCTGACCATTGATAAAATTATGTTATTTCCTTACCAGGAAAACAGTTTATAATACTGAACTATGTGCTTCATTCTTCATAAAAGATACAAGTGAATTATAGTGAGTTCAGGAAAAGAACCAGTCACAGTGGTTTTCAAAGTCAGATGGGTGGAAAATCTGCATTAAAACGTTCTAGATTGACCATCAAAAGTCCAAACTTCAGCCCTAATCCAGACCTACTGAAATGAATCTCTGAGAATTAAGTCCATGAACATTCACTTTTAAAAATTATCTCCCAGGGGCACGTGGGTGGCTCAGCTGGTTGAGTGACCGACTCTTGATTTCAGCTCAGGTCATGATCCCAGGGTTGTGAGATCAAGTCCCACCTCAGGCTCCACACTCAGCGTGGAGTCTGCTTATTCCTCTCCCTCTACTCCTCCTCGCTGCTCTGTCTCTCTCTATCTTCTCTCTCTCTCAAATAAATAAATAATCTTAAGAAATAATAATCTCCCAGATGTTATTTATGCACCTAAAACATGAGACATCCATATTATATAAACCTCTGTCAGTGGACTTGTGTTGACAATAGCCTACTTGATTAAACGAACCATGTGTCTGAGCCAAGTCTTATATTAAGGTGTCAGATGGAAATGAAGAGAAATGGTTATGTTATTTTTAAACCTTTTGGTAACATTTATTAAATTTTGTATTGTGAACAATATTAAATTTCCCTTTGATTTAGTGAAAGTGCATTTTTTACATTTAGGTTTGCATTATTCTCTTCCCACTGAGAACATTAAAGCCACCAAGAGAAATTGTGGTTGCCTATGACGATGGGTATTTCCATCTAATTTGATAAGGAAGAAATGTAGATTTGGGGGAAACTTTATAAAATTATTCTTGGAATGTATTTGATTTATTTGTAATAAATATATCATCCCTAAAACTCGTTAGAAATCAGTTTACCTTGCTGCATCTAGCACCATATAGCTAAAAAAAGCCAAACTATATAATGCTTTCTTGGGTAGAAATTCTGGGCAAATAAGCATTGCAAGATATTAATTTTAAATCAAATTTCTCTAAATTACATGCATATATGATCTTCCCTTAATGAAACTGACAAATCAAATAAACAGAACAAATATTTTTTAAAACAAAAATGGAAGAAAACACTACTTTCTCTATTTATGTTTGATACATAGAACAACAGATATGATAGGTGAAATAATGGGTAAATTAAGCAAAAATGAAAAGTACATTATGGTATAACTTTTTTAAGTTAAAAAATGGCTAGCACTAAATAATATAATTTGATGAAAACATAAAAAGAAGCAATGTAATAAAATAATGGTGATTTGGGTGTTGGGGAGAGGCAGGCAAGTGATAACAATGTAGCATCTAAGTATAGAGAAGCTACTATAAATTAATAGTTCTTACATTGGGAAACAGATTAATAAGCTCTCACTAAAAATGTCCTATCAAAATTTATCTCTGATGAGATTAAAAAGTAACTGATATGATTCAATTGTACCTTTAATGAAAAACTGATATTGGAATATGTGAATTAGCATTCTCAAAATTATAAAATAGGAACTAATTAGGATGTTAAGAGAGATTTACCTTAGAGATGGTATGCAGTATTTATCTTAGACACTGAAAACCAACCACTGCCAAATATTTTATTCTCTGTGAGACACAGTCCCTTAAAAAGAACAATGGCAACAAGGACAGCAAGCAACTCTCAAACAACAAAACCCATCCACCTGTATTTGATGATATTTGGGGATAATTTGTTTTTTATCAAGAGCTATTTATTTGTTTTATGCTTATTCTGGAAGATTCCAAACTATAAATTTCTTTAAAATGACTCTTCATCATCAAAAAATTAAAGACAAGATACAGGCAGTAATTTCTAACAAAAAGTTCATGTTTTTCATTTTTAGTTCCATTTTGACACCTTAACTTATTAATTCTATCCACTTTTGAGACCACTATATATTCTGAGTGATCATGACACAAGATAATTTAGAGTTTTATAAATAATCTTCTCATTAATATGCTTCCACAGCCAAGGAAGAGGCAACATTCAACCAAAGTGGATTTATTCACATCAAAAGAAGACAGATACGCCTTCTAACTCAAAATATCTGAAGGTAAAGGAAACTCCATACAAACAAAAGCATGCTTATGGATGGATAGGAGTATGTCCTTTTAAAAAGAAAAGATATCTTTTTCTTCTGTGATTTGGGGTAAAATTCCACAGTGCCTTTAGCTGCTTTCTGCTGGTAGGAATTTTCCTTCAGATCTCATTTTCAATGTAGGTTACTTGTATGATGTAAAAATATTCTTAATGCATGAACCAATTTGTCTAAAATCTTCTCTAATAGCTCCTAATTATTTTCTCCTATATTATACTTGCTGAGTGGGATGAAATAGATAACTAAAAATAAGCATATTTATGACAATATTTTATTGACTTATTTAAATATATGTAAAAAGCTTACATGTATTAAGTCCTTAAAATTCACCAGAAACTGTTGTGAATAATTTGTACATATTAACTTTTTTAAGTGTTAACTTCCTCTGAGCTAGCAATTGTCGCCCCCATGCAAAGACAAGGAAAAGAAGTCACAGATTATACAAGGTCACATAGCTAGTAAGGATTGGATCTGAGATCTGTAGTTTTGTTTAATTGCAGACCTGATGTTCTTAACCATTATGCTTTAATATATCGAGGTTTGTTAAACTATTATCACCTGAATAATTAAATATCTAGAAATGTTAACACAACTAAATACATGATTCAGGGAAACAAATGTTCCAATGTTCAGGACACTATTTAGTAGCCAAAATAAAATCAATATAATTATCTGGTTTCTTATATACATATTTTTATTAAATAATGACATTTAAAAAATAATGACACTTAAAATAATTGCACTTTATAGTCATAAAAAAACTTGTCTTTCAATGCCTCGGCATTGCAAGCACAGAACCAATAATGTGCTTTATTTATTTTGACCTTATGATAAATGCTCCTTTGTGAACAATTGAAATGGATATGGAATTTTAAACTGATTATGCTTGCACATTGTGGGTTAAGTCAACATCAGTGAAGAAACTGGGTTTCTTAAAATATAGCTACGTTAAAAATGTTGGGGAGAAAACAGTCATTTGATTTGGGGTTGTGTCTAGTGCCCTGCCAGAGTAGAAATGCTGTTAATATTTTTATTCAGTCATACATGTATGCAGTCATTCCAAAAACCTATGTTTTTGAGCCTATGAAAAACAATAAGAACAACAACAAAATCATTTATTCTATGTCAAAGAAGAGGAATAGGAAGATGTGGGGGCAGGGGAGGAATCACACTGCTCCAACCTCAGAGTTTTCAGAATCCAGAGAACTCAATCTTAACCTGTGTATATGCTGCTTGCATACACTCAGTTTGAAAGAAAAATCATGGATATTTTAGGTACTAGATCAGAAGTCATCAAGCTATAGTCCAAATGTCCAATGTGACCTTCTGCCTGTTTTTGTTTGTTTTACATGGTGAACTGAGAGTATTTTATACCCCCAATATTGAAAAAAACAAAAGTATCCTATTGTGTGACACATGAAAATTTATAGGAAAGCAAAATTTAGTGGCTGTATATAAGGCTTTTTATTTCTTTTTAAACACTAGACACACTCATTCCTTTATGTATTTTTTACGGCTCTTTTTGCACTACAAGGACAGATTTCAGATGTTATGAAAGATGGTATGAATTGCAAAGACTAAAATATTTGCTATCTTTATAGAAAGGTTTGTTTCCCTTCACATATACTATCCATATAGGAAATGTTTACTGGGAAATTATCTTGTGTAAATGGAGCTACTCATATTGAAATAATCTTTTTCTGAATAACTCAGTTAACTCATTAGAAATTCAGATGCTGCCCATATAAATTTTTTAATCTATTTTTATTTTGTTAAAGATTTTAATTATTTGAGAGAGAGAGAACATGAGTGGGGGAAGGGGCAGAGGGAGAGGGAAAAGCAGACTTCCCGCTGAGCAAGGAGCCTGATGTGGGCCTCAATCCCAGGACCCAGGGATGGTGACCTGAGCCAAAGGCAGAGGCTTAACCAACTGAGCCACCCAGGTGCCCCCAGATGCTGTCCATCTTAAACAGTGATGGTGACCGATTAATATAATATTTATATAAGTACTAATGTGTTTATGTTGTCAAATATATAGTATTTTGTAGCATATATGCAATATTACACTATGTAATCATGGTGTTAGTTTTAAAAAATCTAAAATGTAATTCCTATCTACAAATATCTGAATATTTAAATAGAAAGAAATAATTTGGGGCGCCTGGGTGGCTCAGTCATTAAGCATCTCTCTTCAGCTCAGGTCATGATCTGGAGTCCCAGGATCAAGTCCTGCATCTGGCTCCCTGCTCAAGGGGAAGCCTGCTTCTCCCTCTCCCACTCCCCCTGCTTGTGTTCCCTCTCTCGCTGTCTCTGTCAAATGAATAAATAAAATCTTTAAAAAAAGTAAATTGTATAAAAAAATAGAATTTATTATTTATTTGTCAAATCTTGAGCTATGTCTTTGGACGTAGTTTTTTACAAAAATCTCTAATGTTAGGATACATTAAAGTTGGGAATAAGGTTAATCCTGGGGGATTTAACTACACTTCACATTTTCCAAGAGCAGTTTTCCACCCTGGTTATATTTTGGGACTCTCTTGGCTTGTTTTCTTAGAGGAGTTTAATTTTCTTGCAGCTCACAATATTAAAAATTAAATTCATACTGATGACCTAGATTTTAAAAAACAGAACAAATCAATGGTTATCCTGGGTAAACTGTTCTACCATATAAATGAGAACTGAATTCTATATGATTGGAACAAAACTCTCCCTCCAGACTTAATCTCCCATCAGAAAATTTTCTGGACTATATGAAAACTTCACCAGGTCTAAAGTTAAGAAAGAATAGTATAATCTCTTCATATATTACTTGTGAGTAAACTTTTTCATTGACTTTTATTGTCTGATGCAATTTGGCTAGGAATAGTAATAATAAATTACCTGTTCAATTGTTAAAAAGTTCTAGGTAGCCCTAATCATGTTCTTTCACTATATTTTTATAAACCCTTTTTTTTCTGTAAGGTTTTCTTTTATTTAAAAGATCATTCACACAATACTATATCCATAGATTAAAAAATATGGAATGTTCCACGAATTTGTGTGTCTTCCTTGTGCAAGGGCCATGCTGATCTTCTCTGTATCGTTCCAACTGCTGCCAAAGTGAGCACTACATTTTTAATTGTAGTGACTTCATTTATACCCACAGTTTATCTTTATCATTTATATATACCTTAGCTATCCAAAATCTACTTTGGCAGCTCCAAATTCCCTCTTAAGCACCAAACCTGTGTCTTCCAGGGTCCCCTGAATATGCCTCTGCATGTTTCATGAACAACTTAATCTTATAATATTCAAATATGACTCCAGCTAGCTTTCCTCTTCTTCTCCAAATTTACCTCATGTTGAGTATTCTTAGTTTCAGTGAATGGTATCAGTGCCCTCTCATTTTTCTGAAGCCAAAATTATCAGCATCATTCTAGACATTTGCCTTACACTTATTCCTCATTGCCATGCCTTTCCTCCCTGCATGCACTGAAACAACTGGAGATTACTATTTACCAATTTTAGCTCCTAGTGTCTCCTACTCTAAGAACTAAGTAAGTACTTTCTCCTCTCCATTTCTACAGTCACAACCTCAGTTTGATTTATCATCTCTTATGCTCATGATGTTTGTATTAGTCTCTTTACTAGATTCCTTGCCTAAATTCATTCCCAAACTATCCATCTTCCATAATGACTTAACAAGTCTGCTTTAGTTTTTAACAAGTTTGCTTTAAATAATTCAATACACGTTACCCAAATTAAGTCCAAATATTGTATTATGGCATAAGAAGCTCTGAATCTTCATCCTGTCTCCTCTAAAATGCATGTCTTTTTACTTAATTGTATCCTATAATTCAATCTTGCTGAACTAGGGTCTTTCCCAGCACATGTTAGCCTTCTCCTTGTACTTCTGGGCCTTTTGATAAAATGCTCAATCTGGTTTGTTCTCTCAACTTTCTACCTGACTAATTCCTGCTGGATTTTTTAAACCCAGCTTAATTATAACATCATCTTAAATGTTTTTCTAGTGTTGTCAGTGAAAATGGCAGAATAAAGAAATCCAAAAGTTCATCCTTCCATAAAGGCAATGGAATCTTATAAAAACTGTCAGAATCAACCTTTTCGGAATTCTGGAAACAGACCAAAAGCTTGCAACAATGAGGGCAAGATTTAAGTAAGAAAAGTACATCTGAATCTTGGTAAGAACAGAGAGTTTTGTGGTGTTTTAACTTACACTGTTCTTTGGCGGGGGGGCAGAAGGAGAGGGAGAAAGAAACCCAAGCAGTTTCCATGCCCAGTGTGAGCCTGATGCAGGGCTTGATCTCACAACCCTGAGATCATGACCTGGGCTGAAATCAAGATTCAGGTGCTTAACCAACTGAGTCACCCAGGCACCCCAAACTTATGCTGTTCTCATTTCACGTTTCCTAGTTAATCCACAACACTTGTACAGGTACCAGTACCAGAGGGAACAGAAAAGAGCCACAAAGAATTGTGGCTATTTGTTTTGACCTGTCTAATGGCTCTCTGGAATATCAGCTGAGGGGTTTGCCTTTATCTTGCCTAACTTGGAACTGTGGCAGCTTTTGAGGGCATTTGTCAAAAACATTTATAGGGAGATGTATTAGCTTTCTGAAACAATGGATAACACTTAGAGAAAACCACTTACTAATGAAAGAGCTTGGAATAGAAGACTAGGAATGAGATGTTCTGGGGAAACACATGTTTATTATTTTTTTTTAAAGATTTGTTTATTTTAGAGAGAGAGTGAGTGCACAAGTGGGGGGAAGGGCAGGGGGAGAGAGAGAGAAAGAGGAGCAGACTCCTCACTGAGCATGGAGCCCAACATGGGGCCTGACCCAGGGCTTGGTCTTAGGACCTGAGATCATGACCTGAACTGAAATCAGGTCGGTCAATTAACCAACGGAGCCAACCAGGTGCCCCAGGAAACATGTTTTTAAAAGCTCCAATATATTCATGGGAATCTAAAAAGTCATGTGAATTCCCAGAGCAAGAAACATGCTCAAGAAAGAATTAAGAAGGCCCTAAGCTCCCATTCTGACTGACCTTCAGGATCTACACAGGGAGGAAGTAAAGGCTAAGGCAGAGCTGTAAACTGCTTAACTGAGTATTGAAAGTATGCCCAGTATACACACAGGCCACTGGCAAAGACTGGGAATTTATTGTTTACAGGTGTTTAAGCAAATCTTCGTCCAGCCTCTAGCTCACCACTAAACTAACAGAAACTTTAGGGGCCGCACATGACAGAGAACAGAGAATTTACAAATTAGTTCAGAAAAGTCACCAGATATCCAAACAATCGCAACAACAAGGAACAACAGCAAACCCTAGGGACAGGGGTTTCCAGGTATCCTGATTTCCAGCATTGCTACATTAGCATATTAAAAATATTCAGTTTTCAATAAAGAATGTGATGCATACAAATGAATAAGAAATTATGGTCCATAAACAGGAGGAGGGGAAGCAATAAATAGAAACTGTACCTAAGGAAGGCCAAACATTAAATTTACTGGAAAAAGACTAATATACTTGTATGTTTCTATTTATAGGAAATGTCCAGAATAGGCAAATCCATTGAGACAGAAAATAGATTAGTGGTTTCCAGGGGAAAGGGGGAGGGGAAAATGAGAAATTACTCTTTAAAATGGCTATGGGGTTTCTTTTTGGGATGATTAAAACTTTCTGGAATTAGGTAGTGGTGATGCTTGCACAACATTGTGAGTATGCCACATAGCACTGAATTGTACAACTTAAAATGGTTAAGGTGGTGAATTTTATGTTATGTGAAGGTATCTCAATGAAAATATAAGTCCCCTTCCTCCCCAAAAATGTTTTCAAGACTTCTCTACATTAGCTTTGGCACTCCTTGTAGGTATCATAGGTTCCCATTACATATCTCTACCAGATTCTCCTGAAATTGCTGTTTTTTTTTTTTTTCTGCATGTCTTTTCACCTTGACTGTGGATTCATGGGGATTAGTGATAATGTTCCTTAGCCTAATAGCTAGAATTATGCTTGAGGTACAAATACACCACACTGGAAAAATGTGTAATAGAACCTTGTAGATGCTTGCTTGGGATTTATCTGTGATCATAAGGCAGATTCAAAATGAGAATAGTAATTGCCCTGAAAGGAACTGTCCAGAAGGAATGCAGTAAATAGGATATGCTATAGCTATTCACCTTTCAGAGGTAGTTAAAAAGAGCCACCTTATGGGATGGCCACAGAAAGCCTTAGTCTGAGGCATCAAAGGGCTTACTATAGCTCAAAACCTGTTAAGTACAAGTGAAACAATTAAACTACAACACAAGATCCATAAAATTAAAATATAGGATATTATATGCATTGTTTATGTCAGGAAAAAAAGTAAAATAGGAGATTAAATGCTATAGAGAGAGCGAATGGGGAAATTGTGAAAGGATCCGGCCCTGAATCATGGTTATTTAAACCTTCTTGGGAGTGACTCACCATCTCGCCATCTGTATATGGAGTTCTGCCACATCCAGTTGGGTTGTTATCAGAATAAATGTGGTTAAAGGATGTCCTCAAAGTCTAAGACAATTAATTGGATATGATGAAACAAGAAGACATTTGAAAATTATCATAAGTTTCCAGGATTTGATGGCTAGAAAAACGGTAGTGCCTGTAATAAAATGAGGAAGACAAGAAGGTCAATCCATTTTGACTGAAAGATGATAACAAAGAGGACTGGACATGTTATGTTGAAGATTAAGTGGAACATAGATATAAAAATGCTGGAACTCAGGGTAAGGACTGAACCTTTCTTAATAGTAACCAAGAGTTTTTGTAAATAAAAGTAGATGCTTTTCAAATTCACTGGGTTTTCTTGCTGTAATGACAGCCAGAAATTCATGTAACAAATAAGGAACACATTTTTAGCAAATTATCTTCTTTTAGTTTTTGTTGTTTAGTTTTTATTTCATCATCATAAACTTAACTCTCCTCTCCAGCTAGACTTGGAGGGGAGTAAGGAAAACATGGAACCCACAGAATTGCAGCCAGTGCACAAAGATTATAGGATATTTCCAGCAGATGGGGATGAAGAGGTGCTCTCCTGAGCTACAGAAGGAATGGTCTGGTAGTTAAGATAAAACATAAGTCAAATTTATAAGATTTGTCTACAGTCAGCAACTGTGATCTTCTTGCTGGTCTTTCCATTCTTGGACTCAAAGCCTTCCAGGCTTTCACAATACTCATACTCCTTTTCACCTTGCCAAAGACCACATGCTTGCCATCCAACCACTCAGTCTTGGCAGCGCAGATGTAAAACTGAGAAGCGTATTGGGTTCAGCATTTGCCATGGACAAGATGCCAGGACTGGTGTGCTTCAGGATGAAATTCTCATCCCCAAATTTCTCCCCATAGATGGGTTTGTTGCCACCTCCCTGGCACATAAATCCTGGAATTACCCTGTGAAAGCAGGAAACCTATAACCAAACCCTTTCTCCCCAGTTCTCAGACACCAAAGTTCTCTGTTGTATTTGGAACTTTGTCTGGAAACAGTTCAAAGGTGACACAGCCCAAGGACTGCTATCCACGGTGATGTTGAAGAATATGGTGGTGCTGACCGTGGCCGGGTGACTCAGATGGCTCCGGGGCACTGGTGTCTGCCAGGCCAGCAAACTACCTTCTAATTCATATTTCTAATAATTGTAATTATCAATCCATTAAGCCACATAATCAATATTTATCAAGGGCCAAATATATACTAAGAATAGATGCTGAAGATAGACAACTATTCACAAAGTCCCCCCCCCCGTTTACAGAGCATACATTGTGATAAAGTTAAATATGTCAATCAAGGAAGATCCTGAAGTTTGATTAAAAAATCAGTAAGTATGTACACTGCAAAGTTATCACCACATAACTTGCTTTCCCTCCTGTTCCTCAGCAGATTAATTCACTGTTATTATTAAATTCATGGCAAGTCCCATATGCTGCCACTAAGTAGAAGAATTTTCACTGGACTACTCAGTTCTGAGCTGTTAGTACTGCTTCCTTTGTTATTATTTTATGTACCAATAATGTGCTGAGTAAAAACTAAGAGCCTATTGCTGGGACATGGCTGAGAATATATATATAATCAAGATATATCAGATAATATCCTTGTCACACAAAAATTTTTACAGTCTAGAGAATGAAGCATAAATTTATACAAGTATGAAATTATTAATTAAAGTATGGGATGAGATGCATAGATTGATAGCTATATATAAAACTTGTCAAACCCAATGTTTTAATCAGTGTTAAATACCAATGTCCCACGATCATGATTCAGTAGATTATCCTGTGTCAAGAGCGAAATAACTAGCCAAAGTAAGAGGAGGTATTTACATCTCATTCCAGTAGCACAGTATATGGTAGACTCTTCATTCTCAGAAGTCAAGATGGTAGCATTTTGCTTGATTAAAACTATATTTATAATCACACATTTCCCAAAATTCCAAATTTAATCCTTAAAAATAGCAACATTAATTAGAAATAACATTTTTAAAATTTAAATTAGATTTGTTTACACCAGAACTGAAAATCTAGAAACAGTACTTTAAGTAGATCCTGATTTTTTAAAGAAAGAAAGCCTATAAAAAGAATACACATTCATTTCAAGTAAGCTTGGACGAATTATTACAGAATGATCATGTACTAAGCCACAGAGACATTTTTAATAAATTCCAAAAGTGGAATTTAGTTTGCATGACAAAGGTAAAATTATTCTAGAAATTTATTTTGACTTTTTGAGCAAAGACATTCTAGTGACAGGCAACTTCAACTCACATCATTGATGAATGGATAGGAATTGGGTATAAAAAGTCAAGGAAGGTGTATGCATGGAATGCATTGCAGTGAAAGAAATATTGTGAGCAAAGATACAGAAGTCAAGTATAAGTGATGAGTTATGGAAATGGCATATAGTTAAACTTGGCCAGAATTTAGTGATTATGAAAGATATACTAGGAAAGAATAATAGACCCAATCTTTAGTCTTTGTATTAGCCATGACTCGTTAACAAGTCATATTTCTTAGGGACCTATGGAATTCTAAGAGGTGCAGCTTAATAGAGGCTGTTTATATATATAACAGTTTTACTTTTTGTTTTCTCTTTTCAGGTAGCATGACAACTGGCATAAAAAAACTTTAGCAGAAAATGTTTTATCTGCTGTAGCAGAAAATATCTTAAAAAGAATTTTGATCAACTCAGCTTGATTCACATGTTCATCTCTAAATCAATTTTTTTTCTGGCTAAGGAAATGGAATTCCATTTTGTTTGACTTAGGTTATATAACTAACACCACACCACTCTGCCATCGAAATTGTTCCAATGGTTTATATTTGATTCCCATTGCTGAATAACAAATTGCCACACACTTAGAAGCATAATATAACACACAGTTATTGTCTCATAGTTTTCATGTCTGGAAGTACAGGTAATTTAGCTGGGTCCTTTTATCAGGGACTGAATGTCCATCTCTGTGGAGAGCTTAGCTAAACTAGTCCACATTGTTACACCTTGGCATCCATTTTTGTGGCCAAGTGGACTGCAGGCCTTGAATTGACACTAGCCCATCTGGAGAGTGCAAGTATGTGCTCTAAACAGAGCGCCCAGGGTCAGAAGCTCCTGATAAGACTCCCTCCAACATCCCTTGTTATATGCACTCTCCCCTGACTCCCAGGCCTTTACCCTTGTGAGCCCCTTGGTAACACACCCCACCCCTAGAAGCTTACCAAAACCCTGCTTCTTTTGGTTTGAACTGACCAATCCAGCCTCAGCCTGGGAACCCCAAAGCAAGCAACCCTTTGACCCTAATGATGGCATATGCCACAGGTTCTGCTGTGTTCTCTCTGCCAGTACCCTGTCTTGAGTTCCCCACATGCCCCTGGGAGTGTGACCTGTACCTTGTCCAGGACCTGTGAGTAATAAATTTCTCTATTTCATTTTCTCTTGTGGTCTTCTGCTGAATCGCTGATCACCATCTGACAGTCTGGGACTCTACTTTATAAATGTTAATTTAACAAAGTCACAATAATCTGGAAACTAGACTAGGGAATAATCTACTTCAAACACCTTCAGTTTGTTGGCAGAATTCATTTTTTTTTCTTACTAATACAGTATTTGTCTTCTCTCTGTCAAACTCTGAGCCAACCACTTTTTCAAGTCTGTCTGGGGAGGTATAAGAAAAGGAAGATACAGGGCCAAGGAGACACAGAAGGACCTATGGGAGGTGGAGACAGGTCCTTCCCATGGTGAAGAGGATCAGAAAGACCACCACCAGGCAGAAGAGCCCGCTGGCGTCGGAGAGGGCAAAGCCCAGGATGGCGCAGGAGAAGAGCTGTTGCTTCAGAGAAGAGTTCCTGCCATACCCGAAGATGAGGCTCCCAAACACAGCCCCGCTTCCAGCTCCAGAGCCAGCCACCCCTACCATGGCAGCCCAGCCCCAATGCGCTTGGCGGCTGTGTCCATGTCCCGGGAAACGGTGCTGGTTCAGAAGCCGTGGTTAGGAATAAGTGAGGTCAGGGGACGAGGGGCTGCCAAGCTGCTGAGGCTCTCATTGTCTCATTGTCAGTGTCTCCAGAGGGTTTAGTACCACTGGGGACTGTGATTGGCTCAGCAGCTGAGGGGGGCTCTTGATAAAGAACGGGGTGGAGATGAACTTTGCACAGGCATACATTTTCACGGGATGAGGGGCTGTGGCAGCAGAGCTGCTCCCGGTACAGAGAAGACAGCTTATTTCTTGTGATTGTAAAGTTGAGGTGTCCCTTTCCTTCCTGGCCATTAGTCAGGAACCAGTCTCAGCACCTGGAGACTGCTTGTAGTTTCTTTCCATGTTGCCCCCTCAACACAAGAGGACTAACTTCAACGTTTGCAAGGGAGTTTCTTTTTTTTTCAGTGTGCTACTCATTGCTTGGCCATATGTCATTTCTTAAGGTCTGTAATAATTTCCCAAATAAATGCATGCATTTATTTGAAAATTTTGCTTTAAAAATTAAATATAGTCTCTAAAGGTGTTCTTATACAATTTTTCACTCAGATTCACTTATTGATTTTTCTGAGTTACCACCTCAAATCCTAATTTAGTGATCTACTTTATTCTCATATTCACATCATTTTCCAAAAACAATGCCTCATTTATAGAAATAAATTTTATAACCGTTTACCCACTGGGCTTGTCCAGCAAGCCCCAATTCACTGATTAAAAGAAATGTCCAGTGGTGAATGACATAAATATTTCTCTTAACCAGCCTAAGAAGACCATGGAGGAAATGAATATTTTTCTGAAATTTAATAGAACTATTATCTGTATTAAGTGTATCTGGGAGACTACATTTAAAATTTTAAATCTTCTTCTAGAGTTATGTTCCTTTCTAGATTAGCATCAATATTTCAGTGACCCCTTAAAATATAATTTTTAACATTGAACATATTTTCTGACATAATAAACACTATAAAAGATAATGTCTGAATAATTTTCCTCAATATAGTACAGCCTAATTTAATATACCTATTTTTTTTGCTCTGACAAAACTCAATAGCAAAAGCTTATGGTCTTCTAAAATTTTCAAGTATTTTAAATAAAGATTTGTTTAGCCAGGTCTCAATAATCTTACACTTACAAAGTTGATTTTTTTCAAATACAAGGTTTAATACTCATATCTGCCAAGTTTACTATTGTTAGTGTAAGTCCAATTATTTTAAGAAGTATAATTTCCCCTGGCACTCCTTTGTTCCTTCACCCCAGACACTCCCTGGTTCCTTCTTTATCTTTCTTCATTATTTTCATTTTACATATTTAATTATTTGTTTGTCAATTAGTTCCCCTCCTTAGAATATAAGTTCCACAAGAGCAAGGGTTTCATTTGCTGCTTTGTTGTTGTTGTTTGTTTGTTTATAATATTTGTGCTCACAGAATCTAAGGAAGGGCTTGGAAATAATAGACACAGATGACTATTTGCAAGTGAATATATATATCTATGTGTGTGTGTGTATATATTTACACACACAACTTTTATTAGTCAAAACATTTTAAGGAAAGACATTGTATCATATTACTACCATAATGTGTTTTTAATAAAGTCTTATTTATGTTTACTGATCATCTTTTCCAAGATGACATTTCTTTAATCATTCCTTCTAAAACTTTCCTTAAATCTTAGAATCAGTTTAATTTTTTTATAATTTTTATCTTCCGTCTTCCTCTCATTCTTCCCAAATACTTTCTTTTATCCTTCAATGTTTGCAATTCCTTTGGAAAATTATAGAAAAATCTAAATCAAAGTATTTTTTCAGTTTTTACTTACAAAACTGATGGTAAATAATGGACATCTCAAAATGAAAGTTGATTCCTTAAACTCGATTTTTCAAAAGTACATAGTGTTATGCTACCTTGTCTAACAGTTTTCAAGCTTCTAATGTTACCATAGGCATAGAATCTGAATATTTTACCTAATATTACCTAATTTACCTAATAATACCATTTTACCTAAATATTAAGTTTCTGTTAGAAAGGCATTAATAGCCAAAGAAACTTTAATATATTCCTTTCTATAACCAAGATCTCTCTCTGTCAGATAAATAAATAAAATCTTAAAAAAAAAGATTTAGAAATTAAAGTTCAAGAACCATTGCTAATGAAAGTAAAAGATAATTACTATTCAAAAGTCATTTTAGTTTGATGACAAGAATTAATTTAAAATAACTTCACATTTGACCTAAAGACCCCTATGTTTTGGCCTACATCTGTATACTGCAAGTTCCCTTGTGAAATTTAATGAATTGTCTTGTTACTTGAGAGAGAGAAACAAAGCGAGAGAGGAAACACAAGCAAGGGGAGCGGGAGAGGGAGAAGCAGGCTTTCCGCCCTGCAGGGAGCCCGATGCAGGGCTCGATCCCAGGATGTTAGGATCATGACCTGAGCCGAAGGCAGACGCTTAATGACTGAGCCACCTAGGCGCCTCTACTTTTCTTTTTTTAAAAAGTCTATTTAGAATAGAGCTTGCTCATGGGTTTCCTTATACATGACAGTTAAGAACTCCATCATTTCCTTATTATGAATTAATTCTACTTTAAAGAGCTATTTAGACAGTCTTTGCTTACTTCTGGATTAAAATGTAACAATTACTTCCTAAGGGTACTATCATTATATACTAGCTGTGCAATAATGTGCTCTCTCTTAGCCCTTAAACCACCATTATATCCCAGCATACAGCTTGTGTTCATCCACTAGTAAAGCAATAATCCATAGATGAATATATTCACTAAATGTATAGCTATTGGCTTGCCTAGACCTTGAGATGACTCTGCTGAATATACTTGATTGACAGATCGCTTTGCTACTTTCATTGCTACTACTAAAAATTGAAGCATCCATAGTGGAATAATGAAATAATCCTAAGTAGAGATTTCACTATTCATCTTTCCTAATTTGAATCTAGCTGGGGATAAATTCTCAGTTATACTTGATTTTCAAACTGTCAGTCTCTCCTCTCTTATCTTCTTATTTGCTAAAAATCTCTAGGACAGATTTTTCCCAAACTGCTTTTTGTAAGATCGTAACTTGTGTTAGGATTGCTTAAAATAAAACTCAATTTCTGAAAATTGCCAAACTTTGAAAAGGAATAAATATTTAATTTGAATATGGGCATTCTGAATCATCACAGGAGTATATGGTATGGGACAATTCTAAATTATTCTAACTACATTTTTTTTTCTTTTCTCAAAAATCTCATTACCTTTTGGTGGTCAGTTTTGGAAATAAAGGAAAATAATATTCATGATTTTTACATCTCATTTTACTTTCAGATGTTATTCCTAAACAAATGAGGACTAAATTCAATCTATGGTATGCCACCAACAACTACATATCAGGTTAAACACAGTTAATTGACAATTTTCATCACTGAATCTTTGGAAGACTTCCTAAGAATTCAGTTAGGACAGTCCACGGCACCTAACTACTACACAACTAGGCTGCTAAACTCCCACCTTACTATGTTTTGCTAATCTTTCTTGGATCACATTCTCTACCTAAAATGTAATAATAGGACTGTCACATATAATGGTTTGCACTCTGCAAGTGTTTTCATATACATTATTCCATTTTCATTTGATTCTCCAAATAGCCATATGACTTAAAAAAAGAGTTGTATAAGTCACATTTTATAGATGAAATAATTATAGTTTAAAGAAATAAAATACCCAAGTTACCACTGCTTATATATGAAAAAGCAATAATTTATTTAGGACTTCTGATTTCAAGTTTAGTATCCTTCTAGAAAATATTCAAACTTTAAAATTTTTACTCATAATTCCAATCATCTAAAGTCAAAAACAGTGATATTCTCCTCTTACTCAGATTTGGCCTCTTTCCATCATCAATATGATTTTGAAAACAAAACAAAAGCAAACAACAAAGGCCTTTACTTCAGTTCAACACTTATTCAGCACCTATTTCATACCAAACAATGTTCTAGGCACTGTGGATCCAAATATGAGTAAAATATACATAACCTCTGAAGAAGCTAACACATAATTTGAAAACTTAAATATACATGTAAAGTTTTAAAAATAGAATGCACACATACAAAGTACACAAAACATAGACTGCACAGAGGTTAAATAGAAAGCAAGTACCTCTTTGGAGAAAAATGGTGGTAGTCAGGAAGGGATTTATTATGAATCTATAATATGATGATACTCTTTCAGGAAAATAGAAGTTTGTCATGTATTTAAAAGTAGAAAGAACCTAAGGAAGGAAGTTCCTTAGACGTTCCTAAGGAACATAAACTAAAAAAAGAAAAAATTATAAAGAGAGTAAGGCATGAAAGATCATGAGATTTTCAAAAAAGTAGTATATTTTTATATTGCTGTAGTAGAAAATGAGTTGGGAAAGAAAAGAGTAAGATATGATCCTAAAAAGATAGGCAGCTTGGTAGAGAGAAACATTTCCACATTTTTTAAATTTAAATTCAATTAGCCAAGGTATAGTTCATCATTAGTTTTTGATATAATGTTCAGTGATTCATTAGTTGAGTATATCACCCAGTGCTCATCATATCACATGCCCTCCTCAATGCCCATCACCCAGTTATCCCATCCCCCCACCCACCTCCCTTTCCACAACCCTGTTTGTTTCCCAGAGTGAAGAGTCTCATATGGTTTGTCTCCCTCTCTGACTTCTTCCTTTTCAGTTTCCTCCCCCCAATCTCTATTGTCCTCTGCACTATTCCTTATGTTCCACATATGAGTTAAACCATATGATAATTGTGTTTCTCTGATTGACTTATTTCACTTGGCATAATACCCTCCCAGTTCCATCCATGTTGATGTAAATGGTAGATACTCATCCTTTCTAATGGCTGAGTAATATTCCATTGAATGTATGAACCACGTCTTCTTTATTCATTCATCTGCATTTAAATTCCACCTCTGACATTTATTAAACGTTTTACTTTGGTAAAGTTATCCAATTTCTCTGAACCTTTTTTTATCCCCTAAGAAATTGGGATAAACATGCCTACCTATTACGTATTATGTGTATAATGAGCCCAGCATAGGATATGACAATACATAAGTGTTAAGTGAATGTAAGCTGTTGGTTTAAACAGAGATAAGCCAAATCTCAAACTTGTAATTTTGCTATGGATCATGGATTCTGTCATGAATCATCCTCAAATGATTTTAAATGATAAAGTAAATTGTAGGATACTTTCTGAACCATCTAAACTCGGTCTTATTTTCTTTGAAAAAATTAAAATATCTGCTTTTAGCACTTGATCAAAGATCCATTTTCAAAATGTGTTATATTTATTTTGTACTATATTTCTAGTGTGGTGCTTTATTTCCATTACATAACTTTAGTTAACTTAGTTGAACATTTTTCCACATCATTTAATGTATACATCTTATCATAAATAATTGTGATGATGTCATATTCTTTCCCTATTTGGAAAAGCGATCTAAAATATATTCAAGTATTAAATTTTATGACTGAATAGCATATGATTTTTAACAACAAAGCCATTTTCTCAATGTTTAGTGTTCACTTCAGAGGAAAATAAAGGCCTAATAGCCAAAACACATTACATTCAAAGTGTTTCAAACTGCACTAAAAGTGACAATTTATAAACTTTAATTATATTACAGTAAATACAATAAATATGAACCTTAGATTTCCCCCATGATTTAACTAAAGATATATACACCTTTAGATATATATATTAAAGTAATTTTCCAGTGAAATTTTAGGATAACAGTGGTGTTTCTTGGTAGCTTTCTTTAGCATAACACCTATAAGTAGCATGTAAAAAGTGATTTCATTAGGTTTAGAGAAACGCTTAGACATGAATCCTAATTCTAGGAGGGAGATTACCAGTTTGATCTTTTCCCTTTGCTCTTTCAATGCAATGTTGATACTAATTAAAAAGTACTATTTGATTTTTTAAAAAGTAAACATAAGTCCAGTACTGTGAGTTCATAATAAATATATACATGAATATGTATATATATTTTAAAATGTATAAACAAGCAAATAAATAAATAAATAAATAAGTTGTAGTTAGTTATATGGCAATTACTCTCATAAAACCAATGTTACTTTTAGATGCTTCAGCTGTTTGCAACATAGTTTTCCCTGAGAAAACTAAGTCAGAAATTGATCTTAATCCTAAGGAAGCAATTTTAATTATTAATATATCAATTCTCTTTACAAAAATCTCCCTGGTTTTACCTATCTTTATGCCTGACTTCCAGCTTTTTCTCTAGTTAGTTTTGGGGTCCCTTTATTCTTTGAGGGTTGTCAAATCAAATCTCTAAGTGAATTTCAAAGATTTTTACTCCAACTCTAATCTATTTTTAAGCCCATATCTGGATGATTTGATGACAAGAATTCAAAACTGGATATTTTTTCTTAAGAATAACTTTAAAAAGAAATCATTCATCCATGGGGCACCCGGTGGCTTGGTTGGTTAAGTGTCCAACTCTTGATTTCAGCTCTAGTCATGATCTCAGTGTCCTGGGATTGAGCCCCGCCTCAGGCTCTGTGCTGAGTGGGGAGCCTACTTGAGATTCTCTCCCTCCCTCTCCCTCTGCCCCTTCCTGCCAGTCACATGCACACGTGCTCTCTCTCTCTAAATAAACAAATATAAAAAATTAAAAATTAAAAAATTCATTCATCCAAGTTCTTTTTTAAGAATTCCTAAGCACCCTATGTCACATGGATTTCCTTAGATACTTCTCCCATTTATTTGATTTAAAACATCCATAATTGTAATATCAAGGTTTTATTTTTGAGTGTCTCCAGAAGCTTCTGAGTCATTTTCTCATCTAGAATTTGAAGCCATTGAACCATATCTTAATTCTTAACTATTTGATACAGGTATTCCCTAAATATAGACTCAGTAAAGTGACTCATTCTCACTTAAGTGATGTGTATTTTCTTCAGTTAATTCATTTATTTACTTACTCATTCTTTCAAGGAACATGTATTGAACATCTATCACAGGCTAAGAAATGAGTTATATTACAGGTCTCAGTTGCTACTATCAAGAAAATAAACTATAAATGCCAATATAATGTTTTTTAAAAAAAGCCATGCTAGACAGAAACAGTTTGCCAGGCTACCTCAAAGAACAACCAAACATTCTGTAGGTCTGGAAAGATTGTCTGAAAAAGGTGATATCTAGCCTTATCCCAAGAGGGAGCAGGCCAATTAGGGTAGTTTAATAAGGAGGGGTATAAGGAGCAAGTAAGGAGGGACCTGACAATAAAGCTTTAGAGTTCCTTATAAAATCCTTTATCACATCATTTTGGAAAGTTTCACATATGTTTACCAATCAGATTCTCTGTGTGATTTTGACATCACGGGTTCTGGGACAAGTATTTTGGAGACATCCTGTTTATTTCAATATCGGTTTGGTACAGTGTATTGGCAATTATAACTGGCATGCTGATTCTCAGTTCAGTCATCTGGCAAAATGCTCTCAGGATCAGAGAGTATATTCCCAAGAATGTCACTAGAAAACTTAAATTTCTTTGTCTTTCCTCTTGTAAGATCAAATTTGATCTAGTTGTCTGACTCATACATGCACTACCAAATAAAATTAGGCATTGGGACAATATTACTATCGTACATACAAGTTGTGATGTATTTTAAATAAGCCCTCAAAATCTAGTCAAGTTAGTTTCTTAGAAGTCTTTCAAAATTTAATAGAAAAACATTAGAAGATAAGAAGCAAGTTGATGTGGTTCTTATCCAGTCTTTTCATGTCTTTCAGTAAATCACAGTAAAATAAAAGAAAATCACTTGAATAAAACATTGATTTTTAGTGTGCCTATAAGTGAAATGGTGATGATGACATAACATACATAAATGTAATAGTTTCAGAAACTGCTATAAAAAGCACTGAAAAGCAAATTTAGAGGAAACGGGATTATTAAAAACAACATAATTCAAAATTTTATGTAGATTTTTAATGTCAATAAATCAGTTCTGACTGGTTTATCTGAGCAGTCTCTGATTCTAAAGTTGCCAGGGACTTAATTGACAGATATTGTACTTATTGAATTATGGCCTTGAAAATGAATTTGATTTCTCTCAGTTAATACTTAGGATCATACTATGCAAAAAGTGTATCACGTTATCCAAATCCAAAAAAAGCAGACTTAATATATAGTTAAAATATTAAAGCACATCAGTTTGTTAAAAGATGAAGACAGAAAAAATATAGAAGTGATTATCAGATTGACTAAAGTGACTGATTTTTTAAAACAGAAAAAATAAACACAATTATAATTATGTTCACACGTGTGGGAACCCCACAAAGATATGAGACTCCTACATTGACTAAATTTTACCATCATAACTGTTACTTTTTTTAAATGAGGTTTCTAAGAAAACATCTTTAGTTTTAGAAAGCACTCTTTTATGTGAACCAGACTATTTTCATATTAACATTCACATTTTAAAATACTACATAGTGAGTCACTTCTTCTATTTTCCGAAAATAAGAATAAACACTCAAGAAAGAGAGGTTGTTAAATTTAGCATAATAAAAGATAGACATTAGGCTGATTAAAGGTAGTAAGGATGCTAATTTCATCTACCCAGTGCTTTAAATGGAACTCTATCCATCCTTTCTAATGAAGTCACTTATAGGCATTTGGCATTTAATGTACCAAATAGCTGCAACACTACAGCTGATTTTAGTTTCAATAATTCATCTTTAAACTAATACTTGGCAGAGTGGAAAATTGAAATAGTATACCAAATAGTATATGACTAATAGTAAATATCTACAGTTTTTAAGTTTTTAGTCAGATACCTGCTGGGGATATAGCTAGGGAAGTTTTGTTATTATATTTATTTCTTTATTAGTTTATACGAAGAAAGAAAACCAAGCTTATTGCTGTAAAAAATATATTTGACTGTAAATCCTGCAACAGTATAAGTCTTACACCCTGCAGCAACAGGGTAGAGAATATACAAGTGGTATCAAGAGAATAAATAAAAAAAATAGCTTAATTTATTCACACAAACACTATTTGAATAGCTAAAAAAATGTTAAACACTATGTTAGGTATTTACACTACAAACATAATCCCTTGTTCTTAAAACTATACAGCTGGGGGAGGAGCAAGATGGCAGATGATTAGGAGACCTGGATTTCGTCTGGTCCCAGGAATTCAGCTAGATAGGTATCAAACCATTCTGAACACCTGTGAACTCAACAGGAGATTGAGAAAAGAATAGCAGCAAATCTCTGAACAGAAAAACACCAATTTCTGGAAGGTAGGATGTGTGGAGAAGTGAATCTGAGGTGATATTCCATAAGATAGACAGTGGAGGGAGGGAGCCTTCATCAGCCGCTACTTGCAAGTGATAGAGCAGCAGAGCACAAAATTGGAACTTTTAGAAGTCGGCTCTGCTGAGGGACGCCGATCCAGTGGCTAAGCAGGGGTTGGAACCGTAGCTGGGACAGTGTGGTCTCAGGACCCTCGGGGTCACAGAAAGACTGGGGATGCCTGAGTGTGGCAGAGCTCCCAGGTATCGGAGCAGGGAAGCCGGCTGCAGAGACGGAGCTGAGGAGTGGGCTCTCAGCTTGGGGTTGCCATAAACCATGATCTCTGGCACAGTTGGGCCACGGCTCTTCCAGCAGGACCCAACAAGCGGCCAATCCAGGGAGACTCCCCTTTTTCCCCTGGGAGGAGTGGCGCAGGAGTGCACTGCAGGAATCTGCTGGGTTTGGAGACTCCAAACAGGGTCGTGTGCCAGAGATAGAAACACTCGGTCACAGGCCAGGTGAGCACAGAGTGCGGCCAGAGACCGGGGAGACGGGAGTGATTGCTTTTTTCTGGGAGTGCACTGAGGAGTGGGGCCCCAAGTTCTTGGCTCCTCTGGGGTGGAGATTGGGCGGCTGCCATTTTCACTCTCTTCCTCCAAAGCAGAAAGGAAAGATTGCAGGGAAAAAAAGCTATGGAGAGCAAACCCGAGCAGATTTCCTAGCCCGGACCTGGCAAGTGTGGGGCAATTCAGATTCCAGCAAAGACATTTGAGAATCTCTGCAACAGCCCCCCCGCCCCAAAGATCAGCAAGAACAGCCAGCCAAGACCAAGTTTACAGATCAATGAGAATGGCAGAACTCTAGCACTAGGGGAACACAGCACATAGAATTCATGGCTTTTTTCCCCCTGATTCTTCAGTTTTTCAATGTTAATTTTTTTAATTTTCTTTTTCTTTTTCATTTTCTTTTTTTTTTTAACTTTTCTTTTTCCCTTTTTCAACCAACATCTTATCAATCCTTTTCTTAAAAATCTTTTATTTTTCATTTTTAGAGTCATATTCTATCTCTTCATGGTACTAAATATTAATTTTGGTATACATATAAGTTGTTCTCTCTTTAAAATTTTGGGATGCAGTTTCTTCTAACAGACCAAAATACCCTAAATCTCTACTGTATGTCTTTGTTCTAGTCTCCTGCCTGATCACATTCTCTAACTTTTTTTTTTATTTGTCTTCTTTCTTTTTTCAACCAACTTCTTATCTTATCAATTCCTTTTATAAAATCTTTTATAATTTTCACCTTTACAGTCATATTCCATCCCATCATCATATATACCCTTATTTTTGTACATATATAAGCTTTTCTTTCTTTGAAATTTTAGGAGGCAGTTAATTCTAACAGACCAAAATATGTCCAAAGTCTAGCATGTGGCACTGATCTATTCACCAGCCTGATCATATTTGATCATATTCATTTTTTTTAGATCTTTTTCTTTTTCTTTCTTTTTTTTTTTTTTCCTTTCCCTTTCTTTTCCCCCAGTTTCATGTCTCTTCTGATTTGTTTAGTATATTTTTCTGGGGATGATGTTACCCTGTTAGTATTTTGTTCTCTCATTCATCTTTTCTCCTCTGGACAAAATGACAAGACGGAAAAAATCACCTCAAATAAAAAGAACAAGAGGCAGTACTGACTGCCAGGGACCTAATCAATATGGACATTAGTAAGATGTTGGAACTAGAGTTCAGAATAATGATTTTAAAGATACTAGTTGGGCTTGGAAAAAGCATGGAAGGTATTAGAGAAACCCTCTCTGGAGAAATAAAAGAACTAAAATCTAAACAAGTCGAAATCAAAAAGGCTATTGGTGAGGTGCAATCAAAAATGGAGAATCTAACAGCTAGGATAAATGAGGCATAAGAGAGAATTAGGGATATAGAAGACCAAATGATGGAAAATAAAGAAGCTGAGAAAAAGAGAGATAAACAACTACTGGATCACGAGGGCAGAATTCGAGAGATAAGCAATACCAGAAGATGAAACAATATTAGAATTGGGATCCCAGAAGAAGAAGAAAGAGAGAGGGGGCAGAAGGTATTTGGAGCAAATTATAGCAGAGAACTTCCTTAATTTGGGGAAGGAAACAGGCATCAAAATCCGGGAGGCACAGAGAACCCCCCCTCAAAATCAATAAAAACAAGTCAACACTCTGGTATTTAATAGTAAAATTTACGAGTCATAGAGACAAAGAAAAAATCCTGAAAGAAGCTTGGGATAAGAGGTCCGTCACCTACAATGGTAGAAACATTAGATTGACAAGACCTTTCGGGCAGGACAGAAAGGGCTGGCATGATATATTCAGAGCACTAAATGAGAAAAATATGCAGCCAAGAATACTATATCCAGCTAGGCTGTCATTGAAAATAAAAGGAGAGATAAAATCTTCCAGGACAAAAAAAAAAAAACTAAAGGATTTTGCAAACACGAAACCAGCCCTACAAGAAATATTGAAAGGGGTCCTCTAAGCAAAGAGAGAGCCTAAAAAGTAACACAGACCAGAAGGGAACACAGACAATATACAGTCACAGTCACCTTACAGGCAGTACAATGGAAATGCCCCAATCAAAAGACACAGGCTATCAGATTGGATAAAAAAACAAGACCCATCAATATGCTGTCTGCAAGAAACTCATTTTAGACCCAAAGAGACTTCCAGATTGAAAGTGAGGGGATGGAAAACCATTTACTATGCTAATGGACCTCAAAAGAAAGTTGGGGTGGCAATCCTTATATCAGACAAATTAGATTTTAAACCAGAGACTATAATAAGAGATGAGGAGGACAATACATCCTACTTAAATGGTCTATCCAACAAGAAGATCTAACAATTGTAAATATCTACGCCAATAACATGGGAGTAGCCAACTACAGAAGCAAATTAATAACAAACACAAAGAAACACATTGATAACAATACAATAATAGTAGGGGACTTTAACACTCCCCTCACTGAAATGGACAGATCATCTAAGCAAAAGATCAGAAAGGAAATAAAGACTTTAAATGACACACTAGACAAAATGGACTTCACAGATATATTCAGAACATTCCATCCCAAAGCAAGAGAATACACATTCTTCTCTAGTGCCCATGGAACATTCTCCAGAATAGATCACATTCTAAGACACAAATCAGGTATCAACCTGTACCAAAAGATTGGGATCATTCCCTGCATATTTTCAGACCACAATCAGCCACAAGAGGAGTGTCAGAAAGAATTCAAATAAATGGAGACTAAAGAGCATCCTGCTAAAAAACGAATGGGTCAACCAGGAAATTAAAGAAGAATTAAAAAAATTCATTGAAGCAAATGAAAATGAAAACACAACTGTTCAAAATCTTTGGGTTGCAGCAAAGATGGTCCTAAGAGGAAAGTATATAGCAATACAAGCCTTTCTCAAGAAACAAGAAAGGACTCAAATACACAACCTAACCCTACACCTAAAGGAGCTGGAGAAAGAACAGCAAATAAAGCCTAAACCCAGCAGGAGAAGAGAAATTATAAATATCAGAGCAGAAATCAATGAAATAGAAACCAAAAGAACAGTAGAACAGATCAACAAAATTAGGAGCTGGTTCTTTGAAAGTATTAAAAGTATTAAAAAGATGAACCCTTGGACAAAGTTATCAAAAACAAAAGAGAAATGACCCCAAAAAATAAAATCTAAGTGAAAGAGGAGAGATCTTTCACCAAAGAAATACAAACAATTATAAGAACATATTATGAGCAAATATATGACAGCAAATTAGACAATCTGGAAGAAATGGATGCATTCCTGGAGATGTATCAACTACCAAAACTGAACCAGGAAGAAACAGAAAACCTGAACAGAACTGTAACCCTAAGGAAATTGAAGCAGTCATCAAAAATCTCCCAACAAACAAGAGCCCAGGGCCAGATGGCTTCCCAGGGAAATTTGACCAAACATTTAAAGACGAATTAATACCTATTCTTCTGAAACTGTTCCAAAAAATAGAAATGGAAGGAAAACTTCCAAACTCGTTTTCTGAGGCCACCATTACCTTGATTCCCAAACCAGACAAAGACCACATCAAAAAGGAGAATTACAGACCAATATCCCTGATGAACATGGATGCAAAAATTCTCACCAAAACTAGCCAATAGGATCCAACAGTACATTAAAAGGATCATCAACCACGACCGAGTGGGATTTATCCCTGGGTTGCAAGGTTGGTTCAACATCTGCAATCAATCAATGCGATAGAATACATTAATAAAAGAAAGAACAAGAACCATATAATCTTCTCAATAGATGCAGAAAAAGCATTTGACAAACTATAGCATCCTTTCTTGATCAAAACTCTTCAGAGTATAGGGATAGAGGGTACAGACCTCAATATCATAAAAGCCATCTATGAAAAACCCACAGCGAATATCATTCTTAATGGGGAAAAATTGAGAGATTTCCCCTAAGGTCAGGAACATGGCAGGGATGTCCACTATCACCACTGGTATTCAACATAGTACTAGAAGTCCTAGCCACAGCAATTAGACAACAAAAAGAAATAAAAGGCATCCAAATTGACAAAGAAGAATTCAAACTCTCACTCTTTGCAGATGATATGATACTTTATGTGGAAAACCTAAAAGACTCCACCCCAAAACTGCTAGAGCTCATACAGGAATTCAGTAAAGTGGCAGGATATTAAATCAATGCACAGAAATCAGTGGCATTTCTATACACCAACAAGACAGAAGAAAGGGAATTTAAGGAATTGATCCCATTTACAATTGCACCCAAAACCATAAGATACTTAGGAATAAATCTAACCACAGAGGCAAAAAATCTTACTCAGAAAACTATAAAATACTCATGAAAGAAATTGAGGAAGACACAAAGAAATGGAAAAATGTTCCATGTCCTTGGATTAGAAGAACAAATATTGCGAAGATGTCAATGCTACCTAGAGCAATCTACACATTTAATGCAATCCATATCAAAATACCATCCGTTTTTTTCAAAGAAATGGAACAAAAAATCCTAAAATATGTATGGAACCAGAAAAGACCCCGTATAGCCAGAGGAATGTTGGAAAACAAAAGCAAAGCTGGCGGCATCACAATTCCGGACTTCCAGCTCTATTACAAAGCTGTCATCATCAAGACAGTATGGTACTGGCACAAATACAGACATATAGATCAATGGAACAGAATAGAGCCCCCAGAAATGGGCCATCAACTCTATGGTCAACTAATCTTTGACAAATCAGGAAAGAATGTCCAATGGAAAAAAGACAGTCTCTTCAACAAATGGTGTTGGGAAAATTGGACAGCCACAAGCAGAAGAATGAACTGGACCATTTCCTTACACCACACACAAAAAATAGACTCCAAATGGTTGAAAGACCTAAATGTGAGAAGGGGTCCATCAAAATCCTAAAGGAGAACACAGGCAGCAACCTCTTCGACCTCAGCTGCAGCAACTTCTTCCTAGAAACATCGCCAAAGGCAAGGGAAGCCAGGGCAAAAATGAACTACTGGGACTTCATCAAGATAAAAAACTTTTGCACAGATAAAGAAACAGTCAACAAAACCAAAAGACAATGACAGAATGGGAGAAGATATTTGCAAATGACATATCAGATAAAGGGCTAGTATCCAAAATCTATAAAGATCTTGTTAAACTCAACACCCAAAGAACAAATGATCCAATCCAGAAATGGGCAGAAGACATGAACAGACATTTTTCCAAAGAAGACATCCAAATGGGCAACAGACACATGAAAAATTGCTCAACATTGCTCGGCATCAGGGAATTCCAAATCAAAACCTCAATGAAATACCACCTCACACCAGTCAGAATGGCTAAAATTAACAAGTCAGGAAATGACAGATGGCGGCAGGGATGCGGAGAAGGGGAACCCTCCACACTGTTGGTGGGAATGCAAGCTGGTGCAGCCACTCTGGAGAACAGTATGGAGGTTCCTCAAAACATTGAAAATAGAGCTATCCTATGACCCAGGAATTGCACTACTGAGTATCTACCCCAAAGACACAAATATAGGGATCCGAAGGTGTACATGCACCCCGATGTTTATAGCAGCAATGTCCACAATAGCCAAACTATGGAAAGAGCCAATATGTCCATTGACAGATGAATGGATAAAGAAGATGTGGTGTGTATATATATATATATATATATATATATATATATATATATATATACATACACACAATGGAATATTATGCACCCATCAGAAATCTTGCCATTTGCAATGATGTGGATGGAACTGGGTGGTAGTATGCTGAGTGAAATAAGTCAGTCAGAGAAAGACATGTATCATATGCTCTCACTGATAGAAGGAATTCTTAATCTCAGGAAATAAACTGAGGGCTGCTGGAGTGGTGGGGGGTTGGAGGGATGGTGTGGCTGGTTGACAGACATTGGGGAGGGTATGGTGAGTGCGTGAATTGTGTAAGACTGTTAAATCACAGACCTGTATTTCTGAAACAAATAATACATTATATGTTAAGAAAATGAAGAAGATAGTAGGAAGGGAAAAATGAAGGGAGGGACATTGGAGGGGGAGATGAATCATGAGAGACTATGGACTCTGAGAAACAAACAGAGGGTTTTAGAGGGAAGGGTGGTGGGGGGATGGGTTAGCCTGGTGATGGGTATTTTTTTTAATTTTTTTTAAAAATTTTATTTATTTATTTGAGAGAGAGAGAATGAGAGATAGAGAGCACGAGAGGGAAGAGGGTCAGAGGGAGAAGCAGACTCCCTGCTGAGCAGGAAGTCCGATGTGGGACTCGATCCTGGGACTCCAGGATCATGACCTGAGCCGAAGGCAGTCGCTTAACCAACTGAGCCACCCAGGCGCCCGTGGTGATGGGTATTAAAGAGGGCATGTATTGAATGGAGCACTGGGTGTTATACCCAAACAATATATTATGGAACACTACATCAAAAACAATGATGTGGAGAAGGAAAGATGGCGGAGGAGTAGGAGACCCCATATCAACTAGTCCCTGGAATTGAGCTGGGTATCTACCAGACCACTCTGAGCACCCACGAAATCAGCCTGAGATGTAAGAATATCTGGGTATCTACAAACAGAATATCGCAGGTGGTCGGTTTTGAGGTATGAAGCGGGGAGCCGTGATTCCACGGGCAGATATTGGAGGATAAATAGCAGTGGGAGGGAGCCTGTCCATGGGGATCCTACACCGCCAGTGAGCGAAAGCCTCACTCCCTGGGGACAGGGCACAGACGCGCAGACCAATAGTAGTGGGTAAAGGAGTTTAGGGTAGCCCCCGGTGCGGAAACCTGTAGTGGCAGAGTCGCCCATGCAAACTGGGAATGGCTGGCAGTTTTAGAATCACAAAGGGCAGAGATGTGCCCCGACCTGGAGGCAGGAGTGGGAGTGCTGCGGAGGGGTGCATAACCCAGGAGGCTGCAGTTTATAGTGGCACGGACAGAAATGGAGATAGTGTGGCCTGGAGAGCTCACTGAACAGACTGTGATCTCCCTGCTCTGAGGCGGAGGGTTGGAAACAGTATTTTCTGCTCTGACTCATGGAAGAGACGTGGAAAGCCACCAGGGAAAGCCACCAGAGTACAAAATCCCCAAAAACTGATTCCCACTGAGCCCATCCCCCGCCACAGGGGGGCAGGGCAACTCCACCCAAACAGGGTTGCCCCTGTAACAGCGCAGCAAGCCCCTCCCCCAGAAGACAGGTTGGGAAAACAAGAGGCCAGCAACCCTAAGGTCCCTAGAAAACAGGTGCATCTTGCTTGGGTTCTGGTCAATAATTTGGACTCTATACATTCCCTCAACCATCCATCAACGAGAATGACTAGGAGGAGGATCCCCCAAAATAAGAAAGACTCAGAGATTATGACTTATGCTGCAGATTTACAAATGGATGCAGATATAACCAAGATGTCGGAGATGGAATTCAGGCTAGCAATTGTGAAGACAATAGCTAGAATGGAGAAATCAATTAAAGGCAACATAGAGCCTCTAAGGGCAGAAATGAAAGCAGAATTGGCAGAACTTAAAAATGCTATCAATGAGATCCAATCCAATCTAGATAATCTAACAGCTAGGGTAAGGGAGGCAGAAAAACAAATAAGCAACCTGGAAGACAATATAATAGATAAAAAGGGAAAAGAGGAGGCCAGGGAAAAACAACTCAGAATCCATGAAAATAGAATCAGAGAAATAAGTGACACCAAGAAGCATTCGAATGTCAGAATAATTGGAATCCTGGAGGGAGTGGAGAGAGAGAGAGGACTAGAAGATGTATTTGAGCAAATCATAGCTGAGAGCTTCTCTAATCTGGGGAATGAAACAAACATTCGCATCCTAGAGGCAGAGAGGACCCCTCCCAAGATCAAGGAAAATAGGCCAATACCCTAGCATGTAATAGTAAAACTTGCAATACCTAGAACCAAGGAAACCATCTTAAGGGCAGTTAGGGGGAACAGATTCCTTATGTACAGACGGAGGAACATCAGAATAACGTCAGACCTATCCACAGAGACCCGGCAAGCCAGAAAGGCCTGGCAAGACATATTCAGGGTACTAAATGAGAAGAACATGCAGCCAAGAATACTTTATCCAGCAAGGCTGTCATTTAGAATAGATGGAGAGATGCAGAGCTTCCACAACCGGCAGAAACTGAAAGAATATGTGACCACTAAGCTGGCCCTGCAAGAAATATCAAGAGATGTTCTATAAAAGGAGAAATACCCTAAGAGTGATATAGAAAAGAAATTTACAGGGACAATCTATAAAAACATCTTCACAGCCAACATGATGACAATTAATTCATATCTTTCAATAATCACTCTCAACGTGAATGGCCTAATTGCTCCCATAAAACGGCACAGGGTTGCAGATTGGATAAAATTCAGGGCCCATCCGTATGCTGTCTACAAGAGACACACTTTGAACCTAAAGATACATCCAGACTGAAAGTGAAGGGTTGGAGATCCATCTTCCATGACAGTGGACCTCAAAAGAAAGCTGGGGTAGCAATTCTTATATCAGACAAATTAGATTTTAAACTAAAGTCTGTAATTAGAGACACAGAAGGACACTATATCATTCTTAAAGAGTCTATCCAACAAGAAGATCTAACAATTGTAAATATCTATGCCCCCAACACGGGAGCAGCCATCTATATAAGCCAACTGTTAACCAAAATAAAGAGTCATATTGATAACAATACATTAATTGTAGGAGACCTCAATACTCCACTCTCAGCAATGGACAGATCATCTAAGCAGAAAATCAACAAGGAAACAAGAGCTTTGAATGATCCACTGGACCAGATGGACCTCATAGATATCTACAGAACATTCCACCCTAAAACAACAGAATACTTATTCTTCTCGAGCGCACATGGAATTTCTCCAGAATAGACCACATACTGGGTCACAAATCAGGTCTCAACTGATACCAAAAGATTGATATTATTGCCTGCATATTCTCAGACCACAATTCTTTAAAACTGGAACTCAATCACAGGAAAAAAATTTGGCATAAATTCAAACACTTGGAAGCTAAAGACCACTCTGCTCAAGAATGTTTGGGTCAACCAGGAAATCAAAGAAGAAATTAAACAATTCATGGAAATCAATGAGAATGAAAACACATTTATCCAAAACCTATGGGATACTGCAAAGGCGGTCCTAAGGGGGAAATACATAGCCATCCAAGCCTCACTTAAAAAAATAGAAAAATCCCGAGTTCACCAACTAACTCTACACCTTAAAGAACTAGAGAAAAAGCAACAGATGATGCCTAAGCCATGTATTAGAAGAGAAATAATTAAAATTAGACAGAGATCAATGATTTAGAAACCAGAAACACAGCAGATCAGATCAAAGAAACTAGAAGTTGGTTCTTTGAAAGAATTAATAAGATCGATAAACCACTGGCCACACTTATCCAAAAGAAAAGAGAAAGGACCCAAATTAATAAAATTATGAATGAAAGGGGAGAGATCACGACTAACACCAAGGAAATAGAAACAATTATTAGAAATTATTATCAACAACTATATGTCAATAAACTGAGCAATCTGGATGAAATGGAGGCTTTCCTGGAAACCTATAAGCTGCCAAGACTGAAGCAGGAAGAAGTTGACAACCTGAATAGGCCAATAACCAGTAACAAAATTGAAGCAGTGATCAAAAACCTCCCAAAAAACAAGAGTCCAGGGCCTGATGGATTCCCTGGGGAATTCTACCAAACATTCAAAGAAGAAATAATACCTATTCTCCTGAAGCTGTTTCAGAAAATAGAAACAGAAGGAAAACTTCCAAACTCATTCTATGAGGCCAGCATTACCTTAATCCCCAAACCAGGCAAAGACCCCATCAAAAAGGAGAATTTCAGACCAGTATCCCTGATGAATATGGATTCCAAAATCCTCAGCAAAATCCTAGCTAATAGGATCCAACAGTACATTAAAAAAGGATCATTCACCACGACCAGATGGGATTTATCCCCCGGGATGCAAGAGTGGTTCAACATTTGCTAATCAATCAATGTGAGAGAACACATTAATAAGAGGAGAGAGAAGAACCATATGGTCCTCTCAATTGATGCAGAAAAAGCACTTGCAACATACAACATCCTTTCCTGATTAAAACTCTTCAGAGTATAGGAATAGAGGAAACATTCCTCAAGTTCATAAAATCCATCTATGAAAAACCCACAGTGAATATCATCCTCGATGGGGAAAAGCTGAGAGCCTTTCCCTTAAGATCAGGAACATGTCAAGGATGCCCACTCTTGCCACTATTATTCAACATAGTACTAGAAGTCCTAGCAACAGCAATCAGACAACAAAAAGAAATAACACGTATTCAAATTGGCAAAGAAGTCAAACTCTCTCTTTTCGCAGATGACATGATACTTTATGTGGAAAACCCAAAAGACTCCAACCTCAAATTACTAGAACTCATACAGCAATTCAGTAATGTGGCAGGTTACAAAATCAATGCACAGAAATCAGTTGCTTTCTTATATACTAACAACTCAACTGTAGAAAGAGAAATTAGAGAAATGATTCCATTTACAATAGCACCAAAAACCATAAGATACCTCAGAATAAACCTAACAAAAGAAGTATAGGATCTATACTCTAGAAACTACAGAACACTCATGAAAGAAATTGAAGAAGACATAAAAAGATGGAAAAAAATTCCGTGCTCATGGATCGGAAGAATAAACATTGTTAAAATGTCTATGCTACCCAGAGCAATCTATACCTTCAATGCCATCCCGATCAAAATTCCAATGACATTTTTCAAAGTGCTGGAACAAACAATTCTAAAATTTGTATGGAATCAGAAAAGACCCCGAATCGCCAAGGAAATGTTGAAAAAGAAAAACAAAGCTGGGGGCATCATGTGGCTCAATTTCAAGCCATATTACAAAGCTGTGATCACCAAGATAGCATGGTACTGGCACAAAAACAGACATATAGACCAATGGAACAGAACAGAGAACCCAGATATGGACTCTCAACTCTATGGTCAAATAATCTTCAACAAAGCAGGAAAAAATATACAATGGAAAAAAGACAGTCTCTTCAATAAATGGTGCTGGGAAAATTGGACAGCCACATGCAGAAGAATGAAACTCGACCATTCCCTAAGACCAAACACAAAGATAAGCTCAAAATGGATGAAAGACCTCAATGTGAGACAGGAATCCATCAAAATCCTAGAGGAGAACATAGGCAGTAACCTCTTTGACATCACCCACAGCAACTTCTTTCAATATATACCTCCAAAAGCTAGTGAAACAAAAGCAACAATGAACTTTTGGGACTTCATCAAGACAAAAAGATTCTGCACAGTAAAGGAAACAGTCAACAAACAAAGAGGCAACCCACAGAATGGGAGAAGATATTTGCAAATGACACTACAGATAAAGGGCTGGTATCCAAGCTCTATAAAGAACTTCTCAAACTCAACACCCAAAAAACAAAAAATCAAGTCAAAAAGTGGGCAGAAGATATGAAAAGACACTTCTCTGAAGAAGACATAGAAATGGCTAACAGACACATGAAAAAATTTTCATCATCGTTAGCCATCAGGGAAATTCAAATTAAAACCACATTGAGATACCACCTTACACCAGTTAGAATGGTAAAAATGAACAGGGAAAGAAACATCAAATGTTGGAGAGGTTGTGGAGAAAGGGGAACCCTCTTCCACTGTTGGTGGGAATGCAAGTTGGTACAGCCACTTTGGAAAACAGTGTGGAGGTTCCTCAAAAATTTAAAAATAGAGCTACCCTATGAACCAGCAATTGCACTCCTGGGTATTAACCCCAAAGACACAGATGTAGTGAAAAGAAGGGCCACATGCACCCCAATGTTCATAGCAGCAATGTCCGCAATAGCCAAACTGTGGAAAGAGCCGAGATGCCCTTCAACAGATGAATGGATAAAGAAGATGTGGTCCATATATACAATGGAATATTACTCAGCCATCAGAAAGGATGAATACCCAACTTTTACATCCACATGGATGGGACTGGAGGAGATTCTGCTAAGTGAAATAAGTCAAGCAGAGAAAGTCAATTATCATATGGTTTCACTTATTTGTGGAACATAAGGAATAGCATGGAGGACATTAGGAGAAGGGAGGGAAAAATGAAGGGGGGGAATTGGAGGGAGAGATGAACCATGAGAGACTATGGACTCTGAGAAACAAACAGGGTTTTAGAGGGGAGGGGGGAGGAGGATTGGTTAGCCCATTGATGGGTATTAAGGAGGGCACATACTGCATGGAGCACTGGATGTTATATGAAAACAATGGATCATGGATCACCACATCAAAAACTAATGCTGTATTGTATGGTGACTAACATAACATAATAAAATTAAAAAAAATAAAGTAATTATTCATAAAAAATCTAAAGATGTAATGTATGGTGATTAACATAATAAAATTTTAAAAATGCAAAAAAAAACTATACAGCTATAATTTAAAAAAATGCACGAGAACAGATAGATAAATATAAATGTAAAGGATATTATAGCAGAGAATAATAGGGTCCATGATTTAAATGTAACTAACTGATAATATATAAGTAAAATTTTGAGGCATTCTAGATTAAGTCAATAACAAAGTTGAAATTTAAAAATATAATGTTATTTGACGTTGTCAGATCTTAATTTGTCTGAAATCCTATTCACTAATAGTTGAGTTCTTTCTATGTCAATGTTTGCTTTAATGGAAGGTATCTGGTACAGATGGTGCCGGTTTTCATTTATCTGTTTATAATTCATAAGTGTAATATTCACATATCCTATGACATAATCCAATCAAACCATCTATTGAATAGCAAAAATTATGTTTTTCATATTTCATTGTGAAATTTCCTCCAATCACAGTTTGTTGACTAGTTTCACTACAGATATTTAAAATAGTCCAAACATATGGTCTTAAGGAAATTTATTCTTCACTTCTACCATTTACTTTTAGCTGGCTTGTTATAAATATAAACAAAGTTTGTTATAAATATAAAGAAAGGGTGCTAATGATAAGAAGAATACATACGAAAGAGTAACTATCACTAGAAAGTAAATATATACTAAAGATAGAGGATTAATTATGTATAAATGAAAAAATGAAGGTTATAAGGTACAAGTGGTAAAATAACCATGATTATAATAATTATTTAATGGACTTGCAAGATAAAAAGTTACAAAATGTGACATTAAAAACATAAAACATGTTAGGGAAAAGTAATAATGTTCAGGTTTGAATGGGATCAAAAAAGTTGTTATCAACTTAAATAGATCATATTTTATATGTTATGTTTATATATATTATGTATATTTATGTGTATATATAATATACATATATATGTTATATGTAAATCTCATGGTAATCGTAAAGAAAAAACCTATAGTGAACACACAGAAGATAAAGATAAAGGAATTTAAGTATACTACCAAAGAAAATTGTCAAACAAGAAAGAAAAAAGAAAGAAAGAAAGAAAGAATAAAGAAAAGAAAAGAAAAGAACAAAGAAAGAAACAGAGAGGAACTACAAGAAGAGCCAAAAACAATTAACAAAATGGCAATAAGTACTTACATATCAATAATTACTTTAAATGTAAATGGACAAATTCTCTAAGACACAGATTGGCTGAATGAATTAAAAAAAAAATAAAAGGTCAATTTTACATGCTGCCTTCAAGAGACTCACTTTAGGTATAAGGAAACACACAGACTGAAAATAAAGGGATGGAAAAATATATTCCACACAAATGGAAACCAAAAGAAAGTTGGAATACCTATACTTAACAGAAAAAATAAACTTTAAAACAAAGAATATAGTAAGAGACAAAGGTAGGTGTTACATAATGATAAAGGGGCCCAACAGGAGGATATAACATTTGTAAATATTTATGCATCCAATATAGGACCACCTAAATATATAAAGCAAATATTAACAGATCTAAAGGGAGAAATAGGCAGTAATACAATGATAGTATGTAAATTTAATACTCCACTTACATCAATGAACAGATTACACAGGCAAAAATAATCAATAAGAAAACATCTGTCTACTTAACAGATATATACTGAACATTCCATCCAAAAGCAATAGAATACACAGTCTTCTCAAGAGCACATTGAACATTTTCCCAGATAGATATATCTTAGGCCACAAAACAAATCTTAATAAATTTAAGAGGACAGAAATCATATTGAGTATATTTTCCAACCACAATAGAATGAAACTAGAAATTAATTGCCTAAAGAACACTAGTAACTCACAAATATGTGGAGACTAAACAAATGCTAGTGGACAACCAATGGGTCAAAGAAGAAATCAAAAGAAAAATTTAAAAAAATACCTTGAGACAGAAGAAAATGGACATATAATATCCTAAATTTTGTAGGATGCAGGAAAAGTAGTTCTAAGAGAGTTCATGGTGATAAATGTCTGCTTCAAGAAACAGGAAAAGTCTCAAACAAACAACCTGGGGTGCCTGAGTGGCTCAGTCAATTAAGTGTCTGACTCTTGATGTTGGCTCAGGTGATGATATCACGGTTGTGGGATCAAGCCCCATGTCAATCCTGCTGAACCTGGAGTCTGCTCCTCACCCCTGCTCATGCTCCTCACCCCTGTTCATGCTGTCTCTCTCTTTCTCTCTCCCCTCTCTCTCAAATAAATACAAACATACATAAATAAAATCTTCAAATAAACAACATACCTTTACATCTCAAGTAGAAAAAGAAGAAAAAAGCTCAAAGCTAGAAGAAGGAAGGAAATAAAGATGAGAGCAGAAATAAATGAAATAAAGTCTAAAAAGGTAAGAGAGAAGATCAATGAAATTAAGAGCTGCTTCTCTGAAAAGATAATCTAAATTGACAAATCTTTAGATAGACTCACCAAGAAAAAAATGTACTCAAATAAATAAAATCACAAATGTTATAAGAGATACCACAGAAATACAAAGATCACAAGAGAGCAAATATACTATGAACAATTAACAAATTGGATAACTTAGAAGAAATGGATAAATTCCTTGAACCATACAAATTTCCAGGACTGAAACATCATGCAGTAGAAAATCTGAACAGACCAATTACTAATAAGGAAATTGAATCAGTAACAAACAAGAATTCCAACAAAAAAAATGCCCACAAAAGTCCAGGACCAGCCAGCTTCACTGGTGAATTCCACCAAACGCTAAAAGAAAAATAAATACAAATCCTTCTTAAACTCTTTCAAAAAAAACAGAAGAGAAAGGAACACTTCCAAACTAATTTTACAAGGCCAGCATTGTCTTGGTATCAAAACCAGACAAAAACACCTTAAGCAAAACATTCCATAGATGCAAAAATCTTAAACAAAATATTAAGAAACAAAATTTAACAACACATTAAAAGGCTCATTCACTCGAAGATGGTAGAGTAGGAGGACCCTAAGCTTGCCTGGCTTCAAGGATACAACTAGATAATGCTCACATCAGCATAAATAACCCGAAATACAACCTGAAGATTGGCAGAACAAACTCTACAACTAAGGTAGATAAGAGGCCACATTGAAGAACTTAGGAAGGGTAAACATGTGGTCTGGGAGCAAAAGGGATGCTGGCTACCTGTGGTGAGGAGGGAGACAGTGGTGTGGAGAAGGGCAGAAAACAAATTTTCACACCACAGAGGCTATGAATGAGGGGGACAATTCCCCACCCCATATTTGCTTTGAAAGTAAGAGGGCCAAATTTTGCGAGATCTTACAACCAATGTGACTTAAAGCCTAGAATGTTAAAATATCAGTGGCTCAATGCTGACACTCCTTACCTAATCTGCTTCACCAAGCCCCACCTCCCCACACGCACTTCAGCAGATACACCCTTCCCAGTCACACAGGAACTTGTCCCGGCACTGGGGGACCCTCCCCTAGAAGAGCAGTACATACGATACCAACACCACATCTCATGACCCACAAATTTTTGCAGGATCTCAGTTCTAGTGGGAATGAGGGAAGATCTCATTCCACAAGCAGACCATTGCATACCTTGTTAAAATGCACCTCACCCCTGCTGGGGATCAAACACTGCCCACAATAGGCATAGAGAGCCTCTGCAGACAACTGGACTAAAGAAAAAAGAGGCCAAGACTCAAGCCAGAGCACGTGCAACACACATAGAAGACACTCACTGAAGCACCAGGCCATGGGGAACAGGGGACACTGTACTGCAGGGCACTTAAGGACCTCTTCTTCATAAGGCTGTTATTATTAAGAGGAAGAGAGCTAGATGATATTCCTAACACAGAGGATTGGCGCAGAAAGACAGACAAAATGAGGAGACAGAAATATTGCCCAAATGAAAGAATAGGACCAAACCACAAGAGATCAAAGCAAAATGGATATAAGTAATATGCCCGATAGAGAATTTAAAGTAATGATCAAAAAGATCCTCAATGAACTTGAGAAAAAAGTATAGGATATCAGTGAGACCATTAACATAGAGATAAAAAAGAACCAATCAGAGATGAAGAACACAATAAATTAAATGAAAAATACACTTGATGGAATAAATACCTGGCTAGACTAAGCAGAGGAACAAATTAATGACCTGGAAGACAGAATAATGGAAAGCAACCAAACTGAACAAAAGAGAGGAAAGAAAATTATGCAAATTGAGAATAGTGTTAAGGAACTCAGTGACCCCAATAAGAATAATAACATTCACTAGAGATCCCAAAAGAGAGAGAAAAGGGGACAGAAATTTTATTAGAAGAAATAATAGCTGAAAACTTCCCTAATCTGGGGAAGGAAAGAGATATCCAGGTAAGAAGGCACAAAGGCCCCCCCAAAAATTCAGCCCAGGAGAGCCACACCAAGACATCTAGTAATTAAAATGGCAAAAAGTAGCAATAAAGAAAAAAATTTAAAAGCAGTGAGAAAAAAAAAACAAAACATACAAGGGAAACTCTACAAGGTTATCAACAGATTTTTCAGCAGAAACTTTTCAGGCCAAAAGAGAATGCCATGGTACATTCAAAGTGCTGAAAGGGAAATTCTGACGCCAAAAATATTCTATTAGGCAAAGCTACCGTTCAGAATAGAAGGAGAAATGAGGAGTCTTTCAGACAAACAAAAACTAAAGGAGTTCATAATCACTAACCCAGCCCCACAAGAAATATTAAAGGGGACTCTGAGTGGAAAGGAAAGACCATAAGTGAGAGTAAGAAAAGAAAGTAAAAAGCAGTAAAAATAATAATTTCTGTAAAAATCCGTCAAGGGATACATAAAATAAAAAGATGTAAAATATAACATCATATACCAAAAAAGTAGGGGGAAGAGTAGTAAAAAATGGTTTAAACTTAAGCGACCATCAACCTAATGTAGACTGCTATTGCAGATGATGTTATATACAAACCTAATGGTAACCATCAATCAAAAACCAGCAATAGATATGCAAAGAATAAAGAGAAAGGAATCTAAGTATATGACTAAGGAAAGCCAACAAACCATGAAAGGGAACAAGAAAGAATCGGAGAAAATCTATAGAAAAAAATTAAAAAACAAATAACAAAATGGCAATAAATACATACCTATCAATGAATGTAAGTGGACTAAATGTTCCAATCAAAAGATATAGGGTGATGGCGTGGATAAAAAATACAAGACCCATCTATACACTGCCTATGAGAGAGACTCATTTCAGACTGAAAGACACCTTCAGATTGAAAGTGAGGGGATGAAGAAATATCTATCATGCAAATAGATGTCAAAAGAAAGCTGGGGTAGCAATACTTACTTTGGAAAAAACAGACTTTAAAACAAAGACTGTAACAAGAGACAAAGAAGGACACTATATAATAATAAAAGGGATGCTCTAACAAGAGGATATAACAATTGTAAATATTTATGTACCCAGAATGGGAGCACCCAAATATACAAAACAGTTAATAACAAACATAAAGGAAATAATTAATAGTAATACAACAATAGTAGGGAATTTTAACACCATACTTACATCGATGGCTGTTATCACCCAGACAGAAAATCAACAAGGAAAGAGTTACTCTGAGTGACACACTGGACCAGATGGATTTAACAGATATATTTAGAACATTCCATCCTGAAATGGCAGAATACACATTCTTTTCAAGTGTGCACAGAACATTCTCCAGAATAGATCATGCATTAGGCTACAAAACAAGTCTCAATGAATTCAAAAAATCAAAGTCATACAATACATCTTTTCGGACCACAATGCCATGAAACTAGAAATCAACCACAACAAAAGTCTGGAAAGATCACAAATATATGGAGGTTAGATAACATGCTACTAATGAATGAATGGATCAACCAAGAAATCAAAGAGGAAATCAAAAATAACATGGAAACAAATGAAAATGAAAACACAGTGGTTCAGAATCTTTGTAATAGAGCAAAAGTGGTTCTAGGAGGAAAGAAATATAGGCCTACCTCAAGAAGGAAAAAAATCTCAAATAAACAACCGAACCTCATACGTAAAGGACAAAGAAAAAGAAGAATATTTATTCTTCTTTTATTTATTCTTCTTTTAATAGAAGAATATTCTATTATTCAAACCCAGCAAAAGGAAGGAATAATAAATAATAAAGATTAGAGTAGAAATAAGTAATATGGAAACTAGGGAAAAGAAAAAACAAAACAAAACAAAACAATAGAACAGATCAATGAAACCAGGAGTTGTTCCTTTGAAAAAAATCAACAAAATGGATAAACCCCTTGCAAGACTCATCAGAAAGAGAGAGAGAGAGAGAGAGAAAGGGAGAGAGAAGAGAGTGGTCCCAAATAAAATCAGAAATGGAAGAGTAGAAATAACAACCAACACCATAGAAATACAAATATTGTAACAGAACATTATGAAAACCTATATGCCAAGAAATTGGACAATTTAGAAAAAATGGATAAATTCCTAGAAACATATAACCTACCAAAATTAAAGTAGGAAGAAATAGAAAATTTGAACAGACCAATTACCAGCAATGAAATTGCATCAGTAATCAAAAAACTCCCAACAAACAAAAGTCCAGGAACAGATGGCTCCACAGGTAAATTCTACCAAACATTTTTCAAAATGTTAATACCTCGGGCATCTGGGTGGCTCAGTTGGTTAGGCGACTGCCTTCGGCTCAGGTCATGATCCTGGAGTCCCGGAATCGAGTCCCACATCGGGCTCCCTGCTCAGCAGGGAGTCTGCTTCTCCCTCTGACCCTCTTCCCTCTCGTGCTCTCTATCTCTCATTCTCTCTCTCAAATAAGATAAAAATAAACAAAATCTTTTAAAAAAATGTTAATACCTATTCATAAATTATTCCAAAAAATACAAGAGGAAGAAAGTTTCCAAATTCATTGTATGGGGCCAATATCACCATGACACCAAAACCAGATAAAGACACCGCAAAAAAACAGAACTACAAACCAATATCTTTCATGAATATAGATGGAAAAATCCTCAACAAAATACTAGTAAACTGAATCCAACAAAACATTTTAAAAAATCATATACCAAGTGAGATTTATTCCCAGGATGCAAAGGTGATTGAACATTTAGAAAACAGTCAACATGACACTCACTCAAATCAGTAAGAGAAAGATAAAAAACCTTATCATTTCAGTAGATCCAGAAAAAGCAGATAACAAGATACCACATAGAGAAAACCCTAAAGACTCTACCAAAAGACAACTTTGGTTAGGTTTATTCCTAGGTATCTTACGGGTTTTCATGCAATTGTAAATGGGATCGGTTCTTTGATTTCTCTTTCTGCTGTTTCTTTATTGGTGTATAGAAATGCAACAGATTTCTGTATGTTGATTTTGCATTCTGCAGCTTACTGAATTCGTGTATCAGTTCTATCAATTTTTTGGTGGATTCTTTTGGGTTTTCTATATAGAGCATGATTTCATCTGCAAATAGTTAAAGTTTGACTTCTTCCTTGACAATTTGGATGCCTTTTATTTCTTTTTGTTGTCTGATTGCTAAGGCTAGGACTTCCAGTACTATGTTAAAGAACAGTAGTGAGTGTGGACATCCCTGTCTTCTTCCTGACCAGAGAGGAAAAGCTCTCAGTTTTTCCCCACTGAGGATGAAAAAAAGAAAATAAAACAAACCCTCTGTGTTAAAAAGAGTATCATCAAGTAGAAATTATATTTTTATAAAAGCCACTTAGAGTACAAAAACTATGAAGCTAAGATTCATTGTTGCCATTAATTCTTTAGCATATACATGTGTTATACATTTTATTTTCCAATTTTACAGGAGATCAAAGTCTCCTTGATATATTAATTTATTTTACCTATGTTTCAAAAAGTAAAAACAAAACAAAAAACACTGACCTTAGCTGACCCACGTCATTCGTAGTAATGGATTAATTTTTCTTTTCTTCCAACTTTTTAAATTCCAGTTAGTTAACATACAGTATAACATTAGTTTCATGTGTAGGATTTAGTGGTTCATCATTGACATATATTATCATCAAAACACATGACACACATGCTCATCAAAACATGTACCTTCCTTAATACCCATCACCCATTTAACCCATTCCCCTGCCCACCACCCCTCCAGCAACCCTGTTTATTCTCTATAGTGAAGAGTCTCTTTCTTGGTTTGCCTCTCTCTTTTCCCCCCATGTTCATGTTTTGTTTCTTAAATTCCATACATGAGTGAAATCATATGGTATATGTCTCTCTGAGACTGACATATTTGCTGGTATTTTGCTTAGCATAATACTCTCTAGCTCCATCCATGTCATTATATATATGCCATTATATATAATGGAATATTACTCAACCATCAAAAAGAATGAAATTTTGCTACATATATAGGTGTACACACACACACACACACACACACACACACACACACACACACCACTTCTTCATCCATTCATTAGTTGATGGACAGTTGGACTCTTTCCTTCATTTGGCTATTGTAGATAATGCTGCTATAAACATTGTGGTACATGTATCCTTCAAATCAGTATTTTTATATTCTTTGCATAAATACCCAGTAGTGCAGTTGCTGAATAATAGGATAGTTCTATTTTTTACTTTCTGAGGAATTTCCATACTGTAATGGATTAAATTTATTTTGGGATTTCTGACTAACTCAGAAAATAAGAACTACAGCTTAATACGCCAGAGTAAAGAATGGGATTCTAAGCAAGGAATTCAAGGAAAGGGGTTATTTCAAACTGCTATTAAAATAATGAAAAGTAAACAAAAAAACAGTATAAGCAAAATATTAACATTTGAATTTATCATAACTAAAATATTAGTTTTATTTTTTTTAAATGTTTAAGTATATTTGACATAATGTTAATTAGTTTCAGGTGTACAACATAGTGATTCAACTTTTCTATACATCATCCTATGCTCACAAGTGCAGCTATCATTTGTCACCACATACTGCTATTATAATATAATTGACTATATTCCCTATGTTGTACCTTTTCTTCCCATGACGTATTCATTCCCTAACTGGAAGCCTATATTTGCCATTCCCCTTCACCCATTTTGCCCATTCCCTCACCATCAGTTTGTTCTTTGTATTTATGTCTGATTATGCTTTTTGTTTATTATGTGTTTTGTTTTTTAGATTCCACATGAGTGAAATTCTACGCTATTTGTCTTTCTCAGTCTGATTTCTTTTACTTAGCATAATATCCTCTAGATTCATCCATGTTGTTGCAGATGGCCTATCTCATCTTTTTTCATGGCTGTGAGATATTCCATTATGTATATACGTGTGTATATATGTGAGATATATATACCTCATCTTATATATATATATATCACATCTTCTTTATTCATTCCTCTATTGATGGACACTTAGATTCCTTCTATATCTTGACCGTTGTAAATAATGCCACAATAAACATAGGTGTGCATATATCTTTTCAAATTAGTTTTTTTGTTTTCTTTGGGTAAATTCACTTTTATTTCTTAAGACAAGTCCTAAAATGGTTAGGGTCTTAAAAAGATTATAAGATACAACTTTTTAAATATATTCATGGAATTGTCATGGAATTAATATATGTAGGTAAAATTAGTCAAAATTCAACAGATCAAGAAAAGGAAATTTCATTTTCAAGTAATTTTTTAGAATCACTAAAAAGTACTATTCACTGTGTTTCTCTTTTCTCTCTTTGCACTTACTCCTTTTGAACTTGAAATATTACAAATAGAAAATATAGAATTTGTATAATATTTAGGGATACTATAAGAAGAAACATAAAATTTAAAAAGAAATTCTAAAAATAAAAACCACCAGGACAAACTACATTTTCTATAACTATTTAGAATTATTTAACAGAGAAAATAATAACAATCAATAGGTCTCAAATTATTTGTTTTTTAATTTGGAGATAAGAGTAAGAAACTATTTAACTGTCAATTGGCATTATCCAATATTTATCCAGAATGTAAGCATCTTACTCCAGGGTTCTTGCTGCGTATGGAACCTTAGAAATTAGATGTAAAATGTATTAGTATTTTCCCTCTATTGATTAATAAAATCTTCTTCTCCATTAATGTGGCCTTTTTTGGCATACTATATTTACTCTGCTTTAAATCTTTGAGATTTCCATTACATAAGCAACTATAGTCAAAATCATATTTTGCAATTATTTTTGTACATCATTGTTTGACTCGTGTGTCATTTTTATTACCCAAATAATTACATTGTATATTGCATGTAGTGGATGTTCAATGTATTCTGTTGAATCAATAGATAGAGTATTTGTGAAAGCTAGTTTTCTATTGTTTATTGTTAATGCTTTCTAGATTATATAATACGGATCTTCAAAAGTTATACTAATTATATTAGATTGAAAGGCACCTAGCCTTGTGAAGACTACATTTAGATATTTAGTTTGTTTTTTAATGCTAGTCTCTGATATTTTTAAAATAAATTGTTAGACATCTACAGAATGCATAGAGTTGTACACCTCACAAGGAGGAAAGTGAAAGTAAAGAGAAATGAAAATATTCACTTGGTATCAAAAGAGAGTAACTTGACAAGATATCTTAATGATTAGGAAATGACATTCAAAAATAGTGTTGCTATCTACCACAAAATGTCAGGAACTGAACTCATGTTAGAGACCACCCACACAGAAAAAAATATATGACAGAAAAATATGACAATAATCTTTTTAATTACATTGTTGTAGTAGTTTTCCTGGGTGTAATTTTCAGACTGACAACTTGACATTATTATTTTCCAGTTATTTAGAACAAAGGAAAAAGCTATGTTTATTGTACTTTGTCTTATGAACCAAAGGGTTGTGGATCAGGTACATGTAAATGATTACATTCATTCTTCTGAGTATTTTCAAAGTAATTATAAGAGTAGTGATCAATTTATGAATTGTACATACCATTAACTCTGCAAATATTTAGAAAGCTATGTTAGTTTTAAAAAAAAGTTTTCTTTTTAGAAGACATATTTAGAGAAAAGGTCAAGGTAATGATACTCCTGTTCCCAATCTACTTAAATTATGACAATAAAAAAGAGTTAAATTATGACAGCATAAAATAATTATTGTTTCTAAGCCAAACAGGGTTATATGCCCACATTACATGAATTATTCTAAACTCTTCTTACTAAAGCAAAATAAAAATCTATCCACATATAGAAATACTCCATTACTATGTTAGAGTCTTGAATTTCTTAATTTCTTTAAGTTATATTCATTTATGGAATGTAAAGATCTACAAAATATTCTGCCATTCAGGTCTACTCTGGAAGTAATTAAGATCACTGATCAGAAAACATAAATGTAAATATATCTACTCAACTCATAAATGTCACTATGAAAAAAAAGAACATTATTGATTGAAATAAACATGGGGAGTTATCAAAACAAACAAGGAGAATGAAATGTCCAAACTGATCAAACAAATGAGATAGAAAAGAGGAAGGAACCATTGTAAAGACTAAAAATATGAAATCAGACAGAATAATCCAAGCCTATCAATAATCCAAATAAATCAGAATGAATTTGACTCTCACAGAATACAAAAATTGTTTAAAAAATGGTCTTCTTATAAGAGATACATCTAAAATAAATGAAGATATGAATACTATATACCAGATAAATTCTAGCAAATATAACTATGGCAATATTACTATCATATAAATTAGAATTTTGTGCCAGTATTATAACATTAAGATGTGGCATGCCTTGCTGCTACTCTCTTGTAGGTAATATAAATACTTAGTTTGTGCCAGTATTATAACATTAAGATGTGAACATGCCTTGCTGCTACTCTCTTGTAGGTAATATAAATGATCAAGGGGTATTCCCACTTTAGAATCCATCACTCCATTTGCAAAGAAAAAATGTCATACTGTAAAGCATCAGATACACCAGGGCAGATGAATTCTTGGGAGAGACAGGATCCCTTTGTCAGCTTCCTTTTGTTCAAGGACTCTGATGGCTTTGCAGAATTTTCCCTAGACTTCTCGTATAGGATGCTTTCACCCAACATTCTCCCTCTTTCTTTCACTCAAAATTGGAACTGAATCATTATTGGACTCCTTATGTCCACTTTTCCAGCTTTTTCTCTTTTTCCTATAACAAGGCATTTCCCCTAATATAATCCTTACATATTTAATCGTATTTCATGTTTGCTTTTTGGAGGACCTAGACAAAAGGACACAGAATAAAGGAATATTTTTTTATTTATACCCTACAATTCGCCAATAATATAGAAGAGCTATGAAACTGTATGTATAAACAAACATCCTCAAATAGACATAAAGCAAAAGCTAATAGCAATACAAGGAGAGAGATAAAAACGTTTAACTGAGGTTAGGTTAATAAATTCACCCAGTTTATTAAAAACAACATGCCAAGATAAAATATAAAATAATAAAAAGATGACTTGACTAACAGAAATAAGATATATGCATACTCATACATCCATTAAGAGAGCACTTTATACCTATAAAAGAAAAAAATATTTGATATAATTTCTAAAACCTAACCACACAGAAGTCTAAAAATTTCTCCCATAAACTAAAAAAATTTTGTCTCTTCTAAGTAACTAATGATTAAGAAAAAAATAAAATTAGAAATTAGAAATCAGTAACAAAATAATTATATATAATGTAGGAAGGAAATATAATCACTATAAGTTAATCTTTCTTTTAAAGACAAATATTAATTCATTTATATTAATTTAACAAAAACTTACAGCAACAATGATCAAAGAAACCTTAAAAACTTAGAAGCTAGACAGTTTAAAGTTGTCTTTTTTTTTAATTTTGGTATTACATTGGTATTGTGGTATTTTGTAAGTATTTCTCAAATACCTCACATTAACAAACATTTATTTTGATTTGAGTTTTGAGCTATTATGAGTAAACCCTACCTGAAGATATATCTGTATGTGTTTTGATGGAAATAGGCACTTTCCTTTGGGTATAAATCAAAGTGCGCAATTTCTGGGACCTAGTGAAATCATGACCTTAGCTTCAATATATACTGCCCAAGAGTTTTCTGAAGGGCTTGTACTTATTCACAGTCCCACCAACACGTGAACATTCTGATTGCTCCACACGTTCTACTACCTTCCTACTGTCAGTCTTTAATTTCAGATTTTTTGTGCATAATATTAGGAGCTGAATTTAACATTTTTAAAATAAGAATTCAACAATTCTATACGTCAGTGCTCATCAAAAACTCATAATCCCCTTTATCTAGTTCATCGATCCCCTTACCCACCTCCCTTCTAGCAACTACCAGTTCGTTCTCCACATTAAGAGTCTATTTTCTGTTTGTCTCCTTTTCATTGTTCATTTGTTTTGGCTCTTAAGTTCCACATATAAGTGAAATCACATTGTATTTGTCTTTCTCTGCCTGACTTATTTCACTTAGCATTATGCCCTCTAGGTCCATCCATATTGTTGCAAATGTCAAGATCTCATCCTTTTTTATGGATGAGTAATATTACATTGTGTGCATACTATATTTTCTTTATTAATCTATGGATGGACACTTCAGTTGTTTCCATATTTTGGCTATTGTAAATAATGCTGAAATAAACATAGAGGTGCATATATCTTTTTAAATTAGTGTTTTAATTTTCTTTGGGTAAACACCCAGTAGTGGAATTATTGGATCATATCATAATTCTATTTTTAATTGTTTCACGAACCTCCACACTGTTTTCCACAGTGGCTGAACCAATTTATATCCCCACCAATAGTGCATGAGAGTTCCCTTTCCTCCAAACATACTTGCTAACATTTGCTGTTTCTTGTGTTTTTGATTTTAGCTATTCTGACACCGGTGAAATGATATCTCATTGTAGTTATTTTTTTTTAAGATTTTATTTATTTATTTGAGAGAGAGAGAATGAGAGATAGCACGAGAGGGAAGAGGGTCAGAGGGAGAAGCAGACTCCCCGCTGAGCAGGGAGCCCGATGTGGGACTCGATCCCGGGACTCCAGGATCATGACCTGAGCCGAAGGCAGTCGCTTAACCAACTGAGACACCCAGGCACCCCTCTCATTGTAGTTTTGATTTGCATTTCCCTGATGAGTGATGTTGAGCATCTTCTCATGTGTCTATTGGCCATGTGTGTGTCTTCTTTGGGAAAATGACTATTCACATCCTCTATCCATTTTTTAATTAGATTTGTTTTTGAGTGTTAAGTTGTATAAGTTCTTTATATATTTTGGATATTAACCCCTTATTGATTACATCATTTGCAAATATCTTCTCCCATTCAGTAGGTTGCCTTTTAGTTTTGTTAATGGTTTAACATGTTTTTTCCTGTTCTCTCAGATAATATGGAACAGCTTTTCATATTAATGACTTAGTTACCCTCTTTCACAAAATACTTGTTCATATATTTTGAGCACTTTAAAAAAACTGGATCATTTGTATGTATTAATGATGAAATATCTTTATATAATCAGGACACAAGGCCTTTGCCAGATATAGTACTGCCAAGACCTCCCATGGCTTGCTTTTTCATTTTCTTAATGGTACATTTGAGGTCACTAATTTCTAAATTTCAATATAGTCCAGTTTATTACCCTTTTATTTGATAGTAGTGCTTTTAGCATTCTGCTTCAGAAAATGTTGCCAACTTGATGGGCATAAATAGTCTATATTTTTTCCTAGATGTATTACTGTCTTACCTTTCATTTTGTCTATAGTCTATTTCAAATTAATTTGTGTTTAAACTATGTGATAGAGGTCAATGTTCTTTTTTCTTTTCAATATCTAGCTGACAGAGCATGATTTATAGATTTTTATTTTCTGTCTCATTGATCTATTTGTTTGTGTTTGTCCTGATATTACACCATCGGCAATTACTATGACTTCATAATTTATTTTGATATCTCATAATGTAAGTTTTCCAACATTCTTCTTTTAGCCAATATTTTTCTTAGCTGTCCTGGGCATTTGGCATTTCCATGAAATAATGTTAATTTAAGAAAAACAGTGAATCTGATTTGGATTGCCTTAAGTCTAAAATTGTTCCTTGCTGATGGGTCACGGCTGAATCCCTGCAAAACTTATTAAGCAAAAAGAGTTGCTTTCCCAAAGTTACTCTTCTTCCCCAGGGATAACGTACTTCCAATGACTGCTTGATGCAAGTGTACAAAACCTCCCTGACCACCACCTACATCTCAGATCCAATGCAGGATATCTCTGAAGAGCTACTCCAGCTTCAGATCAACCCATGTGACTGGCTGAGAGTTTTGCTCCAACTGCATTGTAGGTCAACTTTTCCCTCTGCCCTGTCCTGCTTCCTTCAACTTCTTAAAGGTATTTTTTCCAGAACATTCCCCAATATTCCTAGGACTCAGTTTTCTTCAGAACCAAGCTAATGATAAATGGTGTCAGGAGAAAGAAGCAGTCCCTAAAAATAGGAATTTGGAGATGAATTATTCATTAGCCAGTTGGCGATGAGGATTCCATTACTAGAATAGGTGGAGTACTGATGACCCCTGGCATGAGATAGCAGTGTAACTCTTAATACTCTCACCAATGGTGAGCTGGAATGGTATACCAGTGAAGGACGTGCATCAATATTTTAGGTATTTGAGATGTTCAAGGTAAGTAATAATTACAAGAAACATAATTGCTAGAGGTATTGCTAGGGGTGATCAGTAAGTTAGATAAAGACATCAAAAGACTGAATTAATTCATCACTAATTTAAGACAATGTGTTTAAAAGTAATAGGGCCTCCTTGACAACATAAATGGAGAATTTTGTCTCCTGCAGTTAGAAAGCAGAAAGCTGAGGCTCAAAAATCAGCACTTAGTTATAATCATAATGCAGCTCCTGAGAAGGCTAGAAACCCCACTCTAGCAATTCCACACCATGATCCAAGCCTTAATCGAGAAGGAATGTGATCCTTATAATTGGGATGGAGACATGTTCACCAATGTTCATGAACATCTGGAATCTCCATATTCTTCTGAACTCAGACTACAGAACCTTCCAAATCCTCTGAAACTCTTAGTACTCACCATAAATCCTCTAGCACAACTCCATGTTAAAATTTTGCAAGCACCTTGTTTGAAGAAAATCTACCAGTTGCTTCCTCAAAAGATAACCTCTACTTCTGCAGTTCTGTCCATGACAGCAATAACCAGTATTAAGCGACAGCATAACTCAGCCAGGATAGCACTTGACCTACTAAGGGAGTAAAACGACTATAACTGAAAGCTGTTCAGCCTTGCAAAATGTACTAACAGGAGTCAGGGCCTATGAAAGAGACTGGATGCAGGAAATACGTATCAAGAATATCATGACATAGAGTCAGATAAAGGGGGAGGATTATAAAATTGGGAACAATTGCCTATGAAACTGTATTTAAAACTTTGTCAAGGACACAAGAGACCTTGCTATCCTTGTAGGACAGCAGTTTAAAGCCTGAGAAAGTCAATGTCCCCCATTAAATGAAAAATAAAAACCATAACTACAATGCAAGCAATGTAAAAAGGAATTGAAGAGCTCAGCAAAATGGAATGTTGGAGTGGAGATCTATTATGTAAGGCTGGAAACCACTAGTCAACTTTAAAGGAGGCCTGAATGACACTCCATTTATTCAGGCAATAAGGCATGTAATTCTGAGAAACTAAGCAGTGGTTTCTCTGTAAGACTCTGTGGTTCAGGTCTGACAGTTGGAAAAGCTATTACAGAATTGGGTTCCTAGACAGCAATGGGAATGGTAATGAGTTTCCTGAAAGAAGACCATGTGATGATTCTTAATGGTCAAAAATAAGATGTTAAAAAAAAGGAAGAAGATAGTAGGAAGGGAAAAATGAAGGGGGGAAATCGGAGGGGAAGATAAACCATGAAAGACTATGGACTCTGAGAAACAAACTTAGGGTTCTAGAGGGGAAGGGGGTGGGGGGGATGGGTTAGCCTGGTGATGGGTATTAACGGGGGCACGTACTGCATGGAGTACTGGGTGTTATACACAAACAATGAATCATGGAACACTACATCAAAAACTGATGATGTAGGTTGCCTGGGTGGCTCAGTTGGTTAAGCGACTGCCTTCGGCTCGGGTTGTGATCCTGGAGTCCCGGGATCGAGTCCCACATCGGGCTCCCTGCTCAGCGGGGGGGTCTGCTTCTCCCTCTGACCCTCTTCCCTCTCATGCTCTCTGTCTCTCATTCTCTCTCTCTCAAATAAATAAATAAAATCTTTTAAAAAAACTAATGATGTAATGTATGGTGATTAACATAACAATAAAACAAAGAATGAAAAAAATAAAAAAATGAAAAAAATAAGATGAGTACAATTATTGCAATAAGCAACAATATCACAGTGAAACTAGAGTAAAGGCTGACATCCAACTATAGAGATAAGATATGGCATCCTTGGGGGAAAGATATATATGGCAAGATGGATGGCTCAATCTGTACAATCAGTCTAAACTAAACAATTAAGATGAATTAAGGGTGCTTTATCAGAAGGCTCAGGATAGTCATACAAAAATCATGCTGTGACCACTTTTTGGTCCTGGGCTGGTTTTAAAGCCAGAACTATTTGACTAAAGGGGAGGTACAGAAGGAAGGATACTGAAAAAACACATTATGTGTAAATAGTAATAACTCACCTAGCCTCTTTCCAAAAAGATCCAGAACCATTTACTCAGTAAATAATATACCAGGGTAGTGGGGATACATAAATCTTTGAAGGACTGATGGAAAAAGTCCTAGCTGATGCTAATATATGATACTTGAAGCATCATAATCCTTGTTACAGTAGGGACCAAGTAGTAAGTAAAGAACTGGCCCAGGTCTGGCCTACATTGCGGTCCACTAACTTCACAGACTCACCATCACGAATTCCTCATTTTCTCAATCCCTGAGTGTATAATTTAACTGGACATTCTTGTCAGTAAACCAATCCCCATATTGATTTCTTGAGCTGTGTAGTTAAGAGTCTTTTGTAGGTGAAGCCATTCTCCCAGCCAACTTATTATATAAAAACTATATTTAAGAGGAATGTTAAGAGGAAATAGGGAGGGTCAGATCTACCTTTAAGTACCTAAAGAATTCTAGGATTCTGGTCTCTATTATATCCTCCTTTATTCATCACGCCAGCACTTAGAAAAATGAGATGGGTGCTAGTGAATAACAGCCAGCTACCTCAAATTTAAGTAAGTAATATCAATATTGCTGCTGTATAAGAGGAGGTATCTTTTTAAGAGCATATTAATATGGCTTTAGGTGCATGGTATGTAGTAATTGATCTAGTCAAAGCATTCTTCTTAAGCTTTACTGTGAAAGAGGACCAGATGCAGTTCACATTTACATGGGATGCCACAAGACCATGTTAACTCTCTCCACTTCTCTCATAAAATACTTCCAAGCAATCTAGACCACTGGGATACTGTGAACACTTTTAAATTGGTCCACTTTATCAATGACATAATAAGCAAACCAACTGAGCAGAAAAAAAAAAAGGCAAGTATGTTTGAGAACTTGATAAGATCCATGTGTTCCAGAGGGTGGGAAATAAATAAAAAGCTATAGGACTTATCACACCAATTAAGTTTTTAGTTGTCCAATGCCCTGGGGTATATTTTTCCCAAAAGTAAAGGACAATAGATTGCATCTTGTACCATTTACCAGTACAAGCGAAGCACAGTGCCTGGTAGAAATTTTGTATTCTGGATGCAGCATATTCCACACTGGGTTTTACCACTGTGACCAATTTCCCAGTTGATTTGGAATGCTGAAGGTTTTAGCAGACCCATAGCAGAAAAGGTATCTATAGCATAAATATGTTGTGATTCAAAAAGACCTTCTTCTTGAGCCATAAAACCCTGCAGGAATAACACCAGTTATAAGGTGGCAAATCCCAGTAGGAGCATCATAAAGTAAAGCCTTAATTTTCTAATAGCAAGGTCATGCCATCATGTGAAATTTTAGTGCGCGTTAATAAAAATGGAAAACCTATTAAGAGATATCAAGTGACCTTTAAGAATGCCTATCATGAATAGGTTTTGTCAGACCTACCAACATACCAAGTCAAAAGGGTGAGGAAGCCCAGTGGCAATATGGCACTAAAAACAACCTCCCAATTGGTAGAGCTTTGATTTGACAAATTCAGGCCTGTCAGCTTGTCTTCAGCACTCCTAGTGCTGTTATTATGGGCCATGTGATGACTGCAATAGAACTAGTACCACTCACTAAGGCTAATATAGCTATTAATGCCTCTGAATATCTAACAGAATCTAAAACATAACTTCTGTTATGATTCATCCTTAGAAAATATCAGTGAGCTACTGGGTTGCAAGGTGATTATACTAGGCTCCTTTCACAATTGGATTACTTTCATTATGGCTAGAACTAACACATTCTGGACATGGGTATGTCTTTCTTATAGGACTTCAGGCAGCATCACTACCTATAGATTTATGTAATGATCCACTGAAATAAGATCCCTCATTATATCACATGGGACCAAGTATAGGATGTATGTCAGTGAGCACATGATCATGACATGCATTCCATCACTGACCACACACTCAGCAACCACAGGCTTGATGAGGAAATGGAATACACTTTTGAAAGTTTACCTAAGATTTCAGCTTGGAGATAATACCTCACAAGGATAAGAAACCATCCTTTGGGATTTAATACATACCCTAAATCAAGCTCAATGAAAACTGTATTGTATGTATACAATATGGACAATACATGGGAGAACCAAGAACCATAGCCATGGACTCTTTTACCAAAATCTCAGTGACTCACTTAAGGTTTTTGCTTTCTGTTTCCACAACTGTTTTGCACATATAGATCTCCTGATTACCAGAGGTGGAATTCTGCCAGAGGAAGGAGAAAGAGTCCAGTTAAAAACAAAGTCACAGCTGCCACCTGGTGATCTGTACAATTTCTATGGTTAAAAAAACAGAAAAGGAGTCACCATGTTGGTCTGATTTGCAAAGGGAAGCTATTACACATGGGGATGGAATACATTTAATATTTAGATAATCTAGATAATCCATTGGGGTGTTTGTTAGTGTCCTACAAATTTCTCTGTGGTAAAAGGGTAGGAGCAGCAACCACAGCCTAAGAAGTATATGGCAACTAGTCCCATATAGGCATGCAGATGTGGTACCTAAAGGTGAGTAGCTAGATTAAGTAGCAGAGAAGGAAGGTAATATGAATAAGTTGCAGCCCTGAGATCAGCTACAGTATCAAGGGTTAAAATTCATTCTGTAATCTTCTTATAAGTTTCCTGGGACAAATGGGTGAGGAAGGCCAATTAGAAGACTAGAGAACCTATTCCTAAAAGATAAGATTGGTCTTTGGCCAACAAACTTAACTTGCTCAAGTTTTCAGCCTGTTCTCAGGGAGAATCTTGTATCCAAAGATTGGTCTAGAGTGGGTACAAAGGCCTGATCCTTTACATCAATAAGGCCCATTTTTTTTTTAAGATTTTATTTATTTATTTGAGAGCGAGAGACAGAGATAGCGAGTGAGAACACTGAGCAGGGAAGAGAGGGAGAAGCAGGCTCCCCACCGAGCAGGGAGCCTGATGCGGGGCTCAATCCCAGGACTCTGGGATCATGACCTGAGCCGAAGGCAACCGCTTAACCGATTGAGCCACCCAGGAGCCCCAATAAGGCCCATCTTAAATGGTTATCTGAGCAATTGCATGAAATCTCTATTGCAACTGCTCTCTTCTCCCCCATTATCCTTTTCCAACTTCTTAGGTAAATTACCTGCAAGTAAATTTTCACCCCAGTCTTTTTCCTATTACCAGACCTAAAATAGGTCCAGTATAATCTCCAATCCAGACAGATAATATCACTATTGAAAACAACCCAGCCTCAGATGAAAATTGGCCATTGTGTGAACTACACAAGAGCCAGCATGGCTGATGTGTGGTGGGTGAGATGGCACATAATAAGAGGTGCATTCAGAGAAATAGCCAGGAACAAATCAAATGGGATTTTGCAAGCCAATATAAGGAGTTTGGATTTTACATTAATTGCAATGAGAAGCAGAGGATTTAACCTAGGTGAGTGATGGAGTCTAATTTTCCTTTTGAAAAGATTACTCTTGCTGCTATGTGGAAAGGGACCATAGGAGAACAGGAGCAGAAATATCCTGTAAAATCCTATTGGAAAAGTCCAAAATAGGAATTGTCTGTAACTTGAATGTGATGCTTTTGTGGATCTGGGTAAGTGTGAATATATTGGGGTACAACTGACAAGATTTACTATTTAACTGAATTATGGTATGATTTACTGGAATGAATATTCCTGGAGATCAAGCAGGTTAGAGAGATAAGTAAGAAAACACTACATAGTTTTGACTATTTCTGATATAAAATTTATATTTCTTTATAATTAAATTTTTATTAGGGATTTCGTTCCCTTGCTTGATTATGTGAAACTATCAAAATCTTATTTGAAGGGATTTATTAAAAATTATTATTGACTTCAACCGATAAATTAGAACAAATTAGGCTTTTTTGTAATTGGCATCAACATCATAGTCAATAACAACAATGTCACCAATTTTAGCCATAGTTCTTTGGTAGCAAAGTTAGAAACTATAGGTAATAAGTATTATTTGGGGCAAATTTTGATTTAAAAAATTATACTAGAGAAAGGCAGTTTCTCTTTTTCTGAAAACTTTGAAAATACTTAAACATACAACCTCAAATATTTTGCAATCCTTCCATTTATCAGAATCTTATTTGGTTAGACGACTTTCTCTGACTTGCCTCACACATGGCCTCAGATAATGTACATAGAGCAATCATGCAGGTGCTACTCGTAGCAGGCTTTGGTTTCCTAGGTAACACTGCAAGGAGATGAAAACTCATCTCCCAACTAAAAATGAGTTGGGTCAATGTCCAATTTATACTTAAGGTTTAAAAGTAAAGAAGCAATCCTGTTTTACAAAAACAAAATCCCTTCCAGATCCCTTGGTTTCTGTCATTGATGGATTAGCTTGGCAAAGCAATTGCTAAAGCTGACCATTATTTTATATTTAGATTGTAAGGATTAAAGTAAGATCAAGTAGATACAGGAGGAAAATGATCACAATTAGGCAGTGATACTTACATTTATTTTAATTAACTCCCCTTTAGACTGTTTATCCTTGAGAGCTTTCCAGATAAATTTCGTGGTGAGCCTCTTATTCAACAACTAAATACATCTTTCTCTATTTCCTCTCTATTTTGATCCGCTCTTTCCTCCTTCAGACATTTAACTGTCATCCTTCCCTAAAGGAAACGTTGAACATATGTTTCTTTTAAAGATTCATTTCTGAGAATGAGAACAATGCACTCACGAGTAAAATTAGAGTAGGCCATTAGATTTCCAGATAACACTCTGAAGCTATGCCACATATCCTTTAAGACAAACCTATGATACTGTTATGCATAATAATATGAAGTAAAATTGTGAACTTTACAGAAACCTAGTGAAATGCCTGCTACTATTGCTATCAATTAAAATGAAATCACATATTTTTCTTATGTGAATCCTATAGAAGGAGTGAAAAGGAGAGGGGGTTGGGGTTATATAAGAGGCACTGTGGTTGGGTTGAAGTCTATGCTGGTTCTTTAACTCATAATTTTGTGTTTGAGCTCTGTAAAATAAACCAAATTGGCCCTACTACTTTATTTTCCCTAGTAAACCAATTTTAATTTCAGCATATTTATTATAAATAAATGAAACAATAGCTTTAAAAAATGAATATCTATATAAGATGTATACATTTTCACTTATACACTACAATTTTCTTCTCATCATGGATTGGAACTTCATATTCTCTCACTTCCCTAATGTGACATCCTAAGTGATTGATTCAGTAGGTGCTTATATTACAGAATAGGATTCTGAAGTCATACTGTATGAAAACATGGATGTTATTTGACAAAAGGGAAAAATGGAGGAAGGAGGGGAGAAAGAGAGGGAGGGAAGGACCATATTTGTATGTGGCACATTATGAGAATGCAAAACTGCCTAAAGGATTTTATAGCAGGAACTCTATGTTAAAGACAGTAACATAATGATTCATGCTTTATATGAATCAGAGTTTAATAAAAAAAAAAAGGAAAGAAAATACCCAAGAGCTTTATCAATAAAATTCTGTTCAAATATTTTGGAGGTAAGAGTTTTAATTTATATTACCTTGATGATCCGGGGAGGAAAAAGTAATACTATGGAAGAATATGTAGCAATATTAGCAATGAAGAAAAATTATCATGTCCAAAACTTTGAAAATTAAACTTAAGACAAAAGTTAAATATTTGTCATCAGTGCAAGGTTAATTAAACTGTAAAATCCAATATGACATGGAAAAATGTAAAAGGTTATGGAAAGCACAGCAGATACATTTAGTGGACAGAGCTAAGATTTGAATCCACTCTTGGAATGAGTCATAGTTCTTCCATTTATTAGTTATGTGGTCTTGGATAAATTATTTATCCACTGCCAGAACTGCTTTGAGAATCACCTAGAATAAGTAAAGAGAAAACACTCTGCAACTTATAAATGTTTAAGCAAATAATGTTTACTATTTTTCTTCTTTCCTAGATAGATAAAACTGCTTTTATTTTCTTTTTCAAATATAAATGTTTTAACATAGCTAAAAATAACTAAAATTTAGAAAATGAAAACTAAAAAAAAATTAAAGATGGCCAAAACTAGAAATTACTCAAAAAGAATGACAAGGTTTAAGTTTAAAAAAAAATGCTTTTAATACATTATTTTGAATATAAACTCCAGAAAATTTTAGAATTATAATTAAATCTAAAGAAATTAGATATTTTAATAATGAGAAGATATTATATGTGAAGGATCTAAAAGGAAGTTTTTTGTCAAAGCAACAGAATTTTTAATAAATATTTTAACTGATAGGTATTGGATAAATTGATATCTTTTATTAAATAATTGAAATACATTTGTCTCAAAAATGCTAATAATTTTTCTGTCTGGGGACATGGAATAGACTAGCTCAATACTCTCAGCATATTCATGGTCAGTGGTATAAATATTCCATAAGTTCAAAAGATTTCTTCTTTCCTTTCCCCTTTCCATTTTTTAAAAAGTGAGTATTTTGGCAGTTTTTTTCGTGTCTTTCAAGTTTGCTAGAACTTCAGTTAATTTTTTAAGGTCTATTTGATACAGACTTCTAGCTACTGCATATAATTTTAACACTTTATTTAAAATTTAGATATAAACAGGCATATTTGTTTATGTTTTCAAAATTGGTTGTTATAAATTTTTCAGCATAATTATTTTTTCACCCTGATGGTTGGCCCAGGAAACTAGATTTGAAAAGAATTCACATTCTTCATAGAACCAATTTTCTATGGATCAAAACATGCATCTTTTCCTAAATTCTGTAAATAGAAAGCTCCTTTTGTGCACAGAACATTTTTTTTTAAATATGGAAAGTCCCTTCTACTAAAAGAATATGATTTACTCAGGACCAGATTTCATATAAAAACTAAGAATAATGTTTATTAAGCATTTCTGTGTGCCAGAAACTTGACACTAATTATTTCTAGTTCTCAAGATTCTATAAGGTAGAGACAGGAAAAACTGAAGCCATAGAGAGGTTAACTAACATGCCTAAATCGCACAGCTTAGAAAAATCAAGATAAAGGTTATCTAACAACAAAACCTGTGTTTTCTTCTCATCCTTCCCTGAAGGTCTCCAGACAGGAAAAGTTACTTTTGAGAGGCAATGGTTCACTCTTCTGTACAAGATTTTCCCAACTATTTAATGTATGGTCTTCTTGCAGGAGCTTTTCATACCTAAAATACATCTGGTAAATCTTTTCCTAAGCACCACCTACTCCATAGCTTTAAACAAATCTGGATGAGAGTATTGCTTTTCAGCAAAAATTTTGATGTTCCAAGGACTGTGCAATGAGTTAATCAGTCTAATCTAAATATGAAGATGTTCATAATTTCAGAGAATTCAGTATTTAGTTAGAACACAAAGACACATAAAGAATTCAAAGTTAAGATTTTCCCAGAGCAAGAAAGAGAAAGAAACGATTATGTAATGGGTGCTTTCTCTGTACTAGATACTTCATATTTCTTGTTGTCATTTATGTCTCTCAATGGCTCTACCAGGTTAGGATCAGTTTCCTATTGGTGTTGGTCAGAGGTCATTAATCTAGAGATACATGAATATGTAGCAGGAAGAGTTGGAGCTTGAATCAACTATGTGGATTATAAAATATAAACAGTTTCAACTCCACCACACAGCTTCCTATAAAATTTATGTTCAAAATAGTCCCAGAGGAAACTTTCAGTTTCAGCTCAGACATGTTGAGAGCTGTAGAGTATGGTTTCTACACTGACAACAAGAAAAAACCTGGAACTCTATAACTGCTTTACATGAGGGAATTGAGATTGCAGGACAAACTAACCCAAATCTGGAGAGAAATGGGTGACTGAAGGGAGAAACAGGATTCAGGCATTGCTTACCTAGGACAAAAGTTCCTAAATGTCATATAAGCCAGTAAAATGAGTCAGCTTAGTCATTTTTAACTAATTGCTAAGGGTCAAGTGTGGGCTAGCATGAGCCTGTGAAGCTCATAACAGATGCAGACATATGGAGATTGACACCCTCTTGTGGACTTTTCTTTCTGGAATCCTAGGAGGCTCTAACAAGATCAAGCAAAATTCTAAGAAAACTTCCTTCCTGTGGAGACTGTAGGGCAACAGCAGCTACTGCTGATACCTCACACAGACTCCTCTTCCCTATTACTCCTCTGGAACAAAAGCCTTAATCTGCAAAGGGAATAGTTAAAAACTGTAACCTGAGGGCCTTGATAGAAATCCACTGCCTCTAGGAGAGGGGAGGTAACAAAGGAAAACAAACAAAAGAAAACTTTATACCTTAGGGATGGGCAAGAATACACACTAGGCTTAGTATTACACCCAAGGAGGAATAGGCACGTTTGTGCACATCACAGTCCTAAAACTTAGGCTCACATTGCCTGCCTAAGATTGAGGTTTAGTCAGTACAATCAAATAATGTCTCTGTCACCCACCCTCACTACTGTACTAACAAGGTTCAGCAAAAATAACAGTATAAAACAACTGGGGAAAGCTGCAAGAGACTGATTTTTCCCTAGGGTTCAGGATAAAAGACCCTGGGCCAGAGCCAAACAAAAGTCAGGCATTCAGACACACCCTCTAGCAAATTAGCACACTCCCTAAACACAGTTATCACCAGAAGAAGTTGAAGCCTCTGGTGCACTCAGGGTAACCACAGCAATAAGAATTTCAAAACCAGGGCGCCTGGGTGGCTCAGTTGGTTAAGCGACTGCCTTCGGCTCAGGTCATGATCCTGGAGTCCTGGGATCGAGTCCCACATCGGGCTCCCAGCTCAGCGGGGAGTCTGCTTCTCCCTCTGACCCTCTTCCCTCTCGTGCTCTCTGTCTTAAAAAAAAAAAAAAAAAGAATTTCAAAACCAGTCCAACACCTGAGTAGATGAATAGAAAAGTAAACACTGAAGACCTTGAAAAAGTAAATTTTAAAAATCATTTCCCTCGGTATATAATCTATGCCACCTGTCCAACTTTCGACCACAATTGGGAACATAAAAATGTTTTTTTACACAGTTTTAAGAGACAAAGCAATCATCGGAGCTAACTTCAAATATTAAAAGATGCTGTGACTATCACACAGGAAATTTCATGGAAATATGTTTGACATGTTAAAAGTTCTAATGAAAAAATTAGATCACATGAATGCTCATATAGGTAGTTTCAACACAGAGAGAAAAAAATCTAAGCATCAAATGGAGATATTAGAAATAAAACACAGTAACAGAGATAAAAATCAGTAGATGACAGAGTCAACAAAAGAATCTGTGTACTTGAAGACAGGCCAATAGGAATTACAAGAACTGAGATGCAAACAGAAGTAAAAGACGGTACAAAGCATCTAAGAGCAGAGGGATAATATGACAAGAAACATACAAGTCAGTTAACAAAGAGAAAAGAGGGCAGAAGAGATATTTGAAGAAGAATGCGAATTTTCGTAAATTTGTGACAGACTCCAAACCACATATCCTAGATTAAAGAATACCAAGTAGTATAAAACACATACCCCAAAACAACGACAAACAGAAAACATCTATGTATATTATATTCAAACTCCTGAAAAGCATGGACACATGCCTTATAGAGAAAAATAATATAAAAAATTAAAGCAGTTTCTCATCAAAAACTATGCAAACACATAGAAAATGGGGTGAAGCTATAGAATTCTAAAAGAAAAATACTATTCTCCCAGAAGTCTGTACCTAGAATAAATATCTGTCAAATGTGAAGGAGAATGTCAACTCAAGGTAAAACCTGCAATATAAAAGGAAGACTATGAGGTAGGTTTGCCCATGCTCTCAAAAAAATCAAGACTGAATCCAATACAGCATCTAGATTTAACTATCAATTTAAAGAAAATAAAGCAATATATTAAATACTACCATAATATTGTAATCAGCAAAAGATAATGTGAGAAATTCTACAGAGTAAAGAATTTGGTTTCTTTACAAATAAACTATAAGTAAAGAAATGAGAAAGAGGAAAATGAAAGCTATAAATTAAGAGACAAAAGTGTGGTGATAGTTTCGTAAGTACATATATATAAAAATTGACCCAACTATACACTCTAAATACATGCAATTCAGTATACCTCAATTATAACTCAATAAATTCAGAAGAAAAAAAGTACTGAAATAAGAAACAAAGACTCAGCCAAAATGAAAAAAATTGTTGGCAGTTATTCTATGAGAAATTTTCAAGAAGAAATATGAAGCAGGTCAGAAACTCAGATCTACAGACAGAATGAAAAGTATTAGAAATAGAGAAAAAGATAAAATATTTTTCTTATCTTAATCCCCTCCCCACTAATCATTTAAATCATAAAATAGTAGCAATGCACTGTCTTATTGCATATGCAAAAATTAAACGAATGGCAACAATGGTATCAAGATCAGGGATAGATGGGAGAAATTGGGAAAATACTGTTAGAAACTCCTTATACTACATATAAAATTATAAAACATTTTTGAAGGTATACAGAGATTATTTTGAGATGTACAATACTAACCTTAACACAGACACTAAAACACTGGAAAATTTAAAAAAAAAAACTTAGTCAATAGAAAAATAAAACTGAATTATAAAATATACTGAATTAGAGTAGAAGGTGTAACAAGGATAGTTAAAGAAAGAAATACCAAATGAAATAGAAAACACCTAGAGAAGTCTTTGAGTTGGCATAGAATATATGGTTGAATTTTATGTGTTAAGTGTGCATATGCCATGACTCCACTAATCATATGTTTTGAATTTGTTGTTTGTAACTGTAACTAAAATGCCACAAGAAGCTACTGTCCAATTTGGATTTGAAAACTGCCACACCAAACGAATCATATAGAATAAAAGAGCTAAGACATGAACATTGATAAATGTTTACAATCTCAACAAAAGAAAAAATGTAAAATACAAATATAAGATTGACAAACATGTTGATATCCTAAAGAGACAGGTCTCTAGGAGTGATAAGACCCTAATAACTTCACTTGGCTTTTGGATAACATGTATGTTTCCCCAGGTAGTTTCACAAGTGTCATCTGTTCATTTATTTGTCTTCTCTGCCCATCTGTGAAGTCATACCAAAGATGAACCCTAGGGAAGAAGGAAAACTGAAGATCTAAAATGATCTAAAAATAGACATACAGGGTGCACCAGTTGCTCGGTAAAAAAGTTTTCTAAATAAACTTATAAAAGCTTATTGTGCTCTCTCTCACGCTCTCTTGCTTGCTCACTCTCTCTCTCAAATAAATAAATAAAATCTTAGAAAAAAATGCTTATTGTGGAAAGCAGCTTAGATTGAACAAGACATATTCATTTCAGGTTTGATGGACAAATAACTAATAGAAGATAAAACCACTGAAATGTTCAAAGAATACACACACACACACAAACACACACAATAGCTGGGGACACTATTTTATTCCAACCATGTCAATAATCACTTTATTTTTTTAAGATTGTATTTATTTATTTGAGAGAGAGAGAATGAGAGAGAGAGAGAGCGAGCGAGCATGGGGGGGAGGGTCAGAGGGAGAAGCAGACTCCCTGCTGAGTAGGGAGCCCGATGCGGGACTCGATCCTGGGACTCCAGGATCATGACCTGAGCCAAAGGCAGTTCCTTAACGAACTGAGCCACCCAGGAACCCTCAATAATCACTTTAAATGTGCCAAATTATTCAGAACTCGAGAAAGCAGTCAAGGATTTACAGCAACCAAGCAAATGATGATTGAAAAAAAATGCGCCTTAAAAATGGTAGGGAAATTTAGTGGTACTTTTAATTTTCCTTGCCCTCAACTCTCCATAGCTTGGCAACAGTCTTGAAGGCAGTGATCTATGTTCTCTAGTATCGGTGCGACCCTGGTAACTGGCTCCAGAGGGAGAACAGCTGACCATATTTATAGATTACTGTGCTTGTCTGCTCTATATTATCTGGGAGCTACCTGTAGGACTGTTACAAGACACATGCCCCTATTCTGCCTGACTCAGAACTCACCCTGGGTGGAAAAGCAGCAGGAATTCCTCAAAAACATTGTAAGGCAAACAAAATGTCAATAGTTAAGCTGGGGCAAAAGATTATACTTGTGACCTACAAAAAACAGCCTTAAGCCTTGGAAGAAAAGCTTAGGAGAAAGTTTCTTCAAGGCATTAAGGCATTCAAAGGTGTCTGTGTATACTCGAGAATTTTAAAAGCCACATACATGGCCAAGGAAGAGTGCAGGCAGAAAAGACTTGAGAAAAAGTTAAGGTTTCACTTTTGTTTGATGTCTATGCTCAGTACAAGCAAGAAGCAAAGTCTAAGAAACTGAAAAGAATAGAAATCATACAAAATTTGTTCTCACACTATAACAAATTTGAACTAGAAATCAATAACAGAAAAATATGCATAGAAACCAAAATATCAACAATTCCTAAGTAACTTATGGGTGAAAGGTGGGGGTGTGTGTGTCTCAATTAAAAATATCAGGTACGTAAGGGTAGACATCACTGCTGATCATATAGCCATTAGAAAATAGCAAAGAAATACTGCGAACAAATCTATCCCCATAAGTTGAACATTTTAAATGAAATTGACCAGGAAACTCACTTAAGAGACTCTGAATAGCCCTATCAAAATGGTTTAAGAACACAGAGAAAGTAGATTGCTGTGTGCTCTTAAATCTTGTAGGGCAATGAATTGGTAATGTCAAGATACTGAATTTTAGGGCGCCTGGGTGGCTCAGTTGGTTAAGCAACTGCCTTCGGCTCAGGTCATGATCCTGGAGTCCAGGGATCGAGTCCCACATCGGGCTCCCTCCTCGGCAGGGAGTCTCTTTCTCCCTCTGACCCTCTTCCCTCTCGTGCTCTCTATCTCTCATTCTCTCTCTCAAATAAATAAATAAAAAAAATCTAAAAAAAAAAAAGATACTGAATTTTATTGTGCACCTATTGTGAAAACACTAAATACTACTTATCAAGGGAGTGACATGTCAAATATGCAGCTTAGAAATACACCACATCCTAATTCTGTTTCTTATTATTTCTCACTAGAAAAATGGATAACTTCTTTTTTTGTTTGTTTGAATACACATTGTGGAAGACATTCCAATGGATATTCTATAATTTGGTGGTTGCTTATTCTAAACTATAGATTACATTGTGGTGTACACTTCCAAATGTCCTTGTGCTAATCTTGCCTCTCTCTCTCTGTCTCTCCATATATACCTCCATATATATCTCCATATCTCCATATATATATATATACCTCCATATATATCTCCATATCTCCATATATATATATATATACCTCCATATATATCTCCATATCTCCATATATATATATACCTCCATATATATCTCCATATCTCCATATATATATATACCTCCGTATATATCTCCATATCTCCATATATATATATATACCTCCATATATATCTCCATATCTCCATATATATATATATACCTCCATATATATCTCCATATCTCCATATATATATATATACACACACACACATACTCCTTTCACCAGTGTGTTAAGATATCTAACGGAAAAAGAGTAACCAAAACTATATTATTTTCCCCCTGAAAAATCTCTCTCAAATTCATCCTATATACTTCTTCTAATGTATTTTTTAATTTAAATTTTATTTAGTTACTGATGTATATCTTTAAAAATAATAACCATCTCATAACCTTTACCTTGTAAGTAAATTAAACACAAACATCTCAATCTGGCTTTTAAATCTGTCCACATTGTGATTATTACCTACAACTCAAGTTTTTTATCCCGTTATTCCTTTTAATGAACACACACTACAACCAAACAGGGCAACTTAGAGCTCCACAAAAAAAAAAAAAAAAAAAAAAAATTCTTTTTTTTAAGATTTTATTTATTTATTTGACAGAGAGATAGAGAGAGAGAGAGTACAAGCAGGGGGAGCGGCAGGCAGAAGAAGAGGGAGAAGCAGGCTCCCCGCTCAGGCTCAATCCCAGAACCCTGGGATCATGACCTGAGCTGAAGGCAGATGCTTAACCACTGAGCCACCCAGGCGCCCCTCCACAAAAAAAAAAGTTTTATGCATACCATTCTTACATACTTCAGTGTGTGCATCCACCAAATATTTATTGAGATTAAGCCATGCATTAGGCACTATTAAGCCATGCAATAGCATCACTGGGAATAAAATGATGAATAAAATGTATTTTCTGTTCCCTAAAGATGTAATTTAGTGAAGAGATATTCGGGTTTACCTGCCAGAGAGTGAATCTAACCAGCGTTAAGCCAAAAACGGAATTATTGGCAGGATATCAGATTGAACTGAGGCTTAGGAAACAGGCAGGATCCAAACAAGCTCTGAAAGGCAAGGTAGCAAGAACCACAGCAAAGGATTTGCCTGGTCCACCTGTTGCTGTTGTGGCAGAGATCAAAGTGACCTCTACCTAACTCCAGATTTTTCTAACACTCCTTTAAGTTTCAAAATCCGGGGGGAGAGAATCTGGCCAATACGTGTTTGTTCTGTATTGCAATCTGAGAATCCTACATTACTATTCAAACAGCCTTTCTCTATGCAAGGTACAATATATGTTTTATCTTTTAAAATGATACAAACATTGTAATCATGTCTCCCCCAATTTGCAAAATTGAGAATTTTTTAAGTTCTCATACTCACAGACACATGTTGTGCATACAGTCTTTGGTTTGCATCATCTGATGACTAATTTCTTACATTGTGTAGAGAGTAAGCTCATATACATTTATTTCAACTTCATATTTCCAAGTTATATGGAAATAGGTCATTACCACAGCCATTAAGATGTCTAACAATATTTTCTTTAAACATACAGCTTAAAGCTAAAAAATTAAGAGGAATCTTAGTATGACATATCCATTCCATGGATGGAATGCTATTTGTTCAGTAAAGGTCATTCCAAAAGATGTATTTATTTACATGAAAAATGAGAATCTGGAAAAAAAGATTAAAACCTCAAATAGAGCACAATAATTATAACTTTGGAAAACAATACACACATGTCTAAAATGATTGGAAGGATATATACCAAAAGAATAAGTATGTTTATACAGAGATGAGGGAGAGTATCTCCTTTCTCTATTCTATTTCATTATATTTCTATTTTTATAAAATATTATTCACTAGAAAAAAAACTGTTTTGTATAAATACACATAGCATGATCGGGAGGTTAGGGATTTCAATAATAGGAGGAAGAAATGTGAAAGTGCTAAATCACATTTCTAGTTGAAAGTTGACACTAGTTAATATTTCAAATAAATTTTGAGTATCATAAATGACTTAAATAACATCCATTTAGTAACTTGTCACTTTCATTAATGCTCATTCAGTAATCCCATTTCTCACAGAACTTGATTAGCCAAAGATTCTGTTGCCTACACAGTAGTAAATTCCAACCCTTTATTTTAAATAAACTTCGAGGTATAATTTGCATACAACAATATTCAGCAAATTTAACCATATAGTTCAAGGAATTATAACAGTAGTATACTCATGCATACATTTCCATTCGCCCCAAACTTCCTGTGTCTCATTGTGGTCAGTCCCCAGGAACCCACTTTCATTATTCCTGTCCTTACATTTTATTTCTGCCTGTTCTAAGAATTAATGTGGAATCATATTATACCATTTAATTTAAGTAATACAGTCTGTACAATTTTGTATTTGGCTTCTTTAGCTCAGAATACTTTAGACATTCATCTTTGTTGTATGTACCAGCAGTATTTTGTTATTGTTATTGCTAAGTAATATTCCACTTTACTGATATACCTAAACATGTTTATTATATTTAGTGTAAGTACCAACTTTGCTCTTATTTTTCTAATTATTTTGGCTATTCTACTTCCATTGCATTTTCATATAAATTTTGTACCAGCTTGTACAAATTTTTTCCAACCAAAAATTTCTATTGTTATTTTTTTTAAATCTAAAGATCAATACGTATATAACTGAACTGATATTACTGTGTTCTCCAATTCATGAACGTAATAAAACTCTCCAGTATTTAGTTCCTTTTTAATATCTTTTTGTAATGTTTTGTAGTTTTCACTGAATATGTCCTTCAGCTATTTTGCCAAAAGGATTCTTATATATTCTGTATTTTGATTTTGTAGCCATTGTCACTGTTTTTTTTATTTCATTATCTAATTGTGTATTTCTAGTATATAAAAATAAATAATTTCTCAGTATAGTTTCTATATCCTTTGACCTTTTTGTAAGTCCACTTATTCTAGATTTTTATGCAGATTTCTTGGGATTTTACACATACACAATCGTATTTTCTGGGAATAAAGTAATTTTTATTACTTTTTCTCTTTTGTACTGGTTAGGATTTCCAATACAATGTTATACAGAAGTGGTGAGAATGGATTTCCAGAAGACATTGATATGTGTCCCCAACTTTAGGGTTCTATATACTTCACTCCTCCTATGAGGATGGTAGTAAGATATCTCTAGCCCACTGCTATTCTAACTATGTAACAACGCATTTTGATTCAGATTCCAGTAAATTTTCTTTTTTTATTAAGATTTCATTTATTTATTTGACAGAGAGAGACACAGTGAGAGAAGGAACACAAGCAAGGGGAGTGGGAGAGGGAGAAGCAGGCTTCCTGCGGAGCGGGAGCCCAATGTAGGGCTCGATCCCAGGACCCTGGGATCATGACCTGAGCTGAAGGAAGACACTTAACAACTGAGGCACCCAGATGCCCCTCCAGTACATTTTCTAAATCAATAAAACATATAACACACCAGGGACTGTACTGATTTCTTTTATTTTTTTCTTTTTTTTATTATTATGTTATGTTAATCACCATACATTACTTCATTAGTTTTTGATGTAGTGTTCCATGATTCATTGGTTGTGTATAACACCCAGTGCTCCATTCAGTACGTGCCCTCCATTCAGTACGTTACCCATCACCAGGCTAACCCATCCCCCCACCCCCCTCCCCTCTAGAACTCTCAGTTTGTTTCTCAGAACCCATAGTGTACTAATTTCTTTTAATAAATATATCACACTAAGCACAGTGACTAAGATGGAGACAACTACTTGCTAAGATAACAAAATCCAGCGTCGTTAGCCAGAACTCATCTGATTTTTGGAGTGGTTAAAAAGGTGAATTGAGAAGGGACAAGGTCCACCACCTCTTCTCTCAATCTATGAGAACATTATTATCTGCCATTCTACACAGGGTTTTATAGTGCTTCCGATTTATTTTCTCAGTCAGGAATGGGTAGTTTCAAGGCCTTCCATTTAAATAATACCTTGGGTCTATTCTAACCAAAGAATCAGTGTAAATGTTCTTCCAGTTGCTAGGTATGTCCAACATAAATATATACTTAGAAGTCAAGAAAATAACCAGAAATTGGGTCTGTGAACTCTTTAGATTTGGATTAGAACTCCATATAGCACCTGGCCTCCATAAGGCTTAACCTTAAACAGGGGCTGTGATTGTATTTAGGTCTCACTGATACCACTGTAGGCTCAGATCCTGTATTTAAAAATCCAGAGGAATTCCCCTTTCCACAAGGTACAGATATTCTTTAAATAGCTGCAGGCCCTTTAGAGAAGAAATGGGAAAGTATGCACTTTATACACATGTGGTGACACTGCAGGCGCCTTCCTCAGGAATATCTAGAGTTCCCTTTAATCAGTGGGCTCTGGATCTAAGTGGTTCAAATCTGGTAATTGGGCAAGGGGACTCAATTTCCCATACAAAGAACTAATATCAACTTATTCGGGTGAAGTAAGTCAAACAATAGCTTACCTTCTTGCTCATCTCTCTTTTCACTGAGATCACCATGGTCTAATAGCCGTAGCCATGATTTGGGTAAAGATAATCTACCACTCTATTTTATTCCATTATGTCCATCTTGCCTCTAAGTGCTACCACCTTCTTCTGCTAGAATGGGATCCCACCAGACCAAGCTCCATGGAAGCATCACTCACTGTCGATTCTAGCCTACAGACAATGGCCAATATTAACCTTCTTAAATACATTGATGACCCTCTTTGTAGTGCATCCTATCACTTTAATGTCCTTTGGGCTTTCCCAAGGATACAGTCTTAATACTTCACGAAGGAGACTGTGGTATCCCCATATCACTGACTGTAAAGTACTACTGCCTGCAAGCTGTAAGCAGCCCCCGTTTAAGCATCATATTAAAACCAGCTCCAGGTGTTCACAAAGAATATTACATTTTATGCCACTGGAGTGTGCCTCCAGGTAAATATAACCTTACTTCTTCAATGCTATCTTAGTGATACTTTCAATATCCACTTCTATACATGTTTCTGAGCTTCTACTGCTACATATTTACCTATTACCCTGGTTCTTTTTTTATTATTACCATATAATATATTATTTGTTTCAGGGGTACAGGTCTGTGATTCAACAGTCCTACACAACACATAGCCTCCCCAACGTCCATCACCCAGTCCTATCCCCTACCGCCCGCCCCTCCAGCAAACCTCAGTTTGTCTCCTAAGATTAAGAGTCTCTTATGGTTTGTCTCCCTATTACTCTGGTTCTGAAGCTCATTTAATGAGATAGCTTACTCATAGCAGAGACTATATGTCCCTTCTGAGACTGAGATTTGAGCGTATTTATAGATGTGAGCCAAATATTAAGAATGTGGATGACCTTAAGGGGAAAAAAATCATATTGTAAGCACTCACCTCAGGTGATTTCTTCACTTTGTCCTCTGTCAAGGTCGAGATTGCCCTCTAGCAACAGTGACAATACTGCTCTCAAAGTCAAGAAATATCAGGAAATCTGGGGGTGCCACATTTTCTGGTCAATCTTTCCCAGAAATCCATCCAATTTTTCAGGTTCTCATATATTCACTACCACAGCCCTGCTATCAAGAAACCTCAGGAAGCTGAGCATTCTGTATCTTTTACATTTGTTCAAACTTATAATTAAATCCTGGACCTGGTTTTTCAATGCTATCTGTCTTCTAGTTGCAGGTAACAAACACTGAAAGAAGCTTAAGAAGCCCTTCTTGATTTTCTAACATGTCATGTGCTGATAGTTGGCTAATTTGAGACTGCCATTCTCTTACTTCAGGGCTTCTGAAACAGTTGAAAGAAGTTAAGCCATCTCCACAAGCCTTATAAATACCTTGCCCTCATAGCTTTCAAGTGCTAGAGCTATTATGTAAACCTGTTTTACAAAATGCGGTAGTAAAGCAAATCCAGAGTTTCCAGCAACTCGTATATCACCAGCAATGGGGTCCTTTTACCATATAGAAACCAATTTCAGAATCCCATATTGAGGGGCTACTTTCTTCTGTTATTACCAGTACCAATTCATTTGGTTTAGGTTTCTTCCTGAAACAAGCACTTGGAAACATGTAGGTTTGGGGGAAGAGTAGAGAAACAAATTTAGGAGAGAAAATGAGATGGGGAAAAAAAGAAAGGCCAGTAACTGAGCACTAATGAGCTGGTTACTGTTGTAAACAATGAGGGCTCAACCCTCTCTCAGGGACTAATTTGAGAAACTACCTCGAATGCATCTTACAATCATCCTTCCAGAGAACTTAGGGGAGAGAAACATCTATCCATTTATACCATTGGTTCAGACTCTTGAAGGGCATTAAATTCCCCCTACTTCCTAATTCCTCTAATCATAATTGAATGACATTCCACAGCAGAGAGACATCAGAGAACTTGAGCTAGAAAACTGGCAAAGGTGTGTGACTACCTATACCAGCTGTGGGTACTAAAATCAGATTGCCTAAGAGCACATGGCATGGAGCCTCATGTGCAACTATTATAACAACACAGTACCTATGTTCCTATGCAATGCCTGATATTTAGTAGGATTCCAATAATTATTTTAAAATTCATTAAATGATGAATAAATTAAATAGTTAAATTTTAATGAAATTATGAGCTTAAAATATTAATCTAGTATATGCTACACAATTATTGTGGAAAAGTCCTTTACCTATTATATCCATAAATGGAAAAAAAGATTTTCTCCTAAATCATTTCTTTAGCTGTAAAGTCTTAGCAGACAAGAGTTATCTCCTTTACATCATCAATAAACACTTCTCATTTCTGTGTTGCACTTTCTCATCCATTGGGTATGCTTTGTGTCCTTTATTACAGTTGTGTTTGTCAGTAAGGAAAGTGACGGAATTCTGGTGTGCATTAATGTGAAATGTTCACAGTATTTTCATCCTTTTGAGGTAAGTGTCAGTGATATATCTTCTGACACTGATGTTCTAATACAGCTCATTCATGTCAGATTTCTTTTAATCCCATCTACCTTGGCTGGAAAATCATTTGAGGAAGGCGGATGAAGGTGGGGGAATCATCTTCATGCTTGCTCATGCTATAATTATTTCAGAGGCTAAGGAAATTTAACAATGTGCTGCACTTTAAGCCTTTGTGATAGTCATCATCTTTGATCAATGTTTTAAAGCTCTGCTGCTGATAGAAAGGATGAAAAGCAATTATACAACATTACTGTTGAGCTGTTATTCAAGGTCCATCATGTTTTTCATTCCTTTCCCCCCTCTGCTCTAAGAATATGTTTTATAAACACTATGACACAAGCCATTATATTTTACTTTGAGTAGTTACAAACCTTTCTTCCAATTAAAGCCATTGATAAAGCATCTGTGTCTTGAATTGAACTATTTATTCTAAATATATTAAGTTTGTACTCACTGCGAGACATTTTTTTTTCATATTCACATTTGCTATTCCATTTAGGTGTGGTTCTAAAATATAATCAACAAGTTCTGAAGTTGTTTTGCCTTACATAACCATTCATTAACTGAAATAGAGAAGTGCATAAGTTTTCATTACCCCAGAGTGATGATTCATGGGATATGCTAGCTTTTCATGTATTTTAAATTAAACAGAAGTAAATATTACAATATAATATTACCAAATATTACATATGAAACATATCTCTGACCATTAGAACACAGTGGGATATTTTGAATAAGGAAATTAGGCAAACATTTAATTTTCAAAACAAATTTAAACATGAAGTTTTTAACTTTAATACCATGCATAGGTCAAAAAATTAATTTAGTAGTGATTAAAATCGTTTTTGCTATTAGGCATATATACACAGTAGGCCACAAATGCAGTATGCAGAGTAATTCAAAAATATGGGCTAATTAGCATATTGACAAACTTATTAAATGTTACTTTTAAAAATGGAATAATATTACAGGACACTTACATCTTTAGTGTTAAAAAGAGTATAAAATTTATTTTAATGGTTGACCAAATGCTTTAGGAAAATACGAGGCTTGTGCTTTGAACACTAGATAGAAAAATGTCATTCAATTTTCATAGAAAATCATTCTGAGATTTTGAGTTTAGAAACATGTCATTGGTATTTGCATTTATTTTTATTTAGTTATTGGCTCTAGCCTTCCTAATTTCTTCCCCCGCCCAAAATGGAAGAGACAAATTTTCTAAGCTCCTTAAGAAGTTAGTTAACATATAGTTTTAGCTCTGATCACCAGTACTTGGCACATAGCCTATGTTCAAGAAACATTAGTTTAACATGTGAATGAGTCAGAATACCATTTGTTACATGATTGCTAAATTTGTCATTTGGTATTCTAGAATTTATAACCATCCTTAGATCTTTTCAAGCATTTGCCAATGTTGATTTAATCATCACTGTTGGTTGCCATTGTCACCACTGTCTTTATCATCACCTTCATCATCATCTTCATTATCATTATCATCCCATCATCTTCACCAGTGAGACTAACCAGAGACTTTCTGTACATTGGTCCTCTCTATCCCTTCCTTCCTTCTTCCTTTTCTTGCTTCCCTTCCTTATATTCAAGAAATATTTTTGAGAAACCCACTATTTTTCTAGCACTGTCCTTAGTACCGAGAAAACAACATTAACCAAACATGCAAGATCTCAATATATTTTAGCACACTGTCTAGAGGAAAATGCCAGGAATAAATATGTAAAAAATTGCACAGATAGAAAAAATAATCCTAAAATTCATATGGAACCACAAGGACCCCAAATAGCCAAAGCAATCTTGAGAAAGAAGAATAAAGCAGGAGGTATCACACTTCCTGATTTCATAATATATTATAAAGCTGTGGTAACAAAACAGTACAGCACTGGCTTAAAAAAAAAGGGCACATAAACCAATGGAACCAAACTGAAATCCCAGAATTAAACTCAAACATATACAGATAATTGATCTTTGACAAGTGTAAAGAATACACAGTGGGGAAAAGATAGTCTCCTCTACAGACATAGCTGGGTAAACTAGATATTCACATGCAAAACAATGAAAATGGACCCTTATCTTATATCATGCACAAAAAACAACTCAAAATGTATTAAACATTTAAACATAAGACTGAAACTGTAAAACACAGGGGAAAAAACATAGGGGAAAACCTTCAGGACATTTGTCTTGGCAGTGATTTCTTGGATCTGACACCAAAAGCTCAAGTAACAAAAGCAAAATAGTCAAGTGAGACTACATCAAACAAAAAGTGTCTATACAGCAAAGAAAACAACATAGTAAAAAGGTAACCTATCGAATGGGAGAAAATATTTGTGAACCATATATTTGGTAATGGGTGAATACCCAAAATATATAAGGAACTCAATAGCAAACAAAAACCAAATAACCCAACTAAAAAATGGGCTAAGGATTTGAATAGACATTTCTCCAAAGAACACATAGGAATTGTCAACAGGTATATGAAAAGATGTTCCATATGATTAATCATCAGGGAAATGCAAATTAAAACTACAATGGATATAACCTCATGCTTGTCAGAATGGCTATTATAAAAAAAAAAAGGAGTTGGCAAGGATACAGAGAAATTAGAAATCTTATACACTGAAGGTAGAAATGTAGTACGATTTAGACACTATAGAAGACAGTCTGGAGGTTCCTCAAAAATTAAAAATTAAACTCCTATATGATCCAGCAATCCCCCTCTTGGTTATTTATTCAAATTAATTGAAATCACGACCTAGAAGAGATATCGGCACTCCTATGTTCATTGCAGTACTATTCACAATAGGCAGATATGGAAACCACCTAAACGTAAATTGACAAGTGAATGGATAAAGAAAATGTTGTGTATATACGCAATGGTATATTATCCGACCTTTAAAAAGAAGGAAATCCTGCTATGTATGACAGCATGAATGTCTGGAATATATTATGCTAAGAACATAAGCCAATCATGAAAGGATGAATGCTGCATGATTCCACTTATATGAAGTATCTAAAATAGTCCAACTCAAAGAAACAGAGAGTAGAGTGCTGTTGTCAGGGCCTGGGGGAAGGGGTAAATGTGTAGTTGCTGTTCAATGAGTATAAAGTTATATATTTTAGTTATGCAATATGAGTAAATTATAGAGATATACGGCACAACACTGTCTTTGGTTAACAAAAGAGTGTTGTACACTTAAAAATTTGTTAAGGACATTTCTTAACAAAATGTCCAATTTTAAAAAGAAAGAAAATCAGTGTGCAATATATCTTATGAATATGGACACAAAATCCACAACAAAATCCTAACAGTGGATCTATCAATACATAAAAGGAATACATATACACTATTTCCAAGTGATCAGTCCCAGAGATGCTAGGTTGGTTTAATAGTTGAAAATCAATCAATGCAATATATTATATTGATATAATTAAAGACAAAAATTACATGATCTTAATAGATACAGAGAAAACATTTGACAAAAAACAACATATTTTTATAATAAAAATGCTCAAAAATTAGTCACAGAAGAGAACTTCCTCAACTTGATAAAGGACATCTATAAAAAACTCACAGCTAACATCTTACTTAATGGTGAAAGACTAGATCTTTTCCTCTTAAGATGAGTAACAAGATAAAGATGTCTGCTCTCACCACTTTTATCAACATTGTACTAGTGGTTCTAGCTAGGAAAATTTGGCCTGAAAATTTGTTTTAAGATTTTATTTATTTATTTGGGAAAGAGAGAATGAGAGAGAGAGAGAGAGAGCACATGAGAGGGGGGAGGGTCAGAGGGAGAAGCAGACTCCCCGCCGAGCGGGGAGCCCGATGCGGGACTCTATCCAGGGACTCCAGGATCATGACCTGAGCTGAAGGCAGTTGCTTAACGGACTGAGCCACCCAGGCGCCCTGGCCTGAAAAATTTAAAAAGCATTCCATATGGGAAAGGAAGAAGTAAAACTATCTCTACATCTCCCAGATGATGGGCTAAGAGAAGTATAGCTAAAGGGTAAAGGGTTTCTTTGGGAGGTGATTAATATTCTAAAATTGTGATGACAGTTTCACATACATGTGACTATACTAAAAAATGAATTCTAGAACTTAAACAGATAAAATGTATGGTATAATGTATGGTATGTAGATTATAACTCAATAAAGCTGCTTTTTTAAAAAAAAGTAGTTATATAAACAGTATAATATGCCAATTCATGAAGGAGGAAAGTTTAGACTGGGTGGTTAATGAAAGCTCTCTAAGAAGGTGAGTGCTGTATTAAGATCTAAGTAACAATGTAAAAATTCACTATTTAGCTTTTGAGTATGGTTATAAAGTGGTTAGGAAATCATTAAATAATATTTATGGTCAATTCATATTTAAGCACATTTATATTTTTCACTTGGCTTTGCTGAAATTCAGATACATTTCAGGTTTCTTTCATTCACAAATGGAACAGCTCTATCTCAACAGAAATGCCATAAGTCTGGCTTAATAATTCTCTATGAATTTAGCTTTCTCTCTCTTTTTTTAAATTACATATTTCTTTGCTAAATATCACAGGACATTCATAATAAAGTTATTCAATAATTATTTAAAATTTTTTACTTAGGGGGCGCCTGGGTGGCTCAGTCCTTAAGTGTCTGCCTTCGGCTCAGGTCATGATCTCAGGGTCCTGGGATCAAGCCCCGCATCGGGCTCCTTGCTCAGCAGGAAGCCTGCTTCTCCCTCTCCCACTCCCCCTGCTTGTGTTCCTTCTCTCGCTGTCTCTCTCTCTCTGTCAAATAAATAAATAAAATCTTTAAAAATTAAATAAAAAAATATTTTTACTTAGTATTGAATTAAAGATAATCCATCTCCTCTCTAAAATACAAATTCAGACAAAAGATCTTTAATTCTAGTTTTTATTTATTCATATTTTTTAAAGATTTTATTTGAGAGAGAGAGAGACAGAAAGAAAGCATGCACATGAGCAGGGGGAGGGGCAGAGGGAGAAGCAGACTCCTCTCTGAGCATGGAAGCCCGATGCAAGGCTTGATCCCAGGACCCTGGGGTCATGACTTGAGCCAAAGGCAACACTTTAACCAGCTAAGCCACAAAGACACCCCTTTATTTCTAGCTTTTAGACTCCACTACTATTTTTCTAACTAAGAACTTAAAAATGGCTATCTCAGAAATATGTCTTATTTAAAATAATGTACATGGTCTCTTAATAGCTCCTCACTTACCAAGAGTCTCTTTGTTCTTAATATGTAATCTATCTTTTCTCATTCTGAACATTGTGGTAGTCAGATGATAAACACAATATTGCACCTTATGGTTTCTTTCATTTCTACTGTATTTGTATATATAATCCATAGTGTTTTAAAAACATATTATTGGGTAACAGCAACTCAATAATGACAATGGCTTACACAAACAAGGGATTATATCTTCCTCTTAGTCCATGACAGCTGTAACTCTGTTGCCTAGCTCTTATCTACTGACCTCATAGGTCAGGATCCAAACTGAAGAAGAACCCTCCATATATAACAAACTCTTTTCATAAGGAATAATAGAAAGAAAGCTGGAGAAAAAAAATGATGGCTCTTAAAATTTCTGCTAAGAAATCACCATATTGTCACTTCTGATTATGTTCCATTGGTCTTGCCCGTTATCACTGAGAAGTATACTCCTGTTATGGGAAGGTATTGTAAGTCACATCACAATGAGCAGGGATATATATTTTTTTAATCTTCTTAAGGGCAGAGGAGAAAAAAATAGTGCATTTTCCCACATATCTTATGCTATTAATAAATTCATAACTTCTTATTGTATATATTTTTACCAAAAAGTTCTTTAAAGAATGTTGAGTTGCCTTGAGAAAAAATGACAAGTCATATCTACCTTTTATTTTATTTATTTGTTTTTTTTTTTAGAGAGGGAGGGGGTAAAGGGCAGAGGGAGAGACAGAATCCTAAGCAGGCTTCACACCCAGCACATGAGCCTTAGGTGGGGCTCAATCTCACAACCTTGAGATCATGATCTGAGATGAAATCAAGAGTCGGATACTTAACCAACTGAGCCACCCAGGCGCCCCATGTTGTATCAGCCTTTTAGCTAGCTAGCCATATTGATGATACTTATCCATGTCTCTGTGATTCCATTTATTCTTCCTGATAAAATTCCTGATATTCATGCATATTTGTAAACGTATTTTTGAAATCTATAATAGTCAGAGGACTTCAATTACATGAGTCTCTTTAGATGTTAAGGTTTCACAACTTATTGTGTAAGTTTTAAAGTGTGTTCATTTGTTTTCAAAATATACATCATGAAAAACCTGTCTTTCACTCTTTAGTGTTTAGAAATTCGTCTCCATACAATTTGCTTTTCCCCTCAAGTAGGACTTATACTCTTATCCTGCTTTGGTAAATCTTTCATAATGCAATTGTTGTACTTACTCCACACTATTTTACTTCATGAACCAAGATCTCTTTATTTCTCAGAGTTAGGTAAAGATTGGATGTTCTATTTCTGATTGCCTTGATTTTCATAAAAATTAAAATGCCAATGAAGTATGAAACAAATTTATGTAATCCACTTTTTGTTTGTATGAAGCACAGAAAAAGTCTTCAGTTAAATCTGATTTCTCATAACTATTATAGTTTACCTAATATGTTTACAGTCTGCATTATGAATATGGTGATTGTTTCATTTTGCTAATATAGTTGGGCATTTAATAACATATGTAATACAGCAATTTAACAAGATGTTTTGCACTGTATGCACCCCTTTAGATTATATTGTGTCATCACAAGGTATTAACATCCTCACATATCTAACTCTTGTGTCTCCTTTCCATACATTCCTTCGTTCCTTCCTTAGGCCATAGCTGAAGATGTTCTCAGCACCAAGATACCAGGTCCCTGACAACTATAACCTCTTCTTGAACGATCTTTTTTGCTTAGAAATAAAACTAAGTCCGTAAGAAACTAAATTCAGGAAGTAGTTATAGGTACATGAAAATGTATCTCTTCTTGCATCCCAATATTCTTAGTGGCATCATATAAGAGGTAAATCCCCCAGATCTTATACTCCTGTCTATGTGCACATTCCCATGCTGACCTATGCCATCTCTTCCTTAACCTGACGACCTATGTTTCCTATGATTCCTAAATTTTTCTGATGTAACAAAAACAAAATAATAATTAGCATGTTTAAGAAGTTTCTGTGCTAAATATTTTCTATGCAGTATCAATGCGCAATCAGAAGAACATAAACCACACTGCTATTTTATTTTATTTTTAAAGATTTTATTTATTTATTTAAGAGACAGCATGAGCAGGGGGGAGGGGCAAAGGGAGAGGGAGAAACAGATGCCCCACTGAGCAGGGAGCCTGACGTGGGGCTCAATCGCAGGACCCTGGAATCTTGATTGAACCAAAGGCAGGTGCTTAACCGACAGAGCCACCCACATGCCCAACACACTGCTATTTTAATAGAAATAATTGAAGATTAGTAATTGTTTAACCAGCATTGAAGAAATTAAAAGACCAAAAGGCAATACAGAGATATCACAGAATTCAGTGCTAACTCAAGGTTTAGGGAAACAAAGCAAAATGTGGGGACAATTAGAATTTAGAGCTTGGAGGTGGGAACCAGCAAAGCAGGGATACAGACCTCTGGAGAGACTTTGCTGCCTGGTTGAAAGTGTTGCCTCTGGGTATTGGAGATGATCACACAGAGATGGGCATCATAGTTCTAAGAAAGGACCTCAGCCAGCTGGAGCTGGTATCTCTGATGGAGGCTATGAGGTTGACTATAGGAGTGACAAAAATAATCTGGAAACTGAAATCTGCTGCAGAGCATAGAAGGGTGGCTTTAAAAACTGAAAGACAACAGTTGCTTTATAACAGACACACATGTATTAGCTTGTTTAATCATCTAGTATGGACACTAATATACCTTCATTTTACAGATTAGTAATCTGGAAGTCAAAAATTTACTTAATGTGTCCAAGGTCACACAGCTAGCCAGGAGTGAAACCACGCTGTCTGGCTCTGCAGGCTGTGCTTGAACCATAACTTTGGCCCCCTGTATATCACAAGAATCCTGCATCCTCAGGTACATCTTTGAAGACTCATACTTTCTTTCTTTCTTTTCTTCTCTTTTTTATTTATTTGTCAGAGAGAGCACAAGTAGAGGGAGCAGCAGGCAGAGGAAGAAACAGGCAGAGGGAGAAGCAGCTCCTGGCTGAGGAAGGAATCCTATGCTGGACTCAAGCCCAGGACCCTGGGATCATGACCTGCTGATTACTCATGACTTGAGTAATAAACCAGCAGAAATTTTCTAGACTTTTTTTTGCCTCGTATATATTCTGGCTTGTGTACTAAATAAATCCACTACTCAGAAACATCAATGGACACAGACAAAACAAAGAAGTAAAGCCCAATCTCTCTAGACAGAGCACAAGTTAAATAGTGGTCCAGTAGAAGAAAAACATTTTGACCATATATGCCTTACTCCAGGTAAACACTATAATAAAAATGTTGTACCACTTTCGCTTCCTATGAAGTGCAGAGACTGAACAGAGCCCTGTCTTCTATCCTTGCCCTGCAACAATATGGTGATGTGCCTACCCTGATCACAGCGACTATGAAGAGAGACTTACCTTTCATCTCTGCCCTGCAATAAGGTGGAGCATCACTCCTGACAACATGAACACACCAGGAGAAGAGGCAAGTCACGTATTCACACCCTGCAATAAAGAGGCAACACTCTTCTCTCTCCCCACCATCTCAGCTATGGAGATGGAGGGCAGAGCTCTGTCCACCATTCTATCTTCAGAAAAAAATGAGGCAATGTACCTATTTTTCCCAAGAAAAGAATAAGGAAAGGGAGAATTTCAGAGACGGAATTAGAGACAAGGATATTTAAGACTGTGTGTGGAGTGATGGGCAGACCTCAGAGCAGTTCATACATGAAACCAACCAAATATAAAACAGTAAAAGGTTTGATAACTTAATTCTGGTGTGGAGTATAACTTGGGTTCTAGCTTGGCCTCTAGGAAGCACAGAAGTGGGAGGGACCACAATAATATTGCAAAGGCTTTGAAAACAGTTGACATTTCAACCACATCCCACAAAGTGGGTCAGGATGTATGTTCTGAACCCCAGTATATTGCATGCCTGAAAAAAATAGAGATTTTTAAAAGAAACCAGACACTCTCAACATAATACTCAAATGCCCAACATACAATCTTAAATTATTCACCACTTTAAGAATCAGGAAAACCTAAACTCTCATGAATAAAAGGCAGCAAATAGATGCCACTACCAAGATGATACAGATGTTGAAATTATCCAAAAAATTGTAAACCATGTCTCATAAAAATGTCCAATTACAAACACTCAAAAAAATATAAGTGTCAGGAATGAAATAGGAAAAAAGAATGAACATTTAGAACTGAAAAATACAATGAACAAAATATAAAAACTCACTGGATGAACCCAATAGCAGAATGGAGTTGACAGAGGAAATAATTTGGGAATTTAGAAATAGATTGATATATATTCCTAAATCTGAGGAGCAGAAAGAAAATGAAAAGAGCCTCATAGATTATTTCAGGACAATAACAAAAGTTACTTTATTTTATTGTAATTATTTTAATTCTTTTGTTTTCTACTTCTTGTGACTCCCCTTGGTCTCTGCTTTTAACATAATAACTAAAGACAATTTTTTAAAATCTGTTTTCTGAAACTATCTTCCCTTTGTTCCATACATATTGATTCACATAGTTTTATATTTATTCTTTTTAAAGATTTTATTTATTTATTTGACAGAGAGAGAGAGACAGTGAGAGAGGGAACACAAGCAGGGGGAGTGGAGGAGGGAGAAGCAGGCTTCCCGCCAAGCAGGGAGCCTGATGAGGGGCTCGATCCCAGGACCCCGGGATCATGACCTGAGCCGAAGGCAGATGCTTAATGACTGAGCCACCCAGGTGCCCCTGATTCTCATAGTTTTAAAATATCTTTTAGAACATAATAACTCCTCTTGAGTTTTTATAAGTATGTTTTATAGTTGAAAGCAAAAATTACCTGAGGTTTTTCTCAAAATATGTAGACATGATACCTAATAAAACTATATCATAAGATAGAGAATATATGGGACTAAAATGCAGTTAAGGTATATACTTTCCTTTAAAATTGGTAAATATTGATATTAGTAAATGGTAATGTTACATATATGGATTGTGATCCCTAAAATGGCAGTGTTTGGCAAATTGCTGCCCTTGAACTAAAATGCATCTTCCATCTGTTTTTGTACATAAATTTTGACTGGTACCTAACTATGGCCACTCATTTATGTATTGTTTATGACTATTTCTTGCCGCTCTTACAGAACTGACTAGGTGATCATATGTCTCACAAAGCTTATACTATACACTATCTGGTCCTTTACAGAAAATATTTACCAATAGGGAAACAACCACTAAAAGCTTTTAAAATGATATATAATAATCATAAATATGGTTAAATCAGGCAGCAAAAACAAAAATAAGTGGGACTACAAACTAAAAAGCTTATGGTCAGTAAAATCAGCAGAGTGAAAAGACAACCTCTGGAATGGGAGAAAATGTTTATAAACCACATATCTGACAAGGGATTAATCTCCAAAATATATAAGGAACTTAATAGCAAAAAAAAAAAATTATGACTCAATTAAAAAGTGGGCCAAGGACTTTGAATAGGCATTCCTCCAAAGAAAACACACAAATGGCCAACAGAGCTATGAAAAGATGCTCTGCATAGCTAATCATCAGAGAACTACAAATCAAAAACACGAGATATAACCTCACACCTGTCTGAGTGGATATGAACAAAACAAGAACAATAACAACAAAGAAAACAAATGTTGGCAAGTATGGGGGAAATTTAAACTCTTACACTCTGTTGCTAAAAATGTAGAATGGTGCAGCTGCTTTGGAAAACAGTATAGAGTTTACTCAAAAAAATTAAAAACACAACTGCAATATGTACCAGCAATCCTTCTTATGATTATATATCTAAAATAACTGAAATCAGGATCTGAAAGAGATATTAGCACTCTTATGTTTATTGCAGCACTATTCACAATAAGCAAGATAAAGATGTGGCAATAACTTACATGCCCATCAGCAGATGTATGAATAAAGAAAATATGGTGTTTACATACAGTGGAATGCTGCTCAGACTTAAAAAGGAGGAAATTCTGCCATATGTGACAACATGGATGAACCTGGAAGACATTATACTAAGTGAAATAAGCCAGACATAGAAAGACAAATGCTGCACAATTCCACATTTTGGACAAAGGTATTTAAAATAGTCAAATTCACAGAATCAAAGAGTTGAATCAGAGTTGTCAGTAGCTAAGAGAATGGGAAAATGAGATACTCCTCAACGGTCATAAAGTTTCAGTTAGGTAAGAAGAATCAGCTCTAGATAGCTGCTGTACCTTATAGCCATAGTTAACAATAATGGATTTCACACCTACAATTTTGTTAAAGTGATATATCTCATGTTCAGAATTTTTACCACAATAAAATAAAATTTGAAGATGTAGATAAACCAAAATTGTTGCTAAACAATGTTCAAGTAATCCACAGGAAAACAGGAAAGAGGAAACAGTGGAACAAAGCATGTGCAAACACACACAAGGAAAAACAAAAAACAAAATAAGTGTAATATTATGGCAGATTAAAATGTTTTATTTTGTTTAAGTAAATCATTCTAATTCTTCATTTCATTTTTATAATTTTCCTAGGATCTAGTCATTTAGAATGTGTTCATAAATTTTACCTAATGTTTAAAATTACTCTTTCTATAACCAGTTTCCAGTGACTGGTAGCACTTAAGTTTTTTTGTTGTTGTTGTTTTGTTTTTAAATATTTTATTTATTTACTTGACAGAGAGACAGCACAAGCAGGGAGAGCAGCAGGCAGAGGGAGACGGAGAGGGAGAAACAGACTCCCCAGCGAGCAAGGAGCCCGACGTGGGACTCGATCCCAGGACCCTGGATCATGACCTGAGCCAAAGGCAGCCGCTTAACTGACTGAGCCACCCAGGTGTGATGGCATTTAAGTTTTATTTGACAAACAAATTCATCAAACATTTATCGAACACTACTATTTTGTGGACAATTTACTGGTCTTTGGAAGTTATAATAAAACATCTCAAGATGTTACAGTTCATATTTTAAGTGAATAAATTAACTCCAAACACTTTCTTGTCCTAGAGTAAGTAGTACAAGAATTAAAGTGAAGGAAAGGCTTTAATTTCAATGATTTCTTAGATATATATGTATCCCTCACTAAGAAACTAGTAATTACTTAATATGGAACTATGAATAGCACTTAGAATGATCTGTATTATGTAAGAATCATATAGAGTAGTTATTTCGTAGCATGAAAGATCAAGTAATTAATTCTACCCAGTGGAAATAGAAAAACTTCTTTTACAAGATATTTAATTTTCTACCAGAAAAGGGGGAATTTTTCCTACAAGCAAAGGAAAATACATGTAAAAATTATGAAAGCAAATGGAACATATGAATATATTCAAAATGCTCTAGTGGGAGTTAGATTTAAATACAACAAAGAAGTTAGAAAGAGATAGATATGGTTAATTATGATAAATGCAATAGCAGAAGAAAGATTTGAAGCAATATTTAAAGTGAATGAATGAAATATTGAGAAAGATAAAACATTCCAAAGATATGTTTTCACAGTTGGCAAGAACACTGTGTGACTGGGAATTATAAGGCACGGTAAGATTGAGCAACCAAGAACATGTGTACAGGGAATGGAAGGGCAGAAAGATTAAAAAAATTAATATATATATATGTACATATATATATAAACAAATTTGAGATTTAGAAAGGTGTACTTCCAACCTAAAATAAATTACATACTAGGTAACATAAAGCCCAGGTTTTACTGTAATCTTTGTGCCATGATTTGAAAAAGAATAATGAAAACTCATCAAGAGAAATATCCCGGAGAAAAAGTTTTACTTTTTTCTTTTCATAACTTTCAGTTCAATAAAGCAAACCAAGTCAAAGGAAATGAAACCTAAGTAAAGAATGCATTTTTAATACTCAAATTGAGAATATGTCAAGGTCAAAATACTGATTTCTAAAAGAGATTTTAGAAGTATGAGAATCAATACATATGGAACAGTGGGAAGACTATTTTAGACAATAAATAAAAAAGATCTACTGTCTTCTCTGATTATGCTAAAAGCAGAGACTATGAGGAGCCCTAGGAGGTAGGGGAAAATAAAAGGAATTCAAATAAGAGCAATAAAATAAAGTTGCTTTTGTGCTTATCCATGTATAATATCTATGAATAAGTTTGAAAATTAGAAAGCATTTGTCTCTAAAATGAATCAGACATCGTTAGGAGATCTTATAGAATAACAATAATTTGATCATGTTTCTAAATTCAGGAAAGAAAATACTTAGATGACTTTAGTAATCAAAATTTTTAAAGACTGGGAAGCATGGAAGCACTTAGAAATAAAAAATTGAAATAATGAGAAAAAAAAGACAAGAAATGTCTGGTTAGATAAAGACTTGTTTTTATTGCTCTAAAACTCTGACTCAAAATCCAGAGGTAAAAAATAAAAAAATAAATAAATAAATAAATAAATAAAAAGATGGAGGAAAAACCCTCCAGAAAAAAAAAAATTTTTTTTGTATTTTTACAATTATTTGTCATGGATCAGTAAGTCAGCAACTAAATATTATGTTCATTCATTCATTCATTCATTCGTGTGTTCATCCGTTGTTTATGTGACAATTTGAATAATGCAACTACTAAACCTCCCACATACCATACTTCAAGGTACAATAACGCCATTCATCGTGTCTAAACCCCTTGACAGATTTATCATGCAATAAACTTTTTCTTTGTGTTCTATTAAGTCCCCCACTGTGTTCATGGGATATGTTTAGTAACTATAAACCAAAAAGTTTTGCATTTGGATGGATACCTGGCATGTGAATAACCTAACTCAGAACGTACTAATTGGTCGCTGTAAACCTGAGGCAAATTTATGGCAAATTCTGAATCCCAAGAAGATACATTCTGACAAAACTTAGAGTAGGTATTGATGGAAAGTGATTTAATTTTCAGATGACATATACCTTTGAAGAATAGAAAACAGACTCTAAGTATAAAACAATTTTAACCTTTCTATCCCCACCTGACTCAGTAACTCCACTGAGCTGCCACAGAAAGGACATGACTCTAAAGGACTAACCCTGCATTTGAGGCTGACATGAGGGCACTGGCAGCAGGAGGCCATGTGCAGGCTGCACTGCCCGCTGGTGGGCATCAAGTCTTTCTCTGAAGCAGGAAGTGAGTAGCCCATATCCGTGTCTACCACATCTTGGCATCTAACTGTGTTAGGTTTTTGTAGTTGAACTCTTTGCATTTAAGTTAACTCTTTGATTCTCCCCCTTATCAATGCCTGATTCTATTTTTGAAGTGCCTCTTTTGTAGCAATGTTTAGAATCTTCTAACAGGGCTATCTTGTTTAATATGGTTACTCCCATTTGTAGCAAGAAAATCCCAAATATGTGTCCCCGCTTAAGAGTTAGGACTGAGGTAGAAGATAGCCAGGATATTCAACATGTCATTATATGACAATTTATGTCATATAAATTATGTCACACTATAAAGTTACCTGATAGTTTCTCACCACATTAAAACATTGGAAGAGAAGTTCGTTTCCTGATTCACATAATGACTAGCTTTATTACCTCTTGTCTGATATTATATGTAGAGATCACCAACCTTAACTGATTTACTGAGATTTTTTTTGGAGTCTGGATACTAATAAAGTAATAGTTAACATTTAACAGATATTAATAATTTAGAAATTGATTTAATAAACACTATATTATCCAGCATTCACAAAAAAAACATAGAGGTAATGATAGTAAAAATAACAACATTTATTTGCATTTAATATGAACCAGACACAATGAGAAATGTTTATGTAGGATATCTCATTTAATATTCCTGGCAATTTTTGAATTAAGCATTAGTAATATTGTCTCCATTTAAAAGTGAAAAGTTTAGAACTCAAAGAGAAGCACTTTGTACATATCAAGCAGTAGATGTGTGACTTACAGCCAGAGAGTTTAACCAGTACATTCTTTTGTCTGAGGAAGACCATGTAAAGTTATAATCCTCACTCTCCAAGTGAGAAACCTATGTTTTTCAGAGAAGTGTCTTAGACTACTTCCTAAATGCAGTGACTAGAAGTTTCAGCAGTTGATTAAAAAAAAAAAAGTTTCAACGGTTGAGAGTGGAACAGAGTAGTTTATTAAAATAATTACTTAAGATTGTTAGTAATAGTATTAGTAGATTATAGTATTTATACATAAATGTTAATTTTAGCTCTCTTAATGGGAAATACAAGTGAAAAATATACTGAAAAATAATTAAATGTATAATAAACATATACTGTACATATTATTTAGAAAACACCGTGTCTTTCACCTTTATGTTCAAAAATTTTCTACTGAAAGCAGCTTAATGTAATAATGCATATTTGGTTCAAATCTTACCAGTGCAAAATTGATCTCCAGAAAATAATATGAAAAACAATAGAAAAGGGGTTTAATGTGATTCTTCATTTTGAAATAGGAGATACTCCCCTATTTGTGTGTGTGTGTGTGTGTGTGTGTGTGTGTGTGTGTGTGTGTCTGTCCTTCACTGTGCAAATACAGAAAGAGAATGATTGTATCAGTTTTGGAAGTGATTTTCTTGCCTCTAATCTATAAAAGGTGAAGTGCCCTACCACTTGTTTTGCAGCCACAGTATTTCTCCAGCTGAAATTAAAAACTGGCTACCATATACAGAGGGAAAGGAAAGACCAAAGAAAGTGTCAGGCCACTCCAGATTGGTAGGTGGTGTTGTTAATAAGCAAGGTGCCTTAACTAAGAGCTTAGTCTTCCACAGCCTCAAGACCAGTAGATCTCAGTACCCACCCACCAGAATCTTAAAAGTTTATGTAGCGAACTTAATGGGGTTCAGTCATATCTACCATCCAGACGGTCTCAACAACACCTCACTCTCAAGGCTATGTCCTTCATATGGTTCAGGTTATGGGAATGATGGGTGGATCATGCATTCCAAGGACAAGAGTGGGTGAGAAGTCTCCAATTTCTGGGTCCAGCTCAAGGGTCAACCAGAGGTTATGTCCTTTCAATGACCTCACCCAACACCACTACATTCAGTGTTGCAAAAAAGAACTGTCCTTTGCATGACTCTTAGAAAGTATGCCAGAATACCAAGCTTTTATATGTAATGTCAAAGAAGTAATGAATCATAATTTATTCATAGATTATTGAGTACTTGCTTTTTAATGCATAAATATGAATATATACAATTTTATCATGTAGTCCATATTTAAGAATTTGAGTATTTATTATGTTTGAATATGTGATCAAACAGGCAAAATATATTATTTTTGAATTAACATAAAATGAAGTATTAAAGTTAATTTTTTAGCTATTCATCTTATAAATTTTATAAGTACAGAAAATTATGAATTAATTTAACCATAAGGGAAATATGAAATACGTAAATGAAATGAAAATACGAAGGAATTATGATTGTATTTCACTTTATTTTCATTTTAAATGCTACCCATATCCTTTGTATGATCAAGGTAAGTTAGTAGCAAGACTTCTAAGATATTAATTAACTTTCTGGGGATGAAATATGCTTATAGCAGTTTCCATTAAAATTATGTTTCATTGAATATCAATTGAATACAGCTAAAGTGACTTCTATTCAAATGTCTAATGGGATAATATACCAAAATATTAACATAAATTTACTCATAATAAAAACATGCTGTGGTGGTGAGATTGAATTGTAATGATATAAATATTCCTACTCGTTCTAACAAATGTCCTAAGTGTCAGATAAAATAGAAAATTAAGTAAAATTCCTATATAAGGAAACAATTGGCATAAATTTCCAGATAAAATTCACATGAAACTGTACTACAGGAAAAAACTATACCTAGTTTCCTCTAAGGTGTAAGTTTATCATGTCTTAATTCTTATTCTTCAGTTATGTCTGGAAATATATTGATAGAACACCACCAACCTATTTTATAAACCCGGAAATATATTGTTGCCATTTATTCTGAGGCATTAACATCCATTTAAAGTCACTGGCAGATGTATCATTGTGATAGCTGTGTATATTCTTAAAGTATGATATAGTCAAAATTTACACAAATCTCAAGGGCTTTGACATCCTAAAATATTTCCTTTTCTTTTTTTTCCCCCCAAAGTCAGAGGGAACCTATTAATAGAGTAGCTATTGGAATCACTGTGATGTTTCTTTTCATATTTTCTCTTGAGAAAGTCCAGATAAAGTGGTAAGTGAGAAAGTGGGGAAGAAGTTGATCAGGCTCCTAGACTATGTTGTCTTCTCTGTCAAGTCCTTTAGATTCATTTATGCAAAAAAATAATAAAAAAGAATTAATCTAGAATTCTGATGTCAATAAAAGATGTTACTTCAGTGCTATGCCTCTAATAGTTGGGCATTCACAGAAAGGAAGAAGCCCAGTATTTAATTCAGATGAATTTTCACACATGCTATATTATGTTACATTTTGACTAGAAAGTTAGACATTTTGGAAAGACTACAAACTCCCTGTTTCTGATGGCAAGAGATTTACTTATTGGGTACTTTATAATCAGGATATTTCAGGAACCTGGCTGTCCTTGTTTGAGTTCCCCCAATAAAGCAAGATTTGGGACAAGGATTTTTAGGAAGGTGTTTATTTTGACAAGTGATACTAAAGAACCAAAATGGAAGGAGTAGAAGAATTGAAACAAAGAAAGAGGGAAGGTTGTCTTAAGGAACATTACTGGGATATTCCATCTAGAGGCCACCGGAATTCATTCCCACTAGGAACTCCATGAGGGACCCTGTAAAATGCATATCAGCCTGAGACATGAAAGAGGGTAGTGTTTGTTTACCTAGGAAGTGTCAACTGTTCACAGTTATATATGTACATGTGCATCAGCTCAGAGGACTTGGCTTTAACAGTCATCCAATGCAGCTGAAATAGATAAACACCATTCATAAAGCAAGAGATGTGTTGTAGATCCATAACAAGGTGCTGTCATGATGAAGTAAGTCTTGGGTATTTGTGAAAGAAACACAAAAGATGTCTGATAGACACCCCCTCTCCCTGCAGCATGCAAGACCTCTTGTGCCCTACATTAAGACCAATATACCACAAAACATTTAATTTAAGATTATTAATTGATTAATTTGAAATACCCAGAATTATAACCGGTCCCTAGGCCTTAACTGATACTCATCATCTTCCTCTTTTACCATACATTCTAGGTAACTTTTATCCTTAGCAGTCCTTCAGCTGTTCTCAGTTTCATCACTGATGAAAGGACCCAGATCTTGATCCCTGAAGAATAAGAGCCTCTGGTCATGGCACTTGTGAGGCTATAGTTGTTGCAATTGTGCATATAGCTATCACTGGGTTTAGATCATCAAGAGTTGCCCCAGTGAATCTCCTAGTTACAAATATTTTCCTTTCCTGCTTATTGGGTTGCTAAAACTCTAGCAATCTCCAACATAAATTAACTCTTCTTGCTGACTGCTGAACCACCAAAATGAGAAGCCCAATATGACCATGTGGGAGTTATAAGTTCAGGTTCAAAAAAAGCCTTACTGTATTCCCTGGTAGAAGCCTCCTTCCACCCTACTCCAAACCAAGACTTTTAATCATTCCAAACCTAAAGACTAGAGGACACAAAGTAAAAATCTGGCAAGTGAGTTGCAAGGTGTAATAGTATATTTGGATGATTATACTTCTACCACTGGTTCCTGGACAAGTATTCTAAGTCTGGGAAAACAACAGTGACTACCATGACTATGAACTGTTGACATGTATTCCATGTTGTAGAACAGTTCCTTAAACTTGCAGAATTTTTTTTTTTGAAACTGATCTTTAATAGGCCATTCCAACATTCCACTGTGCTTCCAGATCAAGCAGTATATGGTAGGACCAGTGGATCAGGCAGTTATGCACCCATTATCACATTTTTTTATCATAAAATGGGTCTTTTGGTCTGGGTTGATAACTGTGATGTCCTATAAGAGGTTGTGCTGGAAGAGAAACTGTAGTTAGAAAAAGCAAACCTTAGTATTAAGACCATAAAGAATAATCATTGTCCCTTCAGAGGTAGAAGGCCACACCACAAGAGAGCTGGAGTACAATCCCAACCCTTTTCTTAGTTTATACCAACATATCAAGCTGATAAACCAGTAAACCAGTTTATTCATCCACTGTTATTTGGTTGAAAAAATTTCCACCCTAATCCATAGATGTGCGTTAAAACAAAGGCTTCAGTGTAACACAGATAGGCCATATGGGTATGTGATCATTCAACTTAATAGAGCCCAAACTATCCTGCACAATTTCCATCCGAAAGAGATTGCTCTGTGCCCTCTGAATTTGCAATTTACTAGATCAGATAATATCAAGATCAGGATTGGTGGATTTGATTACAGTCACTGATAGTTCAGAGTGAACTATTTAGTCCACTCTATGACCAACTCACTTGCTGGGATATCTTTTCAAATAACAAATCATGCTCTGCTGCAAAAGGCATGGCTTTGCTCCAGAATCCTAACGATCTCCACTTTTCTCTCTTGGTTGGTTTGTTCTTCTACTGATGCTCTAATGCATTACCACGAATTTAGCAGTTAAAACAACACACATTTATTGTCTACAGTTCTGTAGGTCATAAGTCCAGGCATGGTCTGGCTTGGTTTTATGTGAAGTATCTAAAGCCAAAATAAAGGTGTCAGCCAGACATAGATTTGGGAAGAGTGTCTAATAAGCCCAGGAGGAGAGTGTGGGAGGTAGGATTCTAATTCTAATAATTCTAATTCTAATTCAGTGGCCCTCACCTATAACACTAATGATTATATATATTAAAAGATATTTTACTGAAGTAGTTAAAGTCCCAGATCACTTTATCTTAAGATAAGGAGATTGTCCTTGATGAGCTTGATCTTATCAGGTGAGTCCTCTATGGAGGTTTGCAGTTGTTCCTTGGAACAATCTAAGTTGTTCTCTTGATAGTAGTACATGAAAGATACAATAACCTGAACTTGACTTTAAGATGATGTCTCAGCATGGCCATACCACTGGACACACTTCACTATTATTTCAGGCCCCTGAAAACCTTTACAAGCATGTGTACATCTTTGGCAGGTGTACATCTTTGGCAGGTGTACATCTTACTAAGGCATCCAAAGTAACTTGCTATTTCTGTTTACCAGGTTCAACTAGCATAACACCCCAGCATAATGTTCTATGAAATGTCAGTGTTAACATCCCTGTAGACTAAATTGTGAGTGAAATCGGGAGCATGAATATAGCTCTGGGACAAATGTGGACTGTTGTCTATCTCACATAAACAGAAGAATTTTTGAATACTTCTCTCAAAACAAATTCAGAAGCCATGTTAGACCACATACCAAATTTTCCAAGTCCCCTGAAAGTCCCCTCAGACAATTCTGCTCATTGTAGTTCAACCCCTTGATCTAGGACCTCATCACATATATCTGGGATACAAATAAAAGGAGGGATTGTCATTCTACCTGACCTCAAATACTCATGTGCTTTTTGGAGTGTATTATGTTTATGTCTAGTCAGTTGTGATTGGTCATTTCCCTCAACAGTGAAACAGTCTGTTATATTACTATCATCTTTCCATAGAGTCTCAGAAATTGTTTCATCCAGGGGTAGATGTCTATATATCTTCTAATGTTGAAGTAGGAAAAAGGAAGAAGTTCATTGCCGCTTCCCATTTCTACACTCCTCCCCTCCTGGAAGTCCGGTTAAAAGCTATGATTATGGTGTAGATACATCTTTCCCATCAGCATTCCACCTTGGAATGAACTCTGATTTGATCCATCCATCACTATAAAAGCCATCAGTCAGTGTTAGTGAGCAAGCTGAACTGTGCTGGCTTTATTTGGCTGTTGCTGAAGGAAGAGCAGTTCTACTGTGTGAGCCAAAATTCAGTTTCTAGGGCTCTGGTGTCCACTTGACTTAGGAATGTAAAGGGTCCCCTCTCCTTTGAGCAAGCAACTGCCTGGGGAGGCATTGTTGTCCTCTAGGCTTATTCTCTTATCTTAGCAGACTCAGAGAAGCCTGATGGTTGGGTGGCAAAAGGAATAGTGGAGAGTTTTTGTTTTGTTCTGTTGTGTTGTGTTGTTTTTTTTTTTTAAGTAATTTTGAGACAAGATAAGAGCTCTAAAGGATAATGGTCCCCTAACATAGGCCTTCCTTATACAATGCCTTCCTAATGATATTTTCCCCTCTTCCTTTATTTTCCAGATGTTTCTTCCCCCAGAATTGTTTTAGCTTTCCTGTCATTATCCCAGTTTGCCCAGTCCTGACAATTTTATCCCTGTCAGTTCTTTCATATCCAGTCTGGTTTTTGTATCACCCACAGAGCTTCAGCTGCTGGCAAACTTCCCAGAAGTTTGGCCCAGAGCCAGCAAACATTAATCCTTCAGAAATCCCTGCAATTTAGGAGGGGAACTTTTCTAATAGGACAGGCTGTCCCCAAATGGAATCAGAGTCTAAGGAAGTAATTTTTTTGCTCCCTAAGGTCAGCAGCTCTCTGTTCCTCTTGAGACGGGTCAGTCTAGTGCATTATTTAGAAGGGAGACGCCTATGTAAACCATTTCCTACTGTTGGCCAGCATTCGCAAGTTGAAATCAACATTTAAATTTCTAGAAATTCTTTTGGGCTTAGATCCTCTGGTTGAAGGGGGATTAGTTGGATTAGTTGTCTTCCCAGGCATGGTCACATGTCTATTTGTCCTGAACTTTTTCCCAAAGATCCTGGTGTTCTCTACAATACTAGAATGCTTTAGCACCCCCACTATAAGATGGTGAGCTCTTTTATCTTTTTTTCTCTCTCCTTAACCTTATGGCTCATAAGGGACTAGAGACTCGTGGAGGAAGTCAGTGGACTGAATTACAGGCATGTTTCTCTCCCCGGAAACAAAGAAGTGCACCTGGTTACTGGTTACTAGCAGCATTCTGTTCCAGTCTCTCATTTTAAGTTGACTGTAACTTACAAGGATTCCAGAGCAATATGCCTCCTCCTAGATACTGCATTCATTAATGGTAGGTTGTGTCTTATAGCAACAATGTAATCACAACAGGCTCTGAGATACTAAATTTTCACTATTTGACCAGTCACAGTTTTAAAGGTTGGTAATATCAAGTAGTGTCATGAGTGTAGAAAATTAAGAACTGACCTTTACTCTTGATGTGATATGTATTTATATATATAAAATATATAATATAATACATACACACATATGTGTGTATCTCCTTTAGGGTGGGCATTATACAGAAACTGCCAAAATTCAGTATATGGTTATTTAATAATTCTCCTTTTAGGAAATACACCTAGGAAAAAATTCCACATATGGGCATAATATTTGTGGACAAAGGTAAGGGTTAAATAGTAGCCATAGTATACAACCTTTACTGAGCACTGACTAAATGCCAGCAATAATGCCAAATTACTTAAATTTATGAATGCATTTACTCCTTGAAAATGAGCCTATGAGAAAAGTACAAATATTACCTATATTTTATAGTTGAAGAAACTAAGAGAAATTAATAAATTTGGTTAGATCATATAGGCAATATGTACCAAGATTACAATTTCAAAGGAATCCCACAGATAGTTATACCATGAAATATCATAGAAAAGCCAAAGAAAATAATGGCCAGATTGTCTGTATTGACATTAAGAAGAACCCTAAGCGAAGTAAGTTAGACAGAGAAGACAAATACCATATAATCTCGCTTATACATGGAATCTAAAACCAACCAACCAACAAAAAACTGAACTCACAGATACAGAGAACAGATTGATGGTTGCCAGATGCTGGAGTGAGAGGATGATGGGGATCAAAAAGGTAGAAACTTCCAGTTTAAAATAAATAAATAAGTTCTGGGGGATGTAATGTATAGCATTGTGGCTACAGTTAATAATACTGTATTATATATTTGAAAGTTGCCAAAGGATTATGTCTTTTTTATTATCTAAGAGATTGTATCTTAAAAGTTCTTATCACAAAAAAAAAAAATTGTGACCATGTACAGTGATGGATGCTAACTAGACTTACTGTGGTGATCATTTTGCAATATATACAAATACTGAATCATGTTGTACACCTGAAACTAATATGTCAATTATATCTCAATAAGAAAACCTATTGCAGGGGCATATATTAAAGATTTTATTCAACAAACATTTTTGTGATTAAAACCAATGAGCAATGAGTGTGCCAAAAACTGTAAAAAAAGAGAAAATGTAGAATTGTTATTACTTAAAATCCACCAAAACATCTTTGAGTAAATTTTAAGAGGCTTTCCAGATATCCTAGTGTTATTCTTGGACAAACTCTTGGTCTGCATTATTTTGTAGAAGAAACTGCATGTTTGTTCTGCTTATTCTGCCAAAAGGGAACAGAGAGCTGGTACTGACACATGACATTTGGTATCACTGAATTCATGTATCTCAATTCTTTAAGCTCCCTAGTAATACATCGTCAATAGCAAAGTGATTTGGTCATAAGTTTTTATAACAAAGCAATAATTTTAGAGATGGAAAATGATAGTAAATGACACATGTTCTCCTCCTGTGAACAAGATGAGAGATAACGTATCCTGCTATGTCCTTTACTATAAAGTCCCCAAGTACCATTGTCTTCAAGAGTGAGAACATAATCACGAATCCAGCTGATATAATGAATGTGATTCTGTTTCTTAGGCAAACTGCATAACAATGCCCCTTTGTCAGATCCGTGGAGCCAGCACTGAACATCAAATTCTTTTCCCCAGGGGGGGGTCTCAAAAAAGATGAAGATTCAGATGTCTTCAGAAGAGAGGGATGCAGTAAGTAATTTTTCTGGTAGCTATGAAACTCATGTGAATACCTTTATGTAAATACCCTAGTAAATCATAATTTTGACAAAAGATTAAAAAATAAAACAGAACCCCACATGGAGGATAGTAAAACAAGAGACTGTTTAAATCCTGAGGGTAAAGTTAAGAGGGGAAAGAATCATCTCTAAAGGAAAAAGAAACTAAAAAGAGCTATTTGTAAAAGAAATTTAAAAATGTGAGGGAAAATATTGTTTAAATTGTTGAGAAGGAAAATATTAAGAGAAGCACCAAGAATAGTAAAAATTATGAATAAAAAGATTTTTAAATAAAAGTTGATCAAATAACAAAGACAAGGGAAAAATTAAAGACTGAAATATTTTTAAAGAGACAATTATAATATATAAAAAGTTAGGATATTAACATTCTATGTGAACATTGATATTACATGAAATAATGACACAAGAACAAAGAAGAAAAATATTGAGCTTAGATGACACATGAAGTCATATAATTAGGAAAATGTTTGAAATATGAGTAAAATGCATGCTTACTTTTATTTGTTGAAAAAATAAAAGCAAAAGGTATATTCTAAGTTCAAACAGTGCTTTTTTCATATTCGTAGTTTTGTATGCTATTTGATCTATATTTGTGGCCTTGGTTTCTTACTTAAGCCAAGTATAAATAAGGAAAACAAAGAAAATTATAAATATTCACATCAGGTATAGCATTTTCTTCAAAACATAACAAACTAAGGAAAGACTATTATAGCAAAGGTAACTGACTGCTCCAGCCCCTTAGGGACAGCTGTTATTGAGAATGAACCAAACCCAATGCTTGATCTTACTGTATATGAACGGAAGCTACTAGATCTGGCTCCCTTTATGAAAGAAACAATAAATAGGTAAGAATATCTATATTCAGGGCTCCTGGGTGGCTCAGTTGGTTAAGCGACTGCCTTCGGCTCAGGTCATGACCCCGGAGTCCTGGGATCGAGTCCTGGGATCGAGTCCCACATCAGGCTCCTGGCTCAGCGGGGAGCCTGCTTCTCCCTCTGATCCTCTCCCCTCTCATGCTGTTTCTCTCTCTCTCTCTCTCAAATAAATAAATAAAATCTTTAAAAAAAAACTAATAATAAAAAAAGAATATCTATATTCAATAGAAGCTAATACTGTGGACTGCACAACATGAAACTTTACATAATTTCTTTGAAGAGACAGAAATAATATATTTCAATAAAAAACAACAGGAGAGTGACATCAACAAGATGACAACATAGGTTGTTCCTAACTTTTCTTCCCCTCATAGAATAATACTAATATCTATTCAAGAACAAGACACCACTGAGAGAATCCTAGAATACAAGTGTGAGGCTGAAGTACCCCTTCCCTGCACCACAGAGACCAGGACAGACATCATAAGAAGGGTAAAGAAGGGCTACACATTGATTGCACTGCCCATCCCCCAGACTAGCACAGCACCAAATGGAGAGATCCCCCCTAAACCTCTGGTTCCACCAGTGTGAAAAGAGAACCTGGGGGTACAACCAGCCTTCTCCAGTACTGTGGGTCACTTTGTAGGATTCCCTACTGTAATCTAGCACCGCATAGATTGTAGGGGAATCTGTGGGGCTCAACTGCTTAGAATCTTTAAAGACTTAAATGTAAGACTTTAAACCATGAAAATCCTAGAAGCAAACACAGAAACGAAGATACCTGACATGGGTATTTGTAATCATTTTTTTGGAAATGACAGCTAAAGCACAAGCTACAAAATAAAAAATAAACATGTGGGACTACATCAAACTGAAAACCTTCTGCACAGCAAAAGAAACCATCAACAAAGTGAAAATACAACTGATGGAATGGGAAAAAATATTTGCAAACCATATATCCAATAAAGGGTTAATATCCAAATTATATGAAGAATTCATATAACCTCAACAAAAACATAAACAAAAAAACAAAAATATCTCAACTAAAAAATGGACAAAGGACCTGAGTAGAAATTTTTCCAAGGACAATATAAAAAAAGTCAACAAGTACATGAAAAAATGTTAAACATCACTAGTCATTAGGAAATACAAATTTAAACCACAATGAGATATTACTTCATACCAGTTAGAATGGACATCATTAAAAAGATAAGACAACAAATGCTGGTGTGGATGTAGAGAAAGGGAAACCCTTGTGCACTGTCAGTGGGATTATAAATTGGAACAGCCATTATAGAAAACAATATGGAGGATGCCCCACAAAAATTAAAAATAGAATTAACATATGATCCAGCAACTCTACTTCTGGGAATATATCAACAAGTTACAAAAACACTAATTTGAAAAGATACCCCCATGGTCATAGCAGCATTATTTACAATAGCTAAGATATGGGAACAACCTAAGTGTCTATCAATAGACGAACGGAAAAAGAAGTTGTGGTATATGGTCAATTAATCATTGACAAAGGAAGAAAGATTATGCAATGGGACAAAGACAGTCCCTTCAACAAACAGTATTGGGAAAACTGGGCAACTACATGAAAAAGAATGAAACTAGATCACTTTTTGCCACCATACACAAAAATAAGCTCAAAATAGATTAAAAACCTAAGTGTGAGACAAAACATAAAAATCCTAGAAGAGGGGTGCCTGGGTGACTCAGTCGGTAAAGTGATTGCCTTTGGCTCAGGTAAGGATCTGAGGACTCTGGGATCAAGGCTGCACCAGACTCCCTGCTCAGTGGGGAGTCTGCTTCATCCTCTGCCCCTCCCCCTGTTCCCTGCTCATACTTGCTCCTGCTCTGTCTCCCTCTCACTCACTCTCTAAAATAAAATAAAAACAATAATTTTTAAATATTAAAAAATCCTAGAAGAGAGCACAGGCAGTAATGTCTTTGATATTGGCCACAGCAGCATTTTTCTAGATATGTCTCCTGAGGCAAGGGAAACAAAAGCAAAAATAAAGTATTAGGACTACATCAAAATAAAAAGTTCCTGCAGAGCAAAGGAAACAATCAAGAAAACTAAAAGGCAACTTACTGAATGGGAGAAGTTATTTGCAAATGACAGTTAAAGGATTAGGTGTACAAAATTTACAAAGAACTTATAAAACTCAACACCCGATAAACAAAATATCCAATTAAAAAATGGGCAGAAGATATGAACAGACATTTCACCAAAGAAGGCATGTAGATGGCCAGCACACACATGAAAAGATGCTCAACATCACTCATCATCAGGGAAATACCAATCAAATCTACAACGAGATATCAGTTCACACCTGTTAGAATGGCTAAAATCAAAAACTCAAGAAACAACAAGTGTTGGTGAAGATGTGGAGAAGAAAGAACACTCATGCACTGTTGGTGGGAATGCAAACTGGTGCAGCCACTCTGGAAAATAATAGGGAGTTCCCTCAAAAAGTTAAAAATAGAACTACTCTACAATCCAGGAATTCCACTACTGGGTATTTATCCCAAAATTCAAAAACACTAATTCAAAAGGATACAGGCACCCTTATGTTTATTATAGCATTATTTATAATAGCCAAATTATGGAAGCAGCCCACATCCATTAATAGATGAATGGGTAAAGAAGAGGTGGCATATATATATATATATATATATATATATATATACAATGGAATATTATTCAGCCATAAAAAAAAGAATAAAATCTTGCCATTTGCAAGAACATGGATGGAGCTAGAGAGTATAATGCTTAGCAAAGTAAGTCAGTCAGAGAAAGGCAAATACCATATAATTTCACTCATATGTGGAATTTAAGAAACAAAACAAAAGAGCAAAGGAACAGAGAAAGAGAGAGAAATCAACAAACAGACTCTTAACAATGATGGTTACCAGGGGCGAGGTGGGAGGGTAGATGGGTGAAATAGGTGATGGGAATTAAAGAGTAAACTTATCATGATGAGCAACAAGTAAAGTACCGAATTTTGAATCACTATATTGTACACCTGAAACTAATACAACCGTACGTTAACAATACTGGAACTAAAATTAAAAAATTAGTAAAAAAGAAGTTGTGGTATATATATATATGCAATGAAATATTATTCAACTATAAAGATGGGGAAATCCTACCATTTGCAACAATATGAATGGACCTTGAAAGCATTATGCTAAGTGAAATAAGTCAGACAAAGAACGACAAATACTCTGAAATAAAAAGAGATCAGACTTGGGGTTACCAGAGGAAGGGTATTGGAGGAGGGAGAATTGAAGGAAGGTGGTCAAAAGGTACCAAAATCCAGTTTGAAGATAAATAAATACTAGATGTGATGTACAACATGATGATTATAGCTAACATGCTGTATGATACATAGGAAGCCATTAAGAGAATAAATCCCGAGTTCTCATCACAAGGAGAAAATTTTTTTCCTTTATTTTCTTCTTTCCTTTTTATTGTGTCTATATAAAAAGATGGATATTAGCTGAACCTATTATGGAAATCATTTCACAATATACGTAAATCCAACAATCATGCTGTATGCTTTAAACTTACACAATGATGTGAATTATTTCTCAACAAGACTGGAAAAAATAGACATGAACATTTAGTTATAAGATGAATAAACTCTGGAGATCTAGTATACAGCATGGTGAATTATAGTTAATATTGTATTGAATACTTGATATTTGGTGAGAGTAGATTAAGTATTTTCATTTTGAAAGCTAACTATCAGATGCAGGATGGGTTAATTAGCTTGACTGTGGTAATCATTTCACTATATAGATATAGATATACATGGTTATCACTTTGTACACCTTAATACAATGTTTATGTCTCGGTTATACCTCAGTAAATCTGGGAAACAACAACAACATGGATTTGGAAACCCAAAGTGCATAGTATTGAGGTTATTAAGAAAGAATAAATAATAAAAGAGTTGTGCCACATTAAAAAGTTTGAGAGGAGATTTCAGACATATATAGCTGTCTAGCCATGCATTGTTTTCTCTCCATATCCAAGGAGAATTATAAAATCAAAATATCTAAAACCTCCAGGAATTTTCAAATTAAAAGGAAATCATAGGATCACAGCTATGTCCTCATTGTTTTCTTACACATTTAAGAAAGTGGAAAACAGTGGGCAGGATGGGAAAGTGATTTTAGAAGAATGATTTCAAAGAAATGGAACAAATAATCCTAAAATTTGTATGGAACAAGAAAAGACCCCAAATAGCCAGAGGAATGTTGAAAAACAAAAGCAAAGCTGGTGGTATCACAATTCCAGACTTCAAGCTCTATTACAAAGCTGTCATCATCAAGACAGTATGGTACTGGCACAAAAACAGACACATAGATCAATGGAACAGAATAGAGAGCCCAGAAATGGACCCTCAACTCTATGCTCAACTAATCTTTGACAAAGCAGGAAGAATGTCCAATGGAAAAAAGACAGTCTCTTCCACAAATGGTGTTTGGAAAATTGGACAGCCACATGCAGAAGAATGAAACTGGACCATTTCCTTACACCACACACAAAAATAGACTCAAACTGGTTGAAAGACCTCAATGTGAGATGGGAGACCATCAAAATCCTAAAGGAGAACACAGGCAGCAACCTCTTCGACCTCAGCTGCAGCAACTTCTTCCTAGAAACATCGCCAAAGGCAAGGGAAGCAAGGGCAAAAATGAACTATTGGGACTTCATCAAGATAAAAAGCATTTGCAGCAAAGGAAACAGTCAACAAAACCAAAAGATAACTGACAGAATGGGAGAAAATATTTGCAAATGACATATCAGATAAAGGGCTAGTATCCAAAATCTATAAAAAACTTTTCAAACTCAACACCCAAAGAACAAATGATCCATCAAGAAATTGGCAGAAGACATGAACAGACATTTTGCCAAAGAAGACATCCAAATGGCCAACAGACACATGAAAAAGTGCTCAGCATCACTCGGCATCAGGGAAATCCAAATCAAAAACCTCAATGAGATATCACCTCATACCAGTCAGAATGGGTAAAATTAGCAAGTCAGGAAATGACAGATGTTGGCGGGGATGCAGAAAAAGGGGAACCCTCCTACACTATTGGTGGGAATGCAAGCCAGTGCAGCCACTCTTGAAAACAGTCTGGAGGTTCCTCAAAAAGTTGAAAATAGAGCTACCCTATGACCCAGCAATTGCACTACTGAGTATTTACCCCAAAGATATAAATGTAGTGATCCCAAAGGGTATGTGCACCCTGATATTTATAGCAGCAATGTCCACAATAGCCAAACTATGGAAAGAGCCAAGATGTCCATCGACAGATGAATGGATAAAGAAGATGTGATATATATATACAATGGAATATTATGCAGCCATCAAAAGGAATGAAATCTTGCCATTTGCAACGTGGATGGAACTGGAGGGTATCATGCTGAGCGAAATAAGTCAATCAGAGAAAGATGTATCATATGATCTCACTAATATGAGGAATTCTTAATCTCAAGAAACAAACTGAGGGTTTCTGGAGTGGTGAGGGGTGGGTGGGATGGGGTGGCTGGGTGATAGACATTGGGGAGGGTATGTGCTATGGCAAGCGCTGTGGATTGTGTAAGACTGTTAAATCACAGACTTGTACCTCTGAAACAAATAATACATTATATGTTTAAAAAAATAAGAAGATAGTAGGAAGGGAAAAATGAAGGGGGTGGAATTCGGAGGGGGAGACAAACCATAAGAGACTATGGACTCTGAGAAACAAACTGAGGGGTGGGGGGATGGGTTAGCCTGGTGATGGGTATTAAAGAGGGCATGTACTGAATGGAGCACTGGGTGTTATACGCAAACAATGAATCATGGAACATTACATCAAAAACTAATGATGTAATGTATGGTGCTTAACATAACATAATAAAAAAAAAGAAAAAAATTTTGGAACAGGAATGTTGATTTTAGGCTGAATTTAAGACAGCCTAGTGGAGATATTGACTATGCACCAGGAAACATACATCTGGAATTATAGGAAATCTCAGAGTCGTTAACCATATTGGTGCTATTTGAAGTGAAAACGACTGCAGTGGAAAGAGAAAAGAATTCTGAGGCCTAATCTTTAGAGATTCCAACATTTATAAGTCTAACAGAGATCTAAAAGTGGGAGGAAAATTAAGACATAACTTGTCAAGCAATATGCTAAGGCATCCTTAGATGTCTTTGATTGTACAGTTTGGATTATTTATAAGTAAGTGTGATTGCTATTCATTCATTCATTCATTCATATCAAGTATTATTTTTGCCCACTACTCATAGGTTTTCTTATTCCTATTAAACTTTACATAATTTGCTTTTTAGTGTTGCCTAAGGCTGGCTCCAGTGTCATGTGGAATATAGAGATTGAAGTTGTGACGATAATCTTCAATTATTTTGATGCCTTAAAAGTAACCTTCTTTTCCCCCCTCTTTTTGGTCATAATGAGTCTTTGAAAGGCTAAAGACTAAAAGGAAATAGGAAACAAACCAGTGTTTCTCCCGTTTGTTTTTGTTGGGTGATTTTAAACAGAATAATTGGATAAATTCTACTTGTTTTCTACATTTTGGGGTATTTTTAAAAATTTAATAGATTGAATACTATTGGTTAATAATGAAACATTTAAATAAGAAGTTTTTCTACTTGCCTCATTTTTAAAACACCCTGGTTAAGGCTCTTTGGGGTTATATAATATACAACTATATTGATATAAATATATCAATATAATAACTATAGGGGAAATGTGAGTAATTTTAGTATCTTGTTATTGTTTGCTTTTTTTTAATTGCACTACTAGATATCATGTATTAAAGTATACAAAAGTACTGATTTGAAGGGGCACATGCATCTTAATGTGTAGAGCAGCATTATCAACAATAGCAAAATTATAGAAAGAGCTCAAATTTCCATAGACTGATGAATGGATAAAAAAGAAATGAACACACACACACACACACACACACACACACACACACACACACACAGGAGTATTAGTAAGCCATAAAAAAGAATGAAATCTTACCATTTGCTATGACATAGATGGAGCTAGAGCGAAGCTTAGCAAAAACAGTGAGAGAAAGAAAAATACCATATGACTTACCTAAGTGGAATTTCAAGAAATAAAACAGATGAACATAGGGGAAGGAAAAAAAAGAGAGAGGGGGGCAAACCATAAGGGAAAAGATACAGATATAGGTTGATCGAGGGGAGGTATGTCGGGGATGGACTAAATGGGTGATGGGTATTAAGGAGGGCACTTGTGATGAGCACTGGGTGTTGTATGTAAGTGATGAATCAAGAGATTATACTCCTGAAACCAATATTACACTGTATAGTAACTAACTAGATTTTAAATAAGACTTGAAACAAACAAATGTTAATAAATTAAAAATAAAAAAAATTAATTAATTAATTAATTAATTAAATTCAGTGTGGAAAGGAAGAGATTTAACAAGAAGCCTATAACTTCCACATTTCTTTAGCTGCAAAACTTAAATTGGGATAAATGAGTATTTGGAAGCACCTTAAAAAAACACACATTTTCTTGGGGTAAAATTGATATACAAAAAATTGCAAACATTTTGAGTATATCATGAGTTCTGACAAAGATTTGACAAACCTTCACCACACCAAAATAAAGAATATTTCCTCAGTCCCTGTAGATCCCTAGTACCACTTTGTCACCAATTTTCCCCTCAACACTATCCACTGCCAACCTCTGATCTATTTTCTGTGATTAAAGATTAAATTGAATATTTTAGAAATATAAATTCAGTACATAATCTTCATTACCTAGTTGCTTTCCCTCAATATAGGATTTTGAAAATCGTCCGTATTTTTGTTTTGTTTCATTTATGTAGTTGCATGTATCAGCAGTTGCTTCCATTTTATTGTTAAATAAAATGATATTATATGGCTATACTACTCTAGTGACTATACCACTCACCTTCTATGGACATTTGAGTCATTTCCAGATTTGGGGTGTTAAAATAAAACTGTATATACATTTATATACTAGTCTTTGTATGGAAATTCACTTTCTTTTGGGTAGTTAGTAGCTGTGGAAAATTGGGTTATATATAGGTGAATATTTAACTATTTGAGAAACTGCCAAGGGGGCACCTGGGTGCCTCAGTTGGTCAGGTGACTGCCTTCAGCTCAGGTCATGATCCTGGAGTCCCGGGATCGAGTCCCACATCGGGGTCCCTGCTCAGCGGGGAGTCTGCTTCTCCCTCTGACCCTCTTCCCTCTCGTGCTATCTCTCATTCTCTCTCTCTCAAGTAAATAAATAAAATCTTTAAAAGAAAAAAAAAGAAACTGCCAGGGGCACCTGGGTGGCACCGTTGGTTAAGCTGCCAACTCTTTGTTTCAGCTCAGGTTGTGATCTCAGGTCCTGAATTCAGGGTCCTTGAGATCTAGCAGGCAATGAATGGCTCCTCCCTACAGGGTGTCAGCTCGGGTTTCTCTCAGCTTGGGTTTCTCTCTCCCTCTCCTTCTACCCCTCCCCACTGTGGTCTCGCTCTCTCTAAAATCAATCAATCAATCAATCAATCAATCAATCTTTAAAGAAAGAAAGAAAGAAAGAAACTCCTAAATATTTTTCCAGAACAATTATACTATTTTACATTCCTACAAGCAATGGGGAAGAGTACTAATTGCTCTTCATCCTCACCAATACTTGGTATAATCAGTTTTACTTTGTTGTATCTTTTTGCTGTTTTCTGTACGTTAATAACTACTACTACTACTAATTATTATTATTATTATTATTATTTTAGCCCCATGATGTGGGTTTACTTGTATCTTATGGTGGCTTTAATTTGCTTTTCTGGATAATTAATGATATTGAGCTTCTCTGGTGCTTTTTGGTCATACGTATTTTTGAATAAAGTATCTGTTCACTTTTGTCTATTTTTATTGAACTG